>NC_091763.1:9712500-10962500 GCF_029378745.1 Bos indicus
GCTGTGAAAGTGCTACACTCAATATGTCAGCAAATTTGGAAAACTCAGCATTAGCCTATAGGACTGGAAAAGGTCAGTTTTCATTCCGGTGCCAAAGAAAGGCAATGCCAAAGAATGTTCAAACTACCACACAATTGCACTCATCTCACATGCTAGCAAAGAAATGCTCAAAATTCTCCAAGCCAAGCTTCAACGCTGCATGAACCGAGAACTTCCAGATGTTCAAGCTGGATTTAGAAAAGGCAGAGGAACCAGAAATCAAATTGCCAACATCTGTTAGATCATAGAAAAAGCAAGAGAGTTCCAGAAAAATTTCTGCTTCATTGACTACACCAAATCCTTTGACTGTGTGGAATACAACAAACTGTAGAAAATTCTGAAAGAGATGGGAATAACAGACCACCTGACCTGCCTCCTGAGAAATCTGTGTGCAGGTCAAGAAGCAGCAGTTAGAACTGGACATGGAACAACAGACTGGTTCCAAATAGGAAAAGGAATACGCCAGGGCTGTATATTGTCACCCTGCTTATTTAACTTATATGCAGAGTCCATCATGAGAAACTCTTGGCTGGAAGAAGCACAAGCTGGAATCAAGATTGCCAGGAGAAATATCAATAACCTCAGATATGCAGATAACACCACCCTTATGGCAGGAAACAAAAAGGATCTAAAGAGCCTCTTGATCAAAGTGAAAGAGGAGAGTGAAAAAGCTGCCTTAAAACTCAACACTCAAAAAACGAAGATCATGGAATCTGGTCCCATCACTTCTTGGCAAATAGATGGGGAAACAATGTAAACAGTGACAAGACTTTCTTTTCTTGGGCTCCAAAATCATTGCAGATGGTGACTACAGCCATGATATTAAAAGATGCTTGCTCCTTGGAAGAAAAGCTATGACCAACCTAGACAGCATAAAGGAGAGAGATTACTTCTTGACAAAGGTCCATCTAATCAGAGTTATGGTTTTTCCAGTAGTCATATACGGATGTGAGAGTTGAACCATAAAGAAAGCTAAGCACTGAAGAATTGATGCTTTTGAACTGTGGTGTTGGAGAAGACTCTTGAGAGTCCCTTGGACTGCAAGGAGATCAGTCAATCCTAAAGGAAATCAGTCCTGAATATTCATTGGAAGTACTGATGCTAAAGCTGAAGCTCCAATAATTTGGCCACCTAATGTGAAGAACTGACTCATAGGAAAAGACCCTGATGCTGAGAAAGATTGAAAGCAAGAGGAGAAGGGGGACAACAGAGGATGAGATGGTTGGATGGCATCACCGACTCGATGGACATGAGTTTGAGCAAGCTCTAGGAGTTGGTGATGGACAGGGAAGCCTGGCGTGCTGCAGTCCATGGGGTTGCAAAGAGTCAGACACAACTGAGCGACTGAACTGAACTGATCCCTTCACAAATAAAATGTTTCCTGCCCTTGTTCATTGGTATGAATAATGAACAAATGTGTACAAATTAATGAATGCCAACAGAAATTATCATATTTTAATATAAAATTGTTAATCTTTGTAGCATGTGTTCCACATTAATGCGATTTTCGTTACTAAATACATGAATTTTACTTCCAGCAGGCGATTTTTTAAAAGTTATGAATAGATGAATAATGCTAATTGAAAGAAGCAGACTTTTACTGTAAGTGAAATTATTTTGATTGTTTATCATCTAGATTTTCAAGAAAATATGCACACTCTTCTCAGCAAAGCAGCAGAAGCATACAGCAGACTCGTGGTGCTTCAATCACGATTAAGTAAAGTATGGAAAATATGGAAAATGTGTAATGATGTTTGCATTTCTTGTATTTCCTGCTATTTTGTGAGTTACTTTATCAACCGAAAATTTCTAAAATGAGTAAACATGAAAAGAAAGTTAGGGGAAAGTGACATAATTTAGGGGAAAGTGACATATATTTATATCAGTGAGCTGAGGGAGTCTTTACCCCTTTAGGGAGCTTTTGAAATCAAGATAAAGTTAAAATATATATAAAATGTCAAATTGTAAACTTTGTTAAACAGTTGCATTTAATTTGACATAATAACATTTTCTAAAGCAGTGAGTCTCTTTTAAACAATAATTAGCTGTTTAGAACATAGCTAATTAGTTTCACATCATGTTATGTATATTTAGAAATGTGTGCATAAAAGCTATGTAAGAGTGTATAGAGCCATCATATAATTTATTAGCTATTTCAGAAAAATGACATTATATTAGCAAAAATTAAGTATTGTAGTCCTCAATTTGTATGAAAAAAGTACCAGAAAAATCTCTGTTTGCTTATTTGGGTGCTTTTTCATGTCATTGTGTTAAAATATTTGGGCAGAGTTGAAAGATTTAACTGACTGAAACTTATATTGCTGATGAGGGATATTCTGGCTATTTCCCCTTTCTTTTCTCCTTCTCCTTTTCCCCTCTTTCTCCTTTCCCTTCTTTCTTTCTCTTCCTGTGCCGTTAAAGCACAACCTTATTCAGTCTTTTATAAAACATGTAAACCTATTTCAGTATCTTCCAGATAACTTTGTGGGAGGACAGGCAGATAGGCTAAAAGCCCTTCTTTAATTCTACCTTTCTCTACCATTGCTACTTTTCTTTTTCCTTCCATTCATTGCTAGAATATTTAACCCTATTCAGAATTATCGTACAACTTTCATACCAGCACCCTTCGTCATCTAGATTTCTTGTTTTTCTGCTGCACTCATCCTGCCTCTTGAGACCCTTTTTCTCTACTCACACTTGGGTTTCTGAGGGCTGCTGAAAAAATGAGATGGTGGTATGGCTCGGTGACGCTGCAGAGTCGTGGCCTCTGACTGTCGCTGACAGGTCTTTTATGTGGTCATTCATTCTCTCATAGTCTCCTCAGTGGATGTTACCTAACTTTACAACTTCCCTAGTTATAAAGTCATGCTTTCCATTTCTGCTCCCCTTTTTTTCCTTCGCAGATAGCCTTATTTCCCATTTTTCTGTATTAAACTTAACAATTATAAGCTATCTCACCTTGCTACCTGTAGACCAATATGCATTTCTCTAAACGTGAAAATACCCTAATTTATTTTTCTGTCTCAGAAGAAGTTGTCCCTTTTCACAACCAAGGTTATCTTATTTTCTGTGCTTTTGTTAGCATCCCCTTCCACCTCCTCTAAGATTGGTAGCCTGTTTCTTCCGTCCTGTATTTATTTTCAGGTTCTTTGTCTCTGCTTGTCTTGTTTCTGTCCTTCATTTGTCTTGCATATTCCTCTTGCCTCCACTGTTTAGAACATAACCAATGTTCCCTGAATCTGGTATTCTTTGTGGTTCTCTTTCCTTCATTGCCAAATTATTTGAAGGAAAGAAGAGACTGCAGTTTCCCACCTCTTGCTGTCTCTTCTGCCCACCTGTAAACAAGCTCCCACCTCATACTTCACTGAACTTTCTTTGGCAGAAGTTACCAGTGAATTCTTAATCATCAAATGTCCGTTCCTTCTTACCTTCCTTCCTTGTTTTCTTTCTTTCTTTTAAAAATGTGTTGCTTTTCCTGATGACAGTACATAGTTGTAGCTATTAAATAGTGTAGGAGGACTTGGAGTAAACAAGTAACTACAGCGATGTTTGTCATTTTGCCTCTTTCCTTTGAAGACAGTGAGTGGGGAACGGTTTCTTTTGATGAGTCACAGGTGTCCCTTCCCTGGTGCTGGAGTGTGGGAGCCTGCCCTGGAACACAGACACCCACGCTCGGCTCCTTAGTTCTCCCCAGATACTTCTTTCAGTTTCTCTTTAGAAAAACTTTTACCCGCCACCAGACTTCTGCCTGGCTGGGTCAGCAGGAAAGGCTGTGCTGCGATTAGTTAAGGGCTGATACATTCCTTTTCTGATCTCTGCCTGTCATTGGTCTCTCTGAGCCTGGTGTCTTTCCATGGTTCCGCTAGGCGAGTTAACTGTCTCCTGTGCCTGCGACTCCCTTCAGGTATGCTTTAGGCTGCTGTTTCCCCCTTCCTTCTTGCTTAATCGCTGTTCTGCCACCCTTTTCTGTTGAAATCTGCTGGTCTCTTTCATTTTTTGGTTTATTATGGACTTATCTTTTACAGATTCATTGTTATTTTAATTGAGTCCTGGGGAAAGAGGAGAGGTGTATGTCAGAGATCATAAACGTAAATGCCTACATGAGCTCAGCCCATAAGATAAATGAAGAAGGCCAAGTGAAAGCTGGGAAAGTGAAACCTGGAGAAAACATACTTCATTTAAAGGGGACAGAGGCTGCTCAGCTTCACGTGCTGTCACATGTAGGAATGGGGCCTTGTGTTTATTCTTTCATTTCATTGATTTTATGATCTAATCTTACATGAAGTCTTTTTGCCTTTTTAAATATTGGGAAGGATTAAAAATTAAAAAAACTTTTTTTTTCTAATTGGGAAGCAATTAGGAAAAAAAAAAAAATACAAGAAAAACTGTTTGGTACCCCAAGGAATACTTGTGTAGCCAGGAATGAAAGTCAGATCTCTACGTTACCACCTTAGGTGGTAACGTAAACAGATGATCAGTGTACCTTCAGCTAAGTAAGTTAGTGTTTAGTTGCTCAGTCGTGCCCAACTCTTTGAGACGCCATGGACAGCAGCCCCTCAGGCTTTTCTGTCCCTGGGATTCTCCAGGCAAGAATACTGCAGTGGGTTGCCATTTCCTTCTCCAGGGGAATCTTCCTGACCCAGGGATCGAACCCAGGTCTCCTGTACTGCTGGCAGATTCTTCACCAACTGAGCTACAAGGGAAGCCCAATTTCTTAATTCTACTGTTTTTTTTATTTTATAGTATTAGCTCTTCTCTTAGAATATCTTCTTTCCTTAATTTATGTAACTTTAGTTCTGTGGCTTTTAAAGCCTTCATTGTGGGTTTTGCCCACCCACTTATAGTCACCAAGAATCTCTACTTGATCCACTAATTATGGTGTATGCAGTTGTGACGACATGTGATATGTCCACTAGGCTAAACCCCACTACATCCTTCAAAGTCAGGAAGTCTTCTCTTGATTTGCATTTCCTCTTAGCACAGGGCTTTGTTTAGCACATGGTAAAGGTTTACTGTGTGTTTGCTGAATGAACTGACAGTATTGAAAGGTAGAGCTGAAAACTGAAGTATTTACCTGATGGGCTTTATTTTCTCTGGGAAGTCGGAGGCAAGATTCTTGGTTGAAATGTACATGGGGTTAGGAGTCAGGTAGAGGATTTGATAAAAGTAGTACCAACTGAAATGGCCTTCTTGGGAAATACATTTGATCCTGGTGCTCACCTCCATCTCCAGAATTCTTTGTTCACCTGGTACAGCAAATCCACACTCTCACCTTGCTTTTCAGGTGCTCTTCGGTCTCTGTCTGCCTTCTTCACCCAGCATGCTCAGCGTCCCCTGTCCCTCAGGACCACTGTCTTCATCACTGATAGCAGGCCACCCTTTCATGAATGCTCCTACTCCTCCTTCCTTGGAACCTTTCCTAAGCATTGAACAAAACGATGGGGGCCCCAACAAAATTTCACTTCCTCCATCAGACCCCTACCAGTCTCTTCTGTTATCACCCTTTAGTCACATGTTATAGTTTAATGCATTGTTAATTATTTAATTTTACTTCCCAAATTAGTTGATAAATTCTGTGAGGGCAGATGTACCGTGTATGTGTGTGTGTGCATTTTTTTCCCACTGATTTTATATTCTTACTCTCCCTGTTACCGTGCTTGCCACATAGTAGACTGAGTATTAAATATTTGAGGAATGACTTAAGTAATACACATACACATCTGACATATTGCTGCCTAGTTTTAATAGTTAAGGAAGGAAGCTGAGGTTTATCTGTTTTTGTTGTTTTCCTTCTTTTTGTATAAAGAATAGCACACATTTGTCAGCCACCTGATTGTATATAGGTTACATTCGGAGATTAATAGCAGATATGTTATCAAGTATTCATAATATAAAATTTACTCTGTATGAATTCAAATTTCAAAGATTAAGTCATGTTTTAAATATTGTTATGAACGTTAGACCAAAATTCTGTGTGGCTCCTGTTTTTATAGTTACATCAAATTCCTTCTGGATATGAAAGAACATTATATTTAGTCATATAATTTCAGTCCCTGTGAAGGGAATGTGATGTGAGTCACTTGTCAGAGTGTGGATTAACATGGAAGGGAAAATATCTGTATCAGAATGGTACAGTTCTGGGTGATTTGGGGAAGGAAAAAAAAAACCTTTTTAAAGATAAAGTTGCTTTGTATAGTTTCCACAGTCCTGAGTCATATATGTATGTCACTGTTTTTCTTCTGTTATTTTTCATAGATCGAGAGACAGCAGGCATGTAATATGAAACTTGGATTTGCAGAAGCGAACCTGCCAAAAAAGCAAACGGACTTTTTATCAACGCATCCTCAGATGACCAATTCGCAAGACATTGGTAAATTTGGATTATATACCATAATGTGGTTTTTTGTATCAGATGTTCAGTAATTTGACTTCAGTAAAAAGACATAAAATTGGTAGTTGTAGTGGTATTGCTGCCATGAACATAGAAAAAATGATCTTGAGTTATCGTGTTTTCTTATCATGTCTACATGAGTTTAAATTGATACCCGAGTTATACTATTAAAAAACATTACCTTTCAAAGAAGAATGAATATTCTTCTACTTCAAAAAAGTGATTTTGGTATTTCATTGAGAAATTTATATTGAAATGTGTATTTTCTTCTATTCATGTAACTTAGATGTTAGTCATAAAAGCAAGTTATCTACCCTGCAAGATACTGAAAAAACCAAACAACTTGAAGGACAGGTTCACGAATTAGAAAGCCGCGTATCCTCTTTGCAGCAGCAATTGAAAGAAACTGAAGAAAATTATGAGGCTGAGATTCATTCTTTGCAGGAAAGGCTTCAAGCTGTTAATGAGTCTGCAGTTCAGCCAAGGTATCCATCAACCTTTAAGTTCATTCAATAGTATTTGTAGTTTAGTAGCCGTCATAATATGGTTGTTTTAAGAAAAAAATGTAACTTAAGCAACTTTGCTTGAAAGAGACGAGCTGTAGCATTGTCAAGAAATACGAACAGGAGGTAATTCTTCATCTCTGAAATGTGTGAAGTAAAGGTTAGTGTAAACAAGATATATTTTATAATAGGAATATTAATTACAGCTTTATTTTATAAAGAGGCTCTTTGTTATGAATTTGCTAAGTTACACCAGGTGGTATGCACATGTTTGTTTTGTATTGTGTGCTTAGTCTTGGCTACTTTGATATGGGCAGTACACAAAGGATAGAAGATATGATCACTCCAGTGATAGCTAGACATTCTCCACCTGATTGTCTAATACTTGGATTTACCACATCCAAAATACCCACTCTGAATTTTCCCCTCAAAATCTGCTCCTTCTGCAGCCATCTGACTCCATCAGTGGTGACTCCCCTTTCAAACCACACTTCCAGTCTGTCAAGAAATCCTGTTATCTCTATTTCCAAGACAAATCTAAACTGTACCACTTCTCACCAGGCCCCTAGTCCCTGCCATCATCATGTCTCACTTGGATTACTGCTTTTGTCCTAACTCTTCCCTAGAGTCTGTTCTCTACAGTTCCAAAGCTTTGCTTTTAAAATTTAAGACAAGTCATGTTATTCCAGTGCTCTCCTGTCCTCCCTGTGCCTTCCCAGATCCTCACGTACGGGGTCCTGTCTCTCTCTGAATCTGCGTCCTGCTGCCTTGCTTGCGCCTTACTACTGTAACTCCTCGTAGTCTCCTCGAGATCCTCAAGCTGTCGGGATGCTCCTGCTTGTGAATCCTCTTCTCGTTGCTGTCCCTTCTGCCTGGGTTGATCTTGCTCTAGGTTATTTGCCTGCCCAACACACTCAGTTCTTCGGGTCTTTGCTCAGATGCCTTTTTCTCATGGGGCCTGTCCTGATCACCCGATTCAAACTAAAATCACCCCTTAGTGCTCTACACCTGAGTTTCCTGTTTAGTTTTTCTATATTAATGTTATGTTATATATATTTTGTTGCTGTTCAGTCGCCAAGTTGTATCCAACTCTTTGCTAAGTTGTGCCCAACCCATGGACTGTAGCCCGCCAGGCTGCTCTGTCCATGGGACTTCCCAGGCAAGAACACTGGAGTGGGTTGCCATTTCCTTCTCCAGGGGATCTTCCCAACCCAGGGATCAAACCCACATCTCTTGCTTGGCAGGCAGATGCTTTACCACTGAGACACCTGGGAAATGTGTTTTATATATATGTAACTATAAAGATAAGTGTATGTATATGTATGTATATGTGTATGTGTGTATATATATAGATAGATAGGAGGGAAGGTTTATTTATTTGTTTACGTTATCTGTCCCCTGTGTTGGACTTCAAACTTTGTTAAGGGAATTTTTGTCTATGTAATTTCCTGTATCCCAAATCCTATAATAATTCCCTACAAATAGTTGGTGCTTAGTAAATATTTGTTAAAATGATTGAACAACTTATACTATAGTTGGGAAATGTGTTGTAGTATTTAACTAGCTCCATAAAGTCCTCAGAGTTTTAACCTAACTGACTGGCTCTGCTGCTCTAGGACTGAAGTCTCCATAGGTGCTTGTTACTGAAACCTGAAGACAGAGTTTTTGTGTTTTGTTCTGTGTGTGTGTGTGTGTGTGTGTGTGTGTGTGTGTGTTGAAGACAAACCACTGTTTCCTCACTTCTTTGGAAGCACTCTGCTTCTGCTGCTTTCATTCAGCCTCTGTATATAGGCTTTGGAATTATTTATCCCACATTGGCAGAGCCTTACAAAGCTTGCGTTTTATTTGAAGTCATTGGTTCCCAAACTTTATGATGCATCGAAAACATTGGAGGTTTTTGAAATTTAATACTATTTTTCGACTACGTAAAATTGCAGATTACTGGATTTTACATTTGAAGCATGAGTAGATTCAATAGCTTTGACATAGACTCTGGTCATTTGTATTTATAACAAGATAATTATGATGCAGGCAGTCCATAGATTGACACTTGGATACTATTACTTTAGATTCTTTGATATGAAAGAAAATAGGTGGATAACAAGAACTCATAACCATTTAACGTATTTCAAGTAGCCTTCCTTTAATTAGTGATGTTTTCTCTCTGAAGCATGAAGAAAAGGAAGAGCTCTGGAAGAGTAGATCTACTTCGCTGTTCCTACACTTGGGCTTTTGCAAGCTTATTGTGCTCTTCAGAGTTTCTGAAATGCACAATCGAAATATATTAACAGTACCTTTCAACCAAAACCATTAGTTTTCTCTCAGACCCCACCAGTGAGGTTTATTGACTGCCATATTTTCCCCTATGAACATGTAATTAAAGTTATTTCTTGTGAAATATCACTACATATTTGGAAACAGCTGTAGCGCTTTTTGAATAAAGAGTATATTGTTCTTCTAATATAGACTTGAAATAGTTTATGAAAAATAATTGTCATTCATTTAACAAATATTTGGTAATGTTATGCTTGAAGCCTCTTAGAGCAATAGTATGGAGTTGAAACAGCCAAACCTGTATTTGACTACCAGTTGGACCCTTGAGCCGCCATTTGATCTTAGGCAGATATTTAAGCAAGTTTAGGTAATATGTGCTGTCCTCAGTCGCGTCCAACCTTTTGTGACCCCACGGACTGCAGCCCACCAGGCTCTTCTGTCCATGGGATTCTCCAAGAAGAATATTGGAATGGTTGCCATTTCCTTCTGCAGGGGATCTTCCCAACTCAGGAATTGAACTCACATCTTCTGCATTGGCAGGTGGATTCTTTACCACTGAGCCACCTCTTTAAAACCCATGTATCAAAACCCATAATATTGAGGGTAAAAACTACCTTAAGACCATGAGGGTTAAAAGAAACCACGACTGGAAAGTCAGTACAGTCACTCAGTCGTGTCCGACTCTTTGCAACCCCATGGACTGCAGCACACCAGGCTTCCCTGTCCATCACAGACTGCCAGAGCTTGCTCAAACTCATGTTGGTGATGCCATCCAGTCATCTCATCCTCTGTCATCCCCTTCTCCTCCTGCCTTCAATCTTTCCCAGCATTAGGGTCTTTTTCAAGGAGACAGTTCTTCCCATCAGGTGGGCAAAGTATTGGAGCTTCAGCTTCAGCATCAGTCCTTCCAATGAATATTCAGGACTGATTTCCTTTAGGTCTAACTGATTTGATGTCCTTGCAGTCCAAGGGACTCTCAAGAGTCTTCTCCAACACCACAGTTCAAAAGCATCAATTCTTTGGTGCTCAGCTTTCTTAATAGTCCAGCTCTCACATTCATACGTGACTACTGGAAAATCCATAATTTTGACTAGATGTACTTTTGTTGGCAGAGTAATGTCTCTGCTTTTTAATACGCTGTCTGGGTTGGTCATAGCTTTTCTTCCAAGGAGCAAGTATCTTTTAATTTCATGACTGCAGTGATTTTGGAGCCCAAAAATATAAAATATCTCACTGTTTCCATAGTTTCCCCATTTATTTGCCATGAAGTGAAAGAAATAGAGGAAAACAACAGAATGGGAAAGACTAGAGATCTCTTCAAGAAAATTAGAGATACCAGTGGAACATTTCATGCAAAGATGGGCTCGATAAAGGACAAAAATGCTTTGGACCTAACAGAAGCAGAAGATATTAAGAAGAGGAGGCAAGAATATACAGAAGAACTATACAGAAGAGATCTTCACAAACAAGATAATCACGATCGTATGATCACTCACCTAGAGCCAGACATCCTGGAATGTGAAGTCGAGTGGGCCTTAGAAAGCATCACCACGAACAAAGCTAGTGGAGGTGATGGAATTCCAGTTGAGTTATTTCAAATCCTAAAAGATGATGCTGTGAAAGTGCTGCACTCAATAGGCCAACAAATTTGGAAAACTCAGCAGTGGCCACAGGACTGGAAAAGGTCAGTTTTCATTCCAATCCCAAGAAAGGAAATGCCAAAGAATGCTCAAACTACTGCACAGTTGCACTCATCTCACACGCTAGTAAAGTAATGCTCAAAATTCTCCAAGCCAGGCTTCAGCAGTACGTGAACCATGAACTTCCAGATGTTCAAGCTGGTTTTAGAAAAGGCAGAGGAACAAGAGATCAAATTGCCAACATCTGCTGGATCATGGAAAAAGCAAGAGAGTTCCAGAAAAACATCTACTTCTGCTTTATTGACTATGCCAAGGCCTTTGCCTGTGTGGATCACAATAAACTGTGGAAAATTCTTCAAGAGATGGGAATACCAGACCACCTGATCTGCGTCTTGAGAAATTTGTATGCAGGTCAGGAAGCAACAGTTAGAACTGGACATGGAACAACAGACTGGTTCCAAATAGGAAAAGGAGTTCGTCAAGGCTGTATATTGTCACCCTGCTTATTTAACTTATATGCAGAGTACATCATGAGAAACGCTGGGCTGGAAGAAGCACAAGCTGGAATCAAGATTGCCGGGAGAAATGTCAATAACCTCAGATATGCAGATGACACCACCCTGATGGCAGAAAGTGAAGAGGAACTAAACAGCCTCTTGATGAAAGTGAAAGAGGAGAGTGAAGAAGTTGGCTTAAAGCTCAACATTCAGAAAACGAAGATCATGGCATCTGGTCCCATCACTTCATGGGAAATAGATGGGGAAACAGTGGAAACAGTGTCAGACTTGAATTTTTTGGGCTCCAAAATCACTGCAGATGGTGATTGCAGCCATGAAATTAAAAGACGCTTACTCCTTGGAAGGAAAGTTATGACCAACCTAGATAGCATATTGAAAAGCAGAGACATTACATTGCCTACAAAGGTCCATCTAATCAAGGCTATGGTTTTTCCAGTGGTCATGTGTGGATGTGAGAGTTGGACTGTGAAGAAAGCTGAGTGCCGAAGAATTGACGCTTTTGAACTGTGGTGTTGGGGAAGACTCTTGAGAGTCCCTTGGACTGCAAGGAGATCCAACCAGTCCATTCTAAAGGAGATCAGCCCTGGGTGTTCTTTGGAAGGAATGATGCTAAGGCTGAAATTCCAGTACTTTGGCCACCTCATACGAAGAGTTGACTCATTGGAAAAGACTCTGACGCTGGGAGGGATTGAGGGCAGGAGGAGAAGGGGACGACAGAGGATGAGATGTCTGGATGGCATCACCGACTTGATGGACATGAGTTTGAGTGAACTCTGGGAGTTGGTGATGAACAGGGAGGCCTGGTGTGCTGCAGTTCATGGGGTCGCAAAGACTTGGACACGACTGAGCGACTGAACCGAACTGAACTGGTGGAACCGGATGCCATTATCTTAGTTTTCTGAATGTTGAGTTTTAAGCCAACTTTTTCACTCTCTTCTTTCACCTTCATCAAGAGGCTCTTTAGTTGCTCTTTACTTTCTGCCATAAGGGTTGTGTCATCTGAGGTTATTGATATTTCTCCCAGCAATCTTGATTCCAACTTGTGCTTCATCCAGCCCAGCATTTCACATGACGGACTCTGCATATAAGTTAAATAAGCAGAGTGACAATATACAGCCTTGACATACTCCTTTCCCTATTTGGAACCAGTCCGTTGTTCCATGTCCATTTCTAACTGTTGCTTCTTGACCTGCATGCAGGTTCCTCAGAAGTCAGGTCAGGTGGTCTGTATTCCTCTCTCTTGAAGAATTTTCTGCCATTTTTTGTGATCTACAGAGTCAAAGTCTTTGGCGTAATCAGTAAAGCAGAAGTAGATGTTTTTCTGAAACTCTCTTGCTTTTTTCATGATCCAACGGATGTTGGCAATTGGATCTGTGGTTCCTCTGCCTTTTCTAAATCCAGCTTGAACATCTGGAAGTTCTCGGTTCACATAGTGTTGAAGCCTGGCTTGGAGAATTTTGAGCATTACTTTGCTAGCGTGTGAGATGAGTGCAATTGTGCGGTAGTTTGAACATTCTTTGGCATTGCCTTTCTTTGGGATTGGAATGAAAACATCCTTTTCCAGTCCTGTGACTGCAAAGAGAATTGGCTAAATGTTGTGGAGAAAACTTTAGATGTTTGTAAAGTGACCCTTTACCTCAAGGGGCTTCCTTGGTAGCTCAGATAGTAAAGAATCTGCCTGCAATGCAGAGACCCGAGTTTGATTCCTGGGTCAGGAAGATCTCCTGGAGAAGGGATAGGCTACCCACTGTAGCATTCTTGGGCTTCCCTCATGGCTCAGCTTGTAAAGAATCCGCCTGCAGAGTGGAAGACCTGGGTTCAATCCCTGGGTTGGGAAGATCCCCTGGAGAAGGGAACGGCTACCCTCTCCAGTATTCTGACCTGGAGAATTCCATGAACTGTATAGTCCCTGGGGTCAGAAAGAGTCAGACACAACTGAGCAACTGACACTTCACTTCACTTACCTCAAGGGACTTCAGTACAATCATTGAAATAATATTTATTCATAGAACAATAATTTCTTTAGTGATTGGGGAATATAACATGATGAGACAGCCAAAGTGCTGGAATTTAAAGCCATGAATGTGTGGCATTTTTCAGTGCCCATCGCTGCACATTTCTGTAATGATGCTTTTTGCATTGGCTCCAGGGGAAATGGAAATAAAGGGACGACTGTGAGATGTTGGGATGGAAGGAATCTTTGGAGCAAAACAGAGGAAAGATGACCTGTATTGTTTGAGCTAGAGAATGTGAAGGCTTATGATGTATTAATATATGTAAAGAAATCATGCAGGTGGAAGGTTAGGACCTTAATTATAAGATAGAAACAGTGAATTTGATTTCAGCTAGTCTGTTTTTTTGAATTTGGGATAAACATTTTCAAAGGCTGTAAAGCTACGAAATTAAGTCATTGTGAACTCGGAAGCATTTTTTTTTTTTTTTTTTTTTTTGAGTCTCTGTAGCTGGATGAATGATCTGGGGGATCTTTCATGGGCTGTGAAAATGAGAAATGAAGCAAAGGGTCAGAACAGTGTTTGCACGAAGCTGTGAGGAAACAGATGAAATAATAAAAAAGATAAATGAACCAGGAAAGGGCAGAGAATAAAGACAAGAAACATGAGTTTTTATGATAATTTAACATGAATATAGAAGATGTATAGGGAGTTCACAACAGAGGAAACTTTTATGGCCAGTAACACAAAGAATGCTACTTCTTCGTACATTCCTATTTGAAAAAATGTATAATCTCAAAAATAAAGACATACATCTTCTAAGAAAGTTTTAAGGTCGTTGAGACTCTCTGTTGTTGAAGTTTTGAGAAAATACTTAAATTGTATGATTATGGAATTAAATTAATGTAACTTTTTCAAATATGGCATGTTAAAATTTTAAAAATTAAAATTATAAGATTTTATCATGTAGAAACATCTATAGATGTATGCAGAGATGCATTTATGAGATCTCTATTTTAGCATTATTTGTTGTAGTGAACATTTAGAAGTGACCCAATACAATACAGAATAAAGACGTGAATACCAAAAAATACATGAATACATGAAAAACTAAAAATTTCAGAAGTAGTTATGAATAAAATTAAGAATGTTTCTCACTGTCACTACGCCTCTATTCCACTGGAGGTAATCACTGTTACTTTTTATATGTATTCTTCCAGAATTTTTTCACTCTGCATGTGTGTGTAAATTTTTAATAAAAATGAGATTTTGTAAACTTTGCTTCCTCAATAATAGTATAGGTAACTTTTTAAAAATATCTATACTTATAAACAGCTCCATGTCATACATTTGTAGTAGACTTATAAAATGGCATAAAACTCAGGGATAATCTGTTAAATATTTATGTAATTCTGCTGCTTTACTTTTAAGTGAAAAAAGTAGTCAAAAATAATGAGTTATGTTACAAAACCCCACTGCCCCAACACACATTTTATGCATGCTGTAGATTTACTAACAGTAAAATTCACACACAACACTAATCCCTTCATCCTCTTTTGTTTATATTTAGCTTCTTCGTTGATTCAGTGGTAATTACTGAGTCTGATGTACAGAAAGCAACATACCCAGCAAGTTGTCTAGAACAGAACATTGATGGCGCTGCAGAGGTATTTTTAAACTGTTATGTACACTAATTGTATTTTGTTACTATCATTTTTATGTATGTGATTTAATTACTCAATAAATAGTTGCTGAGAATTAAGTATAGTAAAAATGAAAATAAAGATCCAGAAGAATATATAAGTGAAGAAATTTGATATACTGGAATGGGTTTCCATTGCCTCCTCCAGGGGATCTTCCCAACCCAGGGATTGAACCCGAGTCTCCTGCATTGGCAGACGGGTTTTTTACCATTAGTGCCACTTTGGAAGCCTGATGTACTTTCATAGCATAGGAAAAACACAAAAAAGTTAAAATTGAGAGGTTTTTTTTCCCCCTAAATATATTCTAATTTAAAATTTGTCTTGTTTTATATAACATGGGCTATATAGCAAGTTAATTTCAGTGCCCTGAACTTTACAAGAAATTAGTTTCAAAAAAGAGAAACAGCTTTTCTTCCTACCATGAGAAGTTGAACTAGACTATCTCTAGACTATTCTTTAGGAATTCCCAGAATTCAATACGCTAGGGCTAGGACATTGGATAAGGCTTTTTTCAGCACAGGCCATACAGTATAGAAAAAGTCCCTCATCTTTTCCAGTATATCTGATCTAGTCAAACCACCTTTTGCCTCTCCTCAACACTGTGTATATTCCCAATTTGTGGCCACTTTTCCCAAACATAACTGTAAAACCCTGGGCTTCATTCAGTAAATTTTTAGTTCTTAAGTAATATCTTTTCTTCCCCCGCTCTAGAACTGTACATTAGTAATTGTAAGCATGCTTCTCAGTTTGCATTTTAAACTTCACAAGAGTAAGTACAATTAATTTAGTAGAATTATTCACTAGAACTATTGCTTTTAATAGAGCAGCAATTTATTTACTTATTAAAGCTTTTAAGAAATTTTCTAAAGAATAGAAATCTTTTGAGAAGTTTAAAAATAAGTGTTGTATAATTAGTATAAATAAATATGTCATATTTGCTTTTTAATTTAGTATTCTGGTGAATTTGGAGTGGAAAAGGAAACAAATATGGTTAAGTTGCTGGAAAAACAGTACCAAGAACGATTAGAAGAAGAAGTAGCTAAGGTAAGTTTATAGTTTATTTGAAAGATAATTTTGTTGTCTGTATTCTCTTTGAGCCTTCAAAAAAAGATAGATTTTATTGATGATAAAGCACTGGTTTTTGTTGTAAATTTTACATGTAGCTCCTTTAAGTTGTCAGATACTGTAACTATCCACAGTTGCCTTAGAATGGAACGTTCTGTGAATTTTTCTATGAGAAAAGCATTCGTCTCTTGATGTAGAATAGCAGTTAGAAACTTGTCGGAGTTATAAATTTATTACCTTGTGAGTAGTACCATAGGAAGGAGTTTGGCCTTCCTTAAAGGTGGAGGATGTGATAGGAAATGAGAAAGGAAGTGCTTGGTCTTTTATATTAAAACAGTTTTGCCTGCCTTCTCCCAGAGCAGTAGTACATGTGTGCATGCTCAGTCACTCAGTGGTCTCTAACTCTTTGCGACCCATGGACTGTGGCCTGCCAGTCTCCTCTGTCCATGGAATTTTCCAGGCAGGAATACTGAAGTGGGTTGCCATTTCCTCCTCCAGGAGATCTCCCGACCCAGGGATCAAACTCACATCTCTGTGTCTCCTCTATTACCAGGCGTATTCTTTACCACTCAGCCATCTGCAAAGTCTGTTTCCTGAAATATAGGGATTATTTAGGGATTGATGGAAGCCTGTACCCAATTTCATTCCTTCATCCTTCTCCTGAGGGAGAAAGGCTGCTGTAGTCCACAGGAAAGAGAGCCTTGGGCTTTGTGGGAATCTTGGTGGAGAGAATTTTCACCTGCAGGCAGAATGTATAACCGAAGACAATCACTCTCCTGCTTACCACAAAGTGATGGATTCTGGAAAAACTTGGCTCAGAAACGCATCTGGACCCCAGAAGGGAGATCAAATGTGGTCTCCTGTAAGTGTGGGGTTCTTCCTCTGAGAGCCCAAGGGGAACTGAACAGGTAGACTGTGGCTTTACTGAGCTTGACCTGGGGGATGCATGGAGTCCAGGGGGCCACAAGGCTTCCTCCAGGTGCCTCTTTAGGGGGCTTGCAGCCTGCTTGCTTCTGCACCACTGACCTAGCAGGTGGAAACTGTGTCACCTTTCCCTGCTTAGGGAACCGCTGAACTTAGGGTACTGGATCCAAGTCCAAAGTAACCAACAAATAAAAAACAGAAGTGACTATGATGTTTATGACTGTAGATGCTCTTAGCTGCTATGCTCAGAACTATTCTTGTAAACTCCTGAATACCACGTGTACTACCTACTATACCATTATGATTCCATTTCTTTGTCTCTGAAGTCTCTTAAAATGCATATTCCTGTTTGGGTTCTTATTTTGGAATAGTTGATTCTGAGTTTGTCTTGCTTGTTTTTTATAGTTTTTAAACTGTTCTAGTGTAACAGTCCTACTGGAGTATATGCGTTTTATTGAAGGAGGGATAGAATTTACAGGAAATGCATGAAGAATTAGATTAAACATAAATTAGATGAGGTGGTCAATACTCAAGGAAATATGTGGGCCATAAGGACCTACTCACTTCCATATTTGAATTGAATAATTTTGTTCAAAGCAAACAGTGAGGCACCAGGACTCCTCCTCTGGCAGTCCAGTGGTTAAGACTTCTTCCAGTGCAGGGGCTTCAGGTTCAATCCCTGGTCATGGAGCTTATATCTCACATGGCTTGTGGCCAAAAAAAAAAACAGAAACAACAATGTAACAAATTCAATAAAGATTTAAAATGGTCAAAAAAACCTTAAAAAAAAAAAGTGAAGCACCATCACTTTTATACAGTTCTCACTATCTGGTTCTTTTAGAGAATTGCAAGGTTTTCTCTTTTACTTACCTCTTACATAAATTTCTCAAGTGAAGTGTTTGTAGCAGGGCATCCTAGTATAGCAGTTAATAATATGAGGTTTGGGATAGGATTAGATTTGCAGTCTTAGGAAAGTTACTTAACCAGTCAGTCTCAGTTCCCTCTACGTTAAAAGAGGAGAATAATAGAAGTAATAGTAATTCTTGTGAAGGTTCAATGAGCTAATACAGAAGGCACCTATTTTGTGTTATATTGTTCAGTTGCTCAATAGTGCCTGACTCTGCCACCACATGGACTGCAGCACACCAGGCTTTCCTGTCCTTCACCATCTCCTGGAGCTTGCTCAAACTCATGTCCATTGAGTCCGAGATGCCATCCAACCATCTCATCCTTTGCTGTCCCCTTTCCTCCTACCTTCAATCTTTCCCAGCATCAGGGTCTTTTCCAATGAGTCAGCTCTTTGCATCAGGTGGCCAAAGGATTGGAGCTTCAGCCTCAGCATCAGTCCTTCCAATGATTATTCAGGATTGATTTCCTTTAGGGTTGACTGGTTTGATCTCCTTGCAGTCCAACAGACTCTGAAGAGTCTTCTCCAACTCCAGCAATTCAAAAACAGCAATTCTTTGGTGCTCAGCCTTCTTTATGGTCCAACTTTCACATCCATACGTGACTACTGGAAAAACCATAGCTTCAACTATATATATGGACCTTTGTTAGCAAGTAACGTCTCTGCTTTTTAATATGCTGTCTTGGTTTGTCATAGTTTTTCTTCCAAGGAGCAAGCGTCTTTTAATTTCATGGCTGCAGTCACCATCTGCAGTGATTTTGGAGCCCAAGAAAATAAAGTCTGTCACTTTTTCCATTGTTTTCCCATGTATTTGCCATGAAGGGATGGGACTGGATGCCGTAAGACACCTAGAAGATAATAAAGACTCATAAATGACATCTTTTGAAGTAGTCTCACTACTGTGATAATGATGATGATATAAATATGTTTTGTGAAGCATCATTCATCAAGCTTATAGCAGATTACTAGAGTACAGGTCAATAAAGACCATTCCAGAGGCAGCCAAGGTATTGAATTGGCCACAAAGTTTATTCATTTTTCCCATAACATGTTACAGAAAATCCCAAATGAACTTTTTGGCCAACCCAATACTGTGATCCAAGAAACAACACATCATGGCCCAGGTTGATCCTAGAATAGTTTATGAAAAATGAAAGTTGCTCAGTGGTGTCCTGTACTTGGGACCCAATGATCTGTAGCCTGCCAGGCTCCTCTGTCTGTGGAATTCTCCAGGCAAGAATACTGGAGTGGGTAACCATTCTCTTCTCCAGGGGATCTTCCTGACCCAGGGAGCAAACCCACGTCCTCTGCATTGCAGGCAGATTCTGTACTATGTGAGCCACCAGTGAAGCCCCAGAATAGGACATACTGTTTATATTAGTCACCAGAACAGATGGGGTTATGCTCAACCCTATAAGAAGTTAGAAAAATATTGAGAAACATTGTTTTAAAAGCACAGAGTATAAAGAAGAAAGCAGTAGAGGTAGTGATTGCTAACATAGATAACATTAGATTCACCCTGTGATTTGGGTATGTACTATTGAAAAATAGACATTCATTAACAGTTCATTTCACTGCCAAGCAGTGTTCTGAGTGCAGGGTATAGCAGAAGAAAAATAGATGAAATCATTGCTCCTGTAGACCTTACATCTGTTGTTATTGTGCGGTCACTAAGTCATGTCCAACTCTTGTGTCCCCATGGACTCTAGCCCGCTAGACTTCTCTATCCCCCATAAGAATACTGGAGTGGGTTGCCATTTCCTTCTCTGGGACATCTTCCCAACCCAGGGATTGAACCCACGAGTTCTGTACTAATTCTTTCCTAATGAGCCACCTGTGAAGCCCTGACCTTTTATCTAGTTGGTGCAAATAGACAATGTACAAGAGTAATAGATACTATGAAGAGAAAAATGAACCAAGGTAATAAGACTAGAAGATTCCATGGGGAGTGAGGTGCTTTTGTTTTATATAGGGTAATCACAGAAGACCTCACTTTTGAACTGTCATGAGGGGAGAGTCCAGATGTCACTGGGAGAGTAAATCATGAAGATAACAGATTGATCCTTTTAAGAAAGTAGGATGCAAAAGAGAAAGTCAGCAGTTTTCCAGTGGATGTCTCCAAGAGGTGTCCATGGAGAATTGGCAAGAGTTTGGGAGCCACCTACCCAACTGCCAGCATTGCCGAGTTGGAGGATGGTTTCATTCAGTCCTGTGACCTTTGTATTCATGGGTTCCATTTGGAGAAATATTGTGAAACCCTGGTACAGATTTATATCCTCAGCAGATGTAACTGGATATAGGAAGAGGAAATACAGGGAAAGAGGGGAAGGACTTTCCCTTCAAGGGAAGATAGTACTGCAGGTAATTTGATCTAAGCACCTGGAAGAATGGAGTTACTTAGGTGTTAGATGTAGGATGAAAACAAATACAAAGGAGTAGTTTCTGAAGGGGAGTGGGTAACTTAATATTCAAATTTTGATCCATTAAATGAAAAACAGTCATTAAATATGTAAATATAAGGGATGAGAAAATGATTGGATGTATAAATCTAGAGTTCAGGAAGTAAGATAAAACTTGACATGGAAATACGGTAGCATCTAGAGTTGTGTTTTTCAAACTGTGGTGTTATAACTTCTTTTTAAGGCATGAAATTAAATTTGGTTTGGTACAGGATTTTTATATTAATGGAAACATTCAGTTATATAAAACAGACACACAAGAACTTGGGTCACAGTATAAAATGTTTTATTTTTGTTGTATATGTATATTTACCATGGTTACAGTAAGAAATATTGAAAACTATTAATCTAGTGAGTGTAAATGGAGAAGGGGTCTGGAAACTGAGCCCAGAGGGGGCCACTGTTTGAGGGCAGAGAAGTGAGGAGGAACAAAGGAAATGAAGAAGTGGTGCATTATATGTGGACATGACCAAAGATTGCATCAGAGAAGCCAGTGATGACAATTTATTGAGAATGTATTAAACTTTGTCAGGTGTTTCTGATAAAGTCTTGAAAGGTTGGAACTGCAAATTAACCCTTGGATTTTACAGTGTGCAATCATCGGTGACTTTCACAAGAACACATTTGATGGAATGGTAGAGACAAACTGATTAGATTTGATTTGAGAGAGAGTGAAGGAGAAGAATGAAGAAATGAATTATTCTGAGTTGTTTTTAAAGAGGAGAGAAGTACAGTGCTAATTAAAGAGTGATGTAGGGAACCGAGTGGTAGATTGTTGTTGCTGTTTTGTTTTTGTTTAAGATGAAAGATACCACATCCTGTTTCTATGCTGATAGAAGCGATTGAGGAGAGAAGGGGAAAAAAATAGCTGATTTAAAGAGTGGAATAGTTGCTGGAGCAGTGTCCTTGAGTAGATGAGAAGAGTTGCAGATCTCCTGAAAAGCTGCCATTAGGTTGAAGCATGGTAGTTCTAATTCATTGAAACAGGAAGGAAGGTAAGAATATTTGACTCATGATTCAGGTATGTTTTCAGATGAAGTATTTGGAGACTGTGGAAGTTCTTTTCTGATTACTTCTGTTTTTCTCAGTAAAGTAAAAAGCGAACTCAGCACCTGAGAATGAGAAAGGAAGAGATGATGTTGGAGCTTTAAGGAGAAAGCAAAGGGCTAAGAGAAGGAATAAGAAATGGAAACGACAAGGGAAATTGGGTAGAATCGCCCATATTACTAAGGGCTCATTTCAAGGATAGTGGTTATGATGTTAAAGTAAGACCAGTCAGCTTGTTTTTTCATTTTTCTTCTCAGTTAAGTTCAGCTGCACAGACACAGACTAGGCAGAGTTAATTGTAAACACAGGTGGAATTTGGTTAGATGGTATGGTGGTGAATAGAAAGGAGAGAATTACAAGGTAGTTAGTCTAGGCTTGGTTTTTATGTTTGGTTGGTTGGTTGGTTTTTTAGTTTCCAAAACACATGGTTCTTTTAATTATTTGTTATCCATTTCTATTCTAAATATGTATACAAAAGAAAGTGATCTTTATAATGACCAATTTTTAAAAAATTTCATTTGTGACCTAACATCTCATCACATTTTTGTTTGAGCACTGAAGAACTGATGCTTTTGAAAACTGGTGTTGGAGGAGACTCTTGAGAGTCCCTGGTACTGCATGGAGATCAAACCAGTCAATCCTAAAGGAATCAGTCCTGAATCTTCATTGGAAGGACTGACGCTGAAGCTGAAGCTCCAATACTTTGGCCACCTGATGCAAGAAGCTGACTCATTCTAAAAGACCCTGATGCTGAGAAGGATTGAAGGCAAAAGGAGAAGAGGGCGGCAGAGGATGAGATGGTCAGATAGCGTCACCAACTGAGTGAACGTGAATTTGAGCAAACGCCAAGAGATAGTGGAGGATAGAGGAGCCTGGCATTCTGTAGTCCATGGAGTCGAAAAGAGTCAGACATGACTTAGTGCCTGAACAATAGTTGGTTCTCAGAGGCTTAGACTTCTCAGAGCCAAGGCTGCTGGTCACAATTTCTAGGTACCTATGGTGGGTGGAACTAAAATAAGCAGGAATTAAGGATCATAGTTGAAGTGGAAAGTGAAATAGATTAGATTGAATTGTATCATCATTTTACCAATGATGCCAAAAGGTCAGCTTCTTTGCATACCACTAATAAATCTCAGGGACAGAGTTTTGGGTGAAATAGAAAAGGATAGCTTTCTTGCTTTGCCAGGCAATGGGAGACAGAGCAGGCTCCTGCCCTCAAAAGCTGTATGTCCCAATCTGGGAGGATTTGACGCGAGGTTTTATAGCAGTGGGGCTTCCCCGGTGGCGCAGTGGCAAAGAATCCAGCTGCCAGTGCAGGAGACGCTATTTACAGCAGTGGTTTCAGGGATGGAGTTTCTGACAAGATGAGGGTGTGTGAGCTGGACTTGCACTCCCTTCATCTCTTCTCAGGTGGTTGGTCTCCTTATCTTGAAGAGCTTCTCTGGTCCTGTTAACCAGCCTGAGCTTGTTTCTTGGCTGCTCCTTCCTTGACTAACAACTGTTCGAATCTACCCTTTGGAACTCATGGAAGGTCATGGAGTCTGGAGTTTTGCCTACAGGAAATGGGGACAAAAAAGGCTTCCATGCCGGGGAGCCCCACAGGGTCTCGCTCAGTTTCACTAATGACACAAACCTGGTGCTGTACTGCTGGAAATTTACTGCAAGTAAATTGGAAAGAATATGTGTATGACACGGTTAAAAAGCTTTCATCACAGCGGTGTTTAAAACAGCCTTAAGGATGAGTTAGTCTGAATGTCCAACATAGATAGTTGATTAAGTACATTTGTAGTAATCTGTATAATATGAAACTTTAAACCCGTTTACAATTATATAGAAATTTCTTGACTTGAAAAGATACTTACTATAGTTATGAAAACAGGTTATAGTATTAGAATATGACTAAGAAAAATGTTTGTCTATATTTATATCCATATCTAAATGTAAAGAAGAGGAAGAAGATTTGGAAATGTATGTACTAAAGTGTTAATAGTGATTTTTCTTGGAGGAGAGAAATATAAGGGCTTTTATTTCCTTTTTAATTTCTGTACCAAACGTTTACTGCTGTTATAGTAAGGCAGAATTTTTTATAATTATTGATTTTAAAAAGGCAGGCAGTAAAACACTTTGATATTAGATTCATTATAAAACAGAATCTTTATCTTCTTATCACTTTATGCTGAGATTTCTTTTAGTTTAAAAGCATGAGGCCATCTTTTTTACTAGTTTATGTAGTTTTTAAGAGGAAACTTGCTTTTCTAATTCTTGCTAGTATTTACAGATCTAATCCTTTCTTGAACTGAATCCTTTTTGATTACCTTATTTCTTCAGGTCATTGTGTCAATGAGTATAGCATTTGCTCAGCAAACTGAACTGTCTAGAATATCTGGGGAAAAAGAAGATACTCCATCATCAGAAGCATCTACTCTCTGTCAGCAAGAGCATTACTTAAATGAAATGAAATTATCACAAGGTCAGGCTGGTTTTCAGACTTTTGAGGCAACAGACAGGAAATTTAAAGAAGAATGTAAACCACTTAGTAAGGAGTTAGGAGAAGATGGAAAGGAAGTTCTGTTATCAAGCAAGGATCATCTCGACGATATACTGGAATCAAAGGACTTTGAACTGACTATTTCAGAAGAAATGTCCTCCAAAGATAGAACATTTATGGTCAGAGAATCTGTAAGTACGCTTCCTTGAGTATAAAACTTTATTTAAAAAATTGTGATTTTTCTCACTATAAAAATATTAACAGTAATGTTGCTTAATGGAGAAGATAAGTATTCGGTTCAGTCTTGACCTGTGACTTATAAAGTGAAAGTGAAGTTGCTCAGTCGTGTCCAACTCTTTGCAACCCCATGGACTGTAGCCTGCCAGGTTCAACCATCCATGGGATTTTCCAGGCAAGAGTACTGGAGTGGGTTGCCGTTTCCTTCTCCAGGAGACCTTCCTGACCCAGGGATTGAACCCAGGTCTCCCACATTGTAGGCAGACGCTTTACCGTCTGAGCCACCAGGGAAAAGTGACTTTTAAAGTGTATGAATAAATGGCTTAATATTATTATTAGATAAAACCGGTCGGATTCATAATATTTCTGTTTGTCTTACATACATTGTGCATGGTAAAAGCTCACTGTAAGTTGTACCCACGTTAATTCTCAGTCAGTTCAAATTATACTATAATTTGGCAATATGTATGATAAAATATTTGCTTAATAGGATAATATCAGAAGGAAAGAGCTGCCCACTTAAGATAATTTAAAGCAGTCTCCTATATATATACTAATACCCTTTACTTTTTCATCAGTGGAGGGTCTGTACCTCAACTTGTGCCTGTAACAGAACATAGTAAATTCTACTTCTTTTAAAATTATCATAATTCAAATTTTTTGTTCATATTCATGACAGGTTATGTCTTTTTAGAGACATATTCAAATAAAATGTCAACTCTTTTTGAAGTGCAAAACCTCTTTAACTTGCCAGCAACTGTTCGAGGCAGAATGATTTGTTTAAGTGTAGCTTTTCAGGACTTGTTGAAATCCAATAAGGTGTTGACTTCTTACAAGTTTGAGAAGGTGGAATATAAGGCTTTTATTTCCAGATAAACATTACTGAAGATTGTTTCTTATCAAGCAGTTCTCTACAGTACTCTGATGACCACTGTGTAATATAAAGAAATAAAATTTCTCATTTTGTAAATTAAATTTTAAAATAGAAGAATTCCATTTATATTATTTCCTCATAAAATGTCAAGAGGAATAATAGTTATTCATCACGAATAGGAGGAATCGTGAGTGTCTTTCCTTATTCTTCTCCTCCCTTTGATTTAGACTACATCTAAAATAACTGATAGCTATTTCGCTTTTGGAGAACAACATGTATAATAATAATTACCTTCACATTGGTTTGAAATTATAAAGACAAATGTTTTAAATTATTTATGTTTTAGTTTAATAATGTGAAGTTTAAAATGACATGCTTTGTGGGGTTACTATTAGAATTATTTTCATATGTATTTTAAAAAATCAGTGCCGATAGGTTTCCACAAAATGTTTTACAGTTGGATTTTTTTAACTATTACAGCTCCATGATGAGATTTTGGTATCAAGCATGGATGCTTCTAGACAACTGATGTTAAATGAAGAACAGTTGGAAGATATGAGGCAGGAACTTGTACGACAGTACCAGGAACATCAACAGGCAACAGAGCTTTTAAGGCAGGCACACATGCGGCAGATGGAGAGACAGCGAGAAGACCAGGAGCAGCTGCAAGAAGAGATTAAGAGGCTGAATGAACAGTTAGCTCAGGTATGGGACCAAGAGTCCCTTCCCTCCCCAGTTAAAAAGCAGTGTTTTTATAGAGCTTTTTTTTTTTTTTAAAGTCAGAGTTATTGCTGAGATCTGAATGAATACGAATATTTAACATCAGGAACAGACTCCACCAGTATAGGAGACTAAGATCTTGTTAAGGGGTTAAGGGTGCCTAACCCAACCTTGGAGAGCACTGTCTCTCTACCATTTGACTTATCTGCCTTTTTAGGCACTGAAAAAGTGGTTCTGAGGTTTTTGTTTTTAGGCTTTCCATTGAGTATATACGTGGCAAAAGTACTTTGGCAATTGGGGAAATTCTTTGTGCTGAGGTGCAGTTGATACTCAGCTTTCCTATTTTGATTTATAGATTTGTGAGTCTACCAATTGGCTTCTCCATGGTTTACCTTTATCTATCTTTAATCTGTCTTTTTAATTGTGAATGGAAATCTGAAGTAGTATGTTTCTGGAACTTAATCCATGGAAACATCTCTTCTTGATTTGAGAAATGCAAATTTGCATAATATTCTTAACCACTTTCTTGACTAAATTTACATACTCCTTGGTATTTGGGAACTGAAATCTTATCAATTGCTGTATGTAATATACTCACAAAATCATTGTAGAAAAGCAAATATTTATGTATAAGTTCCTATAAAAACAAATTTATTCAATTTATTTTGAAAAGTTAAGCTAACACAAAAGACAACAAATAGAGAACTCTTGAAATATAGTTTCAGATATAGAATAATAGGAAAATTGGGAGTTGAACATAAGACATTTGGAAAAATTAATTTTGCTTTTCTTCGTTGCATTTTGTGACTTGAAACTTCTGAATTTTCAATGCAAAACTGGCATATTAAAGTAATATGAATTAAGCTGTAAAAATTCATGAATATTTAGGCCTAATTAGCTTTTTTTTTTTAAGTTTCAAATTTTGCATTGAACTTGATATATGCTTTTAACCCCCTAATCATGGGATATGAATCAGGGTAGAACCAAGGCCTGTTGGTTCTAGCGGGTTAAAAGAAAATCTGCTTAATATTCCTGCCTTTCCTTTCTATCGCAAACAATATTCTCTCATGACCTTTTTTCTTATTTAGAGATCCTCAATAGATAATGAAAACCTGGTTTCAGAGAGAGAGAGGGTGCTTTTAGAGGAGCTGGAAGCACTAAAGCAGCTGTCTCTAGCTGGAAGAGAGAAGCTGTGTTGTGAGCTGCGCAACAGCAGTACGCAAACACAGGTAGTATGGACTTTGGCCCACCTAGGAGCAGTGGACCCACAATGCACTGGGGTCTGTGTGTCTTTGTTGTTGGTGTGAAGTGTGTTTTTTATAGGTCTGAGCTTAACATATTTGTGATTGTTTACATTGAAGGTAGGTGGAGTCAAGATGCTTTACGTTCCATTTAAGGTAATTCGAATCTGACAGTGATTTAGCAATGACTGTTGTTTCACCAGGCAGCCCAGTAACCAAACAAGCTTTATTGTCACATTATAGCATGCAGTTTTCTGATAATGTTAATCTCCTGATAAAATATAGTTAAATATTACTTCAGATAGTATCTGTTTTGCACGCAGAGGTTGCTTTTTTACCTTAGAACAATGTAAGAATGACATGCTATTTCCAAGATGACAGATTTTCTTTCTGTCTTGTCCTCCCTACCTTTACGCACACTTAAAACAGAATGGAAATGAAAACCAAGGAGAAGTTGAAGAACAGACCTTTAAAGAAAAGGTATTGGACAAAAAACCTGAAGAGGTGCCTCCTGAAATTGTGTCCAATGAAAGGTATACAGA
Organism: Bos indicus; assembly: GCF_029378745.1. Lineage (NCBI taxonomy): Eukaryota > Metazoa > Chordata > Mammalia > Artiodactyla > Bovidae > Bos > Bos indicus. The sequence continues at coordinate 9,740,025 of NC_091763.1, forward strand.
ATGCATATTTTTTTCAATGAAAAGTGAATTGAAATAGTTGTTGTGGTGTTACAGGCTTTATTTGTCTTTATCGTTATCTTGTACATCTATTTTATTTCTACATTGTACTCTATGTGTAAAGAATGATCAGTTTCCTAACATTAAATAGACAAAGTTTTAAAAATCTCTTGTATATAATTTTATTGGCTATTGAGCATGCACTCAACTCAGTAAATGATAAGGCTGAGGTTATCTGGTTATTGAACCTTTCTTGATTAATTTTATTCTGTTCACATGCTATTTTTCATCCTAAAAAAACAAAATTATACATGTCAGTTTATTCCTTCACTGTTCAGACATGCATTCAGTATAAGCCACCCCCTGGTTTATGACAAGAAAAAAAATTAAATGATTAAATATGATAGTATATACATTTAACTTCTTTGATGCATTTACTGTATAACAGATGAGACTTTTTAATCTATATCCCACCTTTATGGAGGAATAAATTCATGATCCGATGTTAACAAAACTTTCCCTTAACTTTGATTTCGTAGAGATTCATGTAAAAATGAGAATAGTTACCCCACATTAATATTAAGGATTTTAGGCATAATATTTTAAGATCTGTTTTGTTCAAATGAAAAGCATTTCTTTAATTTTAAATTAAAATTAATACCTACTAACTTAATTTCCTCCTTTTCCAATTTCTGTTATTGTCAACCCTCTGTGTCCTCCTAACCTGCTTCCTCAGCTTGCATGGAGGAATTTGGCCCCTAAGATTTTGGCTTCCCCATTGGATCATCAGTATGGAACACAGTCAGTATGGAACTCAAACAAGAAAGACAGTGTACGAAAACTAGAGTTACCATGGCAATATAAAATAAACACAATGTTTATTTTATATTATTTATCTCTAATTGGTATATTTAAAAAATTATAGTGTTTACTTTTTAGGAATCTTTGTAGTGAGTGTTGATAAATGAATATTCCTATTTATTTCTTTTTACCATCCTTTTATTTTGAATTATTTCTCTTATGTGGGAATATTTTCAAATTATCCTAGTCCTGGGATGTTTGAGGCTTGAACGAAACCTGAGAACAAGTTAAAGAAATAAACCCTTTACTTACTTTCTACTAACTAAATTATTTAGAGTTTTATTTTTAATATCCCTCCTTAGGTAACCAGAGAACTTGATCTTAGTGTAAAAATAGAACTGTCTTTTTCACTTGACAAATGCTGAAGGGAAACTGCTCCATTTATTACCTTGTCTTAAAATAGTCATGTCATGTGCCTGTGAAAACAGATAGCCCTTAACCTGTTTGTTGGTGCTCTCCCGCACTGAGAAGCTGAAGAGCAAGTGTCTTCAGGCAGAGGGCCTTTCCCATGAGTCTCTTATTTTCTCTACGTGCATGAAATGTATAGTTTGCCGCCACTGTACCTTTGTTGAATTAAGCTGTTAGGACAAGAGAGTTTAGTTATTCAGGTCAATCAGATAACCTTCTGAATCACCATTTATGGAAGTAATATTTCTTGACACATGAAGATGTTTGTGCTAAAGACAAACAAAAGCTTGTAAAAAAACACTTTGTCCACGATAATCCCATTTTTGTTTTGTATGTATATTTATGAGAGAGAAAGACGAGGGAAAATGCCTAGAATGCTTAGGCATTAATATGTTAACCATGATTATCTCAGTGCTAAGATATTTTGGTGGGTGGGTAGGAGCATTTTCTAATTTTTTTAAATAATAATGTGTTGCTTGTTAAAAAAGAGAGAGGGAGATGCACTATTAATTCCATTTGGTTGAAAATAGGTTCCTTCTGCTGACTGAAATGAGTGTAGTATGTGTAACTTGAGAAGTTTCTGTCTCTGGAGCAGATATAATAATCAGCAGCCTGAGGTTTTTAACCCTCTGGTGTTGGCAGATAGTGAGATTGTACTGTAGACCTTTATTAAAAACAGGTCTCTGCCTATTTTTGTAATTTAACCGTATAGATCATCACCATTAAGTTATAGAAACACAAACATTTTTCCTGGTGGAATTTTTGAATTTATTTTAGAATATGTTGTTCAACATGCAAAAAGATATTTTAAAGGTTAAAATATATAAGAGTAACCATGAATAGTATTACCAGCTCAATAACTTGCTTATGATGAGGTATTGTGCACACTTTTTGAAACTTAACTTCTGCATCTCCGTAAAAATTTTCTTCTAATTTAGAAGCTACTAGTTAAAAACTTTAGTTATTTGATTTCTTTCAGGTCAGTAAAATGCTGCATATTTTCAAAAACTAGTTGACTGATGAAAATTTTTCAGAAGAAAACAAATTTTATAATTTAAATACAAAAAGCACTTCATTGTAGGTGCTACTGCATATTATTTTTAACAGGATCATATGAAGTTTTTCTTTTTAAGTCAGATGTTTTATAGTGTATTTTTCTTTTGTAGACCTAGTGTTTGCTTTAAGAAGATTAAACATTTTAATGAATGTTTCCTTACCTGTACAGGTATGCACTCCAGAAAGCTAATAACAGACTTCTGAAGATCCTCTTAGAAGTGGTAAAGACAACAGCAGCTGTTGAAGAAACAATTGGTCGCCACGTCCTGGGCATTTTAGATAGATCTAGTAAAGTCCAGTCTTCTGCCTGCCTGATTCGGAGGTCAGAAGCAGAGCCACCAATTAAGTCTTGTGTCCATGAGGAACAGACAGGAGGTGAGTTTTATAAGCTGTTGAAACTATCATAATTATTTTCAGTAAATCTTGCTGAGTTCAAGCACATTACTAGTGCTGAAAATACAGAAGAAAGAATACTATTTTCCAGTAAAAATCCTCCAAACACAAATATACTAGAGCTAATCTCAAATACCATTATTGTTTAGCATTTGCAAATGGGTGCCTTAGAGTTGTCATTACACATACTCAGGGTTATTATTGTGCTACATAAATCAAAGGCTATTTAATTTCACAACCAATGAAAGAAAAATTTCATATCACCACTCAAGACTCTTACCAATATTTATATGGTATAAGCATTATCCTAAAACCACTCTCTAAAGGGTAACGTTTTTGTCATATGGGGAAAGATGGGGTCTGGACCCTTGGACCAGAAGATCAAGGCCTTCCTTCACTGCCATTCCATACCCAAGCACTTTTCCGCAGTTGGAGGCCAGTTATCTAAAAATAAAAATGCCAGTTATGCAATTTTTGAGAATATTCTGTTTTAAATTTCATGTGGAAAAATGAGAAGAAATTATCCCACTTAGAGAAAGTTTGCTTAATTATAGGTTGGCCACTTAATGTTTCTAATGCAGAGAAAAACTTGGAGTTTTAACTAAAATTGATTTTAAAAACTTAAGTTGAATTCAAAGATAATTTTAAAAACTACTTTTAGTGAAGTCAGAGGTGAAATGATACTGTAACTTTAAATTTTCATTTGTTTCAAACTTTGTAGAAATGCTTTTTTTTTATTTCACTGTTGGTTAAGCTCTCAGTCAAGGGCTATTTGTTTTCTGCATGTGAAGAATTAGGTAAAATTTTCTTGATCTCATTGTAAAAGTATTTATCAAATCATGCTTTTTAAAAAACAATCATTTCATAAGCTAGTTTCACCTAACCATCTGGGAAAGGGGCATTTTGCGGTAAGACCTCCACCGTATCCAAAAGACACACCGAGGAATGTTCGCTACATGACAGGAAGTTTTTTTGTGTGTTAGCAGTTCTCCTAGACGTTTCTCAAAGTGGTTGCTGAGGTGTTCGGCGAATGACATTTCTTAAAAGATAGCTAACTCATTTCCAGAGCAGTGCTCCCATAGTTATTTCTATGATAAAGCAGACCTAAAAGGACATCTGATCAGCTGGCCTACTTTCTTGCATATATATGGAGTTGCTCAGTCGTGTCCAACTCTCTGCAATCCCATAGACTATAGCCCACCAGTCTCCTCTGTCCGTCCATGGGGTTTTCTGGGCAAGAGTACTGGAGTGGGTTGCCATTGCCTTCTCCAGGGGGATCTTCCCGACCCAGGGATCGAACCCAGGTCTCCCACATTGCAGGCAGACGCTTTTACCATCTGAGCCACCAGGGAAGTCACTTTCTTTCACAGTCCTCTAAATCTCTAAATATAAATGAAATATATCTAGCTACTATTTTAAGATATCCAATAATAGAGTAGTTTTTCAGTATAAGTAGTTTTATCAGTTCACTTTTACAAACATTTATTGAAAAGTTTGTTGTTTGTTTTTTTTTTTTTGCTCTCTGCTTCACAATTCTCAGTCCAGTGAAGAAGGCACAGAAATTTCTATTCAAGACAAAATAAAATCATGGTATTTAATGTTTTACTTAATACCATTTTCTACATGTTTGAATTGATTAAGCCTTTTAAAATAAATATTTAACTATCAATAGATTTTGAATGAATAATACTAAGATACAAGAGAAAAAATTAGACCCGCTGTTAAGAAATATGGTTTAAAGACTATTAAAGCAGAGATAAGAATTTTTCTGGTGTTAGAATGTATACTTTCCATTTAATCAGTTTTTATGTTACTGTGTTGGCAATGATGTGGTAGTCTTAGTAACAAAATTAGGAAGATCACTAGTATCATTTTGGGGCATTTAGATTCACTTTACATCTTGAAGGAAATACTGAATTTAAAGAATTTATAATTTAAAACAGGAAAGTATAGTCTTTAAAATACTGATACCATGTTCCTTATGTAAGATTTTTTTCTGGTGTTTCTTCATATGTTTAATGGGAGTATTATTGTAAAAACTAAAATGAACTTCTAAAATAGTTCTTTTGTATCTTATTTAATATAACAAAAAGTTCAGTTTTAATCTGATTATAAGACAACTGGTGGTGGTGGTTTGCTTGCTAAGTCGTGTCCAACTCTTGTGAGTCCATGGACTGTAGCCTACTGGGCTCCTCTGACCATGGAATTCTCCAGGCAATAATACTGGAGCAGGTTGCCATTCCTTCTCCATAAAACAACTCCTGCTCTTCAATTTTTATATATGACTTTTTGTTGTGGGTAGTAGCACTTGTAATCTCTTTGCAGTTCTCAAGTCTAAACTTGTTTAGATTTTAAACGTGTGTGGACTTGTTCACTCTCTAAAAAAAATAATAGTTGACTTGCTAATGTTTGCTTCCTCATAAGAAGGTGAAGGGAAATTTTGAGCCACTGTGGAATTGCTTGAACTTGAGTGAATATTAGACTAGTTCATAAAAATGAGTTTCCTTAGGAAGTGTTCAAAGAAAATGTCCTGTAGGCCTACACTGTGATGGCTCAGTGGTAAAATACCTCTACCTCCCCCTTAGAAGGCCAGGGACTGAATCTTATTTGCTGCAGGTTTTGGTTTTTTTTTTTTTTTTTGGAGCAGTGCGATGTTATAGCAAGAATACTGGATTAGTAATGAGAAGGTCCTTCTTCCAGCTCACTGTGGCCTTGGGCAAGTCTCTTACTCTCCTGAGGCTTCAGTTAGTTTAGTCATCTGTCAGGTACAAAAATCAGACTAGAACCAGTGGTTTCCAGTTGGAGCCCTAGATATCTTCAGGCCAGGGCAGGGGACTGCTCTATCCTATTATACTGCTGCTGCTGCTAAGTTACTTCAGTCGTGTCCGACTCTGTGCGACCCCAGAGACGGCAGCCCACCAGGCTTCCCCATCCCTGGGATTCTCCAGGCAAGAACACTGGAGTGGGTTGCCATTTCCTTCTCCAACGCGTGAAAGTGAAAAGTGAAAGTGAAGTCACTCAGTCATGTCCAACTCTTAGCAACCCCATGGACTGCAGCCTACCAGACTCCTCCATCCATGGGATTTTCCAGGCAAGAGTACTGGAGTGGGGTGCCATTGCCTTTTCCGATCCTATCATAGGCCCTGCTTAAACTGAGAAGCTGATTGCTATCTCTATAGAATGAACATGGTGTAATCCACAGAATGAATGACCAAAGACTTTTTGTATAACTATCATCTACCATGTTTCAGATACAGGTCTAAGTGGTTTGGCCAGTCTGAAATCATGATTCTGTTCATCAAATTGATCATTCTGAGAATTCTACTGGCGTTTAATGAAATTGCCCTGCCAATTTATATTTTTCCTTCCAAACACTAGTTATTATAAATACAAGTTTGATATTGTTCTCATTCCTTTATTTCATTGGACTAAACAAAGTTCTATATCTTCATTGGAACACACTGAGATTATCTTTGTGTGTTTATATCTTCAAAATGTCATCAGTAAAGTACATTAAGCTGGTTCACATTTTCATCTTTATTAGATACTTTAATATATTTTTATTATCCATTAAAAAATTAACATTCAGTGGCTTTTTATAAGCCACTTTTTTAATATATCCTTTGTATTTTGTGTTTGACAGTTGCTCCAGTGTTATATATAGTATCTTCAGTTTTTTTCCTTACAACTGATTTCTTCTTTAGACCATAAAACTTGCTGGTATCTTCATATTATTACAGAAAAAATGATTTTTCTCAACTTTGCGCTCTCCTGAAGATAAAGCACAACAAACACTATGAGAGATCAAACCAACTCTTGCTTCTAACAGCTTGGGTTTCTGTTTGTATAGTATCAAAGCTGCTTTCCCTGTGGACAGCAGTGACCTTCCAATTGACAGATCCAGTAGCATCTCAGTTCTTGTCCTGTTTGACTTTTTAGACAGACAGGATTATTGAATTCTCTTTTTAAAATGTTGTCTCCTTGTCTCCTGGAACATCTTGCTCCTGTCTTTCTCTGAATTTTTTTTACAGAGATTTTTTTGTTGGCTTATTCTATACAGAGATGCCAACTATTTGTCCTTCTCTCACTACATATTGCACCTGAGTAAATGTATCTTCTTCCAAGGTTCACCTCTCACCTTTCTACAGTTCAGTTCAGTCGCTCAGTCATGTCTGGCTCTTTGCGACCCCGTGAACCACAGCACGCCATGCCTCCCTGTCCATCACCAACTCCCAGAGTCCACCCAAACCCATGTCCATCAAGTCAGTGATGCCATCCAACCATCTCATCCTCTGTCGTCCCCTTCTCCTCCTGCCCTCAATCTTTCCCAACATCAGGGTCTTTTCAAATGAGTCAGCTCTTCGCATCAGGTGGCCAAAGTATTGGAGTTTCAGCTTCAACATCAGTCCTTCCAATGAACACCCAGGACTGATCTCCTTTAGGATGGACTGGCTGGATCTCCTTGCAGTCCAAGGGACCCTCAAGAGTCTTCTTCAACACCACAGTTCAAAAGCATCAATTCTTCAGTGCTCAGCTTTCTTTATAGTCCAACTCTCACATCGATACATGACCACTGGAAAAACCATAGCCTTGACTAGACGGACCTTTGTTGGCAAAGTAATGTCTCTGCTTTTGAATATGCTAATCATGTTGGTCATAACTTTCCTTCCAAGGAGCAAGAGTCTTAATTTCATGGCTGCAATCATCATCAGTGGTGATTTTTGAGCCCAGAAAAATAAAGTCAGCCACTGTGTCCACTGTTTCCCCATCTATTTGCCATGAAGTGATGCAAAAGCAGAAAGTCAAGAAACACCTGGAGTAACAGGCACATTTGGCATTGGAGTACAGAATGAGGCAGGGCAAAGGTTAATAGAGTACTGCCAAGAGAACGCACTGGTCATAGCAACCACCCTCTTCCAACAACACAAGAGAAGACCGTACACATGGACATCACCAGATGGTCAACACCGAAATCAGATTATGTTCTTTGCAGCCAAAGATGGAGAAGCTCTATACAGTCAGCAAAAACAAGACCGGGAGCTGACTGTGGCTCAGATCAGGAACTCCTTATTTCCAAATTCAGACTGAAATTGAAGAAAATAGGGAAAACCACTAGACCATTCAGGTATGACCTAAGTCAAATCCCTTATGATTATACAGTAGAAGTGAGAAATAGATTTAAGGGACTAGATTTGATAGACAGAGTGCCTGATGAACTATGGATGGAGGTTTGTGACATTGTACAGGAGACAGGAATCAAGACCATCCCCAAGAAAAAGAAATACAAAAAGGCAAAATGGCTGTCTGAGGAGGCCTTACAAATAGCTGTGAAAAGAAGAGAAGTGAAAAGCAAAGGAGAAAAGAAAAGGTATACCCATTTGAATACAGAGTTCCAAAGAATAGCAAGGAGACATAAGAAAGCCTTCCTCAGCGATCAATGAAAGGAAACAGAGGAAAACAATAGAATGGGGAAGACTAGAGATCTCTTCAAGAAAATTAGAGATACCAAGGGAACATTTCATGCAAAGATGGGCTCAATAAAGGACAGAAATGGTAGGGACCTAACAAGCAGAAGATAATAAGAAGAGGTGGCAAGAATACACAGAAAAACTATACGAAAAAGATCTTCACGACCCAGATAATCACGATGGTGTGATCACTCACCTAGAGTCAGACATCTTGGAAAGTGAAGTCAAGTGGGCCTTATGAAGCATCACTATGAACAAAGCTAGTGGAGGTGATGGAATTTCAGTTGAGCTCTTTCAAATTCTGAAAGATGATGCTGTGAAAGTGCTGCACTCAATATGCCAGCAAATTTGGAAAACTCAGCAATGGCCACAGGACTGGAAAAGGTCAGTTTTCATTCTAGTCCCCAAGTAAGGCAATGCCAAAGAATGCTCAAACTACCGCACAATTGCACTCATCTCACACGCTAGTAAAGTAATGCTCAAAATTCTCCAAGCCAGGCTTCAGCAATACATGAACCGTGAACTTCCAGATTGTTCAAGGTGGTTTTAGAAAAGGCAGAGGAACCAGAGATCAAATTGCCAACATCCGCTGGATCATGGAAAAAGCAAGAGAGTTCCAGAAAAAACATCTATTTCTGCTTTATTGACTATGCCAAAGCCTTTGCCTGTGTGGATCGCAATAAACTGTGGAAAATTCTGAAAGAGATGGGAATACCAGACCACCTGACCTGCCTCTTGAGAAACCTGTATGCAGGTCAGTAAGCAATAGTTAGAACTGGACATGGAACAACATACTGGTTCCAAATAGGAAAAGGAGTACGTCAAGGCTGCATATTGTCACCCTGCTTATTTAACTTATATGCAGAGTACATCATGAGAAACACTGGGCTGGAGGAAGCACAAGCTGGAATCAAGATTGCCGGGAGAAATACCAATAACCTTAGATATGCAGATGACACCACCCTCATGGCAGAAAGTGAAGAGGAACTAAAAAGCCTCTTGATGAAAGTGAAAGAGGAGAGTGAAAAGTTGGCTTAAAGCTAAACATTCAGAAAACTAAGATTATGGCACCTTTCTACAAATGACTCCCAAATTTCCAAACGTTATTGTCTATTGTCTCTCCTCCATGTAGCCCATTAGCAGTTCAGACTAATCCTTTTTTCATGCTTTTTATTATTTAATATTTTCATGCTTTTTAGTATTTCTGCTAAAGACTCTTCTGTCATCTGAAAGTCATCTAAGCTGGAAAAACTCAGTCTTCTTTTACTGCTTTTCTTTCTTCATTGTCTTACACATTCCATTTTTTCCAGCCTGTAACCAGCCCTGGTCCATCTTTATCATTTCTCATCTGGACAATTGAAATAGCTCTCTAACCAGACTCTTCTTTTCTAACCCCTCCTTCTGCATTGATACAGCTTGCTTCCTGGTTCATAAAATTGATACTCTTATTCAAAAAATTATATACTTCTCCATTATGAATAACAAAGCCCCCAGTTTCTTAAAACATAAGGCCATTCACAACTTGGATCCAGCCTACTTTTAGCTACCCTTTCTCAGCTCTCTGTCCTACCTCATTCTTGCTTCTCCACGTTCTTTGACTCCACAAAGCCTTATCATCATATCAGACCATGATCTTACCTCAGATTTGCTAAATTCTCTGTATCCATTAAAAGAAAATGTCACTAGAATGCTTTTACTTCCTCAGCTAAATATGTGATATATGTATTTTTCCAATATATGTAACCAGTTGTAAGCTATTAATATTTCTTGCTTCATCAAAAATATCATTCATTTTTTAGTCTACATTAACTTTAGTGACTTTGTAGTATACATTGTACAATATCTGAACTCATTTTGAATTCTAAGGTAATTTTGAACTCATGAATATTTATAAACTGTTAGTCCCTATTATCAATACATTCAGTTTTTATTTGATCACCACCTCCTTTGCAGTGTCATGAATCTCTGTCCATAGTTCTTCAGGCACTCTATCAGATCTAATCCCTTGAATCTATTTGTCTCTTCCACTGTATAGTCATAAGGGATTTGATGTAGGTCATACCTGAATGGTCTAGTGGTTTTCCCTACTTTCTTCAATTTAAGTACGAATTTTGCAATATGGAGTTCATGATCTGAGCCACAGTCAGCTCCCGGTCTTGTTTTTGCTGACTGTGTAGAGCTTCTCCATTCGGCTGCAAAGACTATTATCAATATTTCATTATTGACCATCTGGTGATGTCCATGTGTAGAGTCTTCTCTTGTGTTGTTGGAAGAGGGTATTTGCCATAACCAGTGTGTTCTCTTGGCAAAACTCTGTTAGCCTTTGCCCTACTTCATTTTGTACTACAAGGCCAAACTTGCCTGTTACTCCAGGTATCTCTTGACTTCCTACTTTAAATGCTGTTGAAGTGTTGCACTCAGTGTGCCAGCAAATTTGGAAAACTCAGCAGTGGCCACAGGACTAGAAAAGGTCAGTTTTCACTCCAATTCCAAAGAAAGGCAATGCCAAAGAATGTTCAAACTACCACACAATTGCACTCATCTCACATGCCAGCAATGTAATGCTCAAAATTCTCCAAGTGAGGCTTCAACAGTACATCAACCAAGAACTGGTTCAAGCTCGATTTAGAAAAAGCAGAGGAACCAGAGATCCAATTGCCAACATCCGTTGGATCATAGGAAAAGCAAGAGAGTTCCAGAAAAACATCTACTTCTGCTTTATTGACTACACCAAAGCGTTTGACTGTGGATCACAACAAACTGTGGAAAATTCTTCCAAGAGATGGGAATACCAGACCACCTGACCTGCCTCTTGAGAAATCTGTATGCAGGTCAAGAAGCAACAGGTAGAACCAGACATGAAACAACGGACTGGTTCCAAATTGGGAAAGGAGTTCGTAAAGGCTGTGTATTGTCACCATGCTTATTTAACTTATATGCAGAGTACATCATGTAAAATGCTGGGCTGGATGAAGCACAAGCTGGAATCCAGATTGCTGGGAAAAATACCAGTAACCTCAGATATGCAGAGACACCACCCTTATGGCAGAAACCGAAAAGTATCTCAAGAGCTTCTTGATGAAAGTGAAACAGGAGAGTGAAAAAGCTGGCTTAAAACTCAACATTCAAGAGATGAAGATCATGGCATCTGATGGGGAAACAGCGATGGGGAAACAGTGACAGACTTTATTCTCTTGGGCTCCAAAATCACTGCAGATGGTGACCGCAGCCACGAAGTTAAAAGTAAATTTGTCAACTTTTGTTGAGCAGCTAAGCACACAGCACATGTAATAGCAAGAGTCAGACACAACTTAGTGACTAAACCACCACCACTATATAATAGCAAACATTTTAAGTCATTTTCTGGTATACAGTTGTGGATTCTTCAGCCAGTGACTTATACAGAGAAGGTACTTAGAGAATGTTGAATTGTGCTGATTTCAGATCTTGTATCTGAAATTGCATCTGATATTTTTACTGCTTGAGATTGAGAGACTTCCATATGGCACCAGCTATTGTAGCAAAACATTTTAAAGAATAGCTTTTATTCTCCTGGGTGATTGTATCAAACTGAATATTTATTCCAAGTACCTTGAAAATTTAAATTTCTTCTGCTTTTAATTTGTTAACTTTGCGCAGTTACTGATAAATATATGGTACACGTTAATAAAAGAATAGATAGTTCCTCTTCAGGAAATTTCATTGTTCGATTGTAGCAAGCTGCCACAGATGAGTACAGTATTCCATGGAAGCGATAAATAACCTATGCTTTTATTTCAGTTTAGAGAAAGCACTTCCAAAGCTTTATCTCTGCCCATGTAAACTCAGTTTTCTTTACATAAGAAAAAAGACTAGCGTGGAAACATAAGGCCACAGTTTAAATTAGAACTGTTTATTAGTCTAACCTCTTCCTGGTATGCGTTCTGCATGCACAGTTGCTTCAGTCGTGTCCGAATCTTTGCAACGCTATGGACCCATAGCCCTCCAGCTTCCTCTGCCCATGGGATGCTCCAGGCATGAATACTGGAGGGGGTTGCCTTGCCCTCCTCCAGGGGGTCTTCATGAATCCATGTCTCCTGTGTCTCCTGCATTGCAGGCAGATTCTTTACCCACCGAGCCACCTGGGAGTAACCAGTTACAGAAAGGTCTTAGTCCCTTTTACTGTCTAGCCAAGCAGGCGGTGCTGCCCAGGATAGTGCTCAGAAATCAGAGTGTTTTCTCCATACAGAATCAAGACTTCCATCTTTCCATACACTTGGAATATCCCATTGTACCGTGTTTTCTTTTTATGTTGTTGTGTGAATATTTGTTCTCTCATTGCCCTTGTGCGTAATGTCCTTGAGGGTAGGAGCCACATCTTGCCACCTATACATCTCCATTACTTAGTAAACCCTGCACGGTGGGCATTTAGTAAATATCTGTTGAAAGATATTTTAAAACTTTTTATCAAAGGAAAACTACTAACTCTCAAGTATTAATTTATGCAAAGCCCTATTAGCATAGCATTATTCTTCCCATTCTTATACCTGGTAGGTCATCAAATAATACTGCGTTCTGAATTTGCCTATTTTGTTTTGTTACAATGTTATCTTAATAACACTTTCATTCCAGTGATTTCAAGTTTTAATTTGATTTTATTTTATACTTTTGTTTTTTTACTAAAATGATTCCTTGTACTTTATTTATACCTTCAAAATAATTCTGATTACAGATGAATCTATACCTTATTCTGGAAGTGACAGTAGCATGTGGTCCAAAGCAGCTGAGGAAGGGACAGAGCTGTCACAGCGGCTCGCGAGGAGTGGCTTCACTGGGCCTGAAATAGACCCTGAAAACGAAGAACTGATGCTGAATATCAGCTCTCGACTACAAGCAGCAGTTGAAAAGCTCCTGGAAGCCATAAGTGAAACTAGTAGTCAGGTAACCTCCTCGTATTGCTAATATACACCGAGTTGGAAGTAGGTTTTCTTTTAAGCTCAGGAACTACGGCTAAATGTTTCCTCTCCTCTGTCTCACAGGAATCTAGTTTGGTTCCCCTTTAATAATTTGTAGTTTTTGTGATAATTTGTAGTTTTTGTGACAACCAATACTGGTATCACTAGTCTTGTTTTCAAATGGTAAGGGTTAATATGATATACTGATGGAATCTTAAATTCTAAAATTCAATGTTTTAATTTTCAGATTTTTCTAGACTCTTACTACACATACCTTTTTGACATCAAAAGAGGTTTTAACTTTACCATTGTATGAAATATTCCATTATAATATATATATTTATTTGAAGGAATAGTATAAGGAATCTCTAAAATAAACCATCTGCTCACACATGTCATAACAGTACTGTTAAATACAACAAATCAGGCCCACAACTCCTTCGTGATTTTTGCATTCTTTTCACAAATATGATTAGAATACCTCACTTTACTACCTTTGTAGGTAATTAGAATGAGGGGCAGTTTCTACCTTAAAGTATTATTTTCATAGAACTTTTAAGAATATATACCATTGTATTTATACCTTAACTTGCAGTTTCTTCTGTCTATAAAATGTTTATACCCTGTATAAGTGTCTCTTAAGTACTCTATGCAGAATTTTTAAAATTATGTGCTGTTTTAAAATGAAGAGATTTCACTTATTTTTTAAATATTTAATTTACCTGTAGAATCATAGCTCTCTTGTCAATCAGGTGAGTGCCTCATTGTCATCAGCTGCAGGGCCGGTATTATTAACATTTTTTTCACTGATATCTTTATTCAGCGTGTTCTGAATCCATGTGCATTTAAAACAAAAGGTGAGAAGTTGAAAGAATATGTTTGATCTCTTGTTTCTGCTGATGTTTGGGCTCCATTGGTGCCACTTTTTTTCTTCAAGAAATCATTCTGTTTCTGCAGCAGCATTGACTATTAGATGTATCAAAGATTCATTTCTTTTTATGTTAAGTCAGTGATTATACACCATTTTTGAGTCATCTCTTATTTGGTGACCGTTGAAATAATTTGTTAACCACCTACTGTTTGGTTAACATCATTATCAATCCATTATTCTTTTTTTTTTTCCCTCTTGGTAATTTGCTACTGGCATTAAACTAAGAAGGCATTATCAAAGCAATATATATTTCCAATAAAATATTTAACCTAATAGTTTTCAGCTATTAGAGTTTTCTCAGATTCATTCTTCTTTGTTTGAACACAGTCTAAATTTTCTTCTGTGACAGAGTGTGGGCTCTATCTTTGAGAGCAGAAGAATCCTAACATTACCACACATTGCAGTGAGAATTTACTGATTGGCCAGTGGAATATATCATCATGTATCTACTGATAAACTTCTGGATTGTACCTTGATTGTCTGAGCCAACTAAAGTACTCATGTGCAATTAAGTAGGTCTCAGAAATGTTTTCATACATAAATTCTGAAGATATAAACATAGTATAGAAGAAATTGTTATATTTGGGTAATTTCTTGTTTTTCTGAAGCTCACTTTACATAAGGATTGAAAAACCTTTATTTCAATAACTTATAAATTTTCCTGAGCATCCACAAAGAACTAAAAAACGTGTGGTATTCCTGAAAACTCAAATCTTTGTATATTTACAAACAGAAAGGATGACTATTTACACAAAGAATGATAGGGGTCCCATCTTCAAGATAATCACAATGAGTTACTTTTCATTCTCAACATCCTGAGTTGCCGTTAAGGAAATGGCATCAATTAAAACCAGCCTCACTGTGTTACTAACTTGCCAAGACATTAAACTATACTTTTCTATCAAAGAATTATGTTTGTTGCATTTTTCATCAGCCTCAGGTGTAGCCAACTCAAGACCAAGCATTGAAATTATGAATGCAGCTGCAATTTAAAAATACATATTTTCTACCATGTTTTGATATCTTTTGAAGTCTTGAACAAAATTAGTGTAAGTGCTGGATTTGGCTGTCTTTTAGAGAGCTTATGTGTAAGCCACCTGAACAACGTGCTCCTCCACTGAATCAGCCGCGCCACTTTGAGCATTTTCAGCTGTTGTTTTTCAGCACTTCTAATGCTTGAATGCGTATGCATCATAATTATTTATTTTATTCTGTGAAGTTGTGTAGTAGAGATAATTCTGTACTGAATTTCCACATCATCCTTCTTTTTTGTTTTTTTTTTTTTTCTTGTTTATTTCAGCCACATTGGTATTTAATTTCTCTGATTATCTTTTATGAAAAGATAAAACATGAAAACAGCTGTTAATACTTTTAATTCTTTGACCACAGTCTTGAGCTCTGTTAATACTTTTGCTACTACCTGATACCCATTGTAATTTATGGATAGTCTAGTTAATGCAATATATTTGGCATTTGACAAGCTCCATGGGTAAATAAACCCGGGTAAATAAATCAGAAGTGATGAGTGGTTAGACTTGTTCTTTCAGGCTACTGAAGAGAAATGTTCCCATAATCCATTAACACTGTCAACGGAGATCCACCTGAAGCACTGTTTCCCAGGCTAAGATTACAACTTATCAAATAAACTTTATGTGACCAGGGCGAGCCCTCTGAGGTGCATTAGGATCCTGGTTGTTCTCAATTTGTTAAGTACTAAAACAGCGATATGTCATGTAGGTTTTTTTGTATCTTTTTAGTTACAGAATCACTGAGTAGAGCACAGAAATTTTGCCTAGATCAGTAAGCAGTTCTCAGTGTGCAGTCTCCAAAGCAGCAACACAAGCATCACTATAGACTTGTTCGAAGTGTAAATTCTCAGGCCCTGCCCGAGCCTTACTGAGTAATGGAGCCCCCAAAACCTGTGTTTTCACAGGTCCTTTAGGTGACACCGATACAGACTAAAGTTTGAGAACCACTGACCTAGGAATTATTATTATCATATCCGCATTATTCTCGCAGAATTCTGAAGTGTTCTACTAATAACCTGTTATATAAAAAAATTGAAGTAGCTGTTGACATTTGATATAAAAATCAAATATTTCTTAGATGAATTACATTTTTAAGGCAGTGGGAATGGAAACTTTGAAAATTTTTCTTTAAATTTAGTTTAGTTACTGCTTTTCCATGAGAGATGTTTAAAGACATTGACTTCATGATATTTTCATTAATACCTAAAATTATTTTGAACATGATGAATATTTTTACCAATTATTTTAACTCCAAAATAATGGATAGTTCTCTTTGTGAAATGACTAGTATTCCATTTTTCTTTTAATGAGGCATTATTTGATTCTTCTTCATAATGGAATATTTCCCTTTTATCTTGTTTTTTTTTTAACTTGTCATAAAAATCTAAAACAGAGCTGAAACTGCTATGGTGCCTTTTTGCAGTGAAAGAGACTTTCAGGAAAATAGCTCTGCATAGGGTACCCGGAGACTAGAAAAAAGAGAGCAGCATCTGAAAGTTTAGGGTGAGGTGAGAACAAGTAAAGCTTACTGGAGGGCTTGGTGCTTTGAGAAGAGTCACTCATTCATCATTATTGAGCACCTCGTATGTAACAGTTGCTCTTCCAGATGCTGGAGGTACAGCATTGAACAACATGTACAAAGTCTCTAGTCTCATAGAGCTAACGATATACTGCTGGAGCCTGATGATAAATAAACATTGTATGCCAGATGGGGATACCTGCTGTGAAGAAAACTAAAATAGGGGAGATAGAGCGTGATGGGGGAGAGCACATTTTACAGAGGAAAGTTAAGGATGACCTCTCTGGTAATGTGGTAGTCAAGCAGAGACAGCCGGTAGGTAAGTTGGGAAAGAATGCTTCAGGCAAAGGAGTAGTGAGTATAGGCCCTGAAGTGGTCCGGTGCTGGTTCTCTTTATGGTCGACAGAAGCCATGCAGCTCAAACAAGAAGAATGGGAGAAGTGTGGGAGCCAAGGTCAGAGTGATACCTGGGGACTGGACCACGTGGAACCTGGAATTTAATTCATAATGAGATGTGGAGTCTTTGGGTACAATTTTTTAACTTATTATTTTTAAGTAATTTTATTTTTTATAATTAAAAAATTTTTTTTGTTTATTCTTGGCTATGCTGGGTCGTTGTTGCTGTGAAGACTTTTCTCTAGTTGTGGCGATAGGAGCTACTCTCTTTGCCGTGCACAGGCTTCTCACTGTGGCTCAGTGGTTGTGGCTTAGTTGCTCCGCAGCATGTGAGACCTTCCCTGATCAGGGATTGAACCCGTGTCTCCTGCATTGGCAGGCAGACTCTTTAACCACTGACCCATCAGGGAAGCCCTTGAAATAATTTTAGACTTACAGAAAAGAAAAAGTACCAAGTGTTCCCATGTGCTTTTCACTCAATTTTCCCTAATGTTAACATCTTGTGTAACCATACTGTAATTATCAAAACTTAGAAATGAAAAGTGGTGCATCACTATAAACTATAAGCTGTTTGGATTTTACCAGTTTTCCTGCTAGTGTCCTTTCCTGTTCTAGGATCTATTCCAGAATCCCACCATGCATTGACTGTCATGTCTTCTTCTTCTCCAGACTGACTGTTCCTAAATCTTGCTTTGCCTTGCATGACCTTGACATTTGAGAAGAACTAGCCAGTTACTTAGTAGAATGTCCCTTGATTTGATTTTGTCTGATATTTTCTCATGATTACATGAAGCTTATGCATTTAACAAGAATACCACAGGAGGAATGTGCCTTTCTCTGTGTATCAAATTTAAAGGCATATGTCTTACGACTAGTGGTGTTAATCTCAATTACTTGTGGTATCTGCTGGGTTTCTTCATTCTGTTATTATTTTCCTCTTGTAATTAATAAATATTTGGGGGGAGGTACTTTGATACCATGCAGATATCCTATTTCTCTTTAACTCTTTAAACTTCCACCCACTAGTCTTAGCATCCATTGGTAGATCTTGCCTGTACCGTTGTTCCTGTGATGTTCTAGTGGTGATTTTCTATCATCATTCATCATTTATTGATTGGAATTTTTCTGTAAGAGCTATTTCTTCACTCACATTTATTTTAACTAATCAGGCCTCGTGTGGACTCATAGCTATTAATTTTTTCAATGGGTTATCTATAATCAAATTCTGTAATAGTTCTGTTCTAGCTTTGACGTGAAGAAGTCTTTCAGGTTGGCTCGTGGGCACTTCCATAGTGCTTCCTCCTTTGAACATTTGCACTATCACAGTCTCCAGGCCCATCTTGTATTTTCCCTGCCCCAGTCCTGGAATCAGCCCCTTCTCCAAGGAAGTTTTATTTTATTAGAAGTTCCCTTTATTAGAGGACGATACTTTGAAACCAAGGCCTGGGTGCTATATGTGCTTGTTGTTAGTAAGGTGTCATGGTCCTCTCAGCAGACAGTTTGAAAAACAGTTGGCATCTATTTTTTTTCTGTATCTGTTTGTATATATAATAAAGGTATAAGTTCATTCTGATACCTCCACTACCACCACAGCATTCTTTCTGTCCTTTCCCCTTTCCTTTGTAACTTTGTTCTCCAAAGATGAGAGACCAGGCTCTCATGATCGATAGTAGTTTTACTTATTTGTTAACCATGTATACCCATAAAGTAATTTCATACCCATATATACCCATAAAGTACTTTTGCAGTTGCTAACCTATACCCCTGGGAAAAACAGTTTTACTGGCTAGAGTACAATAGTATTTTTTTTCATAAGATGGTTGGATGGCATCACCAACTCAACGGACATGAGTTTGAGCAAGCTCCGGAAGTCGGTGATGGACAGGGAAGCCTGGCATGCTGCAGTCCATGAGGTCACAAAGAGTCAGACATGACTGAATGACTGAACTGAAGTGACTGACTTTTTTCGTCTTTAGCCTTACAGTAAAGAAAGTACTGTTTTTCAGAGTATTTTAGGTTAAATCTTTTCTCCATACCCCTGAAGTGTGGGTTTGTTATCCATTTTTAATATAATTATGATCATTTGTTACAGTTTTTATTCCATTTTGGGTTCCCTGACACTGTGGTTAATTTTTTTTTAATTTTACATACAGTAAATTTCATTTTGTGTGTAGACAGTTCTTTTGGTTGTGACAGATGCGTAGTGTTATGTAACTACAGACATTATAAAAAATAGTTCCATCTCCCCAAAACTTCCTGGTGCTCCTCCAGTCTTTTACACTCAGCCCCTCCTCCACCTCCTGTTCTTGACACTGTTAGCTACTTTCTGTGCCTATAACTTTGCCTTTCCCAGAGTGTCATGAATGAAGGCATGCACTATGCATTCTTTGGCTCTGCTTTCACTGTCTTAACAAAACCCACGTGGGATTCATCTACGTGTGTTAATAGTTTGTTTCTTTTGAGAGCCGAGGAGTGTGAACCGGTTTGTTTATCCAGAGGACATACAGGTTGTTTCCAGCTTTGGGTCATCAGATATTTTTTCAGTAACTGATCTAACTTATATTTTTCAAAAAGATCACTTTGACCACCTTGTTAAGTAGAGACTGAGGGGATGGAGGGGTGCAGGGCAGAAGCATAGAAACCAGAGAACTTGCCCAGGCTTATAAGGTGGGTGTAAGTTAGAAATTGAACCCAGGCAGACTGACTTCAATTGGAGAAGGAAATGGCAACCCACTCCAGTGTTTTTGCCTGGAGAATCCCAGGGGTGGGGGATCCTGCTGGGCTGCCATCTCTGGGGTCGCACAGAGTAGGACACGATTGAAGTGACTTAGCAGACTGACTTCAGAGTCCATGCTCTTGACTGGCACTTTTTCTGACCTTTAGAAATGAAAGGAGTGAATCATTCTGTCAGTTAATGCTGACAGGTCAACTTACAGCCTGAGGAGTGGATTCTAAAATCTAATGCAGGTGGTTGAAGGGAGCACCTTGCTTACTTGACAAGAGCAATTTTACTGAAGTCAGTCAGTCAGTCAGTCAATTCAGTCGCTCAGTCGTGTCCAACTCTGCGATCCCATGAACTGCAGCATGCCCTGTCCATCACCAACTCCTGGACTTTACCCAAACTCATGTCCATTGAGTTGGTGATGCCATCCAACCATCTCATCCTCTGTCGTCCCCTTCCCTCCTGCCCTCAATCTTTCCCAACATCAGGGTCTTTTCCAATGAGTCAGCTCTTCGCATCAGGCTGCCAAAGTATTGGCGTTTCAGCTTCAGCATCAGTCCTTCCAGTTCCAATGAATATTCAGGACTGATCTCCTTTAGGATGGACTGGTTGGATGTCCTTGCAATCCAAGGGACTCTCAAGAGTCTTCTCCAACACCACAGTTCAAAAGCATCAATTCTTTGGCGCTCAGCTTTCTTGATAGTCCAACTTTCACATCCATACATGACCACTGGAAAAAACCATAGCTTTGACTAAACGGACCTTTGTTGGCAAAGTAATGTCTCTGCTTTTGAATATGCTATCTAGGTTGGTCATAACTTTCCTTCCAAGGAGTAAGCGTCTTTTAATTTCATGGCTGCAGTCACAATCTGCAGTGATTTTGGAGCCCCCAGAAATAAAGTCAGCCACTGTTTCCACTGTTTCCCCATCTGTTTGCCATGAAGTGATGGGTCCAGATGCCATGATGTTTGTGTTCTGAATGTTGAGCTTTAAGCCAACTTTTTCACTTTCCTCTTTCACTTTCATCAAGAGGCTGTTTAGTTCTTCTTCACTTTCTGCCGTAAGGGTGGTGTCATCTGCATATTTGAGGTTATTGATATTTCTCCCAGCAATCTTGATTCCAGCTTGTGCTTCTCCCAGCCCAGCGTTTCTCATGATGTACTCTGCATATAAATTAAACAAGCAGGGTGACAATATACAGCCTTTACGTACTCCTTTTCCTATTTGGAACCAGCCTGTTGTTCCATGTCCAGTTCTAACTGTTGCTTCCTGACCTGCATATAGGTTTCTCAAGAGACAGGTCAGGTGGTCTGGTATTCCCATCTCTTTCAGAATTTTCCACAGTTTATTGTGATCCACACAGGCAAAAGCTTTGGCATAGTCAGTAAAGCAGAAATAAATGTTTTTCTGGAACTCTCTTGCTTTTATGATGATCCAGCGGATGTTGGCAATTTGATCTCTGGTTCCTCTGCCTTTTCTAAAACCTGAACATCTGGAAGTTCACAGTTCACGTATTGCTGAAGCCTGGCTTGGAAAATTTTGAGCATTACTTTACTAGCGTGTGAGATGAGTGCAGTTGTGCGGTAGTCTGAGCATTCTTTGGCATTGCCTTACTTGGGGATTGGAATGAAAACTGACCTTTTCCAGTCCTGTGGCCACTGCTGAGTTTTCCAAATTTGCTGGCATATCAAGTGCAGCACTTTCACAACATCATCTTTTAGGACTTGAAATAGCTCAACTGAAATTCTATCACCTCCACTAGCTTTGTTTGTAGTGATGCTTCCTAAGGCCCCCTTGATTTCACATTCCAGGATGTCTGGCTGTAGGTGAGTGATCACACCATGGTGATTATCTGGGTCATGAAGATTTCTTTTGTACAGTTCTTCTGTGTATTCTTGCCACCTCTTAATATCTTCTGCTTCTGTTAGGTCCCTACCATTTCTGTCCTTTATTGAGCCCATTTTTGCATGAAGTAATGAAGGCCAAATCATAATTCAAGGGAAAATGAGTTTTTTAAGAAAAAGACTTCCTAGTAGAAACTTAGTGGATAAGTCAAGAAGAAAATTTGTGTCAAGGGCATCGCATGTTGGCATAAGCCAGCATGGTATGTTTGAGGATAGTGGGTCATTTTGTGTTAAGAACACCCAGGATGGAATGTGGGCAGCAGAGGGTAGAAGGCTTGCAGCGGTCAAGCCTTGCAGCCACAGTGTCCCTTGAGGGTAGAGTAGAAAATTTTTAAGTTTATGCTGAAAAATGTGGGGAATCACTGAAATATTTTTGGTAGGAAATACTCTGAGATTTGTTTTTGTACAGGGATTTCCTCTAGTAGCATGTGGTGGATGGATGGGCTGGAAAAGAGTGAGGAGAGAGGCTGAATGTGCAGAAACAGGAGACTCTTAAAATACTCCAAGTGAAGAGGGTAGAAATCAAGTTAGGGCAAGAGGGAAGTGGTCTCAAAGCTTGCAGGAAGTTGAATTTGATAGAAATTGGTGTGACGTTGGATGTGGGGCATAAGGAACGGAAGAGGAAAGAAACCACAAGCTGATCCTTGACCGGCTGTTATCGGGATATTTCATTTACTGAGATGGGGTTTACAAAAGAAATGAAGAATGAGTGCAGTTTTAGAGTGCATAGAGGGAAAAGATACTCTCTAGAGTCTAGAGTTCGGGAGACTAGATTAGAAGTTGGCGTCACCTTTAAAGACATTTGAAATTATGGTTTTGAAGAGTGTGGAGAACTAAATTTTTGTGCTGGTAGAGTGCTGAGATTTAAAAGGGAATCAAGGTATATCAATCTACAAAAGAGATTGAGAGAATGAGCAAGGAAAATCAAGAGAATAATGTCTTTGTTTTGTTTTGTTTTTAGAGAATAGTGTCTTAAAAGCCAGATGAGGAGTGATTTTCTGTAAATGTCAGATACCATGGAAAGGTAATGAATGCTGAGAATTTAGTGTCCATTGGATATTTCAATATAGGTGTCATCAGTGGCCTTCAGGAGAACAGTTTTGTGGCATTGATAGAGGAGGAATTCACAATTCAGCCAGTTACAGAAATGGAGTTGAAGAAATAGAGATAGCAATTTCATGACATCTGGCTGTGAAGAAAACAGAACAGTTGAAAGGGGCAGGATGCTTTTTCTACGGTTCATGTTTATATTGAGTAGCCATGGAAAAGTTGAATGTGCAGGTTGGAGGGGATGGGCCTTGTGAAGCAGATCCTTGGGGTGGGAGAGGACGGAATCCAGAACACAAGGGGAACACGTGGCCTTTGGGTCAGAGGGATTAAACTGCCTTTAGGATGGCGAGAGACATTATTGTCTGGGATTGTGGGCTTTTGTTTGGAGTTGGGGAGGAGTTTCAATGAAAACGCCCGATAGTATAAGTAAATATTTTCAAATATTCAAGGTTCTTTCTTTCCTTTTTTTTAAAAAAAACTGGCTTGGTTTTATATAACTTTACTGGAAAATCGTAATTAAGCCTTATACTTAGCTTTAAGTTTGGAGGGTACACTAGGTTTCATGGAGTTCGCAGGTGACTCAGACAGTAAAGAATATGCCCGCAGTGTGGGAGACCTGGGTTCAATCCCTGGGTTGGGAAGATCCCCTGGAGGAGGGCCCGGCAACCCACTCCAGTGTTCTTGCCTGGAGAATCCCGTGGACAGAGGAAGCTGGCAGGCTATAGTCCATGGAGTTGCAAAGAGTTGGATATACCTGAGTAACTAACATTTTCACTTTCACTTACGTTCCATAGATGTACCTTGCTTTAATAAAATAATAAGTAATCATTTTCCTTATGAAGTATCAGGATATCTACCTTTATGGTCTGATTTCATAGTATCTGTGAGGAATGTTTTACTTTATGTATTAGATTTCACAAGTGATTTGCCCCATGGTATGTCCAAATCTATATAATAATATATCTTCTGGGATGGATTTCACTTCTCTTTTCCCGAGACAGGCTACCGTACGTATATTCAGGCTTGTATTCAACCTATTATAGTTCCTATTGGTTAGGATAACTTTGTTTTTGTTTTTTAATCATTTGTGTTAAAGTGTAGTCTTGATTTGGTTTTGGTTTTGGGCCATGCTGTGCAGCATGTGGGATCTTAGTTCCTTGACCAGGATTGAACCAGCACCCTCTGCTTTGGGAGCATGGAGTCTTAACCACTGGACCACCAGGGAAGCCCCAGGTTGGGATAGCTTTTGTTGGACTAGGAGTAAACGTGCTGAGAGATTACTCTCAAGCCCTTAGAAAGTTAATCTCTTTAAGCTTGTCTTTATTTAGTAGTCTCATTGTGGTTCTGCAGAAAAGTTATCTATGAGAGTGTGGTTTCAGATTCTTGATTTTTGGATCAAGTACAAATAGGAATCAGTCTGTTCTGTGGAAATAGTCTTTTAGCAGTTAAACTTTTCTAGAATCCAGAGGTAGTTTAGAGCCATAGGACATTATTTACCAAGAGATTCATTTCGGTGTTAGAAGAAAACAATGAATGATGAGGGATTTACTACCAAAGAAAGATTTTTATTATAGGCAACTCTCATGAACTTATAATCATTTTTTAGAATGATGGAATTTAAGGTGCATGTTTCTATATTTTCTCCAAAGAGGAGCCTTTTTCTGAGGATGAAACAGTAGTACTGTTAAGATTTTGTTTTGTCATTTTGTTATGACAAAAAAACAAAACATTTTGTTATGTTTTAAAATAAGCTGTACTAAAGTGTTGAAATACATTTGCTGTTAGGTGTTGCTCCTGTTGTGCGTGTCAGGGTATTGTAGCCAGGACTTAGTCTCTCTTAAATAACTTAGAAAAATAAAATAAATACAAAGGAGAGCAACAGAAGTCTTTTACAAGTTGAGAGAAATATTTCTGGGGAAAAAAAGTTAAATGGCTTGACGTTGTACAGTTAAAGTAAAGCTAAACATAACTCTGTTCCACAAATTAATAGCCTTCAAACATATATTGCAAATCTTGATTACCTGAAACCAGGGAATAATGAGCTAGTCTAGAAAATTAAAAGGGTGGCCTCTTAATAATTAAAATTACTTGAACTGTTTTAGATTGCAAAAGGTGTTTTGTGCTTTCTAAAATTTCAAGAAAAAGAATATATTATTTGAATTATTCCAATTCAAATAACCTATCTGAACATCAATATATGTAATATACCATCCGTTAATATGCTGTTTGGGGGAGAGCTGTTTGGCACTCTCTTACAAACATACTGTTATTTGAATTATTTTATTTCAGGGTCACCTTCCTGAACATGAATTATGCCATCAGTTAATGTACTCTTGTTGTGAGGGCTGTTTACCCCATTCTAAGTCATCCTAATCTGCTGCTTTTTTGAGGTTTCTTTCTCCTAGCTTTTCTCTTTTTTCTTTGTAGTTAGTTCTTGCCTTGACCTAAATATTTCTATTTATAAAAGGATATGTCTTACTTTCAGGGTATTTTTTTTTTTTTTTTGCTTCAAATAAGAGAAATTGGACACCAGATTATCAAAGTAAACTTTAATTTGCAGAAAGAACTGAGAAAGAGTATTTTGAGAGGTATTTGAAATGCTGAGCAAGGATCCAGCCAGTTCATAAAGCTGAAAATCTAGGATATTGATGATTTTGTAACTGCTGAAGGCCCAGGAAAGTCAGATTTAGCTGCACGTTAAAGTGTCTTCTCAAAACTTACTGGAACCCTCATATACGAAGTCATAATAAATAGGAATTTGTCATTACGTTGTCTGGAACTGGTCATTTGGGGCATAGACAGACCAGTAACACTGAGGAAGCTGAAGTTGCACGGTTCTAAGAAGATCTACAAGACCTTCTAGAACTAACACCCAAAAAAGATGTCCTTTTCATTATAGGGGACTGGAATGCAAAAGTAGGAAGTCAAGAAACACCTGGTGTAACAGGCAAATTTGGCCTTGGAGTGTAGAATAAAGCATGGCAAAGGCTAATAAAGTTCTGCCAAGAGAACGCACTGGTCATAACAAACACCCTCTTCCAGCAACACAAGAGAAGACTCTACACATGGACATCACCAGATGGTCGACACCGAAATCAGATTGATTATATTCTTTGCAGCCAAAGATGGAGAAGCTCTATTCAGTCAGCAAAAACAAGACCAGGAGCTGACTGTGGCTCAGATCATGAACTCCTTATTGCCAAATTCAGACTGAAATTGAAGAAAGTGGAGAAAACCACTAGACCATTCAGGTATGACCTAAATCAAATCCCTTATGACTGACTATACAGTGAAAGTGAGAAATAGATTTAAGGGACTAGATCTGATAGAGTGCCTGATGAACTATGGATGGAGGTTCGTGACATTGTACAGGAGATAGGAATCAAGACCATCCCCAAGAAAAAGAAATGCAAAACAGCAAAATGGCTGTCTGAGGAAGCCTTACAAATAGCTATGAAAAGAAGAGAAGCAAAAAGCAAAAGAGAAAAGGAAAAGTATACCCATTTGAATGCAGAGTTCCAAAGAATAGCAAGGAGACATAAGAAAGCCTTCCTCAGTGATCAGTGCAAAGAAATAGAGGAAAACAATAGAATGGGGAAGACTAGAGATCTCTTCAAGAAAATTAGAGATACCAAGGGAACATTTCATGCAAAGATGGGCTCAATAAAGGACAGAAATGGTAGGGACCTAACAGAAGCAGAAGATGATAAGAAGAGGTGGCAAGAATACACAGAAAAACTGTACAAAAAAAGGTCTTCATGACCCAGATAATCACGATTGTGTGATCACTGACCTAGAGCCAGACATCCTGGAATGTGAAGTCAAGTGGGCCTTAGGAAGCATCACTACGAACAAAGCTAGTGGAGGTGATGAAATTCGAGTTGAGCTATTTCAAATCCTGAAAGATGATGCTGTGAAAGTGCTGCATTCAATATGCCAGCAAATTTGGAAAACTCAGCAATGGCCACAGGACTGGAAAAGGTCAGTTTTCATTCCAGTCCCCAAGTAAGGCAATGCCAAAGAATGCTCCAACTACCGCATAGTTGTGCTCATCTCGCACACTAGTAAAGTAATGCTCAAAATTGTCCAAGCCAGACTTCAGCAATACGTGAACTGTGAACTTCCAGATGTTTAAGCTGGTTTTAGAAAAGGCACATCAAATTGCCAACATCTGCTGGATCATCGAAAAAGCAAGAGAGTCCCAGAAAAACATCTATTTCTGCTTTATTGACTATGCCAAAGTCTTTGCCTGTCTGGATCACGATAAACTCTGGAAAATTCTGAAAGAGATGGGAATACCAGACCACCTGACCTGCCTCTTGAGAAACCTGTATGCAGTTCAGGAAGCAACAGTTAGAACTGGACATGGAACAACAGACTGGTTCCAAAAGGAAAAGGAGTATGTCAAGATTGTATATTGTCACCCTACTTATTTAACTTCTATGCAGAGTACATCATGAGAAACGCTGGGCTGGAAGAAGCACAAGCTGGAATCAAGATTTCGGCTAAAAATATTAATAACCTCAGATATTCAGATGACACCACCCTGATGGCAGAATGTGAAGAACTAAAGAGCCTCTTGATGAAAGTGAAAGAGGAAAGTGAAAAAGTTGGCTTAAAGCTCAACATTCAGAACACAAAGATCGTGGTATCCAGACCCATCATTTCATGGCAAATAGATGGGGAAACAGTGGAAACAGTGGCTAATTTTATATTTCTGGGCTCAGAAATCACTGCAAATGGTGATTACAGCCATGAAATTAAAAGACGCTTACTCCTTGGAAGGAAAGTTATGATCAACCTAGACAGCATATTCAAAAGCAGAGACATTACTTTGCCAACAAAGGTCCGTCTAGTCAAGGCTATGGTTTTTCCAGTGGTCATGTGTAGATGTGAGAGTTGGACTGTGAAGAAAGCTGAGTGCCCAAGAATTGATGCTTTTGAACTGTGGTGTTGGAGAGGACTCTTGAGAGTCCCTTGGACTGCAAGGAGATCCAACCAGTCCATTCTAAAGGAAATCAGCCCTGGGTGTTCTTTGGAAGGAATGATGCTGAAGCCGAAACTCCAATACTTTGGCCACCCCATGTGAAGAGCTGACTCATTTGAAAGACGCTGATACTGGGAAAGATTGAGGGCAGGAGTAGAAGGGGAGAACAGAGGATGAGATTGTTCGATGGCATCGCCGACTGAACGGACATGGGTTTTGGTGGACTCCGGGAGTTGGTGATGGACAGGAAGGCCTGGTGTGCTGCGGTTCATGGAGTCACAAAGAATGGACATGACTGAGTGACTGATCTGAACTGAACTGTCTGGAATTCTAGACAGCAATGCTCTTCCACCATCCCAAACCATATTGCTATAGATTCTGAGCTTTCAGTAAAAAATGTCATTGTCTCTCTCCTATTATTAACAAACTGTGAAGGATTTGGGTATTGACTCCTCTGAAGATATTTTGTGTAGTAAAAGTGGCCATAAAAATGGGTTTTTGTTGACAGGCTTGGTGTAGTGTGGGATTTTCCCATAGCAGATAAGATTTTGTGAGTTAAGGATATTTAATTACTGGGTAGAGGAAAGTCACCACAGTGAAAGATTTTTCATTTATTTAAAACAACTTTCATGTTGTTCAGCTTTTCAAATTCTGAGTAACTGGTTTATTCACTATTGTCGAGGTTTCTCAAGGTACCAGAGGGCCATTATGTACAACTTGTGCTCTTAAGTCTTAGTCAGAGTTCATAGTGTAGGTTAAGTGGTATAATTATCAGCTATTGTATATTATACAATGCAGCTTTAAAAAGAGGTGTTTTTTTTTTCTTAACAACTACTCTGTAAATAATTCAGTGTAGAAATAGGTTATAACTGAACCATCTATATTTAGTTTTAATGACTGCTCAAAAGAATGGGTGTTATTTTAAGGAAATATCAAAAGGAAATACTTAGTTTTCCAGAAAGAGTTACAATTATTGGGTATAGTTGAAGAACTGATTGATAATGTGGATTCAGACCTTTTTGAGTTTACATTTTTAAATTAAAACATGTTTTAATGGAATGGAAAAACACTAGCTTATCTTAGAAGCATTATAAACTATCTAAATATCCTTTTCAGAGCTCTGACGTGGAACTTGGATCCTGTTAGGCAGGCTTTTTTGTGGGTGTGTTAATTCAGATTCCACCTGTCAGTGTACCTATAGGTACAGGCATTAAACCACACCCTGTGTTCTGACCTTTCCTCAGGGGACACTGACTAGAATCCTTTGGCTCAGCATGAGAGGCTGTTTGAATAGCTCAGTTCAGAAGAGCATTGAATGAAGCAGCAAGAACAAGGGAAATAATTTTGCAACTGCGATTCTTAAGGCTGCTGCTATGGAGACTTCAAACTTGACTTTCCCTGTCAGGTTTTACTTGGAAGGCTTTTACTTCCACAGACATATTTGATAGCGAGAGCAGTCTTATTGCTTAGCTAATGAGATATTTATATTTTCATTCTTCAACATTTTAGTCATTATTCTAATTTAAAACATGTTTACTTGCTTTTAGTTTTGTTTTTGTTTTTGTTTTGTTCTGGTTTCTTTGTTTTGTTTTGCTGAAGACTGGTGGGGACCTAATTTTTCTTATTTGTGGGGTTTTTTTTCTTTTGTTGTTTAGTTGTATGAATTAATTTTTATGTTTATTTGATAGTGCCAAAGAAAATTTTTCATACTGCTATGGTATATCTTTATAAAGTAAACAGAACTTTTTACTGTAGTGGAAAACTGGTAAAGCAAATGAGGAAAATTAGCGGCTACAACTTCTAGAATGGATTCGTACAAGACCTATTTGGCAACTGTCAAACTTAGTGATTCGTGGTTGGAAGAACAAGATGAAGACATTTATGAGGTTGAATCCCGTGTACCATTACCACATCCTTTTCCTCTGGGTGAACATTTGGATGAAAATAACTCCGTAATTATTAATACTTCTATTTTTCATATTATTCATAAAAGAAATGGGCACATATTAAAGCTTATTTCTAAAATTTCCCTGCCTACCCCTCCTTATTCAGTAAGTATAAAAATTTGGTTTTTTTATAGTTTTATGCTTTCAGTTTTTTATATATTTAGTGAAAAAAGCTATAATGAGAAATGAACTTTACATGTCTTTGGTAAGGGTAAATGGAATAGAATCTTCTTTTCCTGTTGTGTGGTTCATTCATCCTGTAATGATTAATGTATTGAAGGGCAAAATTTCGTCCACAAGCCCCAACTTGGCAATGTGTTTAATTACATAAAGCTAAATGAGATAATATTTCAGTTCTGCCACGCCAGACAAGCTATTTAAAGAGATCCTGCTTGTCCTTAAGAATCTTACTTCTCTGTGTTTATGATGCCAATCTTTAGTAAAAGCAGGCTGGTTGTATTTGAGGGAATAGGCATTCTCATACCTAAAATAGCTAAGTGAATTGTCATTGAGCCAATCGTTTGGCATAATGGCTCTAGTTCCAGAAACGAAAAAAGAAAGCCTGGATTCTAATTTCAGGTTTTTTTGCTAACTGCCTAAGAAACTTATATTTAATATGCCTACTAATCCTGTGAAAAAATACCTTTTTCTACTTTTTATGTGAAATGTATATTATTAACAGTGTTCAGGGTATTTAGCATAGTTAGTCTTTCAGGTTCATTTGACTTTTAAATGTTGTGAATGATTTACTCCAAGTTATTCAGCCCTTTTAATGACTTTCATGGCTTTAATGATGTACTACCTTATATTTCAGATGCTTTCAGAATAGTTTCGTTACCTCCCCTGAAGCTTTTATATATTAGAGTGACAAAATATTTACTGATTGTTTATAAGTATTTCTAATGTAGGTTTTAAATTATTATTTGAGAATATTGAATATGATATTTTTATATATTTCACATTATTAGGTGTAGGTATTGTATAAATATTAGGAATAAACTGTACCGTACCTAGATAGAAGAGATTTTTTAACATTTACAATGTTTACATAAATATTTGAAAGACTCTCTTATTCCAGTAGGGTATTGGTGCTCTCTGCCATAATAAGTGAAGTTTGTTTGCTAGATCTACTGCATTTGAGTCCCTGCCAACTTTTTGTTTTGCTTTGTAAAACTGAAGTTCCTAATATTTCTTGTAGGCTTTACTGTAATATTTAAATGCATTTTAATGAAATTTTATACCTTGTCAAAAGATAGAATATAGACACAAACTTTAAATTTTTTTCTAAAGGAAGTATTTATTTTGTTGTAAGTGTATTGTATTTGTATAGTAAATTTGAAGAAGGAAAAAACTCATATCCTAGTTAGTTAGAGCTGTGAACTCTTGGAGATTCATATATTTACCAGGCAGCCATTTTATAATGTACAGAAAAAAATTACATGTGGAAGCAGTTGATTTATTTTTAAAATATTGACTCTGACTATAAGTGCAGAAGCATGCTGTATATAAATAGTTCATGTTTTATGGCCACTTTTTAATATTAAAAATTAATATGTACTGGTTATCCACATTAAAGGAAAGTAATCTTTTGCCAGTCAAAAGTAAAAAAATATATATATGAATTTTATCTTTGTTGAGGTAATAGCATATTACTAGAGATATTTTAGAAAATATTTTGTGATTAAAATGTATTTAATTTTCCATTATGACTCTTAAATGTATGTTCATATTATTTTCAAATAAGTTATGAATGATAAAATTTAAAACAAGACTAGTTCCACGCTGGTTGGATACTGATTTATCCAACAACGAAAAGTTACCACCAAAAGCCTTGTTTAGTAACTCTAAAATCTATTTTCTATGGTAAATTTTAAAATGCTGTGGTAAATTTTTTTAAATTTAATAATGTTAATATTAAGTACTAGAAACACTTGAGCTCAATTTTCCCCCTTATAGTTGTTTCAGTAAAAACAGAGAAAGCAGGTACTAACAGTAAGAAGCAATTATTTCTGTTGAGTAAAGTTAGAATATATCTCTGTATACATTTCTTGTGCACAGCTAATGTGTCTACTGAACTGCGCTATCTACTAATATTAGCATGCACTAGAAATATTAAATGACTACAGTTCAACAGTATATCTTTATTTTCATTAAAAATTTTTTTAAAAGCTTTAATGGAGAATGGCACTGATATTCTTAACACTCTGTCTTCCTTCATATACTTTCCCTCTTTGTTTAGCTGGAACATGCAAAAGTTACACAGACAGAATTGATGCGTGAGTCATTTAGACAGAAACAAGAAGTGACTGAGTCCCTTAAGTGCCAAGACGAGTTGCGAGAGCGCCTTCATGAGGAGTCCAGGGCCAGAGAACAGCTGGCTGTGGAGCTCAGTAAGGCCGAGGGTGAGTACCCTGCTGTTGGCTATTGAGGATGGAGAAATTTCAAGTCTAAAAATAGATTTTGGTGCAAGCCAAGTTTGGAAACCAGCAATCTACTTTTAATTTCAAATGACCACTGAAAAATAGTTGTAGCTTGTCTTCAAAATTCCTCTAAACAGCTTTTAAAACTATATATAGTTTTTAATTATGAAAGTACTTAATAGAGTTATATGAAAGTATTTAAAATTATACAAAATACAAAAATGAATGATGGTGAGTTGTTGCCATAATCCCTCCATCCTAAGACAGCTCTTTACATTTAAAGATGAGGGAACTGGAACAGAGATACTAATAAATTGTTCGAAGTCACCTTTAAATGCTGATTCCAGGCTTTAAGCCTCTGAAGCCCCACGCTATTTATATCATACCATGCTATTGTGGGTGATAGGCTTCTAGAATCACTTTAAGTGTCAACTTTCTCTAGTATATTTAAAATGTGATTCAGTTCACAGGCATTTGATTTATATTAAGCTTTCCAGGAACCTATCTCTTTAATAAAATATGTTACACCAACATGATGTGATAAATTAGCATAACAAGTAATAGAAAATTCAGAGAAATTTCATATTTAAACACAATGGCTAATAAGAATACTGTATTGAACATATTATAGTTGCTACTATCATCAGCAGCAAATTGATTTAAGGTTTTTAAAAGGTGAAATGATTTATTTTTTTTTTGAAATGATTTGAAATTTGCTGACAGTACACCTTTTTTTAATATAAATATGTAATAGCAAAATTTGAAATAATAACTGCATTCCTTGTTAATTTTATTTATAGGTGTCATTGATGGCTATGCAGATGAGAAAACACTTTTTGAAAGGCAAATTCAGGAAAAAACTGATATAATAGATCGTCTTGAGCAGGAGTTGTTATGTGCAGGTAGTAGATTACAAGAACTAGAAGCAGAGCAACAGCAGATCCAAGAAGAAAGAGAATTACTGTCGCGGCAGAAGGAGGCTATGAAAGCAGGGGCGGGCCCTGCTGAGCAGCGTACGTATCTCTCGACTTCATGTGAAACGTTCCTTAAAAGTTCAACATGACTTCTTTTTCCCCTTTCAGTGCCATGATTTATGCTTTATATAAGGATTGAAAAATAATAAGAAAATCTACCTTACTGGTAATTGTCTTATTAGCCAACCATGTGGAATCAGGTTTGGTTTTTTCCTTCTTTTTCCTTTGGCATATGATAACAGGAATGATAATTCTTTGTATTTCCTCAAACCTCTGCCTAAAGAGAACGCTGGATATAATGAAGCAGGATTTTTTTTTAAGTTGTATGAGATTTAGTTCTTTTAATTGCAGAAAGGCAGCAAAATGTACACCTGGATTAACTAACTAAGAGCACTGATCTGGCACTAGTTGTGAGCAGGGTGGGGTGGATTTCACCATGCAAGATAATAGATTGAAAAGGCTATTAGAAGCAGGCTGACATTTAGTTGAATATAAGCAGGAGGTCAAAGAATAAATAAGTTTACTGATAACCTCTAATCTTTTCTTAAATGAGAAATTAGGTAAATTAGTGGTTTAAAAAATAGATGTCAGTCTTTGTAACAGTGGAACTTTAAATCCTTTTAGTCATATCCTTTCACCTTTATATTATGGCTTCCTTGGTAGCTCAGTTGGTAAAGACTCTGCCTGCAATGCAGGAGACCCCGGTTCGATTCCTGGATTGGGAGAAGGGACGGCTACCCACTCCAGTATTCTGGCCTGGAGAATTCCATGGACTGTATTATAGTCCATGGGGTCACAAAGAGTCGGACACAGCTGAGTGACTTTCACTTTCATCTTTATATTATACATGCAGTTAGAACTATAAATGTTTAGTTTTACTAATTAAATTTTATCAATTTAGAGATAC
The DNA here is from genome assembly GCF_029378745.1 of Bos indicus. Taxonomy (NCBI): domain Eukaryota; kingdom Metazoa; phylum Chordata; class Mammalia; order Artiodactyla; family Bovidae; genus Bos; species Bos indicus. The sequence goes on from NC_091763.1 coordinate 9,773,926, forward strand.
AACATACATTTTTATAATATGGTAAAACTTTTCTGGTTGCTCAGATTTGTTTAACACAGGTTTAGGGTTGTCCTTTTTCATGTGCAAAGTGTGTTTATCATGCATGTACAATATTCAAAGAATTTGAATACGTCTCAAAATGTAACCTGTGACAGGATGTTCAGCTTTTACTCCTAGTTGTTTTGTGTGTGTGTATATATTACTGTGTTTTAGGAAATAGCTGACGTGTAAATCACCATGTTTTGTTGTATGTGTGTGTGTTTTTTCCTAATAGGACTAGTAGATGCTGCAGTCGATGCAGCGCCTGGAGCAGGTGTGTTTACACAGTTGCATGGCCATTGGGTGACCCTTGGATTTTTCAGTCAACTAATATATCTCTAATTTTGCTGCTGTGTTTTATACTTACAAGTTTTTCTAACAACAAAAAAAACTTTTCTTACAATAAAAATTTGGAATTAAAAACTGAGATTCATAGTGACCATCATCATATTATTCCCACAGAGCTTAAGACTATTTCAGTTTTTTCAAGAAAATGGATGAAATAGTGGTAGGCAATATAATATAAATTAAAAGTTATTTTCTTTAACGAATATATTAAGTTCTTACAACCTATGCCTTTTTACAGTACTCTTTTCTAAATCAGTATCTAAGATGATGGTATCAACAAGATCAGTGAAATTTAGTGAAGAGACTTTCTGGTCGATTACTTTTGTATTAACATCTAAATCAGTGTTGTTTAAAAGGAAAGCTGCTTTCTGTAGATTCTTAATCCTGAGTACAGTGTCGACAGACCAGTTAGTGTAAAGACTCTGGAGTTACAGTCATTCCATTTTCTTCATTAGACAATTGTTTTGCTTTGCTGTATAAAATTTATTATTGTATGACTAATAATAGCTAAAACTTAAATGTATATGTAGTCCTTACATAGTCTAGGCACTATTTTTCACACATTGATATATTAACTTATTTGATATATTATAAATTAACTTATTGTGGGGAAATAACTCAGAGGTCAGTACTGTTATTAACTCCCATTTGACATACAAGGAAATTGAAGGACATCATATTAAATGTCAGAAGTGGTAGAGTTAGGATGTTAACCCACAGTCTTTGCGCTTAAGCACCACACTGCCTCTCATACTTGTCAGTTTTCCCTTGATACACATACATGTGAATGTGTAAGACTAACTCAGGAATGTGGATCAAATAAGGAGAAAGACTAACAGGAAATTCTGATTCTGGTTATGTTTCTTTTCTGTAACTCTTACTTACCTTGGTTAAAGATTTACAGTATTTGATTTTCGTGTGTGTTGTGTATGCATATAAAAATGACTTTACAGGTTTGGAATGGATTGACTTTCGCCTGAGGTGAGTTATTTCTGTGCTTGCATTTGGTGAGAATTTGCTCGTTTCCTTGTAGTGAAAGTGGACTTTGAGGGGGTCATTTGCTGTGTTCTTTTATTGTTTTTAGTGATAGGACATAATTCTTTTTGTTAATTCTGTATGATTTTATTGATACTAGCTTGCTTACTTATATCGGAATGTGTTATTTTGATATTTTCACATAAGTATTTTCCTTTTTCACATGTTTTTGAAATGAAACTCAGCCCCTTAACTTCATGAAGTTAAAATATGAACACAGTTATGGGTGATTTCCTTATCATAACATCATTAATTGTGACTTAATGTAGTATGTTTTTGCATTCATGAACAGAATTACTACAGGAGACAGAAAAACTGATGAAGGAAAAACTAGAGGTACAGTGTCAAGCTGAAAAAGTGCGTGATGACCTTCAAAAACAAGTGAAAGCTCTAGAAATGGACGTCGAAGAGCAAGTCAGTAGATTTATAGAACTGGAACAGGAGAAAAATGCTGAACTAATGGATTTAAGGCAACAAAACCAAGCACTGGAAAAGCAGTTAGAAAAAATGAGAAAGTTTTTAGATGTAAGTATTCTCAACTTTAATAACTTTTTCATGGGAATGCTACTTGCTACTGTTCTATGTTGTGGATTTTAAATTATGAAAAGACTTAAATTCTACTATTTTTATCTGTGTCATCTAATTAATTAAAAAGTATTACTTAAAAATTTTTATTATGCAGCTTTTAGAATTAAAAGCAGTACCAACAGATTACGAATAAGCCCTACCAGTTAGCCTTTCCAGATTCATAGTTAAGAAACTTGTCCTAGCCTTTTTCTGAACCAGTAGTCAGACCAAGTAAGGATCCTAAGAGCTAACTGTCCACCATTTCACCCATAAAACGTATACACACGAGTAACAGTGTGCCCTGGAAGCAAAGAACTGCAGCTGTTTTATGCTGTCATTACTGTCTTCCAAAAAAGATGTTAAATCTCTAATTTCATGTGGATTTTCTTCTTTGGAGTTTCATTAAGTCTTATGTTATCTTCACAGATCAGAGAATCAGATTCTAAAATACTTTGTAATTTTAGGTATTTTAAAAAACCTATATTAAAATGAAAAAAATGTAACTACAACACAATTTGTTCTACTTATTTTGCCTAAATATTGGGAGTCCTCCTTTGTTCCAAAAAAGTAAATTCATTTTAAGGAGACCATTTTAATTTCATTTTGTATTTAACATTACTTGAATTGTAAAAAGTGTTGTGCTTCAGATAACATTTAAGTGCTTGCATTTTTGCTGAAGAGCCGTGGGTTATGTATCATACAAGAGCCCTACTAGGCTATGTACCATGCAACAAGTGTTATCTTTTTAAACCTTTTTGGTTTGGAGCATTTCTGTGATCATCAGTCGTTCATCTTCAAACAGGCAACTGTGCCTACAATTAAAGGGAAGTAAGGGAAATAATAACGTCAATAAATATTATTTCTTCAGTTACTATCATTATTAAACTTTAGGAGCAAGCTGTCGATAGAGAACACGAGAGAGATGTATTCCAACAGGAAATACAGAAACTAGAACAACAACTTAAGGTCGTGCCTCGATTCCAGCCTGTCAGTGAACACCAAACTAGAGAGGTAATGTTTTTATTGATACTGTCTTCCGTACGTTAATTTGTATATTATATATAAAGTAAGATTCATATCTTAAAAAACTTGAATTCTTTCTATTGTATATCAGTTTTCAAAATCAGAAACTTAAATATTACTTCAATATGAGAAGGTAAAGATACCAAAGAAGTATAAAATACCTATAACTCATTGTCGTAAAATGTTATCTACAGTCTTATTTAACAAAAGGTATCTTTAAAAACAAAAAACCAGAAGGAATCTGATGTAGAAAAGCGTTATCTACTGGAGCAGTAGAAAAGTTAGCAGTCCCCACAGTTCATAGTCATTCATCATGTTCCTGACATATTCTAGATTTTGAAAAATAGCTGTGTGTTTGTTGAATCTGAAAAGAATATTTAAGCTCTAGAACTTAGTCATTTCCTACTATTTGTTTCCTTATTATTAAAAAGGGTAATTTGCCTCATTCATAAAACTTTAGGAAACTAAGTTAGGAAACTAACAAAAAGTATGTGTTTGATTTTCTTCCAAAACATTGTGATCCATTTGTTTTCTTCTTATTTAGCCAGATCTGATTCTCTAGCTTCTGATTTTCTCAGGACCAAAAAAAAAAAAAGAAACATCTAGCTGTTACCAGTACACTGTGCCATTTTGCTCTGCCTGCTTTATTGTCTTCTCCTTTAACCTTACTTCAAGTCTTAGTCCACCCTTGGTTGTTCAGGCTTCTCCTCAGGCTTTATTACTGTCCTTTCTCAACCTCTAATTGTAGGTAAGCTAGCATTTCTTTTAATGTTTTAAGGAAGAAGTGCCATTTTTAGATAATTTCCTCTAAGAATCTCACTGAAATAAGGTAGAGTTTCTTTTTTCTTACCATCATATTTCTTTTTTTAATAAGCTTTCTCCATTTGAGCAGAACTAATTTCACAAGCTCTCTTACTGATCTTTCCTATATCCTTCCATCTGCTTCTTATCCGAATCACTTTTTCAGGGCACAGGATTCCTTGCACTGATTGGCATCCTGATCCCTCTCCTAGGCTGGTGGAATGTGTGGGCTGAAAAGCTTTTTTCCAAGGAACTGTATTAAAGGTCCCCAGTTCCCTTCTGTCCCTATGGTATTTTAGAACCACTGTATTATTATATATGTTGATAAACCGTTGGTGGAAAGAAAAGTATAATCCGTGAAAGTTTTTTTAGGTCATTGTATCTCACATATGAATGTAAATACTGTGTAAACTTGTTTTCTTTATTAGGTTTTAGTGTGGTTGTGCCATTAGAGCTTGCAATTCAACATTTTTCAAAAATGCATTTATTTTTTCCTCCTAGCTAGGGAAAGCCTTAGTCTTAACAGAACTCTCTTAAAAGAATTGGTGAAAGCAATATTATTTCTCTTTAGTGCTGCTTAGAAGCATCAACTCAGAAAACGTTGCTGTAGTTGGAGGTGATAGTGCCATCCTTATCAAAAATACAATTAAGCATAGGATCTAAAAAAATCTGAAAGGAGGATAGATTTATTACTAACATCCTTACATATTTTAACATTACAGTTTTTGCTTATTATATTTCCAGGTTGAGCAGTTAACAAATCATCTGAAAGAAAAAACGGACAAGTGCAGTGAGCTTTTGCTGTCTAAAGAGCAGCTTCAGAGGGATATACAGGACCGGAATGAAGAAATTGAGAAATTGGAGTTCAGAGTAAGGGAGCTGGAGCAAGCCTTACTCGTTAGTGCAGACACTTTTCAAAAGGTGTGACATTTTCTTTGGGTTAATTTTATCAAGTGTTTTAGTACAGATTATGCTTAGTTGCATGAACATGTTTATTTACATAAAAAAATTACTAAGGACTCTTGATATTATTGCATAATGTATCTGTATGTCTTCATTAACATCATAACCATTTCTGTTTATTCTTTTTTTTTTAATTTTTTTTATTTTTAAACTTTACAAATTGTATTAGTTTTGCCAAATATCAAAATGAATCTGCCACAGGTATACATGTGTTCCCCATCCTGAACCCTCCTCCCTCCTCCCTCCTCTCTCCTCTCTCCTCTCTCCGCATATCATCCCTCTGGGTCGTCCCAGTGCACTAGCCCCAAGCATCCAGTATCATGCATCAAACCTGGACTGACAACTCGTTTCATACATGACATTATACATGTTTCAATGCCATTCTCCCAAATCTTCCCACCCTATTCTTTTCTCCAAATATCCCTTGCATACTGGGTCCTGATTAAGAAATATTAAGCCAGAAGACTTAATTACCCTTTTAAGCATTAATAAGATTCTAAAATAACAGCCAAGTGAAAATCTGTAGGCACCAGTTCAGGCTGATGCCATGCCCCAGGCTAAGAAGCAGTGAGATCTGTTCCTATTATGCTAAAGAAAAGCAGGATAAGGAAATTTGGGAATGTAGGAGATGAGGGGATAGCCTTCATTTTACCTGAGAAATGAATTTTAAGATTGTCAGGCATTCTTGTTTTAATTTATATAAAGTACATTCAAGAGTGAATGTTGTAACTTTTGATTGTTCACTAATGTAGACTACTTCTAATTCAAGAAACACTTCTCCAATTAAAATGGATAATTAGGATTTAATGTCTGAAATTTTGAGAAAATTTTTATGTATTTAAAGGTAGAGGACCGAAAACACTTTGGAGCTATAGAAGCTAAAGCAGAATTGTCTTTAGAAATACAATTGCAGGCAGAGCGAGATGCCATAGACAGAAAGGAAAAAGAGGTAAGTTTATTTTTAATGACAAAATGTGGCTTGAATTACTTTAGAAAATTTAATTTGATTAGAATGGAGTTCATGGTGTGAAACCAAAGTATATAGACTGTTTCTTAGCTCATTGCCTAAGCTGCCATTGAAGGCAGTAAACATTTAAATGAGTAAACTGGAATGAAGAAGAGGGGACACGTGGCCTGGACAGAGAAGGGAGTTTTGAGGACAAAAATGTGGCCAGTTTGGTAGGTATGAATTAAATGAAGACGAGAGGAGAGAGAGAGAGTAGTGTTGGGGCACAAGGAAGTATCTTCCTCCTGGCCTTGCCATGGGCTTTGAATTACTGCTGCTTTCCTGTGGAGTTTGTTTTTTCTAAAGTTATATTTCCCTGGGAGATAGTAGTGACTTTTTACAGTGTACTAATATACATCTTCTTAATTCTATAAAGTTCTTTTATGTTTTTCTGCTCCCTCCCTTCTCCCTACCCCAAGAAAACCAGAAGATGCACTTTTAAAACAGCCATCATTTTCAAGTCCTAATTATTTGAACCTTTGTCTATCAGTTTTTCTCTAGCATATTGTTCCTTGCTATCTAGCTATAGCATATCATTTTAAATGTTTCAAAAGTTTCAATTACATTTTTATCTCTTTCCATATAATTTTCTCAGAACATTTGATGTGTATTTATTGAGTGTAAACAGTTTATTAGTGTTAATGAGTACTTTGAAAAAAAGATTGATTTAGATGTCACCTAAAACTATAGCTCAGAGAACTTGTAGTTTAGAGAAGAAAAAAGTCATCTATATAAATGATGGAAATGATTATTTTCATGAAAATTATTATTTTCTCATTATCTCATAGTACTAACTAATGTTTATCTGAGAGATTCTTATTTTACTTTTTGGCTTTTATGTGAGTGACTGGGGACACTTTTGTGGACATATAATCACTTTTGTTAATGTGTGCTTCAAAAAAAATTAACATTTAAAGATTTCTCTTACACTAAATAATCAAATAGATGATCTGCTTTCTAAAAAATGGGACTCCAAAACTGGTCACAAGGCAGAAATAATTGATTAAATATAGTAAAATTTTATATTGTCATTTGAATTTTATTTAACACTACTTAACCTCTTAATTTCTTGAAGTAAGGATCTAATAAGTGTCTCCTACTTAGAATTATATTTGTTGGAATTACAACAGACCTTAGAGAGCTTGTATCAACTAGCTACCAGTTTTTACAGATGAAACAGAGCCAGACTTGCTGAGTGAGTAAAGAATTAAGTTGACAGCTAACCTTGATCTACTCCAGTATCCTTGCCTGGGAAATCCCATGGACAGAGGAGCCTGGCAGGCGACAGTCCATGGGGTCACAAAAGAGTCAGACATAAGTTAGCGACTAAACAACAAACTTGGTCTACTAATTTTGAATAACAGTGACAAGTGTTCTCTCAGAACCTAGTCACTCAGTAAGTGGAGACTGAAAGATAGGGATGTAAAATTGAAACATCTTTTAAAGAAAATAACTGCTTATGCATTCTTTCCTGCACTAGACAAATGTTTTCAGATATCTGACAGTATAAACGTAGGATGTCTATGTGTTGTTATATTTGAGATACCTCCCACTACTCTGATAGCCTAAATTTGTGTACAACTTTTTAAAAAGTTTATTACAATATTTAGAAATGCAGAGTGAAAGAACAGAAAACCTTAAGATAGATAAGGGTTTCAGGCTGTATAAGAGGAGAATGATGTGGAGAGAAATAGAAGAGTTTCTTTAAGAAAAAGATGCTTTCAATAGGATAGGTTTTAAGTAGAGCGACTTAGCAGCAGCAGCAATGAGATCGAACTTACAAATGACAATAATAAATAATAATAGTTAACTTTGTTGAGGTATGTGCTAGAACGTGGTCAGTATTTTAATTAATGCCTTGTGTCCTTAACCTTAAACTCTCCCTGAGGATAGGTTCTTTTGGTGTTTCCACTTTATTGAGTAAACCAGATCTTAATAAAGGTTAAGGAACTTGCTCATGGTCACACAGTAAGTAGCTGAACAAGAATTCCTCCTCAATTTCTCTCATTCTGGAGCTTTGTGATGCTTTACTGCCAAAACATCCAGGCATGTTTTGCCTTGCTGATGAGAAATTATCATAAACAGTCATTCAGTATTTGTTGAATTGCCATGTGTAGAGCACCACTGTCCAATTTTAAAACCAGCACCAATCTCAAGGAATCTTCTGTCTAATTAGGATATGTATATGTATGTATGTGCTGGACTGTGATAAGTTGCTTCAGTCGTGTCCGACTCTGTGATCCCGTGGACTGTAGCCCACCAGACTCCTCTGTCCATAGGATTCTCCATGCAAGAATACTGGAGTGGGTTGCCATGCCCTCTCCAGGAGATCTTCCAGACCCAGGGATCTAACCTGTATCTCTTATGTCTCCTGCATTGGCAGGAGGGTTCTTTACCACTAGTGCCGCCTGGGAAGCACGTGTGTGGTGTGTGTGTGTGTGTGCATGTAGCCCGTGTGTGTGTGTACACATATGAAGCCAGTGTGTGTGTGTGTACACATTTGAAAGAAAAAATTCTTAAAACACAAATAGGTGCTAATTAATGTAATCCAGACAATCTAGATATCATTTGGTAGCTAAATTAAACAAGGTTAAACCAAAAAGCTGCCATTCTATTTTTAAACCTTAATAATATTTTTCTGGTTCTTGGTTATCATAGCCTCAGTAATAAGACAGCCAGGGACCAAAACTGAAGTCTGGCTGTGAAGAGGAAAGAATGCCTCACCGTGTCATTTTGGGAATTGAAGTCTCTATTTTGATGCCTCAAGTTCAGCTGCTTATGATGGGAATGTTAGTGCTTTAGATGAGTGCTTCTGAAACTTGAATGCGCTATGAATCCCCTTAGGGATCGTTTTAAAATGAAGACTGATTCAGTAGGCCCAGGGTGAGGCTTGAGAATCTGTGCTTCAAACATGTTCCCATGTGATGCTAGTTCTCCTCCCGGGACTACACTTTGAATATTAAGGCTAAGAATTTGACCATAAACTGTTTTATCAAAAAAGAAAGTAAGTGTGAGGTGAGACAGGCAAGGGCAGCAATTTTGAGCTTAAATATCTATGTGTTGAAATAATACCTTGTCACCAAAAGTAGTCATAGAAGATAGAAGTATAAATGTCATCTATTAGGTAACTTTGAAGAAGATATAATCATCACAATTTTCAGGAGACTAACCTGATAATTATATGTGTGCAGCTAATAACTATATTTCAGATGTTATTACTGAGCTTAATACCAGTATTAAAGAAAATTATTTAAATGTAAGTCTTAGACATTAGTTATTAGAAGTAGGATAAATAATAGTTAAGAATGTCAGGTTCCAGAGGTAAACTCCTGAGGTTCAAAAGTGACTTCCACATACTAGCCTTGTGACTGCAGAACAAGGGACTCCTGTCTCAGTGACTCCCTTCCTCATCTCTGAAATGGAGATAATTCTAGTAAAGATGTATAAAGTCATCGCTACTGCTGCTGCTAAGTCGCTTCAGTCGTGTCCAACTCTGTGGGACCCCACAGACGGCAGCCCACCAGGCTCCCCCGTCCCTGGGATTCTCCAGGCAAGAACACTGGAGTGGGTTGCCATTTCCTTCTCCAATGCATGAAAGTGAAAAGTGAAAGTGAAGTCACTCAGTCATGTCTGAGTCATTACAGGGCTTTTAAAGAATAATACATATAAAGCATATCATGCAGTGTCTTAACAGTGAGTTGCCTGTAAGCGTTAGTTGCTCGGTCATGTCCGACTCTTTGCAACCCCACGGGCTTCTGTCCATGGAATTCTCCAGGCAAGAATATGGAGTGGGTTTCCATTCCTTTTTTCAGGGGATCTTCCCGGCCCAGAAATCGAACCTGAGTCTCCTGCATTGCAGGCAGATTCTTTACCATCTGAGTCATCAGGGAAGCTATAAATGATGGCTATTTATTACTAATATAAATATGATTTCTGTTACAGAAATATTAGGTTAAATGATTTTGAAGGTCTTTGCTTTGCTAATGCTAAGATATAATTCTTACGACGTGTACTCAGTCACTCTGTCATGCCCGACCCTTTGTTACCCCATGAACTGTAGCCTTAGAGGCTCCTCTGTCTATGGAATTCTCCAGGCAAGAATACTGGAGTGGTTGCCATTTCCTCCTCCTCTGACTACATGTTGGTGTGTAATCAGAATGTGCCCCCTTTCAAGTTCTAAGATGATGAATGATTTATAAGTATTCTTTGGGCCATCTGCCACTAAATGCTGCCCTTGTATCTTAGGTTGGTCTTAATGCAGCAGTTTTGATCATTAGATAAATAAGCATTTGAAAATCCATTCATTAAAAATGTAGAAGAACTTGCAAAGCATTGGGGTAAACAACTGTTCCTGTCCTCAAGCAAGCCCAATTTTTAAAATATAAATAGCTGTTACTATTCACCATTAGTTTCAATCTCTATATAACTATCAAAGAGCAATTGCTTTACCATTAGTGATAATCTGTGCTCAGAGCTGAATTTCAGTTGTCTTATGCATAGGAACACTCTAGTTATTCTCCTAAAATGGTTTACTAACTTACTCTGTAAGTTTCTGTGTGTCAGACCTAAGTATCTCTTGGTCTTAGAGTCTGCCTCTGCTCCCTTCTGCCCAAATAAGGCATGTGGCTGCCAAACCTTTTATGGGGTTAAGTATTAATATGGACTGAATTGAGTTAGTCTCATTTGGTGGCTAAAATAACTGACTTAATTCTACAGCTTTCTTGAGCCTTTTTGATAGCAGTTAATTTAACATAAAATAAGATTTAAAATGTGGATTCTTTCCCTTCCTCTCATAACTCTTTTATGCTTTATCAGGAGATAATATTTGGTAGGAAATGGCTCCTTATAGCCTTCCTCTGGGAAGGATAGTTTTAAAGTGTTTAGTTTGAAAATGTCTGGAAACCACGCAGTTATATCTGGCTTAGAGAAACCCCTTTCCTTTATTTTCATGGCTCACCTGTTTTAAGCATGCATCCTGTAGAGCTTAATCCAGCAGTCTTCATTCTCTCTTGACAAATAAACATCTATATGAACAGTATTTTTCTCTCTCCCTTTGATAATTTTGATATCAAAGATCACAAACTTAGAAGAGCAGTTAGAACAGTTCAGAGAAGAACTGGAAAATAAGAATGAAGAAGTCCAGCAGCTACATATGCAGTTAGAAATACAGAAAAAGGAATCTACTACCCGCCTACAAGAACTTGAACAAGAAAACACATTATTTAAGGTAATTGCTCAAGGAAAACTTTGCCTCTAAATAATTCATTGTTTTTGTCTTGTATAGTCATAAGTATTAAGCATTTGCTAAATCCAGCTGCTACATAATGCTTAACAGAGGAATAATAGCTGCAAATGGATTTGCATAGAGTTTATGTTCAACCCAACATATGAAAAATTTTGGAGACCTGTATCAAAACATTTAAAAATTTATTGATTTACAATAATTATATAGTAGCTTTGAACATTTTGGGTGCTGTAGCTTGGTAAGAGTTAATTGACAGAATGGTCTAAAGATCACATGTAATGCTCTATCCAACTGGGATGGTTATCTTTGTTCCTAGGATGAAATGGAGAAACTGGGATTTATCATAAAGGAATCTGATGCTATTTCTACTCAGGATCAACATGTACTGTTTGGGAAATTTGCTCAAATAATGCAAGAAAAAGAGGTAGAAATTGACCGATTGAATGAGCAAATTATGAAACTTCAGCATCAACTTAAAATGACGACAGATAACAAGGTACACTAATTTAAAATTACTATATGAAACTATTTAAATTAGAATTTTATTTTTATTGAAGTAGTTGATTTACACTATGGTGTTAATTTCAGGTGTACAGCAAACGGATCTAGTTTTCTCCAGATTATTTTCCATTATAAGTTATTACAAGATATTAAACAGAGTTCCCTGCTTATACAGTTAACCTTTCATGCTTATCTTTTTTATGTATAGTAATTTGTGTTGCTGTGAACATTGGGGTGTGTGTGTCTTTTCAAATTAGACTTCTTGCCTTTTCTGGATATATGCCCAGGAATGGAATTGCTGGATCATATTCTGTTTTCCTTTTTTTAAGGAACCTCCATACTGTTTTTCATAGTGGTTAAGCTAGAATTTTAAAGGGCAAAATAGTTATTTTTCAGTTTATTTTTTAATGTAAAAACCAAATAAAACCTAATTCTCTTTTATCCATTAATTTTGATTTATTAAGACATCTTAGTTTAACAATTTATGTGTATTTGTATCCATTCCTAATATTGTCAAACATTTTTGATGTTTCATAGTCTCTGGTACCTCACATTTCATCCTATCATTCTAACCGAAATATTAAAAACTTCAAAATTCTTCTATTATGTTTGAGTTTTTAAATAAGATAGTGATATTTAAGCACTATCTGTTATAGACTTTTATTTTAGTACTTTTCATCCTTTTCAATGAGAATATATTGATACTGACTATTTTACTTTCAGGAAATCAGCTATTAAATGCATAAATTACTCTATATTTAATAATTTTCTAAAAGAAGTTCTAAGTAAGGTCATTTTTGGTATGATGTAAGACTGGTGGTCTATATTAAAATTTAGTATTTCTGAGAAGTATTTTTGTGTATATGATCAACACTTTAATAAGATATTGCCTTAATAAAATAAAATTCCCCAAATATAAATACATAGTTATTACATATGTTGCTTTTTTGTTAACTGATAGGTTATTGAAGAAAAAAATGAACTTATAAGGGATCTTGAAACCCAGATAGAATGTTTGTTGAGTGATCAAGAACGTGTGAAGAAAAATAGAGAAGAAGAAATCGAGCAGCTGAATGAAGTGATTGAAAAACTTCAACAGGAATTGGCAAATATTGAACAAAAGACATCAGTGGTTGCTAATTCTCTCCCAGAAGAAGCAGATAGTTTAAAACATCAGTTGGATATGGTAACAGCTGAAAAATTGGCTTTGGAACAGCAAGTAGAAAACACTAATGAAGAAATGGCCTTGACAAAAAATGCACTTAAAGAAACCAATTTAAAAATGAACCAACTAACAGAAGAATTATACAACTTAAAGAGAGAACGTGAAAAAAGTGAAAAAATCCATAGCATACCAGGGAAAAGTGTTAACTTGACCATAGATGACCTGAACAAAAACAAACCAGGACTAGAGGTAGTCCTTCCTGAGGACGCTCTTCAGCCCCTAGAAAATCAGACTTACCTCAATTCTTTTGAAGAAAACAGCAAAGTTTCCATAAGCAGCTTGGAAACAAAGGTGCTACAGCTCGAGAGCACTGTGAGCGCAAAGGACTTAGAACTCACCCAGTGTCATAAACAGATAAAGGACATGCAGGAGCAAGGCCAGTCTGAAAAAGAAGTGCTGGAAAACAAGATTGTAAACCTACAGAATGCACTTGAGGAAAAAGTTGCCGCTGCTCTTGTGAGTCAAGTCCAACTTGAAGCAGTTAAAGAATATGCAAAATTCTGGCAAGATAAACAATCAACTTCATCAAAACCTGAAAGAACGAATATACAGAATTTGACTCAACTAACAGAAAATGAAATGGAGTCAAATGTGTCAGCACTGACCTTGAGAATATCAGAATTAGAAAGCCAGGTGGTTGAAATGCAGACTAGTTTGATTTTAGAAAAAGAACAGATAGAAATTGCAGAAAAAAATGCTCTGGAAAAAGAAAAGAAGCTACTAGAACTGCAGAAGCTATTGGAGGACAATGAGAAAAAACAGGGAAGCAAAGAAAGGGAAAGAAGCCCTCCAGGAGACTTTGAAATTCTCAAGGTTAGTTTGTATTTGATCTTTTTCACTTAAATACCTTAAGAAACTCTTTTCCCTTTTCCTTAAACTTACTGCTAACTTATTAAATTCAAACAATGCTCTTTATATCTAGCAACTCCATATATAAAGGGTTTTTATTTTTAAAAAATGACCATTCTGTATGGTCATATTATTATCACTAGAATAATGGATACAAACTGTATTTTGTATAGTTTTAAAATCACAGTATTTATTTTACTGCCATAGTCATTATGAGCAGTCGTAAGTAGAGCAGTCCCAAGAAACGTGGAAATGTTAAGGATAGCAAATGTCCTCTGGAACTTGTGTGGATTTTTTCCCTCTTTCTTCCAATATGCATGGTAAGTGTTATCATTCCTTTTACACAATGAAAAATATCCGAATATATTAGTGTTCTAGTGCATTAATGTATGAGTGATAAATCATTTGCTTTTACAGATTCTATACCTGTTAGATTTCATCCTTTCTTCTCTGAAAGTCTGTTTATGTAAAGTTCTGAAAGCGTAGGTATTAGCATAGGACAGATGTGGAAGGACTTTAATTTTCAGATTCTCACTTTATATATTTGTAATTTTGAGTACTGTGTAGTCTTATCTGAACACCAGAAATTAACTGATATATTAGGTTCCTATGAATATTTATTTGTCAAAGAGTAGTGATTCTTTCCATTTACTAGGCTTTTTCCTTCTAGCTAACTGAAACTATATAAATTACTGTAAATAATATTTAAAACAGTAATGTGACTTACCATATGATTAAAATATCTTAGTAAGATTTTATTATTACTTAGTATCTAAGAAATATCTTACCAAACCACTTCATATCTTTTGAGGAGAGTGATATAAATATGAAAAATTTTTGAACAGATAACTGAAACTGTTTCATTAATTATAAAATTTTTTAGGATATATTCTAATGACCTGATTTACCTTTCATTCCCAGAAAAATCATTCTTTGTGTGTGTGTGTGTGTGTACTGACTCAAGAATATAAATTGATGGTTCTGAAGAGTTTCCCTATTTGTTGAAAGAACATGGGTCTATTTAACCCCTTTAATCTGATCGGCAGTTGTTCTTGAAAAAGCTTTATTGAAATATTCAAGTACCTTGAATTTGGCTTTATTTTTTGAAAATGACATGTTTGTGTTTTCCACTACCATTTAGACAACTGCTGAGCTGTTTCATACCAATGAAGAAAATGGACTTTTTGGTCAGCTTGAGACTGTTAGAGCAGAGTCTGCTGCTACTAAAGAAGAACTTGCCAGTTACAAAGAGAAGGCAGAAAAACTTCAGGAAGAACTTTTGGTAAAATTAATAACATAGCTTCTATTTCTACCTATTTTATTTCAAAGTGTATATTCTCTTAATATGAAAACAATCTCAGATCTATAATTTAACAGCTTAGGGAAAAAAAAATCTTTCATAAATTTGATGAAAAGTTATTATAAATTTCATTGCTCTCATCTTTCTTGTTTGGTTTTCCTTGGAATCTCTTTTAATCTCTTAAAAGGGGGATGCTTTTAATCTTCTAGTCTAGTTAATAAAGAAGGAGAAGGACGGATGTTAACCCCTGAGAACCAAAAATAGAGTCCGATAAAATGATTTCACTTCTGTGTTAATCTGTGACTTTATATATATGCAAATGTGTATGAAAACTCTGTTTCTGAAATGTTTTCCCTGTTATTCTGTGGAAAATGAGCATACTAACATGATTATACTCTCAACCCTAAATTCTACATGTGATATTTTTACCTGAATGTTCTAAACTGTTGTTTTATGTTTTAGGTAAAAGAAACATATACGGCATTTCTCCAGAAAGATTTAAGCCAAGTTAGGGATCAACTCAAAAAGGCAGAAGCAAAATTATCCTGCTTCTCAGAAAGAGAAAATAATACTGAGGTACAAGAAGATAGAAAGGTCTGCACATTAGAGCCACTTCCTATAAAAGTGGGTCAGAGCTCCGCATCCCAGACAGATGGGACCCTCAAGGTCAGCAGCAGCAATCAGACTCCACAAGTTCTTGTTAGAAATGCAGGAATCCAGACTGACTTACGGAGGGAATGTTCATCAGAAGAAGTCACTGAAATAATTAATCAGTTTACTGAAAAGATTGAGCAGATGCAAGAACTACATGCTGCCGAAATCCTGGATATGGAATCCAGACACATTTCAGAAGCTGAAACCTTAAAGAGGGATCACTATGTTGCTGTCCAGTTGCTGACAGAGGAGTGTAGTACCTTGAAGGCGGTGATCCAGTGTCTGAGGTCTAAAGAGGTATTTGGTTTTCACAGTGTATTTTTTCAGCATTCTGTGGTTGTTGTTTTTTTTTTTTTTTCCAAAAAAAATTTTATGTTGTTAAGAGACAAATTTGGGGGCAATTTCTTCCTTATAATAAAACTACAATTTAAAATCTATCTTTTGTGTACAGTCAAATAGTAATGTCCCACAAAGCTCCGGTGCAGATTTAGAACCTGATGTTATCATTCCTTAATTTGTCTCTTATTGTAATATATTAAAATTAATGTCTCTTATTGTAATATCCCTGAATAAAAAAATTAAAGCCTTACTGTAAACCATGGATAGTTTTATTTATTGTGAAAGGTGTGACATATTTGTTTGACAACATTACAAAAAAAGTAAAATGTTCATTGGACCTTTTTTTTTAATAAAGCAAAACATGTTTTATTTCTTTGTTTTCTCTGATTAGGGCTCCTCAATTCCTGGGTTAACACATTCTGATGCTTACCAAACTAGAGAAATATGTTCCAGTGGTAAGTTATATAAACTGGAATTTTTATAGTACTTACTTAAAAAAGTTTGTTTCTCTTTAATAGTCAATGGTTTTCTTTATTTTAGATTCTGGATCAGACTGGGGTCAGGGAATTTATCTTTCACAAAGTCAAGGATTTGACACGGCGTCGGAAGGCCAAGGAGAAGAAGGTGAAAGTTCAGGAGATTCATTTCCAAAGAAAATAAAGGTACTAAAAGACAGCCATCTTTCAGTAAAACTTAGCGAGTGTAGTTTCTATGTTGAACATAATAGTTTATTAGAAGTTAGTATAGAAGATCTTACTATATTAAGATCTCTCTGAAGAGAAAAATTCATAGCTAGAAGGAAACTTGTGGCTCTATTTAGTTTTATTTCTGTATTTTACAGATAATTAGAGTATATTTAATTGTATAAAGATTTTTAAAACTTTCCATTCCTAATATTTTTGTTTGCCAAATTATTAAAGCAGTCTCAGTCTAGAACCTATCTTCTACATATTTTTTTTGGTCAAATTAGTGCCTGATATAAATCCAAGAAGAGCACGTTAGATAAATAGAAAGAACCTAGGAGATGAGTGCCACGTAAGGGCATAGGCAGTCTTCTGGGATTGGTGTGCCCCTCTGGAGGAAGAAAGTGTTCAGTGATGGCAGGCTGGCGTTTCCTTTCTGCAGTGGCTTTTCTAAATCTGTCTGTCTGGGATTCCTCTTTTCATGTCTGACTTGACAGTTTTTGAAAATGTCTTAATTCTGGCTTTTGTGTTGTGGCTTCTAGGGACTGCTGAGAGCTGTCCATAATGAAGGCATGCAGGTGCTCTCCCTCACTGAGTCTCCCTGTAGTGACGGAGAAGACCATTCTGCTCAGCAGACATCAGAGTCTTGGCTGGAAGAGAGAAGAGCTTACCTCAGTACAATCTCATCTCTTAAGGATTTAATTACCAAAATGCAAGTTCAAAGAGAAGCCAAGGTACTCAAAGACTATTGTGCATCTAAGTAGCTTTATATGATTTTTATCAATAATAAGGCACTTTGTTTGCCAAATTAACTGTTGTTTTTTATGATGTTTTTCACATAAATTTCTATGTATTGTTTAAATGCTCCAAGTTGCACACTTGAAAGTAAATTTGTATCCTCTTAGACTTGCAATGCTGATTCTGGTTAGCAGACAGATACCTTGAACAGATATCTAGAACAGTTCTTAGCTTATTTGAAAACTAACTTTTGTTTTTTGTACTCTGCCAGGTTTATGATAGTTCTCAACCTCATGAGAGCACCTCTGACTGGCGAGGTGAACTTCTGCTTGCTGTTCAGCAGGTTTTCTTAAAGGAGCGCAGTGTTTTCCTAGCCACATTTCAGACCGAGCTGACAGCTCTAGGTACAGGAGATGCGGTTGGATTATTAAACTGTCTGGAACAGAGAATACAAGAACAGGTATCAAAATGAGACTGTAAGAAAAACTTTAAAACAAAGAATGCTTTTTAATAGTAATGAGAAAATGAGTTATTTATTAGTTGTTTATTAGAAATATTTATAGTTATTTATATAAAATGAGTTATTTATTAGTTTTAGAGTAAGTCTTAAGGTTAAAATTTTAACAGGAGCCACTAAGAATATTTAGGATAAAAAGTATTACTACAGATATTTTCTCTTATGTTAGAAAATAAGCAGGACTAAAAATTAATGAGTTAATCATCCAATTTGGGAAGTTAGAAAAAGAGTAACAAAATAAGTCTAAAGAAAACAGAAAGAATAAAATACCCTCAGTTCTCTTCATTTGCAGCAGTAAGACTGGTAAAGCTGTTGTGAATACTGAGCCATTGCCAGCAGGGAAAGCCTGTGAGTCCCTGGCGGTGACATTTTTGTCAAGCAGTCAATGTGTAATCTTGTTTTATGTGCATTTCTGTTTAAAGACACCTGTTGATTATGTATTGTTGAATCTTTAACATTGAACTCATGGCCAGCTGCACTGTAACTTAAACAAAACTTTTCTAACACATGCATCTTCTCTGTCATGTGTCTTTCAGCCCTGTTGTGCTTAGGCATACTGGACAGTACTTCATGTCTGTGTTTGGGAACCATTTTAAACAGCAAAATCATCAGTAAAAAGCACAAATGTACCCAAAATATGGCACTAAAAGGATGACAGAAAGGACACTTGTTTACAGCATAAGAAATAAAAAGATGGCAAAATATCACCTTGCTCGATTTCCACTAGAAACATGTGAATGTGGCAGTTTTAATTTCTTGCCGCTCTATGCACATGTTTGAGAATGACTGTTAAGAGCATCACAAGTATTGAATTTAGGGTCACAGATAAATTTTCATGAGTAGACATTCTTAAATATGTAATCCACAAATAGGCTCAACTGTAATAAAGAAAAAAGAAATTAATGAAATGGATACACTGGTACAGTAGAGAGGATGAAAAGCTAAAAGTTGACTCTGAAAGGTAAATAAAATAGAGGCTTTTCTGGAGACTAAGTTAAGGAAAATGGTAAAACACCCTTTAAATTTTGGCCACAACATGAGGCTTGTGGGATTTTAGTTCTCCCACCAGGGATCAAGGGGCTTCCCCAGTGGCTGAGCAGGTAAAGAACCCTGCAGTACAGGAGACACAGGAGACGTGGGTTTGATCCCTGCATTGGAAAGACACCCCCTGGAGAAGGAAACCACAACTCACTGTACTAGTCTCGTCTGAAAAATCCCATGGACAGAGGAGACAGGTGGGCTACAGTCCAGAGGGTCTCAGAGAGTCAGCTAGACACAACTGAGCGACTAAGCGCACAGGCAGGCATGCCACGGATGGAACTGGCACCTCTGCAGTGGAGTGCAGAGTCTTCAGCGTGGGACACCAGCAAAGTCCCAAATGTGTTGATGTATGGCAGAACCAATACAATATTGTAAAGTAATTAGCCGCCAATTAAAATAAATAAATTTATATTTTTAAAAAGAGGAAAGTCCCAAATGTAATTTTAAAAATAATTATTTACAGTAGCATCAAATGGACAAATTCCTAAAAGTATACGTACTACTAAAACTGATGAAAAAGTAGAAAATCTGAGTAGACGTATAACAAAGAGTAAAATTCGTAGTTTTAAAACTTTTCACAAAGTAGGGCTCAGGATTAGATGGCTTCACGAGTGAATTCTCCCAAATGTTGAAAGACATAATACTAGTTCTTCACAAATTCTGGCAAAATAAAGAAGGAAACACTCACCAGCTCATTCCACGAGGCCAGTATTGCTCTAACTCTAAAACCAGACAGAAATATCACAAGAAAAGAAATCTACAAACCAAATACCTAATGAGAATAGAACAGTCAGTGGGAAAATGGACAGGTGTTAAAGTATGTGCTCATGAAAGAAATAAAAGAGTATCCAATAAATATATGAAAAGATGCTCAAATAAAATGTGCTATATTATTCATAGCAGGCAATACTACATGACACTGAAATGAGTGTGAAGTAGAGCCAGGATGGTTCACC
The DNA here is from genome assembly GCF_029378745.1 of Bos indicus. Lineage (NCBI taxonomy): Eukaryota > Metazoa > Chordata > Mammalia > Artiodactyla > Bovidae > Bos > Bos indicus. The sequence continues at coordinate 9,793,756 of NC_091763.1, forward strand.
AATGTATCCAGTGAAAAAAGCAAACATGAATACAGTATGATGCCATTTATATGAAGTTTTGAAACACGTAAAACAGAACTGTGTATATTTTAGGGGCGTGTGTGTATGCAGTGTATTACACAGAGTGCATGAGAGTAGCACCAGACTTAGAACCTAGTTGTTTCTTGAGCAGATGGTGCAGAGGACGGTGTGTTCACGGAGTTGTGCCCGAGGGACTTCAGCTGTGTAGGGGGCTATTTCTTGGGCTAAGTACATGCGTGTTTATTATATTACTCATTATATTTTATCGTGTGTTTAAAGATTTTTGAAATAAACGCAAAGACTAATAATCTGTAAAGTAAATCCTAATGATCAGGAAGAGAAAATTAGTAACTTTTCCCAAAATTTTAGCATGTCAAACTTCTTCAGACTTCCTGGTTTGTTATTGTCTTTACAACCCTCTTGACTTTTTCTTTTACAGGGTATTGAATATCAAGCAGCTATGGAATGCCTCCAAAAAGCAGACAGAAGGAGTTTGTTATCTGAAATTCAAGCACTGCATTCTCAAATGGGTATTAAGAAAACGACTCTGAAAAGAGAGCAAGAAATTGATCAGCCAAGCCAAGGTATGCTATAGGACAGGCTCATATGGTGACATAAATGGGTGAAAGAAACTGTTTCATTTTGTTTCTCTTGTTATTATTCAGTTAAAACACATTTCTTCTTTGTCACATTTTTTCCTCATTCTCCTATCAGTATGTTAATCTGCATTAATTACTCTAGGGATTAAAGAGGTCTCCAGTTTGTTTTAAGATATATGTATAAAAGATATATACACACACATGTATAATACTAAAAATATTTTTTAGAATTGAAATATATTTGTTTACATAGGGTTTTCTAGCCAGGCAAAAACTCATACTCAGCTTTGGGAATGAGATAAAAAATGCTCAGTTATGCTATGCCATCTAAGCTTATTGCTCCATCTTAAAAAAAAATAAAGCGATAGTTCTTGAAATTGGGAGGAGGTGGTGGTGGTGAATGCTAGTGGTAAAGAATCTGACTGCCAGTGCAGCAGACTTAAGAGACTCAGGTTCAATCCCTGGGTCGGGAAGATCCCCTGGAGGAGGGCATGGCAACCCACTCCAGTATTCTTGCCTGGAGAATCCCATTGACAGAGGAGCCTGGAGGGCTACAGTTCATGAGGTCGCAAAGAGTCAGACATGATTTAAGTGACTTGGCACGTATGGCAGTGGTGGAAGTAAGGGGGTTATTGCTCAGTCGCAAGAGAAAAAATGCTGTGTGCGCCAAACAGGCTGGTAAGGACGTGCTTTAAAATAGCACAGGACTTTGCATTTATCTCCTATGGCTGAGTAAAAGTTCCCCAGTCGTGTCCAACTCTGTACCCCACGGACTGTGGCCCACCAGGCTCCTCTATTCTTAGGATTCTCCAGGCAAGAACACGTATGAAGTGGGTAACCGTTCCCTTCTCCAGGGGATCCTCCCAACCCAGGGATCAAACCCAAGTCTTCCACGTTGCAGGCGGATTCTTTATCGTCTGAGCCGACAGGAAAGCCCTTTATCTTCTACAGAAGTTGAAATTGACTTCAGCTAGCTATGTGTGGAGAGAGAATGATGGTAACTCTTACAGAATACTTCAGTCCAAGAGACAGCAATTTTCTGACATATAAACAGATTGTTGTTATTTAGTTGCTGTCCAACTCTTTTGCAACCACATATGCTATAACTCATCAGGCTCCTCTGTCCATGGGATTTTCCAGACAAGAATATTGGGGTGGGTTGCCATTTCCTTCTCCAGGGGATTTTCCCGACCCAGGGATCAAACCCACATCTCCTGCATTGGCAGGCAGATTCTTTACCACTGAATCACCTGAGAAGCCCATATAAACAGATATATTTAATTTTAATTTAAAATGAGCAGGCATTGCCTTGATCAGGTTGTTTAGTTATTAAGCTCATTATCTTTCTTTGTTTTGAAGCTTTGTGTGAGGATAACCTAAAAGAAAAAGAACTCCTCAATGGAAATAACCATTTCTTTTTTAATACCTTTTTTGTATTTTCAAACTATAACATATATATAGAAAATTACAAAATGCAGAAATATACAATATAAACACTATGAAATGAGTTCCTGTGGAAACCTCACCCGTATCAAGTGTTCCAGAAGTCTGCTTCTGCTACTCTGTAGTGATATAGAACACATGTTCCTCTGTGGTACTCTAGAGGTAACCATTATCCTGAGTTTTTAACTGCCTTTTTACATATTCCTAAACCATGTAAGTTTAAAGTATTTCCTGCTCTTACACTTTATCACTCTGATAAATTTTTGTGTCTTATCTCTTTCACCTCTCTATGACATTCTTCTGCGTTACATTTATCTCTAGTTCATTTTTGTTACTATATAGAATTCCCTTGTGTGACTACTTCACAGTTTATATCAATTTATATATTCATTCTGTGGTTAAACATTGAGGTTATTTCTACTTTCTGGCTGTTAAATTCAGTACTGTCCTGCACATGGTTATGCCGTGTTTCTGATGCATTCTTGCATGAGTCTTCTGGATATGTATATTGCTAGGTCATAAAATGTATATATTCAGATTTATTAGATAATGCCCAACTCTTTACCAACACGGTCATATCAGTTTGTGCACTGATTTCTAGCAGTATAGCTCTAGAAAGTTCTGTTGCTTCACATTTTTGCCAAAAGTTGATGATGTCAGCCCTTCATTGCCCGTCTAGTGGGTATGCAGTGGATTGCTATTATGGTTTTAATTTACATTTCTCTAAGTTTGTCATATGATTATTGGCTAGCTGGATTTGTGCTATTGTGATATGCTTGTTCAGATCTTTTCTTCACTTTTCAAGAGGAGTATCTGTTCATTAGAGCTGATTTCTCTCAAAATCATTAGAAATTAAAGTGAGATCTGAATTTTCATCATGTGTAGAAAGGATACATATCTTTGTTTTCATTTTGGTTTAATATAAAGGTAGAAACACCCATCAGATCAGATCAGATCAGATCAGTGGCTCAGTCGTGTCTGACCCTTTGCGACCCCATGAATCGCAGCACGCCAGGCCTCCCTGTCCATCACCAACTCCCGGAGTTCACTCAGACTCACGTCCATCGAGTCACTGATGCCATCCAGCCATCTCATCCTCTGTTGTCCCCTTCTCCTTCTGCCCCCAATCCCCCCCAGCATCAGAGTCTTTTCCAGTGAGTCAACTCTTCGCATGAGGTGGCCAAAGTACTGGAGTTTCAGCTTTAGTATCATTCCTTCCAAAGAAATCCCAGGGCTGATCTCCTTCAGAATGGACTGGTTGGATCTCCTTGCAGTCCCAGGGACTCTCAGGAGTCTTCTCCAACACCACAGTTCAAAAGCATCAACTCTTCGGCGCTCAGCCTTCTTCACAGTCCAACTCTCACATCCATACATGACCACAGGAAAAACCATAGCCTTGACTAGACGAACCTTTGTTGGCCAAGTAATGTTTCTGCTTTTGAATATGCTATCTAGGTTGGTCATAACTTTCCTTCCAAGGAGTAAGCATCTTTTAATTTCATGGCTGCAGTCACCATCTGCAGTGATTTTCGAGCCCAGAAAAATAAAGTCTGACACTGTTTCCACTCTTTCCCCATCTATTTCCCATGAAGTGGTAGGACCAGATGCCATGATCTTCGTTTTCTGAATGTTGAGCTTTAAGCCAACTTTTCCACTCTCCACTTTCACTTTCATCAAGAGGCTTTTTAGTTCCTCTTCACTTTCTGCCATAAGGGTGGTGTCATCTGCATATCTGAGGCTATTGATATTTCTCCCGGCAATCTTGATTCCAGTTTGTGTTTCTTCCAGTCCAGCGTTTCTCATGATGTACTCTGCATATAAGTTTAATAAACAGGGTGACAATATACAGCCTTGATGTACTCCTTTTCCTATTTGGAACCAGTCTGTTGGTCCATGTCCAGTTCTAACTGTTGCTTCCTGACCTGCATACAAATTTCTCAAGAAGCAGATCAGGTGGTCTGATATTCCCATCTCTTTCAGAATTTTCCACAGTTTATTGTGATCCACACAGTCAAAGGCTTTGGCATAGTCAATAAAGCAGAAATAGATGTTTTTCTGGAACTTTCTTGCTTTTTTCCATGATCCAGCGGATGTTGGCAATTTGATCTCTGGTTCCTCTGCCTTTTCGAAAACCAGCTTGAACATCAGGAAGTTCACGGTTCACATATTGCTGAAGCCTGGCTTGGAGAATTTTGAGCATTACTTTACTAGTGTGTGAGATGAGTGCAGTTGTGCGGTAGTTTGAGCATTCTTTGGCATTGCCTTTGCCTATTTTGAAATTTATATCAGTCTCACATTTGTCATCGAAAAGCTGAAGAATTTAAATATCTTAAAATATTTTAGATAAAATAGGTGTAGTAAGGCCGCAAATTAAATATATTCCTTATGTTTAGACATAGGATTAATTGAAGATTATTTTTAGAGAATTTATTGCTATTACTTCATTTAAATAAATAGAACCCCGTTGAAAGCTTAGTTACTATCACATATATACATATTTATATATATAAATCCTGAGACTCTACTCCCTAAGAAATAGTTTCAAAAGCTTAAATAACATGAATAGTCTAAAGTCAATGTTAATCCTATCTCCTGACACCAGTAATATGACTTCTAATAGGAACTGATGAGCTTCAAGTTAAAAATACACTTATGGTAGGGCTTCCCCTGTGGCTCAGCGGTAAGAAATCTGCCTGCCAGTACAGGGAACGCAGGTTTGATACCTGGTCCAGGAAGATCCCACGTGCCTCAGAGCAGCTAAGCCTGTGTGCTCTGGAAACTGGGAGCACGGTGACTGAAGCCCCCGAGCCTAGAGACTGTGCTCTGCAACAAGAGAAACCACAGCAATGAGAAACCTGAGCACCACACCCAGAGAAAAGGGCTGCACAGCAACAGAGACCCAGCACAGCCAAAATACATAAAAATACATTTATGGTAGAGCAGAGAAGCAAAAAACAGAGTAAAAATCACCCTGGAATCTCCTAAATCCTAAAATAAATGACTGTTAACACCCAGGAAATATGTCTTCAGACCTTTTCGTTGTGTATATGTACATAAGTTTATATTTTTTATAAAGATGGATCCTGATAAATATTTCATGACCTTTTTTTTCACTTGGAGATTTAAATATTTTATTTTGTTTTCTTGCAATACACATGTAGCAAGGATTTGGTCTGTTTTTAAAGACAAAACCATGATCCAGATTGGCCTTTGGACTTCCCCCTTCTGTTATAATGAAGTTCCTAGGGACTTCTGTGGAGGAGGGCTGAACAAAGCCAGCAGGCGTTGCTGATTATTGTAATCGGAATCACCAGTACTTTGGCTGTCAGAAACTTGGAATTTTTTTGTGTGAGCTATCGAAATTCTTAATGAACAGATACAAGTTCCTATTTATGGTATTAAGGGAACTTTTTTTGTTTATTTCAAGTCTTATATCCAGTAATGAATTCTGTTAAACTTTTATCATCCTTATATGTTCATAGTTCTGAAATCTTGAGGATTTAGCACTATGAGGAAAATCTACATATTCATCTGTTTATATAAATTGCTAACTTCACAGGTTGTAATCATTCCACGTTTGCTTTGTAGTAATCTCCTAAGTAACACGTCTGTTATTGTCAACAGAATATTTATAAACGAAGTACCAGTTGCTGGATCATATTCTAAATACTAACATTTTTTCATGTAGAACCCTTCGACTATAATATGCAGCAGAAGCAGTCTCAAATGCTAGAGATGCAGGTGGAGCTCGGCAGCGTGAAAGACAGAGCAACAGAGCTGCAGGAGCAACTGAGCTCTGAGAAAATGGTGGTTTCCGAACTGAAAAGTGAGCTTGCACGGACTAAACTCGAACTAGAAGCAACACTGAAGGCCCAGCATAAGCACCTCAAGGAATTAGAGGCATTCAGGTGTGCCACCCTGCTTGACTGTAAACCTGTATTAGTGCAAAGTGAAGTCGCTCGGTCGTGTCCAACTCTCTGCGACCCCATGGACTAGAGCCGACTAGGCTCCTCTGTCCGTGGGATTTCCCAGGCAAGAGTACCGGAGTGGGTTGCCATTTCCTTCTCCAGGGGATCTTCCCAACCCCGGGATCGAACCCAGGTCTCCTGCATTGCAGGCAGATGCTTTACCATCTGAGCCACGAGGGAAGCCATTAAAGTGAAGGACTTCATTATTACTGAAGGACTTGGAATAATTTTGTCACAGACACTGTGCAGATCTTACAAAAATATGACATTATATATGATGTTTAAATAACATGAAGCTGTTATTTATACAAAAAACTACAGCGGAAAGGAAACACTAAAGATTTTTCTAAATGATAAACTGAGGATTAGGTATTGGCATATTCTCTCCATGGCTTCAGTTCTGTTTGAGACTGTTGTTGGTTGTTGTATAAGACACATAAATTTGTTGTATAAGATACATAAATTTGACCTTCATTTTACCATCAAGTAATGTGAAATGATATTTATGATCTCAATGGAATTCATGGTCTAGTTAGGTAAAATATGCAAAATTTTAGAAAGATGATGCTTTTAAAAAGGATAAATTTGTTGATGTAAATACTGTGATATTCTGCTTGCCACAGGCACATTATAAGTATAGTCATTATTTTGAACATTTTCACACACACACACAAATGATTATTACGTTCAGTAAAAGTTAATGGAAATCCTTATTCTATTCCAAACATTAAATTGTTTACGATGGTAAATAATAATTAATAGTTGTATTACTAGAAACAGTTAATTGGAAGTGAACCACAGTGAAAAATCTTGAATCTTGATATGGTATATATTTTTCTATTAGTTTATAATATGGGGAAGGCAATGGCACCCCACTCCAGTACCCTTGCCTGGAAAATCCCATGGGCGGAGGGGCCTGGTGGGCATAGTCCACAGGGCCGCACAGAATCCGACACGACCGAGCGACTTCACTTCACTTACAGTATGCCACCACGTTTCCGTGGATGCTGTTCTCTCTCTCTCAATAGATACTTGGTCAGAGTAGTTTTATGACAGTTCATTTGTCTCTGATTTAGGTTGGAAGTTAAAGATAAAACAGAGGAAGTTCATTTGCTTAATGACACGTTAGCCAGTGAACAGAAGAAATCCAGAGAGCTCCAGTGGGCTTTAGAGAAAGAGAAAGCCAAGCAGGGACGCAGTGAAGAACGGGACAAAGAAGAACTTGAGGTACTGTTTTCTTTATCTTTAAATGTCTGTGGAAGAATCCGCAGTGATAGAAGAGAAACGTTCCTCTTCCTGCGGTGTCTGCCTTACACTCTTCATCAGGTGGAATAAATTGTTCACTATGTGTTGAATATTCTTACGGTGTTATCTAAAGTATTAGTAGAAATTGCTAATGGTATGATCCTTTTTTTCTTCTGCATGCAAGGATGCATAGAGACTCTTCTGCTACAGCATGTGTTTTAGGAATTTGAATTCGCGTATATACAATTTGATAAACACGGCAGTTGTATCTTTTTAGCCCAGAAGTGGTTTCAGTTCCTGTTTCTCCTAGGAAAGGAGAGCAGTGGTGCTTTTCTGGTAGCAAGAGCCCTTGCTACTGTATGTTATGAAAACTTACAGTGAGGCCCTTGATGCTGGGCTCACTCCCAGAGAGGCACACCCCAGCCTTGCACAGCTCACAGCAGGTCATACTACATGCAGTGCCATTTGCAGAGTTCTCCTTGAGCCCTTCTGTCTGTGTAAGCCCAGTACTTGCTAGCTCTGTGCTAAAAAAAACTATGCAGCCAGAATTGCTCTGTGCGCAGTGATTCAGTTAAACTGTTCACGAGCCCATCGGCTATAGCCTGCCAGGCTCATCTGTCCGTGTGATTTCCCTGGGAAGAATACTGGAGTGCGTTGCCATTTCCTACTCCAGGGATCTTCTGACCCAGGAATCAGACCCACGTCTCTTGTGTCTCCTGCATTGGCAGGCAGATCCTTTACCACTAGCGCCACCTGGGAAGCCCAACCAGAATTTCTACCCTGCTACATTTGGGTTTTGGTTTTTTTTCTAAGGTCCACCATGGTAGCCACTAGGCATTGTGAGCTTTCTGCCTAGCAAGGACATGTTATTTCTTCAGTTATCAATATTTTTTATCATCACAGATGTGTATAGATTTTGAGTAGTTTGTCCCCCTGCCTTCTCCATAAGCCCAATTATTTTAAGTTATGTAGTAATATATGGGAAAATTCAAGGAGTTTCAGGAACTCCCATCACATTATATGATAAATACTTTTATTTTTAAAGATTATTAATCTGCTGAATATTCCTTAAGTAGATATGATTAATGTTGGGAGAGAAAGTGTTATTTAGCTTAACTCTCTTTTGCTGATATTCTTTGATGAACATCAACTGGCTGCCCAAATAATTTTACACTCTAACTACTGAAAATATAAGTTAGCAAAATGGTCATCAGTTCTTTTACCAAATACTACCAACTTAGTATTAATAAAAGCACAATGGGCACAATTGTATACTTATGAATTATTTTTGCCAATATTAACATGAACAAATTCTCAAATTCAACTTTCTCCTACAAGGATCTGAAGTTTTCACTTGAGGGTCAGAAACAAAGAAATATCCAACTGAGTCAACTTTTGGAACAACAGAAACAGCAACTGAATGAATCACATCAGAAGATAGAATCACAAAGAGCGCTGCACGAGGCCCAGCTAGCTGAAGAACGAGGCCGCAACCTGGAGCTCCAGGTACTACTTGAATCTGAGAAGGTTCGGATTCGGGAAATGACTAGTACCCTGGATCGGGAGCGGGAGTTACACGCACAGCTGCAGAGCAGCGATGATAGTGGGCAGCCCCGGCCATCCTTACCCTCAGAGGACCTCCTTAAAGAGCTTCAAAAACAGCTAGAGGAGAAACACAGTCGTATCGTAGAACTGTTAAATGAGACTGAGAAATATAAACTGGATTCTTTGCAAACAAGACAGCAAATGGAAAAGGATAGGCAGGTTCACAGAAAGACACTGCAGACAGAACAGGAGGCCAACACAGAGGGACAAAAGAAAATGCACGAGCTTCAGTCCAAGGTGGAAGATCTTCAGCGCCAGCTGGAAGAGAAAAGGCAGCAAGTTTATAAGCTAGACCTGGAAGGAAAACGACTGCAAGGAATTATGCAGGAATTCCAGAAGCAAGAACTAGAACGAGAAGAAGAACGAGAAAGTAGAAGAATTCTGTATCAGAATCTTAATGAGGTAAATTGACATTTTGTTTTAAAATATCTTTTAGAAGAATATTGCAGTCCTGTGATCATATAATTTTGATACTGGATTAAATGATGTACAATCATTTAAAAATCTATAGAAGTTTATTTGGAATATAAACAGTAATTGTGTTCTCTTAAGAAAGAATGTGATGTGCTATTTGTGGTACAATTTTCGTTTTTCTTTTTCTGTCCAAAATTTCTAGCCAACCGCTTGGAGTTTAACCAATGATCGAACCAGAAACTGGGTTCTTCAGCAGAAAATGGGAGAGACAAAGGAATCAAGCTATCCTAAAATGATTGAAATGAACGGAGGAGGAACTGGCTATCATCATGAATTGGAAATAATCAGACAAAAACTTCAGTGTGTGGCTTCAAAACTACAACATCTAGCCCAGAAAGCCTCCAACAGGTTAGAATTTTCTGCCTAACTTTTAGAAATGGCATTCTTAGGCAGGCTGGGCAGTCTGTCCCTCACTAGTAGCTAGAGAAGTTTTAAAGTTAATGCATGTTTACATTAGAAGGTTATCTTTAACAGAACTCATATACCTGAAAACAACCCTCCTAACACCCTGACTCAGGCAAAGAGAACAATTAATGTAAAGGAGGAAAAAGAGGTGAAGTGGTGTCACCTGACCTGTAATGTTTGTGTTAGTAACACTGCTCCTTGAGTTGATACGTTTTGACTTTTTGCCCTTTTTTTCTTTTTTGAAGACTACAGTTTGAAACAGCAGATGATGAAGATTTTGTTTGGGTTCAGGAAAATATTGATAGAATTATTTTACAACTACAAAAATTAACTGGCCAGCCAGGAGAAGAGGTAAGACTTTTTAAAAACACTTTTTAAAGTATCGAGAGCAAAGCTATAGAAATTACATGAATCATTTGATACTGGCACTGCATTTTCTAAAAAAGTTTTATCATTTCATTTATTTAAAATATTAGTAATGTTTGCCTTACCCCAACAGAAAATAGTGAAAGTTTGAGGGGAAGCAATATTATCATTATTGAAAAATTTTGCTGGCCTCTTAATTACATTATGAAGAGCTTCTCGCAGCAGGAGGCTGCCTTTACCCACACCGCTCGGTGAGACCACGCTCGTGATGCTGCCACTGTGCTCAGTTCACTCGTGGCAAATCTGTTCAGTCCCTGTAGTTATTGGCTTTTTTGTAACATTTGATATTTTTGACCTGTTCCATTTAAAATACCCTCTTTCCTTACCTTTTGTGTGAATATTCTCTCATTTCTTCCATTTCTTTTGTCATTCACCTTCAAGAGTTCCTCTTCTTCCTATGCTCGTCCATTGTTTTCCTCTTACTGTGAAAGCTCATTCATTCCCTAAGCCTGAATTCTCAGTAGACTTAATTATTGAACAAATACTTATATTGGGCACCTACTACGTGCCAGGTACTGTACTGGGTTCTGAGGCTACGATGAAGAAATCTGATACAGATCCTGCCCTTATGTGGCTTATCTTCTTGTGGACTGTGGTTCTAGTCTAGACCTTTGTCCTGTGTTCCAGGTTGATATTTTCAGTTATTTATGCAACACCTTTCCTTAGGGAAACATACCCCGCGGTGACATCTTTAGGAACCTCACAGGCATAGACCAGACTGAGCATCGTCTTCCTTTCTTCCTTCTGGCCCTGATCCCGCATTTCTGGTCATGGTATCGCCCAGTGTACAGTTGAAAGTCAGCACAGATCACTTTCCTTTGCTCTTACGTGCACCCCCGGGCAGTCACTAGGGTCTGTGCCTTCTGGCTCCTAAATGTCTGTCCCTGTGCCTTCGGTCATTGCCTGCATTCAGGCCTTCAGCATTCCTCACCTAGACTGTGGGCAATAACTTCCTGATGTCGCAGCTTGGCACCACAATCTTTCTTCTCTAACATACTTTACTTTGCAGAGTACTGTCGAAGGACTCTTTGTCACACATAAATTTGTTTATGGCATGCTCCAGCCTCAAGCCTTTCATTGCTCTTCACTACTACATTTAGGTCTGTCATCTGTATAATGAAAGCAGGCTTTACGGTTAGCCTTAATAAGCATGTCTGTAACTTCTTAAAGGTAGCATACTCACTCAAGCCTTGTATCTTTGTACTTGCTGTTGTAATCACTTAATATGCCCTTCTTTCCTCCCTGGTGAAGTCCTGGTTATTACTTAAGACTCAGCACAAGCCATGGTTCTTCATGAAGTCTGTTGTTCTCAGTGAGTTCACATTTTATATGCATTATTCATAAACATTTGTGCTCGTATGACCTTACGCTGTTTTGTCTTTTAGCCTACCTTAATGTCCCCAGGTACTTCTTGTGGCTCATTAACTGAAAGACTACTAAGACAAAACACTGAGCTGACGGGACATATCAGCCAACTGACTGAAGAAAAGAATGATTTAAGAAACATAATTATGAAGCTGGAGGAGCAAATCAGGTGGCATCGACAGGCAGGAACTGGCAGAGATTACGTACGTCTGTTTTTATCATGGCTGCATACTTAGCATCTGATGTGTAGTAGCATCATTAGAAAATTGGATGGGAACCATAGTAGCTGTTTATTTATTGATTGATTGGGAATCTTTTCTGCCAGATTCTGGGTTTTGTATGTTCAGAATGTCTAATCCATACCCAGCCTTGCACATGAGAAAACTGAGGTCAGTAGTCAAACCAAGACACATTGATCTTCAAAGCCGAGTAACTCCCTACCTGTGGGCCAGTTGCAGACACATGTGAAGAAGTGTTCAAATGTGTGTTCTGCCTGTTCTTCTCGATAATTTATCACTTGTTGTGTTCACAACTCAAGTGAAAATGCTATTAAATTGTGGATTTCAGTCTTAATAAACTACTTCGGGAGTTTATTTACATTTTTCCCTTTTAAAAACTATAAAATAACTAAACTGTCAGCTCTGTTACCATCAGTATGAAGACAGGAAAGACCTGTAAGACTGGCTTTGTGGTCAGACACACGGTAACACATCCACACAGCTTCTGCAGAGACCCGCTTCCCTGTGTACATGCTGGCTTCCCCCCCTTTTCCAGTGCACTGCTTTTGGAACAGGCTCAGCATTTGGACCCAGATGGTCCATTTTGAAAGTCTACCCCCAAAAAACAATGGAAAGAATTCCCTGGCAGTCCAGTGGTTAGGCCTCAGTGCTTTCACTGCCATGGCCCAGGTTCAGTGCCTGGTCAGGAAACTTAAGATCTCTCAAGCCCTGTGGCGCAGCCAAAACAAAAGACTATCGACTTTTTTAGTTGAATGCTCTACTAATCTAAACTAACTAATCTAAACATGGGTCTGGGCTTTCATAGGGACTTTTAGTTGTAAAGTTAATCTCCTCAACAAGGCCATAAACTTAAAAGTTAATGTTGTCCTATTAGTCGCTCTGTCGAGTTCAACTCTTTGCCACCCCTTGGACTGTAGCCCTCCAAGCTCCTCTGTCCATGGGATTCTCCAGGCAAAAATACTGCAGTTGCCATTCCTGTCTCAGGGGATCTTCCTGACTCAGGGATTGAACCCAGATCTCCAGCATTGCAGGCATATTCTTTACCATCCGAGCCTCCTAATGTCAGTTGAGATTGGCTTTGAACTTCTCCATCTGAGGTTGGAAAGCTGAATACTACTCTATATCTCCCATAGGGATACCTTTAATAAGTTAAATTCAGACTTTTCTTCAGAGACTTGTTCTTTAAAATCACATAAGTAGGCTCTGGCCTCTGCAGTCTTCTAGGTTTTCACTCAGTGGTGGCCCCAACATTGAAGCCATCATCACCTCAGAAAAAGAAGTCTGGAACAGAGAAAAACTGGCTCTCCAGAAATCCTTGAAGAGGGCAGAAGCTGAAGTGTACAAACTCAAAGCCGAGCTGAGGAACGAAGCTCTACTTCAGAATCTGAGCCCTGATTCCGAGCATGCTGCTATAAAGGTAGGAGACATCCTCCGGCTGAACATACAACAGAGTCGGTCCTCTGCTCTTGCCTTATTTCATCTCTCACTAACCCTAATGGTCAGACTAAAGAATTTGAGGTCACACTGAGGTGGTTTCTCCGGGTGTCTCAGTCTGTCATGAATGAGGTCTCTAGCTAGTCACAAAAAAACTGTGGTAAAGTATGCCAGGATTGGGACCAGGTTAAGCTCACAGAGGTCACAGAAGCAGCCCCCTGGGCTCATGGTCCCCATTCCTACAGTCTCATCCCTAATAAACCAACAGAAAGTTAGCTTTTCAATTCCGTATAGAAGCTCTGCTACTGTCAATATTAGAGGATCATGCTCTGTAATGGTAAGCCCTCTAAATAGCGTCTCTTATGACTTATAATGAATACTGTATTAATAGTACAACTACCTTAAGCAGTTAACTTAAAATCCAAAAAAAGAAAACGTTTGTAATATTTATTCCAACTATGGCATGAATGTAAGTTTATGACTCTTAAAGAGATAGAAAATATTAACATTGAAAAAGTTAAATGTGATGATAATAATAAAAGTAGCTCTGTACTATTATACTCTATACAGTAAAAGCTTTATACTATTTTTGGCTAAGACAAAAATATTTGCGTTAACTATGATTAATAGGAGCTAAAATTCATTGACTAAATGGAAGTGGAAGTATCAAGGTCTAGCTTTACTTTCCACTTTGCTGGTAAAATAGAAAACAGCGATGAGGTACCAGCCGTTCTACTCCTGCTACTAAAAATAAAGTCTAGATTATCTTCCCCTGCAGAAGGGTTTGAATAATGTCTTTCTGTTTTTCTTCCCTTTAAACAGAGAATTTATGGCAAATACCTGAGGGCAGAAAGCTTTCGGAAAGCTCTCATTTATCAGAAGAAATACCTGCTCCTGTTACTGGGTGGGTTCCAGGAGTGTGAGGAGGCCACCCTGGCCCTGCTGGCCCGCATGGGGGGACAGCCGGCCTTCACAGACCTGGAGGTGATCACCAACCGACCAAAGGGCTTCACCAGGTTTCGGTCAGCCGTCAGAGTGTCCATGGCGATTTCCAGGTGAGGTACTCGAAAGAAAAGGCATTGAGTAGAATGCATTCTGAGAAACTGAGTTATTTTTAGTCCTCTCTCTCTGCTCTGCCTCCTGCACCCCGTAGTCATCCAGTAGGAGTCACTTGACGTCACTGAAACACGCCTCCCTCTGTGCAGGTTTTCATCCTCTAGTCAGGGAGGGGAACTTCACATCATACCAGACAGACCCTACGGAAAGGGCCCTCCCAGAGGCAGCCAGCCAGTGACTCAGCTGGAATATCTGGTCTGGGTGGACCCTCTCTCTTTTTTTTTTTTAATCTAAATAAGCCCATGAACTAGTTCAGACATATAAAAAAAAGAGATCATAAGGGAGAAAAATGCTTTTTGAAAAGTTACCTCGGCTGACATAGCTTCGTTTTCTTCACTACTACCACAGCCCCTCCAGCAGCCCAGCTGTAGAAATCCCTGACCTGAGTGTGTGTTGGGCTCTGCTGGGGCGTTTGCTGCTCCTTTTTGGCCTTCCAAGCTAGATACTGCCATGCTCACTCTGTATGTGGCTGAAATGGAGCCAGGAATCTGACTCCCTTGACGACACAGCCTCCTGCCGCCCTCTCACCTGGCTAGATGCACCCAGACACCTCGATGCTTTGTCCTTGCTGCCCCTCCCTTTGCTTCTGTAGGCGGCAGACAGTCTCAAAGGACATTTTTTTTTTTAAGTACTGTCCAATCCCATTGTATTCAGGTTACTCACAAGTACCTCAGAAGGCCACAGAGGCAGGATAAGAGGTGGTATTAGTGTTTTTGTGTGCTGGGGACCATGTGCTATCTTTCAGCTCCTCACTGCCCTTCTCAGCTGGCCTCCGCGCTGCCAGGGCCTTACAGCCTGCAGACTGTGTCTCCCAGGTGGCTTCCTATCTGGTTCTGTCATTTCTCAGCACTGGTATAAGAATTAGAGGGTTGGAGAAAGCAAAGAGCTTTCCTTCCTTTCATTCCCTTCATCACCTGGTACAGCCTATCCAGGGTTAAGTGCTGGGAGGTGCGTTGACAAAGAAAAAAGACTTAATCCTCACTCACTCTCTCCCGGGGCAGAGCAGTATGCACGGCCCTCCAGACAGTAAGTGAGAGGTCACAGGAGTTAGCTGTTCATCTCGGTTTCAAGGACTCGGGAAGGCTCCTTGAGAGCCAGTTACCATTGAAGGACTTCACACTGTCACAGTCGTCTTCTTCTCTTGTATGTCCGTTGTATTTTAACCGTCCTAAAAACCAAGCCTTGAAACTAGTTGAAATAAGAAATCAAAACTGGTGCTCCATGAGCTCTTGGGGCCAGAATGGGGCAGGCAGCGATTTGCTACAGCTGGGTTGTGACATAGCCACTCCCGTCCCTTTTGAAGCCAGCACTGTATTTCATCCCTGACTGCACGGCCTCACTCTTCTTGCTTCCCCACTCACTCTCACTGCCAAATTAAGGGTGTTTCTGTTCTCTTTCCATCTCCTCTGCCCTTAGTCTCCATTCTTTCCTCCTCTTTTCATTTTTCCTCGCCCTTCCTTTGCCCATCCAGCTTCCCTTTTCTGTTACATTCGCTCTTCGTCTCTGTGTCCCATGCTCCTCTAAAGCCAGAACATGGTACTGGCAGCAGGAAACCTCTGCCTCATGGGAAAAGCCCTGCTCTGTTTCAGTTAGTTTTATCATAAACCACGGGACATTGGCATAATATTAGCCACGCGATTATGTTGAAATTTGATCTGCATTAATATTTAAATGTATGACTTGAATTCTGTAGAAAGTGTGTGTCTATACTCTTTACACTATAGATGTTCTGTGAAATTTTCCATTGGAATCTCTTTTAGAATGAAATTTTTGGTTCGACGGTGGCATCGAGTCACAAGTTCTGGTTCCATCAATATTAACAGGGATGGCTTTGGATTGAATCCAGGTGAAGTCAAAATAGAATTTTTTCTTACGTTGGTGATTTCTCTAAAATTACTGCATATATAATAACCTTCCAAATAATGTGTTCTGGGACCTGTGTTGTCCAAAGACAGAGCCCTGATAACTAACAAAGCTGAGGACCTTGCTGTTCTGAAGAGTAGTAAAAGAGCTGATTTTTATGGCACACTTGGTTCACACTAGCCCGACTTTTTTCCATGTGTTCTCACAATTCTGTGATGTAAGCACAATTACAGATGAAAAACTGAAGCACAGAAAGCTTTTGTCATTTGCAACAAATTACCCAGTAGGGGATGGTGGCCCTAGCTGTTGGCTCCAGAGCCCACTCTGTTCAACTGCATTTAAGGTTCTGGTTCGAGATAGGATTGCTCTTACTCTATTATGTGGAAGTTTCAATTTGAAGTTTTCACAATTTAGCAATATTAAACAGGTTTCTGGGTTTACCAATAGGTGATATAAAAGTTAAAATTCCTTCTCTCTATACTCAAACACTAAGGCTTCAGCATTTCAGGCAAAAGGAGGAGATGAGAAGCTGGGAAGCGCACAGAGCTGTAGACACACAGCATAACTGACATGTACTGGTAGTAAACCACCTTTTCCTCTTCTGTGCAGAGATAGAAGAAATATATTTGGTACTGTTCTAAATGAAGTGTTTTTGAAACATGCATCCCGGTGGCTCAGTGGTAAAGAATTTCCCTACTAACGCAGGAGACGCGAGTTCAATTCCTGGATCAGGAAGATCCCCGGGGACGGGAATGGCAACCCCCTCCATTATTCTTGCCTGGAGAATTCCATGGACAGAGGAGCCTGGAGGGCTACAGTCCATAGGGTCACAAAGAGTCAGACATGACTGAGCACACACACATAGATCCTTATACTGAAACAGCTTAAATTTGAACCATAATGAATTCTGTGTTGTAAGTTAGTATGTCTTGGTTTCAGTTTTTTCCAATGAAAGTCAGCAGAACAGAGTGATAAAAGGACTTAATATTAACAGCATTAACAGTTTAATATTGTTAATCCACATTGCGTTTTCTCTCATAGCATACACACTCAGACACTCCTCAGAGTAAGAAAATATTTTCTTAGAGCTATAGTTCCAGATTATCAGAAATTCTAATATTCAAAGGTTAAAAAAATAAGCTATACTATTGTTTCTCTAGCAATTTCTCTTGCTATTTCTGTAGCAAGAATAATTGAAAATGATTATAAATAGGAGATAGTGTAGTATAGTGCAGTATAGTCAGTCTTTTGAACCTTATCTGTTTTGTAGAAATTTTTCAAGGGCTTGGTATTTTTCTTTTCTTTACAAGGTACATTTTGGATTACTTTAGGTGCAGAAAAGACTGACACATTTTATCATTCTTCTGGCGGGCTGGAGCTTTATGGAGAACCGAGACATACTGCATACCGCTCAAGATCAGATCTGGACTATCCAAGGTCTCCTTTACCGTTTCAAAATAGGTAAGAGTTTGATAAAATCTATACCAGTGTTGTTATTGTTCAGTCACTAAGTCATGTCCAACTTTTTGTGACTTCATAGACTATAGCACACTAGGCTTCCCTGTCCTCCACTGTCTCCTGGAGTTTGCTCAAACTCATGTCCATTGAGTTGGTGATGCCAACCAACCATCTCGTCCTCTGCCACCCTCTTCTCCTCCTGCCTGCCCAATCTTTCTCAGCATCAGGGTCTTTTCCAGTGAGTCAGCTCTTTGCATCAGGTGGCCAAAGTATTGGTGCTTCAGCTTCAACATCAGTCCTTATTCTAGCAACAGAGAATGAAGGACACTGTTGGGGCTTTGCAATGAAATAGCTAAACATGTCTTTAGTTATATATTGTTTACATAATCTAATGCCCAGAACCAAAAAGAGTTTTTGAATTTGTAGCTGGTTCCCAGGGGTAAAGGAAACAGCGTTGATCACGTGTTACTCAGTATATGCGCTGTGGCTAGACATTAAGAAGGCATTAACTAAAACTGCGGCTTTGGAATTACGAAAACAATCTCCGAAGTTTGCAGGACAAGATGCGTTTATACGTATGCAGCCTTCAGTGATGTTCTCGGCAGTAGCAGTTGTGCTGGGCATTCTTTTGATGACTTAGTGACTGCTTTGAATTTATTGACAAGTTTTTTCCTTAACACATGGCAGACTCAGAGGTGGGTGGATACATATAGATTGGGGAGTATACATGTGTTTTGCCTTTTGAGGGCAGGGGTGGAGGTAGGCTCATGAGTTACTTGCATTGTTTCTGGATAATTTGGATTCATCTTCATATTTTTAATCTCATAGGTACCCAGGCCTTCCAGCTGATTTAAACCCTGGTTCCTTAGCATGTTCTCAGCTTCAGAATTATGATCCTGACAGAGCCCTGACAGATTACATCACTCGGCTGGAGGCACTGCAAAGACGACTTGGAACTGTACAGTCAGGTACCCTCAGCTTAACCAAGTATTGGCAGCACCACAGTGCTAGATAGACCTGGAAATCTTTCTCTTTTTGAAATTCTTTGACTTTCCTCATTATTAATCAAGTTTTCTAGTTCAGTGCATGAGTTACCAGCTACCCTTTAGGAATTTAATACAAAACAGGATTTATCACCCTGGATCCCACTCTTCCCCCCAAAAATCCCTGCTCGTCTCATTGAGAAGATTAGGTGAGATGCACAATGAGCACCGATGTGCAGATACTCTGAAGCTTCCAGAGACTGCTGGAGGACTTGTTCCAAAGCAGTTGCTTCTGCGCATGCAGATAAGGCATAGGGAGGCGAGAGGAAGACACAGGTTCTGTAGTCACTTAGTGTGGCTATAATCTCTGTTCCCACCTTGTGCTTTTGTGTATGATCCGAGGAACCCATCCCGGTCCAAAGACTGTAAGGATGACCTTTTATTTCTCTTCAAAAACACACAAAAAATTTCATTCTTAGAAGTGGATTGTGAGAAAAACCTCTTTCCCTCTTTTCAGTTCATTCCTGATTCAAAGGTTTTAAATCACTTCAATTTAATGACCTTTAAGTCAACTTTCATACACACAGACACGCACATATTATATATATATATATAACTATTATTAGAGACCCTTTTTTCTGCTATTCCTACAAAATAGATAGGACTCATCACCAGTTGTTTTTAGTAGTTTCTCTCTTCATACAAGAAATTGTCTAACTCAAACAACTTGTTGCTATAGGAAACTTTTATTATCATAGCTGGACTTTGTTGGTCTGAGCATCTAAATTTCACAAGATTTTGAAGAGTGAAATGTTCTATAGAACATTCAGCCCGCAGGGCACTTTACAGAAAATCTTAATGTTAATCTCACTTAGCATGTTACGGAGACAGATACAAATGCTTTTGAATATATATATTCAAAATTTCCTTTTAAAAAAATCAAGTTTGAATAAAACTTCTTTAGGAGAAAACAAAGCATTTTTTCTTAATGATAGGGAATAATCTTCTGCCCATCATGAACTAGTTAGTCTAAGTCACAATCTGATCTGAAATCATTGAACTATCCTGTTCCTGTCTTATAGGTTCAACTCAGTTTCATGCTGGCATGAGAAGATAATCCTTTGAAGCATCATGAATTGATTTTAAACAGATTTCCTTTTGTAAATCAGTGGTTCTTTTGTGCTTTTGTATTGTGGATGTTCAGTGGGACCAATGCGAACACAGCTTATGATTGTATACAAAGCCCTTGCCAGCACACGAAAACTGGAATTTGTACATATAAGCACTGTGTATGTATTCATGCACAATAATCATTCAATTACATGTATATTTGTGGAATGCTAATTTAAATGATTAAATTATAAACATTGTGTTATTTATCTAATGGGTGAAAAGATTAAACTTTTGGCATTATGATACAGTTGAATGTGTAGCTTGAGGTGTCCTGCACTTTTCTTATAAGGCTACTGAAGTTACATGTTTCTGCCTAATATATTTGCTACTGGTGATGAAGACAGATAATATCACTTGTAGAGACCTATTTTTGTATAATGGTAGAAGTTTTGAATTTTATGGGGTATTTTGTCAAGTACTGAAATAAAAATGACTTCACCGTTTTAACTACACTGTATTTGAACCTTCTTCATTTTTTTATAATTAACATTTTATTACGTTTTTATTAAAATTATATTTACAGCACATGCTCACTTCTACAAATTATAATGTTCACAAGAGCTTAGGATGCAAAGCTAATGTTGCCCCGTCCTTCCTGCTCCAACCATAGACTCAAGGATAGTTTCTGATATTTTTAATTCTTTTGATAGACAACAATTAAACAGCTGCAGTATGTGCTAATACCTTTAGTTCCAGACATACCAACTCCCGATATATTTTACTCAGTATGGTCTATTGACTTTCCAATAAGACAGTTAACCTTGAATTTTCTACCACTGGGCTTCCTTTCCTTTCAGTATCAATATTATAGCTAATTTTTTTTTGTCTGCTGTGATTTTCTTTTATAACTTCAGAGACTATCTTAAACCTCTCCGTTTCTTTTCTTCATCAAGTTTTCATAGTAACTTTTGGTTTTCCAGTTCAAAAGGTGAGGATATTAATGTTCCCCCCTCACCCTCCCCTGAAATCTCCTGAAGCCAAACTTTCCTATCATAGTGTCAAAGGTGTTAATATCTCCATGTATCTTACAATCAGCACCATATCTGCTATGTTTTTGTCCATAGCTTGACTTTAAAAATTGAAAATCAATAAAGCATCTCTAGCCTCAAAGCTATAGAAATGCTCTTCTGTATTTTTCCATAAATACTAGGATCTCACTTCTTTTTTAAAGCCCATTTTTATGTTGTTTTATTTTTTCTCAATGCTTTCACTGAAAGAACTAAGACCCTGCAAGCTCCAAGGTGGGGCCAAAAAGAACCTTCTTCATTTTTAACGAGCCTTAGTTTTCAGTGCTTATCTTAGTCTCTCCAGGCTGCTGTAACAAAATACCATAGCCTGGGTGGTTTATTCAACAACAGAAATTTATCTCTCACAGTTCTGAAGGCTAGAAAGTCCAAGATCAAAGCACCAGCAGATTTGCTATCTGGTGAGAGTCTGTTTTCCTAATTTCGTAGACTTATTTTCTGTGTCCTCACATGGCAGAGGGGCAAGGGTAATCTCTAAAGTTTCTCTTATGAGGGCACTAATCCCACTCGTGAGAGCTCCACCCCCTTGACCTCATCACCTTCCCCACTCAAATACCAACAAATTGGGGGTTCACTTTCAAAATACAAACCTGGAGAGACACAAGCATTTGGCCTATGGTAGTATATATCACCTTATTATTTATCTCAAATATGTAGGATTTAGAGATTCCGAAAGTTGTCCTAATTTTAGAATTAAATATTACCGGGATTATTCTTTCCCCACATGGAGGAAGAGTCTTCCTGTGTGCCTTTGTATCAACTTTAAGTCTACATACAGTGTCGTTTAGAACCCAAGTGGGTATTTTTGTGATTAATCCATATGAGGGTTTTGTCTTAACATTAGATAGTTTACGATTTATACCAAGACAAACAGGCAATCTACATTCTTGGAAATTTCAAATTACCTAAATCTTCCATATTAGCAGCTAAGTCCCAATAAAGTGTTCTAGAATACAAATGTATTCTAAAACAGTTGAAGAGGGGAGCTCATGGGTAAAACTTTTTTTTAGCTAAGCACAGCTTTCTATTCAAGGTAATTCCACTCTAAGGGAGAATGAGAAAAGAGTGAGTAGGTATTCTGATCAGTTTCACTCCCATTGTTTCCCCATCAGCATCCTTATAACATTAGGCCTCCACAGTCAGACTTGTTAATGCTTCTCAATAATTAGTCTACTGTAGTTGAAAACTAAATTTTGTTAAATCTTATAACTATTCACTAAACATGAACCAGCCTTACCACAGTTTTTTTTGTGCCATGAACCTTTCTAGCAATCTCATTAAACTATGGATCCCTTCTCAAAATAATGCTTTTTGGATGTGGACCATTTTTAAAATATTTGTGAATTGATTACAGTGTTGTTTCTGGTTTATGTTTTGGTCTTTTGGCCCCGAGGCATGTGGGAACTTAGCTCCCGACCAGGGGTCCAGCCTGCACCCCCTGCACTGGAAGGTGAGGTCTTGAACACTAGACTGCCAGGGGAGTCCCCAGAATACTGTTTTTAAAAACATACAGTATATAGGATTGCAAGGGAACCAATTATATAGACATACTCAAACTTTAAAAAATTTTTGTGGTGAGTAAAGAAAGAAGATTTAACAGACTTATAATACCATAATTTCATAGTGATAAAAGTTATAAGACATCTATAATGTGATATGAAAAGTATCTGATTTCTGTTTGCAGAATCATGGATACTGCTAATACTAATGTGGTTACTTAAATTTATGAATAAAGAAAATATGGTTTGAAATTGGTACAAATAAAGATGGCACTTTTTTTTCCATCCCAGTTTCTAGATTCCTGAATTTTTCTCATCGAACCACACATTTCACAATTTATGAATACAGACTATATTCTCAAAGATAATTTAATGTGAAAAACTCAGCAACACAGATTTTTGCCTCACAAATAGCTTAACATGAGACCGCTAACCTTGTAAACAGAGCTGTAATATACAGTTGCATCTCCATTTATAATTTGAGTTGATTCTTGAACACAGGCTTCACAGAATTTGACCAGTGAGATACACTCCCAAGAAACCCTGCACTGGATTACCCTTGTCTTAAAGCCACAGTTCCTGATGTCAGGTTTTGTATTTAACAAGGAAAAAAAAAAAGCTTGTTAACCTAAATTAACAGAACTAATCACAAAAACCCCTGATTAGATTCTAGAGAGGAAATGGAAATCACCTTGGGCCAAAGAGAACAAAACTTATCCTTCAAGGACTTTATTTTGGATTTCCACACAGATGGAACTATGTGGACCCAGATACAAATTTATCAGGCAGTTAAATATGTGATATTCAGTAATTAGGTCCAGTCACACGAGCAGTCTTTTGTATTAATTATTTTTTAGGAAATATAATTAGTCATTGTCAGAAATCTGTTTGCTATGGACAGTGCTTCCAGCTATTTAAAGGTTATATTTTCCTACAATATAGCTCCATCATTGCTAAATATCATCATATCAAAACAATAGGATTCTCTTTTATCTAAGGCTTTAAATGTGAGTTTATTCCCTCCCCACCCATCCTTACATATACATACACTGCCCAATAAATGAATGAATAACCTAAGGCTTCCAGATATTTCACTGGGTTTTTGTACTTGGAGATCTAGTACAAGATCTGAATACTCTGAACTTTCTTGCCAAGAGCTATGTATGCTCTTCACACCTGGAAATTGTGTCATTTAGAATCTGACAGTTACCAAAGATCCTCACCCCCAAACTAATGAGCTTGATTTCCTTAAAGAGAGCATATGAAGTACCCATCATAAAACTATTAGGAAATTTCTGAAATGCCACTGGATTTGATGGCACTGAATACATAAAACCCGTAAGCTTAAATAAACTTGTTTAAAATTACAAACTCAAAAAACCAAGTATACTGGGAGTGGTTTCATAAACTTCATTCTCTTCGACGCTTTTGCGTTTTCCAGTGATGTTCACATTTCAGTCCCTTGCTGCCTTTTCATTTTGATCTTCGTTTGTATCTGATGATGGGTTTTTCAGGGGTGTGAATCATAGTTGTATAATTCACAGTGGGAAAATACCCATCAATGAGATCAAATTCATATAAACGAAGCATAGTGGACCAAATTGTCTTGATTTGAACATAGGCAAAATTCTCCCCAATGCAACGATGACGCCCTATAAAAGAAAAAAGAAGTTTCTATAACGGTTGAAATTCTTTCTTATCTCCTTGAGTCTGGAGAAATAAAAGTTGTTTATCTACGGTTAATTAAAGGTGAAAAACAGATACACAGATACTATAGTAAAGAGACATATTCTTTTCATAACAATGTAAGTAACCGTAAAAAGCCCAAGAGATTTTTAATGTCTGTTAGGAGAAACAGCACCAGGGGTATTATACAATGATTTTTCCAATTGTTTTTTCCGGAAACCTAGTATCTATCTAGGTTAAATATATGTAACGTTTGAAACACACAGTGGTGATCAAGTTTGGAGATACACTAGAACATTCAGAACATCTCTCCCAAGAGACCCATAGTTAAAAGTTAATAATATGAACCTGCCAATCAAAACTTTAAATGCCATTTCAAATGATAATGGAAAAGGAATTTAATATACTGAAAATAGCAACACATCACAATGTAAAGGGTCATATACATATAAAAACTGATAAGCTGATTCTAAAATGCAGAGAGAAATGCAAAGGACTAGATCTCCAAAGCAATCTTGAAAGAGAAGAACCATGTTGCAGGACCTAAGACTTCAAATCTGACTTCATTACTAAAGGCATCATAACCTCTGATAATGTGATTTGTAATAAATATGTATTTAGTCTTCCATTCTTGGCACAGAGTTCCTCAAACCACTGGAATTTCTTAAGTGAAGAGAGCAATAAAGTTCAAAGAAGAAAAGAGCCTTTTGTTATTCATAACAAGCCCCCTTCAAGCACAACTTGAATTTGCAAATGAGGTGACTTTTGGGGGTGGGGTGGCACACCCAGAGAGGGCATGCAGCTGTGTACCCCTTCCTTCTGCTTTGCTCTGTGCTTCTCTTCTGTCAGGCTATTCCTGAGTTGTATACTTGTGCAGTAAACCAGCAGTCCACCTGACCTGCCTCCTGAGAAATCTGTATGCAGGTCAAGAAGCAACAGTTAGAATTGGACATGGAACAACAGACTGGTTCCAAATCAGGAAAGGAGTATGTCAAGGCTATATATTGTTATCCTGCTTATTTAACTTATACGCAGAGTTCATCATGAGAAACCCTGGGCTGGATGAAGCACAAGCTGGAATCAAGATTGCCAGGAGAAATATCAATAACCTCAGATATGCAGATGACACCACCCTTACGGCAGAAGGTGAAGAGGAACTCAAGAGCCTCTTGATGAAAGTGAAAGGGAGAGTGAAAAAGTTGGCTTAAAGCTCAACATTCAGAAAACTAAGATCATGGCATCTGGTCCCATACTCCATGGCAAACAGATGGGGAAACAATGGAAATAGTGACAGACTTTATTTTGGGGGGCTCCAAAATCACTGCAGATGGTGACTACAGCCATGAAATTAAAAGATACTTGCTACTTGGAAGAAAAGTTATGACCAACCTAGGCAGCATATTAAAAAACAGAGACATTACTTTGACAACAGAGTTCCATCTAGTCAAAGCTATTGTTTTTCCAGTAGTCATGTACGGATGTGAGAGTTGGACTATAAAGAAAGCTGAGCGCCGAAGAATGATGCTTTTGAACTGTGGTGTTGGAGAAGACTCTTGAGAGTCCCTTGGACTGCAAGAAGATCCAACCAGTCCATCCTAAAGGAAATCAGTCCTGAAATATTCATTGGAAGGACTAATGCTGAAGCTGAAACTCCAATACTTTGGCCACCTGATGCAAAAAGACCCTGGTGCTGGGAAATATTGAAGGCAGGAGGAGAAGGGGATGACAGAGGATGAGATGATTGGATGGCATCACTGACTCGATGGACATGAGTTTGAGTAAACTCCAGGAGTTGGTGATGGATGGGGAAGCCTGGCGTGCTGCAGTCCATGGGGTCGCGAAGAGTCAGACACAACAGAGTGACTGAACTGAACTGACTAAAACCAGCAGTCAGTAAGCAAACTTTTTGGAGTTCTGCGAGCTATTCTAACAAATTATGGAAGCTCAAAGAAGGGGTCTAGAGAACCTCGAGTTTACAGCCAGTTGGTTAGAACAGGTACCAACCTGCACTTGTAAATGGCATCTGAAGTGGTGGGGGACCTGAGCCCTTCACCAGTGGGGTCTGCACTAACCCCAGACAGAAGCCAGGTAAGTGTCAGTTCAGAAATGGTTCCTCTTTGGGGCAGAATTTGGGCTTGATAACTAATGCCCCTTCCAACCGCTTGAACAATCTGACTCTTCTATGTTATGTATATGGTATACCATTTTTGAATTTCTTTAGTAAATAGTTATCAAGATCAAAAGTTTCCAAAGGACTTTATACTTTGATTTATGTGAGGAAAAGGTGTGACCAATGACAAACAAGTCATGGCACTTAAATGGTCTTTTTGGAAAAATCAAGTAAGTCGTAGAATACAGTTTAATCTGTACAAAGTGCCAATGACTAGAGGAATTACTGGAGAAACAGCAGTCAGCCTGCATTATTTTAGGATCTTAATCGAAATGCATAGGTGTGCACACTTACGCACTACCTGTCCAAACTTCAGTCACTCAGTCGTGTCTGACTCTTTGCAACGCCATGGACTGCAGCATGCCAGGCCTCCCTGTCCATTACCAACTCCCGGAGCTTACTCAAATTCATGTCCATTGAGTTGGTGATGCCATCCAACCATCTCATCCTCTGTCATCCCCTTCTCCTCCTGCCTTCAATCTTTCCCAGCATCAGGGTCTTTTCCAATGAGTTGGTTCTTGCATCAGGTGGCCAAAGGATTGGAGTTTCAGCTTCAGCGTCAGTCCTTCCAATGAATATTCAGGACTGATTTCCTTTAGGATGGACTGGTTGGATCTAGTTGCAGTCCAAGGGACTCTCAAGAGTCTTCTCCAACACCACAGTTCAAAAGCATCAATTCTTTGGCGCTCAGCTTTCTTTATAGTCCAACTCTCACATCCATACATGACTACTGTCCAAATTTAAAGAACATTATAAGAATACATAGACAAAGAACCAAAAAGCTCACTAACAATCCAGAAAAGCTTCTGTGCCATTACTGTTTTCTGAAATGCTGATTATCTCAGCATATTTAGCTTGAATGCCCAAATGGTGTGCTAACTTCAACGGTTCTTTAAAACAGAATTCACAAAGAGCTTTAAATAGCATGATAAAGGAAAACAGGGTAGACTACAAAAATCAGAACTATAAAACTAGATGGGTTACAAAAGGCAATAGAACACTATATAAGGATTCACAGAACTATTTTCTTTAGTACAAATGAAATATTTCTTCCAACCTGCAAAGGTTACACTCCTAACAAATGTCTGCAGGCATGTCCCCATAAGAAAAGGGGAAGATACTTGTAAATAAAATTCACATGGATTATTTAACAAATATGTTACCAGAACTATTAAAATATGAAGTGTAATCATCTTACCAGCTCCAAATGGCACGTAAGCAAACTTCTCTCCTGATGCTGGGCTGTCCTCTAAGTAGCGGTCAGGATTGAAGTCCAGACGCTCTACCCATGAGTCTTTAAGTCTCTGATTGACAGTAGGAGACACACACACCTGGTGTCCTGGAGGAATGGTGTACCCTGCCACAGTCTGCAGGTGAAAGCAACACATTTCATAACCTTAAAATGCTCTACCCAATAATCAGATCATTGTATAATAAAGCACTAGTATACATGAAATATACATATGTTTTAAAACTGGCTAGTAGACAGGCCTTGCCTGGAAAATCCCATGGACGGAGGAGCCTGGTGGGCTCCAGTCCATGGGGTCGCTAAGAGTTGGACACGACTGAGCAACTTCACTTTCACTTTTCACTTTCATGCGTTGGAGAAGGAAATGGCAACCCACTCCAGAGTTCTTGCCTGGAGAATCCCAGGGACAGCGGAGCCTGATGGGCTGCCATCGTGGGGTCGCACAGAGTTGGACACGACTGAAGCGACTTAGCAGCAGCAGCAGTAGACAGGCCAATTAAAAATTATTTTAACTTAAGATGATTTCCATATGACACAACATTGGGCTGGAAGGATATACACAAATTTTAAAAAACCATAATGCCATGGGGCTGGGGATGGGATTTCAAGAAGCCTTTCACAATCCAATTTACACAGTTCCACAGTTACAATTACTTATAACAACATATATGTTATTTTAAAAAAACAAGGACAAAACACACTTCCATTGTAAAAGCCCTAATTGTAGGGAGATCGGGTGAGCATGTATACTGTCTGCAATTATGTAAAAATATCTATATATCTAGAATAGGTAAAATTGAAAATTATTTACAAGTGATTATTCTACGTTTTTAAAAATTCTCTTTGATATTACACTATTTCTTTTTGATAAATACAACTTGGGGCCACAGAGGAAAAGCTCTAGCCAGGAGACTCACCAGAGGAGTTTTGGCCAGTCTCATCATGGTCATTATAGGAGGTCGAAGTCTTAATGTTTCTTTTATACAGCGATCAAGTAAATTGAGATCCTTGAGCTAAAAAGAGAAAATTTTTCCAGGTTTTACAAACATTTAAGCATACCGCAAGAGGATACAAACAAGTTCAGAGTAGCTGAATAAAAAGTTTTATTACTGTCCATGGTCAGCAAAGAAAAAGGCATGATAACAGATCACTCTGACGAATGGCATGGTAAGGACCTGCAAAAATTTACCCATCGAAAACATGAAAACATTAGCAAAAATCATCAATTTCAGCTTTTTCAAAACCTGTACACAAATGTTTATAGCAGCATTATTCATAGTATCCTAAAGGTGGAAACAATCCAAATGTCAATCAACTGATGAAGAGGTTAATAAAAGTGGTATAGCCACACGATGGCTACAAATACGGTAACAAATATGTTACCAGAACAAACTATTCAAATATGAAGTGTAATCATCTTACCAGCTCCAAATGGCACGTAAGCAAACTCTCCTGATGCTAGGCTGTCCTCTAAAGTACTGATATATGCTACAACATGGATTAATCTTGAAAACATGCTAACTGAAAGAAGCTAGTCACAAGAGACCACATACTGTATGATCCCATTCATATGAAATGTCCAAATAGGCAAATACAAAGAGACAAAATATAGATTAGTGGTTGCTAGAGGCAGGGGAAATGGACTGCTCATGGCCCTCTTTTGGAAGTGGTGTAAACATTTTCAAATGAAACTCTGATGATGGTTTCACAATTCTGAAAATACTTTTAAAAACCAGTAGATTATATACTTTAATAGGTGGATTAATTATGTAATTAGCTATCACTTTAAAAATTACTAAAATCAGGAATTAAAAGGAGACATCACTATTGACCTAATAGAAAAGAATGACAAGAGAATACTTCAACTGTTTGCCAACAAATTAGATAACCTAGATGAAACAAATTCCTAGAAAGACACAAACTGCCAAAAACTGACTCAAAAAGAAATTGAACAGATTTGTAAAAAGTGAAGACATTGAATTAGTAATCAAAAACTACCCACAAAGAAAGCACAGGCCTAGATGGCTTCACTGGTTAATACTACCAGACATTTAAGAAAGCAGTAATACCAGTCCTTCACAAAGCCTTCCTAAAAGGAAAAAGAGGAGGGAACACTTCCAAACTCCTTCTCTGAGAACCAATAATATACCCTGACACCAAAATCTGTCAAATACATAACAATAAAACTATAGCCCACTATCCCCTGTGAATATTGTCCAAAAGTCCTCAACAAAATACCAGCAAACAGATCTAGGATTAGGACATTTCAGGGGAGGCTATGATGAATTTTCTAAACATAATCAATTTAATCTATAGTATATAGAAGATCCCAAATTGTCCCCTTTAACAATCAGCCACACACACTCAGTATCATAAGCAGCAATGGAACTGAAAATCCCACAAACCTGGTCATAAGTCAGAGGAGGCAGATTCTCACCACAGACTGTTTTCTGTTCTAAGAAACATTTTTCTTGAAGTGTTTTGTCTCTGGCCAAAAAGAAGCCCATCCAGGCACTGGTAGTTGAAGAAGTATGCTGCCCTGCCAAGAGCAGTCCAATAAGCATGCCTGCTACTTCATCATCCGTCAGAGGACGCCCATCCCTACAGAATGGACCACACACACAAATTTAACATTTGCAGGTGCACTTCATGCCCCAACCTTTACATAAAAATTAGTTCATTTCTTCTCTTGCATTTACCCATCACAAGTCCAAATTTTTTTTTCCCCTTTAGAGAAGAGAGGCCAATAAAAAATATGACATTGATTACAAAGACTTCATTGCAGTTTACTAGCAAACTTTTCACATCCACAGTACTAAATTCCAGTAAGGCACAGGATCCCAGTAATTTATGTCTCATCCATTTAAGAAATTCAAAGGTCATATCTACTAATTTTTGCCAGTATTTTTACTTTTTAAATGTACATAATATTTAACTATGCTTTTAATGTGGAATTTCCTGCTTCGTTTAATATGTGATCTGAAGAGCTCTTACTTGTAAGTAGACTCTAGTAAAGTTTGGAGAATGTCATCAATTTTTTCTCCTGACTCTCTGCGTTTCTGGATTGCCTTGTAGAAAATATTCTTGATCTCCCGATGAGCTCTGTCCCTGCGTCTGTAATTCAAACATGAAGATAACTTTTAAAAAGTAAGCAATACTTTCAGGCATCAATTGACAAAACTCAGAACCAAGAGGAAAAAAAAAAAGAATCCATGAAAATCTTATATTGTTAGGAATTTCTAAGGTCCTTAAGGACAGGAAATGTGTTATAACATACTTATCCCTGATTCTGAACACAGTACCTATGTTGTAACTGAAAACTCAAATGATTACTCCTTTACAACCATTTTCCATTTTAAAAGAAAGCAGAAATACACCTTTATATTAACAGGAAATTCCAATTTTAAGCAAGTTAATTCTTGAAGTGGACAGACTCACTCTGGTTCTTCTATAGGATTTCAAATTTGAGTAACTCCCATTCCTCACTTGAACAGAAATGAATCAGTGAAGGTTACTAATAGGCAAAACACTAAGCTACATGTCAAGTCCCGTGAGCAGTGTTTCTCTGTATCACAGATGATCCTTGCTCTTAAGGAGATCACAACAGGCTGACAAGGAGACAAAGAAAGGTATGGATACTTCAAAACACAGAAACTTCACAATAAACTACAAATTAGTCAAATACTTTCAAGTGCCTAGAAAGCTGCATCACTTCTAGGTAGAGTTCAAGAACTTCCCGGAGTACAAGGAATATGTGGGACATGTGGGTTTTAAAATATCAGGACAGTCAAATCAACCTTTCTAAAACTGAAACTTAACCTTAAATGAGCTCACTATGTAAAAAAAATGTTGAATTCTTACAGAAGAAGGGAGGCTCATAACCTCCCCCAATTTGCTTCTATATTTAATTTTTATTTTTGTTAATGCAAAGCAAACCAATAGTACGGTAATTAAACACACAGTGAAATGACCGAGCATCGTCTCTTCGTCCATACCTGAAACTAGGCAGAGGGAGCCAGCCTGGCAAAAGCCAGGCTGCATGGCTAAAACCTCCATCCAAATCCGCATACAGTTGTGCCACCTTCTCGTTGAGTTGACTTCTGATTTCCTTTCCATGTAAACAATGGCTGGCTGTTAAAATGATGAGCTCAGAAAGAGCTTCAAACAAATCTAGAGGGAAAAAGATCATTCCCATTACTATTGCCCAAAATTCTTTTGAAATGTTGTTTTCTTAGAGACGCAAAAGTACTATGAAGGAAATGAGAATAAAAATTTAACTCGTTAACCAACAAGATCCTTTTCACACCATCGAAAAATGCCTATAGATAGGCTACAATAAAGAGAAACCAAAGGCAGCCCACCTCTTTGGATAGCCAAGATAGATGCCACGGAGGTAACTAAAACCTCACTCAGACTCATGAGCCCTTCATCTCAAAAAGATAAAAGTGGGAAATTAATAAGTGGGAAAAAAAAAAAACTGAAGTCTTGAAAAAGTCTTAAAAGAAAACTAATCACCATCTTGTATATGCAAACATTAGAGACGGATGCATCAAGTAAGCACACCTGGATGACACTGTAAAAGCCACAATTACCCAGTCGATATCCTGTTCTTTGATTCCATGCTCACCAAACGAACTTCTAGTTGTCATTTGGCTTTCCAGTTAGACTGCCAATAAAGAGAAGTGCAGCAAATATTATGCTGTTCTTTGTCCCATAATTGCATCTCACTTGTACTTACTCAGTTAGCATTCTCATTTATACATCAGCTTCTCATAGAATAGCAAGTATGTCACATAAAATTTAGGTCTGTTAAATACAACCAGGTTCCTGGACCTTTTATAGAAGCTGAAGACTAGATCTAGAATGTGATGACCTACATAGTAGTCTTACTGCCCTGTAGACAGATGTTGCTTCCTGCTAGGGCTATGGCAATGGTTTCGATGGCAACACTTAATTGCAATCCAGTATAAAAACTGGATTCACAGAGTCCAAAGAAAGTTATGTTACATTCAATATATTCCCTACATAATGCAAGAAAGTACATAATAACGTTGTTTTTTTAATTTCTATTGGGAACAGCTAAAATCGCTCTTTTGGTAGTACAGCAAGCTTATGTATTTAAACTTACATTTTTGTTGAAATAAATCATTCCCATACAACATTAGAAAAATAATGTATTACATATATAATCTTTTAGACTTCAAGTTGCTGACATGGAGGGCAAATTTTTTATTTTATATATTATCTTAAAATGACTTTGAATGTAAGTTTTACATTTGGTTTATTTCAAAATTCAATCATGAATCATTTTTATGTAATTGAGCTAAACAATATGCACATTAATTAAAATATTTTAAGATTTTGCTAAGTGAGCAACAATAATTACTTCCGCTCAAGTCTTTTAACTCCATAACGTGTTCATTTCATTAAATATAAGG
Organism: Bos indicus; assembly: GCF_029378745.1. Lineage (NCBI taxonomy): Eukaryota > Metazoa > Chordata > Mammalia > Artiodactyla > Bovidae > Bos > Bos indicus. The sequence goes on from NC_091763.1 coordinate 9,826,640, forward strand.
TGGATTTGCTTCCCAGGTAGCATGAGTGGTAAAGAGCCTGCCTGCCAATGCAGGAGACATTAATAGGTGTGGATTCAATCCATGGATCAGGAAGATCCCCCGGAAGAGGGCATGGCAACCCACTCCAGTGTTCTTGCCTGGAGAATCACTTGGACAGAGGAGCCTGGTGGGCTACAGTCCACAGGGTGGCAAAGAGTCGGACACGACTGAAGCGATTCGGCATGCATGCATCCAAGGTGGTTTTACACGTGCTGTAGTTTGCTCTTTACACACACATACACACACACATTGTTAAAATTTCTAGTCACAGAAAAGTAGACATATTAGGACAAATGAAAAACCAAAACATTGTGCTTACTTTTTTCTCCACTTTCTCCCCAACTTTTAAAGTATTCTTTTGTTTCTTTTTCAATTATAGACACGTGCTGTCTAAAGTGGGCTATGTTAAGACCACTTTTCAACATTTTCTTCTGCTCCAAGAAAACCTTCAAAATATTAAGGGTATACAAGTATTAAAACGCAGTTCTGTTTTACCATGAGACTCATTTGGGTTATTATAACTCTTTAATACACAAAGAAAGCAGTCTTCCAAAAAACTGAAATTAAAGAGAAAATAATTTTCTTCACCACACCAGATAAAACTTCATGAATATATCTGAAGTAATATGTAGTAGACACATGCTATGCAGGTCCAATTCAAATGATAAATTAGGAACCCCACTTCTGGCCTTCCTTCCTAATACATACATGCTTTCCCCACTCTTGACTCCAAGGCTGCCTCCTCCTATTCCATTATATTCTAGTCTTCCAACCCAACCCAGATGCCAACACAATCTCCCAAAGGTCCATTATGCTTTGCTAATATTTTTATCCTCTTTCACATATTCTACCATTTATTCCCAAACAAATATCATTCCTCACTCACACTATCTTCCAAAAGTTTAATTAGAATGTAATACAGTGGGAATAAATTCACACTAAGACAATAAACCCTTTGGGGAAGTTCTAAAATAAACCCTCTGGTTTATTTTATATTTTTTATGTATTTTATATATCCAACCAGAGGGATTAACCTAGGCTTTCGCTTTTGGTCTTAAGGAGAGCTGTTCATTCCTCCATACCTCCTCAATCCCCAGAAGCAACACTGAATGTCAATTCTTAGCTGCTACACTAGAGTACTGGGTAATGCATGGTACATTGATAGCCAGAGCCTGCACCAAGTAATTAAGCTAATTATTGAATGCATTTTATACCAAGTTGCAGTACTTAAATATTTGCCTTCGGGGGAGCAAAGAAATCACACAAACTTCTAAAACCAACAACATCTAGCTCAGAAGAACTCTCATCCTAGAATTTCAGGTAGGAGGTGGGAAAGTATTAATAGGACGCCCTTCTAATGAAATGAGTTTTTCCTTCTTACTACCTCAAATCAAATGCTAACACGCTAAGTTCTCATTGATTCTATTAATATTGCTTTGCACAGGCAGCCCTTTAAAATTGTTTGTTTAGTCCACACCAGCAGCTATAAAGCAAAATACCCATTCTCTGTCAGCTACCCTGGGTTTTCCTTCTTATAAGTGCCTCCTGATTCTTCAGAGTTTTGAGGCAAGGAATAATCTCTTCTCTACTTTAGCAATACAGCTTACACTACTAGCTATAAATTGTATAGTGCAGATTTGTCTTTCTTCAAGCTAACCACGTCACCTACTGTATTAGGCACATCATAGGCAACTCCCTTCCCAAACACAGGTGTCGTCAGACGACTGTAGACTTCCTCGGCATTCAAGTCTTCATTTTTACTATTAAAAAGCAGTGCAGCAGCCTCACTCCCCAGCAGGTAGGTAAACGTCTTTCCCACCATGGTAAAACTAAATACAGGTCCATACTGAAGAGAGAAAAGTACCCACAGTGATGTTACCAAAAAATCTGCAAGCGCTAAGACACTCATCTTAAATAATAAAATAATACATTGTTGAAGATCAAAACATTCACAAACCTTAATGCAATTCTTCCCCCTGTCTTTGTCCAAATGTATAATTATGTTCATCCAGTTCCAAATAAAATGTAAATAAAACTTTCTATTCTGCTTTTTTCACTCCTTATATTGAAAATATTTTCTATCTTTCACAGACATCATATTAACTGTTCTTTCTATGGTTGATGTGTCCATTTTTTATTTATTATAGACAATTATGTAATGAATATCTCTGAGAATATAGATATTTTTTCCCTTTGATTAAAAGTAACTTTACAGGAGTAGCCAAAGAATATGACCTTTCCTAAAATTATTGCTATGTGGAGATACCAGAATTTTATTTAGTTATGAGTCTTACCACCTAGTTTTTAATTAGTGACTTTCCATAGCTGTTATGTTAGATGGCACCCCATTCCAGTACTCTTGCCTGGAAAATCCCACGGACAGAGGAGCCTGGTGGGCTGCAGCCCATGGGGTTGCGAAGAGTCAGACACGACTGAGCGATTTCCCTTTCACTTTTCACTTTCATGCATTGGAGAAGAAAATGGCAACCCACTCCACTGTTCTTGCCTGGAGAATCCCAGGGATGGGGGAGCCTGCTGGGCTGCTGTCTATGGGGTCACACAGAGTCGGACACGACCAAAGTGACTTAGCAACAACAAATGAGTCTTACCACTATCTTAGCAACACTGAATGATCTCATTTTTAATTTTTTTGTTAATCTGGTTAGGTGCTAAATGCTTTGCTTTGCAGTTTTCTGATTACTATTAAAGATTTCAGTTACTGGGGATACAGTCATGAACAAAAATACTATCTCTGACTCAAGAAACTCCAGTCTATTTAAATAGATGCAACTCAATTGAATAAGTGCATTAACAAATGTAAAATTACAAATGTGACAAGTACTAGACAAAGGAAAGCAACTCTTCGATGAGAGAACTGATAAAAGGGACTAAAAAGAGAAAAAGACACCAGAGCTGAGACCTAAAGCATGGTAGGGGTAGTAGTTAGCCTGATGGCAGAGCATGCGCAGAGTTCTAAAGGTAAAAGAGAAGGTAAGGATGTGATGAGGGTTGAGTCTATCTAGTGGGGCCATACAGAGCCTTATCAGCCACATTCAGGGAGTTGTATCCTTGCAAGCAACGGAATGAGATGGAAGGTCTTAAACTGCATGGGAGAGATACTAATCTGTGCATATTTTAAAAGAAAGATCCCTCTGGCTCCTGGATGGAGAGGAGGGAGGGATAGGAGCTGAAGGAAAGCCAGACGACCAGCGAGCCTGTTACAGGAACCTGATGATGAGCACTCGGGACAATGTAATGGAGAGGCAGTGGAGACAGAAGCAGAAGGATATGGAATTATTTTGAAGAGAAAATCTGCAGGCTTGGGAATGAATTGATGGATGGAGCAGGAAGTATCAAGAGTGAATCCTAGGCTCCTGGTACACTGCAAAACTGGCAGAACAATGATGAGGAAGGTGAACAGAAAGGACCATCAGGATTAGACAGAGAAAAATCAAAGGGTCAGATTTTTTAAATGTTTGATTTCAGATGACTTTGGACAACCAAGAAAAAATAATGTGGGAGGTGAATATCCAGGTCTGAAGCCCAAGAAGAGACCTGAACCAGAGACTTTAATTTGGGTGTCATTTACATCTGGCTGGGCTTTCCAGGTGGTGCAGAGGTAAAGAATCCACCTGCAATGCAGGAGATGCGGTTCAACCCCTGGGTTGGGAAGATCCCCTGGAGAAGGGAATGGCAACCCACTCCAGTATTCTTGCCTGGGTAATTCCATGGACAGAGGAAGCTGGTGGGTTACAGTCCACGGGGTCACAAAGAGTCAGACAGAACTGAGAGACTAACACTTTCACACTCTCACTTCATGTGGCTAAAAACTGAAGCTGCAGGTAGGGACAAGATCAGGTAGGAAAGAATAAAGGCCAAGGACCAAACCTCAGTGAATCCCAACAGTAAATGGCCAAGCGTGAGCCCACAAATGAGTTAGGAAAGCAGCATTCACAGAAGCAGAAGAAAAAGTGAGAGAAGCCACAGCTAAGGTGGGAGTGGTCATCATTGACAAATACAGCTAAGTTCATTACGTTAGGACATGGTGCTCATTAGTGAAGGGGTTGAAAGACAGACTAGAGTGGACTAAAGAGTAAGTGAGGAGGTGTGGAAACAGAGACTAAGTACAGAAACTTGCTGGAGGGGGAGGGACATGCGAGGGGCTTAGAAAATTCCACAGATGCATGGTTAAAAAAAAAGGGTCAATTATTAATAGTATCCATGTTAACTGTGATCAGTGAATACAAAATTGAGGCCAGTGGTTTTTAAACCATAGTTGCCAGAACTAAATTTCCTCAGAGATAATCCTAGAACAAAGGAGAACATAACAGGGTCTCTAAGACCCCTCCAGCTCTTAATCCAGAAAAACTCCAATTTTATCTGTTACCTGTACTAGGGATAAGCATAAGATTACATTTTTTTTAATATTCCACCATTTAAAAGAAAATTGGAAAAGCACTAATTTCTTTTCCTTTAATGATTTGTAACACTTACCTTCTCATATGCATCTTCTAGGAATTCAATTGGACTTTTCCCAAATGCTATAGCATGTCCAAGGAATGGAATTGGAGAGACAATGTATGGTGGACTTTTCTGCAAAAGAAAACAAACAAAAAAACTTCGAGTTTACATTTCCTATTATAAGACATTCAGTTTAGTTTCACAATTCAAAAAGAAAGAAAGAAAGAAACGTGTCCTTAATATTAAGAAGTTACCAAAAGATGAAGCACCAAAAGTAACTTCACAACAAGTAAATCGCAAATACCTTAGACCGAGCAGCTTTGGGAAAAAGAAGAGAAACTCAAAACCTGGTATAAGATAAATGACCAAACATCACAGTACTGCAATTAGGCTCTAGGCAACTTTCCTAACCATAAGTAAAAAAAAAAAAAAAAACTAAACTCAAACTATGGTTTCTTGAGCACTTATTTCTACTACCACTCACAGTTTTAGTCCCCAAATCTTGCCTAAATCTTTAGTCCCACAATGGGAAAAAAACAGAGTAACTTGAGGGAAAGAAGGGAAATGTTTAAGATGTTACATTCCTCATTACGGTCAACAGAACACATTATCATGCTTCTCTCAAGGAATGATCTAGATCCACTGATTTTAATGAGAGAGAAAATCAGTTCTAGCAGGAACATTTTAGCACTCACTATAAAAGGTACTTCTGGGCTTCCCAGATGGCTCAATGGTAAAGAGTCAACCTGCCAAAGCAGGAGACATAGGTTCTGGGTGGGAAGATCACCTGGAGGAAATGACAACCCACTCCAGTATTCTTGCCTGGAGAATTCCATGGACAGAGGAGCCAGGCAGGCTATAGTCCATGGGGTTACAGAGTCTGACAGGACTGAACCACTGACCACGCTGGCTTAAAATGTACTTCAGATGCCCCAAAATGAGACTCACAGATTACAGCATCAAGTCTCCTGAAATCAAACGTGCAGTTATGAAAAAGGACAATAGTCCTCATATCCTTCGTAGTCTCAAAGAGAAAGGAGCTCTACAAACTCACTCTTTGGACAATAGTAGCAACAATCTTAAAATACTACAGTTGTCTTTCCAAAGATAACACTTCCTCAAAAACACCACACATGGAGGGGGAAAAAAACTGCCTCGTGCCTGTTAGAGGTCAAACAAAAATCATTTAAAAACTACTTCGTCAAAAAAAAAAAAAAAACTTGTGATTTCCACTGTCAGTAAAAAATGTATTCTATTGTCAATGCTACTTGGTTTGGCTAAAACGCATTCATCACATATATTTGGGAAATAGAAGCCAGTGGTCAGTAAAGGCTCTAAGTTAGAGAATCTGATATTTTATTAGCATCATAGGAAGGTCCCTGCAACACTCATGACGCTCACTCTACCAAACTAAACACATTCCTCTCCATAGTGATGTAAAATCGGCACTGGGGGTAACGACACAGCCCATAGAACACTGAACCACTCAAGGGTAGCCACCTAGGATGACGACCACCAGGGCCGAAGCTGCCCCAAACATCACCAACAGGGCCCCCACCAGGGCTGAAACACCCCTTACGGCGGCCAGTACCGTCATCCGGACGCTCAGGGCCACAGCCGCCACCCCGACCCTGGCCATTAGGGCTACCGATAGTGCCTCGGTCAACAGAGGCATCACTAAGACCACAGTCGCGGCAAACACGACCCCAACGAGGACGAGGCACGCGACCGACACCAGGGCACCCAGCACCAAGCTCAGCAAGGTCAGGGCAGTCTCGACCGCCCGTGCAACCAGAATCGGGGCTGCTGCCTCTCGACTCCCTCCCAGCTCCAGCCTCCAGCGTGCCCGCCGCCACTTCCCGGCACCACAGCGGTGCCAGCCCCTCGCTAGCTCTTCGGTCGCCCTGGTCTCAGCGTCCCCTCCACCAGAACCCCCAGGGGTGCACGTACCGCCCCAGTCGGCAGTGGTGGGGCCAGGTGGCCAACCGCGAGGCGGAACAGGTAGACCAGACTAAGCGTGAAGGCGCAGGCGATGAGCAGCATGGATGCGAGGTTGCCGCCCGTTACTTGCTCCATCGCCTGCCCCAGCACTGACCCGCCCGCCTGCAGTAAGTCCAGCATCACTATCCCGGCCGCCACCCCCGCGTCAATTTGCCAGAGACGTTGGAGGCCGAGGTCGCCGCGGCTCCTCCGAATCCACCGAGGAACAGAAGCTGGCAGATGGGTGTTAGGAGGTGGCCGGGCCAGCAGGTCTCCTACTAAGACCAGCCCCACCCCCCACCCACTATAACTCCGCCTCTTTCGCACACCACCCTATACGTCACAGAATAGGGCGGGACCTGCCTCTGGCCACGCCCCTTAAAAGCATCCCAATACCGAAGTCTCCTTGCGCCGAGAGAGAGAGGCCCTGAAGAAGCAGGCTGCACCTGTGGCACGGGGAGTGCAGAGACAGAAGAGAAACATAGGCTTAAGAGGAGGTCACCCCTAAGAATCGCGGGCCACCCGAGCCTGTGTGTCCTGGGTGCGGGGCGCCAGCACACAACACTGTAATGGGACGGGCGGAAGGATTTCAGGGCTAGGGTTGCGGCGTGCCGGCAGCGGCGGCGCGCGTTCGGTGATTGCACCGCGCGCGGCTGAGGTGATCTCGGCTTATGTGGCGTCAGCAGGGCGGGTGGCTGGGGCGCCGCCCCCTTCCTGGGCTCTGAAAGGCGCCGCACCTGAACCCGTTCGGGGGCCGCGTCCCGGGCGGTCGGAGAGTTCCAAATATCCGCGATAAAGGGAGATTGTGAAAGACGCCTTATACACCCTGAAGGTTGGGACGCTGGGGTCATTCCCATCTCACCTCGAATAAAACCAGGCCAGTATTCATATGCAATGATAGAGGTAACAACTCGTGGTTATTGGGTGTTCTACATCTAACAGAAGCAAATCTTGCAAGCTAGGTATCTATGTTACAGGCCGTCGTGACCTGTTTGAGGCAATATTTCCCAACAACGCCACTTATTCTGGCTGTTTAGGACCAGACAGATTTTGAAACGAAATTCGGTTCTCCTGTTACACGCAACCTCAGCTCATCCACGCTTGTGGTTTCAAATAAACATGCGTGTAAAATGACCGCCAAGTGGAACCCTCCTGTTAGGTAACTGTCACCAGCCCCTGGCCAGATTGATTCCTTTATACAGTCAACGTTAAGAGCTGGCTGCTGTGCTTGGCACTGGGAATACAGCAGTGAATGAGAAAACTGCGAGGCCCTGTGGAAGGAGCAGTAAACAGCCAGTTGCCTGTTCTGACTCCTCTGTCTGGAGATCGGATGCTCCTATCAGATGAGTAGCGCCAAGTAAACTCATAAATCTTCACTCACCTGGCTGCCAACCTGCTCCTCCCATACTGCGTCTGTAGGAGGGGCACCAGTAGCCACCAAACTGCCCTCCTGCGCTGCGCATGACATCTCATCAGTCACCAAGTCCTGTAATTCCACCACCTTAAAAGTTGCTCCATTCTTGCCACTGCCTTGAGTCGACCCTGGGCATTGCTTGTCTGCATTACTACAATCATAGGCTAACTGGACGCGAGTCCTTGTCTTTTAATCTACCCGCCACAAAAGCTACCATTTCTCCTGTCACTAAAGTTGTGTTGCAGTTGACTTCATCAGTTTCCTCTGTTACCAGATGAACTAAAGAATAGGGACCATGTCTTAACTGGTTTTTATATTTTGCATTTATTCTGATTCATAGCTGTTCAAAAAGTGTGGTTCATGGTCTTCTGGGTATCCTCAGGACCCCAGGGGTGTCTGCAAAGTCAAAGCTCTTTATAACAATATGTGATTTACTTTTTTAGTGCTGGAATTTGTAGTGATGGTGTCAGATCAGTTCAGTCGTTCAGTCGTGTCCAACTCTTTGTGACCCCGTGAATCAAAGCACGCCAGGCCTCCCTGTCCATCACCAACTCCCAGAGTCTACCCAAACCCATGTCCATCGAGTCGGTGATGCCATCCAGCCATCTCATCCTCTGTCATCCCCTTCTCCTCCTGCCCCAAGTCCTTCCCAGCATCAGGGTCTTTTCCAATGAGTCAACTCTTCACATGAGGTGGCCAAAGTATTGGAGTTTCAGCCTCAGCATCAGTCCTTCCAATGAATACCCAGGACTGATCTCCTTTAGGATGGACTGGTTGGATCTCCTTGCAGTCCAAGGGTCTCTCAAGAGTCTTCTCCAACACCACAGTTCAAAAGCATCAATTCTTCGGCACTGAGCTTTCTTCACAGTCCAACTCTCACATCCATACATGATGACTGGAAAAACCATAGCCTTGACTAGACAGACCTTTGTTGGCAAAGTAATGTCTCTGCTTTTTAATATGCTATCTAGGTTGGTCATAACTTTCCTTCCAAGGAGTAAGAATCTTTTAATTTCATGGCTGCAGTCACCATCTGCAGTGATTTTGGAGCCCAGAAAAATAAAATCAGCCACTGTTTCCCCATCTATTTGCCATGAGGTGATGGGACCGGATGCCATGATCTTCGTTTTCTGAATGTCGAGCTTTAAGCCAACTTTTTCACTGTCTTCTTTCACTTTAATCAAGAGGCTCTTCAATTCTTCCTCACTTTCTGCCATCAGGGTGGTGTCATCTGCATATCTGAGGTTATTGATATTTCTCCCGGCAATCCTGATTCCAGCTTGTGCTTCCTCCAGCCCAGCGTTTCTCATGATGTACTCTGCATACAAGTTAAATAAGCAAGGTGACAATATACAGCCTTGACGTACTCCTTTTCCTATTTGGAACCAGTCTGTTTTTCCACGTATGGTGTCAAATCAGTAGTAAATAGAACTTCTGGGGCCTTAGCACAAACCGATGATAAGTGGCACCAAACTCTGCTGCTGCTGCTAAGTCACTTCAGTCGTGTCCAACTCTGTGCAGCCCCATAGACGGCAGCCCACCAGGCTCCCCTGTCCCTGGGATCCTCCAGGCAAGAACACTGGAGTGGGTTGCCATTTCTTCCTCCAGGGGATCTTCCTGGCCTAGGGGTTGAACCTGTGTCCTGTATCTCCTGCATTAGCAGGCACATTCTTTACCCACTGAGCCACCTGGGGATCCCCGGCTCCTTTTTCTGTGGAATGGCATTTGTGCTTGAAAGAACAAGTGACAGACTTTGGTCATTCAGGGTTGGGTATTTGACAGATGTTTTCTTGAAAATGAAGTCAGCCTCTCCTTTTAAGGAAAACCACTGGCAGTATTTGTTACCAATGATAAAAATTAAAGTGTTCAAATAAAAATTAAGAATTTTAGAAAACTTACATCTACCTATATGAACTTGACAACTTACCAATTCTTGAGACTTCTCTATACAGGAAATTTAGTAACAAGGGCTGTTTGTGTAATAAAATGTGTCTGCATATTGAATCTTTGTATAGTTAAAAGAGCCCATATTTTCAAATGTCCAGTACGTAATGTTGCAAGATCATGCACAAGTGAAACAGCCAAAGTACAAGGGAAGGCCCTCTCTTCAGTGACCTAGCACTGTGCCCAGAAGTGCCCTCATTCTTGTCATGCCCCAGCAAATGCAGAGGAGTGTAAGAGACGCATGGAGGAGCGTCTCCCAACAATGCCTGCCCTTCTCTATATAGCTCTTTGTTAGGGACTGAATGTTTATGTGCCCCCAGAATTCTTATGTTGAAGCCCCAACCCCTAATGTGACTGATTTTGGAGTTAAGACCTGTGAGGCCAGAGATAATGGTTAAATTAGATTACAAAGTTGGGACCCAAGTCTGATAGGGCTGCTGTGCTTATAAGAAGGTAAGGAGATGCCATCTGCTTGCTCTCTCCATTATGCGAGGACACCGTGAAGGACGCGTCTGCAAGCCAGGAAGAGAGTTTCATCAGGAGCCACAGCACTCTGTGTCTTGATCCTGGACTTCCTGGCCTCCACAACTGTGAGAAATAAATTTCTATTGTTACACCCAGTCTGTTTTATTTTGTTATGGCAGCCCATGCTGACTAATATACTTATCAGGACAATTCTCACCTACCCTGTTCTGGAATTATGATTTATGTATTCCTGCTCTGTGTTCTCATAGTACTTTCTTTTTATCTCTATTATGACTCACGTCACACTCTAAGTATTCAAACATTCATGTGAATATAAAAAAAAAAATTATTGTGCTCTTCAGACAGTTCAGTTCAGTTCAGTCGCTCAGTCATGTCCGACTTTGTGACCCCATGAATCGCAGCACGCCAGGCCTCCCTGTCCATCACCAACTCCTAGAGTTCACTCAGACTCATGTCCATTGAGTCAGTGATGCCATCCAGCCATCTCATCCTCTGTCATCCCCTTCTCCTCCTGCCCCCAATCCCCCCCAGCATCAGTCTTTTCCAATGAGTCAACTCTTCGCATGAGGTGGCCAAAGTACTGGAGTTTCAGCTTCAGCATCATTCCTTCCAAAGAAATCCCAGGGCTGATCTCCTTCAGAATGGACTGGTTGGCTCTTACCATAGGCCAAAGCACTCACCTTGGTACTGGGTACAGAGTTCTGAATAAAAAGTCTTTCTTCTCATAGGGCTAATAAAGACATAAGCTTAAGTTTAAGATAAGCAGGGCAATTTGATTGAGAAAGACTTGGGGGGAAAGGAGCTACTTGTAATTTGGGGATCAGGGAAGACTTTGTTAAGGAGGTAACACTTCAGCTGTGCCGGGGTCCAGCCCCAGCTGATCCAGGGTATTCAAAGGAGAGACGGCATCGGCGACCTATTTATTTAAATATTCATCAAAGATATAAAGAGTGATAGAATGAGGATAGCTCAGTGAGGAAATTCAGTGGAGAAAAGAGGCTGAAATAAGGATAGCTCAGTAGGAAAATTCAGTGAAGAAAAGAGGCTGAACAATTCAGCCAGAAGGTAAGAGAAAGAATAACATGGGGAGACCAAGTTTTGGTGAACAAGGCCCGCACTTTATTTTCCAAAGTAGTTTTTATACCTTAAGTTATGCATAGAGGATAATGGGGGAAGGGGTAGAGTCATGCAGTAAGCCAGGCTTTCTTCCTGCAAACTTATCATATGCAAAAGTTTAGGTGATTTGCATCATCTTCTGGCCCGGAGGCCTGTTAACATTTTAAGACCCTTTCTTCAGAAAACTTATTTTTCTCTAAAGGTGATTAGGCAGGTGCCACCCTCCAAAAGCATTAAAGTTGCATTCCTATAGGGCAAAGGTGTGGTGGGCTACAACAAAAAAGAATTAACTCAAGGGTCCAAGGTTACAAACACTGCCAGGGACACAGCAGATAAGGGATATGGAGACTTAGCAGCAAACATTGGCCCAACAAGTGAAAAACCCTTCACCAATACAATTTCTAATCAATCTTTTAACTGCTCAAAGGAATCTGTATTTAGACAGTTTAGAACATCTCATGCCCCTCACAGTTGGGAGGCTCTGAGCAATCACATGTGGCCGGAAAAACCTATTCAGGCAGGCTACAGGATTTCCAAAGGAGTTTGTAGGTTGAAACACTGTCACACCCAGGAATTATTAACTAGAGCTGTAAGCTAACTCTTTTTTCAGAGAGAGGTAGAGGGGGACAGCCCCCCATAAAGTCAGAGGTGTATGTGAAAGCACAAAGCAGAAATCAGGCAGACTCTGGTTTTGGGGGTAGATGCTTGAGAATTTCCAGGGGGACTCCTGAGGCTCGATCCCGCCTATGTGTATGCCGAGCCTCCTTCCTCATGACCTTTGCCACGGGTGGAGTTCCTCACCCTGGCTCCCGGCAGTGATAGAATTCCAGTTGAGCTATTCCAGATCCTGAAAGATGATGCTGTGGAAAGTGCTGCACTCAATATGCAATATGCACTCAATATGCAATATGCTGGCTCCCGGCAGAGCTGAGACCTGGGTAGTGACAAGGGTAAGTTCATGAGAGAATCAAAAGGAAGAGTATTCTAGGCAGAAGGAACAGCAAGTGCAAAGACCCTGGGTTAGGAATGTGCAAACTGGCTGTTCAAGAAATAGAAAAGGTAGCAAATGGGACTGGGGAATGGTGGGTGAAGGGCAGAAAAATAAGCACCATAACCAGAGAACCAGATACAGACCTTTCAACTATGGTGTGTGCGATTTAATTTAAATTTCAAATATTTCAACAGAGCATTGTGTTAGTTATGTTGTATTATGTGTTGATGTATGTGCAGGCAATTGCAACAATATGGAATTTAATTCTCAGGATGGTCAGCTAGAGTTTGAATAAGAAAGGCCATATCAGAGACAGCCACTAAAAGCTAGATACCAGAGGCTTTCCTAATTTTCCGAGTAAAAGTTAGAAATGTGTTTTCATGGCTAAAATTATATATATTATGTAAATATAGAATAAAATACTATATGGGTTTTTAACTGTAAAAAATAGTGACATTTTATATGTATATATTGCATTCGCTAAAATATTTGATACACTCCTGAATATACAAATTCTCTCCAAAAAGCCCAACTTTAAAAATAGGCAAAGAACTTGAATAGATATTTCTTCAAAGAAGATATACAAATAGCCAATAAGCATATGAAAAAAATTGTTCACCATTACTAATCATAGGTAAATGCAAATCAAGACCACAATGAAATACCACTTTATATCCATTAGAATGGCTGTTATAAAAATACAGAAAATAACAAGTCTTACCAAGATAAATGTACTCTTGTACACTTCTGGTGAGGATATAAAAGTGTGCAGTCATTTTGGAAAACAGCATGGTGATTCCTAAAAAAATTAATCATAGAATTACCATATGATCCAGCAATTTCTCCATGGTGATGCTAGTGCAGAAAGTGCAAGAGATGCAGGTTCAAATCCTGGTTTGGGAAGATCCCCTGGAGTAGGAAATGGCAACCTGCTCCAGTACTCTTACCTGGAATATCCCATGGACAGAAGAGCCTGGCAGGCTACTGTCCATGGAGCTACGAAGAGTTGGCTGAGTACACGCACCATCAGCCAGCAATTTCACTTCTGGATATATATCCAAAAGAACTGAAAGTTGTGACTTAAACAAAAGTTTGTACCCCCATGTTTATAGCAGTATTATAACTTCCCTGGTGGCTCAGATGGTAAAGCGTCTGCCTACAATGCAGGAGACCCAGGTTCGATCCCTGGTTTGGGAAGATCCTCTGGAAAAGGAATTGGCAACCCACTCCAGTACTCTTGCCTGGAAAATCCCATGGACGGAGGAGCGTGGTAGGCTACAGTCCATGGGGTCGCAAAGAGTCAGACATGACTGAGCAACTTCACTTCATTCACAAAAACTAAAGCGTGGAAGTAACTCAGGTGTCTATCAATAGATAAATGGATAAATAAAATATGGCATAAATTCACAATGGAATATTGTTCAAGCTTAAAAGTGAATGCAATTCTGAAGACATTATGCTAAGTGAAATAAGCCTGACATAAAAAGACAAATATTGTATGATTCCATTTCTATGAGATACCTAGAGACAGAAAGTAGAATGGTGTTTACAGGGCTGAGGAGAAGGGCAAAGGGTTAATGGGTTTGAAGTTGCAATATGGGATGACGAAAAAGTTCTGGAGGTGAATGGCAGCAATTGTTGCATAACCGTGTCAGTGTTCTTAATCCCGCTTAAAAAATGGTCAAGATGATAAATTTTATGTGTGCTTTACCACAGTTAAAAAAAATTCCATCCAGCCCCGTAGTCTCTTCTGTTAAGGTTGACTCTCCAGCTCAATCCCACAACTGTTGTTTGTCTAGGTTGAAATTTGGAAGATTCTGGTTGCCTAAACTAGACTATCAGATTAGTCAAATCTTATCTCTAGTATGTTGTCACATTTGCCCCCAGTGTATCTTTCCTGAAAGGTGTGGTTAGCATATTTAAAAATGACAGAGCTGGGATTTTGTTGCACTTACAGATTACATAACTCTATGTCTGTGTGTGTGTGTGCATGTGTGTGTGTGAGAGAGAATTGTATTAAGATTTGCTTCATTGATGGAGTAAGGTTCTAGGGGAATGTAACTAACCCTCACCTGAAACTGTTGTTGGCTACCATTGTCTACCAAAATCAATCAAAACAGTATTGGTACACTGAGTAAGATTATGTTCAGATAAATTTCAAAAGAAGTGGAAACTCTAATTTCTGTAAGAAGCCAGACTTTGAAATTGGGAAAATAATACATGCATGCTATTCAATATGCGTTTGGGTATTTGTTCTATAAAGAATAGGGGATAATTAGAAATAAACCCATGTACCTTACTGTCAAAAAGCTGGAATAACTGGAAGTGAAAGCACTGTGCCAGCCTGACTTTGAGGAGGTTTTATCACCTCTTCTTCATTTAGGTTGAGGTTAAAGATTTAATGAAGGAAGAAAGAACATTGCTATAGTTGAGATGAGAAGGCAAAACGTAAGTGGAAAGAGAATAATGTAGAGAAGTGATAGTAGCAACATTCATTCTCCAGCAGAGCCATGCCTAGGGGTGTGAGTTCCTTATTTTCTGGAGGCTATCAGCAAGAATACAGAAGTTAATAGAGTGAGAATTTGACAGAGGCACAAAGTTGCAAAATGAGGACATTAAAGTTTATGTCAGGCTCCAGTTACAAAGTATAAAAAAATAATTTGCCCAAGGCAAGGAAAAGTAAGATGGAGGTGAGTTACCCGGAAGGAGGAGACATTTTCTGTTAATAGGATATTTTTAGACCTTAGGACAATCACCACCATATGGGAGACTGGGAAGAAACTTAAACTAAGGGCCTCAGAATGAAGGAAGATGCTTTTTGATTCATGCAGGAAGCACTGGTCCAAAACCAATATTATTTTTTAAGCAAAGAGATGGAAAAGCATTCCAGGAATAATATACAAAGAAACCAGGATTTCTGCTTCTACTTAAGATGAGGAAAACCACGTAAAGATTTTCTTAAACCCTTAAATCCAAATTCCTGGAGAAAAAAAATTTCTAAAATCATAGCTTTCTTTTGAAACCGTTAGAGAGCTGTGATCATAAGACAACCCAGCAGACTGAATTTAAGTATTGACAAACTCCTCTGAGGAAAAATGGGACTCTTGAACCATTTCAGTTTTGGGAGAGCCAAAAAAATTGGGAGTTTTTCTTTGGGAGTTTCAAGAAAAACTAAGAGGCCACTATAGAAGCATGTAAGAAGTAATGTGCTAACATTGTTAAAATGAATTTCTGAAGGCCAAATTATTTTTGGTCAAATATAACAGAAAATTAATCATGAGAAAATTTGAATTAAAATAAATATTAAAGGGAATTCTTTAGGCAGGAGTAAAATGATCTAGACAAGATAGAAATGCAACGAGGAATGAAGAACCCTGGGAGAAATAATTTATATATATATGTGTGTATAAATGCATACATATTGACTTTAAAAGCAATGATTATAAAGTTAGTCAATTTAAATATAGAATTAAAAATGCAACACAACAAATGAAGAGAGGAGAACATGCATTAAGAAGTTTTACATCTTGTGTATTTTGCTATATGAATGTTGTGATTTCTAATGTAATCTCTAAAATAATAGAAATAAAATCAGTAGAAAAATAATAAAATGATTGGTCAAATTAAGACAGGTAATGAGAATAAACATAAGAAGGTGAGACAAATGGAAAACATGTAGCAAGATGGCTGATATAAAACTAAACATATAGAGTGATGTCAGGGAAGATGGCAGTCAAAAACTCCTAGAATTCTCCCCTCTAAAATAACAAGAAAACAGACCTAAAATGTGTCAGAATCAATTTTTTGAGAACTCTGAAAATTAATCAAAACCTGTCAGCAATCCATGGAGCATTTATTAAAGAAAAGCAGCTGTATCTTGATAAGAACAGCAAGCTCCAAGTATTTTTAACCTAATCTACTCCCATCCTCCTGCAGTAGCTTTGAAAACTAACCACATGCATTTGTGAAGATCAGCTATCTTAACAGCCACTGATGGAAACAAAAGGATTTCCATGGTATGGACCTAACAGAAGCAGAAGATATTAAGAAGAGATGGCAAGAATACACAGAAGAACTGTACAAAAAAGATCTTCACGACCCAGATAATCACGATGGTGTGATCACTGACCTAGAGCCAGACATCCTGGAATGTGAAGTCAAGTGGGCCTTAGAAAGCATCACTGCGAACAAAGCTAGTGGAGGTGATAGAATTCCAGTTGAGCTATTTCAAATCCTCAAAGATGATGCTGTGAAAGTGCTGCACTCAATATGCCAGCAAATTTGAAAAACTCAGCAGTGGCCACAGGACTGGAAAAGGTCAGTTTTCATTCCAATCCCAAAGAAAGGCAATGCCAAGGAATGCTCAAACTACCGCACAATTGCACTCATCTCACACGCTAGTAAAGCCATGCTCAAAATTCTCCAAGCCAGGCTTCAGCAATATGTGAACCGTGAACTTCCTGACGTTCAAGCTGGTTTTAGAAAAGGCAGAGGAACCAGAGATCAAATTGCCAACATCCGCTGGATCATGGAAAAAGCAAGAGAGTTCCAGAAAAACATCTATTTCTGCTTTATTGACTATGCCAAAGCCTTTGACTGTGTGGATCATAATAAACTGTGGAAAATTCTGAAAGAGATGGGAATATCAGACCACCTGATCTGCCTCTTGAGAAACCTATATGCAGTTCAGGAAGCAACAGTTAGAACTGGACATGGAACAACAGGCTGGTTCCAAATAGGAAAAGGAGTACGTCAAGGCTGTATATTGTCACCCTGCTTATTTAACTTATATGCAGAGTACGTCATGAGAAACACTGGGCTGGACGAAGCACAAGCTGGAATCAAGATTGCCAGGAGAAATATCAATAACCTCAGATATGCAGATAACACCACCCTTATGGCAGAAAGTGAAGAGGAACTAAAAAGCCTCTTGATGAAAGTGAAGGTGGAGAGTGAAAACGTTGGCTTAAAGCTCAACATTCAGAAAACGAAGATCATGTCATCCGGTCCCATCACTTCATGGGAAATAGATGGGCAAACAGTGGAAACAGTGTCAGACTTTATTTTTAGGGGCTCCAAAATCACTACAGATGGTGACTGCAGCCATGAAATTAAAAGACGCTTACTCCTTGGTAGGAAAGTTATGACCAACCTAGATGGCATATTCAAAAGCAGAGACATTACTTTGCCAACAAGGGTTCATCTAGTCAAGGCTATGGTTTTTCCAGTGGTCATGTATGGATGTGGGAGTTGGACTGTGAAGAAAGCTGAGCACCGAAGAATTGATGCTTTTGAACTGTGGTGTTGGAGAAGACTCTTGAGAGTCCCTTGGACTGCAAGGAGATCCAACCAGTCCATTCTGAAGGAGATCAGCCCTGGGATTTCTTTGGAAGGAATGATGCTAAAGCTGAAGCTCCAGTACTTTGGCCACCTCATGCGAAGAGTTGACTCATTGGAACAGACTCTGATGCTGGGAGGGATTGGGGGCAAGAGGAGAAGGGGACGAGAGAGGATGAGATGGCTGGATGGCATCACTGACTCAATGGACGTGAGTCTGAGTGAACTCTAGGAGTTGGTGATGGACAGGGAGGCCTGGCGCGCTGCGATTCATGGGGTCTCAAAGAGTCGGACATGACTGAGTGACTGAACTGAACTGAAGCCCTATTAATACAGACTTAGGTGTAAATCTTTATGATCTTGGATTAGAAAATGGTTCCTTGTACAGTATGTATAAAGGATTGTGGTGCTTCAGAAGACTCTTGAGAGTCCCTTGAACTGTAAGGAGATCAAACCAATCAATCCTGAAGGAAATCAACCCTGAGTATTCATGGAAGGATTGATGCTAAAACTCTTCAGAGCCTACCTCTCTCTATGGAAGTCTCTCCAAGGAACCTTCTCGACCCTTCCTCAGTCAGAATCGTTCCCTGCTCCTGAGGTGGCGCCAAAGGACCAAGGAATTGGGGGAGTTCAGCTGCCCCACAAACTCAGGAAGACAGTGACCTGAGCCTCTCTCTCCGCCAGACTGGCTGCCCTTGATCTACACTATAAAAGGAATAATTTGAAATTTTGATCATGAGGTTGATATGCTTAGATCTGTGTTTTTAAAACATAAATCTGGCAACAAAATACAGTGAGCTCTGGGTGAGTCTATGGGTAAGACAGGAAACCCTGATGGGTGAGAGGGTGAGAGGTGAAGAATCTGCCTGCCAGTGCAGGAGACGCAGATTCAATAACTGGGTTGGGAAGATCCCCACCGGAGAAGGGAATGGCTACCCAGTCCCCTGGGCAGAGGAGCCTGGAAGGCTCCATGGCGTCTCACTGGGGGGCCCATGGGGTTGCAAAATAGTTGGACATAACTGAGCAACTAAACAACAACAAATATGATAAAACATCTGTTTGAAAGGCTGTTGTAGCAGTCTGGCAAAAGATAAGAACTGGGCACAGTGAAAGTTGTGATGTTGTTCTGATGTTATCCAGTTTTCTTCTCTCTCTCACTTACAGACTAAAGTTTTCCCAAGAAAAGTTTCTGGTCTTTTATCTTTGAAGGAAGGATAGAGAACCTGCCTATGTCACTTAATTATTCTAGGTCTTACTTTTCTTATCTGTAAACTAATAGACAGTTTCCAAGTTCCTTCCTATTTTAATGTTCTATGGAAATACTTTGCTGCCAGTTGAGAATGTTAACCATCGACACCAACCACGGGTGAAACAAATAATACTTCAGGATTCCTCATTTTTCACTGACTTAAGCTCGTGGGGGGCTACCTGAGTGACTTGGTGGTAGAGAATCCTCCTGCAATGCAGGAGATGTGGGTTTGATCCCAGGGTTAGGAAGATCCCCTGGAGAAGGAAATGGCAACCCACTCCAGTATTCCTGCCTGGGAAGTCCCATGGAGATGAGCCTGGTGGGCTACAGTCCATGGGGTCACAAAAGAGTCGGACACAACTTAGGGACGGAACGACAACAAGAAGCTAGTGTGACCTGAGTCTCCAAGTGATTGGGAATATTCTAGACAGTGTACAGTTTTTATTAACTTTATAAAATAACTTTCTATTTAAAAGATACAGACATTTTGTGATGTGAGACCAAATTAAACACAGTACTTAAACACAGTACATGGATTTAAACACCGTGTATCTTATTGTCTTTGTTCTTGTTTTGGAAGTGCAACATGAAATACTGGTTCCCAACTACAGCACCTGTCTCCAGTCCTTCTCTATTTTTAAACTTTTCCCACAGTAATAAGAATGCCTAAGGATTTATATTCACTAAAAAAACTGAGCGCAGAATAATTGATGCTTTTGAACTATAGTGTTGGAGAAGACTCTTGAGAGTCCCTTGGACTGCAATGAGACCCAACCAGTCCATCCTAAAGGAAATCAGTCCTGAATATTCATTGGAAGGACTGATGCTGAACTTGAAACTCCAATACTTTGGCCACCTGATACGAAGAACTGACTCATTTGAAAAGACTCTGATGCTGGGAAAGATTGAAGGTGGGAGGAGAAGGAGACGAAAGAGGATGAGATAGTTGGATGGCATCACCAACTCCATGGACATAAGTTTGAGCAAGCACCAGGAGTTGGTAATGGACAGGGAAGCCTGGTGTGCTGCAGTCCATGGGATCGCAAAGAGTCGGACCCAACTGAGCAAGTGAACTTAACTGAACTGAAGAATAGCTGTCTTTATATCTGTATCTCTGAAAGGAGGGTAGAGAAACAACAGAACTAATACACAAAATAGTGTCTGTAATATTTTATTATGATGACACTAGAGTGGTAGCCAAAATTTATCATCTCTTAGGAATTCATAAAAAGAGACATGACATGTATTTCTCTTCTATCCAGTTTCAGTTATCTAAGTGCAGCCTAAGTTCTCAGTTCTTATTCCAGATACACTGTTCAGAATTTAATTGCACATGAAAAAAGTTTTAAAGCTGTTATTTTGTCCATAATCTCATATGCTCCTATCATAGTTAGCGCCCGAGTTAGTTGATCTCTTAAAGCAGCAGTGGTTACTGACAAGTTGTTCTTTTCCATTTTCCACTTATCAAGTACTTGGTGGACTCTCTCGCTTAGTGAAACAGTGCTGAAAAAATTTTAAATAATAATTATTTTAATTATCAGTTAGGAACATTGTTTTAAACTGCAACCTAGATATACAGTTTGCCAGAGTGACTAAATTAACTGAAGACAGTCTATATAAAAATATAGCATAGAGTTTGACACATAGTAAGTGAATATCAGTCCTATGCCAGCCCTTGTTGCCTTGTACAACACTGACAATTCAATTAACATTTGATTCTAAGAGAGATTTACTCAAGACCTCAATATAGTTGTGGCCTATTTACTGTAGACCAGTGCATTACTGCTCCTGCACTACATGCTTGACTTCATGACAACTCTCTTAGGTAAATCTGTTTATTTTACTAGTGGAAAACTGAGGCTTACAAAAGTTAGAGGACTTATCCAGGGTCACAAAACTAGTTGGGATTTAGAGCCAAGCAGTCTATCCTCAGAGTTCTTGCTCTCAAACTACTGTAACCATATGGATCTCAAACATATAGTAAACTAAAATCAGTCTTTTATAACAAATAGAGTTCATGTTAATATGAATGTTTCAGAAGCATGTAATATCAGTATGATATAAACCAGAACATGAGAATGGGCTTATACTACAGGTTGTCATTTATACATACCTCAATGCAGACTTATCACTTTCTGAGATTGTCAGGTTTAATTTTTGACACAAAAATTGAAAATGTGTTTCAGTAATATTCTTGGCAACTATCTTGAAGATCTTCGCTAAGATTTTCTCTACAGTGGAACATAAAAGAAAATTTAGGCCATGTGTTTTGAAAAATGTACTCTATTTTGAGTTACTATTATAGCTAGGTTTTTAACTTCTGTGCTTTTATACAATGTATATATCAAACAAAATTGAAAAATAAGTACAGATATACTAATTGAAATTTGAGAAGATAACAAAATAGAAATTTGAACCACTTAGTCCATTTCTTCTAAATTCTGAATAACCCTAAACATAAATAACATAAATATCAATTTCCCATAAAATGTCTATTTAGAAGAATATCATAAGCAACTTCAAAGTGATCATTAAACCCTTTAATTCTTTAAGGATTTGAAACAAATTTAACTCCTTCCTTCAGTTCTGGCTTTTTAATATGCTTCTTTGGATATTATCCTGAGAAACCAAGTTTAACACTACTATAAATACGGTGTACACACACATATATATGCTTGTTTTATATTCTCATCATGTATTTAATGAATGTTGGCTTAGACATAACTAGAGTGTTTTTAGTTTAGAAAAAGCTATTAGCTAATATGAACTAGATCCATCTTTCTGTTAACCAGGGTAACTTGAGAATTTTCAAAAACTAGAGATCTGCCACCCCTCTATAATCATCTCAAATATGTTTAGTGCTTTCTGTTTTAAAATATTTATCCATACCATTAATCACTCAGGCTAGATTGTATGTTAATGATATAATTGAAAATCCAGTCTTCTAAGTGAAATTTTAAGGAAGAGACCCCATGTTCCTTGTTAATTGCAGGATAAATATATCTCCCATGATGACTTCCTCTTCAGTCTCTGTGGTGCCAAGCCTGCAGTGTGAAGGCCCCATGGGAATAAAGAAAGGCGATAAATGACTTGAATTCTCTTGTTTTTGCTGACTTTGATTTACTGTCATTGCCTGTTGAACTTTCCCTTCCATGGGCTAGAACCACATGAACCTTCTATCCTCAGGAACTTGAGTAACAGAATGTTAACAAGGAAGTTCAGTCATGTAACTTTACAGCCCTTCTCTAAAGTACTGTAACCTAGCAATAACACAGATCTTTAGAAAGGCCTTCAAGCTTTGTTTTACAAAAGTTTACAAAAGTAAACTTACCATTAAATATCCCCTTTTATGATAGCAGAACCAACTTGCATAGAAAGTTAGAGAAAAGAACTACTGTGACTTTTTTGCTTAGGCTCCTTCCATCAATGAGGCCGTCTTCTTGCATAATCTTCAGATAGGTAACCATACATATTGTGGCTAAGGTAACCATACATATTGTGGCTTACAGAGGACTGTGCATTTTTAGTGACCATCTCAACAGATTAAAGGATTATGATGGTATAAACCTCTTGATTACACAGACAGGGTACATAATAGAATGATTTGGGGGGACAGTTGTATATATTCTCTTTCCCCAAATCTGGATCATTAAATTGATTTAATACTTAAAAACTGCATTAAATTGGAGGACAAAAATCTGGATCTATTCTGAGGATTGACAGTGAGTGGCAAACTCAGAGACCCAGGAAAAAGCTTAGACTTTGGGAACCCAAACCCAGGGAAAGAATGAGACAGTGAAACTTCCATCCAAAGACTTGGAGAAACCAGTCTCCATCTGGTGAAAGGGCATTTAAAGAAACTGGACCCAGTCTCTAAAGTAATCAGAGGAGTACTTAAGAACAGCAGGAATGAAGATTGCCTAAGGACTGCAGACAAGTAATAGCATTGGGCCAAGTAAACCTGATCTGTGAACTGCCTTCAAGGCCAAACACGACTTTTGGAACGACTGCATATGGTGATATAGTCCAGAACTGATAAAAAAAATTCAATATGTAGATTCTCTGAGTCTGGCCACGATCATGATGGCCACAACCTCTTGAAGTGCATCAAGGCTAGTAGATGGGGAGCAACTCATCTGTGACTTAAATTTACCTGTTTTTCAATGGTTCAAAATGTAAAGACCTAGATTAGATAATCTGAATTATCAAAATAAACTCCCAGCCTTCAGAAAAGGGAAGATGATAAATACTTTAATGTCCCTGCCAGATTGAAAACTTCTGATTAAAGCAAATTATTTGTTAACATACACATACCAGAAAATGACATTACCTACCATCTCTTTCATCTGCCCTCTGTAGATAGCGTGCAATAGTATACAATTGTTTTCCTTTACAGATTTCCATTGGTGGTCTCAGCAAAGGGTTATCATCAAAATTTATCTCCTTCAGTGAAAAAAGGTTGTAGATACCACTAGGCAGAACTGAAAGATTATTTCCTAGCAGAAAAAAAAATAATTGAATTATATCGTTTTGTAAAGGAAAACTATGGAGACAAATAACAACCATGTAAAGGACAGGGAGGTCTGGCATGCTGCAGTCCATGGCCACGAAGAGTCGGACACAACATGGCAACTTAACAACAACAACGAAAGGGGGTCTGTTGAGTCTCACTGACGCAGTGCCGGAGGAGCCCCACTGTCGCAGTGCCGGAGGGGCCCCACTGACGCAGTGCCGGAGGAGCCTCACGGTGCTGGCAGATTTTAAGTTCTTGCTGTTGTCCACTTGCTAGGAGTGAAAAGGAGGATGTATAGAAACAGAGCAAGGATTCTTTTTTCTCATCGAGAATGACAGAATAAGATAGGAGGCTTTCCTCTTGCAATACCAGAATGGACTTTACAGAGTAAGTGTGATGGTACTTTTTTTCCAGTAATTTTTTAAAATAAACTTCTTGTTTCCAGGAATTTCAGATTTACAGAAAAGTTGCAGAAGTTGTATGCAGTTCTTGAATACTTTTCATCTAGTTTTAGTTTTCCCTGATGTTATCATCTCACATTATTATGTTACTTTTTTTGGGCCCATCATCCAGTGTGCAGGATCTTCAACCAGGAATTGAACCTGTGCCCTCTACAGTAGAAGCAGAGTATTAACTACTGCACTACCAGGGAAGTCCCCTCTGTCACATTTTTAAATCCAAGAAGCTAACGTTGACACAGTACTATTAAATAGGCTTTGGATGCTTTTGAATTTCATTATATTTCCATCAATGTCCTTTTTCTGTTCCAGTTATCTATTCCAGAATAGCACACTGCATACAGGTATGTCTTCCAGTCCATGAGAATTCCTCAGCCTGTCCTTGTTTCTCAAGATCTTAATGGTTTTGTATAGAACTGGTTAGGAGTTCGAAGAATATTTCCTAATATGAGTTTATCTGATGTATTTTTTCATAAATAGACTGGGGTTATGGGTTTTTGGAAAGAACACCACAGAGATTGAGTGCTCTCTTCACCTCAGGGATACCTGACATCCACAAGATATCACTAGCGTGTTAACCTTGATCCCTTGGCTAAAATAGTGTCTGCCAGGTTTCTGCAAGGTAATGTTTTTATTTTCTCCTTTCCATACTTTGTTCTTTAGAACGGGATTATAAAGTCTAGTCCATCCTCAAAGAGTGGAGAGTAAGCTCCACTTCCTTAAATGTAATTTTTTCAAAACCATCTTAATCTATTGATAATATAAACTTGACATGAAAAGTAAAACTGTGATTACAGACAAAGAATTTGTCATCACTTCAAGAGGAACTGGCCTAAAGTCTGCCTTTGTGTTATTTGTATATTTTATGGCTGTGTTATTTTAGCCAAGAATAAAGGAACCTGGTTCCTTTTAGTGAAGAAAGGTTTTAGAAACCAAGATCTGGGTACTAGGTTGTTTCTTGGAGTATGTGCTGCTTCTGACTCATGTATATTCTCTCTCCCTGATATTACTAGCTCTGGGGAAAACCAGTTACCATGTCTTGAAGGGGCTGACATGGCAGGGAACTCAATTCTGCTGCCAGTAGCCACATAAATAAGTTTTGAAGCAAATCTACTAGCCTTAATCAAGCCTGTCTGTAGTACCAACCAATAGATTGGCTGCCATCTCATACAAGATTCTGAGACAGAGCAAGTCAACTAAACACCTTCTGGGTTCCTGACGCTCAGAAACTGTGTGAAATAAATATGTTATTGATTTGAGAAGCTAAATTTTGTGGAAATTTGTCACACATCAACAGACAACCGATATAACAGCTACCAGCTGAAAGTACTGTGAGATCTAAGGAGCTGCCAACTGCAGGGAAGGAGTTTGCATTTTTAATTCAGCAACTTAAGTGCCTGATGAAGCAACAATAGCAACCAGAACAAATGTCAACTTTCTTTGGAGAAAGATAGAATTGATGATAGACTTCAGGATTCAAAACAGAGAAACAAGAAAGTGTGGCTCACTCCCAGGAGAAAAAAACTGACTCAATTATTGTAGTTAACAATAAAAGAATTTTATTGTTAAAGCAGTTAATACAATGAAGTTTAAGAATATAAAGAAAGATAGTCTCAAATGAATGAAAAAATGGGAAATCTTGGAGGAGAACTATAAACTATGAAAAGAAAAATGGCAGTTCTAGAACTGAAAAATTTAGTATCTGAAATTAAAAGTTAATCCGACAGATGTAACAGAATAGAGATCATAGACAAGTCAGTAAACTTGAAGGCAGATCAGTATGAGATGCTTAAAAGCTGTGTGTGTACACACACACAGTTTTAGGGATTTGTAAGACAATACGTAAAGGTAATTGGAATCTTACAAAGAGAAGAGAGAAAATGAAGCAGAAAAAATTTTTGAAGAAATAGGTTAAAAATCCCCAATTTAGTAAAATATTCAGACCAGAAACAGCAAAATCCAAGCAGTATAAATAAACATGAAAACCACACCTTTAATGAATATCACAGAAAGTTCAGAGTAATCCTCTCAAAAAATCAGGTCCTCCACTGAATCAATCAAAAGTTGGAAAGCAATGACAGAATCAGCTTTTTCATAGTTCTGGCATTTACTCCAGGATTTTACAGTTAGTAGGACCCTGTTCCAGGAAGAAAATGGCAGAAGAGTTTTGGTAAGAGAGCACTGAGACTTTTCTCCCTGCCACTCTCCACTTCCAGGGCAGCAGCAGTCAGAGAGGGCTGGGGCGGCCTGCGTTCCTGGTACAGCATGCTGGTATCAGAAAGCCAACATAGACTTTGTTCTTTGAATACTGTGCTTTTGCATTTTGACCTGTCTGCTGATCTTCTGATGGACTGGCACAGAGGATGACCTTTGTTTTGCTCCCCACCCCACCCCCCCCAGACTGGAGCAGCCTCCCTGGTGGCAGTCGTTGTCCCGTGTAAAGACATACGCTGTCTGTCTCCCCCTCCCCCACAAGGGAGGGGGGCAAAGAACAGCAGACAAAGAAAGCAGCAGACAAATTCAAAAGCCCAGGCAGGAGAAGGCTGAGGAGGAAGTTTCTTGGGGGAATTAGGGTTCAGAAGGGCCACAGTATATTCTGGGGGAAATGGAATGCAATAAGCATATTCAGAACTGGACACCTGCCCAGAAGAAAACTGAGAGAATCCTAGACTTGCACCTGAGGTGGATTTCTGGGCTTCCCACAGTCAGCAAAAGACTAAGACAGAGTTGTAGGTGGCCTGGCTTAGTGTTAACGTGCCCCAGCTTAGAGCTAAACTGCAAAGACTGGGAAAGTCTATTTTCTTTTATGGCTCTGGGTATTGAGGACAGAAGCTATCCATACAAATACTAACCAAAGAGCTGGGGTGGTTTTATATAATATCAGATAACAAAAACTTTAAGTCAATAACTGTTATAGAAGACAAAGGACAGTATATATTGATAAGAGGATCATTACATCAAGAAGATATAACAATTAGAAGTATGTACAAACCAAACAACAGAGCCCCAAAACATACTGGGCAAATTCTGATAGGATTGAAGGGAAAATCTGGTGGTTTTAAATTAATAAATGGAAGCTTTAATACATCACTTTCAGTAATGGATAGAACATTTAGTCAAAAAGTCATTTAGGGGACTTGAGCAGCACTATAAAGCAGTTAAGCCCAATAGATATACATATAACATTCCAACAGCAGAAGACACATTTTTCTCAAGTACACATAGAACATTCTCCATGATAGACTATGTATTAAGGCACAAGACAAGTCTCATTAAGATCGATTCAAAAAAAGCCAAATAGTATATCTATTCTGACCACAGTGGAATGACACTACCAAAGATAATGGAAGGAAAACTGGAAAATTTACTAATTTAAGCAGCATGCCAAATTTAAGCTACCACTGTGTCAAAGATGGAATCAAAAAGGAAATTAAAAAACGCAAAGATAAAATGAAAACACAATAACCAAAAATTATAGATGCAGCAGAAACAGTGCTGAAGATGAAATCTATAGCTGAAAATACCAACACTAAAAAAGAATGTAATTACTTTATATATAAATTAACTAGAAAAATATAAGTAAATTAACCCAAAACTATCAGGAGGAGGAGGAAATAAAGATTGCAAGCATGTTCAGTCAATCAGTTGTGTCCAATTCTTTGCAACCCCATGGACTGTAGCCCCCCAGGCTCGTCTGTCCATGGGATTTTCCAGGCAAGTATACTAAAGTGGGTTACTATTTCCTACTCCATGGAATCTTCTTGACCCAGAGATTAAACCCACATCTCCTGCATCTCCTGTATTGGCAAGCGGATCCTTTACCACTGAGCCACTTGGGAATTTTTAGAGCAGATATAAATGAAATAGAGAATCAATAGAATCAACAAAACCAAAAGCTGGTTCTTTGAAAAGATCAACAAAATTGATAAACCTTTAGTTCAATGGACTAAGGAAAAAGATTCAAATTACCAAAATCAGAAATGAAAGTAGAAACATTACTACTGATTCTATAGAAGTAAAAGATTATAGAGCACTATGACCATTATTATACCAGCAAACTGGATAATCTAGAGGAAATGAACAAATACCTAGAAACACAAAACCTGCCTAGACTAAATCATGGAGAAAGACAGAAAATCTGAATAGATCTATGGCTAGAAAGAAGACAGAAGCAGCAATCAAACATCCTCCAACAGAGAAGAACCCTACACCTTGTGGCTTCACTGGTGAATTCCACCAAATATTTAAAGAACATCTAATGCCAATCCTCAACTCTTCCAAAAAATTGAAGAGGACAGAACACTTCATAACTCATTTCATGAAGCTGCCATTACCCTGATACCAAAGCCAGAAAAAGACACTTCAGGAAATGAAAACTACAGATCAATATCCTTTTTGCACAAATCCTCAACAAAATAAGAGCAAATGAAATCTAACAAAATATTAAAAGGATTATACACCATTGCGAGGTGGGATTTATCTTGAAATGCAAGGATGATACGATATAAGAAAATCAATCAGTGTAACGTGATATTAAGAGAAAAAAGCTCATGATTCTCTCAATGATACAGAAAAGTCATTTAACAAAATTCAATACCATTTTGTTATTAAAAACAATCATATTTGTGTGTTTTTCTAATACTAGTCCTTCAAAATACATGAATAAAATTGATAATTAAAGCAAAAATCATACAAATTCCACAGTCCTACTTGTAGATTTTAATGCCTCTCCAAAGCAACTAATACAAGACAGTATACCAATAAAGACAGAATATTCCAACAAGATTATCAACCAGTACTTATATGATATTTATAAAACACTGTACCTAACACTTGCAGAATATACTTTTTTAGAGTGTGTGGTATGATTATCAAGGATGGAAAAAATGGGTAGAAAAAAGATACACCACTAGAAGTACAGTGGTTACTTCTAGTTTGGTGGTGGTGGTTTAGTTGCTAAGTCATTTCTGACTCTGCAACCACATGTATGGTAGCCTGCCAGCCTCCTCTGTCCATGAGATTTCCCAAGCAAGAATACTGGAGTGGGTTGCCATTTCTTTCTCCAGGGGATCTTTCCTACCTGGGATTGAACCTGCATCTCCTGCATTGGCAGTGGGTTCTTTACCAGTGAGCCACCTGCCCCTACTTCTAGTCTGCGGAGAAGTACAAAAGAAGTTTCGATTCTGTCGTATTTCTTAACAGTCAAAAATATCTCAAGTATATATGTATCCCCTCTTACGGCTGATTCATGTTGAGGTTTGACAGAAAACAACAAAGTTCTGTAAAGCAATTATCCTTCAATAAATAAGTTAATTTAAAAAAAGAATGAAAAAAAAAACTCAAGTAAATGATTCCTTATAGCTGAGAGTAAGCATATAGGTGGTTTTTTCTGTAAGCTTGAAATACTTTATAATAAAAATGAAGAAATATACTAGTCTAGCTTTGAGAATTCTGATATGTTTAGAATGACTTACTTTTGTTGTTGCAATTGAAGTGATTTACTTTGTAAAACACTGTAAGATATTAGATTACTATAGGGTGTAGAAGTGGGCTCAGGGTACCCAGCAGGGAAGGAAAATAGAGAAAATGCTGACCTAAGGTTGTGTGTGGAGAGGGAGAGTGAGGTCAGGTTCACAAAGGGAAGAAATACTGAATGATTAGGTATAGGCAGAGAAGACAGAAAAGAAATGAAAATATGTTCAGGTTCCCCAGCAAGGTCATAGCCTCTTTCAGGGAAGGAACTGGACTTTAGGCTTTGCTCTCAT
Organism: Bos indicus; assembly: GCF_029378745.1. NCBI lineage: Eukaryota > Metazoa > Chordata > Mammalia > Artiodactyla > Bovidae > Bos > Bos indicus. The sequence goes on from NC_091763.1 coordinate 9,856,393, forward strand.
TTTCTGTATGTGCAATAGCCATTTCCTTCCAATGGGCACTTAATACATGGTGTTGATTGCTTGCCATTCTGTCTTGTCAGCAAAATTTGCAACCTAGAAACTAAAACTCAACTTACTGATAATCCTTATTGATTATACTTGACACTCACCACTCAAGTTTAGCTGCTGGAGAGCATTTAAAGACAGAAAAGATGATGGCAGATATCTTATTTGATTGTTGTCTGCCTTTAGACTAACCAGACTCCTCAGTTCCCCTATATTTGTTGGCATCTCTCTGATTGCATTATTTGAGATATCAAGTCCTTTAAGTTTAGTCATATTAGACAGCTCTTCTGGAAGTCTTGTTAGCTGTAACAAAAGTTAAACAATTATATTTTTAATAAATATTTCTATGATGAAAACTTTTTCTGAAATAAAAGGGAAGGAGAGATTTTTGTTTGTTTGTTTCAAAAAAGAAGATATTTTCACTATGTCACAAAGTCCTTGTGATTCCCTTCCTTAATAAAACCCACAACAAATTGTGTAACATCCAAATATCTCCCCAGTCTGACCAATGCTACCTATTCAACCCTGTGGCTTATTAACTACTTTTTTCACTCTCCCAACACTTGATGTTCAGTGCACCTTATCCCTTCTGTCCCTAAAGCTTACCCTGCTTTGATTTCTTCTCCCTGAAGTCTTTCTAAACTATTCTCTTCCATATTTGATCTCTTTCCTCCTACTCTCATCAACAGAGCTTTCTATTAATCCCTTGTGTATGTATTCTCCTTGGATTTTTAAATGACATAATGTATGTTTTATAGTTTTTTAATACATGTTCCCAATCATAATACATTTTGAGTAAGTGTTCAGTAAATTCCTTTGTAATAGACACACACAGTTTAGCAATGTAGCTTCAAATGAAAATTCCTAGTACAAAAAGTATTGCAAAGTAACAGGAATTAAAATACTCTGCTAAGGCAAAGAAGAAATATGCATCTTCAGAAAAAATAAGGTCATCACAAGTGACTTCTGAAATAGAGGAAGTCCTGTGAGTGCAAAAAAGTGTTTTGAATATGTGGGCTCCTCAAAAATAATCAGACAACAAAGTAAATACTGCATATTGAGCTCAGTGTTCTTCCATGTATAAAAGAAGCATAATAGATGACCCTAACTTCAGGGAGATTAAAATTCAGTTTGGGAACAAAATGTATGCGTGTGCATGCTCAGTCACTTCAGTTGTGTCTGACTCTTTGCAATCCTGTGGACCCTTTCCAACCCTGTGGCCTGATATTCGGCTCCTCTGTCCATGGGATTCCCCAGGCTAGAATACTGGAGTGGGTTGCCGTGCCCTCCTCCAGGGGACCTTCCTGACTCAGGAACCAAACCCGCATCGCTTCTCCTGCATTGGCAGGCGGGTTCTTTACCACTAGCGCCACTTGGGAAGCCCAAAATATACACATATGAAACAATCAGAGATCAGCACTAATCAATAAGTAATTCAGTGCCAAAATAATGTTTACGATAATATAGAGAGAGAATTTAGGGAATGTATATCAGCATAAATGAAAACAAAAAAGAAGCTTCATGTAGCAGGTGGGACTCAAATGGCTTTTTGAGAATGAATGGGAATTACAGGACACTCCAGGCAAGACAAATATCATGCATACAAATGGCCAGTGAAAAGCTGGCAAGCAAAGAGGTGACAGGAAGCAGAAGGAGATATGTTCAGAGAAGGAATATGGAACCAGCCTCTGGCAAGACTTGAAATCTGGTCCTGTTGGGAGGAGTCTGATCAACACAAATAGCTAGGTCTACAATTTGACAATCCTTCAAACAAATATTCTTTAACAACTTGCTCAGCATTTCTTAGAGGAAGTGCCTCAGAACTGTGTGATGAGAGAGCTACTCTGAAAGGAAAATTTCTGTTGGGCATCCTTCACTCAGCAAAATAAAAGCCCTGTAATTAACCTTATTCCTGTTCTTCAGATGACTGTTCAGTGAATATATGCCGTTTATAGATTAATCTTTTGAGTATATTACCTTCACCCCAAGAGGGTTATCAAAGTGATCTTTCCAATTATAGAGGATATTCCTTTTGAGAGGAGTTTTGATATATCATTTTTCTCATTTAGTGACCTTCAAATTGATGTTTTAATGACGTGGAATGGTGTCTTTGGCAACCATCCACCCATCCAAGGGATCCAGATTCCTAAGAATGGCCCTGTGAAATGAAGGCTGGTAGTTTGATGAGTCCTGAGAAAAGGCAGGTGACGGACTCAAAGAGAATAGCAGAAGTTTCCCCGAGTAGTCTAGGCATGAACTGAGCAATAAGCATGGACCAGGACAGAGCCAGTGACATTGGAAAAGAGAGAGGATCCAAAAGCTTTTTCAGAGGAAAAATGAAATTGCTTTGGTGTAAGATTCAGTATGACTGGTGATGGTTCCATGATTTCTAGATCGACAGGTCTGAAGAAAGTGGCATCACAAACAGAAATGGGGAAATTTTGAAGGGAGTTGCGTTAGAAAGAAAGGTGGGTTTGATTTTGAAGTTATATTGAGTTTGAGACAATAGAAGAATAGGAGAACAGAGAATATCCAGGGAATCTGTGGTACTAGCTCACTGGTGAAAGATTAGCTCCAGATATGTGGATCTGAGAGTTATGTGCATGCTGAGGTCTAGGAAGCAGTTAATAGAAAAGAGAAAATTAAAGACACAACTTTGTAGATTTCCATAGGAAGATATAGGAAGAGAAAGCGAGAGGATTATAAATCAGCCAAGGAATTAGTTGATGATTATAGTACAGAACTAAAACGTGTCTTTTAGTATAAGAGAAACTTTTAAAACATAACATGTATTATTATTCATTCCATCTACTTAAGCAAGTATTTTCTGGAGTAGTCTTTCTGGAAAATGTATATATAGCTGCTGCTGCTGCTGCTGCTGCTAAGTCACTTCAGTCGTGTCCGACTCTGTGCAACCCCATAGATGGCAGCCCACCAGGCTCTCCCATCCCTGGGGTTCTCCAGGCAAGAACACTGGAGTGGGTTGCCATTTCCTTCTCCAGTATATATAGCAGATAGGTTTAAAATGTCAAATAACTTTGGGAAATGTGGGTTAAATAGAGACAAACCAATCTCTTTGTGCAGGACATTTGAGAGCTTTTAATATGCTGAATCCATTGTGATTCTCTAAGAGCCCAGTGCTTCACAAAGCTCATGGGCCTAGTATTTTTTTTTTTTTTTTGGGCCTAGTATTTTTTAGTAACAGACTCTGGGAAATCTTGGGCTTCCCTTCTGGCTCAGACAGTAAAGAATTTGCCTGGAATCTTCCGGGAGACCCAGGTTTGATGCCTGGGTCGGGAAGATCCCCTGGAGGAGGAGCTGGCCACCCACTCCAGTATTCTTCCCTCAACAGAGGAGCAAGAATTCCATGGACGGAGGAGCCTGGTGGGCTCTAGTCCATGAGGTTGCAAAGAGCTGGACACATAACACATACTAGGAAATCTTGCTGTCCATAATAGTCCCTTGTGACTTGTGTGACTTGTTAAAGTCGCTCAGTTGTGTCTCACTCTTTGTGACCTCATGGACTATACAGTCCATGTAATTCTCCAGGCCAGAATACTGGAGTGGGGTAGCCTTTACCTTCTCCAGGGGATCTTTCCAACCCAGGGATCAAACCCAGGTCTCCTGTATTGCAGGCGAATTCTTTACCAGCTGAGCCACAAGAGAAGCCCAAGAATACTGGAGTGGGTAGCCTATCCCTTCTCCAGATAATAGTCCCAGCCTCTATCAAATTAATTTGACTGTGGTGGTCAAATTAAAGATAGCTAGGTAATAGCTGTGTCCTTTTCACTTGTTTACTGAGATCTTAATATATAAATCAAATTCTTTGATTTTTAAAAAATATTTCCATAAAATTCAGTCAGTGTTGAGTAAACTGAAATGCTGTAAGAACATTTATACCCATTGATCTAGCAGTTCTTTAGGGGAAATTCCATAGGGAAATAGTAAAATATGAAAAGGGTACATTTATGAAGAAGTTCAATCATAGCATTATTTATGATAAAAATTAAAACATCATAGAATGCTTAACAACAGAGGATTAGTTACACATATCATGCATTGGTTATAATAATTATTGGGAAGATTATGTTATGGGTAAATTTGTATATGTTAAGTGAAAATGGAAGACTTTAAAATTGAGTATGCAGTATTTCTACAACTGCTTATAAAATTATATAAATAAGAAAAAGCAAGAGTAAAAGTAAGTTAGGACTTCCCTGATGGCTCAGATGGTAAAGCGTCTGTCTACGATGCAGGAGACCTGGGTTCAATCCTGGGTTGGGAAGATCCCCTGGAGAAGGAAATGGCAATCCACTCCAGTACTATTGCCTGGAAAATCCCATGGACAGAGGAGCCTGGTAGGCTACAGTCCATGGGGTCGCAAAGAGTCGGACACAACTGAGCGACTTCACTTTCACTTTCAAAAGTAAGTTGTATCAACATATGTCCAGTACTTCCGGAATTTATTTTTACTTCTTTTTTGTCAATTTTCCAAATTTTCAATAATGTGTTTATGTTACATCTATAAGTTAAGTGAAAATAAATCTATAAATTTGTCACCTTTAATTACTTGGTATTTCATTTTAGTGAAATGTTTTCCTGTTAAACTCTTGTGTTGCAAAGTTTATTTGTAAGCCATGTTTGAGGTCAAAAAATAAAATATTCCAGCTAAATTAAACACACACACACTGCAGCTTAGATTCTGATCCCCTCAGCCCTCCCTTCCTCACAAAGCCCAAGCTGTCTCTTACCTTTTTCCCATTTATCTGGCTTATATTCAATTCTTCCAGTGATTGAAGGTGGCAAAGTTCAACAGGAAAATATATAAATTGATTGTTTGAGATGTTTAATTTCTGGATTCCTTTTAAGTTACAGATTTCTGAAGGTATAGTCTGTATTTGGTTTTCTGAAAGATCAAGTACTCTCAAATTGTCTAAAGTACACACTTCTGTGGGGAAAGTTTCCAACCTATTATAGCATAAAATAAGAACATGGAGTGATACCATGTTGGAAATAGATGGTGGTATTTTCCTTATTTTGTTTTTACCAAGATCCAGGTATTCAAGATTAATAAGAGAACATAAGTGCTCAGAAAATAAAAGGAGTTTGTTTTCATTAAATTCTAAATGAAGCAGTTGTTTATTGAAAGATATGTCTACAGGTATTTCTGAAATATAATTTCCATTTAAACTCAAATAATAAAGAGAGTCTAAAGCACACAAACCTAGTGGAAAATACATTATTTTATTATAACTCAATTCAACTTTAGCTATGTTTTTGCAGCTTTTTATTTCAATGGGAAAATCTGTGATAAAATTTCCTGAAAATTCTAGGCTGAACATATTATTAAGATGTGAAATATATTCAGGTATTTTCACTAGATAGTTCCTGTTTATATGGAGTTTTCTTAAATTTTTAAGCTTATGGATGTTCTTAGGAAGTTCTGTTAATTTATTATCACTAAGACTAAGGCATTCCAACACTGCACAGTGGGAAATGTTCTCTGGCATGTCTTTCAATAAATTTTTATCAAGTATTAGAATCCTGAGTTCCTTAAAATTCTCAATTTTGTTTGAAATAACTTCCAATTTATTGTCTGCCAGTTGGAGTTCTTTCATTTTGAGCAATAAAAAAATTTCCACAGCCAAAAAAGTAAGTTTATTGTGATCCAGTAAAAGTTTTTCTAAATTTTTAAGCTCCTTAATTTCTTTTGGCAAACTGTTTATCAGGTTTCCAGTAAGATTTAGTGAAATTAACTTGGGAAGGAAGCACAAAGCTTTAGGAAATATTGTTAACCGATTATATTCCAGATTAAGAGCCCTCAAGTTTTTCAAACTAGACAGGGCATCCGGTATATGTCTTAACTTATTTTTAGCCAAATTTAAAATTTCCAAGTTTTTAAGACTTTCCAAGCCAGAAGGAAAATCCTCAATGCAATTGTTATTTAAAAATAGTTCCTTGATATTCCCAAGCTGTGATATTTCTTTAGGTATATGTGATATTTGGTTGTAACTGACATTTAATAGTTTTAAATTATGAAGTAACTGAATTTCAGATGGAAGTGTTGATAGCCCATTTTTTTGTATGGATAGAATTTCAAGTCCTAGCATATCCCTTGAGTCTGCCCCTTTAAAACTTTTGATTTCATTCTCATCTAAATACAGATATTTTACATATTTGACTTTTAAAATGTCCTTAGGGAATTCTTGTAAACCCTTGGCTTTGAGGTTAATTGTGAAGTTATCTGATGGTAAGCCAGATCCTTTCTGATTTTCTTCAGAGAGTTGTGGACTAATTTTTCCTAATGTTTCATGAGATAGGGAGTCAACAAAAGCCTGATATTCAGCCCTCATCTCAGTTTCTGATAATGATGAATTTTGTGAAATTCCAGTTTTTGACTGCAGGCTGTCATATGTAGTAATTGTTTCAGAAAATTGGAGACTTTTCCTTTGTTCTTCATTTTTCTTAGACTTACTTCCAGAGGAAGATGCTAATGTGTTTTTACTAGGATGCGTTTCATAAATTTGGTTGGACGATGTCTCATCAGAATCTTCCTTTAACAAGTTTGATGTTTCTTTAGTAAGTCCAGATTCCTCCACTGACCGTGATCTAGATTCTTTTCTATATCGACTAATGATATCCTCTAGCTCTTCTGAAGTACGCTTCTTTTCAGACATCTTATTTGTGGGTATATTTTATACCAATACAAGATTGTAACTCAGTTATAATTTTCACGTTTAATTTTTTTCCTTTGAACCTACAAAACAAATGTTGATGTTAAGAGATATAATAAAGATGTTAAAGTTACAAAAGAATTTTAATACAATAATTTTTATTCTATAATGAATAATTTCATAATCATTAAAAAAACATTTATAATTAATTAACTTATATATAATTACTGGCTAAAGACAGTTTATTGATTGGATGCATTTATCACATGATACTCTTAAAATCACATTAAGATTATAGAAAGGAATAAAAATATCAAAGAAAATGAGAAAGGACACATAAGGGAATGAAAGAACTCAAGTTTTTGGAAGACAGGGTGTAGCCAGTGACTCCCTCGTGCCACATGTAGAGACTTTCAGTCTTTTGTGGGTTTGTTTACATATGGTAGATTTACATCTGGTATTGAAGTATCTTGTCCCAACAAATTCTCGTGTATGACAGTTCTCCAATAGGTGAAAATAAAATGTCTTAAGGAAGTGGGGATGCTTGCAGTAAAAGTAAACTAGAGGTAAAACAACCTTTTCAAGGATTAATGTCTGACTTTAAGTCTTTTGTGTAACTCTTGAGGAACCTCCACAGCTAGGGAGCAACCTCCTCAAGAGGTCTGAATTTGATCTCTGTAGGTCCCTCTTTCAAGTTTATTCGTTTTAACAACCCAATCTGCATCCCCAGGGGTGGTAGCTGCTACTTATTTTTATTGTCTCTGTTGCTGAAGTCTCACCTTTATCTTTTCAGCACTCCAATACTTGTCTACACAACTCCCTATATTAACAAATTATTATTATTATTAATTGAAATATGGTCGATTTATAGTATTGTGTTAGTTTCAGGTATACAGCAAAGTGATTCAGTAATATTTTTGCAGATTATTTTCTACAATAGGTTATTACAAGATATTGAATATAGTTCCCTGTGTGATGCAGTAAATCCGCGCTGCTTATCTATTTTATGTATAGTACTTTGTATCTGTTAGTCCCATACTCCTCTAATTTATCTCCCTCTGCCACCTTTCCCCTTTGGTAAGCATAACCATAAGTTTGTTTTTTGATGCCTGTGAGTCTATTTCTGTTTTGTATATATGTGTTCGTTTGTATTTTTTTTAGATTCCACATGTAAATGATACCATATAATACTTGTCTTTATCTGACTTGCTTCTCTAAGAATAATATTCTCTTGGTCCATCGTGTTTCTGCAAATGGCAATATTTCATTCTTTTTTATGGCTAAGTATTATTCCATCACACACACACGCACCGCATCTTAAGGGAGTCATCTGTTGATGAGTTCCATGTCTTGGCTATTGTAAATAGTGCTTCCGTGAACATTGGGGTGTGTGTATCTTTTTAATTAGAGTTTTCATCTTTTCCAGATATATACCCAGGAGTGGAACTGCTGGACTATGTGGTAGCTATCTTTTTAAGACACCTCCATACTGTTTTCCATAGTGGCTGCACCAATTTACCTTCGCACCAACCGTGTATAGGGTTTCCTTTTCTCCACACCCCCTCCAGCATTTATTATTTGTAGACGATGGCCATTTTGACTAATGTGAAGTGCTACCTCATTGTGGTTTTGACTTGCATTTCTCTAATAGTTAGAGATGTTGAGCATTTTTTATGCATCTGTATGTCTTCTCTGAATAAATGTCTATTTAGGCTTTCTGGTTTTTTTTTTTTTTTTGGTTTGGTTGTTTTCTTCAATGTTGAGTTATATTAGCTGTTTGTATATTTTGGATATTAATCCTTTGTTGCATTATTCAAAAATATTTTCTCCCATTCCTTATGTTGCCTTTTCATTTTGTTGGTGGTTTCTTAAATGCTTTGCAAAAGCTCTAAGTTTGATTAGGTCCTGTTTGTTTATTTTTGCTTTTATTTCTTTTGCCTTGGGAGATTGATCTAAGAAAATATTACTATGATTTATGTCAGGATGTCTTGTCCATATTTTGTTCTAGGAATTTTATGGAATCATGTCTTATATTTAGTTCCTTAAACCATTGTGAGTTTATTTTTGTATGTGGTGTGAGAGAGTGTCCTAATTTCATTGATTTACTTGTAGTTGTCCAGTTTTCCCAACATCACTTGTTAAAAGAGTCTTTTATCCTTTGTATATTCTTATCTCCTTTGTAGTAGATTGATGGACTATGGGTGTGTGTGTGTCCCTGGTCTCTTTATTCTGCTCCAATGATCCATATGTCAGTTTTTGTGTCAGTACTGCGCTGTTTTGATTACTGTATATTTGTAGTATAGTCTGAAGTCTTGAAGGGTTATGCCTCCAACTTTCTTCTTTTCCCTCAGGATTGCTTTGGCAACTCTAGGTCTTCTGTGGCTCCATATAAAATTTAGGATTATTTATTATAGTTTGTGGAAAATGTCATGCATATATTGAGAGGGATTGCATTAAATCTGTAGATTGCATTGTATGGCCATTTTAACAGTATTAATTCTTCCAATCCAAGAGCATAGGGTATCTCTTGATTTCTTTGACTCACCTTCAATTTCTTTATCAATGTTTTGTAGTTTTCATTGTGTAAATCTTTTCCATTCTTGGGTAAGTTTATTCTTAGGTTTTTCTTAAGTTACTTTTAAACAGGATTTTTTAATTTATTTTATTTTTTAATTTAATTTAATTTAATTTTATTTTTTTAAATTTTATTTTATTTTTAAACTTTACAATATTGTATTGGTTTTGCCAAATATCGAAATGAATCCGCCACAGGTATACATGTGTTCCCCATCCTGAATAAACAGGATTTTTTAAAAACTTTCTCTTTCTGGCATTTCCTTGTTAGTGTGAAGAAATGCAAGAGATATATATATATATTAATCTTATATTCTGCTACCTTGCTGAATTCACAGATTAGTTCTAATAATTTTTATATGGATATTTTAGGGTTCTATATATAGATTATCATGACACCTGGAAATAGTGACAGTTTTACCTCTTCATTTACAATTTCTATGCCTTTTATCTCTTTTTCATGCCTGATTGCTGTGGCTGGGACTTCTAATACTATGATGAATAGAAGCGGTGAGAGTGGGTATCCTGTCTAGTTTCTGAATTTAGTAGAAAGGCTTTCAGCTTTTCACCATTGAATATTATGTTGACTGTGGGTTTTTCACAAATGGCTTTTATTATTTGAGATATGTTCCTCTCTACCCACTTTGGTAAGAGTTTTTATCATGAATGGATATTTAATTTTGTCAAATGCTTTTTCTGCATCTGTTGAGATGATCATGTGGTTTTTGTCTTTTCTCCTGTTGGTGGTGGTGTATCAACTGATTGATTTACATATGCTGAACTATCCTTGTGACCCTGGAATGAATCTAACTTGATCATGGTGTATGATCCTTTTTATGTGGTGTTGGATTCAGTTTCCTAATATTTGTTGGCAATTTTTGCATCTATAGTCATCAAATATATGGACCTGTAATTTTCTTTTTTGTTGTATCTTTGTCTGGTTTTGGCATAGGGTAATAGTGACTTCATGGAATGAATTTCCCTCCTTTTCAGTTTTTTGGAATAATTTGTGAAGGATCAGTGTAGGATCTTTGTATGTTTGGTAGAATTCCTAAGTGAAGCTGTTCAGTCCTGACTTTTGTTTGCACAGAATTTTATTATGGATTATGTTTTACTTCTAGTGATTGGTCTGTTCAAATTATCTGCTTGTTTTTGACCCAGTTTTGGCAAGCTATGTGTTTCTAGACATGGGTCCATTTCGTCTAGGTTTCCTACCATTTAATTATTCTTAATATTATTATTATTATTTTGTATTTCTGTGGTATCAGTTGTTATTTTTCCTAATTTCTTATTTTGTTGAATTTGGGTTCCCTCTCTTTTCTTCTTGGTAAACCATTTAATATCACAGTAATCCAAGTATATGCCCTGACCAGTAACGCTGAAGAAGCTGAAGTTGAACAGTTCTATGAAGACCTACAAGACCTTCTAGAACTAACACCCCCAAAAAATGTCCTTTTCTTTATAGGGGACTGGAATGCAAAAGTAGGAAGTCAAGAAACACCTGGAGTAACAGGCAAATTTAGCCTTGGAGTACAGAATGAAGCAGGGCAAAGGCTAATAGAGTTCTGCCAAGAGAATGCTCTGGTCATAGTGAACACCCTCTTCCAACAACAAAAGATAAGACTCTCCACATGGACATCACCAGATGGTCAACACCGAAATCAGACTGATTATATGCTTTGCAGCCAAAGATGGAGAAGCTCTCTATAGTCAGCAAAAACAAGACCAGAAGTTGACTGTGGCTCAGATCATGAACTCCTTATTGCCAAATTCAGACTTAACTTGAAGAAAGTAGGGGAAACCACTAGACCATTCAGGTATGACCTAAATCAAACCCCTTACGGTTATACAGTAGAAGTGGGAAATAGATTTAAGGGACTAGATCTGATAGAAAGAGTGCCTGATGAACTATGGACAGAGGTTTGTGACATTATACAGGAGACAGGGCTCAAGACCATCCCCCAAAAGGAAATGCAAAAAGCAAAATGGCTCTCTGAGGAGGCCTTACAAATAGCTGTGAAAAGAAGAGAAGCAAAAAACAAAGGAGAAAACAAAATATATACTCATTTGAGTGCAGAGTTCCAAGGAATAGCAAGGATAGATAAGAAATCCTTCCTCAATGATCAGTGCAAACAAATAGAAGAAAACAATAGAATGGGAAAGACTGGAGATCTCTTCAAGAAAATTAGAGATACCAAGGGAACATTTCATGCAAAGATGGGCTCAATAAAGGACAGAAATGGTATGGACCTAACAGAAGCAGAAGATATTAAGAAGAGGTGGCAAGAATACACAGAAGAGCTATACAAAAAAGATCTTCACGACTCAGATAATCACAATGGTGTGATTGCTTATACTCACCTAGAGCCAGACATCCTGGAATGTGAAGTCAAGTGGGCCTTAGAAAGCATCACTACGAACAAAGCTAGTGGAGGTGATGGAATTCCAGTTGAGCTATTTCAAATCCTGAAAGATGATGCTGTGAAAGTGCTGCACTCAATATGTCAGCAAATTTGGAAAACTCAGCAGTGGCCACAGGACTGGAAAAGGTCAGTTTTCATTCCAATCCCAAAGAAAGGCAATGCCAAAGAATGCTCAAACTATCACACAATTGCACTCATCTCACATGCTAGTAAAGTAATGCTCAAAATTCTCCAAGCCAGGCTTCAGCAATATGTGAACCATGAACTTCCAGATGTTCAAGCTGGTTTTATAAAAGGCAGAGGAACCAGAGATCAAATTGCCAACATCTGCTGGATCATCGAAAAAGGAAGAGAGTTCCAGAAAAACATCTATCTCTGCTTTATTGACTATGCCAAAGCCTTTGACTATGTGGATCACAATAAACTGTGGAAAATTCTGAAAGAGATGGGAATACCAGACCACCTGACCTGCCTCTTGAGAAACTTGTATGCAGGTCAGGAAGCCAAGGTTAGAACTGGATATGTAAAAAAAAAAAAAAAAAAAGAACTGGACATGTAACAACAGACTGGTTCCAAATAGGAAAAAGGAGTACGTCAAGGCTGTATATTGTCACCCTGCTTGTTCAACTTTTATGCAGAGTACATCATGAGAAACGCTGGGCTGGATGAAATACAAGCTGGAATCAAGATTGCCGGGAGAAATGTCAATAACCTCAGATATGCAGATGACACCACCTTTACGGCAGAAAGTGAAGAACTAAAGAGCCTCTTGATGAAAGTGAAAGAAGAGAGTGAAAAAGTTGGTGTAAAGCTCAACATTCAGAAAACTAAGATCATGGCATATGGTACCATCACTTCATGGCAAATAGATGGGGAAACTGGAAACAGTGGCTGACTTTATTTTTCTGGGCTCCAGAATCACTGCAGATGGTGATTGCAGCCATGAAATTAAAAGATGCTTACTACTTAGAAGGAAAGTTATGACCAACCTAGACAGCATATTAAAAAGCAGACATTACTTTGTCCACAAAGGTCTGTCTAGTCAAGGCTATGGTTTTTCCAGTGGTCATCTATGGATGTGAGAGCTGGACTATAAAGAAAGCTGAGCACCGAAGAATTGATGCTTTTGAACTGTGGTGTTGGAGAAGACTCTTGAGAGTCCCTTGGACTGCAAGGAGATCCAACCAGTCCATCCTAAAGGAGATCAGTCCTGGGTGTTCATTGGAAGGACTGATGATGAAGCTGAACCTCCAATACTTTGGCCACCTGATGTGAACAGCTGACATTTGAAAAGACCCTGATGCTGGGAAAGGTTGAGGGCAGGAGGAGAAGGGGACGACTGAGGATGAGATGGCTGGATGGCATCACTGACTCAACGGACATGGGTTTGGGTGAACTACGGGAGTTGGTGATGGACAGTGAGGCCTGGCGTGCTGCCGTTCATGGGGTCCCAAAGAGTTGGATATGACTGCTCGACTGAACTGAACTGAAGCCTGACTAGAGGTTTGTAAATTTTTTAATTTTTAAACACGCACAGACACAAATGCACAGGTCTTAGTATTATTGATTTTCTTATTATTGTTTTTTCAATCTCCATTTTAATTATTTCACCTATGATCTTTATTATTTCCTTCCTCCTTCTGCATTTGGGTTTTGTTTGTTCTTCTTTGTATAATTCTTTTAGGTCACTGGTGAAATGGTTTATTTGAGATTTTTCTTATTTCTTGAGATAGACTTGTATCACTATGAACTCCCCTCTTAGAACTGCTTTTGCTGTATCTCAGAGATTTTTGTAAGGTTGTAGTTACTTTTTTTTTTTTGTCTCAAGGTATATTCTGATTTCTTCTTTGATTTCATTGTTGACCCACTGGTTTTTTAGTAAAATGTTGTTTAGTTTTCATGCATTCATTCTTTTCCCATTTTTCTTTCTGTGGTTGATTTCTAGTATCATGCCACTGTAGTCAGAAAAGATGCTTAAAGTAATTTCTATCCTCTTTAATGTGTTGAGACTTGTTTTGTGACCTAGTATGTGGTCCATTCTAGAGACTGTTTCATGTGCATTTGGAAAGAATGTGTATTTCACTTTTTTTGGTATATAGTGTGCCGAGGTCCAGCCCCGGCTGATCCAGGGTATTCGAAGGAGAGACGGCTTCGGCGACCTATTTATTTATTTATTTATCAAAGATATAAAGAGTAATAGAATGAGGATAGCTCAGTAGGAAAATTCAGTGGAGAAAAGAAGCTGAGTAGCTTGGTTTACGCGGAAAATCAATATAACCCGTGACACCAGGTTAGCTCTGACCATGGAGACCACAGGCGCCCTCTCGAATAGCGGAAGGTGCCCCACCTTAGACACCTTCTCAAGTGGGTCTTAGAAGCCCAGGCAAATAAATGGTCGCAGAGGATATCTGCGCTCCAGATGGAGACTCAGCTGGAAATTGAGGGGAAGAATGACATGGGGAGACCAAGCTTTGGTGAGCAAAGCCTGTAGCTTTATTTTCAACAGGGGCTTATATACCCTAAGTTACACACAGAGGATAATAGGGGATGCAAAGTCAGCAGTCTTTGATCCTTATCAAAAACCAGGGTTTCTTTCCTGCAAACTTATCATATACAAATGGTTTAGGTGATTTACATCATCTTCTGGCCAGAAGGCCTATTAACATTTTATGACTCTTGACAAAGACTTATCAACAAAGACTTATTTTCTCTAAGGGTAATTATTTTAAGGTTTGGCGCCATCTTCTGAAGATAAAATTGCATTCCTATAGGGCAGCTGTGTAATAGGTTTACAACAAAGGAAAGAATTTATTACCTTAAGGGTCTAAAGTTACTAACACCAAGGCCACTACTTATTTTTTCTACATACCAACTATTAATTAATTAATACATATTCAAGGATACAATACAGGGGATGTGAAAACTTGGCAACAAGCATTGGCTCATCAATGAAATCTTTTACTAGTTTTATTCTGACAGTTTCTAACTCTCTGAGAAGTTCTAAGCTATTTGAATATCTTAAGCTTCCCGTGCCTCTCCAGGCTGGGAGACTGTAAACAATCGTATGCATAGCTGTAGGAGTCCGGGTAAACTTGTCAGGCGAGTTAGAGAGCCATCTGAGGGGTTTGGATTTAAACACTCCTAGTTGCCCAGGAACTTTATTAATTGGAGCTGTAAATTAACTCTTTGACAGAGAGAGCGAGATGGTGGTGGGGGACAGCCCCCAGTAAAGTCAGAGGTGAGAGCACAAAGCAATAAAGTAGGCAGACTCTGGTTTTTTGGGGGTAGATGCTCGAGAATATCCAGGGGGACTCCTGAGGCTCGATCCCGCCTTTGTGTATGCCAAGCCTCCTTCCTCATGACCTTTGTCACAAGTGGAATGCCTCACCGGCTCCCGGAAATAGTGTCCTATAGATATTAATTAGTTGGAGAAGGAAATGGCAACCCACTCCAGTGTTCTTGCCTGGAGAATCCCAGGGACGGGGGAGCCTGGTGGGCTGCCATCTCTGGTCACACAGAGTCGGACACGACTGAAGTGACTTAGCAGCAGCAGCATAGATATTAATTAAGTCCAACTGGTCTGTTGTATCATTTGTTGCCTTCTGTTGCCTTCTTGACTTTTTTGTCCAGATGATCTGTCCATTAATGTTGGTGGTGTGCTATTGTTTTCTCCCTTTATGTCTGTTAGCATTTGTTTTATATATTTATGTGCTCCTATATTGAATGCATATATGTCAATGAGTGTAATATCCTCTTGTTTTATTGATCCATTTATCATTATATAATATCCTTATTTATCTTTCTTTATGACTTTTGTTTTAAACTCTATTTTGTTTGATTTGAGTATTGCTACCTCTGCTTTCTTGTAATTTCCATTTGCTTTGCATGAAACATATTTTCCCATTCCCTCACTTTTATTCTGTGAGTGTCTTTCACCCTGAAGTGAGAGTCTTGTTGGTGGCATATTGTAGATTCTTATTTCTTTAGTCCAATCTGCTACTGTATGTCATTTGATTAGAGTACCTATTCCATTGTCACTTAAAGTAACTCTTGGTAGGTATGTAGTACTGCCATTTTAAACTCTGTTTTTGTAGTTTGCTCATTTCTTCTTTTTATTTTTGTGGTTTGATGATTTTCTTTTGTAGTGAGCTTAAGTTCCTTGTTTTTTGGTTTTTGTGAATCTGTTGTATGTGTTTGATTTGTGGTTAACCTAGTTTTCAAGTATGTTACCCATGATTATACCCACTTGCTTTAAACTGACAGTTATACAAGTTCAAACACATTCTAAAAATCTAATTTTTATACTTCTTTCCCCACACTCTGCAGTTTTGATGTCTTGCTTTATATCTTCATGCTTATCCTTTTGCTGTTTATTGTAATAGTTATAATCACTTTTACAAAAATATTTTGTTTGTTTTTTAAACTATGTACTGGTTTATTTAACTATCCTCAAATCTTTTATTCATTTGCCTTTCTTATCATGATTTTCCATTTCCTATAGATTCTTGCTTCTTTTCTATTTAGAGAAGACCCTTCAGTATTTCTTTTAGGGTGGGTTTAATATTACTGAATTCTTTTAGTTTTAGCTTACCTGTGACTTTTTTTTAATTTCACCTTCTATTTTAAATGATAATCTTGCTGGACAGAATAGTTTAGTTTACAGTATTTCCCTCTCATGACTTTGAATACATCATGCCACTCCCTTCTGGCTTGCAAAGTTTCTGCAGAGAAATCAGTTGATAGTCTTATGAGACTCCCCTTATAACTTAATCTGTATTTTTCTTTTGCTGTCTTCAGAATCCTCTCTTTAACTTTTGCCATTTTAATTATGATGTGTCTTGCTACAGATCTGTTTGGGTTCATATCGTTTTGGATTCTCTGTGTTTCCTGTACTTGAATATCTATTTCCTTCTTTACATTGGAAAGTTTTCAGCCATAATTTCTCCCAATACTTTTTCGATCCCTGCTTTTCTGTCTCTTTTCCTTCGGGAAGTCCTATTAAGTGTTAAGTTAGCACACTTTATATTATCACATAGATCCCACGTGTTGCTATCAACAGCATGATTTCCATTATTCTATTTTGCAGATCACTTATTTGTTCTTCTTTGTCATATGGTGCTATTCATTGCTTCTAGATTGGTTTTTATTTCAGCAATTGAATAGTTTGATTGACTCATCTTTTTTTTTTTTTTTTGAGGACTGAAAGTTCCCACCATCTAATCTCAACTGGTTCCCCAGGCAACCAAGCTCCAAGTCTTAGGACATCTAGAAAAATGGAAGTGTTAGCTGTTCAGTCGTGTCTGACTCTTTGCGACCGCATGGACTGTAGCCCGCCAGTCTTCTCCATCCATGGTATTTTCCAGCCAAGAATACTGGAGTGGGTGGCCATTTCCTCTCCAAGGGATCTTTCAGACCCAGGGATTGAACCTGTGTCTCCCGCATTGCAGGCAGACTCTTTTTTTTTTTTTTTTTTAATAGAAAATTATTTAATTAGTATACATTTAGTTCATTGTTACAGTGAGCTACCTTTTTATCAATAACCTTTCTTAATTTCTTTAGCATTTTTATTGCCTGCTTTTTGAACTCAGGGTCTGATAGGCTATTGAGGTCTGTTCCATTATTTTTTTCAGGGGATTTCTCTTGTTCTTTTGATTAAAAGTAGTTTCTCTGCTTTTTCATTTTACTTAACTCTAAGTCTCTCAGAATTTAGGAGGAATAATTATCTATTGTGGTCTTAAAGGGGTGTTTTTATGTAAGATCATCCCTGTGAACACTGTGTGTTTTCAATATTTTTGGTGTAAAGGTTGGTTTTGGTATAGATAATAACCATGTCTTTCTTCAGAGTGTGCTGACTGTTGTCCCTTGCTAGGAAGTGTGATTGATGTTGTGTTTAGAGATTGTGCTGGATGTGAAGTGGGGCTTCCTCTGTGGCTGTCATTGCCCTATTAGGGATGGGATCTGCTCCCCAGCTGTTGGAGTAGAAGCTCTGTGGGCCCAGTTTGATCAGACTCCATTGCCCTTGTTTGTGTGCCTTGCTCCAAAGGAGATGATTGCTAAAGCAAGGGAGGCACATGTGGTCACAGCAAACCTATGTGCCGCCTGTGTAGGCATCTGCAGTTCCACCCAGAAGAAACCCGAGGTTGCATCCCTTTCTCTGTTGTGTTTGTCCCAAATCTAGTGCAAGGCTATGGTGTGCAGTAGTGTGGTGCTGGGGTCAGGGTATTAAAGCTGCAAGAACTGAGGTGGCCCTGCCACTGCCTGGGCTCTGGACTGCCTCTGTGGCAGTCTTCTCCCACGACCTGTCTGCCCCAGATCTATACATGCAGCAAAATTGTTATAAAAACCCCAACCTTATTTTTGTGGAACTTGACAAGTTGATTTTTAAAACTGCTTGGACAACAAAGGGCCAAGAATAGTTATGACACTCTTAAAGGGGGAAAATCAGGTGGGAGGACTTGCTTCTTGGTATCAAGACTCATTATGAAGCCACAGCAATTGAGGGGATATGGAGTTGGTACAAGAATACACAAATAGATCAGTAGAAAATATACAAGTCCCAGAAACAGACATTTGATTATGATATACAGATACTTGATTTATGAAAAAGATGGGACTTTGTAGTGTTGGGGAAAAACTGCTCTTTTCAATAATGATGCTAGAACAACTGGACAAGTATTTAACTAGAAAATATGAAAGATATATCCAGAATGTAGTAAAGAGAGATAAGGAGATGGAAATTATAAGTCAGCACATGGAAAATTTAATGGACTAACATATATCTAATTAGAGTTTCAAAAGGAAAAAGTGAAGACAATGAAGCAAAAGCAGTATTTTAAAAATAATGAGGGCTTCCCTGGTAGCTCAGTGGCAAAGCATTCGCCTGCCAATGCAGGTTTGATCCCTGGTCTGGGAAAAATTCCACATGCTGCAGAGCAGCTACACCCGTGCGCCACAACTGCTGAGCCTGTGCTCTAGAGCTTGGAAGCCACGACTGTTGAGCCGTGTCCCACGACTACTGAAGCCCTTGCACCCAGAGCTCATGCTCTGCAACAAGAGAAGCCATGACAATGAGAAGCCCTCACACCACAACTGGAGAGTAGCCTCCACTCGCAGCAACTAGAGAAAAAGTCCGTGCAGCAACAAAAACCCAGCACAGCCAAAAATAAATAAATAAAATTATGAAAAAATTAACAATAATGGCTAAGAATGTTCCAGAACTGATGAAAAGTATGAATCCACAGATCCATGATGTATAACAATACCCAAAACAGAATAAATAAAAAGCTTTATCCTGCAATTATAGAACATTACAAACAATGAAAATATCATGAGAGCAATCAGATGGGAGGGGACACTTAACAAAAAGGAATAACAAAATGAGAAAAGAATTCCTAGCAACTTTGGTGAAAGTCACCGTCAGTGTAGAATTGAGTATCCAGTCTAAATACGTTGATAATCAAATAGATGAATGGAAAAAGGAACCGATTTGTTTAAAAAAAAAAGAAAGAAAGAAAACATGTAAGAGGATTCTAAAGTATAAGATCACAGAAAGGCTGACATTAAGAGGATGAGACCCATGCATACATGGACCTTCATCTGTGACAAAGATGGCATTAATAATAATGGGGAGAGAATGGCTCTTGATTCTGGGTCAACTGGGAATCCATACAGAAAGCAAAAGATTTTTGACCCCTATCTTGCCATCCACAAAAGTCAATCTTAGGTGGACTACAGATTTAAATGTGAAAAGTAAAACAGTAAGACTTTTAAGTACATGATATTAAGAGGATGTTTTCATGACATGAGAATAGAGAATACTTTAGTAAAATACTTCAATATAAAAATACTTTTTATATTGAAGTATAGTAGTCAGAGAAGGCAATGGCACCCCACTCCAGTACTCTTACCTGGAAAATCCCATGGACGGAGGGCCTGGTGGGCTATAGTCCATGGGGTCCCTAAGAGTTGGACACGACTGAGCGACTTCACTTTCAGTTTCTATAGTTGATTTACACTATTGTTTTAGTTTTAAGTCTACAACAAAGTGGTTTGGTTATACATATGTATATATTATTTTTAAAAATTCTTTTCCATTATAATTTATCACAAGATATTGAATATAGTTCCTTTGCTATGCAGTGAATTCCTCAGTTCAGTTCAGTTCAGTCGCTCAGTCATGTCCGACTCTTTGCAACTCCCATGAATCGCAGCACGCCAGGTCTCCCTGTCCATCACCAACTCCCAGAGTCCACTCAAACTCATGTCCATCGAGTCAGTGATGCCATCCAGCCATCTCATCCTCTGTCGTCCCCTTCTCCTCCTGCCCCCGATCCCTCCCAGCATCAGAGTCTTTTCCAGTGAGTCAACTCTTCACATGAGGTGGTCAAAGTACTGGAGTTTCAGCTTTAGCATCATTCCTTCCAAAGGACACTCAGGAGTGATCTCCTTTAGAATGGACTGGTTGGATCTCCTTGCAGTCCCAGGGACTCTCAAGAGTCTTCTCCAACACCACAGTTCAAAAGCATCAATTCCTCAGCACTCAGCTTTCTTCACAGTCCAACTCTCACATCCATACCTGACCACTGGAAAAACCACAGCCTTGATTAGACGGACCTTTGTTGGCAAAGTAATGTCTCTGCTTTTCAATATGCTATCTATGTTGGTCATAACTTTCCTTCCTCCTTACTGTTTATCATAATGTATTATTTTGATTAAAGGAGAATGAATTCTTAAGTTGACAGAAAAAGCATTGTTTGTGATAGTAATAGATTGGCAATAACATAGAGGTCCATAATAGGAGACATATTAAATTATATTATTTCCATGCATAGATCTAACTTCAATAGGACAATAACCATGCCAGACTGGACTGTGGCTTAATCAGTACCCTTTTGGCTTCTGCTTTAACTGAGTGTTAGTGAAGTGAGTGAGTCATTCAGTCGTGTCCAGCTCTTTGCAACCCCCTGGACTATATAGCCTGCCAGGCTCCTCTGTCCATGGAGTTCTCCAGGCAAGAATACTGGAGTGGGTAGTCATTCCCTTCTCCAGGTATCTTCCCGACACAGGAATCAAATTGGGGTCTCCTGCACTGCAGGCAAATTCTTTACCATCTTTGCTACCAGCGAAGCCCAAATATAATCGACTCTTTGTGGCCCCATGGACCATAACCCACCAGGTTCCTCTATCCATGGAATTCTCCAGGCAAGAATACTGGAGTGGGTAACCGTTCCCTTCTCCAGGGCATCTTCCTGACCCCGGGATCAAACCCAGGTCTCCTACACTGCAGGCAGATTCTTTACCATCTGAGTCACCTATCTGCTCACTTTAACAAAACACCTGAGTATTAAAGGTTATTAAAATAGTCCTTGTCCGAATGATTCTACTCAAAAGTTTCTCAAAATGTATGGCTTAAGGCTTTAATTATGATTTCAATTATGGCTGAGCCCAAGTAATTGGATCTATAATTTTCTATTTCTATGATGTGTTTTGTGAGACTGTAGGAGAAAAACCACCTGATTGGAGCTGGGCCTTTGGCTGGAGGAACCAGTCAGTCTGCAGCAAGAGAACCAAGGGCATAAATCCTTAATCTCACTCTCCGCTTATCTTCTGCTGCTGTTTCCGTTGGCTGAGCCCAGGGGAAGCCAAAGAGCATGAGAAACACTTAAAGATGTCCATATTGTTCAGCCCCCAGGGCAGAAAGCAGAATCAGAAATTTCAAAAGGGCCATAAATGTTTCCTAACTTTGTATGTAGAATCTGTTTCCTCACCTCTTGAATCTCAGGTTGGCCATGTGACTTATTTTTGGATAATGGAGCATTAGCAAACATGATGCAAGCAGAGTTTTGACAGATACTGGAACTTACAAACTGGCTTCCCAACAGTTCTTAAGACCCCTGCCTATGTGAAGAAGTCTGGGCTCGCCTATTGGATGACGAGAGACATGTGACTTGTCACTCGAGCTTTTAACCACCCGACACTCCAAAGCAGAGTGACCCACCTGACCACAAATTGGTGGGGGAACCTTGCCAGGGCTATCAGAGGAACTGTTCAGCTGATCCAACTCCGAATGGCTAACCCAGAATTGTGAGTAAAGTGAAAGGAATTCTTTGGCAGTCCAGTAGTTAGGACCTCACTCTCACTGCCGAGGGCCTGGGTTCAATCCCTGGTTGCGGAACTAAGATCCCACAAGCTGTTTACATTGCCAGATCAATTTCAAGATAAGTATATCAAGTTCCATAAAATCTCTTGCTTGTACTTCAGTAAGTATTGAATTAAGTTTATAAATTAATTTGGGAAAAAAGTGATATATTTATGTCATTAAGTCTTCCTAGTTAATAATGTGATATAGCTCTATTTCTATTGGGAATGATATATGTTTCCTATGTTTCTTCTTTCAGTTTTTAAAATATTGGTATACAGGAACACTACTAATCTTTGTATGTTGATTTTGTATCCAGCAATTTGATTGGACGCTCTTATTAGTTCTAATAACTTTACACATTCTCCTGGATATTCTATAGGGACAATATCATAAATATTGGCAATTTTTGTTTCTTCTTTTCCACTTCTCTGACTCTTGTTTATTCTTATGGTCTTAATACATTTGTTAAGCCCTTCAGCACCATGTGGAGAAATGACAGCTGCTATCTGTCTTATTACTTTAATCTGCTAATGTGGTATATTAATAGATTTTCTTTATTGAACATGTGGCATTTCTTGGATAAATCAAACTTGGTCATGATAGATTACTTTTTCTGAATTAAATATAACATTTACTCAGAACTTTTATGCTTTTAAGAGTAATTTTGCTAACAGTTTCCCTTTTTTGTACTGTTCATGTCCAATTTTACTGTCAAGGTTATACCATGCTCTTAAAACAAACTGGGTAGCATACGAATTATCTGCTTCTTAAAGCATTTTGAATATTATAGGAATAATCTATTCCCTAAAGGTTCTGTAAAATTTGCTTCTTCATTGTTCATGCATTTGATTTAATGGTTATTGGTTTGTCCAAATTTTTTTTTCTTCTTGAGACATGTGGGGGAGTAACTGCTTTCTCCTGACCTCAGGTTTCCATGTGGAAGAAAGTCTACTCATGCAATGCCCTTAGCCTTGAGTCTCCTCCACTATACCTCCTCTATAGACAAGAGGAGAGTTGGATGACAGATGAACTCAGTTCCTTTCGGGAGCTGGGTGAGCCATAGACCATATGGTCACAAAGAGTCAGACACAACTGAAGCAACTTAGCATGCACACAGGTGGTTATCTTCCATAGAATAAGAGTGCTGAATAACTTCTGGGGGAGCCAAGGCTGTCCATCCATGACAAAGTAATTATGTCGAATTCACTGGTGAGTTATTACAAGTTCACTTAGCTGCACACCAAAACCACTATCTCTAAACTGCTTTACCAGTAATAATTGTGTTACTTTGACTCTTTTCTACTTGGTTATAGTTAATGATAAAGAACTTGGGAGGCGGGGGTGGCGGGGGGAAGGGTGTCATTCTTTACCACAATTTGCAACATCTGGTGCATTGGCTGAACATTTTGAAAAACAAAGGCAACTAGAGAAATTGAGACTATGGGGTGGTGAGGGTTCATGTTTTATAGCTTTAGAGTTTTGACCTTGGTATTTTATAGCAGCCCAGATTGTGCAGTTGGCTTTTGTGGGGATAGCTTCCTCAAGTGGCTTCAGCTTTTGTGCTTTAGTAAGCATGGCAGACCTGGGGGTCGTGATGTTGATGGGTCATCATGGTTTATGGTAGTTGTATCCTCAGGTTTCTGGCTGTTTTTCTGAAAAAGGGTTGGTTTCTTGTTTTCATTGTGGTAAAATATACATACAATTTATCATTTTAATCATTTTAAAGTGTACAGTTGGTAGCATTACATACATTTACATTGCTGTGTGTAACAAAAGGGTTGTTTTTAAAAGATACAGAATTGGACAAGGGTTGCTTGCTCTGGTCTCCATGTGAAGATCCCTACAGATTGACCATGAATACTGCACCCAGTTTGGACTGGTATTGGAGGAGAAACTGACTCAGAAATGAGGTGTGTGTGTGTGTGTGTGTGTGTGTGTGTGTGTGTGTGTATGAATATACTCACACACACACACACATATATACACATATCAGGGAGTTAGAACAACCCAAAGGAAGATTAGATGCTGGAGAAGCAAGTATGATGTCCCTTTCTTAGAGATAACAATGATGCATATCATACATTTTTGAAAAAACGAGACCATGCATCATCATCTAGTGTGGTAGCTAGTAACCACATGTGGCTATTTCAGTGTAGGTTTAATTAAATTAACATTTCACTCTTCAGTCATACTGGCCACATTTCAAGTGCTGAGAAGCCACTAACTGACTGACTACCCTTAAGTGCTGACTCCCTTACTGAACAGTACAGATGTGAAACATTTACATTATCACAGAATATAAATCATAGTTAACATACCATGATTTGCCATCAAATATTTGAAAGTTTACCTTTCATGCCTGAAAAATATCCCACTGAATGATGTGCCATCAATTATTTGACCATTCCTATGTGAATATTTTTAAGACGGACACACACAACTAAATAACACTCTAAAAAGCTATATGATATAGTCTCCCCTCATTATCACAAGCACTGAGAGTTTCATCTTAAATATGGCCAATTTGATAGGCAAAAATAGATCCCAACTTCTGTTATCCTAAATATTAATTAGCTGAACAGTGACCCAATGTAATTTGTTACAGAGCTGAAAGACACAGTGCAGCTTGGACAAATTACTTCCTAGACTGTGAAAAAAGCGACGTGCGACAGGATGCACACATGCTTAAGGTGGGTATCCCAGGGACATGGAACAAAGGGAGGACACGCAGAGCTGCGGGTGTTGAGGGGAAACGGAGAGGGAGATAACCTGGATTTGGCTTAGAGGGTCGCTGATGTGAAGTCAGAGAGCTTCGCGTCACCTGGAGTCTTCCGCTGGCGAGTCCGGCGGCGGGCGCGCCTGCTGTTCGTCTCGGACGCAGGCCTGGCCCGCGGCGACAGTGGCCCGGCGCCTGGGCTCCGCCGCGCCCGCGCGTTTGTGAGCTGGCCCCGGGTCACGCGAGAGCCCCCGGAGGGGCCGCGCGCCGGCCGCCGCGTGCGGAGCCGAGAGCGCGCGTCTGGGTCCTCAGCTTGAGCACTGGCCTTTCTAGGGAGACAGGTTCTGACTGAGTGGGTTGGCGGCCGCCCTGGCTTCTGATTCTAAGGAGCAGCCGGAGTGTAAAGTCACTGGGTAGGGCTTGACCCTCAGAGGTTACCACACGCTAATCCACTCTGGTTCAACCTGATGGAGAGTCGTGCTCTGAGGTGCTGCTCTCCAGCCTGGTTTTCGTGCCGGCGCGGTGAATGGCAGGTGATACGTGGGAGCGGCGGGGGTGCGGACAATGGCATTTAGTAACATGGAGGACGCAGCTTGTCACCAAACCATCTCACTTGATTTGACCAAACCGCTTCGTGGAGTCCACCCTCTTTTGTTTCGGTTACTCCCAGGCCATTCTTCAGGCCAGAGGAGGCTCCCATACCATGAACCAGGCTGAAGGTGAGCGACTGGAGCTCTGGATAACGGAGTATGCTCAACTCCAGGAGGTGGCGACTGCACCAGTGTTTAAAGGGGTCCGATGAAAGTGAAAGTGGAGAGTGAAAAAGTTGGCTTAAAGCTCAACATTCAGAAAACGAAGATCATGGCATCCGGTCCCATCACTTCATGGAAATAGATGGGGAAACAGTGGAAACAGTGTCAGACTTTATTTTTCTGGGCTCCAAAATCACTACAGATGGTGACTGCAGCCATGAAATTAAAAGACGCTTACTCCTTGGAAGGAAAGATATGACCAGCCTAGATAGCATATTCAAAAGCAGAGACATTACTTTGCCAACAAAGGTTCGTTTAGTCAAGGCTATGGTTTTTCCTGTGGTTATGTATGGATGTGAGAGTTGGACTGTGAAGAAGGCTGAGCGCCGAAGAATTGATGCTTTTGAACTGTGGTGTTGGAGAAGATTCTTGAGAGTCCCTGGGACTGCAAGGAGATCCAACCAGTCCATTCTGAAGGAGATCAGCCCTGGGATTTCTTTGGAAGGGCTGATGCTAAAGCGGAAACTCCAGTACTTTGGCCACCTCATGAGAAGAGTTGACTCATTGGAAAAGACTCTGATGCTGGGAGGGATTGGGGGCAAGAGAAGGGGACGACAGAGGATGAGATGGCTGGATGGCATCACTGACTCGATGGACGTGAGTCTGAGTGAACTCCGGGAGTTGGTGATGGACAGGGAGGCCTGGTGTGCTGCGATTCATGGGGTCGCAAAGAGTCAGACACGACTGAGCGACTGATCTGATCTGATCTGAGACCTAGAGGAGCTGATTTGAAGGCGGGGCTGCCTTTGAAGTTTCCAAGAAGCGTACTGGGGAATGAACATGGGCAGGAGAGGTGGCTGAGCTTTGAGAAAGGTCCTGAGGTGAGTGTGACCTCCTTTCAAACCTCATCATCTAGACAACAAGACAAGGAAGAAATACAGGACTAATTTAGTCCTAGCCTAATATAACCAATATAACAGTATTATCAGAAAACCGGAAACATTTGTAGAATATGAGGATGTAATTGAAGAACCAGATCAAAGAGCTTTTAGAAAAGGAAGGAAAATAAAAAACTTTAAAGGGGTCATCCTTGGACTTCCCTGATGGCCCGGTGGTTAAGAACTGGCCTGCCAGTGCAGGGGATATGGGTTTGATCCCTGCTCTGGGAAGATCCCATGTGCCACAGAGCAGCTAAGCCTCTAGGCCACAACTACTGAAGCTGCACCTAGAGTCCATGCTCCCCAGTGAGAGGAGCTAGCTCACTGAGAAGCCTGGGTACCACATGGAAGACCCAGCATAGCAACCCCTCCTAAAAAGAATTAAGAAAACAAGAATTCCCTAAAATTATTTTAAGTCTTAATTTTTGCCTATATGAAATTTATGGGCAGGATGTTGCCAAGGTATTTCCTTTCCATACTGATAACCATGTGCCTAACAAGATGCTTTGTGGGTTGCTCTACCTTTGTCCATTTTTCAAATGGCATTCTTTGGCTTGATTCTTATTCTACTCTTCCTGGGTGGCTTTAAATCTGTTCCTGTAGTTTCAATTGCCACTCCTGCTTCAGGCCAGGGGCATCTCCACCTACATGTCCCTTAGGCACCAGGATTTTCAACACATTTCTTCAAACCCTCCTCCTCCCTTCCCTGTCTTAAGCACTGTTGTTGTGTAGTCACTAAGTCGTGTTTGACTCTTCGAGTGACCCAGGGAACCCAAGGATCGGACCCAGGCCTCCCACATTGCAGGCAGATTCCTGGGTCAGGAAGATCCTCTGGAGAAGGGAACGGCTACCCACTCCAGTATTCTGGCCTGGAGAATTCCATGGACTGTATAGTCCATGGGGTTGCTAACAGCCAGACATGACTGAGCGACTTTCACTTTGAAGTGAAATATGAAACCACATAACCTCTAAATATGTGGTGGTACTCAGGTTACACAGTATAAGAAAATGAAAACATTTACATTTCTGTTAGGAAGTTTGAGTCTTAAGCTTTTTAAAAGATAGAAAACAAATACTGTTTTTATTACAATCACGTATGTTTCTACTTCATTTGTATTTGGAACCAGACTGCCTTGATATGAATCCCAGCTCCACGGCTAATTAGATATGTTCTTCCACAAGCTACTTAACTGTTTCTCCATCTGTTAGATGGGAATAATACTAACTGCTTCAGTGATTGTTATGAAGATTAAAGGAATTAATATATCTAAAAGTGCTCTGAATAATGCCGGGCCTATGGTAAACACCATTTTAAAGTATTAGTTATTTCTATTATTTAACTAATGGGGAAGTAGCTGCCTAATTTTCTGCTTATCTTTGGTGCCCTTCCAATGGATTCTGAACAACCAGTACTTCCTTCTGTCATAGAAATTGTCTGAATGTACTGAAATTGCTTTTCTCACCTACACCTTAAGATGTCCAAAATACATTTCTTTGCCTCAAGTACTCTTATTTCTAAGAACTTCCAGGGCTTACCCCTCTTTTGCTTTAGGTCCTTTCCAGTCTGCTTATCCCTGCCTCTTCAAATATCAAGTATGATCATAGAGTTATTCTAGCTTTATGAATACAATAGTAAAGAGGAGTCATACCATCACAGATGAATTTTTGTTGAGGTACTATTTTTTGCATGTACTCACACCAACTTAATTTTTCAATTTCTATACACACAGTACAGCAAAAATGATTTAAATTCTTCCCATTTTCATCTTACTGAAATAATTTCACTGGAAGTGTTTTTTTCTGTTATAAAGTAAGGAACTGATTAATAAATCAGTTTTTTTTTCCATATATCAAATTCTTCTAATTAGTTTTTACCATTGAGTTCCTCAGGATCAAAATAAAACCTAAATTTTATTTATGCAATCCTTTATTAAATTTGGTCAAGGACTATGGGTAGTTTTACTTTGTTAAATATTTCCATCAAGTCTTTCTAGAGTCAATTTTGGCAATTTTTAATCTTATAAGATGTGGTTCTTCAGTACATTTTCTTCTTTGTAATGCAGTCATCATACAGTGTTACCTATTCTGGTTTTATTTCTATAATGGAAATTCATTTGCTGCGATTTGGATAAACAACAGTTTGAATTCACTTCTTAGCTAAAAATGAGAAAATTGTAATTCCTCTCATCAATTCTCCAAGACCATCCTTGAGGTCAAAACATCTTACCTCATCTCCTCTCCCCTCAGCTGTCTTCACTCCTGCTTATTCCTTGGACACCAGCTCAAGCAGCGCTGGCTCGAGGAATCCTCTCCTGATGTATTATCAAGTTTCCCTCTTTTTGCTTAAATAGTAATTTTAACTTTTATATTATAATTTATGTGAGTACTTTGCCTCTCTCATTAAACTTCAATCCCTGAAGGCAGAGTCTTTTTCTTACCACTGGCTCCCTGGCACATAAAAGGCAATCAAATTTATTGAAAGAATGATGAAAAGGAAAATAGTATCTTTCACCCTCAGTGCTCATATACTCCTAGGCACTCATTAAAAGCTGGCTGCATTTCCCCTTTATTGTTTACTTCTGGTTTGTTATGGTCTGACAATAATGCATTTTATCCCTACTAATTTTGAAATTGACTTAATGCTGTATATTTTTAAGCTTTTAATAGCCATGCTACTCTAATAGTTTCCTCTTCCCTTTTCCCAGTGCTACCATACTGTACAACTCCAGGAGGGTACGTGGTATTAAGTAGAGGAGGGAGTTATTTGATGCAGCAGAGATGTATCCTCACCTCCCTCTATGAAAAAAAAAGCATTCAGCTATCTCCTAGAGTTAGTTAGAACAGCAATTCTAAACCCTAAGCTGTATATAAAAATCACCTGGGATACTTTAATACAGAAATGCTTGGGCCCTACCTAAAATTATTGAGTCATAAAGTAGTAGAACTCCCCATACAACATTACTGCAGAGCCAGGGTTGGGAAACACTGGGCTGTAAGCACAGAATGAGTGTAGGAGAAATGGATAGATATTAATCTGGATAGGTGGGTTAGCATATTCAGTACTAAGGAACTGGAATTTAACTTTACACGCAGTGAGGAGGGTTTTCAGAGGGTAATGAAATAACTGGATCTATGAGACAGGTGTGGAGAAACAGGTGGGCAGAATATAGACTCTGAGTTGGGAAGCCAGGGGAAGATGTTACAATGAGCCCAGGAACAGATGGCAAGGACCTGAACTATGGTGGTTGCAGTGCAAACACAGGCAGGGAACAGGAAGGACTCACAGGACATTTGACAGAACTTGGTAAGAGGAATGTGTAGGATGATTAAAGGCAGAAAAGCTATAGAACACTCCCAAATTTCCAGGCTAAGCAGCCACATGCAGTCTGATGCCATTAATCAGACAATACAAGCATTAAGAAGAGAATGGGGCAGGAGATGGAACAAACTGCTTCCAGCTATGATGAAATAGATGTTCCTTGTGTAAACCACTGACGGGGAGCTGGAATAGCAAGAAATTAAGATCAAGAACTCAGAAGAAAGGCTGAGGCTAGAGTTTTAGGTCTGGGAGTCAAGAGTATTTGGTAATAACTGAGGCCACTGAAATGGATGAAACTGAGCAGAGCACTGTCTATGTAGTCAAAAATGCTTAGCATCGAGTTAAAGATAAATCAGGGTTTCTCATTTAATTTACTGAACCACATAATCTTAATAAAGCTCAGCAGACCACCGTTAAACATACACAGAAGTCAATCTGAAGAGTAGATGATGATATGAAAAAATTATCTGCAATGTGTGGGCTAATTTTAAATGTGACTGTTGAATCTCTGAACTGTCTCTGAATTGAATACAACAATTCTTGGAATTGGAAAGACTAATTTCTGGAAAACTTGGAAAGCCTGATTTCAATATTAAATAGCAGATTAATCAAGTTAGCTACTCATATGACATCAGTGCTTCCCTAAAGAAAACCACCAGATATTTGGTGATCTACTTCCTACAATGTAAAGGCAATATTACACCATTGTGCCAACTCATAAAAATACAGCATGTTCTTAATAAATCAAACAACTAATACCAGAGACTGTCCCTTAGTCTATGTGTCCATGTGTGTATGTGTTTGTGTGCCAGGAAGTTTGTATAATTTACTTAACTTTAATAATACAAATTCATTTCTGGGTCTGGAATTGCATCAACAGAAAACAAACTAAAACTTAAGAAAAAATTCACAGGCCCTGCTATTTTGAAGACAGTGAATGAACCTGTCTAGAATGAGTCCCTGAAATCCTTGTTTTTAAGAGGTACTCAGATAATTATGATGCAGGAGTTTCAATAACTGTAATAGTTTGAGATATACTAGCTTATTTTAACTAAGTATCTTAACATGTGAAAAATGTTCAAAGATTACAAAAACACATTTTAAGTAATAGTGTTATATATGCTTTAAGTAGAAAACATTTTCTTTATTCAGATGTTGACTTTCTGTATATTTTGAAATGACACACACATAAAGATATAGCAAACCTGTATTTTTAATTTCATCATATTCCCCTCTAAATTCTTTATCATTTACCAAAAATAACTTTTTTAAAGCTTACTGTTTTGTCTAATGTTATACAGACTATCAATCTACACATTTTTGTGTGTTTCTCTTAAAAATTAACTTATAAGGATATTATATAAAACTAATTGGTATATCACACACCAAACATGAGTACAGATTCTGTACAATGTAATAGTATATATATATATTACAAGAGACTAAATGCCTTGTTAAAAGTAAGGTTAAGAAATCTTTCATGGAAAAAATCTACATCACAAAATGTGGTGGCTTGAGTATCAGCTGGTTTCCTCTCACGAATTTCTTTCCATGGGCATTAACTGTCCATTTAGCTTCATCAGCAGTTTTACCACAAGGCCGGCCTACAAAGGAAAATACATGTCAACAATAAATTTGAAACATATAAAAATGTGTAAATGACATACACGGCAGTAGACACAGTGTTCTCTATTTGAAAAGGAATTTTTCATTGTTATAAGAGTGCAATAAATTATTCAGCTAAGTTTCTTGCTTTGTTTAGGAAAGACCTGCCTTTTTACCTTGGTCTTAAATAATATTAATTTCACGTTAGAAGTTTTACTTGAAGTAAAATGGACTGTCATTTTTTAAGAAAGAAATAATTTTACTAATACAGTAGAGTTTATTACTATCATGTATATCAAGAACTGATTAGGTACTTACCTGTTTTGTATGTACTATAAAGCTCATTTTATTTTCCATGCTATGGATCTGAAAACATGAATCAGCATCTCCCAATTGCCACATAAAGCAACCATATTTAAGACTGATGAGTAAAGCCTGCAACATAATTGGAAATCATTAATATTGAAATATTTATTAAAAACAACACCTATCTTCTCTTACTATCTACACTTATCTAGTCAGGTCTAAACAGAACGGTTCACTTGGTAACTTGACATAGCCTGCAGCACAGAGCCACAGCAGACTTCTTGAGCAATGATACTCTTTTTATCAGAATGACAAAATTATTTGAAGATGCCCATTCTGTGCTATGTATGTATATTTATGCACACACACACATTCAGCCATGAGAAATAAGGATATCCTGTCTTTTGCAACAACACGGATGGAACTGGAGGACCTTAAGCTAAAGAAAGACAAATACCATAGGATGATACCACTTAATATGTGCAATCTAAAAAAGCCAAACTCATAGAAACAGAGAGTAGAATGGTGGTTATATCAGGGACTGGCGGGTGGGGGGAATTGAGATGTTGGTCAAAGTAGTACAAACTTTCAGTAATGAATTAAGTTCTGGGAATCTAATGTGGGGCATGGTGCTTATAGTTAGCAATACTGTACTATATGTTTGAAAGTTGCTAAGAGAGTAGATCTTAAATGTTTTCACCAGAAAACATAAATTATAATTATGTGATGTGATAGAGGTGTGGCTAATGCTATAGTGGTAACCATTTTGAAATAGGTTAAGTATAACAAATCAACACACTGTATGTGCATTTTAAACTTACCCAATGATGGGAAAACAAAGATGCCCGTTCTATCAGTGGTTTTCAAGAAAATTAAGTGTACTAAAAGTTTACTTTCTGCAGGTTAAAAACAATTCCTTTTACTATATTCAGTACCTTTTGAATATTCATACAGTACTTTCAGATCTGAAATTTATTTAATGTGGTAAAATTGGTGACTTAGGCAATTTCGTATCACTGAAAATAAGTACACTGTTATATTTATAGTAAGTGAAAGAAAGTGGAAGTCACAGCTGTGACTGACTCTGAGACCCCATGGACTATACAGTCCATGAAATTCTCCAGGCCAGAATACTGGAGTGGGTAGCCTTTCCCTTTTCCAGGAGATGTTCCCAACCCAGAGATCAAACCCAGGTCTCCTGCATTGTAGGCAGATTCTTTACCATCTGAGCCATGGGGGAAGCCCATATTTATAGTAAATATCAGCATTATTTTAAAAATCAATAATATATCCTTCATATATTCAACAGAACTATTTAAAAAACAATGACAGTACCTTGTACCTACATGTTCTAAATAATGGTATATTTAAATAGGAATCCAATATATTTGATTATTTAAAAAATAATTATCTCCTAGTAATAACTTGTATTTTCTTACCCTAAAAATAAATATATTCTTTGCATACATATATAAAAGAAAATGTTCATGCCATCCTTTAAAATAAGTATATTTAGAAACATTACCTCTCCAGGACTAGCAGTTCTTAACATAATGACTGTAAATAATAAACAAAGGATATGCCAGAAAGATTATGATTTAGGGCATTTTGAAAGTGAGGTTCTGTAAGTGAAACATAATGTAATTAATTTACATGTGTATACCATGTCTAATGGGAAAATAATAACATTTTGCTTACAAATAACTATACTTATAAAATATAACATATGGGTAGGATCTGCTAAGATAGCTATTTACACAAAGTACACACTGAAACAGAGTTTTAAATGCAAATAAAGATATTTTTTCAGATGAAGGTGTTTACTCCATTTAAGCAAGTCTGTCATATTTACCATATAGACACCTTAGGTCTTGCTCAATCTAAGACAACTGACGACAAGCTGACTGTTCTCATCTTTATGGTTTGAAAATCTTAGAGCTTTTATAGTGCCATAAATTTACCTGTAGCTTACAGAGCACGCAGGTAATGATTATGTGGCGAGAAAACATTATTATCCTTGGTTTCAATCACCCCTGTATATACCCAATGACAGCATTTCTATTTCTAGAAAAAGCAGATTCTTAATAATCCTATTATCATCCTCTGCCTGCTACTGCTCTCTCACTCAATTCCTGGAACAGAATATTATTCATAGGATGAAATGTTATAAGATATTACTGAACCATCATTTGAATACTATATAAAGCTTTTTACTGTTGCCTAAATTTGGAATGCTACCAAAAGTCAAACATAATACACAGTTTAGAGAAAAGGCTCAGTGTTACGCCCATGGCATCACCACCAGATCAGTGAAGAAGAATTTGCAGATATTGATATAAAATGCTCTAAAATTGCAGAGGAAAAATTTCTTGAAATGACAAGGGGAATTTGTTTCATTTCCTTTAACAAACAGTACAATAGGGAATAAAAAACTAGTTATAAGCTAATAAGAAACAGTTTATATTTTGTATGAATAAAATAGTCTAAATAGAAAATGATAAGCAAATGACTCAAAAACAAGCCAATATCAAAGACTTCAAAAAGTCACGTTCCAAGTGAATTACTGAAGCCAGTCCCTCTTCTGCATATGTCCCTGCACTGTCTTTCTCTCCATTCACAGGCATATCTAATAGTATGGTAACATAACTGCTGCCATAACAATGATTCTGAGTTATCATGAAACTACCACTGGGATATTTTCAGAAGTTATGTGATTACATAAATAAGACTTAAATGATGAAAATAAAAATTAGGTTTACAGTGAAATTTCCTAATCTAAAATGCCTTTTTACATAAGCTTCGCTTCAGTTCAGTTCAGTCGCTCAGTCGTATCCAACTCTTTGCGACCCCGTGAAGTGCAGCACGCCAGGCCTCCCTGTCCATCACCAACTCCCAGAGTGCATGCAAACCCATGTCCATACAGTCGGTGATGCCATCCAACCATCTCATCCTCTGTCATCCCCTTCTCCTCCTGCCCTCAATCTTTCCCAGCCATCAGGGTCTTTTCCAATGAGTCAGCTCTTCGCATGAGGTGGCCAAAGTATTGGAGTTTCCGCTTCAGCATCAGTCCTTCCAATGAATATTCACGACTGATTTCCTTTAGGATGGACTGGTTGGATCTCCTTGCGGTCCCAGGGACTCTCAAGAGTCTTCTCCAACACCACAGTTCAAAAGATCAATTCTTCAGCGCTCAGCTTTCTTCACAGTCCAACTCTCACATCCATACATGACTACTGGAAAAACCATAGCCTTGACTAGACGGACCTTTGTCGGCAAAGTAATGTCTCTGCTTTTGAATATGCTATCTAGTTTGGTCATAACTTTCCTTCCAAGGAGTAAGCGTCTTTTAATTTCATGGCTGCAGTCACCATCTGCAGTGATTTTGGAGCCCCAAAAAATAAAGTCAGCCATTGTTTCCACTGTTTCCCCATCTATTTCCCATGAAGTGATGGGACCAGATGCCATGATCTTCATTTTCTGAATGTTGAGCTTTACGCCAACTTTTTCACTCTCCTCTTTCACTTTCATCAAGAGGCTCTTTAGTTCTTCACTTTCTGCCATCAGGGTGGTGTCATCTGCATATCTGAGGATTAACATTTCTCCCGGCAATCTTGATTCCAGCTTGTGCTTCTTCCAGCCTAGCATTTCTCATGATGTACTCTGCATATAAGTTAAATAAGCAAGGTGACAATATACAGCCTTGATGAACTCCTTTTCCTATTTGGAACCAGTCTGTTGTTCCACGTCCAGTTCTAACTGCGGCTTCCTGACCTGTATACAGATTTCTCAGGAGGCAGGTCAGGTGGTCCAGTATTTCCATCACTTGGAAGAATTTTCCACAGTTTATTGTGATCTACACAAAGGCTTTGTCATAGTCAATAAAGCAGAAATAGATCTTTTTCTGGAACTCTCTTGCTTTTTCCATGATCCAGTGGATGTTGGCAATTTGATCTCTGGTTCCTCTGCCTTTTCTAAAACAGCTTGAACATCTGGAAGTTCACGGTTCACGTATTACTGAAGCCTGGCTTGGAGAATTTTGAGCATTACTAGCGTGTGAGATGAGTGCAATTGTGCAGTAGTCTGAGCATTCTTTGGCATTGCCTTTCTTTGGGATTGGAAAGAAAACTGACCTTTTCCAGTCCTGTGGCCACTGTTGAGTTTTCCAAATTTGCTGGCATATTGAGTGCAGCACTTTCATAGCATCATCTTTGGATTTGAAATAGCTCAACTGGAATTCCATCACCTCCACCAGACCAAGATGGTGGAATAGAAAAGCTCTCAAGTGTTCTAACAGGTATTCACAGTCCAATCCATACTTCATCCTGCCCCCAAATATGTTCTTGTAATTAATTCAAATTTTCAAAATGAACCACTTGTTTCAGATATTTTACTTCCTTTTAAAATTTGTATCTTTTTCATTTATATCTAATTAATTTTTAAATAATACAATCACAGTTAAATTTTTTTTAAGTTGCAAAATGCTATAAAGTGAAATGTCTCCCTTCTACTCCTATGCCCAGTTACACAGTTTCCCTTCTCCAAAGGCTTTAAGAAACTTTTTATCCATACAGAAGCACCACAACACATATTTATATAAATCTAGTTTTCACTTGCCCACATTTTTTGAGGTATAACGGACATATGACATTATATTAGTTTCAGGTATACAGCATGATTCAGTATTTGTATATACTGCAAATATTGTTAACATTCATCACCATACACAGTTAACACATTTTTTTGTTGTAATGAGGAATTTTAAGATTCATCTCTCAGCAACTTTCAAATATGCAATACAGCATCATTAACTAAGCTCTATACTACATCCCATGACGTATTTTACAGCTCAGAGTTTCTATCTTTTGACCCCCGTTACCTATTTTGCCCATTTCCCAACTCTCTGCCTTTGGCAACCACCAGTCTGTTCTTATTTCTATAAGCTTCTTTGTTTTTTTAAGATTTCACCATACACAAATGAGATCATATGGCATTTATCTTTGTCTGACTTACTTCACTTAGCATAATGGCCTCAAGGTCCATCCATATTATTGCAAATGGCAAGACTTCATTCTTTCTAATGGCCAAATAATAATATTCCAGTGTGTGTGTGTGTGTGTGTGTGTGTGTGTGTATAACCTTCATACTCATGCCTTACATACACAGGGATGACTCTCTGAGTACTGGGGCTTGCCTTTGTAAATATCTATCCTGTGCAAAAAGCTGCTCCATACGTAGGAATTCCCCCCAACAATCCTGTAAGAACATAACACACACACACACACACACACATTTTCTCTAGCCATCTGTCCACTGATAACACTTAAGTTGTTTATCTTGGCCACTGTAAGTAATGTTTCAATGAAAAGGGATGTGCGTGTATCTTTCTGTGTTAGTGTTTTTGTTTTCTTCAGTTAACTACCCATTACCACCCATTTTTACATGAATGATAGCATATTACATATGGTTCAGAACCAAATATATCTTAGGGATCATTCTACACAAAAATATTCTTCATTCTTTTGTATGGCTGCAAGGTATTTCAATGTAGAAATGTACTACAATTCCCTATTGGTAATCATTTTGTTTTCAACCCCCATCCTCTGCTATTATAAATGAAATTGTTCATGTAGCCTACTACTGTTATTTTAAATATTATATATATAGTGTGACTGGTCAAAAACAGCTGAAAAGATAAAAATCTACCTTAGTTTCCATGTTGAGGAGATGAAGTCCTTTTATATTCACACCTACATACACAGGGATGACTTTATGATTACTGGGGCTTGCCTTTGTAAATATCTGTCCTGTGAAAAAAGCAGCTCCATACGTAGGAATTTCCCAACAGTTCTGTAAGAACATGCGCTGCAGGTGATGCATTTCTTTACTGACACCTTCACTTGTACTAAGATTCTAAAAACAAAGTAAAATAAGGAGATGTGAAAGGAGAATGTACCTTTAACAATCCAAACAGGTCAACTAAACAGTCTCTAAAATCAAGGCTAACCCAAAGAATAACATGTGTGACATTATCCCAAGGGCACTTTTTCTTCTGAGATCTATTAAAAAATAAAAATCAAGGTCTAAAAATAATGCTTATTTATTACATTTTAAGTGCATGGATAAAGACAGTATATTATTTCGTATTTTTAAAAAATCTCTAGCACTTACCACAGTACCAGCATATAGAAGGTAGTCAGTAAAAAATTCTATATTGTTAAAAATAAAGTATCTTGCTACTTTTTCTTTCAGATATGTGAACTATAACTTTTTTATTTCAGGAATATAAATTTAATGTACCTATGTTTAAAACATTAATAATATTAACAAAATGTCAACTAGGCTATGTCTTTTTATTTCTATTTAACAGCTTACCTTGTATTCATGAAGTATTCGGTTTGTCCAGTGAGGTGCCTTACTTTTCAACTTGGTAATAGGTACAATAGATTTGAGATTTTCTTCACTGTAAGCAAATATGCCAACATTTTAAAAATAAATTATCTTTAGTAGCTAAAGTAATATAATCATCTAGATATAAATGGTTTTAAATGATTTTTGAGCTGAAAAATACTATACTTAAAATATCAGAGAACTTGACATTTTAAGCAAGAAGTCAAGATCCCAACATTGTTCAGTCTAGGGAAATGTTTCTTCTTTCAGTAAGCACAAAATATTTTTGAATACTGAAAACTACAATAAACAAACTTTAGATGTGCTAAACTTCAATGTTTTTTCACAACATGAAACATGAACTAGTTTTTGGGTGGGATTCTGAAATGTGTCTGCCTTATAACATTTTTTTTTTTTTTACTACTTATCTAAGGTTTTAGTGAACTTATTTAAACATACAGTAAAGAAAGACAAGTATAAAGCATATCACACTATATTCAAATATAAGAAAAATAACCTTGGAGAGAATATAACTTAAAAGAATGCATTACTATAGATTTTCTTCTCATTCCATGCCTTATGTTATTTAATTCCAAACCAGTGTCTAAATAGTTCTTAATAACATATTTCTAAACTTCCTTGGTAAACTGAATCTTGGGCACAGCACAAGACCATGAATTATATTAAATACTTACTTTAGGAAACCTTGTTTGTGTTTCTTACTCTCGTAATTTCCATAAACTATCTGCAACAGTAGACTTGCCAATGTTATCAGTTTAGCATCAGGAGCTGTATAAAAGCCCTTCAATAAATTATATCTGGCTTCATCAAAGAGAATAAGAATAGCTAGTGGGTCTTCAATCTTAAAGGAGAAAATACAGTATGGTTATTAGGCCACAATTTCCTGTTATAAATGTACAACTTGTCACTCACATGAAAAAGCAAAAGCTATGTAACTGCATATAAATAAGCTGGTTTTGCTTTAGAGCAGAGGTTGACAAGTCTTTTCTATTAAAGACCAGACAGTATTATTTTAAGCTTTGTGAGTCATAAAGTCTCTAATAGAGTGACTCAACTCTTCTAGTTTAGCGCAAAAGCAGCTGTAGACAATACATCTACAAATGTCAGAGTTCTACTAAAACTTTTTATACTGATTCTGAAATTTGAGTTTCATGAAATGTTCACATGACATGAAATATTAATTCTTCTGAATTTTTCAGCCATTAATAGCTTATAGGATATACAAAAATAGGCAACAGTTCAGATATGGTAATAGACCAGTTTGCTAACCTCTGATTCAAGTCCAGTAAAATTATGGATATGAGTGTGAGTAATTTCTAGTTAAATTTTACTTAAATTTTACTTAAATTTTACTTTAATTTTACTTAAATTCTTTATATTCCTCAAACATCCTTCTAAATTTTATGCTTCACACAACATAGTAGTGAACCACAAAGAAGATGAAAGAAGTATTGTCCATTCCCAGAAGGATACATGAAGTTTGAAAAGAGCTTAACAGTTTTTATTTGATAAATAACATGAAAGGAGAGCATACTTTAAGTTTTAAAAACTAAAGTTTCCCTTAATCTGATAAGATTAAAAAAGACTGAAAAATGCTACCCCACAGAATACATTTATACCTGGAATAATATGATCACCAATGACAG
Organism: Bos indicus; assembly: GCF_029378745.1. NCBI lineage: Eukaryota > Metazoa > Chordata > Mammalia > Artiodactyla > Bovidae > Bos > Bos indicus. Next base: position 9,895,940 of record NC_091763.1, read on the forward strand.
AGATTCTAAATAAATACTTGAGTATTTCCATATATGATTCAAAATGACCCAGATTCCTTACAGTAAAAAGTTTTGTTGTCTTGCTAACTAAAATAACACTCCACACGATATTTAAAAAATTGAATCAGAATTTCATGGAGGAAAAAAGATAAGGGGATTGCTCTTGATTAAAAGAAGCAAAGAGGTAACAAATACAAAGCATGAAGGTTGACTAGCTTCTTCAGTTGAGTGTTTTAAGAGACTGAGAAACGGCGGGGGGGGGGGGGGGTGGAATTTAAATATGGGTCTGATATTAGATATTATTGTGGAAATACTAATTTTATTAGGTTGACAGTGGTACTGTAGTATGTACAGTACATCCTTGTTCTTATAAGATGATGTTAAAATATTTAAGGATGAAGTGCCATGATGCCTGCAACTCAATTTTAAATGGTTTACAAAGAAAAGAGAGGAAAGGTGAAGCAAATATAGTAAAATGTTAACAATTAGTGAATTTAATGAATGGTATATGGTATGAATTTTATTACTTTTTCAACTTTCCTATGGGTTTTTAATTTCTGAAACTAAATGTTGGGAAAAAGTGAAAGAAAATATTTTTCTAGTTAGTAAAAACCGACTTAGTGAATTTGAAGAATTTGAGTAGAGAATAGTTATAATTCCTAATAGTGTATTCAGGGAGTATTAGTCAACAACTGTTCTTTTTAAATGAAAGTAGGCTCTTCTTATCCTAAAAGAATAATTCTAACCAAAACAATGCAATTCTTCTATTTTTCAGATGGTAAAAACAGGAATTTCTCAATTACACAGGAGTGAAAGAATGTACCCACTTAACCAGATGATGATATTCTGACTCACTGTAAGTATTCACTAAACCTTGCTTCTTTTTCAGTTGAACCTACTTTACCTAAGTGGTAGTATAAAATGCAATTAATTTAATGTCCAAGTACTATCATTATTATTACTCTTTCTCTACCAGCCAACTTTGAAAATATTTAAGTGAAGAAGGAAAACAGGCTGAGTATACTTAGATTACTTGCAGATTTCATAGATCTATCACATTTTGTTTAATAAAAGTTGCCACTTTACCTATGTTTTAAGTGTAGAATTTAGTGGCATTCATTACATTCATAATGCTGTGAACCATCACCACTATTTTCACATGTCAACATCCAAACAGAAATTCTGTAACCAGTAAGTCCTCACTCTCTGCACATCACACCTGTGCTAATCTCTAACATACTGTTTATGAATTTACCTGTTCTAGATATTTATTTAATGTAAGTAAAATCAAACACTTTTTCCTTTTGTGTCTGGCTTATTTCACCTAACATATTTTCAAGGTCCATCCATGTTATGACATGTTTCAGAACTTCATTCCTTTCTATGGATGAATAAGAATCCATTGTATGTATATACCACATTTTCTTTATCCATTGATCTGTTGATGAACACTCAGCTTGTGTCCACCTTTTTGGTTATTATAAATATTGCTGATAAGAATGTTGGAATACAGATATTTGAGCTCTTGTTTTCTTTAGGTATGCACCTAGGAGTGGAATTGCTGAATCAAATAGTAATTCTATGTTTAGTGTTTTTAAGAACTATTCCACTGTTTTCCACAGAGGCCACACCATTTTATATTACCATCTACAGCATACAAAGGTTCTATTTTCTCTACTTCCTCAACCCTCAATATCTTCCTTTATAAACTGCTATTATTACAGCCACCCTTGTAGGTGTGGTGGAGAAGGCAATGGCACCCCACTCCAGTACTCTTGCCTGCAAAATCCCCTGGACGGAGAAGCCTGGTAGGCTGTAGTCCATGGGGTTGCAAAGAGTCGGACACGACTGAGCAACTTCACTTTCACTTTTCACTTTCCTGCATTGGAGAAGGAAATGGCAACCCACTCCACTGTTCTTGCCTGGAGAACCCCAGGGATGGTGGAGCCTGGTGGGCTGCCATCTATGGGGTCGCACAGAGTCGGACACGACTGAAGTGACTCAGCAGCAGCAGCAGTAGGTGTGGATTCTTTTTGTTTTGATTTGCATTTCCTTAATGCCTAATGATCTTGAACAACATCTCATGTGCTTGTTAGCCACTTGTGTATCTTTACTGGAGAAATGTTAAGTCCTTTACCCAATTTAATTGAGTTGTCTTTTTGTTGCTAAGTTGTAGGAGTTCCTTTTATATCCTGAATAGTAAGCACTCAACATTCAGAAAACTAAGATCATGGCATCCAGTCCCATCACTTCATGGCAAGTAGATGGGGAAACAATGGAACCAGTGAGAGACTTTATTTTTGGGGGCTCCAAAATCAATGCAGTTGGTGATTGCAGCCATGAAATTAAAAGACACTTGTTCCTTGGAAGAAAAGCTATGACCAACCTAGATAGCATATTAAAGAGCAGAGATATTACTTTACCAACAAAGGTCCATCTAGCCAAAGCTATGGTTTTTCCAGTGGTCATGTATGCATCTGAGAGTTGGACTATAAGGAAAGCTGAGTGCCAAAGAATTGATGCTTTTGAAGTGTGGTGTTGGAGAAGACTCTGGAGAGTCCTTTGGACTGCAAGGAGATCCAACCAGTCCATCCTAAAGGAAATCAGTCCTGAATATTCATTGGAAAGACTGATGTTGAAGCTGAAACTCCAATACTTTGGCCATCTGATGCAAAGAGCTAACTCATTAGAAAAGACCCTGATGCTGGGAAAGACTGAAGGGGGGAGGAGAAGGGGATGACAGAGGATGAGATGGTTGGACGGGAGGAGAAGGGGATGACAAAGGATGAGATGGTTGGATATCATCACTGATACTATGGACATGAGTTTGAGTAAACTCCAGGAGTTAGTGATGACAGGGAAGCCTGGAGTGCTGCAGTCCATTGGGTTGCAGAGTTGGACATGACTGAGCGACTGAACTGAACTAAACTGAAACAGTTATCGTATATATGATTTTCAAGTATCTTCTTCTATTATCTAGCTGGTCTTTTCTATTTAATGATAATGTCCTTTGATTTACAAATGATTTTAATTTTGATGAAGTTCAATTTATCTATTTTTTCTTTTGTTACTCATGTTTTTGGTGTTATATCTAAAGCTCCATGGCCAAATCTAAGGTCATAAAGATTACACATATATTTTGTCCTAAGAATTTTATGGTTTTGGCTTTTATATTTAGGTTATTAAGACACTGAGTTAATTTTTGATGTGGTGTGAGATCAGAGTCCAATTTGATACTTTTGCGTGTGAATTTCCAGTTGCCCTGGTATCATCTGTTGAAGAAACTACTCTTTCTTCATTGAATTCACTTGGCATCCTTGTCAAAAAAGTAGTTGGTATGGTATATGGAGTTATTTGAGGACTCTCAACTCTATTCCATTCTCAATTCTATCTTTATACCAGTACCAAATTGCTTGGATTACTGTAGCTTTGTACTAAGAAATTGGGAAATGTGAACCCCTTCACTTTATTCTTGTAGTTTTCAATGTATAAGTTTTGCATCTCTTTTATTAAATTTATTCCTAGGTATTTTATCCTTATAGAAGTTATTCTAGAGGATTTCTTAATTTCCTTTTTTTTTGAGTGTCTGTGGCTGGTTATAGAAACAATTGATTTCACATGTTGAGCATGTGCCCTACAACTCTGCTGAATCCATTTATTAGCTCTAGCAGCTTTTGTGTAGATTCTTTGGAATTCCCCATATATAGGATCATGTCATTTTTGATAAACAGAGACAGTTTAACTTTTGCTTTTCAATTTGGATGTCCTTTTTTTTTTCTTTCTTTACTTTTTGGTGCTGCTGGGGAGAGTGTGACCAACTGCTTTCGTTAGAACTTCTTGTTCTGTGTTAAACAGCAGTGGTGAAAGCAGGCATCCTTGTCTTGTTCCTGATCTTAGGAGGAAAGTTTTCAGTCTTCTACCATTGAGTATGTTAACTGCAGGTTTTTTATAAATGCCATTTATAGGATTGAGGAAGCTCCCCTCCTAGTTTTCTGAGAGTTCTATCAAGAAAGGCTATTCAATTTTGTCAAATGTCTTTTTTACCTTAAGTTGGATAATATAAGACAGACAATATGAATGCTGCTGCTAAGTCGCTTCAGTCGTGTCCGACTCTGTGCGACCCCACAGACGGCAGCCCACCAAGACTCCGCTGTCCCTGGGATTCTCCAGGCAAGAACACTGGAGTGGGTTGCCATTTCCTTCTCCAATGCATGAAACTGAAAAGTGAAAGTGAAGTCGCTCAGTCGTGTCTGACTCTTCGAGACCCCATGGACTGCAGTCTACCAGGCTCCTCTGTCCATGGGATTTTCCAGGCAAGAGTACTGGAGTGGGGTGCCGTTGCCTTCTCCGAGACAATATGAACAGTCAGACATAAAACATTTACCAAGTTTGGGCAAGGTCACTGAAATTTTCACGTGTTGAAATGTGCTTAACCTTATGTGTTTAGTATTTCCTTGAATAAAAGAATGAGGAAATGCATTGTATACTTTTTCTTCACCAAATTTATGAGACCTCAGAACTTTTCTTTTCCCCAGTTTTCAAAGCTACTGCTGTATTTAGACTATCACCTAGTTTAAACTGTAATATATCCCTTAGGTTTTTTCCTTGTCTGGTCATCCTTCAGATGGCATTATTTCACTTCTAACATTTATAGTAATTCAAATCCAGACATACTTATTTAGGACAGACTATATGTATAGTTCTCTGTTGAATCTAAAATAGCTACATACTGACTACTAGGAATAACTTTTTAATGTCCCCTTTGTAAATATAATCTTCTGTATCTAGAATTTTTTTTTTTAGTTCTCTCTATTCTCTTTAGGATGGAGTCTCGATTTCTTTTGTATTCTAAGACAATGGAGGTGGAAATGGAAACACCAACCAGGGGCTTTGTAAGTAGACTGACTCAAACTCTACCATTTACAATAGGGATGTGAGGATTGAACAGAAAAACAGAAATGAACCCTCCTGAAAAGGAAGAGCACAATGTTTGCCTCTGGTGCGTAAAATAGGAACTCAGCAGATTCTGAACATCAATGACTATAAAAAAGATGTCTGAGCAAACCTTTTTCTCAACTTCCAAAGGAAGTCTCACATCTCTTCTTAGGAAAAGCTGTGGTGTTTCCCTTTGGGGATCCAAATTAGTCAATTCAGCAAGTATTTCTGGCCAGTCACGAACATGTTGCAATGGTTTATGATAAGGCTTGAGTTGAAGGCCTGAAAAACATCTTTCCCTTAATAAATGATAATGTAAAAATGAACTAATTACATCAACACATAGAAACTTTTCATTAAATTCTGTACCTAAGTATTGAACACACACAAATTAAAGGTCTAAATTTAAATCAATATTGATTTTAATCAATATTATACCCAATTTGAGGTTAACTGTTTTTTAAGAATGTAAGAATTATGAGAATAATTCTGGAAATGAATTAAAATTTATCAAATGAATTTAAGATCCTAAATTCCATGATAGCCTATTTAATTATCATACAATCAGTAAAAATTTGGTGTTTAAAAAAATAGTTAAATCACTAGAAAACAAATCACAACCACCTCGATGAAATCCCTTATGCATTTGCAATACTTTGTCTGAGAGACCAAATCTGTAGTGACATTAGGCTGAGTTTAAATAAAAAGAGTCGAACATGAGTGAACGACTGAACTGAACTGCGATAGAAAGATCTGATAGAAAACCAATATAAAGAAAAAGAATATCTGTATTCTGAGAGGAGCTGAGCACTGAAAATAAAGGCAAGTTGGATGCATTTAAACAGCATTCAAATGAAATTTAAACTGCATTTAAACAGCATTCAAATCAAATTTCATTGCCAAAGAAAAAATGTTTTGGTTTTTACCACTTCAAACATTGTATGGCATTCTCTGGTGACTCAGAAGTAAAGAATCCACTTGCCAATGCAGGAGACGTGGCTTTGATGGCCGATCCGGGATTATCCCAGATGCTGGGGAGAAACTAGGCCCGTGCGCCACAACCCCTGAGCCTGTGCTCTAGAGCCCACGCGGCACCACTACTGAGTCCACACGCCCTAGAGCCTGTGCTCCCCAACAACAGATGCCATTGTTCTACTGCTGTACTGCAATCAGAAGCCCTCACACCACAGCTAGAGAGTAGGCTCCACTTGCCACAACTAGAAAAAAGTCCACGCAGCCATGAAGAACAGCACAGCCAAAAATAAATAAGTACATAAAATTAGTAAAAAAAAAAAAACAAAAACCCAACATTGTATGAATAAAGAGGGGCCAGGAGCAAGCAGAGGCTTATCTGTTTCAGCAGTTTGAACATAAACAATTTATGTAAAAGAGAAGAATATTATATCATTTGAAAATTTAAAAGTCAATAATAATTGACGCTACCCTTCAGTTTACCAACTCACTCTTAGAAAGGAATAATGAGGTTTATACATCAAAATAACAAGTTTCTTACTGAGGTTTTCTGAACAGATCCAAATAGTGAAATATTGCTGTGTTTCTTGAGAGAGACGCATTCCTTCCATTATCTGCTGCACTGTGGTATTATTTCCATGCTTCAGTTCAACAGAACGGTACGATCCATCCATTCTGTATATACGAACTTTTTCATACTAGGACAAAGAATGATAATAAATTATGCAAGCTGGGTAGAAGTTATACATCCCAACCCCCCAAAATGCTTTAATTTCAACTTCATCTGCTTTATTATAGATTTCTAATATGGAAAATATCAGAAAAACTACTTTAAGTGAGAATCTTCTGGCAATATTTTATTTTTTCTATTTTTGCCTTGCTGCACAGCTTGCAATCTTTGTGGCCCAATAAGGGATCAAACCTGTGCCTCCTGCACTGGAAGCTTAGAATCCTAACCACTTCTGGCAGTATTTTTAAAAAATTTACTTCCATTATTTATATTTTTAAACATGAAATTTCTTCTGAATATTCCATGGTCAAATAAGTTTGAGAAATGAAGGGAAATGGTTTAAAAAAAAAATACTCAACTTCAAAAATCTTCTGAGAGGATACTTTAAAGCTATTAATGTACAATGTTAATACCAAATGGGGGATACAGACCTGGTTAACTAAATCTGGTGTTAGTTAACTACCTCATGAGTTTAGTGGGCTACAAATTACAATGTAGAAATGTGCACCAGCAATAATTTATCCCAAAAGCAATCTGTGATAAAGGACTTTGCAGATACAAGTTATGAACAATGGACCTTGAGCCAGTTTCTTTCTTCCAGTTCAGAAAATCACAGAGAGAAATGATATTATCAATTCATTTTTATTGTTATAGGAAGTAACTGATGCCTCTAAACAACTTCCAGGACAGTTCATTTTAGGTAAAAGTACCTAAATCCTTTCATCGTATACCTTCAGATTTAAAGATTATATGAGAAATAAAAATGTGTTTTTAACTATACAATTAGGAAGTAAATTGCAATGAAGTTAATATAAGGGTGCCTGTACTGCTTATTTTTTTCCTTGCTTTTGTCCTGTGCTCAGGGAATAATGTTTTGACAAAAACGTGTATGAATGTGTGAAATTTCCCTTTAAGACAGAGATCATGTACTTATTATTTATCACATCACTTTCAGCATTTCATGGTGGTAAATTTACAAAAATACTCAACAAGTACATATTATCTAGTTAATGGAAATGTCTGGAAAGGCTCAGATATATGGGTTATATCCTGTTGGTATAAAACTTTTATCCTTTTTAGTCCATGGGGTCGCAAAGAGCTGGACATGACTAAACGATGAACACTTTCACTTCACTTAGAAGGCCTAAGTAGAGAGAGATGCTTCAATGAATCACCATATAAAGTATAGAGATTACATTGGGAATTAGATTAATTTTAAGTGACTGAAAGATTTACTTATGCAAACTTTTATTTCGATACGCAAGAATAAATGCCCAAATGTTAGAGATGACAGCAAATTTAATATCTACGATGTCTAAACATGAGGCTTTATAAAAGTAAGCCATCCATACATTCATCCTTCCATTCTTACCACAAATCCTCAAATTTTATCAACTTTAATACGATGCTTGGCTCTAACTAATATTTATGAAGGTAATTCTTACTGGTTTGTTAATGGCTTCCTTCAACAATTTTGCAGCTTCTTCCCAATTATTTTGTTTGTTTTCTTCACAAATATTTAAAGGAGATCTTCCCTGTTGGTCTGTTATGTGCTGGGAATGTGAGGGAAAAATCAGAGGTTAAAGAAAAAAGGCATTACAAATATACAAGTAAGGGAAAATGTCAGTCAATCAAAATTTCATTAAAAAGACTACTGGCAAGTGTTAAGTAGGTATTAAGCATGCTTACTGCATGCTATACTTCAAGTAAACATGAACAGCCGAAGATGAAAGATTCAAAGCACTAATCACTGTGGCTATTGTTTTTCAAAACTTCTGTTTATAGCAACAAAGGTCTTGTTAAAGCTATTATTTTTCCCTTACACATCTGATAGTACAAATTCCAAAATATCTTTTTCCTTCTTTAAGATATTTTTTAGAAAACACTTTATATAAGGGCTTCCCTGATAGCTCAGTTGGTAAAGAATCTCCCTGCAATACAGGAGACACTTTATATAAAATGACAGGAAGCTAAATTTTATGTACATTTGGATGATACATGGTGATGATGGTTGTAAAACAATGTAAATGTACTTAATGCCACTGATCTGTACAACTAAAAATGGCAAAAATGGTATATTTTATGTGAGGTGTATTCTATTACAATTTAAAAGCAAAGTGTATACATATTATTTATTCTATATAGCAAGTTAAATTTGTTTTCATTTCTCAGCTGACCTCCCAAGTGTACGACTAAACATTTTAGGTGTCATTACTAGTTATTTACTGTTTGGATGTTAAAAAAAACAACGCCTGGAAAATAACTTACTCTGTCAATTTCTGGATGGTTTAGGAGGATCTGTACAATTTCCGCATGTCCTCCTCCAGCAGCAAAATGAAGAGGAGAGCTAAGCTGCCCATTTAGAAGGTTTGGATTGCACTTTCCTTTCTCTAACAATATGCGAGTGGCTTCAACTTTTCCATACCTACAAAAAAATAAAACACCTACAAAAGTCATATGAAGTGTTTGAAAAATCCAAATTTCAGACATCTCAAAGAAATCTAAGACTTTTCTATGGCAGAGAACAAGGAATGAAGACATTTATGTAAATGTTTACAGTCCTTATGGATTTCTTATGAAGTACTCTGATTTAATTCAAATGTTTCTATTTCTGATCAACTGGGAGAAAATATAATCTCAAATACAAGATAGAGCAGAGGATACAGAATCACAATCGTACAAAATATACAAAAATTATAAATTAGGGAGATAAAATTTTTAGTCAAAAATACTTTCAGGAGCAGAAAGTAACTCATAAATTTAATAATGCTTTTTTTTAAATTTACAATAGGCCCAAGACCTAATTTACATGTAGCTGTTGAATGAGGCAATGTGAAAGACACAAAGATATGTTAAGATAAATGGTCTCTGCTCTGGTAAAGGCTTCTAATGTAATCAGAGGAAAACAAACATGTGAGATAAGTTACATCATGCTGTAACATTTAAATAACAGTTGAGAGTAACAATCAAAATATATATATTTGTCAAATAATAGTATACAATGATGCTTTAGAAAATGCTGGAAAAGGAAGATAAGATTTCAGTCTAAGAGAGTCCTGAAAAGTATTCTGATAGAAGAACAATTTAAAAGCTGAAGAGATGCTGAAGAGAAGTAAAATATTCTAGGTAGTGAGGAAAAAAAGTAAGCAAAGAGTACAAAGAATGTGCCAGACATAGTGAATTTACCATCTAGTTACAAAGACATATAAGGCTTCAATCTAACGCAATGGTGGAAGGGCAATTCATTTTTTTGGAAATAAATGGGTAAAAAGGGAAAGGAAATTTGCTCTTAGATATGGTGCATCTGAGGGGCAAACAGCACATCTTTAGAACTAAACCAACTTACTGTCAACTTTCTTCCCTTTCACACATGCCCTGAACCTGCCACTTGTATCCTACCCTTCTCATTCACGTGACTGTTTGCTTACATTCTTAGCTATTCTTGAGATGTCTTTTTTCCTCCTCCTGATTTTATTTCAGGTTAAGTTCTGTTATTTCTCTGAAACAGTTTACCAACTACCTCCTATATATATTCCCACTATAATTTACCATTTTACTTTTACTTTTTTAATCTCATTAACTACTTTCATCCTTTTATATATATATTTCTGTCAGCCTGGATGTTCCTTGAAAGTTATATCTTTGCATTCTCCATACTGCCTCAGGCATTAAGAAAATGGGTGACTAAACTGTTCAGCTGGCAACTGAAAACACAGACTTGATACTCAGAAGGAAGGCAAAGGCTTGAGGTACCAGATATACAAATTCATCCAACTGAGCCTGTTAAAGCTGCAAGAATGGATGAAACCTGAGAGAGAAATATGAACATCTTAGAACAATGAAATGCATCTTAAAAAACATACTCTCAGAATAGGAAAAGATACTGAGGGGGACAGTTCAACTCTGTGTATGATTAATAAGTTTTCAAGGTACTTCTTTATATAATTACTTAATATAATCTTCACAACAACTTATGAGGCAGGCAGAGATATTTCTAATGCACAGATGAAAAAAATGAAGCTTGTACCAGTTTAGTAATTTGCCCAAGGTCTCATGGTTAACCAGTTAAAATCCAATTTTCTGACTCTTAGTGTAACAGTTTCTATACTATTAATATAAAACATGCTTGGGTCACAGGATGAAGACCAGTATTTCAATAATAATAATGATAAGTATTATCTTGCATTTGTATTGACCTTCATTATAGCTCTATTATAGCTGCCCTTTCAACTGCCATTTGTTCTGCAAACAAAGGGGTGGTCAACAGCGTTAAATGCAGCAGAGCAGTGAAAGAGATTAAAAACTCAGAAAGGTTAAGAAGGTTCATGAAGACTGAAAAAGAGAAAGCAGTGAGTATGGTCCTGTAATCACTGAAGTCTGGGTGTGAAAGGAAGGAAAGAAACAGCACAGTGGCCAGAAGGGCAAGCAGGTTCAAATTAAGGTTCTTTTTCGAGTAGGGAGAGGATTCATGTATATTTGAAGACAAGAGAAAAGAAAGTACAGAAAAGCAGAAAGTGCAGAGAAGTGTCTGACTCTTTGCGACCCCATGGAATGTAGCCCGCCAGACTCCTCTGTCCATGGGTATTCTGCAGGCAAGAATACTGGAGTAGATTGCCATTCCCTTCTCCAGAAGATCTGCCCAACCCAGGGACTGAATCAGGTGTCCCCCAATGCAGGCAGATTCTTTACCTGTCTGAGCCACCAGGGAAGTTTCTAGGTTTAGAATAGGGGACCGAACTTGACAGGATGAATGAGATAAAGACAATACACAGCTCGTTGCACTGAAGGCCCAAATGAAATCAGATGGGATAATTTGTAGGGAGCCAAATCATCAGAGTTCTGAAACACTCTCTACCAATGATGTAAAGCCTGGAAGTACTATCAGAGAGAGAAGACACTGATTTGAGAGAGGTGAGAAAATATGAGATGTCAGTGAGACATTTACTGAGTGGCTGAGAGGTTACCCATATGGGGAGAAAGCCAAATTAAACAGTTTTGGAAATGGTGATTCTGGTAAAGAAAAGTTTTTAGGCACCTGTCAATCAATATAATTTTTAAAGCTTGGAGCAATCCTAGGGGTGATTTCATTAAGTGATCCTCAAAGACTGATCCAGGAAACCAGGAAGATCACTGAAAGCTTTTCAGCGTGTCCTCTAGGTAAAACATATTTCATAGTAATACTGAGATGTTATTCGCCCTTTTCACTATGATTTTCTCTTAAGTGTATAGCAGAGTTCTCTAGAAGCTCCTTGACATGAGAACTGAAACAAATTAAAGGCAAGATCAGATGTAAGAATCCAACTATTTTCTATAAGGTTGGACAGTAAAACAATGCAAGAATGTAAAACAATGCTGCTGCTGCTAAGTCGCGTCAGTCGTGTCCGACTCTGTGTGACCCCACAGACGGCAGCCCACCAGGCTCCTCGTCCCTGGAATTCTCCAGGCAAGAACACTGCTACTTTTCTTATTAACTTTTTTATTTTGGAAAATAAGATATATTTGGAAAACTCTGCTATTTATATTAATATGCTACTTTAAAATAAATTCTTTAGACGTTTTTCAGTTTTAACTTCTAATAAAGTACATAACACTAGGTATTACTTCACATAAACCAAAGCTCTTTGGGATCTTGTAATTTTGAAGAATAAAAGGAGTTTTAACACAAAAGTTTGAGAACCACTGATCTAATAAAATCCTTCAGTTTAAAGATGCTGCTGCTGCTAAGTCGCGTCAGTCGTGTCCGACTCTGTGCGACCCCACAGACGGCAGCCCACCAGGCTCCCCCGTCCCTGAGATCCTCCAGGCAAGAACACTGGAGTGGGTTGCCATTTCCTTCTCCAGTTTAAAGATGAGAAGACAGAATAAGAGGGATAAAACATCTTGTATAAGCTTATAAAGATAGACCCCATCCCAGTCTCTTGATGAGACAGCCCAGTATTCCTCTTCTAATCCTAGTATTAATTAGTAAGTAAGAGTACATTTCCAAGATAAAGTAATTTATGTTCTTTACTAAATAGTTTAATCAGTCTTCATTCAAGTTCACGCCAATCAAATGATCTATCTTATTAAAAGTATTGCAAGGTGACCTATATTACTACTATTACTGGTATATTAAACTTGGTTATTATTTCCAGCTGATGGAAATTTGATTTTATTGATGGATAAAACTCTTCCTCAGTGTATTGGAGTAATATCCACATAAAAATACAACAGATGAATGAATTTTAGATTCAGACATCAAAATCTTTAAATTTTTATAATACTTTAATAATAGCCGTTTTTTTGAATGCTTATTACTGCCAGGTACCCTTCCAAGCATTTATTCACATTTTCTCCTCTAATCTTAAAAAAAGCACTAAAATTAAGCTCATCTTTTAGATAAAGAAATAGATCCTTAGAGACATTAACTAATTTGCTAAAGGCCATACTTTTAGGAACTAAAATATTCAGTAGGGACTAAAATGTAGGTACATTCCAAAGCACATTAAATACAATACCATACTTCTGTTTTTATGTAATACGTAGTTGAAAATATTACCACTCTCTTAATAGAGAAGGAAATGAGGCCCTGCCACAGAAAGGGCAACAATACAGGCAAATGTAATTTTGGGATTCCTAAGCTGAAATTCACTAGCTCTGTCTTTCTCAATTCGTGATGTTTGAACTATATTCTCTACTTCTTTTTGTTTAGCTCAAGGAAAAGCATGTGATTTCTTCTGGTACTGTTGCTGCTACCAGTATTTACCAGTAATCTGAAAAAACAATTATAACTTCAGTGAAAGAAGACTTAGGGTAACTCTTTTCAAATCTGAGTATAAAAATTCCCTATAATGGGAAAACAATTAAGGTTACATTAATAGAATAAAATATTTTTAAGGAAGCAGAAAAAAATTGAGCATATTTAATAAAGGATATTTTTAAAGAAATAGCATAATGTCAATAGAGAAAAGATATATATTAAAAGCAACTATATTTAGCTACTTAATCACAAATATTGAAATCAGAGAAATCAAAAGACTTTCAGTTGGAAATGATCTAATTATTGTATTTTACATATAGATAAATAAACTAGCACTCATCTCACACGCTAGTAAAGTAATGCTCAAAATTCTCCAAGCCAGGCTTCAGCAATATGTGAACCGTGAACTTCCTGATGTTCAAGCTGGTTTTAGAAAAGGCAGAGGAACCAGAGATCAAATTGCCAATATCTGCTGGATCATCGAAAAAGGAAGAGAGTTCCAGAAAAACATCTATCTCTGCTTTACTGACTATGCCAAAGCCTTTGACTATGTGGATCACAATAAACTGTGGAAAATTCTGAAAGAGATGGGAATACCAGACCACCTGACCTGCCTCTTGAGAAACCTGTATGCAGGTCAGGAAGCAACAGTTAGAACTGGACATGGAACAACAGACTGGTTCCAAATAGGAAAAGGAGTACGTCAAGGCTGTATATTGTCACCCTGCTTATTTAATTTATATGCAGAGTACATCATGAGAAACGCTGGGCTGGAAGAAGCACAAGCTGGAATCAAGATTGCTGGGAGAAATATCAGTAACCTCAGATATGCAGATGACACCACCCTTATGGCAGAAAGTGAAGACCTAAAGAGCCTCTTGATGAAAGTGAAAGAGGAGAGTGAAAAAGTTGGCTTAAAGCTCAAGATTTAGAAAATGAAGATCATGGCATCTGGTCCCAACACTTCATTGGAAATAGATGGGGAAACAGTGGAAACAGTGTCAGACTTTATCTTTTTGGGCTCCAAAATCACTGCAGTTGGTGATTGCAGCCATGAAATTAAAAGATGTTTACTCCTTGGAAGGAAAGTTATGACCAACCTAGATAGCACATTCAAAAGCAGAGACATTACTTTGCCAACAAAGGTCCGTCTAGTCAAGGCTATGGTTTTTCCAGTGGTCATGTATGGATGTGAGAGTTGGACTGTGAAGAAAGCTGAGCACCGAAGAATTGATTTGAACTGTGGTGTTGGAGAAGACTCTTGAGAGTCCCTTGGACTGCAAGGAGATCCAACCAGTCCATTCTGAAGGAGATCAGCCCTGGGATTTCTTTGGAAGCACTGATGCTAAAGCTGAAACTCCAGTACTTTGGCCACCTCATGCAAAGAGTTGACTCATTGGAAAAGACCCTGATGCTGGGAGGGATTGGGGGCAGGAGGAGAAGGGGACGACAGAGGATGAGATGGCTGGATGGCATCACTGACTTGATGGACATGGGTTTGAGTGAACTCTGGGAGTTGGTGATGGATAGGGAGGCCTGGCATGCTGCGATTCATGGGGTCGCAAAGAGTCAGACACGACTGAGCGACTGAACTGAACTGACTGAAATAAACTAAGATGCAGAGAGGTGAAGTAAAGTTGCTTGCTCAATGCCCTGCAGCTAAAAAGCTGTGGACTTTTAACAGGCAATAAACAATGTAGGCACTTCTCAAACTAGCCAGAGAAGCTCATTTTAAACAGTAAGTCAAAAGCAACTTTCCCATAAAATATAAGGTAAAACTAGAGGAAAACATAGGCAGAACACTCTCTGACATAAATCACAGCAAGATCCTCTGTGACCTACCTCCCCGAGTAATGGAAATAAAAGCAAAAATAAACAAATGGGACCTAATAAACTTAAAAGCTTTTGCACAACAAAGGAAACTATAAGCAAGGTGAAAAGACAGCCTTCAGAATGGGAGAAAATAATAGCAAATGAAACAAGTGACAAAGAATTAATCTCAACAGTATACAAGCAGCTCATGCAACTCAACACCAGAAAAATAAACAACCCAATCAAAAAACGGGCCAAAGAACTAAACAGACATTTCTCCAAAGAAGACATACAGATGGCTAACAAACACATGAAAAGATGCTCAACATCACTCATTATCAGAGAAATGCAAATCAAAACCACAATGAGGTACCATCTTACGCTGGTCAGAATGGCTGCTATCAAAAAGTCTACAAACAAATGCTAGAGAGGGTGTGGAAGAAAGGGAACCCTCTTACCCTGTTGGTGGGAATGCAAACTAGTACAGCCACTATGGAGAACAGTGTGGAGATTCCTTAAAAAACTGGAAATAGAACCACCATACGACCCAGCAGTCCCACTGCTGGCCATACACACCAAGGAAACAAGAATTGAAAGAGACATACGTACCCCAATGTTCATCACAGCACTGTTTACAATTAGCTAGGACATAGAAGCAACCTAGATGTCCACTGGCAGATGAATGGATAAGAAAGTTGTGGTACATGTACATAATGGAATATTACTCAGCCATTAAAAAGAATGCATTTGAGTCAGTTCTAATGAGGTGGATGAAACTGGAGCCTATTATACAGAGTGAAGTAAGTCAGAAAGAAAAACATCAATACCGTGTATTTATGCATATATGGAATTTAGAAAGATGATAATGACGACTCTATATGCGAGACAGCAAAAGAGACAGAGATATAAAGAACAGAGGACTCTGTGGGAGAAGGCGAGGGTGGGATGATTGAGAGAATAGCACTGAAACATGTATATTACCATGTGTGAAACAAATGACCAATCCAAGTTGGATGCATGAAGCAGGGCACTCAAAGCCAGTGCACTGGGACAACCCAGAGGGATGGGGTGGAGAGGGAGGTGGGAGGGGGGTTCGGGATGGGGGACACATGTGTACCCGTGGCTGATTCATGTCGATGTATGGCAAGAACCAACACAATATTGTAATTAGCCTCCAATTTAAATAAATTAAAAAATATATAAAGGTAAATAACTTCATTACATCCTTTCTAGAGGACAGGCTATAGCAAATGGTTAACTACTGCTATGAACATAAATTTAATAACTCAGTCCAGGCTGAGGGGAAGAGTTATGATTATGTGAGAAGAGTGCAAGAGCAAGAACTCCATAGGCAACTAGTGGAGAGAGCTAACCTCACTCCTGAGAGCTAATCCTTCTCATCAAAAAAAAAAAAAAAAAAAAAAAGCTTTAATTCTAATGAAAACTTTTGGATGTTTCCAGATACCATAGCTTTCCAAAGAACTAAAAGAATACTTTACTAACATGATACAGGTCAAGTCATATGTAGCTAACACACGTAAATTTTATAATAAGGATAAGCAAACATAATACAACTCCAGTACAAAACAACAGACATTGTGGGTGACTAAGGGACCAACTGCTGTACAGTGGCACTTGTTAGTCATTAGCTATCCTACTTCATGACCTAAGAAATGCCTGAGAACATTAATGATACTTTTCAAACGGGCCAGATGCTGTGGCACACGCATAGTAATCAAAGATTCCTACAGAGAAAGCGCAGAAGGCAAACACACAGGGTGGAGGAAAAAGTGGCTGGAATGAGAACAGCTTTGAAAAGAAACACTAACATTAATAACTAAAGATTCATTCTTTCTAACAAGAAATGAATAAGTAATCTATTTACCAGCATGCATAATGAATGGGTGCCCAGTGGTCACTATCTAATTGGTTGACTGAAAATCTTTCATTGAGAAGTCGGTTTAGTAATTCCGAATCTCCTTCACAGGCACTTCGATGGAGAGGAAAATCGTCTACCCACTGTCGTTCCCTAATCATGAAAAACAAACAAGAACAACAGTGTTGAAATTCAAATTGTTTTGAAACAAATATGACACATGTATGAAAGCTACACATCACTGAACAGCTGTAAACTGAATCATTTACGCAGTGATTACATTGCATACTATTGCATATATCATTTACAATAATTGTTCAATATTAGCATATAGGCTTTTAAAGGCACAGTGAAGTGAAACCAGAGTCGTACTTGTCTTCGGTGACACTGCTCCTGCTCCTCTGCCATTGCTCCTGTTTGGGAATTTGGATTTTCGAGTAGTCTGGAGCTCCTAGACCAAAGTATGGATTTATTACCACTTTATCTACCTAGAAAGGGGAAACAGAACAAAAGCTGTTTAAGAGCTTTATGACCCAAGTATAAAAGCAGAGCTAAGTGAGGATGTCATCTCAGTGTTTACAATTACTAATATATGCATTTGTCTCAGGAAAAATAAATTATATTTTGAAATGAAATATCTTTTGAAATAAGAGCCAAAATTCTTACCCGGTTTGTATACTGAAGATCTGATCCAAACAAAGGGTTGTAAATACAGGTATCTGCTTTCTCTAGGGCTAACATTTTACTCTTTATTTCTAGTGCACTGTAGCCCATGTGTAGTGAGTTTTCTGCCTGACCTGATTCAGTAGCATATGCAGGGTTTATAACATTAGTTTTTATCCGCTCAAGAGGAGAAGGTCGGAATAAGGCTGGAATAAAGTGAGACTGTGTGTGACGTTCATCTAGCCACCTGGCAAAATAGAAAGAAGAGGCAGAAGAAGTATTTGTACTAAAGTGAAGATGAAAAAAGTAAACTACTGTCTAACTCTTTCTAATACTACATTCAGATTTTTATAATTTTAATTAGTGTTAGTTAAGTATTTCACTTACTGTAAATAAAAGTTTTATTACTGGATACAGCAAACTATTCTTTTTAAATGCATATAACAAAAAAATGTATATAACACTAAATAATTAAAACCATTTCAAAAACATGAAGCACTTTAAAATTTAAGTCATTGATATGTAGGTGACATGAGACCTGCTGTTACAGGACAAAGGCTTGACAGGTTAAATGACTTGTTCACTAATAGGGGTAAATCAATAATAAACCTTGTTTTATAACAAAGGAATCTTAATTCTTAAGCCAGGGCAATCTTTGTCACTTTCAAAGAATAAAATTAACATGTTGCAAATAAATCAGGACAATCTTATCTTTGGGGTTTAAAATTTTTATATTATACTTCAAAAACTTACCATTTCATAATAAATATATTATAAATTTTATTATTTTCATCCATAAAGTATTTCTATCTGAAAAAGCTAATTTCTATTATGAATATGTATTTGATTTATTAAAAAATATTTTTAATGGCAGTTCTTACTTATCCAAGGCTATTAACATTCTTGCTGTAAGTGTAGCAAAGTGAGTGCTGGATTCACTACAGACTCGCATAATATCTTGTAAGCAGTAAAAAATTGGGCATCCTGGAGTATAAGTATATTTAGTATTATCTGAAAAAGAAAAATGAAGATTTATGCCATCATATAAAAGGCTTACAACTGCGTGTTTTTTATTTAAACGTATACAGTATGTTTAAAAAAACTGATAAGTATAAGTTGTTCTAGACTTGTAATTAGAAGACTTGGATTCAAGGGCTGGCCAGCTCTGTGACCTTGTCCAATTGGGTGAATGCAGAATTTAGAATCTTGTAGGACTACAGAAATTGTTTCCCCTTTCTCTTGCTCAACAATGTTGTAAAATTCTGATTAACAATAAGATTTCCAATATCATGTAAAATGCTGAACTATTTAACCTAAGTATGGCTGGGAAAAAGAAATCTGGACTGGCAGAGCTGGCTGATAAAACATATGTTGAGTACTGTGCAGCAGCAGTCTGATGAGATGCCCACATTGGGCCATTAATATATCATCAGGATGATTACTACCTTACATGAGGCCAGTACTCTACAGGTTCCAAAGTGACTTTTACATCAAATACCTCACTGGATTCTTCCAGCACAATGAATCAAGCAGGAGCAGATACCTATCTTATAGATAAAGAGGTGAGGCTTAAAGAAGTGGTTTGCCCATAACAAAAACTTAGTAGACTGCAGGTCTGACTGAAGCTCAATATTTTTTCTATTATTCCAGGATAATAGGATAAATTCCTTGTCAAAGCTCAAATTAAATTTTCACATTAGATCTAAGTTCTTTAAATATTACCATTATTGTTGGGTGGAGTATTTTAAAACTATTACTGACACTTTCTTATCCCCAATACAAGATAGGTTCTGATGATAATCTGTTAATTTCCCAAAATACGTACATTTTTATTTCTATTCTATTTATATAGCACAGTCTGAAAAATACCTCATTATAACCTGAAAACTTTTTGTTTTTATTATAGGTTCCTTCCTCACTTCGTTATTCTACTTTTAAAAACAGAAACAAAAACTTTACGATTAGTCCAGAAGCCTGAATATTACTTGGGAATCAAATATCGTTAAATAACAAATTTCTCTATCTTCCGTTATATTAAAAATATGATTTTTACAACAGTATTGCAATAGTAACTATGACTCCAAATTCCTAAGTTCCTCCATAGACTTTAGCTTAGCACCTAAGGTACACCAAGATTCACAAGACGAAACTCAAGGCTTTACCTTTAACAACTGATGGAACAATGAATAATGCCGCTTCTCTGCCCACCTTCTCCCCATCCAGAGGAAATGTCTTCATCAGGACCACTCGTTTTCCTAATCATTTTAAATCAGTAAAGATAAACACAACGGGCCTTTTAAAATCTTATAAATTACCTTGAGAATTAGGAAAAATATTTTAAAGGCAGTATAAGAGGAACTGAAATATAAAAAGTCAATTTTATTATATGCACTAATAAAAACTGGTAATTCTGATAATAATGTACATCATTCTGTAGGCAATTAACCAACAGATCCCTGGTTCTGACTCACTAGGAGAGAAGCTCCCCATGCACAGCAAGGAAATCCGCCCCACTAAGGGCTGGCAGAGCAGCCGAATAGCAGAGCATCCTGCAAGGTGAAGAGGCATGCACATCTTCAGTTGGGACGTAGATGGTGAGAATTTCACTAGAGTCTGAGCTGGCCAAGAAGGGTAGTATATATGAATTACAGAGTTTTAAAGTTTAGTAACCCTTCATTTAGTATTCAACCTCCATCCTCAATTTCAGGCTTTATTAAAATCTGATTGGGCTATAAATTATTGTTCTGAATTTTACCCATCATTCTTAGTCTCTTGTTCCTGATTTGCAGCAAAGGGGCAATAAATAAAAACAAAAAGTTTTTCATTCTGAAACCTTTCATTTTCTGGCTATCTTTGTCATGATTTTTATCAACCCTTCCAACTTCCCCACTCCCAGAAACAGAACTTTGTTCTCAACCCAGGTAGGAATGCCTGGCTGGATGCCATCTGTGGACAAGGAGATACTACAAGTGTTCAAACAGCTTCATTCATTCACAAAATGCTAGAATGAATATTTGTGATTATTATGGCCGATTATTATTAGAGCCCCCAAACAATTTTCTACAAAACTGACACTGGTACAAAATGTAAGTGTTAAATAAAGAAAAACATTCTAATAAATTTCAGAGGTAATATTACTTTTGTCTGGTTTGAGGTCCTGTCCCACTTAATCTTTCCTGCCTTGTAGCTTCCCTAAACCTAGTTCTGATCGAAACTGACTACTTTGCCAATTTTATATGCAACTATGAGATCTATTTCAGGCGGGGGGTGGGGTGTGGTGGGGTGGGTGGTTAGGGGAGGAGAAAAGCACTGACTACAAGTTGGGAAATACAGTTCTAGTCCTAAGTCCTCCACAAATGGGAATATGATTTTTCTAGGTGCCTATGTCTGCATTCGGAGAAGGCAATGGCACCCCACTCCAGTACTCTTGCCTAGAAAATCCCATGGATGGAGGAGCCTGGTGGGCTGCAGTCCATGGGGTTGCGAAGAGTCAGACACGACTGAAGTGACTGGGCAGCATGTCTGCATTTCCATTTTACAGATGTGAAAATGACCGTATACCAACTCACAGGATCAATTTAAGAATTTCATGGATAAGTAATTGTGGTAGTGCTTTGTAAACTATGTATAGCATTGCACAAAAAGGCAAAACTACTGCAGTTATAAAGTCATTTGTAATTTTCATGTGATGCTTATGTAAGAAATCATATTCTCTATAAAAATATTTCACACTTTTGGAAAAACAATTGAATAGGATAGTCAGGTATGATATGGTTCATTATTTTAACTGTTTAGTTAAGTAAAAACTTTATTTTCATTTCTCTTGTTAAAAGATGCCTGAAAATTTATTAGCACATTCTACTAAGTATACAAGACATAATTGTGCTAGACATATTTCAGGGTGCCTATCCACTCATAACTTCTAAGAAAAACTACCAGTCCTCTGTGCCAGGGGACATTTTTGTTCACACTGATATCACGTATATCCCCTTTCTTGGCCAATGAACCAAGTGTTAGAGTTTGGCTAATTCACAGCAAATTATGACTTTTCTATCTCAGCTCAAATACGTGATTTGGGCTCAGACTTTGTCTCAGTAATTTGATCTCAGAATAGGTACTGATAACTAAAACAATTAAGTAATAGTAATACAAATTACTAAGAGAAGTCTAAGACAGGTAGAAAAAGCTGACAAATTTGTGGCATCCAAAGGAGCCTTTCATATGCCTGATCACCACAGGGACAGTCCTCCTTTTTCAGCTGAGATCAGTTTCTAGATCACTTTATTTAAAAAGTCAATCTGATAATCAGGGAAAGAGGAATTCTCTTTGTGGGACTCAGAATGTATATCAAAGATCTGTACATTTATGCAGGAACTTCTTATAATCTCCAGTTACAATGGTCAGAACTGCAAAAACTCTTAAGGCCCTATTGAGGAGGTTACCTGTTGGGGAGGTAAAATATGGTAAATGGTACCTTCAGAAGTTATCAAACAGGCTTAGTTCAGCTTATCTCTAGAGAACAAGTATCCCAAATAACCAATAGATCAAATGACACGATTCAGCCTTATCTTTACAACAATAATAGTCTCTTTACTGAAAAGAGATGAACAGGAAAAAAAAAAAAAAAAAACACTGAATAAGCTGTAAAAAAACCCAAAAATTTAGGCACAGAGAGGTGCGTTTTACTTCACTACCAACAAGTGCTCTCAACAGTTGTCTGACTGAAATTAGCTTTACCTTTTTAATTATAATGCCTGAATTCTGGACAGATATATAATTTCTAGAACTTCTAACTGCTATCTGCTTCTTTTGAGGCACAGCCTGATAAAATTGATCATTGATATTTAATCAGTTTCATAAGCTATAGATTATCTTGTAAATGGAGCCTCTACCTTTTAGAGTGAATATTTCTACAGTTCACAGTTTGGCTTGTTGAAAATGATTTTCTTCTTGTGACCAAATGGGAAGAAAACCTCTGCTACCTGGTAATTTATATGACTTGCTCTAATACACAGAATCTTAACTGCTACTTAGTTATGGAGAGAGGTTTATAGTTTTCTGTGTCCTGGAGTAAAGAAATAAAAATAGTAGTTCAAAGATACTTATCTAGGGAAATTATACTTCTAACAAAAAAACTTGTGCTTTCTTTTTAGTTTTCAAGCCACTTTGGCTTCCTCTCTTTCTTGAACAAATCATTAACACAATTGAAATATTTTTCTAGAACTGCCATATGATCTAGCAATCCCACTCCTGGGCATATATCTGGAGAAAGCCATAATTCAAAAAGATATATGCTTCCTAATGTTCAATGCAGCACCATTTACAATAGCCAAGACATGGAAGCAACGTAAAAATCCAGCAGCAGAGCAATGAGCAAAGATGTGGTACGTACATACAATGGAATATTACTCAGCCATAAAAAGCAACGTAATTGTGCCATATGCAGAGATATGGATGGACCTAGAGATGGTCACACAGAGTGAAGTCAGTCAGAGAGAGAAAAATATTATATATTAAGGCGTACATGTAAAATCTAGAAAAATGTCATAGATGAACTTCTTTGCAAAGTAGAAATAGAGACAGAGAGATAGAGAACAAACGTATGGATACAAAGGGAAGAAGGGGAGGGTGGGACGGATTGAGACACTGGGACTGACGTACATATACACTGCTATGTATAAAATAGCTAACTAATGAGAACCGACTGTACAGCACAGGGAACTCTACTCAGTGCTCTGAAGCAACCTAAATGCGAAGGAAATCAAAAAAGGGGATTTATGTGTATATATAGCTAATTTACTTTGCTGTACAGCAGAAACTCACACAACATTGTAAAGCAACTATACTCCAATTAAAAAAAAAGAAACTGCAAAAATATTTTTCAATTTTTTTTTTACTTAAAATTATTAAAATATTTAAAAAATATTTTTTAACTTAAAAAGCATTATAGTCAAGGAACTTCTTGAAGGGAGTTTGGTTCCACCTTAAAAAAAACCCCCAGAAATAATATGAGTCTTTTTCAAGTTTTTCAATGAAAAGGAACATAAAAAGAAACTGACTTTAATATATTTTTTAAATGTCTTCCTTCACAAGCAATTAAAACCAACTGTGTTAAAGAGAAAAATTTCTTACCTCTGATACCCTGGTTTGCAGGAGAAATTGGTTTGGTGGTTTCTACTACATAATCCAATATGCCTTGTGTTATTTCACTGTTACCTTGCAGTTTAGTTTCCAACAAAACCTTCTTTCTCTTTTTTTTCTGTCCTTCAATGGGAACCTCATGCAACAAAATCTTGGATGAGAAAAACAACATTAAGAGAATGTTTAAAATAAAATGTACTTGCCCTAAAATATAGCCAGAAATCTTTCTTAACCTTAAGCCTAGCTGCATATTAGAATAACATGTACCCTTTTAGAACAGCATCAATGTATAGCTTCATCTCAGACCTAGTAAATTGGAATGTCAGGGGAGTAAGGTTGTGGTACTGAAGTTTTAAACTTCCCCAGGTGATTTAAACTGTAGCCAGGACTGAGAACTAGTAAGCCACAGCACTGCTGAATGGCAGCCTCCTCAGAATCCTTGCAATATCCTTTAATAGGTTTCAGATAACTAACCTTGAAAAGGCAATTAAAGCAGAATACCCAGAGATGCAGGTTCAGTCCCTTGGTCAGGAAGATCCCCTGGAGAAGAGAATGGCAAACCCATCCGATATTTTTTCCTGGGATATTCCATGGACAGAGAAGCCTGGTGGTCTACAGCCCATGGGGTCGCCAGCCCATGGGGGTCACAAAGAGTTGGACAGGACTGAGCGGATTAGACTAGAAGTATTTTATGATGCTTGAATCTGCTGCATAGTAAAGATAAAAATCTGCTTTGGGCTTTTTTTTGTGTGTGCCTCAGTCATGTTTACTAATACTAATAATGTATTCAAGATTTCAGAGAAGTAATTTAATTGCCTAAAACAATTAAAGGTAAAGATATTTTTAAATGAACTGTTAAAAATAGAGTTTTGAAAAATAACCATAATAAAATTTAGACTGGAATTTTGCAATTTTTTTTGCAAGCCATTCCAGAAACTCTAGTAAAAACCAAACTCTCATAAATTATATATGCAAAACTCAAATAAGTAACTTTCACTATCTAAGAATTTATCCATATCAATGAATAGAAAAAAATGGTCAAAATACATGCAGCAGAAAAAAAAAAGACATGGTGATGCAAAGAGCTCTATAATCGTAAATTCTAGCTTGTCAATATCTACGTTATCAATAATTTACAGGCTATGGTAAGACTTTAAATGTGAATGAAAATGATAATGGAGAATGACATTCAGTGGTAGAAAATCAAATGTTAGTCAGCTGTGCTCACTTCATATGACTTAGCTCTGTATTCCCGAGAATTGAGACTGGCAGCATTCTTCGGCCGAATAACAGCAACGTATGCATCCTCTATGTTTTCTGGATTTCCCATTGCTTTATAAAAACAAAGAAATCCCTTGAAAGATTAAAGGAGACATAATCATGATGAGAACAACTAATAAAATGTTGGTTTTTCTGTCTTAGAATATATGTACTGTATAAAAAGCAAGTCAGAGAAGACTGATCACATCTCACCACTAGTAAACCTCTATGAATAATTTCAGATACCTTGTAGTCTTTGTTTCCTTTTCTATTAAAGGTAGATTTTTTTTTTTTTTTTAATGGGGATATATACTTTCATAGGTCTTAACAGATTCTTAGTTAAGAATCTGCCTTTTGGACCTGTAAAAAAGGTGATATAATTATGAAATGTCTTATAAATAACTAAGTAAAAATGCCTTGAAATAGTGATTCAGAATAGTATTCATAAATTCCAAAAGTGAATGTCATATTGTTAAGTTTGGAAGCTAGAAATAGGTAGCTGCCATTGACATTCTTTCCAGAATCTTTAAAAAGAATTTTGATATTTGGATGAACTAAAGGATAGTTTATGACCAACCTAGATAGCATATTGAAAAGCAGTGGCATTACTTTGCCAACAAAGGTCCGTCTAGTCAAGGCTATGGTTTTTCCAGTGGTCATGTATGGGTGTGAGAGTTGGACTGTGAAGAAAGCTGAGCACTGAAGAATTGATGCTTTTGAACTGTGGTGCTGGAGAAGACTCTTGAGAGTCCCATGGACTGCAAGGAGATCCAATCAGTCCATCCTAAAGGAGATCACTCCTGGGTGTTCATTGGAAGGACTGAAGCTGAAGCTCCAATACTTTGGCCACCTCACTCGAAGAGTTGACTCTTTGGAAAAGACCCTGATGCTGGGAGGGATTAGGGGCAGGAAGAGAAGGGGACGACAGAGGATGAGATGGCTGGATGGCATAACCGACTAGATGGACATGGGTTTGGGTGGACTTCAGGAGTTGGTGATGGACAAAGAGGCCTAGTGTGCTGCGATCATGGGGTTGCAAAGAGTTGGACAAGACTGAGCGACTGAACTGAACTGAACTGAAAGGATAGTTTAATATTCATTGGAGATGTCTATCACAGACACAAAAACATTAAATCAGTTGATAAAAGCTTTCTGATATCGACTTAAAAATGTTCTTCACTTCCATTATCAATTCTGTGGATAATTAAAAAGTTTGCTTCCAAATATATATATGTATATGTATATATATACACACATACATATACACATGTACACTTTTTCCCCCAGACTAATTTTAAGTCTCCACTGGGCAATTTCCAACAAGTAATTGAAGCTCAAGCACTTTCTTGGTTGTTTCATAGTCCCATCTCCTCATAAAGTGCTCTTATAAATTTTTCTTTTCATGGCTGGACTAATTTTTCTTTTTCATGGGTTTCCCTGGTGGCTCAGATGGTAAAGAATCCACTTGCAATGCAGGAAACCTGGGTTTGATCTCTGAGTTGGGAAGATCCCATGGAGGAGGGCATGGCAATCCACTCTAGTATTCTTGCCTGGAGAATACCCATAGTGAGCAATAGTTCATGGGGATGCAAAGAGTCAGACACGACTGAGCGACTAAACATCTCTTTGCACTGAATATATTTTATTTTTTTTTTTAATTTACCTCTCATTTATATGCCAGTAAGTTTTGAGAAGAACATCAAGCAAGGAATTGCTTTCCTGGCCATGGTAAGATGAAACTTCTTCAGTTTTTTTAAAAGTCCATTAGGCATTAAAATGATCTGTTTATATTTAATAATTTCCTTATTGCTCCAACTCTCAGAAAAAAAGAGCTCATTTTCAAGAAAGGTTTTGAATGTCATCTGAGAGGAGATAGAGGACTTTATTGTTTTCTCAACTGCAAAATAAAGTCATTTTGAAATCTTTAATTCACTTCTTTACATAATAACAAAAAATCTTTAATTTACTCCCTTCCACCACCTTAAAACTAGAAAATTTCCCTAAAAAGAATGCTTTTAAAATTCAGTAACCTTTGACATTTTAAGTAAACACTAGCTAAAATTTTTAAAAAATTATTATTGTACAAAAATTTTTAATTATTTTAATCTATAAATTATTTAAGTAATAAAACTTTAAATTATAAGATTTATTTATAAATTATAAAAATTTTTAGGTTATAAAAATTTTCACTAATTTAGATCCAGACAAACTATAGATAACAGAGAAACTACGATAAAACATTAGGTTTGAGACATTTCATTTTGTGAGAAGTTTTGAAGACATGCATTCTCACTCTATACCTTGTGGGATTTTTTTCAGTTCAATTTTTTCATAAGACCATCTTAAAACCCACCTCATGCAATAGAACTTCCTATTAGTGAAAAAAAATGAGACTTTTTTCTTCTCAGAATTCCAATTTAGCACTTACTTTTCACCTCAGATTAACAATGACTTCAGGATATAAAACCTAATAAGTTTTGAAATGTATGCCTGCCTCTTTGAATATTGACAGTCCCCAAAAGAAAGACACTGTATTATGAATACACTGTATAACATATATGGCACAATTACAGAAACCCTTTTTCTATTAAGCATCTAAAATGAGAAATCAAGTAATTCTTAGTTTTCTAAACACACTTTAAAGCGAACTGATTAAACTGTTGGTCACTTGTTAAAAAAAAAAATCTACTGGCCAAGTGCTTTATTTACTAATACTTATTACTCATCTAGAATATTTGGTATTGCACAGTACATTGAATTTTTAAAAGATAAATGTGATACAATAAAAAAAAGAATATTTGAAATATACATACTTCCAGTGACATGAAGGAAGAAAACAAAGGCTTAAGTTAGGAAAAGAACAAAAGCTACTAATATATGAAGACAAAACTGCTAAGGCAGAATCACATGCAAAAGGATTAAGAGAGAGTAATTTGAGCTAAAAATAACAGAAAACGGTATAACTAGTTTGTAATGTGTTTAGACAGAATTTTAGATAAGCCTTCAAGTGACTAAGAATAGGAAGAAATGTGGCATTTTGTTCACCAATCATTCTATTTTGGAAAATGCTTAGGCATAAGTGATACTATGTTGCCTGACTAATGATGCCTTACAAATAAGTGAAGAGGTTCTCATTTGGCCTGAGACCTACCAGGCATCATTTGAAAACATGGGCATCTCTCATCTCTATGACTGGGTGAAAAACGGGGTGAACAGACACCATTTAGTCCTCATGGGGCAGGTCCTGTTGAACAAACTGCCAATAATGTTGCTAAGAAGAAACGTTTACTACATAGAGTACAGATGGACAAATTTAATGAAATTTATTTATTTAGGCCATGCCACAAGACTTGCAGTATGTTAGTCCCCTGACCAGGGACTGAAAATGGGACCTAGGCAATGCATGCACAATCTGAATTAACCACTGGACCGCCACGGAATCCCCAAGATGGACAAACTTTCAAAGTATTTTTGCAGTGCAGAAAAAGAGAAGATTCAGTACATGAATATAGGTATTGTAAATTTAGTTACCAGAAGTCAAAACTGACAAGATGATTTTTGTGTGCAGCTGCTCAGTCCTGTTGGACTCTTTGAGACCCCATTGATTGTAGCCTGCTAGGCTCCTTTGTTCATGGGCTTCTCCAGGCAAGAATACTGGAGTGGGTTGCCATTTCCTACTCCAGACAAGATGATTTACCAATTTGCAAAGTACATGCTAATATAAATTAGCAACAATGATCAGAAAGTGTACTTCATGAATTAAAAACAAAAAAATTGAGCATTAGGGCTCTGTAGGATGTACCTGATTCCCTCCTTCATCCTTAAGCAAAGTTTCTCAACTTTTTAAAATAATATGAATAATTACCACCACTTACAATGATTATTACATCCTAGATACTGTGCTAAGGGCTTTACATGCATTAACTCATTTTATTCTTCCCCAAACTTAATGACGTAGTTATTATTGTTGTTATCTCCCTTTTACAGAAGGAAAAAACCGAGGCGGAGTAGCTAAGTTACTAGCCACTTCTCTACTCTCATTAAACGATTTAATATTTTAAAGCATTATAGTATTAGAGACAAGAGATGGCAACTAAATATCAGTAAGAATTTCCCTCCAAGGATAGGCTGACCATTAAAAATTTCATCCTTTTGCCACTCAAATTGGCTTACAGTAATAAAAAGAAAGGAAATAATAATAAAGCAGAATAGAAAACAGTCATTGGTGCTATTTCTACTTTGCTCTGTTCCTGTCCTTTGAAACAGTTCTACCAAACATTAGGTAATATGAAAAAGCATCATTGGTAATTTTCAAGTTCTTTCTTTCTGTTAAGTCACATTCTATTCTGTAAGATATTTAATAATCTTCAAATAACTTTTGAAGGCAATTATACTAAATCTGACCTACAGTGAAGGAACTAATGAATTCCTACAGTGAACATTTGAGGAGGTTATTTGGGGGAGCCTGATTTCATCTGTAGTATATCCAAATATACTTTATATCAAGTCCTACTGTGGTTCCACAACCCAGTTCGAAGGGAAAAATAACCAATACACCTAACATGGGATTAAGTAAAAAAGACCATAAAATATTTGATTTTCTATTGTTATGAAAACATTTTCGAGCTTTTGACATTTTCCCCCAAATAAATAAGGACATCAAAACAGTTAAAAGACATGATGGTGAGGAAGCACTGGCAAGCAGACTGAAGTTAAAAAACCTCTCCATGCGTGAGATGGGAATGGAGGTGAAATCCGGAGTCAGGTCAGCTAGATGAAAAATTTCTGGTGAAGCTAAAAACACCACGAAGAAACAAGCAAAGAAAGACAGCCAAAAGCCTTAAATGATGCAGAAGACAGAGAGGAGGGGCGAGCTGCTGTCAATCGCTTTTCCTGAAGTGACAAAAATAAAAACTTCCTAGGCGTTTTCCTCGGCCACCACCACCCATCAGCGTCCATTACCAGAAAAGGGCGGGCACGCCTCTTTGCACAAAGAGATGCCACCCAAAAAGTGGCTTTGGCTTCTCTGTAACTATACTTATAAGAAATGAAGTCCTTGCCTGGATGGAGACAGTTCGGCCTCCTACCTCTCCGTCTCTCTCGTTGGAGTCTGGACCGTCCTCCTCGTCTCACCGGTGCTGGGGGCCGAGTGCCTCCCGGGCCGCTACATTCAACTCAGTGGGTGGGACAGTCACCTGGGGGCGGGGGCGGCGGCCCTTCACAGCTTTTTCATTCCGCCTTCCCTTCGTTTTCCCAGCGGCCAGGCCCAACTTCCTGTGACAGGAGAACACTCGGTCGCCCGTTGAAGCCGCCCGGCGTGTACGGCCGCGACCCACACCCGGCAACTCGAGAGATCCGGTCTCTGGGATCGGAGAGACTCTTGTCCACCGGCTCTTTATTGGCCTCTGCTCGCCTCTGAGCTCTGTGCCATACACACTTCACCTGCTCTCTAAATTAGGGGATTCCAGGTCTTCAAAGGCCTTAGCGTTCCATCCCGCTGCTACCGGGGCGAGGAAATCGCTTCCGGGTTCACACCCCTTGAAGCCTCCCGGTTGGTGGGGAAGAGCTTCCGGGGCGGTGGCCGAGGTGCTGCCGTTCCTGCCGCTTTTCGCTTGGGGTGCCGGCTGTCTGGGGCTGGTGGCGAGCGGCTCGGGGACGGGGTGGTGGCGGCTGCGGGCGCGCCAGCAGCTGAGCCGGAGGCGGGGGAGGGGAGGAGGACGGCCCGGGCTGCGCGCGCGCGCGCTCCAGGCTGGAGCCTGAGCCGGACTTGACCGCGAGGCGGAGGCGAGAGCCACCGCCCCCTCTTCCCCTCCCCCGAGTAAGGCGGCGCGGCGGCCGGAGAGGGATGGGGGGCGCCCGCCCAGTCTGAGCCTCGCCGCGGGCGCCTCTAGCTCTCGCTGCGTCCCCGCGGGCCTCCAGTGCGCACTCGGCCCCAGCAGTCTCTGGCAGGCGGGCGCGTCCGGGCCAGCGAGGAGGGGGCGCACGCCGAGAAGGGGCGTCCCCCCGGGTGGGTGGGGCGCATAGAGTACCTGAGGTCACCGGCTCGGCTGGAGAGACAGGGGCGCCACGGCGGTGGCAGAGCTGCAGAGCTGCAGGGTCCACCCGACCCTTACCCTCAGCCCGGGAAGTAACCGTAAGTCTCAGCCTCGCCGTGCGGGTCTTTTTGAGGCGGTTTCTACCCATTTTGAGCTCCGAGTTCAGCGCTACCTAGTTCACGCTCTCCCGGGACTCTTACAGATGCCGTCTCCCTTCTCTTCTGGAGGATTGTCTGTTCCCGTCTCTGAACAGGCAACATCCTCTGTCTGCCTCCTGTGAGCTTTTCTGTCAGCGAATTTGCAAGCCTCGGTGTCTCCGTGGCGCGTCCCAGCCTCCTCATCTGGATGCATCTCCTTGTCCCTACGTCCTCAAAGGATCTGTGCCCTCCCTCTTTTTCTATGTGTACCCCGGACCTCAGAGCGTCCCCCGCCCATCCTCTGAGACGTGGAAAGCCACGGGTTCATCCGTTCTGGAGAGCTCGAGAGTCTGGAGCGGGTGGATGGATGAAAGCGTTCTGGAGGGCTGTGATGGGTGGGGATAATAGCTCCAGTGAACCTTTATTTTTGCAGCTTCTGCCACCACACAAAAACGGGCCGCTGCCCTGGACCTCCATTCCTCTCCTCTCCTGTGTATATAAGCTGTTTTCCGTGTGTGACTGAGTCGCAGGAAATTGGAATTAGAGCTGTAATTAAGCATCTCCGGAGGAGGTTTGGAGAATTAGTCTCACAAGCTGTATTCACACGAAGTGGCATATTGAACAATCTTAAATTGAAATGAAGACCCATTCCAGGGGAGATTTACTAGTAGGTCTGAGAAATCAGTATGAAAAACGGAAGTCTCATTTTTTCAAATGTGTTTTGGTTACCTTTTGATAATTTTAGTGTTTTGGATTTACATTTAATTCTTACAGTGTGTGTGATGTGAAAACCTTTGTACTGGAAGGTTTTGCTTTCTTAGTAAAGGAAAAAAGTAGCTAAAGTGATTTTTGATCATGTCATATTATATTTGTCAAGATATTATTTGAAATCCTTAATTCCACAGAGATCTTTTTGAATTCGGTTTGGCTCAGCCACCTACAGATGTTACTCACCATTGTGCCTGTCACCTTCCTGTTTCTTAGTTTAAAGAAAAAAAAGAATTCACCGTAAAAACCATCAACGTGTATTTCCAGATTTTGAACTAAGCATTTTTTTCTTCGTTAAAATTTGGTTTGCTTTTTTTAAATTGCCACTGCAGAACTTTCCAGAAATTACCCTTAAGAATAACTGTAACGCTGTCAGTGTCTGGTGACTTAGGTGCCTTCATGTAGTTTATACTTTTAAAGGCATTGTAGAAAGCAAAAGAGAATTTAAGAATGATTTTCCTCTGTGTATTGCAGGCTCTCTGTTACTCTTCTTTAAATTATTCTCTTATGTAGACTGGTAGCTTTGGTGTGTGGGTGTTTTTTTTTTTCCCTAAAAACAAAAAACATCATTTTGTTCAGAAAGGTAAATGTATTTAACAGTAATTTTTTTTTGTTTTCAAAACCTCCCAGCAGTTGATTTGAGACTATTATTTGATTTGTAACTGCACACTGTTCACAGATTTTAGTTTGAAGTAGGCTTAAGAGATGTAGCTCCAGCTGTCTCTCTGGAAATGTACTTTCCTGGCATGTTTCAGAAGCCAAGCACCGCACAGAGTCAAATGTATTACTAAGGGTGTGGTTTTTACGTTTAGTAAAATGGGAAATAACTTGAAGAAAATCTTTAAAAAAAAAGTGTATTGACCTCTACTACCTCTGGACTTAGAGTGGAGAAGATAGGGCTGTATCTCCACATTATGCTTTTTCCCTCGTCCATTGCACTGGGAATTTTGAGTTTTCAATATGAAAGTGTTCCCGAACCATGCTGCCTGTGCCATAAGTGTGGGCTGTAACAGGTGGCTGCTGAGACATGGGAGAGAATTTTTGTTTGCTACTCTTTTATACTCCTATAGGAGCACTACCCACTTTTGAGAGAGTTTGGGTTTTTTTGTTTCCTTCTCTGGGGTGTGCATTTGAACTTGTGAAAGTGAAATATGTGTATTTACAACTTACTTGTAGGTAAAAGCTTAAACTAATTTTCATATATAAATAGATGGAAGAACCATGATTTAAGTTTATCTGATTCTCCTCCAATGGAAGTTAGGAAAGATTCCTCAGTGTTTTGGGTACTTTTCCCCATTTGGGGATGCACAGTTAATTAGATGAAATTTTAAAATATTTCTAATATTGAACTTTATATATGACACATTTGCCAAAACAGATTTGAGAGTGACTTCGTCATTATTAAAAAGACCAGTCTGAGAGGAGTTTCTGTGCATGGTCTTAAAATGTGTAGGTATTTTGTTTTCTTTCTCAAAGTGTGATTTACTCGGACAATAGTATTGGTAATTTGGGGATTCTTTATTTTTCAGACAACCTCAGATTACCTGCTTTTTTTTTTTTTTTTCAGATAACTAACTTTCATATTCACTTCATTTCAGTAACCTTTATTAAATGCCTACTCTGTGTACCAGGCTGTGTGTTAGATTCAGGGACTTCAAGGATGAGTAAATTAAGATTCCTTTCCTTGTTGAATTTGCCATTGTGTATATTTGACTGTGATTTTATCCATATGCCTTTACAGACATCTCTAATACGTTTTTAAGTCACTTGACCATATTTCAGGATTGTTTGACTTCCTTTCTATGAGAATTAACACAGTAAAGGCCATTTATTGAATGTTTAATTCACACTTACCACCATGTATTTTGTTATTACATTATTTCATTTGATTCTTATTACTTTCCTAAGAAGTATTTTATCTCCATTTAAAAACCACACAGATTCTGGTTTATAGTAATGCTGAATATTGTTTCATTTGTTATACGCTAGAAAAGATTTGACATTAAGATTTCCCATTAAGGAAAAAGACTTGTAATATAGTTGAAAGTGAAAGTTGCTCAGTGATGTCCGACTCTTTGCGACCCCATGGACTATATAGCCCATGAAATTCTCCAGGCCAGAATACTGGAGTGGGTAGCTTTTCCCTTCTCCAGGGGATCTTCCCAACCCAGGGATCGAACCCATGTCTCCTGCATTGCAGGCAGATTCTTTACCAGCTGAGCCACAAGGGAAGTCCTTGTTATATAGTTACGTATAAACTTGTTATATAGCTATAACTGTTTAATTTTTTTTCCTGTAGGTAAAACAGTTTTTAAAGTTGAAGTAATGTTGATTTACAACGTGTTAATTACTGCTGTATAACCATTTGATTCAGTTATAAATATATATACATTCTTTTAAAAATACTCTTTTCCATTATGGTTTATCATAGAATATTGAATGTAGTTCTCTGTGATGTACAGTAGGATCTTGCTGCTTACCTATTTAGGTAAAAACTTGTATCTGCTACCCCCAGCCTCCTGCTGCATCCCTCTGTCAGTCCCCTCCCTGTGGCAACCACCAGTCTCTTCTCTCTGTGTTTCTGTTTCATAGATAGGTTCATTTGTGTCATATTTTGGATTCCACATACGAGTGATACCGTGTGGTATTTGTCTTTCTGTTTCTTGTTTACTTCACTTAGTATGATAATCTCTAGTTGCATCAGATCAGATCAGTCGCTCAGTCGTGTCCGACTCTTCGCGACCCCATGAATCGCAGCACGCCAGGCCTCCCTGTCCATCACCAACTCCCGGAGTTCACTCAGACTCACGTCCATCGGGTCAGTGATGCCATCCAGCCATCTCATCCTCTGTCGTCCCCTTCTCCTCCTGCCCCCAATCCCTCCCAGCATCAAAGTCTTTTCCAATGAGTCAACTCTTCGCATGAGGTGGCCAAAGTACTGGAGTCTCAGCTTTAGCATCAGTCTTCCAAAAAAATCCCAGGGCTGATCTCCTTCAGAATGGACTGGTTGAATCTCCTTGCAGTCCAAGGGATTCTCAAGAGTCTTCTCCAACACCACAGTTCAAAAGCATCAGTTCTTCGGCGCTCAGCCTTCTTCACAGTCCAACTCTCACATCCATACATGACCACAGGAAAAACCATAGCCTTGACTAGATGGACCTTTGTTGGCAAAGTAATGTCTCTGCTTTTGAATATGCTATCTAGGTTGGTCATAACTTTCCTTCCAAGGAGTAAGCATCTTTTAATTTCATGGCTTCAGTCACTATCTGTAGTGATTTTGGAGCCCAGAAAAATAAAGTCTGACACTGTTTCCACTGTATCCCCATCTATTTCCCATGAAGTGGTGGGACCGGATGCCATGATCTTCGTTTTCTGAATGTTGAGCTTTAAGCCAACTTT
Source organism: Bos indicus (assembly GCF_029378745.1). Taxonomy (NCBI): domain Eukaryota; kingdom Metazoa; phylum Chordata; class Mammalia; order Artiodactyla; family Bovidae; genus Bos; species Bos indicus. Next base: position 9,931,407 of record NC_091763.1, read on the forward strand.
TTCACTCTCCACTTTCACTTTCATCAAGAGGCTTTTTAGTTCCTCTTCACTTTCTGCCATAAGGGTGGTGTCATCTGAAGTTATTGATATTTCTCCCAGCAATCTTGATTCCAGCTTGTGTTTCTTCCAGTCCAGCGTTTCTCATGATGTACTCTGCATATAAGTTAAATAAACAGGGTGACAATATACAGCCTTGACGAACTGCTTTTCCTATTTGGAACCAGTCTGTTGTTCCATGTCCAGTTCTAACTGTTGCTTCCTGACCTGCATACAGATTTCTCAAGAGGCAGATCAGGTGTTCTGGTATTCCCATCTCTTTCAGAATTTTCCACAGTTGCATCATATTGCTGCAGATGGCATTTTTTCATTCTTGTTTTTTATATAGCTGAGTAGCATTCCATTGTATATATGTACCACATCTTTATTCATCAATCAGTGGACATTTAGGTTGCTTCCGTGTCTTGGCTGTTGTAAATTGTGCTGCTTTGAACATGGGGGTGGTACATGTATCTTTTTGAATTATAGATTTGTCCAGATACATGCCCAAGAGTGGGATTGCTGGATCCATATGGTAATTCTGTTTTTAGTTTCCTAAGGATCCTCCGTACATTTTCCACAGTGGCTGCAACAACTTACATTCCCACCAGTAGTGTAGGAGGGTTCCCTTTTCTCCACACCTCCTATAGCATTTGTTATTTGTAGACTTTTTGGTGGTGGCCATTCTTACTGGTGTGAGGTGGTAACTCACTGTAGTTTTGATTTGTATTTCCCTAATAATTAGAGGTGTTGAGCATCTTTTTGTGTGCCTATTGACCATCTGTATTTCTTCTTCGGAGAAATGTCTATTTAGATCTTCTGCCCAGTTTTGGATTGGGCTGTTTGTTTTGTTTTTGACTTGTAAGAGCTATTTGTATTTTTTGAAAATTAAGCCCTTGTCAGTTGCATCATTTTGCAAATATTTTCTCCTATTCTGTAGGTTGTCTTTTCATTATTTTCTTTTTTTTATGGTTTCCTTTACTTTGCAAAAACTTGCAAGTTTAATTAGGTTCCATTTGTTTATTTTTGTTTTTAATTTCTGTTGCCTTTGGAGGCTGACCAAAGAAGACATTGATATGATTTATGTCAGAATATTTTGCCTATGTTCTCTTCTAGGAGTTTTATGGTGTCGTGTCTAATGTTTAAGTCTTTAAGCCATTTTGAATTTATTTTTGCATATGATGAGAGGATGTGTTCTTTTTACATGTGGCTGTCCAGCTTTCCTTGACATCACTTGTTGAAGAGTTGTCTTTTTCTCATTGTATATTCTTGCCTCTTTTGTCGAAGATTAATGACTGTAGATGTGTGGGTTTATTTCTGGGCTCTTTGTTCTGTTCCATTAATCCGTATGTCTGTTTTTGTGGCAATACCATGCTGTTTTGATTACTGTAGCTTTGTATTATTGTTGCAAGCTTGAGAGGCTGATGCCTCTTGCTTTGTTCTTTTTCTTCAGGATTGCTTTGGCAATTCTGGGCCGAATTTCATGGTTCTGTATGAATTTTAGGATTTACACGTTTTAGTTCTGTGGAAAATGTCATGGGTAATTTAATAAGGATCACATTAAACCTGTAGATTGCTTTGGGTGGTATGGCCATTTTAACAATATTAATTCTTCCAATCCAAGAACATGGGATATCTTTCTATTTCTTTGACTCATCTACAGTTTCCTTTATTAATGTTTTATAGTTCTCAGTGTATAAGTCTTTTACCCCTTGGTCAGGTCAGGTTAATAATACTTCGAATGAAAGATTCTAATTTCATAAGGTGTTAGTATCTTTTATTTACTGAAACAGATGAATTGTATAGTATCAAAATGTAGTTTTCAGTTGTTTAAACCTTTGAAAAGACAGTTCTGAAGTTCTGTATGGTTACCTGTAACATAGATTTTCAGGCATATGTAACTTTTTTTTTTTTTTCTAGTTAATCAGTGGGACCAAGAGCCTAGAAAATGTACTAAAAATATTTGTATTCTCCATGAAGGAGAGAGTATTGAGCAATATAAAATCTATTCAGCTTTTAAACATTTTGAGTTTAATTTTAACAGTTCTTTGATGCCTTGAAGAGTTTTGGTTTCTGCAATGAAAATGTATTCCTTCTGATTTAGAAATGATCTTAACTCATCTATTGGAAGGATATATGCTGTATCAGCACTTTGATACAGTTCAATCTAATTATTTTTCAGACCCTCTTAGACTTTTTAAAAGATGATCAACCAGTGTCAGGTCTTTAGACCAAGTTTCATTTGTATTCTGTTTTTTGGGGTTTTGTGGGTTTTTTTCCCTTTTTTTTTTTTTAAACCCAAAACTGTCAACAGTTAGCCATTCTTTAGACTAAGGCCTTTTGCTTCTGATTATATATTCTTGTTTTTAGGAATGTAGAGCATATAATCTTCCAAGTTCCTAAGAAAGATAATCCTTGATATTTTTCAAACATCAGTTTAATATATATGTATATATTTTAGCTTGACATAGAATTCAGTGTGGTAGAATTCTTGGTACTTAGATCACTGTATTTTCTGATCGGAATAATACTGGGGGTAGAATTTGTATTTAAGATATAACTGACAAAACCATTAATGTGTTAGGTACTGGGACCACACAGATGAATAAAGTCAGAATTCCACCTATTTAAAATCCATGAGGAGATAAGAAAGTTCACTTAAAAACCCTGAAATGTGACTTCCCTGGTGGTTCAGTGGTTAAGAGTCTGCCTGTTAATGCAGGGGACATGGGTTCAATCCCTGGTCCAGGAAGATCCCACATGCCACAGGCAACCAAGCCCCAGCTCCACAATAAAAGAAGCTGCTGCAGTGAGAAGCCCGCATCCCGCAGCTAGAGAACAGCCCCCACTCGCTGCAACTAGAAAACCCGCACAGCAACGGAGACCCAGCACAGCCAAAATAAATACAATTCAAAAGCAGAGACATTGAGATGCCTTTATGCCAAATGCATAAAAACATTGCCCTCCTATTCATGTTTCCCCTCTGGGTATTGGAAAGGAAAGTATGTAAATATACATATTAAGGCAGCGTTTTCATTCTGTCTCCTAGCTTCAGACAATAGCTGCTTATCATTTGCTGTAACACCAGATGTTCTATATCACATATTGATAATAACATTAAAAAAAAACTTTTGAAATCATTTCAGGTTTAACAGAAAAGATGCCAGAACAGTACAAAGAACTCCTGTATCTCCTTCATTCGGATTTCACCATTGTTTATATTTTACTGTATTTCTTCCACTGCCTGTTCTATTTCTTTATATGTATGTTACATACATGTTTGTGTATGTGTGTATAAATGCATACATATATACCCATCATCACAGGCTTTTTTTTTTGAAACTTTTAGAGCAAGCTATAGACATGGTGTTCCATCGCCCATAAATACTACAGTGTCTATTTCTCAAAAACAAAGCACTGTCTTATGTAACCCTACAAATCAGAAAATAGGCATTGATACAACAACCCTACCAACCTGTTCATATTTCATTGACTCTCCCAACAATATCTGTTTCTTTTCTGGTCTAGGATCGTATCCATGAATACATGTTGAATTTAGTTGTCATGTTTTTACAGACTTGTTCAGCTTCCTTTTCCCCCTGTCTTTCATGTCTTTGACAGTTTTAGGAAGTACAGACCCTCCGTTCTTTAGGATGACCCTTAACCTAGGCCCGTGTGCTATTTTCTCGTGACTCCAATCAAGTCTGACATTCCTGGCAGGAATACCACTGAAGTGCGCTGTGCCATTCCCGGTGCCTTGCATGCGCAGGCATATGATGTCAAATCGCGCTGCTGCTGGTGATAAACACCTTGGTGTCCTTTTGCATTTGATCAGTGTATGTGTGAAGAGGTATTCCAAAATTACACATCTTGAGTCTCTTCAAACCTCTACTCACTAGCCTTGGTGTGGGTATCAGTGATGACTCCCACCTGAATTAATTGCTTGTATATTTTTCTGTTTCTGTTAGTCCTTTTACGTGTATTAGTTGGTATTTTAAGGTAGAACTTTGCTTTCTCCTCTGTTTATGAGTTTATTAAATCAGTAAGGACTCATGGATTTTGATTTTAGCGTGCTGTGATTTGTTACTTATTCTTTATTTTGCTGTCTCAGTTGTCCCTGGTTTAGCCAGTGGGCGCCCTTTCAAGCTGGCTCCCGTGCCAACTTATCATGCGCTGTCTCATTCATTGTGCACTTCTGGCACATGCTGTTTGTTCCTGATTCGTATTGTACTTTGCCTGGCCTAGCCCTGGAATCAGCCATTTCTCCAAGGAGCCTTATTTGGTATTTTTATGTAGAAGATGGGTTTTAAAAACAAAAGTTTAGAGACTTAGTTTGCTCATTGCCGCTGGGGTGTCATTGCTTATAGGAACTAGGAAATGTGTGAGTATGGTTTATATACATGTATTTATATATATAATACACTCATATACATCCATCATTGTTTCTATACCTGTGTACATATGTTATAAAACCAGGAGTTTGTTTATATACTTCCAATTCCAATCCGGTATCCCAGGGTTCTTTTAGTCTTTGCCCTTTCCATGTTTATAATGCCTTCTCTGGTGGTAAGAAGCTTGGCTTCACATTAACCTCATTATATTCATTATTTGTCCAGTTGTTTTGTTTCCATTTTCTCTGTCATGCAGACCATCATCTCCGTATATCTCTCCCTGCCACACCCTGCATCACTGACTGCTGAGCCTATTGGCCTGTGGATCCACAGGCCCTCACTGGGCCCACAGCGCTGTGCAGCTCCCTGTCTGCATACAACACCCTGTTATCCTCACCTCCGGGCCACACCTGTGTTGGCCTTCCTGACATGCCCTCAGTGCTCTGTGTTCTCGGCCAGCGTACTGACTACTTTACATAGCTCAATATTTCATTAGTTAATTTATAAGCATATTTCCAAGATTTACAAACATACATATATGTGATGAAATATATAACTATGTAATATTACTGTTATAGAACTACAGATTTATGAACATGGTGTGTATGTATATAGTATACACACATACCCCTACCTCCCGGTGATAGAATGATTAATGACCATAAAGTTCTCCCATACTAATATGTATTCCTCTTTGATACAAGGCCTTGCTGCTGCTCCTATCTATTTCTCCACCTCTTGAATCTTGGTTAGCCTTATGATTTGCTTTGGCTAATGAATATGATGGATATGATGTGTTCTGGGGTTTAGTCTTTAAGAAGACTTCAAAGAATGCTTTCCCACAGCTGCCATGAAAGGAAGCCAGTCTAGCTTACAGCAAGAGAACCAAGACACCCCAGTCAGCACCAACCAGCTATCTTGGACGTACTAACCTCGCTGACAGTTGAGCTGAATGCACCTGCAGAGGAACCAGAGGTGAAAAAAGCAAAGAGATGGCCCAGCCAACCTATAGAGTTGTGAGAAATGACGTTGCTTAGAGGCAGCAAGCTTAAAGTGGTTAGTTTTGTAGTAGTAGATATCTGAAGCCATATCTGTTTTCATTTTGGACATCTGTGTTGTCTCTAGTCTTCTATTACAAACAATATTGTGACAAGTATCTTGTACATAATGTATACTGCTTAATTTTGACAAATAATGCCAGATTATTTTCCAGAAATGTTGACACAGTTCTTACTGCCATCATTACAATCTGAGAGTGACTATTTACCTCAGAAACTCACTATCACTGATGTTTTTCTTTGAATATAAAATCAGCTTTAAAAAGTTTCTTAAGGCGCTTAATTCTGCATTTTCCTAACTACTTGTGAAGCTGAGCATCTTTTCAATTGTTGGTCCTTTTGATTTTTCAGGTCTTTGAATTGCTTGTTCGTAACTGTACTTATTTTTTCCTGTTGGATTTTTTCCTTATTGAGTTGTTGGTTGCCTTTGATACATTTTGGATATAATCCTTTAGCTTTGTTTGCCAGTATGTTTTGTCAATCTGTCTTCTGTTTTTTGTCTTAGTTTATGCAATCACTGGCCACACGTTTTCTTTTGGTCTTTCACATTATTATTTACGTCTATCTTTTCCCCTGTGGCTTCCAGTATTCTAGTCTAGTCTCTATTACTGTTCTGAGTATACAAATTTTTTTCTGAATTTTCTTCTGATCTTGTATTGTCTTTCCTGTCAATCAGAAATCATCTTCAGTTGCTCTAGAAATCAGAAAGAGTGGTAGAAACAAACTGGGGGATGGGCCTTTTCCTTAAGTACGGCCATCCTTCTCTATCTGCAGGGATTACTTCCAGGGCCCCAGGCGGAAATCTGCGGATGTTTTAAGTCCCTTACAATCAGCCCACCATGTCTGCTGGTTTCTTATCCATGGCTATGGAGGGCCACTGTAAGAGAAGTTAGAGGGAAGCCTAGGGCTGGTTCCAGTGGTGGTTCCATTGGCCTGTCAGGGATGCAGGCTCACTTGCCATTCTTTTCAGTCGTCCGTAACAGGTGCTTGTCACCTTTCGGTCCTAGGATGGCATTCCAGTTTGAGCAGCAGCTTCTGTTTCTTCTTCTATCAACCGTGGCTCTGCTTCTTTTAGGATCAAATCCAGTTTGATGACTATAACCTCTGGGGTTGGGACCAAGACAGAACAGGTCCCCCATTAGTAATAAGTACTCATGAAATAGTTTTTCTGTTCTTTGAAAAAAATTAATGCTGATTTTGCTTTCTGTGTCATAGTAAATGTGGGCAGAATAAGGCCCCAGAATCTTTTTCTTTAATCTATCAGTCAGCCAGCTGTTTTTGTCCCCAGTTATTTATAAGTAAATAGGGAAATAAGCATGATGGTATTTTCAAATTGGAAACTGTTGTTGAGAACACAGGACTTTATCACTATGCTCAATAATGTGCCAGAACTTAACGGTGGGTGTAAAACTGAATGTGTGATCCTGTCCTCAAGTTTACCACGTAATTAGGGAAGCAGGTTAAGCACTTTATTATAGTATTAGATGGTGGGTGGAGTGTATTATCAGGTTAGGGAGGCAGGACACCTAATTGGTAGTGGAGGCTTGGAGAACCATGATCAGGGACCTTGATAGAGAAAACGGCTTCTAAACTGAGACCTGGATGCCCAGTAGAAGTTAGCCTGCTGAGGAGGGGTTTATAGGGGCATGGCAAGAGCGTTGCTGTAGCTTGAGTGGTCTAGAGGTAGGTCTGAGTTGTGAGAGATAGACTATGGTGAGATCGATTCTGGTATTGGCAGGAACTTTGCTTTAACAGCTTAAGGGCTAGAAGCCTTGGAAGGTTTTTAAGTGGAATTGGACAAAAGCAGATCTGTCTTAAGCTAGTTGGCTTAAGGGGATGCTTTGGGGGCTGAAATCTGGAAGCAAGGGCACCTATTAGGTGGGACATTCATCTGATATATTAAAATCTGTCCCATATTAGTTCAGTAAATGTTTATTGAACACCTAATTGAATATAATGTAGGAGAATACAGAAATAATATTAAACATAGTTTCTATTTTCAAGAATTCTGTATTTTAAAATAACTAAAGACTTGATAATCAACAGTATGAGGCAGTATGCTAACATTATGGCTTCTATTCTGTCAAACGAGGGCAAGTACAGATAAGAATTAAAACTTGAATCCATAGAGAACTAGAACAAATAATCCTAACACTTATATGGAACTGCAAACGACCCAGAATTGCCAAAGTAATCCTGAGAAGAAAGAACAAAGTTGGAGCTAAGACCCTCCCAGATTTCAGTCTACACTGTATAGCTACAGTAATCAAAGCAGAATGATCCTAGCACAAAAACACACAGATTAATGGAACATAAGAGCCCAGAAGTAAAGCCCTGTACTTATAGTCAAACAACAAACAATCTGATCAGAAAGTGGGCAGAAGACTTGAGTAGATATTTTTATAAAGACACACAGATGGCCAACAGGTGTATGAAAAGATGCTCAGCATTGCTGACTATTAGAGAAATGCAAATCACACTGCTTGGAATGGCTTATCTTGAAAAAGTCTACAAATGACAAATGTTGGATACGAAGTGGAGAAAAGGGAATCCCTGTTCCTCAAAAAACTATAAGTAGAACTATCATATGATCCAGCAATTCCACTCCTGGGGGTATATCCAGAAAAAAAACAAAAACACTAATTTGAAAAGATACGTGCACCCCGGTGTTCATAGCAGCAGTATTTATAATAGCTAAGACACGGAAGCAAGCTCAGGTGCCATCAACAGACAAATGGCTTAAGGTGTAGTGTGGATGTATCTCTATATGTATACATATATACATACAATGGAATGTTGCTCAGACATAAAAATATAGTATTGCCAACATGCATGGACCTAGAGGATATGCTTAGTGAAATACGTTAAACAGAGAAAGACAAATATTATATGACATCATTCATATGTGGAATCTAAAACATAATATAAATAAATTATATGCAAAAGACAAACAGAAAACAAACTTATGGTTGCCAGAGGGGGGAGTGGAGGTGGGGAGGGGTAAATCAGAGGTATGGCACTGACAGGTAAAAACCACCGTGTAAAAATAGGGGATCTTCCAGGTGGCGCTAGTGGTAAAGAACACACCTGCCAATGTAAGAGATGTGGGTTCGATCCTGGTTCAGGAAGATCCCCTGGAGGAGGAAATGGCAACCCACTCCAGTATTCTTGCCTGGAGAATCCCATGGACAGAGGAGCCTGGTTGGCTGCAGTGGATAGGGTCATAAAGAGTCAGGCACAACTGAAGCAACTTACCTCGCATGCATGTGAAAAATAGGATTAGCAGGGAAGATTTACTGTGTATAGCACTGGGAATTACATCTATTATCTTATAGTAACCTATAATGGAATACAATCTGCAAAAATATTGAATACAGCTGAAATTAAGTGTCATAAATCAACTACAATTTTAAAAAACTTAAAAACACTTGAATAGATCTTTGAACACACGCACACGCGCGCACGCACACACACACACACACACACACACACACACACACACACTCTTAAATCCTAAAGATCTTTGTGACTCCAAAGTCCGTATACCAGGCTGTCTTCAGTACACTATATCCCCTTCCTTATTTAATTATCAGTATGTTGCTTATAAATTTCTGAATCCTTGTGAAATAAGATGAGAGTACAATTAAAATTGCTTTCAATTTGGGATACAGAGTATCAGAGGAGCTCCTTTCTTTAGGCAGCCTCTGTGCTAGGTGGAGTATAACCAGGAGGATAAATGTTGGTCAGAAAAACTACCACATTACCTGAATGAAACAGTTACTGTAAAGTCTTGAGATTCCTTTCTGGGAAACTTAGTATTTTTTAAAATAAGTTAATTAATTTGTTTTAATTGGAGGGTATTTACTTTACAATATTGTGATGGCTTTTGCCATACATCAACATGAATTGGCCACAAGTATACATGTGTCCCCCGTCCTGTGTCCCCCTCCCGCCTCCCTTCCCACCTCATCCCTCTGGGTTGTCCCAGAGCACCAGCTTTGGGTGCCCTGCAGAGGCCAAGCATTGCATGCCATTTCACTAGGTAGCTGAATAGCATTCTTACTAATGTTAGGGATCTTTTCCCCCCATAGTTAATGTATAGATGAAAGAATGAGAAAAGGGCACACTCTGTTGCCAATAAATAAAGTGATGGATTTTGGTGTTATATTTATTTTTATTTCCAGAAACCAGGTATAAAGATGATTCTTTCAATCTTTCTAACACCTTTCTTTATTTAAATCTAATATACTAGCTATTTTAAATCAGGCCAGATAAAGTTAACTGAAGGTAATAATTTTATCTTTTAGTGTCTAAGGATGTGCTTGTCATGTGATTTCTCCACACATTTATTTTTCTCATCCGTAAATTGATGCCTTTGGAGAAATAATCTTCTGAAGGAATTTTCTTGCTGTGAAATGTGACGACGCAGCATCCACAGAATTACTTTAAAAGTTCAAATATAATATTCTGATTGGAAAGACATTGCCTGTTCTATAGAATAGTGAGGACTAGAAAGGAAGGGTAAAGGTTGGGCTGGTAACTTGGTATCATAGAATGTAAAAAAGCAAGGAAACTTGGAGAGAGGGGTACCTCTGATTTTTTCATTGAACCATTCCAAAATTCTGAATGTGGATTAAATGCTAGTTACATAAGGCAGTCAAAAGTGAAACATAATAAGGTTTCTATGTTCAAGATTTTATGGTCTAGTAGCCTTTTTCAACAGACATTCCTTGAGAGAATTGAGCCTTAATGTTCAAAGTTTAGCATGTATCAGTCACTGGGAGAGCTTGAGTGTAGATTGCTGGGCCCCACCCCCAAAGTTTCTGATTTAGTAAGTCCGGGGAAGAACCTGAGAGTTTGCACTTCCAGCAAGTTCCCAGGTGCTGCTGGTGTCTCTGACATCTATTGTAGAGAATTAACTTATTTCTCTCATGCTTCTGGGATGGTACTATTTGTATACAAGCATTGGGAGAATTTTAAAAAACAGTTCTGCATTGAAAATCATTTTCTGTGTTCAGAGTTCTTTAGATGAGGAGCCCTGACAGGAGAGATAATAAAATGAATGAAAAATTTTGCTACAATTTAGATTTTAATGCAGTATTTAAAATTCCATAACTTTTTGCTATGATGCTAAGTTTTAAAAATTCAGGATATAAATGTGTGTGTATCACAGTGATCTAAAAGCAGTTCTCCCAAAACTAAAGAAAGTCTACAATGAAATAGCTTAAAATGAATGAAATTAGCTGTAATTCCAATCTTATTTCATAAAAGAAGGTAAACATAGAATTGTACATATGTAAGATTAGCAGTCAGGTACAGGGTGGATAGGAGCGAGAAAAAAATGGTTCCGATCCATTTACATAGGAGTGTCTCTCATTCCCCTGCTACCTAGAGTATCATTGTAAAGTGACCTCTCTTCATATGGAATTTCCTGCCCTTAAATCCAGGCAGTGGCAGTCACAAATCAATGACCTGTTTAATGTAACATGTAGCTAAACTGTCTCCATGATGCCTCTCACCACCTGCCTTTTCCTTATTCACACTCTTTACTCCTTGGTGTCGTTTGTTTACACTACTTTTCCTTAATTGGACTTTAGGCGTCTCATTTTTGTATGCTATTTAACTCATTTATTTTCCACACTTTATTGTGATCGAGACAGTCAAAGGCTTTGGTATAGTCAATAAAGCAGAAATAGATGTTTTTCTGGAACTCTCTTGCTTTTTTGATGATCCAGCGGATGTTGGCAATTTGATCTCTGGTTCCTCTGCCTTTTCTAAAACCAGCTTGAACATCAGGAAGTTCACGGTTCACGTATTGCTGAAGCCTGGCTTGGAGAATTTTGAGCATTACTTTACTAGCGTGTGAGATGAGTGCAATTGTGCGGTAGTTTGAGCATTCTTTGGCATTGCCTTTCTTTGGGATTGGAATGAAAGAAATGGGAACACCAGACCACCTGACCTGCCTCTTGAGAAACCTATATGCAGGTCAGAAAGCAACAGTTAGAACTGGACATGGAACAACAGATTGGTTCCAAATAGGAAAAGGAGTCCGTCAAGGCTGTATACTGTCACCCTGCTTATTTAACTTATATGCAGAGTACATTATGAGAAAAGCTGGGCTGGAAGAAGCACAAGCTGGGATCAAGATTGCCAGGAGAAATATCAGTAACCTCAGATATGCAGATGACACCACCCTTATGGCAGAAAGTGAGGAAGAATTGAAGAGCCTCTTGATTAAAGTGAAAGAAGAGAGCGAAAAAGTTGGCTTAAAGCTCAACATTCAGAAAACAAAGATCATGGCATCTGGTCCCATCACTTCATGGGAAACAGTGGAAACAGTGTCAGACTTCATTTTTGGGGGCTCCAAAATCACTACAGATAGTGACTGCAGCCATGAAATTAAAAGATGCTTACTCCTTGGAAGGAAAGTTATGACCAACCTAGATAGCATATTGAAAAGCAGAGACATTACTTTGCCAGCAAAAGTCCGTCTAGACAAGGCTATGGTTTTTCCAGTGGTCATGTATGGATGTGAGAGTTGGACTGTGAAGAAAGCTGAGCACCGAAGAATTGATTTGAACTGTGGTGTTGGAGAAGACTCTTGAGAGTCCCTTGGACTGCAAGGAGATCCAACCAGTCCATTCTGAAGGAGATCAGCCCTGGGATTTCTTTGGAAGAACTGATGCTAAAGCTGAATCTCCAGTACTTTGGCCACCTCATGCGAAGAGTTGACTCATTGGAAAAGACCCTGATGCTGGGAGGGATTGGGGGCAGGAGGAGAAGGGGACGACAGAGGATGAGATGGCTGGATGGCATCACCGACTTGATGGACATGGGTTTGAGTGAACTCTGGGAGTTGGTGATGGATAGGGAGGCCTGGCATGCTGCGATTCATGGGGTCGCAAAGAGTCAGACACGACTGAGTGACTGAACTGAACTGTACTGTAACGCATTTAAGTAACTTATAATTGAATAGAATAGATAGGAAGGAAATCTCAGCATTTTAAAATTGGAAAAATGTGTGGAAAGCATCAGCGGGCTTATATTTTAATGTTAAATTGTTTATACAAAAAGAAGTACAACTTGTATTTTGTCAGTTTCTAAATGGTAGCTCCAGTCCTCTCCTCAGCTTCAGACTTATGTATCCTTTTGCCTACCTGGCATTAATAGGTTTCTTGAGTGTACCATTCAGATATAGGCAGATCTCCTTCCTTTCCAGTCACCTCACTGCTTGCAGTCTTCCTCTCAGTAATAACCACTTTCTTCCCGGTGTTCAAACCAAGAACCCTGAAGTCATTCTTGTCTTTTCCTTCTCTCTCATCTGTACTTCCAATCTGTCAGCAAATTCTGTCTCTTCTTACTTTTAGAATAAATCCAGAGTCTGATTGAGTATTCACTACCTTTGCTGCTAACTCTCCAGTCCAAGCTGTCATCATCTTTTACTTGGATTATTGCAGCCGCTTTCTGGATAGTCTCCCTGCTTCTAGCCTTGGCACCACCCCCATTAGTCTTCTTAGACAGTCAGCTAGGGTGATCTTGTTAAAGCAATCAGGTCATTTCATTCCTTTCTCCCAAACCCTCTAGTGCCTTCCCTTTTCATCCAAAATAAAAGCCTGAGGGTTTATGATGACCCTTCAAGACCCTAGACAGTGTGCCTGCCCCCATTATATCTCCTGACTTCATATCCTACCACTTTCTTCCTCACTGTGCACCACACAGGTCTCCTCTCTGTTCCTTGAACACCCAGGGCATGTTTCTTTTCACTCACTTGTTGCCTCTGCCTGGAATACTCTTGTCCCTAGATAACACGTGGCTCACTATTTCATCTTAAAAGTCACCCTCCCTAATCATCCTGTGAAAAATTACTACATCCCCCAGTTCTATCCTCTTCGGGACTTTATTACTATTTTTTCAATAACACCTTACACTATTGAATACAGAGTGTAAACTCCATGGGAATGGGGAATAAAATACTGGGAATGGGAATAAAATATTCCCATGGGAATAAAAATATTTTGTTCCTGCTATATTTCCCCTACACGCTTGGGATGTGGTTGATGCTCGATAAATGTTTGTTGCATGAATTTATTATATTATGTGCTTATTTTGCTTATGCTCTGAGAAGTGTGCCTGACAATCATGTGCTTCTAGAATAGGCTACAGACCATTGACTTCCAGCTCTTATTTTTCTGCTCCTCCCTTTTCTAAAAATATGTTCTATGCCTCTTATTTTGACTTGAAACTACTTTTTGACTGATTTTTATTGCAGCATGCTTCCCTAGCATATGTCGTTCCTAAGTCTATATATTCTTTTGAGAAATGAGCATTTTTTAATCCTCTGTAAAGCAACAGTTAGAACTGGACATGGAACAACAGACTGGTTCCAAATAGGAAAAGGAGTCCGTCAAGGCTGTGTACTGTCACCCTGCTTATTTAACTTATATGCAGAGTACATCATGAGAAACACTGGGCTGGAGGAAGCACAAGCTGGAATCAGGATTGCCGGGAGAAATATTAATAACTTCAGATATGCAGATGACACCACCCTGATGGCAGAAAGTGAAGACAAACTGAAGAGCCTCTTGATGAAAGTGAAAGAGGAGAATGAAAAAGTTGGCTTAAAGCTCAACATTCAGAAAACGAAGATCATGGCATCCAGTCCCATCACCTCATGGCAAATAGATGGGGAAACAGTGGAAACAGTGGCTGACTTTATTTTTCTGGGCTCCAAAATCACTGCACATGGTGACTGCAGCCATGAAATTAAAAGACGCTTACTCCCTGGAAGGAAAGTTATGACCAACCTAGACAGCATATTAAAAAGCAGAGACATTACTTTGCCAACAAAGGTCCGTGTAGTCAAGGCTATGGTTTTTCCAGTGGTCATGTAGATTCCGTATGGATGTGGGAATTGGACTATAAATAAAGCTGAGCGCCGAAGAATGGATGCTTTTGAACTGTGGTGTTGGAGAAGACTCTTGAGAGTCCCTTGGACTGCAAGGAGATCCAACCAGTCCATTCTAAAGGAGGTCGGTCCTGGGTGTTCATTGGAATGACCGATGCTGAAGCTGAAACTCCGATACTTTGGCCACCTGATGTGAAGAGTTGACTCATTGGAAAAGACCCTGATGCTGGGCAAGATTGAAGGCAGGAGGAGAAGGGGACGACAGAGGATGAGATGGTTGGATGGCATCACCGACTCGATGGCCATGGGTTTGGGTGGACTCTGGGAGTTGGTGATGGACAGGGAGGCCTGGCGTGCTGCGGTTCATGGGGTCGCAAAGAGTTGGACATGACTGAACGACTGAACTGAACTGAAAACATGAATTTTTCATCACTGTCATTGAAAGTGGAGTTTCCTAACAGTCATTATTATATTTGGATATGGAGCTTGCTTTTAGATGACTCTGCATCATGATTTATAACTTTATACTGTAGATTCTTTAATGTTCTCCAAGAATGGTCGATCAAAGAAGGCAGTGGCACCCCACTCCAGTACTCTTGCCTGGAAGATCCCATGGGCGGAGGAGCCTGGTAGGCTGCAGTCCATGGGATCGCTAAGAGCCGGACACAACTGAGCAACTTCACTTTTCACTTTCCTGCATTGGAGAAGGAAATGGCAACCCACTCCAGTGTTCTTGCCTGGAGAATCCCAGGGACGGGGGAGCCTGGTGGGCTGCCGTCTATGGGGTCGCACAGAGTCGGACACGACTGAAGTGACTTAGCAAGAATGGTCGATACCTATTCCTCCTTGTAAACCAGAATGGAGGGTACTTGGTCCTGATTCAATTTTTGAGTATTTTGTAGATTCTAGTGTTTTTGTGTAGCCGATGCTTACTAACTACCTTAATTGGAGCAGTTAGATCCCACAGAGGTACCTTGCCCTCTTTGTCTCAAGCCCAGCAAGACTTGGATTGTATTGCTGTGGAAGTCATACACTGTAGATATTTCAATTCAAATATTGTGCCCTACTGTCATATCATGTTTTAAATCCTGCCTAACTTTTCAATTTGAAAAAGTGTCACTGAAGCACTTAGGGTTATCCTGTTGCCATTTCTTCAGGATACAGGGAAACATTGGTGGCTCAAATATGAATTTTTCATGTCTTTTTTAGGTATTAAAGGTTGTTATAGTCCTCTGTCTTTCATTACTTCACTAAGATATATGGAATATAAAGTGAATTCAAAAACGTTAAGTCAAATACATAGGATTCACGTTCTTGTCTCTGCTGTTGAAGAATTTCCAGTCTCAGTCTGGGTGTCTGGCTTGCACAGCAGACAGTAGACACAGGGAAGCCCTTAACCTTTATTTTGTTGCTATGGCAACGGAATGTACTTAATGCTAAGATTCAGTGTCAATAGCTAAAGATATGTAAAGTATAAACAGATCTTTCTTCCAGATACAAACCAAGACTTGAATGTCAACATGTATAATAATAGTAGGGACTTTGCTGAGAAAACAGATACTGCCGCATGGCTTAAGACCTCTTGTGGGGGGTAAGAACATAGCTTCAAAGGTGTACATAAGCTTATCCATACTAGTGAAGTTAGAACCAACTTAGCAAATTAAAAAGCAGAGACATTACTTTACCAACAAAGGTCCATCTAGTCAAAGCTATGGTTTTACCAGTAGTCACGTATGAATGTGAGAGTTGGACTATAAAGAAGGATGAGTGCTGAAGAATTGATGCTTTCAAACTGTGGTGCTGGAGAAGACTCTTGAGAGTCCCTTGGACTGCAAGGAGATCTCCTTGCAACCAGTCCATTCTAAAGGAGATCAGTCCTGAATATTCATTGGAAGGACTGATGCTAAAACTCCAATACTTTGGCCACCTGATGCGAAGAGCTGACTGATTTGAAAAGACCCTATGCAGGGAAAGATTGAGGGCAGGAGAAGGAGACAACAGAGGATGAGATGGTTGGATGGCATCATCGACTTGATGGACATGAGTTTGAGTAAAGTCCAGGAGTTGGTGATGTACAGGGAGGCTGGCGTGCTGCAGTCTCGGGTCACAAACAGTCAGACCCGACTTAGAACTGAGCTGAATATAAAACAATAGAGAAAGGACTAATTTATTATCTATGCGCGTGCGTGCTCGGTCTTGTCATGTCCAATTCTTTGCGACCTTATGAACTGTAGCCTGTCAGGCTCCTCAGTCCATGGGATTCTCCAGGCAAGAATACTAGAGTGGGTTGCTATGCCCTTCTTCAGAGAATCTTCCCAACCCAGGCATCGAACTTGTGTCTCTTATGTCTTCTGCATTGGCAGGTGGGTTCTTTAGCACTGGTACCACTTGGGAAGCCCAATTATCTCTGTTTCATATCAAAATTATGTGTTCATCAAATGAGGAAGTGCTCATGATAAAAATTAAGTGCAAAAGAAAGAATTTCACCTTTATTTTTACATCATGATCCAGTTCTGGACTTAAAAGAAGGCTCTGTACATACAGAAGGAAAATATGCCAATATGTTAACAGTAATTATTACAGGGTTTAAGGGTAACAGTGATCTTTTAATTTTCTTCTTTATCTTTTTCTATGTATTTTCCAATTTTTATACTCTGTATAAAATTTTATTAAGCATTTTTAAAGAAGGAAACAAGTTTTGGGAACTAGATATAGCTGTGTGATTCTAGGCAAGTTAGTAATGATGATGATGATGGCTACATTATACAGCACATGCATGCTCAGTGACCCAGTCATGTCTAACTCATTTTTGCAACCCTGTGGACTATATAGCCCACCAGGCTCCTCTGTCCATGGGATTTCCCAGGCAAGAATACTGAAGTGGGTTCCCCTTTCCTCCTCCAGGTACATTTGCTGAATTCCTACTATTTAGGAAATATTGAATGTATTTTATATATGTTGTCACTCTGTTTTATAATAGCCCAGCAATGGAGGCTTAATTATCTGTTTTACATATGGGGGAAAAAAATCTCAAACATTTTAAGTAGCTTATAAGCTAGTAAGTGTCAGAGCCAGGATTCAAACTGAAGCTTGTCTTCAGATTTTTCTAAATGTACCATAAGGCCTTCCCCAAATAATTAAACTCCCGTGTTTCTTTACTATAAAATGCAGGTGGGATTGTAGTATAGGTTAAACCATAAGACTAGGTGTTTTCATGAGCTTTTCCTTATAGACCTAGGCTTCTGGCATTTTTTTTCAGTTGACTTCTGTACATGTATTGTTTGAGTTGTTAGTTTCATTAATAGCATTATTTGAAATTTACAGTCTTAAGCCTGTAAGTTACATTTTGCCAAAGAACAGCAAAGTGAATCCATCAATTGGAATTTTATTCTTTATAGTTTTTATATAATGCAATTTTGTAGTCATTTTCTGAAATTTCATTTTCATGAAGATCAGTGCTAATGATCCTTTGTTAAAAGGGGTAAAGTTTATGTTTCGCACCTTCTTTAAGAAAATGTTTTGTTGAGTGACGCTTGGAAGCACTTCTGTTTCTTCCCTGAGTTCTGACAAGTTGAGAGGTAAAAACAGTAAGCATATCCAATTTTTTCTCTCCAGATTTGTTTATATCCTTGGAGTAGACAAAAATTAGAAATATAACACAAGTTGGGCTCCTTGCAAATGGAAAAAAACATCAGGAGGGGGCAGGAAGTTTTTAAGTTTCATACTTTGTCTAGAAGTTTCGAAGTTAGTGTAAAAGGCTGCTGAAATGCCTATGTATGATGAACTGAGTCCCAGCTGACAGCTATTCTTATAATGAACACAATGGATAAATTAGATACAGATTGTTTACTCTTATATTCACTTGCTCTGTTGCTTTTGGGTACACTATACACCTCTCAGAAAATCCAGGATAAGTATTTTCAAGTATTGTATTTGGGCTTTAAATTGTTCTACCTGACTCTTAAGTTTGGATTTGGAAAATACAGACACTCATATCTGTGGGAAATATAAAGAAGTATAAAACTATACTTAGCCACAAGTTTACATTTTGATTGGATTAAAAAAACCCACTTCTTTAGATAATGATCGTGCAGATTTTTTGGTATGTTTTAGCTACTACTCAGCATTCCATTGTATGACTAACCACCGTTTATCTGTTCTACTGATGAATAGCTAGGTTATTGCATATATTTAGAAAAACCAACTTCAAGGTAGTGGTTTTTCTGCAAGAGAGTGGGAAGGAAATGATTGTGGCAGAGGAAAAAACCTGATTATGCATTACATCCTTATAAATGCAGAGATTTGAAACAATTATGGGGGAAAAGACAGTGACATACATGAAATAAACTACTGTTAACAGTATCTTGTTTAAAATATCTCTGCTTCTCCTAGTTATAAATGTGTTCCCCCACAGTTTTTTTCTGAAAGAATTATTATTTTGCCTTTCACATTTTGATTTGCCATTCATTTGGAATTTCAGTTTTGTGTGAGATTTTAGGTAGATTTCAAGGTTGCTTTTTTTCTTTTTTTCCCCACGTAGATGTCATTGACCAAGCATTATTGAGAAGACCATCCTTTAAGAAGCAGATTTTTTAAAGTGGAAAATAATGAGCATGTTTGCATGTTGATAGGTGATCAGGGCATATATTGTCCCTCAATCCTGGGGAACTGCTGGCCTATGAATGGGATAAGGTAAATGAAAGAATATAGTTTTTGGAAAAGAAGAAAATGTTTTTAAAAAGCAAGGAATTCATAGTATAAGTAGGTCATTTACCTTTGCTTTGTAAGCGATGCATGCGCTTTCATTCTAACAGGAAGAAAAGAAAAAAATGAATGCAAGTTGGTTTATAAACTTGACTATGAGAAGATGAAAGAATTCCTTCCATGTGCTTGTTTTGTTCATGAGAAAAGGGTAGGTCCTGAGCAGATAGGTCTTTTTGCAGGGAAGAATTGTGGAGGGTTGAGGAGAAATAATGAAGTATGAAAGTGCAGTTAATTCATGTTTTCCCTCTCAATACCTTCAAATTCTGTAAAAGAGAGGATTTGGTTAAATTAGTTACTATCTAGTATAGGACCTGCTTTTGAGTAGAATTCTTGAACCAGACCTTGTAATAGGCTGCTGGCTTGCTAGGAGTTTCACTTTGGGTCAGATGTTCATCCTTAATCCAGATAGCTGTGGGCCAGTGGGGGAAATACGTGACAGAAAACACGATGACTCACACATTCTTTGTTCAGATGCAGAAGGAAACACTTCTTTCTTGGTCCTTCCAACAGAAGCCCTGGAATTAAGTCAGTGGTCCACTTTGCAAGAACTGTTCACTGTGGATAGGAGAATAAAAAACATTGATTAGCCAGATTGGGGCCTTATGCTTACTACTAGGGTAGAGCCTTTATTATTTTTTTTTAATTTATTTTTTTTATTGAAGAATAATTGCTTTACAGAATTTTGTTGTTTTCTGTCAAACCTCAACATGAATCAGCCACAGGTATACATATATCCCATCCCTTTTGAACCTCCCTCCCATCTTCCTCCCCATGCCAGCCCTCTAGGCTGATACAGAGCCCCTGTTTGAGTTTGCTGAGCCATACAGCACATTCCTGTTGGCTATCTATTTTACATGTGGTAATGTAAGTTTCCATGTTACTCTTTCCAAACATCTCACCCTCTTCTCCCCTCTCCCCATGTCCATAAGTTCTGTCTGTTTCTCCATTGCTGCCCTGTAAGTAAATTGTTTAGAACCATTTTTCTAGATTCTGTATATGTGCATTAGAATACAATATTTATCTTTCTCTTTCTGACTCACTTCACTCTGTATAATAGGTTCTAGGTTCATCCACCTCATCAGAACTGACTCAAATGCATTCCTTTTTACGGCTGAGTAATATTCCATTGTGTATACATACCATAACTTCTTTTTTATCTGTTGATGGACATCTAGGTTGCTTCCATGTTCTAGCTACTGTAAATAGTGTTGCAATGAACAATGAGATACATGTGTCTTTTTCAACCCTGGTTTCCTCAGAGTGGGGTTGCTGGGTCATATGGTGGTTTTATTCCTAGTTTTTAAAGGAATCTCCATACCGTCTTCCATAGTGGCTGTATCAATTTACATTCCCACCAACAGTGCAAGAGCCTTCCTTTTTCTCCACAGCCTCTCCAGAATTTACTGTTTGTAGACTTCTTGATGACGGCCATTCTGACCAATATGAAGTGATATCTCATTGTGCATTTCTCTAATTTTCTTCCATTCCGAGGGTTGTCTTTTCACCTTGCTTATAGTTTCCTTTGCTGTGCAAAAGCTTTTAAGTTTAATCAGGTCCCACTTGTTTACTTTTGTTTTTATTTCCGTTACTCTAAGGAGGTGGGTCATAGAGGATTTTGCTTTGATTTATGTCATTGAATGTTCTGCCTGTGTTTTCCTCTAAGAGTTTCATAGTTTCTGGTCTTACATTTAGGTCTTTGATCCATTTCGAGTTTATCTTTGTGTACGGTATTAGGAAGTGTTCTCATTCCATTCTTTTACATGTAGCTGTCCGGTTTTCCCAGCACCATTTATTGAAGAGGCTGTCTTTGCCCCATTACCTCCTTTGTCAAAAATAAGGTACCCATAGGTGCATGGGTTTATTTCTGGGCTTTCTATCTTGTTCCATTGGTCTATATTTCTGTTTTTGTGCCAGTACCATCCTGTCTTAATGACAGCTTTGTAGTATAATCTGAAGTCAGGCAGGTTGATTCCTCCGGCTCCATTCTTCTTTCTCAGGACTGCTTTGGCTGTTTGGTGTCTTTTGTCTTTCCATATGAATTGTGAAGTTTTTTATTCTAGTTCTGTGAAAAATGCCATTGGTAATTTGATAGGGATCACACTGAATCTGTAGATTGTGTTTGGTAGTATAGTCATTTTCACAATATTGATTATTCCTACCCAGGAACATGGAATATCTCTCTATCTGTTTATGTCATTTTTGATCTCTTTCATTAGTGTCTTATAATTTTCTGTGTATAGTTCTTTTGTCTCCTTAGGTAAGTTTATTCCTAGATATTTAATTCTTTTTGTTGCAATAGTGAATGGGATTGATTCCTTAATTTCTCTTTCTGATCTTTCATTGTTACTATATAGAAATGCAAGTGATTTCTGTGTATTGATTTTGTATCTTGCAACTTTGCTAAATTCACTGATTAGTTCTAGTAGTTTTCTGATACTATCTTTAGGGTTTTCTATGTACAGTATCATGTCATCTGCAAAGAGTGAGAGCATTATTCCTCCTTTTCCAATCTGGATTCCTTTTATTTCTTTTCTTCTCTGATACAGTCCTAGCTGTAGCTAGCACTTCCAGAACTATGTTGAATAATAGTGGTAAAAGTGGATACCTTTGTCTTGTTCCTGATCTTAGGGGTAATACTTTCAGTTTCTTACCATTGAGAATAATGTTTGCTGTAGGCTTATCATATACGGCCTTTACTGTGTTGAGGTAGGTTCCTTCTATGCTCATTTTGGAAGAGTTTTAATCATAAATAGGTGCTGAATTTTGTCAAAGGCGCTTTCTACATCTGTTGAGATTATCATATGGTTTTTATCTTTCAGTTTGTTCATATGGTATATCACATTGATGATTTGCATATATTGAAGAATCCTTGTATTTCTGGAATAAACCCAGCTTGATCGTGGTGTATTAGCACTTTGATGTGTTGCTGAATTCTGTTCGCTAAAATTTTGTTGATGATTTTTGCATCTATGTTCATCAGTGACATTGGCCTGTAGTTTTCTTTTTTGTGTGCTGTCTTTGTCTGGTTTTGGTATCAGGGTGCTGGTGGCCTCATAGAATGAGTTTGGAAGTGTTCCTTCCTCTGCAATTTTTTGAAAGAGTTTTAGAAGGATAGGCATTAACTCTTCTCTAAATGTTTGATAGAATTGTCCTGTGAAGCTATCTGGTCCTGGACTTTTGTTTTTTGGGAGATTTTTGATCACAGCTTCAATTTCAGTGCTTTTAATTGGGTTGTTCATAATTTCTACTTTTTCCGGGTTCAGTCATGGAAGATTGAACTTTTCTAAGAATCTGTCCATTTCTTCCAGTTTACCCATTTTATTGCCATACAGTTGTTCATAATAGTCTCTTACAGTCCTTTGTATTTCTGCATTGTCTGTTGTAACCCCTCCTTTTTCATTTCTAATTTTGTTGATTTGATTCGTCTGTTTTTCTTGATGAATCTGGCTAAAGGTGTGTCAATTTTTTATCTTCTCAAAGAACCAGCTTTAGTTTTATTAATCTTTACTATTGTTCCTTTCATTTCTTTTTTCATTTATTTCTGCTTGGATCTTTATGATTTCTTTCCTTCCAATTTTGGGGGTTTTTTGATCTTCTTTTTCCAGTTGTTTTAGCTGTAAAGTTAGGTTGTCTGTTTGGTGTTTTTCTTGTTTCTCGAGGTAGGATTGTATTGCTATAAACTTCCCTCTTAGGACTGCTTTTGCTGCATCCCATAGGTTTTAAGTTGTGTTTTCATTGTCATTTCTTTATAGAAATTTTTTTATTTCCCTTTTGATTTCTTCGGTAACCTGTTGGTTATTTAGAAACATGTTGTTTAATCATGTGTTTGTGTTTCTTACAGTTTTTTTTTTTTTTCTTGTAATTGATATCTAGTCTCAAAGTGTTGTGGTCAGAAAAGATGCTTGATACGATTTCAATTTTCTTAAATTTACTGAGGTTTGACTTGTGACCCAGGATGTGGTCTATCCTGAAGAATGTTCCATGTGCACTTGAGAAGAGGGTGTATTCTTCTGCATTTGGATAGAATGTCCTGAAGATACCAATGAGATCCATCTCATCTGATGTATCGTTTAAGACTTGTGTTTCCTCATTTTCTGTTTTGAAGATCTGTCCATTGGTGTGAGGGGGGTGTTAAAGTCTCCTACTACTATTGTGTTGCTGTCAATTTCTCCTTTTATGTCTGTTAGTGTTTGTCTTATGTTAAGCATATGCAGTTTCCCTTATATATGTTGCTTCTCCCTTGCTGCTTTTAATATTCTTTCTTTGTGTTTAGTCTTTTTTTAGTTTGATTAGTACATTTCTTGGCATGATTCTCCTTAGGTTTATCCTGTATGGGACTCTTTATGCCTCTTGGACTTGATTGACTATTTCCTTTTCCATGTTGAGGAAATGTTCACCTATAATCTCTTCAAAAATTTTCTCATACCCTTTCTTTTTCTCTTCTTGTCCTGGGACCCCTATAATTCGAATGTTGGTGTGCTTGATATTGTCCCAGAGGTCTCTGAGACTATCCTCAATCCTTTTCATTCTTTTTACTTTATTCTGCTCTTCAGAAGTTATTTGTAGCGTTTTATCTTCCAGCTCAGTGATTCATTCTTCTGCTTCAGATATTCTGCTATTGATTCCTTCTAGAGTATTTTTAATTTCAGTAATCGTGTTGTTTAGTCTCTGCATGTTTATTCTTTAATTCTTCTAGGTCTTTGTTAATTGATTCTTGCATTTTCTCCATTTTGTTTTCAAGGTTTTCGATCACCTTTACTATCATTATTCTGAATTCTTTTTCAGGTAGTTTGCCTATTTCCTCTTCATTTATTTCAACTTCTGTGTTTCTAGTTTGTTCCTTCATTTGTGTAGTATTTCTTGGCCTTTTTTTTTTTTTTTTTAACTTTTTGTGTTTGAGGCCTGCTAGTCCGAGGCTTCAAGGTTGCATTCTTTCTTCCTTTTGGTTTCTGCCTTCCTAAGGTTGGTCGAGTGGTTTGTGTAAGCTTCTTTTAGGGTGAGATTTGTGCTGAGCCTTTGTTTGTTTGGTTTTCCTCTGAGGGGCAAGGCTGAGTGAGGTGGTAATGCTGTCTGCTGACGATTGGGTGGTTTTTTTGTTTTGTTTGTTGTTTAGATGAGGCACCCTGCACAGGGTGCTACTGGTGGCTGGGTGATGCCAGGTCTTGTATTCCAGTGGTTTCCTTTGTGTGAGTTCTCACTATTTGATACCCCCTAGAGTTAGTTTTCTGGTAGTCTAGGGTCTTGGAGTCAGTGCTCCTACTCCAAAGGCTCAAGGCTTGATCTCTGGTCAGGAATGAAGATTCCACAAGTGATTTGTTATGGCATTAAGTGAGATTAAAACAAATATCCAAAAATGAGAAACCAAAGATGAACCCCAGACAAATGTCAGTTCCAAAATCAGGCAAATAATAATTAAATAATGGAATATACACATATACACAAAGTCAAAACCGTCCAACAAAAATAAAGTACAATAGATTGACCAGGCGAACAAAGGAAATCAAAAATTATATTTACCAGTTAAGAATAAAACTAAGGCACAAACCGGAAGGTGAAACTAAAGCAAGGTGCCAAGTGGGGAATAAAGCAGTGAAAGCAAAACTAACAAATATGTTGAGAGGAAAGAAAAGAAAAGAAAGACTAGATATGCAAAGTTAAATAGAGGTAGATGAAGAAGATTTATATATATTAAAGATTAGCTGCAAGGGGAAAGGAGGAAGAAATGGCAACCCACTCCAGTGTTCCTGCCTGAGAATCCCAGGGACAGAGGAGCCTGGCGGGCTGCCATCTGTGGGGTCGCACAGAGTCAGATATGACTGAAGCCACGTAGCCTCAGCAGCAGCAGCAGCAGCAGCAGCAAGGAGAAAAGAACAGTAGGAAAGGCAAACAAAGGAATAATGTAGAAAAAATATAATAGGTTTAAAAAAATTAAACGTTAAAATTATAAAAGAGAAGATTTAAAAAAACAGAAGAAAGAAAGAAGGGAAAAAAAGGAAAACTCCACAGAACTGCAAAAGCCCAATGTAAATGCAGAGGTTTATAATAACAATAAAAAGTGACTGAATATACACACATATATATACACCCATAAGCAAAATCAAAACAGTCCAACAAAAATATGGTGCAGTAGATTGACCTGGTGAACAAAAGGAACCAAAAGTTACGTCTACCAGAACAAAACGATCTAAAGCACAAACTGGAAAACAAAACTAAAGCAAGGTGCCAATTGGGGTATAAAACAATGAAAATAAAACTAACAAATATGTTGAGACTAAAAGTAAGAAAGAAAAGAAAGAATAGCTATGCAAAGTTAAATAGAGGTAGATAAAGAACGTTTATGTATATTAAAGATTAACTGCAAGAGGAACAGTAGGAAAAGCAAAGAAAGGAATAAATTTAGAAAAAATAATAATAGGCTTAAAAAATTAAAAATTAAAATTAAGAAAAAAGAAAAAAAAAAGTAAAACAACTCCCCAGAACTGCAAAAGCCCAATGTAGAGGCAGAGATTTATAACAACAATAAAAAATGTGACTGAGAAAAAAAAGAAAAATGAAAGCTCAAAACCTTAGTTAGATCTCATGGTGCCAATAAAATTGTCAACTAGAACGGAGGGGGGCGGTGGGGAGAAAAAAAAATCTAAAAGAATCTACAGGTGAAGTCAGAACATCATCATCATAAGTGTTTTTCTTGAGTCACTGCTGTCAGAGTCCTTTCCCTTGCTGGGAGTCACAGTCCACCCCACCTCCCTAGGATGCCCAGCACTGTGCTGGTCTCTTGCCTGCTGTGGGGGCAGCTCAGATTCTAATCTGCTCCTACCCCTCTGTGTTCTTGCCTCCAGTGTCCACAGCTATCAGAACTAGTGCATTTTCTTTTGTGGGAGCTCTCAGTGGCCTTTTATATAGTCCATAGACACACAGTCTGCCTAGTTGATTGTGTGAATTTAATCTGTAGCTTGTCCAGCTGGTGGGAGGGTTTTGGGTCTTCTTCCTTAGTCACACTGCCCCTGGCCCGCTTCTGGATATGTCCACTGGGGTTTGCTCCTGAGGCTGCCCTCGAAGACGGGTCTGCCCCTGTGAAGGCCAGGTGTGGAGATGGTGCAGCTGCTGGGGTTGCAGGGGTTCTGGCGGCACCAGGTACTCAGGGGAGTTGGCGGCTGGGGCAGCAGGAGATATAGTGCTCTAGAAGGGCATGGAAACCAGTACTGGCCAATACACTTGAGTATGCCTGCCTAGAGAACCCCCCTCCCTGACAGAGAAGCCTGGCAGGCCACAATCCACAGGGTCGCAACGAGTCAGACAGGACCAAAGCTACCCTGCGCTCATGGGCGCAAGATTTTTTTTGCCTGTGGCAGCTCTGCCCCAGTGAGAGTTGAGCATGAAGGTAGCGCAGCTGCTAGGCTTGCAAGGACCCTGGCAGCGCCAAGTGTGCAGAGACATGGACTGCCTCCACCGCCAGAGTTATGGCCCTCTCAGTCTTTTTTCCAGCCTCTTGTAGCTGGCGATTAGAAGGCCTCTTTGGCCAGTCTTTCTCTACAGCTCCGCCCATTCAGGCACTTACAGGGCATCTTGCCTGGGGTCCTTCTCTGTTGTTTGGCCCACCAGGCCCATGGAGGGGCCCCCCCGCCTGGGGTCCTACTCTGTAGATCAGCACATCAGGCACTTAAAGGAGCACCGTGGGTGGGGTCCTACTCTGTAGTTGAGTGGGTCAGATTTTTGACAGGCCAGCCTCTCTGTTGTTCAGCTGCTGATGCTGGCTTGTGCGGGGAGAGGCTATGGGGATGCTTCCACCCCCTATGCATGACTCAGCAGTATCGCCTTGCTTCCATGGCTGCCCAGCTTTCCTCCCCGAGCATTTCCCACCACAGTCTCCTCCCTCACATCCCCTCGATCTCTCTCCACAGTCAACAGCAGCCCTCGCCCTGGGATTGCTCCACAATCCCTAAACTCCAGCCCCCAGCAACTGTGCTGTCCAGGGTCTGTATGGCTGTGGCAAGGACTTTCTGACTCTCATTCTATTTAGGCTGCCACAGATCAGCTGTTTCCCTCTCAGCCTTAAATGTTTATCCTCTGACTCAGACAATTGCCCGATGGGGGGATCAGACCCCTGCTTCAGTTCCCCCACCTGCCGAGGGCAGGTCCAGTCCTACTAACAAACATTTCCATTTCTTCCCCACTAGTTCCTTCATCCTACTGAGTTTTGTGTGGGTCTGTATGTTCTTTTCTACTGGTCAGGTCCTACTCTCCACTCTCAGCTGGTGTTCCGCATGCACTTCTGTGTCTTAACGTGTATTCCTGATGTATCCGTGGAGAGAGGTGGACTCCACATCCACCTACTCCTCCACCATCTTGCAATCCCCCTGAGCCTTTATATTTTGGAGCTCCAAAATCCCTGCAGATGGTGACTCCAGCCATGAAATTAAAAGACTCTTGCTCCTTGGAAGAAGCAAGGAGCTATCTAGGTTGGTTATGACCAACCTAGACAGCATATTAAAAAGCAGAAACATTACTTTGCCAACAAAGGACCATCTAGTCAAAGCTATGGTTTTCCCAGTAGTCATGATGTGAGAGTTGAACTATAAAGAAAGCTGAGCGCTGAAGAATTGATGCTTTGCAACTGTGGTGTTGGAGAAGACTCTTGAGAGTCCCTTGGACTACAAGGAGATCCTACCAGTCAATCCTAAAGGAGATCAGTCCTGAATATTCATTGAAAGGACTGATGCTGAAGCTGAAACTCCAGTACTTTGGCCATTTGATGCAAAGAACTGACTGATTTGAAAAGACCCTGATATTGGGAAAGATTGAAGGCAGGAGGAGAAGGGGATGACAGAGGATGAGATGGTTGGATGGCATCACAGACTCAATGGGCATGAGTTTGAGTAAACTCTGGGGCTTGGTGATGGACAGGCAGGCCTGGCGTGCTGCGGTTCACGGGATTGCAAAGAGTCGGACACGACTGAGCGACTGAACTGAACTGAACTGAGAGTAGAGCCAGCCCTATCTGAACATTTCCTGCTTGTGGTGGAATTTTTCCTCAGAAAAATTGGATTTTTTTTTTACCAGAGAAGGGTGGAACAGCTGCCAGATAATACAAATAAACTGGAATGTAATGGAGGAAAGCATTTGTAGAATCTTGATCTTTAAGGAAATACAACTATCTTGTAAAATCAGCAAGTTAAAAAATCCTGTTGTAAAGACTTTGTTCATTCTTCTTTTAGAATTTGTGTTTACTGTTAATCAGTGTCATTTGACTTAATAGCAACACTACAGTGCCTTGTGGATATTTCCTTTCAGCTTACCTCTCTTCCTTACCTTTTTGTTTAGTACATTTTGTTCAAAGGATTAAAGGGAGAAATACCCTTTGTTATTAGAACAGTTTGTGGTAGAGTGTTTGGGGAGAGTAGTACTCTAAACTATAAATTATTCATCATGAGAGGATACCTTTGTAGACCTGCCCGTGGATCACACAGTGTTTGCCAGACTTTTCTTAATGTTTGACATTAAACACAAAGAACATTAGAAATTGTATTTTTCATCTTTAATGCAATTGTATACTATACAGTACCTATGGGATAGGTTCACTTTCTTTTGAAATCTCTTTTGTAATAGCATATCTTACCCTGTATTAGATTCAGTCATTGGAAGAGCCTTGAGGAACAGGAAAATAATAAAATGTCCCCATATTCTAAACAAATGTCCTTCTTAGATCGAGGGCTGTAGTTACTTAACAATAGAAGAATTTTGCGGTCCTCAGAAAAGCCTAATTTTAAAATGGTCTTTCACTTAGAAAAAGGAAGTAGAACCCAATAGAAAAATGTTTTGTATTAATTCTCCTATGTTTTCTTCTTAAAGTTTTATAGTTTTACCTTTAGATCCATGAACCATTTTTAGTTAAAAGAGTAAGTTGTCCTTGCACCTCAGGTCATGATTCTGTTCTGTTTCTTTTCTTTTCTCTTTTCAAATGGATGTCTGGTTGTTCCAACACCATTTGTTTTTAAAACCAAAACTCTTTTCTTCTATTGAATTGCTTTTGCACCTTTGTCAAAAGTGAATTTTTTGTACGGATATATTTCTGGAGTCTGTTTTTTCTTCCATGAATCTGTATGTCTGTTTCTTTGCCAGTACCACACTTATCGATGAAGCTTTAAGTCTTGAAATCAATTAATATTTTCCCCAACAATTGGTTTTAATTACTCTGGTTTCTCTACCTTTCCATATAAAATTTAGATTCAACTTGTCTATATCTATAAAAATTCCTGCTAGGATTTTGATTGTGATTATATTAACTCTATAAATCAGTTTCAGGGGAATTGGCATCTCTATGTTAAATCTACAAAAGTTTTTAAAAAAGACTTTAATATCTTCATAGAAATGAGATGTTATATCCATGATACCAAAATAGGATACTATAGGGAAAGGAACAACCAGATGACAAGAAAGAGCTTGAAAATTAAAACATAGTAGCTAAAATTTAAATACAGTAGAATAGTTGGAAGATAAAGTTAAGGAAATTTTTCTAAAAGTAGAAGAAAAAGGTAAAGAGAAGTTGAGAGGAAGATTAAAAAAATTAGGTCTAGCTAAGACATCTATTATCCAAATAACAGAAATTCTGGAAAGGGAGAACAGAGGAATGAAGAGGCAAAGATGATCAGAGAATTTGTCCTAGAACTGAATGAAGGAGATAGATCTCCATTTTGGAAAATTGAATTTTTAAAAGCACAAACTTGAGAGAAACAGAAAATAGAATGGTGGTTGCCAGGAGCTGAAGAGAGGGTGAGCTGGGAACAGACTGAGTCTGGGAGAAGTGAAAAAGTCTGGAGATGGAGATTGGTGATGGTTACACAACAACATGAATGCATGTCATGACTTTTATGTTCTGTCAGAATTTTATGTTAAAGTAAAAAAGAACAGAAGAGGAGACAACAACAGATGAAAAACGTCAAAAAAAATACAAAAAAGGCAACTGATTTAGCAAAGCTAAATGATTGAGCAAAGTTCAAACCTAATTCTACAATTGTGAAAGAAAGCAAGAAGGCTGATTAGTGCTAAAGAAACCCAAAAAATACAAGGATTGGGGGTACAGGTAGCTATGAACGAAGAAGTAATGGATGTGACTGAAATAGCAGAGCTTGAAAATTTTTGTGTGGAGTGAAATTGTCCAGATCCTGTGCCTTCTCTGCATCTTAGCTCCTCTAACAGGATGTATACTATCTGAACAAAGTGTGCTAGAAGCACAGGGGCAGTCAGCTGAGGGTGATGGATCATTCTGGAAACGGGGTTAGGTGGAAGTAATCGTACTAACTGGTCGCATCTACCCCAGCTTCCTTCTTCTGTTTAGCCTAAAAGAGTAGACCTAAGCACTGTATGGTCGGGATCCACAGTGAAATCACTCAGCCAGTTTTATGGTACAGTGGAGTCTGCTGGTTGCCAAGCCCTGCTATTATAAATAATTACAAAATAAGCGTAAGTGTACAGAGCTCTGTGTACCTGTCAGGAGTTATCCTAAGACAATATCTGTTAATTTTTTAAAACCATAACCCATGGTAAGAAGTAACATTATCCTAACCTGGTATAAACACACATATACATGTTATTTGTGTGTGTGTGTATATATATATATTTGCTTATTTATGGAAATAAAAATTCCACAGAACTACTTTTCATACATAAATGTACTCTTGACACTTTTAGTCTAGGCTTTCCTGATGGCTCAGTGGGTAAAGAATCTGCTTATAATGCAGGAGATGTGGGTTTTCCCTGGGTTGGAAAGAGCCCCTGGAGAAAGGCATGGCAGCCCACTCCAGTATTGTGGCATGGAGAATCCCGTGGAGAGAGAAGCCTGGCAGACTACCATCCATAGGGTCTCAAAGAGTTGGACATGACTAGTAATTAACACACACATTTTTAGTTTATCAAAAGAAATAAATTGGCCTTGTTATACCTCATTTAAATATAAAAGTAAATATATATTATATAAGAATACATATAGATTATAAGTTTATATAAGTATATATATATAAAAGTAGGTTTTCTAGGCCTATGATATCTTCAACATGAACAGATACTTTAAAATAATGAAATTATTGTTTCAGATTATACTTCCCACCAGTAATACAGCACTTCAGCTCATTTCCAGGCCCTTCTGCTAGTCTAGTAAGAGGAAGTGGCATCTGTGCCACACACTCTATGTGTGCTGACCCAACCTTTGTTTTTAAATCTTTTCTTTCTTCCTGTTCAACTATGGAAACTTTAAAAGGTGAAAACTCTTCTCCAGTTCCCCGTGAAGGTACTGATAGCTATGTGATCTAGATCAGCGTAATAAGATATAACAGGGGTACAGTCTGGAGCTGTTACAGCCATTTTACAACCATGAGAATGAAACTACAAGCTAAGAATGGCAGAGTACAAAATTGGGGGAGCTCAGGACATTGGTGACATCATGTAGTTTATAGGTTAGATAAGAGCTTTGGGCTACCTCCTTCCTGATTTATAGTTACTTGATAAAAATAAACTTTTTCTGTTTTAGCCATGTTTATAGGTTTTTGGGGTTTACTGTGAATTGTTGGTTCAGTCCTATAATAGTTAGCTTGTGACAAATTATGCTACAAAAACAAATCACTGCAGAATTTAAGTGGTTTATAACAACAAACATTTTTTTATTCAGTTACATGTCAGCTACAGATCTGCTCAGATTTGCTTCATGTCTTACTTCTGAGACCCAGGCTGGAGGAGAAGCTACTGCCTGGGTCTTACGGCATTGAGAAAAAGATGACTCTAAAGCTTTGGTTCAGAAACGTCACGCTCCTTTCTACTCATTTCATTGGCCACAGCAGATCAAATGGCCAACACTGCTGTAAATGGCAAGGAAGTAAAATCCTCCTATAGAAAGAGAAGTGAATAATTGGAAACAATATTGTAGTCTGTCACTGTATCCTTTTGGTTTTTGTTCATATCACTTAATGGAAATTCTTAATTCATTCTGTATACTGATTTGTCAGTTTAAGTTTTACACTGAGATCTAGGATCTGTTGTTAACACATCGTCTGAGATAAGGGTGAAGGTTCAGTTTTTTTCCCAAATGGATATCTATTAATTGGTATCATTTGATGAAAAGACTTACCTTTCCTCTATTGAATTGTCCCGGCACCCTAATGCTATTGATTCTATCTCTGAGGACTTTATTCTGTTCCATTAATCTATTTGCTAAACCTTTATGCTAGTATGACACCATCTTGAAAACAGATAATTAAGTTGTCTCACCATCCCTTTTTTCAAGTTTGCTGAGTATATTCTAGGATTTCTGCAATTCTGTGTTTAGTCTTCCAATCTATGAACATAGTTTATCTACCTCTTTTCTTCTTCCAACCCTCCCTCCCTTTCTTTCTTTTTCTCTCTCTTTTTCTTTCTCTCTCTCTTTCTTTCTCTCCCTCGCTTCCTTCCTTGACATACAACACTGGATAAGTTTTCAGTGTATAGCACAATATTTAATTTATATACATCATTAAAGTATGTCTATATGAGATAAAGGATGCTCACTAAACTTGCTGTGATATCCTTCATCCCATATAGACATAGAATTAAAGAAATAGGAATTTTTTTTTCTTGTGATGAGAACTCTTATAATTTGCTGTCAACAACTTTCATCTGTAACATCCAGCAGTGTTGATTATATTTATCATTTTGTACATCCCTAGTGCACCACCCTTATGGCAGAAAATGAAGAGGAACTAAAAAGCCTCTTGATGAAAGTTGAAAGTTCAGAAAACTAAGATCATGGCATCTGATCCCATCACTTCCTGGGAAATAGATGGGGAAACAGTGGAAACAGTGTCAGACTTTATTTTTTGGGCTCCAAAATCACTGCAGATGGTGATTGCAGCCATGAAATTAAAAGACACTTACTCCTTGGAAGGAAAGTTATGACCAACCTAGACAGCATATTAAAAAGCAGAGACATTACTTTGCCAACGAAGGTCCGTGTAGTCAAGGCTATGGTTTTTCCTGTGGTCATGTATGGATGTGAGAGTTGGACTGTGAAGAAAGCTGAGCACCGAAGAATTGATGCTTTTGAACTGTGGTGTTGGAGAAGACTCTTGAGAGTCCCTTGGACTGCAAGGAGATCCAACCAGTTCATCCTAAAGGAGATTAGTCCTGGGTGTTCATTGGAAGGACTGATGTTGAAGCTGAAACTCCAGTACTTTGGCCACCTCATGCGAAGAGTTGACTCATTGGAAAAGACCCTGATGCTGGGAGGAATTGGGGGCAGGAGGAGAAGGGGACGACAGAGGATGAGATGGCTGGATCGCATCAGCAACTCAATGGACATAAGTTTGGGTGAATTTCGGGAGTTGGTGATGGACAGGAAGGCCTGACATGCTGCGATTCATGGGGTCGCAAAGAGTCACACACGACTGAGCAACTGAACTGAACTCAACTGAGTTGCTTTACAATATTGTGGTAGTTTCTGCTGTATAGAAAAATGTATCAGCTATACATATATCCCCTCTTTTTTGAATTCCCTTCCCATTTAGGTTACCACAGAGCACGAGTTCCCTGAGCTGTACAATTGGTTCTCTTTAGTTATCTATTTTATACATAGTAGTATATATGTCAATCCCAGCCTCCCAGTTCATCCTACCCCTCTTTCCCCCCTTGGTATCCATAAGTTTGTTTACATCTGTGTCTCTAGTTCTACTTTATAATTAAGTTCATCTGTATCAATTTCTAGGTTCCATATAGAAGTGATACTAAATGACATTTGCTTTTTTCTTTCTACTTCATTCTCTATGAGTGGCTAGGTCCATCCACATCTCTGCAACTGGCACAATTTCTTTCCTTTTTACAGCTGAATAATATTTAGTTATATGTATGTATTGCATCTTCTTTACCCATTCCTCTGCTGATGGACGTTTAGGTTGCTTCCATATCCTAGCTAGGCTTCCTTGGTGGTTCAGATGGTAAAGAATCTCCCTGCAATGTGGGAGACCCTGGTTTGATCCCTGGATCGGGAAGATCCCTTGGAGGAGCAACTGGTAACCCACTCCATTATTCTTACCCAGAGAATCCCATAGACAGAGGAACCTGGTTTATAGTCCATGGTGGTTTATAGTCCATGGGGTCACAAAGAGTCAGGCACGACTGAGAGACTAACACACACATGTCCTAGCTGTTGTAAGTAGTGCTGCAGTGAACAATGGTGTGCATACATCTTTCTGAATTAATGGTTTTATCCAGTTGTATACCCAGATGTGGGATTGCCAGGTCATATGGTAGTTCTGTTTTTAGTTTTTAAAGGAATTTCCAGACTATTCTCCATAGTGGCTCTGTCAGTTTACATTCGCACCAGCAGTGTAAGAGGGTTCCCTGTTTTCCACACCCTCTGCATTTGTTTAATTTTTAGATTGCACATATAATTGAAAACATACAGTATTTATCTTTCTCTAACTTCACTAAGCATAATATCCCCCAATTCTATTAACATTGTTGCAAATGACAAGATTTCTTTTTTCTTTTTGATAAATATTCCATTATATATTTATTACATCATCTTTATCCATTGATTTGTTGATGGACACTTTTGGTTGCTTCTATATCTTGGCTGTTATAAATAATGCTGCTGTGAAATTGCAGTGCATATATCTTTTTAAATTAATGTTTCCATTTTCTTTGGATACATACCCAAATCTCAAATTGTTGGATCATATGGTAGTCTGTACTTAATCTTTTGAGGAACCTTCATTCTGTTTTCCATAGTGGATGTACCAATTTAAATTTCCACCAACATTTCCCTTTCTTCCATCCTCACCAGCATTTATTATTTGGTATCTTTTGGATGATAACCATGCCAACATGCGTGAGATGATATCGCGCTGTAAGTTTGACTTGCATTTCCCTGATGGTTAGTCATGTTAAGCATCTTTTTATGTGCCTATTGATCATCTGTATGTCTTCTTTGAAAGATGTCTATTCAGGTCTTCTGCCCATGTTTTAATTGTTTTTCCAGTATTGAGTTTTATTAGCTATTTATATATCTTGGACATTAGTCTCATATCACACATATCATTTGGAAATATATTCTCTTATTCAGTGGGAACTCTTGGGTTTATTGATGGTTTCCCTTGCTGTGCAAAAGCCTGTACATTTAATTAGGTCCCATTTGTTTATTTTTTCTTTAGTTTCTTTTGCCTGAAAAAACAGATTCAAAAAAACATGGTTAAGATTTATGTCAGAGTATATTGTGTATTTTCTTCTAGGTTATATTTTCAGGCCTTTAATCCATTTTGAGTTATCCTGTATATGGTGCAATAAAATATTCTAATTTCATTCTTTTATCTATTCAGTTTTCCTGACACTACTTATTTGACTAGATTGTTTTTTCCCCATTATATATTCTTGCTTTCTTTCAGTTCAGTTCAGTTCAGTCGCTCAGTCGTGTCCGACTCTTTGCAACCCCATGAATCACAGCACGCCAGGCCTCCCTGTCCACCACCAACTCCCGGAGTTCACTCAGACTCACGTCCATCGAGTCGCTGATGCCATCCAGCCATCTCATCCTCTGTCGTCCCTTCTCCTCCTGCCCCCAACCCCTCCCAGCATCAGAGTCTTTTCCAATGAGTCAACTCTTCGCATGAGGTGGCCAAAGTACTGGAGTTTCAGCTTTAGCATCATTCCTTCCAAAGAAATCCCAGGGCTGATCTCCTTCAGAATGGACTGGTTGGATCTCCTTGTAGTCCAAGGGACTCTCAAGAGTCTTCTCCAACACCACAGCTCAAAAGCATCAATTCTTCAGCGCTCAGCCTTCTTCACAGTCCAACTCTCACATCCATTCATGACCACTGGAAAAACCATAGCCTTGACTAGATGGACCTTTGTTGGCAAAGTAATGTGTCTGCTCTTGAATATGCTATCTAGGTTGGTCATAACTTTCCTTCCAAGGAGTAAGCGTCTTTTAATTTCATGGCTGCAATCACCTGCAGTGATTTTGGAGCCCCCAAAAATGAAGTCTGACACTGTTTCCACTGTTTCCCCATCTATTTCCCATGAAGTGATGGGACCAGATGCCATGATCTTCGTTTTCTGAATGTTGAGTTTTAAGCCAACTTTTTCAGTGTACTCTTTCACCTTCATCAAGAGGCTTTTTAGTTCCTCTTCACTTTCTGCCATAAGGGTGGTGTCATCTGCATATCTGAGGTTACTGGTATTTCTCCCGGCAATCTTGATTCCAGCTTGTGCTTCTTCCAGTCCAGCATTTCTCATGATGTACTCTGCATATAAGTTAAATAAACAGGGTTTCAATATACAGCCTTGACGTACTCCTTTTCCTATTTGGAACCAGTCTGTTGCTCCATGTCCAGTTCTAACTGTTGCTTCCTAACCTGCATACAAATTTCTCAAGAGGCAGGTCAGGTGGTCTGGTATTTCCATCTCTTTCAGAATTTTCCACAGTTTATTGTGATCCACACAGTCAAAGGCTTTGGCATAGTCAATAAAGCAGAAATAGATGTGTTTTTGGAACTCTCTTGCTTTTTCCATGATCTAGCGGATGTTGGCAATTTGGTCTCTGGTTCCTCTGCCTTTTCTAAAACCAGCTTGAACATCAGGAAGTTCACGGTTCACGTATTGCTGAAGCCTGGCTTGGAGAATTTTGAGCATTACTTTACTAGCACGTGAGATGCGTGCAATTGTGCGGTAGTTTGAGCATTCTTTGGCATTGCCTTGCTTTCTTTATCATCGGTTAATTAACAATAAGTGCATGAGTTTCTCTCTGGGCTCAGTAGAGAGAAACTGATTTTTATGCTGGACTTCCCTGGTGGCTCAGATGGTAAAGCGTCTGCCTACAGTGCAGGAGCCCCGGGTTGAATCCCTGGGTTGGGAATATCTCCTGGAGAAGGAAATGGCAACCCACTCCAGTATTCTTGCTTGGAAAATCCCATGGATGGTTAAATAAGGCAGTGGTCAATGTGATTAGACTGATTAGTTTGCTGTGGTTTTTAGTCTGTCTGCCCTCTGAGAAGGATAAGAGGCTTATGGAAGTTTCCTGATGGGAGAGACTGACTGAGGGGGAAACTGGGTCTTGTTCTGATGGGCAAGTCCATCCAATTTCCTGATGATGGGTGGAGTTGTGTTCCCTCCCTGCTGTTTATCTGGGACCAAACTATGGTGGAGGTAATGAAGACAGTGGTGACCTCCTTCAAAAGATCCCATGCATGCACTGCCACACCCAGTGCCCCCATCCCTGCAGCAGGCTACCACCGACCCATACCTCCACTGGAGACTCCCGGACACTCAACAGGCAAGTCTGGGTCAGTCTCCCATGGGGTCACCGCTCCCCTCTCCTGGGTCCTGGCTCACACAAGGTTCCACCTGTGCCCTCCAGGAGCCTACTTTCCTGGTCCTGTGGAAGCTCTGGCAGCTCTATGGTGGGGTCAGTGGTGACCTCCGCCAAGAGGGTTTATTGCATACCCAAGTCTGCCCACCCAGAGCAGCAGTCCAGCGCTAACCTGTACCTCCACAGGAGATGCTCAAACACAGTTCTGTCCCAGACTCTGTGGGGTCCCCGGGTCCCGGTGCACACAAGGCCTGCCCAAGGCCTCTGAGCATCTCTGGCGGGAATGGGGTCCAACCCTAAATCCAAATTCGCCCCTCCTACCATCTTGCTGGGACTTCTCCTTTGCCCCTGGACATAGGGTATCTCCTCACTGCTGCTCCAGTGAAGCGCAGCTGGCGCTCCTGACATTGAACCAGGGTATCTCCTCACGGCCATGCATGCAGGGCCACCCAAGACGGACAGGTCATGGTGCGGAGTTCTGACAAAATGTGGTCCACGGGAGAAGGGAATGGCAAACCAGTATGAAAAGGCAGAAGGGACACTGAAAGATAAACACCCCAGGTTGGTAGGTGCCCAATATGCTACTGGAGATCAGTGGAGAAATAACTCCAGAAAGAATGAAGAGATGGAGCCAAAGCAAATACACCCAGTTGTGGATGTGACTGGTGATAGACAAAAGGTCCAATGCTGAAAGAGCAGTATTGCATAGGAATGTGGAATGTCAGGTCCAGAAATCATGGCAAATTGGAAGTAGTCAAACAGGAGATGGCAAGAGTGAACATTGACATTCTAGGAATCAGCGAACTAAAATGGATTGGAATGGGTGAATTTAGCTCAGATGACCATTATATCTACTATTGTGGGCAAGAATCCCTTGGAAGAAATGGAGTAGCCACCATAGTCAACAAAGGAGTCCAAAACGCAGTACTTGGATGCAATCTCAAAAACGACAGGGTGAAATCTGTTTGTTTCCAAGGCAAGCCATTCAACATCACGGTGATCCAAGTCTGTGCCCCAACCAGTAATGCTAAAGAAGCTAAAGTTGAACAGTTCTATGAAGACCTACAAGACCTTCTAGAACTAATACCCCCAAAAGATGTCCTTTTCATTATAGGGGACTAGAATGCAAAAGTAGGAAATCAAGAAACACCTGGAATAACAGGCAAATTTAGAGTTTTGCCAAGAGAACTGTTTGTTTGGTCATAGCAAACACCCTCTTCCAACAACATAAGAGAAGACTCTACATATGGACATCACCAGATGGTCAACACTGAAATCAGATTGATTATATTCTTTGCAGCCAAAGATGGGGAAGCTCTATACAGTCAGCAAAAAAAGCCTGGGAGCTGACTGTGGCTCAGATCATGAACTCCTTCCTGCCAAATTCAGAGTTAAATTGAAGAAAGTACAGAAAACCACTAGACCATAACGGTATGACCTAAATTAAATCCCTTACGATTATACAGTGGAAGTGAGAAATAGATTTAAGGGACTAGATCTGATAGAGTGCCTGATGAACTATGGATAGAGGTTCATAACCTTATACAGGAGATAGGCATCAAGACCATTTTCAAGAAAAAGAAATGCAAAAAGGCAAAATGGCTGTCTGAGGAGGCCTTACAAATAGCTGTGAAAAGAAGAGAAGCAAAAAGCAAAGGAGAAAAGGAAAGATACAAACATCTGAATGCAGAGTTCCAAAGAATAGCAGGGAGACATAAGAAACCCTTCCTCAGCGATCAATGCAAAGAAATAGAGAAAAACAATAGAATGGGAAAGACTAGAGATCTCTTCAAGAAAAATAGAGTTACCAGGGAACTTTTCACGGAAAGATGGGCTCAATAAAGGACAGAAATGTTATGGACCTAACAGAAGCAGAAGATATTAAGAAGAGGTGGCAAGAATACACAGAAGAAGTGTACGAAAAAGATCTTCATGACCCAGATAATCATGATGGTGTGATCACTCACCTAGAGCTAGACATCTTGGAATGTGAAGTCAAGTGGTGCTTATTAAGCATCACTACGAACATAGCTAGTGGAGGTGATGGAATTCCAGTTGAGCTATTCCAAATCCTGAAAGATGATGCTGTGAAAGTGCTGCACTCAATATGCCAGCAAATTTGGAAAACTTAGCAGTGGCCACAGGACTGGAAAAGGTCAGTTTTCATTCCAATCCCAAAGAAAGGCAATGCCAAAGAATGCTCCAACTACTGCACAATTGCACTCATCTCACATGCTAGTAAAGTAATGCTCAAAATTCTCCAAGCCAGGCTTCAGCAATACGTGAACCGTGAACTTCCAGATGTTCAAGCTGGTTTTAGAAAAGGCAGAGGAACCAGAGACCAAATTGCCAACATCTGCTGGATTATCAAAAAAGCAAGAGAGTTCGTGAAAAACATCTACATCTGCTTTATTGACTATGCCAAAGCCTTTGACTGTGTGGATCACAATAAACTGTGGAAAATTCTGAAAGAGATGGGAATACCAGACCACCTGACCTGCCTCTTGAGAAACCTGTATGCAGGTCAGGAAGCAACAGTTAGAACTGGACATGGAACAACAGACTGGTTCCAAATAGGAAAAGGAGTACATCAAGGCTATATATTGTCACCCTGCTTATTTAACTTATATTCAGAGTACATCATGAGAAACACTGGGCTGGATGAAGTACAAGCTGGAAACAGGATCACCGGGAGAAGTATCAATAACCCCAGGTATGAAGACGACACCACCGTTATGGCAGAAAGTGAAGAATAACTAAAGAGCCTCTTGATGAAAGTGAAAGAGGAGAGTGAAAAAGTTGGCTTAAAGCTCAATATTCAGAAATCTAATATCATGGCATACTGTCTCATCACTTCATGGGAAATAGATGGGGAAACAGAGGAAACAATGACAGACTTTATATTTGGGGGCTCCAAAATCACTGCAGATGGTGACTGCAGCCATGAAATTAAAAGATGCTTACTCCTTGGAAGGAAAGTTATGACCAACCTAGACGGCATATTAAAAACCAGAGACATTACTTTGCCAACAAAGGTCCATCTAGTCAAAGCTATGACTTCAGTAGTCATGTATGGATGTCAGAGTTGGACTATAAAGAAAGCTGAGTGCTGAAGAATTGATGCTTTTGAACTGTGCTGTTGGAGAAGACTCTCGAGAGTTGCTTGGACTGCAAGGAATTCCAACCAGTTCATCCTAAAGGAAATCAGTCCTGAATATTCATTGGAAGGACTGACGCTGAAGCTGAAACTCCAGTACTTTGGCCACCTGATGCAAAGAACTGACTCATTTGACGAGACCCTAATGCTGGGAAAGATTGAAGGCAGGAGGAGACAACAGAGGATGAGATGGTTTGATGGCATCAACGACTCAATGGACATGAGTTTGAGTAAACTTTGTGAGTTGGTGATGGACAGGGAGGCCTGGCGTGCTGCAGTCCATTGGGTCACAAGGAGTCAGACAGGACTGATCTGAACTGAGCCTTAGCTTTTTTTTTTTTTAATTCTGTAGCATTTAGTATATTCTGAAGTTAAGGGAGTGTGATACCTCCAGGTTTGTTCTTTTTTCTCAAGATTACTTTGACTATTTGGGGCCTTTTGTGATTCTGTTCCAGAAAATTTTAGGATTTTTTGTTCTAGTTTTGTGACATTTGTCAAGAGTTGTTTTGATAAGTATTGCTTTAGGTTTATGGACCTTTAAACAATGTTAATCTTTCCAGTCTATGAATATGAATGCCTTTCCATTTATTTGTATCATCTTCCATTTCGTTTATCAATGTCTTCTAGTTTTCAGACTGTAGGTTTTTCCTTTCTTGGTGTGTTTATTTCTAGGTATTTCATTCTTTTTGATGCAGTGGTCACTGGGATTGTTTTTTTACTTTTGCCATCACTGGGATTGTTTTTTTACTTTTGCCTTTTAATATGAATTAGCTGTGGGTTTGTTATAAATGAACTTTGTTATGTTGAGATATGTTCCCTCCATGCCAACTTTGTTGAGGTTTTTTCTCATGAAGGGAAGTTGAATTTTGTCAGGTGGTCTGTCTGTACCTGTTGAGATGATCATGTGACTTTTATTTTTTGTTTCGTTAACATGATTCATTCCATTGGTTGATTTTTAGATGTTGAACCATCTTTCCATCCCCGGAATGAATCCCACTTGACCATGATTTATGGTCCTTTTTGTATATTGTTGAATTTGGTTTGCTAATATTTTGTTTAGGATTTTTACCTCTATATTTATCAAGGATATTGAAATAATTTTCGTTTTCATAGTGTCTTTGTCTGGTTTTGATATCTGTAGTGGTGGACTTTAGAATGAACTTGAGAGTGTGACCTCCTCCTCAGTTTTTCCGAATAATTTGAGAAGGCTAGGTAGGTATTAACTCTTCTTTATATGTTTGGTAGACTTCACCTGGGAAGCTGTCTGGTTCTGGACTTTTCTTTGTTGGGAGGTTTTTGATTACTGATTCAGTTTTAATACTGCTGCTACTGCTAAGTTGCTTCAGTTGTGTCCAACTCTTTGTGACCCCATAGACGGCAGCCCACCAGGCTCCCCCATCCCTGGGATTCTCCAGGCAAGAACATTGGAGTGGGTTGCCATTTCCTTCTCCAGTGCATGAAAGTGAAAAGTGAAAGTGAATTCACTTAGTCATGTCTGACTCTTAGGGACCCCGTAGACTGCAGCCCACCAGGCTCCTCCGTCCATGGGATTTTCCAGGCAAGAGTGCTGGAGTGGGGTGCCATTGCCTTCTCCGTTTTAATACTAGTATCAGTCTATTCAAATTATCTGTTTCTTCCTGATTCATTTTTGCAAGATTGTATGTTTCCGGGAATTTATCCATTTCTTCCAGGTTGCTGAATTTGTTGGCATTTACCTCTTCATAGTATTCTCTTATGATTGTTTATGTTTGTGTGATACTGATTGTAATTTCTCCTCTTTCACCTATTATTTTGTTATTGGGGTCCTCTGTCTTTTCTTAACGAGCCTGTGTAAAGGCTTAATAATTTTATCTTTGAAAAAAAGAACTCGTTTCGTTGTTCTTTTCCTTTCTCTGTAGAGGGGTTCTCTAGTTTGTTTTTTTTTTTGTCTCTGATCTTTACTGTTTCCTTCCTTCCGCTGACTTTCAGTTTTGTTTGTTCTTTTTCTAATTCTTTTACGTGATAGTTTAGCTTGTTTATTTGAGATTTTTCTTGTTTTCTGAGG
This sequence comes from Bos indicus, assembly GCF_029378745.1. Lineage (NCBI taxonomy): Eukaryota > Metazoa > Chordata > Mammalia > Artiodactyla > Bovidae > Bos > Bos indicus. The sequence continues at coordinate 9,974,087 of NC_091763.1, forward strand.
TGTATAGTCTCTATTTGTTTTTGTTTTTCCCATTTTTCTTCCTGTATTTGATTCCTGGTTTTATACTGTTGAGATCAGAAAAGATGCTTGATATGATTTCTGTCCTTTTAAATTCGTTGGGACTTGCCTGATGACCTATTCTGGATGGCATTCCATGTGAACTTGAATATGTATCTTGCTGATTTGGGATGGAATATTTTGTAACTGTTAATTACAACTGGTCTAGTTTGTTATGTAATGCCATTGTGTCCCAGTTGGTTTTCTGTTTGGATCATGTGTCCATTGATGGTAAGTGGAGTGTTAAAATCCTACTGTTACTATATTCTTGTCAAGTTCTCCCTATTATGTCCATTGTTAGTAGATCTATTTTAAATACTTTTTGTTAATGCCAAGAAGAATAGAGGAAGAATTCCAAGTACAGTTGGCATAATTCTTCCCTTCAGAGTTAATAGGGTAATACGTATTTCCTTAGTCTTTTTCTATAAATATATATTTTTTAAGTGGTGATGATAGTATATATAACATTTATGGTAAAGGCTTTTTTCCACAGAATATAAAATTATAAAAATGATTTTAATTAATGTATCCCAGCATTCTGTTGAATGAATTTACCATAATTTACTTAATTGGAAGCTAAACTGAGAAACATTTGTTCATAGTTTCTTGGAAATTGAAAATTTTAAAGCAGTTGAGCTACTTGTGTGTTTGAGTGTTAGAATAATTTTCTTTTGTATATTTTAGATTCAAGTGGACATATATTCTCCTCTTAAATTGAAAGTTAAAATAATACTCTATTTGACTAGTTTATGATAAGAGATATTGAAAAGTTTTTTTTTAAGACTTAAAACTCATTGTGATTTTATTTTGAAGTGTAATTCATTTATTGCATTTTAGGTATTTCTAGTGATTTTTCTTTTTTGAGGAGATTGTAAGTTCTGTTATTTCTTGAGTTATGAACACTTAGTTTATGAATTTTCATGCATTGAAATAACTTTCTTTAGATACGCTCTAGAAATAAAATGAAGCAGTTTCTAAAATTAGGTTTTAAGTTCCATACAAGGAACTGAAAATGAAATTTTGGAAAAGGGATCCATTTTATATTTGGGAAATAGAAAAACAATGATGTTTTTATTTATCTCACTTTTATCTGGAGGATGATCAGCAAGCAAGATCCAAGCTTTGTTACCCCCTGGGTTTCCCTCTCACTTGAATATATAAGTAGGGTGTTGACATCAGAGATTATCAATCACTCATCCTTTTCCCTGTTGGTGATCTTCAGATAGCTTATTATGAATAAAAGACAGGAGAAGAAAACTGGCAGCTTCCCTTCTTTTGTTTTCTCCACTTCTCTTCGTACGGTTCTATAGTAGATGATGCTAATAACTTTCCAATGCTGAGAGATCAGATGTTTATCTGTAAATGTTACAAAATTTAAAACTCCAAAAATTGGAATTTGATTCCATTTTTAACATGCATACACAGTTTCAGAAGTTAGAAAGACCAGACAGTACCATACTTTCGACTTATACTCAACATAGTAAATAAAAACTATGATAGTAACAATTAAAAGAATCATTTATGTGTAGCGTAATTCTAATACTAGTAATGTATATTTAGAATATACTGTTTAAAGTCATAGATTTTAGGTACTCACATACTTTCAGTGTTACTTTTTCTTCTAATTTTTAAAATTTTCCCTAGAGCTTTCTAACATTGTAAATTATAAGAATCATTATGAAGTTTTAAGCTCATTTTTAATAGGAAAACCTTGAGAGAACATTAGTTTGCATAAAAAGAATTGATTTCCTCTTAGTCTTGAATTTCCTGTGGGCAGAACACCCTAAATTAAAATCAGGATCTTGATAGTGGGGAATAAACCTTTTTAACAATATTAAATAATATATTTGTCAATTTTGTAGAAGTATGAAATACTTATAAGTATACTTATAAGTACGTGTAAGTAATTTGGCCACCTGATATGAAGAACTGACTCACTGGAAAAGACCCTGATGCTGGGAAAGATTGAAGGTGGGAGGAGAAGGGGACGACTGAGGGTGAGATGGTTGGAAGGCATCACCAACTCCATGGACATGAGTTCGAGTAAAGTCCGGGAGCTGGTGATAGACAGGGAAGCCCGGCGTGCTGCAGTCCAGGGGGTCGCAAAGAGTCAGACAACGACTGAGCAACTGAACTGAACTAATGAAAATTTTGGTTTAAAATGAACTAATTTTAACCTAACATTTTTCAAGTGAGGTAAAATATCCCTTCATTATGGAAACTACATCACACAGGCACACCAGCAGTGAATGTGGATTGATTGTTGTGTGAGTTCCCTATAAATTTTAGAAATCTCATCTAATGTTATTTAGATTCCTTAATTTAGTTGTCATAAAAGGCTAACATAAATTTATCCTGTGTCCTTGGCATATATTTCCTTGTCTTTTCTGTTTGTTTCTTTTTAATGCATGTGTATTGGTTTACTTAAGTAATTTTAGTTTCCAGCACTATTCAGAAATGAGTTATAAGTACATAATGATAAAATATTATTTGGAAGTTTTCTCACAACTTAGATTTGGACAGTCATTTACAACCTATCTGTTGGTTAAATTTCTAACTCTTTCAACTATCCTAAAGTTCTGAACCAATAAGTAATTATGAAGTGGCTTCTGGGAAAAGCGCACACACACGCACACACACCCAAGGGAAAGTACACAGACTTATGAAATGCCTTCTTTGTTAGTCACTGTGCTAAATACTTTACTTTCAGTTTTATTTTTCACAGTAACTCGTGTTCATTGTATTGTCAAGGAAGCAAATGCCCAGAGATTAACATAAAGATTAAGATTCTGGTCTTTTTTTTTTTTTTTTAAAGAATCTCTTGTTTAGGGCTTTATAGTTTCACAGCAAAATTAAAAGGAAGACACTGAGGTTTCCCACACACCCCTAACCCCATGCATGCATGGTCCCCTCCATTATCAGCAGTACTCACCAGAATGGCCGACTTGTTAAGCTGGTGAACCCTACGTTAACACGACAAAATCACTCAAAATCCAGCGTACCTTTGGATTCACTCTTAAGTGTTTAACATTCTGTAGATTTGGATACATGTACTAATAATATAGACATGTATAAATAATATATTAATTATTATAACATGCATGTATTATTTATATTGTTAATATAATGATATTCCATCATTAGAATATCATACAGCATACTTTCAATACCTTAAAAATTCACTGCTGCTACTGCTGCTGCTAAGTCACTTCAGTCATGTCCGACTCTGTGCGACCCCATAGACGGCAGCCCACCAGTGTCCCCCGTCCCTGGGATTCTCCAGGCAAGAACACTGGAGTGGGTTACCATTTCCTTCTCCAATGCAGGAAAGTGAAAAGTCAAAGTGAAGTCACTCAGTCGTGTCTGACTCTTAGCAATTCAGCCTTCCCTTGCCCCCAGCCCTGGTGATCACTCATCTTTTTAAAACTGGATAGTTTTATCTTTTTCCAGAATGTCATGTAGTTGGAATCTTGTGGTCGGTAGCCTTTTGGCTTCTCTTTATTACTAATGTACAATTAAGGTTCCTCATGTGTTTTCATAATTTGATAGCTCATTTCTTTATAGTGCTGAATTCTATACCATTGTCTGCATGTACCACAGTTAATTTATTCATTTACTTACTTAAGGGCATCTTATTTGCTCCCAAGTTTTTGGTAGTTATGAATAGAGCTGCCGTAGACATCCAAGTGGGCTCCCCTGGTTGCTCAACAGTAACGAATCTGCCTGTGAGTGCAGGAGACACAGGTTCCATTCCTGGGTCAGGAAAATCTCCTGGAGAAGGAAATAGCAGCCCAGTCTAGTATTGTTGCCTGGAAAATCACATGGACAGAGGAGCCTGGCAGGCTACAGTCCATGGGGTTGCAAAGAGTTGGATATGCATGAGTGATTAAACAACTACAGAAAATAGCCATTTGCAGGTTTTTGTGTGGCTGTGGGTTTTCAACACCTTTGAGTAGGTATCATGATTACTGGATTATGTGCCCCCTGGTGGATGAGATTGGTCCAGGGCCTGGCGCCTGAGCCCTCTGGTTATCAAGGCTCTGTCAAGGGATGTGTGGAGAGGCAGTTGTGGGCTCAGGAGGACGTCAGGCCACCTGTCAGCTGTTGGGTAGGGCTGTGCTCCCACCATGTTGGTTTTTTAGCCTGAGGCATCCCACCACTGGCGCCTACAGGCGAGACAAGGTTCCAGTGCCAAAATGGTGACCTCCAGAAGAGCCCCCACCTGGGGCCTCTGGCACTGCGTCCTTGTCCCCAAGTGAGCGTCAGCCGACCCCCGCTTCCTCAGGAGACCTTTCAAAGACCTCCCAGGGTCCTGTGGAGTCACTTCTTCACCTTAGATCCTAGAGCGCATGAGTCCTTGCATGAGTCCTTCCCGGAGGGGGGTGCCTGATATGGGGTTCAGAACTTCCTCTTCTGTAGGAGAACTTCATGATATAAGTATTTTGCAGTTTGCAAGTTGTGATTTGATTATATTATGAATTTGCCCCCTACCATCTCATTGTGGCTTTTTCTTTGTCTTTGGAGCTACAGTATCTTTTTTGGTAGGTTCTAGATGAGGTGAGCTCAAGTCTTTTCTATTCCACCATCTTGTTTTCATCTCATAATTATTACTTCTTAATATTTGTTTACAAATTTCTAACCTTTTGTAAATGGTGTGTTATATTTATCTTTTTTATTTCTTCACAGCACACTAAAATGCTTCCAACTTAACATTTTTACCTATGTTCAGGAAATAAAGACAATATGGTATTCAAAAATTATGAAAGCAAACACTGCTAAATAACCAGATATGCCAAAGTTATAAAATTGAGCTCTTCACTGACATTATCTTAACATGAGAGCCCAAAATATTCATTTTGAGCACTACATATTTTCAGTGGTTGTAAAGTCAAATGTATGAAAGCTGAATACCGTCTAAGAAAAATTGTAGCTACTTGAAAATTTTACTAGCGGGGAGTTTAGAACTTAGAATCCTCTGATCATTGCAGAGAATTAAGTTGTAATAGGAAATAGAATAACTCTGAGAGTGATGCTGTGCAGTGGTTGTATCCCGTGTTTGAACAGTTTCCACCATGGACCTCATGCTAGCTGTTTTCAGTGTTCATCTGCCAGTTTGGCAAAAAGAGGCACTCAGTTGCTGCCCTTTGCAGCTGTTTTCATTTCTTTACTAACTGCAGCATCCTTTTCCATACAGTGAAAGCTGTATAGATATAAATGGTATCCGGCAGCAGCCAGAATTTGCTGGATTATCTCTTTCCTTGGTTGCTCAGAAACCTCAGGCAGCCAAACTGCCGCAGCGAGTTTTCCAGAGTTGTCAGCATAATACTTTCATGTTTGTCTGGACATTTTATTTCTGGAATACATCTTACAGGGAAGTTGCTGTCTTAGTTAAGAGGTTTTTCTCAGCTCAGATCATTTGGATAGTATTCTCTAATACCCACAAGTTTTGCTGTAGACTGCAGATAGATGTTCATGAACGTGTTGCAGGAAGCCACCAAGATTAAAGCCACACTTGACTTCAATTTAATATGCAGTTAGGTAAGCTAATTCCCAAATCACTTAACTATATTGCATTTGTAGCAACATTTTGGAGTAAGACCTCCTCAGTTCAGTTCATTTGCTCAGTCGTGTCCGACTCTGCGATCCCATGAACCACAGCACGCCAGGCCTCCCTATCCATCACCAGCTCCCAGAGTCCACCCAAACCCATGTCCATGCGGTTGGTGATGCCATCCAACCATCTCATCCTCTGTCATCCCCTTCTCCTCCCGCCTTCAGTCTTTCCCAGCATCAGGGTCTTTTCCAAAAGACCTCTTGCTCCCTGCCTTATATGTGTGTATGTGTGTGTTTCCATGTACCTCCAGTGTGAGATTCTGTCTCCTGCTCTGGCTTTGTTCTAAATTTTGTATACCTTTCACTTAGTATTTATAAGTGCAGTTACACTGGAGAGACCTTTGTTAATACTGGCAGTGACCTAGAAAATAAGTGAAAGAGGAGTTAACTTTGATACAGAAGACTGTTGAAAAAAATACATAGTTTTTATCTTGTCAAAGGTCAGACCCCTAATAAATGATGAAGTTTAGACTACCAGGTACATATCAGTTCTGATATAAAACTTAGAGTAGGTGACATTTTTCTTAAGGTTTCACTGTCTTTTGAAAAGAATTCGAGTATTGAGTTCTTTAAAGGCAGCAACTCTTAACCAATGGCTTGCAGATAGGAGAAGGAGATAAAATTTAGTGAGTACCTACTATGCACTGTATTACATACTTAACCTAGATAATCTTGACAATTCCACAGGGTAGGTGGCCTTACACCTTTTTCACATAAGAAAAAATTAAGGTACAGAGAGGTTAAATGATTTGTGTTATTAGTACTAACAAGTAGATGTGGGATTCCAAACCTGCTATTTTCCTTCCACCACATCAGGGGTTGTCTGGCAACCTACAGCTTATGGACCACATCTCGGATCTTACTTTTGTAAATTAAATTTATAGAACACAACCGCAGCTATTCTACGATTAGATACTGTCTGTGGCTTTCAAGCTGTAACAGCCGAGTTGAGTACTTAAGACAGATCATATGACTCAGGGAGCCATATGACTCACAAGTAGATACTTTACTATCTGGTCTTTATGGGAAAAGTTTGCTGATACCTGCACTAAACCTCGCTTTGTTTAGAGGTACTGTAAACTGTACATTCTGTAGTATAAATTTCAGTCTTACTGAAGCATTAGACTTGGACAAGAGCAATAAGATAATGATGAAGGCAAGCAACAACCCATGAATGTTCAAAAGCTTTCCTATTTGGAAAGATAGGCTGGTATGATTTAAATATAGTCTTTTCTACTTCTGTGATTCAGTGCATGTCTCCCAGTTTCCTCATTGATAGGTTAATAAACTGCCTCAAAAACTCAAGTGCGCTTAAATTAATAAACTACTCCCAGAAATCCTTTATAGAAGATGAAGTTGTTTAAAAATAAATATCTATCTCCTAATATGTTACCTTTTACTACAAAAGTAAACTATTTTTAAAGTCATTATTATGGGCTGAAGGTTGGCTTCAACAAAGTAATTGGCTCCTACTCTTAATTTAACTGGTACTAAAGATAACCTTTAGAAATACAGTGTTGAACTGGAAGAGTCTATTGAGGAATCTTACACTCCCTTGTAAGGTTACTTATTGTAGCAGCTGGTTCTATGCACCTCCACCCCCCTAACATATGACCCTTGAGCTTAACCCTCTTACTGTAATTTTTAAAATTTGAGCCATAGTATAATTCATTGTAAACAAAAATCCCTGAGTGCAAACATTAATTAATACAAGTGGAGGTATAGTTTAAATGTCACATATACTATTGAAGTGTTACCTTATATCCACAAAAAATAAAGAATAAGAAAGACATATTTCTTTCTTATTAAAAGCAAAAATTATAGAACGTGAAAGGGAAGTCGCTCAGTCATGTCCGACTCTTTGCGACCCCGTGGACTGTAGCCCACCAGGCTCCTCCGTCCATGGGATTCTCCATGCAAGAATACTGGAGTGGGTTGCCATTTCCTTCTCCAGGGGATCTTCCCAACCCAGGGATCGAACCCGGGTCTTCCGCATTGGAGGCAGACGCTTTAACCTCTGAGCCACCAAATGAAGAAGAAAAAAAAATTATAGAGCCCTTCACAATTAAAAGATAATCAGGAAATTAGGGAAAGACATATTTCTTACTCTTTGAGTGATTTTCACTTTCACTTTCGTCCATTCTTTACCGGTTAAAGGACACATTTCTTAGTCTGGCCACAACCTATTTTCAGTTTTATATTCTATTAGCAGTACTCACCATTTGAATAAACCTTTTGTTTCATACCTTCCTTTGCATAGGCTGTTTCCTTTATGACTGGTTTTGATAATGGCTGAAGACTAGATTCAGAAACATTTATTGGAATGGAACAAAATTAGCATTTATTAAGCATACTAGCCAAGGTCTGTGGTAGGTACTTAAATAAGTAACTCTCATAATCCTGACTATTTTCCTTAAGAAATGGTTATTTCCTTTTACTGTATAGATGTAACCTGAGGCATTAGAAGGGTAGTTACAATTACATAGCTAGTTTGAGATTTCATACTCCAAATTAAATGATTGTTTTCTTGTCTTTCCCCTACCCACCTCACATTGCTTCAGTAGTAAATACCTGTGATCTTTATTATAACCTCTTTCCAAATACAGTCGTCATAAACAGTTCATGTTTTCAGCCTTGTTTTGAATTATTTACAGTAGAAGAAAATAAATGTAATGGTATTATGGTAGAATAATCACTATTTCATTATTCTGAGTGTAATTAGTTGTAGTTAGTTTTATTCATTTGCTGTGAGTTGTATAGCCCTCTGTATTTACATGTGAAAAATCTTTTCTTTGAAGTCCTTCTAAGTACTGAACAATTTCATTTTACTTTATTGTAATTTAACATTTTTTGGAGTTCTTATATGAACAAAATTTCCTGTATTTTTCATTATCCTAGAAATTGGCTGAATCCGATTTATATGTAATTTATACAAGAATTTAAGTGTATTCAACCATAAATTTCAATCAAACTCATTTCCTGCCTCTGTGAAGGAGAAAATTGAAAAGACCATGTATATACGTAACTTTATAGTATAAAGTACAGCCTGTGAAACCGTCACTTTCTGTATGGGAATATATTGCAGTTTAAGAAGTTAGTTTGGGCAATATTAAACATTAGAGATTTTTTTTTGGCTATTAAGATAAATTTGGTAAAACATAATTCTTTCCCTTACATATGCTTCATAGATTTTATTAATATTCCTAATTGTGGTATTTTTTCCTTAGGATACTGCTTCATAATTACTGGTTTTACAATCTAATATTTTTTTCCTCCATTAGAATGTGAAACATGTTGCAGAAGCCTTTAAGAAGTGGCTGAAGGGTGACGGAAAAAGTGCCATTGCCTATCAGAAAAAAGCAAAACAAAACATGGGAAGTTCAACCACCAAATTCCGTAAAGCACTCATCAATGGTGATGAAAACCTGGCCTGCCAAATATACGAAAGCAACCCTCAGCTAAAAGAATCCCTTGATCCAAATACATCTTATGGGGAGCCCTACCAGCACAATACTCCGTTACACTATGCTGCTAGACATGGAATGAATAGAATATTAGGGTAAGTATTACTGGAAACCAATTAGTAACAGATTAGAGAAAGGGGAAAAAAACCACTCTGGTCTTTGAGAATACATGCCTTATGTGGTATTATAGTGAACTAAACTTTGTAAAACTGAATATGCCTAAATTATTAAGTATGATTTTTTTATTATGTGTTTCATTTCTGAGGTTAGTTCACATATTCTTTTTACTGTAAATACATTTTGATCCTCAGTATGTTTCATAGTATGAATTCTTTATAACAGTGTAGTGTTTTAATTTACAATGTTTCAGTTCCAGAAAAGTACTTGTCATCTATCAAAAAATTGCAGGGAATGGTGTCCAAGGCAATTTAAGTTGAAAAACTGATGTGTTTCCCTTACCTAGTCTTGATCAGATTTGAGTTTCCTTCTTTTAAAAGGTTCAGTTACCAGAAAAGACTTTGCTAAAAGTAAAACATTTTCTTGGAACTGAAAATATCAATACTAAGAAACTTAAAAAAAAAATCTCTTTAGGAAGAAAGCATTAGTGATAGCAGTATGTGAATTCTTCTTAATTACATGGGAATTAAATTTGCTATTTGCTAACTTATAAGATGAAAGAAGCAAAGGATAGAAAAGTAGTTCCAAAATAAATGTAGTGTTTTTAGTAGTAGATTGTGCAGCTGTGGAAGTCTGGTGGTAGAAGAGAAAGAAACAATTCTTTGCTTATGCAGTGAAATATAATTCTTAAATCGGCATTCTGAGTACTTTAGAACTTGACAAAAAGCTTTTCAATCCTTTTTCTATTTCTTTTTATACAAATTTGTTGTTCAAATTAAGCTGCTGTTTCTGGTATCCCTGAATCATGCCAGGGGTGTTCTGTCTGCCACATTCATAATGCTGTTTCCTGGGAGTATCTCTCCTCTCAGCTTTCTCTTTCTTACCTAAATTTTAGCCTTCCTTCAATGTCCTGGGCTTCCCGGGTGACTCAGTGGTAAAGAATCTGCCTGCTAATGTAGGAGATGCGGGTTAAGTCCCTGGGTCGGGAAGATCTCTTGGAGAAGGAAATGGCAACCCACTCCAGTATTCTTGCCTGGAGAATTCCATGGACAAAGAAGTCTGGCAGGCTAAAGTGACTTAACAGCAGGGTCCTAGGCATTCTTTATCTGTCTTATTCCTGTCACAGCCTGTAAGGAACTTCAGTCCGCAAGGAACTTCAGTCTTCTTTTGAACTTCTGTGGTTCTTTTTTGTTTATTACTTGTGTGGTATACACTACCCATTGGTTTTGTAAATTTGTAAACCTACTCTTTGCCTACCTAAATTACAGCTTTTTAAAAGGACTTTCTTTGTACTTCTAGCGTCTAGCATAGTATCTTACACAAAGTAAATAGAACCTTTCTAAAAGTCATTGCACAGATACTGTCTTTAGGATCAGGATTTGTAAATGAGAAAAATTCCATGAATAACTTAGTTTATTCAGGCCTATGATTATCAAGTAGGTATTTTTGTAACCTCTTAAAAATAAAATAGGTATTTCTTGATTTAAAAAGAGATATTTCTATTACCTCTCCATTTTTCAGTTATCTCTTATTTTCATTTCTCTAAAAATACCCACTTAGAAGCCACTGCCACCTAATCTTGTTTGAAATTTTACATTTTTTCTTTCAAAAATGGATGTTCCCTATGTTAATTACACTGACATATTGTACTAATAAAATAATGGCAAACGTGTTGAGGGCTTAACTGTTTTCTAGGCACTACTAACTGCTCTACGTGCCTTGTCTCATTTAATTCTCATTCTAGGGCTATAAGGTCATTTATCATCCGCATTTCAGAAGTGAGAAAACTGAAGCTCAGAAAGATTAAACAACTTGTCAGAACTCTGCAGCTTGTAAATGGCAAAGCTAACTGCCCATTTAGGCAGATGACTGTAGTCTTTAGGCTTTCAACACTATGATAGCATCTTATCTCTATAGTCAGATAAGCCTGTATGTCAGGAATGCCTAAAACACTTACTGTGCTAAGTCGTTTCAGTTGTGTCCAACTCTGTGTGACCCCGTGGACTGTAGCCCACCAGGCTCCTCTGTCCATGGGATTCTCCAAGCAAAAATACTGGAGTGGGTTGCCGTGCCCTTCTCCAGGGGATCTTCCTGACTCAGGGATTGAACCCACATCTCTTTCATCTCCTGCATTGGCGGGTGGGTTCTTTACCACTAGCACCCCGTGGAATCCTAAAACACTTATTAGCAAGACAAATTAGTTACTCTGGATTTCAGTTTCCTTGTCTCTAAAATATTAAGCTTGTATAATTAAATGAATGTGTTATGTTTCATGATACCTAGTGTATAGGTTCGGAGAAGGCAGTGGCACCCCACTCCAGTACTCTTGCCTGGAAAATCCCATGGACGGAGGAGCCTGGTAGGCTGCAGTCCATGGGGTCACTAGGAGTCGGACACGACTGAGTGACTTCACTTTCACTTTCCACTTCCATGCATTGGAGAAGGAAATGGCAACCCACTCCAGTGTTCTTGCCTGGAGAATCCCAGGGACGGGGGAGCCTGGTGGGCTGCCGTCTATGGGGTCACACAGAGTCAGACACGACTGAAGTAGCATAGCATAGCATAGTGTATAGTATTATTTCTCAAATTTGTAACCCTAAATATCTTCAGATTATCCTTGACTTACTCATCTCCTTTACCTAACCTGTTACTAATGCAGATTTCACTCCGTCTTATCTGATGGGTTCATGTCTTTCCATTCCTGTTGCCTAAAAGTTTGTTTACTCTTATCAACCCCTTCTTCCAGTACTGAAAGTACTTGACTCCTAAATGTTCCTTTTGCAAGTCTTTTCCTCTTCAGGTCTCGTGTTCAGGTTAATCTTGCTAAAAGTTTATCCTTCTCAACGTTCTGTCATAAGAAAACTATGGCGGTACACTATTGTTTGCCTCATTTTACTTGGCTTCTGAAGCCTTATTTTTTCTCTGCCCTCATTCTGCCGAGTCAGCCTAATCTCTCTTTATTCTCCAACATGATCATATCAGTCAGACTGGTTGCCTTCCCTCTTGCTTTTCCCACTTTTAAAAATGCCATCCCCTTAGCTTTATTGTTAATCCCTGATTCTGAAATGTCTTGTTTCTTCTCTAATTCCCTGTCCTTTAAGTCCTTACTTGATTTCTGCCTTTTTATGAATTCATTACCAACTGTTCTGACCTGCAGTATTGTTCTCAGAAATTCCTATAACTTAGATTTTAAATCATCCAGTTGTTATTAAATTCATCTCTTTGATTAGATTGTAAATATTACAAATACACTGCTGAACAGTAATGCTCTAAGGAGATTAACTCTTGATTAGTCTGTTCAGTCTTTGTTTTTGATTTGAACATTTTCAGTAAGATTATGAAACTGTTGCTTTAGGTTCTGAATATTGAACACTAACAATAACATTTAATATCAGATCTTCTTATGTGATTAATTAAAACTTTCTTAGAATACCACAGTAAATACCACAGTAAATACCACAGTAAAATGTTTTTGAATGTTATTACTAAGGTAATATGTCTATTTTAACATAAAAGAACTCAAGTAGGAAAATACTTTTTAATCATTTATAGTATAATTTAAAATATACTTTATACAATTGGAAAACTTTATTTAAGAGATGTATCTAATCCATTGAGTCTTTTTTTTTTTAGTTTTATTCAAGTGTAGTTGATTTGCAATGCTGTATAAATTTCTGTACAATAAAGTGATTCAGTCATACATATATTCTTTTTCATATGTTTTCCATTATAGTTTGTCACAGGATGTTGAATGTAGTTCCCTGTTCTATACAGTGGGACTCGTTGTTTCTCCTTTCTGTATATACCAGTTTGCATCTGCTAATCTCAGACTCTCACTCCTGCCCTCCCCCACCCCCTTCCCCTTGGTAACCACCAGTCTGTTCTCTGTGCCCTTGATTTCGTTTCTGTTTCATATTTAGGTTTATTTGCATCACATTTTAGATCCAGTAATATCATATGAGGTTTGACTTTGTCTTTCTGACTTGCTTCACTTATTATGGTGGTCTCTGTGTCCGTCCATGTTGCTCCAGGAGCTTTGTTTCATTCTTTTTTATGGCTGACTAGTAAATATTTCACTGTATATATGCACCACATATTTTCTAGCTGTTCGTCTGTCAGCGGACATTTAGGTTGTTTTCCTGTCTAATCCAATGAGTCTTAAAGTGCGTTCTGAGGACTTGTAGAGGTAAAGTAGATCAAAACTATTTTTAGTATTTAAATCAATACTAATTTTGAGATGTTATTTGCCTTTTTCACTGTGTTGACATTTGTGATGTTAGTGCAGAAAATGGAGGATAAAACTGCCAACGCTTTTGGGTGAATCAAGGCAGTGGCACCGAACCTTAAGTAATTACTGTATTCCTCACTGCCGGCCACTTGCTGTTTTAAAAAAAAAAAGCCAATTTTACTTAAAATCTCCTCGATGAAGCAGTAGAATTACTAATGTTAATTAATCTCCGTCCTTGAGTACACATCTTTTTATTAGTCTGTAAATGAGAAAAATGCACAAAGTCCTTCTGCTCTTGTCTGCTGATAGCTTTGAGGAATAACACTTGTACTGTGGTTTGAGGTGTGAGTTGAAATGTTGATGCTTATTTTTTCATGAAAACATTTGAGCTTGCCAGTGAGTATTGGAATTTTGAAAACTTATATTTACTGCCTTAAGCTTGACAGCTTCACAGTACTTAGGGACTTACTAAATAAGATTGGCAGTGATATAAATTAACATGAGTTTTTAAAATACTCTATAATGAAATGTGACAGAATCTAGAAGATCTGTATAACTTAGTGAATTAGTATTTTTCAAGGTAAGTATATGATTTTTTGCAGTTATGCATGGGTAAAAGATTTGTTCAAAATATAAGGTAAACCAGTAGATTTTTAAACATTGCAAAAGTTCATTGATAAGATTTCAGATTTTACATTGCAGGTAATCTAAGAAATGACCACTTGTTGAGTTTTTGGTATCAAATATGAATAGTCACACTTATCTAAAAAGGCTATTTTAAAACATTTCTCTCTTTTCTAATTATATAAGGCTGGATTTTCTTCATATGCATCAACCCAAACGAAACATATCATAACTGATTTAATACTATGAGAATCTGTTTTCTGTTAGCCAAATGTTAAAAAAGATTTGTAAACATGTAAAACAATGCCTTTGTGTTCACTTAATTTTTTTAAAAATATAGTTATTTTTGATTTTAGGATATTAGGAATGTCAAATATATAATGAGTTTATTTTTAATGGATAAATTTATTTTAATTTTTAATATGATGAATATCTCTCACATAAACAAAGGCTCTTAGAGATCTTTTTTAAAAATTTTTATTGGAGTATAGTTGATTTACAATGTGTTAGTTTCCGCTTTACAGCAGAGTGAATCAGTTATTCATATACATGTATCCAGTCTTTTTTACATTCTTTTCCTATAAAAGTCATTATAGAGTCTTCAGTAGAGTTCTCTGTGTTATAAAATCAGTCATTATTATAGTTATCTATTTTACATATAGTAGTGTGTAAAATACTACACACTAAAATACTTTATCAGTCAGTTCAGTTCAGTTCAGTAGCTTAGTTTGCGACCCCATGAAGTGCAGCACGCCAGGCCTCCCTGTCCGTCACCAACTCCCAGAGTTCACCCAGACTCACGTCCATCGAGTCAGTGATGCCATCCAGCCATCTCATCCTCTTTTGTCCCCTTCTCCTCCTGCCCCCAACCCCCCCAGCATCAGAGTCTTTTCCAGTGAGTCAACTCTTCGCATGAGGTGGCCAAAGTACTGGAGTTTCAGCTTTAGCATCATTCCTTCCAAAGAAATCCCAAGGCTAATAATCTTTAGGATGAACTGGTTGGATCTCCTTGCAGTCCAAGGGACTCTCAAGAGTCTTCTCCAACACCACAGTTCAAAAGCATCAATTCTTCGGCACTCAGCTTTCTTCACAGTCCAACTCTCACATCCATACATGACCACTGGAAAAACCATAGCCTTGACTAGATGGACCTTTGTTGGCAAAGTAATGTCTCTGCTTTTGAATATGCTATCTAGGTTGGTCATAACTTTTCTTCCAAGGAGCAAGCGTCTTTTAATTTCATGGCTGCAGTCACCATCTGCAGGGATTTTGGAGCCCCCCCAAAATACAGTCTAACACTGTTTCCCCATCTGTTTCCCCTGAAGTGATGGGACCAGATGCCATGATCTTCGTTTTCTGACTCTTGAGATTTACGCCAACTTTTTCACTCTCCACTTTCACTTTCATCAAGAGGCTTTTTAGTTCTTCTCCACTTTCTGCCATAAGGGTGGTGTCGTCTGCATATCTGAGCTTATTGATATTTCTCCCAGCAGTCTTGATTCCAGCTTGTGCTTCTTCCAGCCCAGCATTTCTCCTGATGTACTCTGCATTTAAGTTAAATAAGCAGGGTGACAATATACAGCCTTGATGTACTCCTTTTCCTATTTGGAACCAGTCTGTTTTTCCATGTTCAGTTCTAACTGTTGCTTCCTGACCTGCATACAGATTTCTCAAGAGGTAGGTCAGGTGGTCTGGTATTCCCATCTCTTTCAGAATTTTCCACAGTTTGTGGTGAGCCACACAGTCAAAGGCTTTGGCATAGTCAATAAAGCAGAAATAGGTGTTTTTCTGGAACTCTCTTGCTTTTTTGATGATCCAGCGGATGTTGGCAATTTGATCTCTGGTTCCTCTGCCTTTTTTAAAACCAGCTTGAACATCTGGAAGTTCACGGTTCACGTATTGCTGAAGCCTGGCTACATAGTAGTGTGTAAAATAATACGGAGACGGCAATGGCAACCCACTCCAGTACTCGTGCCTGGAAAATCCCATGGATGGAGGAGCCTGGTTGGCTGCAGTCCATGGGGGGTATCGAAGAGTGGGACACGACTGAGTGACTTCACTTTCATTTTTCACTTTCATGCATTGGAGAAGGAAATGGCAGCCCACTCCAGTGTTCTTGCCTGGAGAGTCCCAGGGATGGGGGATCCTGGTGGGCTGCCATCTATGGGGTCACACAGAGTCGGACACAACTGAAGCGACTTAGCAACAGCAGCAGCAGCAGTGTGTATATATCAATCCCAGTTTCTCAACACGAATCTTCAGTAATTTTTAAATTTGTAAAAGTTATAACAGTCTACTACCAGAAAGTTTAAAAATTGATGATTTGATCAATATTATTGGTTTCTCTAAGAAGGGATGTATTTGTCTCCAGCTTCTGCTTATCATTCTGTTGATGAGTGTTTAAAGACCTGAAGAAAAGGTGACTATATATTCTCTTTAAAATTACTGTTTTTATGATTTGGCCATATGCTTTATACTTATAGTTTTACTCTATATTTTCAATTTCAGTCTTAAGTGTTTGTTTTTTCTTTTTTCTTAATTGTTTGGAGGTCAGTGATTGATAATTTTGTTATTAAAGCCTTTAACATCCTGTCTTAGAATCAGAAATTACTTTATTGCTCTCGTTTCCTAAGATTAGACAACTCTAATTTCTTTAATCTGTGTATCTTTTTTCAAAATTTATTGAGGGCAGAGAAAAACACAAATCATATTATTATTTTAATTGTTTGGTCAATTTTGTAATTAAATAACTCTTAACATTCTGTCACTTAACACTTAAAAAGCACGAGAGTTCCAGAAAAACATCTATTTCTGCTTTATTGACTATGCCAAAGCCTTTGACTGTGTGGATCACCACAAACTGTGGAAAATTCTGAAAGAGATGGGAATACCAGACCACCTGACCTGCCTCTTGAGAAATCTGTATGCAGGTCAGGAAGCAACAGTTAGAACTGAACATGGAACAACAGACTGGTTCCAAATAGGGAAAGGAGTACATCAAGGCTGTATATTGTCACCCTGCTTATTTAACTTATCTGCAGAGTACATCATGAGAAACCCTGGGCTGGAGGAAGCACAAGCTGGAATCAAGATTGCCGGGAGAAATATCAATAACCTCAGGTATACAGATGACACCACCCTTATGCCAGAGAGTGAAGAAGAACTAAAGAGCCTCTTGGTAAAAGTGAAAGAGGAGAGTGAAAAAGGTGGTTTAAAGCTCAGCATTCAGAAAACTAAGATCATGGCATCCGGTCCCATCACTTCATGGCAAATAAATG
This sequence comes from Bos indicus, assembly GCF_029378745.1. Classification (NCBI taxonomy): domain Eukaryota; kingdom Metazoa; phylum Chordata; class Mammalia; order Artiodactyla; family Bovidae; genus Bos; species Bos indicus. The sequence goes on from NC_091763.1 coordinate 9,991,468, forward strand.
GGGAAATAGTGGAAACAGTGGCTGACTTTATTTTTGGGGGCTCCAAAATCACTGCAGATGGTGACTGCAGCCATGAAATTAAAAGACACTTACTCCTTGGAAGAAAAGTTATGACCAACCTGCTGCTTCTGCTGCTGCTAAGTCGCTTCAGTCTGTCCAACTCTGTGAGACACCGTACACGGCAGTCCACCAGGCTCTGCCATCCCTGGGCTTCTCCAGGCAAGAACACTGGAGTGGGTTGCCATCTCCCTCTCCAGTGCATCAAAGTGAAAAGTGAAAGTGAAGTTGCTCAGTGTGTTCGACACTCAGCGACCCCATGGACCGCAGCCTACCAGACTCCTCCATCCATGGTATTTTCCAGGCAAGAGTACTGGAGTGGGTTGCCATTGCCTTCTCCATGACCAACCTAGACAGCATATTAAAAAGCAGAAACATTACTTTGCCAACAAAGGTCTGTCTAGTCAAGGCTATGGTTTTTGTAGTGGTCATGTATGAATGTGAGAGTTGGACTATAAAGAAAGCTGAGTGCTGAAGAATTGATGCTTTTGAACTGTGGCGTTGGAGAAGACTCTTGAGAGTCCCTTGGACTGCAAGGAGACCCAACCAGTTCATCCTAAAGGAAATCAGTTCTGAATATTCATTGGAAGGACTGATGCTAAAGCTGAAACTCCAATACTTTGGCCTCCTGATGAAGAACTGACTCATTGGAAGATTAAAGATTGAAGGCGGAAGGAGAAAGAGACGACAGAGGATGATGTGGTTGGATGGCATCACTGACTCAATGGACGTGAGTTTAAGTAAACTCCGGGAGTTGGTGATGGATAGGGAGGCCTGGAGTGCTGCAGTCATGGGGTCACAAAGAGTCGGACACGACTGCGCAACTGAACTGAACTAACACTGTGTCATGAATTCAATAGAATAAGGATAAATAGCACACATCAGCATTAAGTGAAATACCAACTCTGTTTTAACTGTTTATGTTTTAGATAGCTTCAAATGTTTCACTGTGTTTAACTTTTCTAAACTGGTAACAAGTTGATGGCCATTATTTTCTCATGCTGCCTCATGTAATCTGGCATACCTGCCTGCTAGCTTCGGTATAGACTCTGACTAAGCTTGGCTAGATTCCTAACACATGACATATACGGGTGGACAAAGAAGTATACCTAGCCAAGAACAATATACTTTAGTAGCCATAAAGTAAATTGCAATAAGGCCTTGATTTAGTCCCCATTTCGTTTAGCTTTATGGTACCTGCAACAGCAGGCACAGCTTTCCCCTCTTCTTAGACATAATCATATGGTAAAAGAAGGGCGGTTTGCAGTTTAGGAGCTAGTTTGCATCTGTATCTCTCTGAACCTAAATGCTATGTATTTACATCATACCATATCACAGTGCTTCTTTCCTGGGAAACTGAATCCATATTCATAAATAGTTACTATTTGATGTAGCAAAAGCACTGTTTAGACTTTGGAGTCCACATGTTCTAGTTTGGATAAGCATGTATAAAATGGGAAATTAGAGTGCTTATTCCTTAGATTTTATAGGATAACTTCTTGTGCTTCCTAGAATATGAAAGGGGCCTGTCTTTTGGTATAAATGAAATATAAAATCTTTATTAGAGCATGTGTTTGTCAGAGCATATGTTAATATCAAGCTTTGAGAATTAAAATAGAGTTTCCAGTTTGGGGGGGTTTTTTTTGATTCTTGTATTTCAGGAGTTATTAAATTCTTATAAATGGATTGAAATTCAGTTCTCTCCTAACCTCCGTTGCTGTGTACACACTGTAAGGGCAGGTATTTAATCTGTTTTCTTAACAATATACCTAACCTCTATAATACAATTACAGCTACTCAAAAATAATGTTGCATGAAAGGTAAGATGTAAAGGGAACTGAAAGTATATGTATATCTTAGTAACTACTGGAATAATAGTGTTATGACAAGAAATTGAGGCTGTAACAAAGAAGATGGTTATTTTGAGGGGAGCTCAACTGAATGTGAGATAATGATAGAAAGTGCAAGAAAAAATGGGGCTTAGACTCTTTGTGACCCCCATGGACTGTACAGTCCATGTAATTCTCCAGGCCAGAGTACTGGAGTGAGTAGCCTTTCCCTTCTCCAGGGGATCTTCGCAACACAGGGATCAAACCCAGGTCTCCTGCATTGCAGGCAGATTCTTTTACCAGCTGAGCCACCAGGGAAACCCATAAAAATTTAGAATATGGCCTCAAGGTCAGGATAGTAGTCAGGGTGATAGAGCATTAAGAATTATCACTGAAATAATAGTAGAAGCCCTTTGAGAAAAACTATGATTCTGCTGCCACTGTCTGTCATTTGGGTTCCAATAAAAGTTTACAGTTTACAATGTGTATTCATAGAAACCACTGAAAGATAAGTGACTTTAAGAATGGATGTGCTCTCTGGAAGGAAGGAAGACGTCCAGAGAAGAAAACAGACTCAGAAAGTGAGTTTGCTTCCATTAAGGAGATAGGACACACACAGAAGAACTGTACAAAAAAGGTCTCATGACCCAGATAATCACGATGGTGTGATCACTGACCTAGAGCCAGACATCCTGGAATGTGAAGTCAAGTGGGCCTTAGAAAACATCACTATGAACAAAGCTAGTAGAGGTGATGGAATTCCAGTTGAGCTATTCCAAATCCTGGAAGATGATGCTGTGCAAGTGCTGCACTCAATATGCCAGCAAATTTGGAAAACTCAGCAGTGGCCACAGGACTGGAAAAGGTCAGTTTTCATTCCAATCCCAAAGAAAGGCAATGCCAAAGAATGCTCCAACTACCGCACAATTGCACTCATCTCACACGCTAGTAAAGTAATGCTCAAAATTCTCCAAGCCAGGCTTCAGCAGTATATGAACCGTGAACTTCCTGATGTTCAAGCTGGTTTTAGAAAAGGCAGAGGAACCAGAGATCAAATTGCCAACATCCGCTGGATCATCAAAAAAGCAAGAGAGTTCCAGAAAAACATCTGTATCTGCTTTATTGACTATGCCAAAGCCTTTGACTGTGTGGATCACAATAAACTGTGGAAAATTCTGAAAGAGATGGGAATACCAGACCACCTGATCTGCCTCTTGAGAAATTTATATGCAGGTCAGGAAGCAACAGTTAGAACTGGACACGGAGCAACAGACTAGTTCCAAATAGGAAAAGGAGTACGTCAAGGCTGTATATTGTCACTCTGCTTATTTAACTTCTATGAAGAGTACATCATGAGAAATGCTGGACTGGAAGAAACACAAGCTGGAATCAAGATTGCTGGGAGAAATATCAATAAGCTCAGATATGCAGATAACACCACCCTTATGGCAGAAAGTGAAGAGGAACTAAAAAGCCTCTTGATGAAAGTGAAAGTGGAGAGTGAAAAAGTTGGCTTAAAGCTCAACATTCAGAACACGAAGATCATGGCATCTGGTCCCATCACTTCATGGCAAATACATGGGGAAACAGTGGAAACAGTGTCAGACTTTATTTTTCTGGGCTCCAAAATCACTGCAGATGGTGATGGTGACTGCAGCCATGAAATTAAAAGATGCTTACTCCTTGGAAGGAAAGTTATGACCGACCTAGATAGCATATTGAAAAGCAGAGACATTACTTTGCCAACAAAGGTTCGTCTAGTCAAGGCTATGGTTTTTCCAGTGGTCATGTATGGATGTGAGAGTTGGACTGTGAAGAAGGCTGAGCGCCAAGGAATTGATGCTTTTGAGCTGTGGTGTTGGAGAAGACTCTTGAGAGTCCCTTGGACTGCAAGGAGATCCACCCAGTCCATTCTGAAGGAGATCAGCCCTGGGATTTCTTTGGAAGGGATGATGCTAAAGCTGAAACTCCAGTACTTTGGCCACCTCATGCGAAGAGTTGACTCAGTGGAAAAGACTCTGATGCTGGGAGGGATTGGGGGCAAGAGGAGAAGGGGCCGACAGAGGATGAGATGGCTGGATGGCATCACTGACTTGATGAGTCTCAGTGAACTCCGGGAGTTGGTGATGGACAGGGAGGCCCGGCGTGCTGTGATTCATGGGGTCACAAAGAGTCGGACACGACTGAGTGACTGATCTGATCTGATCTGAAGGAGATAGGAAAGTAGAGCCATCATCATAGGTAAAAGAGAGTTTGTTCTGAAAAAAATGAAGAGACCTCTTAAAACGATGGGTAGTTATGGAAACCGAGGTAATAAGGAGATAAGGATATAAATGAATTATTGGCAGTTTAAGGTTAAAACAAGAATTGAGGATAAGAACTTAACTCTTAGGAAATTCCTGATGATGTGAACGAGTGCAGTTTTAGTACAGTGATCAGAATAGGGTCATATTGAAGTGGAGAGTAAATGTAGATTTATAGGTTGCAGTTATAATTTGACTGTTTCACAATGAACACTGAAAGAATCTAGACAAACAAATGACTTTCGATGGGTTATTAAGGTCAAATGAAAGGAATTTTTTTTCCAGGTTAATGTTTTCCTTACCCTTCCTTCCTGCCAGTTATCTCCTATCCTGGTCCAAGAATTAACCTTGTATGTAAGTAGTAAAATACACTTCATAATTACTGGCATAGTTACAAGAGGGGCCTATCTAAAACTTACATGTCAATTACAAATTTGTAATTCCATTTACTCATTCATGTAACTTAAAGAAGACTACTTTTGAATTTAAGCATATAATATAAAAGTAATAATGTAAATCAATAAAATTAGAATATCCAACTTGACAGTTTTAGTACAGAATGTTTATGCAGGTATAGTACTGTAATAAATTTGAGAATCTTTCCTGAATAAATAATTAAGCTCTTTTAATATTTTAACTTCAGAATAATAAGCTTGCTTTGGTTTGCTGAATCAGAGTCTGGCAGATTGGGTATAAGAATGTTTGCAAAATTATCACATTATCTCGTCCCTCTATTGGGGAGGATGTAGGATTGTTTAATGAGAGAGTCTGTCTCCATATTAGCTGACGTCCTTCCAACTTGTATTAAATTCCATGGTGATGAGAACTTGAGGCCTCCTGAACAAAAGAGAAAATACGTGATATATTGGAAATAGGGATAGGAAAAGCTGAATCTATGTTGCTGTACAGAATCATATGGAATCTGAATTAATTTTAAGTTAAATTTTTAAGGAAATGAAATCTCTTTTATTGTTAATAATGGCTCTTGGAAGAGATTTTAATCTTGAACACGTTTTTAGAGTAGTGTTTAAAATTTTGGTTATTCACTGTAATTCAGCCATTATAAATACAGAGAATATTATTGAAAATTTTATCATCAGTTGTTGACTTAGGAAAAATATATTTTTCCTTTTTTTTTAAATTATGAAGCAGCATTATGGTTATATAAATAAACTACTCACATTCCTGCCTCCCTTAAACAACTGTTAGAATCATTCCATGTCCCTTCTGATTTTCACTATAAATATTCTTATATAGACTTGTTAATGACTTTATAATTTCCAATGTACAAAAATACTGTGATTTGTATTTCCCAGTTTTCCTATAACCAGACATTTAAGTGATAAATTTCAGGAGTAGGTTTACTTGGTCAAAGAATAGAAGCCATATATTAGTTGGTTTTATGTATATAATATGTATATTAGCTGTATGTTTATATTGGTTACATACGTAGTATATTTTATATATTAGCTATTTTGTGCAAGATCACACACCTAGAAAGTGACAGGACTGAGACTATAGCCGGGCAGTCTGTACTGGTCAGTAGATACTGGGTTCTTGACCAGTCTGCTGTGTTACTGGCTTGAGAGATCTAGAATTCTGTCTTAATGTATTCCCAATGCCACATCACTAATCTTCATCATAAAAGTAATACACAAAGTAGTTCATCTATCAAAATTATAGCAAGAGTCTCCTCTGTGTTTGACACTATATTGGGGATTCAAGAAAGAACAGGATATAGATCTTGCCTTAAAAGGCTATAAACCAAGTGGGAGAAAGGAACAGATATGTAAGAAAGTAACTGTGATGCGATGTAATGAATTATATAATTAGGATGTTACAGGAAGACAAAGAAGGGAATGATCAATGCAGCTGGAGGAGGGAACTTAGTGTAAAGAGGCTTCTAAGTAGGGTTGGGTTTGTTTAGATGGCTAGGTCAGATCCTTGGAAACCAGATAGAGTAAGCAATAAAGAGCATACCCATGTACTGAGGGAGTCAGAAGGCCATGAAGGCTCTGTAGGACTTTAGAGAAAATGGGGCTTTCTGAGCAAATTTTATTAGAACTTGGGACCTGAGCTTCAGAGACAAGCTTTGAAAGTTAAACTTGGACTGAGTAGAGATTGAGAACTCCAGGAGATACTGGAGATACTTGCTTCTCAGGAGGTACTTGTTTAACATTTGCCTGGGGGATTAGGAGTAGATGAGACCTGAAACCATTCCTACATTCCCTGAATTGTAAGACTCAGAGATGATAGTCTTTATCTCTTGCCGAGAAACATATTTCACATTGCAGAGCATAAGAACCCAAGGTCTTCCCTAGAACAGTGTTCATACTCAGGGATAGGTTCCCCCTCCACACACACAACCCCCCACCCATCCCCACCCCCCCACCAACTCCTCTTCACACCTTCCCTGGTCTCCAGAGGGAAGATCTACTGCACAAGCTTCCCAGAGTCTTATATTTAGGGCTCATTCCTATTGTTGCTATAACAGATTACCACAAACTTGGTGACTAAAAACAACACAAATGTATTATCTTAAACCTCTGGAGATCAGAAATCTGAAATGGTTCCACTGGATTAAACTCAAAGTGTTGGCAGAGTTATATCCCTTCTGCATGCTCTTGGGTAGAATCCCTTACCTTACCTTTTCCAGTTTCTAAAAGCTGCCTGCACTTCTTGGCTTGTGGCCCCTTCCACCATTTTTAAAGACAGTAGCATAGCATCTTCCAATATGTCTCTGATTCTGACCCTCCTGTCATGCTCTTCTAAGGATTCCTGATTACATTGGGCCCACCTGGATACTAGGATACTTTCCCAATGTCAAGAACCTTAACTTAATCATATCTGTGAAGTCTCTTTTACTGTATAAGGTAACATATTCACAGGTCCCGGGGATTAAGACATAGACCTCTTTGGGGTGGAGATACTGGTCTGCCTGTCACATTGCCCTGCAGTGCAGACCCCAGTACATGTACTATGTGATGTCTGATCTGGCTCAGATTGCATTACCCCAGTGGTAGGAGTTAGGGTATGTGGGACTAGTTATTATTTCATTTGTTCCTGCTTCAGAGACTTCATGTTTTACTTTCAAGATGGCTCAAATGAATGTGGACCCTAGAAGCCTAATAGGCTAGTTTTGAAAGGCTGTATTGCTGAACTGTCTAGAATCTTATAAAAGCAGGAGATACCCAGAGTTGTTCTAAAAATTGGAAACCACCGTAAAACATCTTACTCGGCCTTTTTCCTCGTAAGAGTTTTCTAGCTTGGCTCATTCATTCAAGTTGAAGAGCTCATCCTAGTTCCTTCCTAGTCAGGGTTTTGTCTTTGTTTTTTCTTGTTCTAAGCTAAAACTAACCTAAAAACAATCCAGATATAACTAGGATTTAGCTTTTGACTCTTCTGCTCCCTTCTCATTGCTATTCTGCCCTTAGACATAGGAACGCAAGTGATACCAGCCCTCCATAGTAAATTGACTCATCTTTGGATATGGGACTGTATGCCCATTTCATAGTATACTTGTGTTTTTTAGTACAGGCTGACTGAATTATACTAGGTTTTATCCAGCTCATTTCCTGTTATGGCCACTGAACTGGCTCAAATGTTAATCCACTGAGCCTAGCCCAAAAGATGTAGTGGATGCTAGACACAGCTCTCAGATCTGGATCTGGCAGAAGTTAAGGCAGCTCACCTATTATCATCAGTAAGGTCTACCACCTTGAAATTAGATCGTGCTCTTCCAGAACTCAGCTAGCTTATTGCCTTAAGAAGGTATTACATTGTATAAATATATGCCTTGTTCTTTCAAAGGCTGGGGAAAACTCAACTAAATTTTTCCTAGATTTAACATTTACTTCCAGACTTACGCATTGCTTGCTTCTCCTATATGGTCAGCATCCTTCTTAAGTAAAAATGTACTCAAGAGAAATAAAATATGGCAGAGCAATAACAAAAAAATAAATCGCTGGGATATGTTTAATAATGTACCTAAGACGTTTATGTTAATTGACAAACTAGTCCATTATGTGGCCCTTTGGTTCCTTTCTTTCTTCCTCCTTTTCCTTTTCTCTGTCATTTTCCTTTTCCTTACCTTTCTTTTTTCTTCTTATGCCTTTTTCTCTTTTATTAGCAAACACTGTAATGATAGTCAACTTTGAATCAAGTTTTTTTATAATTGTAAGAATTAGTGGGGCTTCTCTGGTGGCTCAGTGGTAAAGAATCCACCTCCTAATGGAGAAGACACAGGTTTGATCCCTGGTCTGGGAAGATCCCACATGCCACAGAACAGCTAAGCCCGTGTGCCACAGCTGCTGAGCCCATACTCTAGAGTGTGGGAGCTGCAACTCCTGAGCCCATGTGCCGCAACTCCTGAAGCCCTCGCGCAGGAGAAGCCCCTGCAGTGAAAAGCCTGTGCACCGCTATTAGAGAGGAGCCCTTACTCTCCGCGACTAGAGAAAAGCCCACACAGCAACGAAGACCCAGCACAACCAAAAAAAAAATTAGTCATTCAGCCTATTGTGAAACAGTGCCTCAGTAGAAACTGGATTAGCAGCTTAGAAGTAGAGCTTTAAATGTATCTCCTGTGTATTATTTCCAGGTAGGAAAAACCTGATTTTCATTCTTTACCATTTTAGGACCTTTCTTTTTGGTAGAGATGGAAATCCAAATAAACGGAATGTGCACAATGAAACATCTATGCATTTGTTGTGTATGGGACCTCAAATTATGATCTCAGAAGGAGCCCTTCATCCTCGCTTAGCACGCCCTGCGGAAGATGATTTTAGAAGAGCGGATTGTCTACAGATGATTTTAAGATGGAAAGGAGCAAAACTTGACCAAGGCGAATATGAGAGAGCAGCTATTGACGCTGTTGATAACAAAAAGAACACACCCCTGCACTATGCTGCTGCCTCAGGGATGAAAACCTGCGTAGAGGTAAACCTTGGTGTGCCCGTTTGTTTGTTTTAGCAATCTGCATGGTAAAATCTGTGTCTCAGTAATGTGTGATAATCAATATTTGTTTTACTTCGTTAATTTGACTAGTCATTTCTGTCTCTTGTGGTTCTAAAAGAATTGGGAGCCTTTGTTTTAGGAAAACAAACCCACAAACATTCATCCTTGGAAATGAAATGAAATCAGAAGCAATTTAAAATTGACTGACATCCCTGAACATAGCAGTCATCATACAAACACTATCTTATTGAGAGTAATGCTTTTGGTATCAAAAGTTTCGCTTGTCGCTGATTTTAGACACCAATTTATAGAATGTATACATATGGCAAATCTTGACAAGTGGGACCTTAACCTATATTATCTAGAAGTGATCAGTTCCCTAAGCTATGAGCTTCGCAGGTGGCTGAGCAGTAAAAGAATCCGCCTGCAATGAAGGAGACCTGGGTTTGATCCCTGGGCAGGAAGATCCCCCTGGAGAAGAAAAGGGCAACCCACTCTGGTATTCTTGTCTGGGAAATCCCATGGACAAAAGAGGCTATAGTCTGGGGTTGCAGAGTTGGACACGACTTATTGACTAAATAAGAATCAGCAGGGATAAATATTAATGAATATATATATTGGGGCTTTAAAAAATTTTATATATTAAAATGTGCTGGTTTTTTTCTGTAATTTGCACTAAAGTACCTGAGTACTTTGTATTTGAATTTTTCCATCTATGGTTTTCATATATATATGTATATCTAACAATAGGCTTAGATAAAATCAGCCGTATAGTATAGGATCTTAACTAAGCTAAGAAATCATTATTCTTTATACTGTCCTTGCTGCTATACAGCTGTATTCTCTCAGCTGTATACATGTCAATCCATACATAACTCTTAGACATTCTTTTGCATAAATGTATTTAAGTTTCAGTGTAGCATTATAAATTGAATCAGAGTATCCATTTACCAGATATGTAGGTCTTGATTAGAAAAGTAGTTTTCCAGATTAAATATATGTTAATAAGATTAAAATATGCATCTTAAAATTTAGTATTTCCTTAATATTATTCATGTGTGTAAACTTATACTTCTAAATTGATAAATATACAAAAAACATGAAGGTTCTCCATTTTCTTACTCATGTTAAAAGGTTATGGCCATTTATATGACTTCTTTAGCGTATCTGAAATGTCAGTTGTTCTCAACTTCTGGAAGCCTTCTGATCTTACCTTGTATTTTTTGCTCTTGTTTGTGATACTTACTGATCTTTTAGAATATTAGTCATTTCAGCTCTTGGGATTGTGTCACCTTTGCCCACTACTTAGCTAGTGACAGTCATTTAGTTGGTTGGTTTAGTCACTAAGTCATGTCCAACTCTTGCGGCCCCAAGGGTTATAGCCCGCCAGGCTCCTCTGCCCATGGGATTCTCCAGGCAAGAACACTGGAATGGGTTGCCATTTCCTTCTCCAGGGGATCTTCCAAACCCAGGAATCGAACCAGGGTCTCCTGCATTGCAGGCAGATTCTTTACCAACTGAGCTATGAGGGAAGTCCAGTGACGGTCATTAACTTAAAACTAATCTTAAACTTTACTTTCTAACATTGATTCTCAGTGTGGTAGAAGGATGTCCTAGGATTTAGCATGGAATGAGGCTATTGACAGAATTCCTGAGGCTTTTAATCAAGTTTTTTTATATATTGTTCTATGCCCACCTCTTATGAACGAATCACTGCTGTAGTGACTCGTTGTTGACAGGACTGCATCAGCATTGTATTAATAATTTTCAAGTGAGCTAGAGTAGAAAATAGCTTATTCTTGATAATAATAATATTGCTTTTAAATTGCTGTTTTATATCTTGCTTCCAAAAATTCTCTATACGCATTGCTTTAGTAGTTGTTGATTTTGAAGTAAGTTTACAGTGATGGGCTTATTAAATTGTTTTCAAAAGGTGAATGTGGTATTTTTGCCAACACATTTATGTGTTTGTATATCACTTTTTATTCAGTGAAGAAAATTAATGCCAGATTTATTCTGACTGACAAGTCTGATGATTTGCTTGGTGTGAATGTGTATGTTTTACTGTTTGATCTTTCAGTATATGATGTTACGCAAGCCACACCATTTAATAACTATTTTCATTTTTCTGTATTCAGAAGACCTCTTTGACTTAATGTAAAATCTGTAAATAGAACCCTGTAAATACCTTCATTGCATTTAATCTAGTTGTCGTCAACAGATTTTAGCATGTCATTTTACCCATATAAAGCTATTTTAAATCTGTTTTATATACTTGACTGTATATTTACCCAGCCTCAGGTCTTGAGTGACTTTTGATAATGTTAACTGTTAACTAAACACAAAGAGTTTCACAAGAAAGTGTACATTAACTAATTCCCAGAGGCCTTATTGTGTTTTCTAGTTCTAGTACATAAAACAAACACACTGACATATATAATCTACTCTGTAACTGTCCTTTAAGAGTATTAGTCCTTAAGTGTCTTTGTGTAAGGTCTTCTAGTATTCATAGTGCTCATTGATACCAAGCATGATATAATGGGCTTGGGTTGAGTGAAAGAGTGTTACCAGATGTTGATTAACTTTTTCATTAAGCTATCGTAGTATGGTGTAAAGAGCACTGGTGTCTAGCCCTGATCCTCACAGTGGTTATCTGTAGACCTCCAGTCACTCAGCTTCTTTGAGATTATCAAAGAAGAGGAAACCATCCAGCCATCCAAGAGGTAACTATCATAGTTACCTCAAAAGAACCCTTTAGCACTAATTTTTCTGTTAATCCGTGATTGTAGCAAAATAGATCCCATTTTTAATGTCTGGCCTTTAAGGTTAAATTGATTATTTTATTCCACGGTTAAGGCCAAACTATTTTTTTTTAACTCTTAAGGATTTATTTATAAATGTCTATGGAAATATGTCTTTTCTAGCTATTGAAGATGTTTTTTTCTGTGTTTATTTAAGGACAGAGTTGATAAAGTCGACATTGGGCAATTTTGTATGTGCATTTAAACACACAGATTCTTGTGGTTCATTATTTTGAACCATTTAAATGAAATGTTTACAACTTCTCCTTCTCTCTGTGATAATGATGTTCTGTAGTAAGCTAAAGGGGCACACACATGTACATACACAGAACATAACATAAAAACCTCTTAATCACAGAGTTCTTTTAGACACTTGCATATGTGAAGGCATCAGTGGCTAAATATAAGCTATAAATATAGATACACTGATATATATATATATACACACACATATACACACACGCACACACATATAAATGGAGAGCTCACCCTGAAGTTTCTCACACTATATTACTGCCTCGCTGATTTCCTCATATGAACATTCCAACAGTCTCTCAAAGTCAGTGTTTCCAAAACTATACTCAAGCTTCTCTATCCACAGCTCCTCTTCTGTTCTGCCTTGTTCCTATTAATGATGCTACCGTTACCACCATATCTACTCTTGATACTTGGATTTATCTTGGCAATGTTTTTGTTTTGTTTTGTTTTGTTGTGTCAAACTCATGCCACTAATTTGCAGAATACAGCTCTTCCTTGCCTATTTTGGCCAGCCCCTTCTTTTATCTCTACGGGGCACCTTCTAACAACAGATGCTTGTATCAAATCCTAGTTTTCCTTAAGTAGGAAAATTTGAAGTTTGACAAATTAATCATTCAGATTATTTATGAGATAAAAGTAACACAAAGAAGAGTAGACTGCAGTTGTTTGAAAATTAGAAATGCTTATATGTTGAACATTTATTAATGCAAATTAAAGTCCCTTTAATTCTAATTTTTTCATATTTCAAAGAGTCATTCCAAGGGTAAGCAAACATTTTTCTGTGAAAACCCAGATAGTGTATATTTAATTAAAAATTTTTTTTTATAATTTCATTTGTTTTTGGCTTTGCTAGGGCTTCATTTCCACGTGAGTTATTTCTATAGTTGAGGCGAGCCAGGGTTACTCTTCATTATGGTGCATGGGCTTCTTGGGCGGGGCACAGGCTGTAGATGCACGTTCAGTAGCTGGGGCACGCAGGCTCAGTGGTTGCGGTATGCAGGCTCTAGGGCACACAGGCTCAATGGTTGCAGCACGCAGGCTCAGAAGTTGTGGTGTGTGGGCTCTAGGGCACACAGGCTCAGCAGTTGCAGTGTGGGCTCTGGGGCACACAGTCTTCAGTAGGTGCGGCACGCAGGCTCAGTACTTGTAATGTCCATCTCATCCTCTGTCAACCCTCTTCTCCTCCTGCCTTCAGTCTTTCCCAGCATCAGGGTCTTTTCCAGTGACTTGGCTCTTCGCATCAGGTGGCCAAAGTATTGGAGCTTCAGCATCAGTCCGCACACCGCTGGAGAAGACTCTTGAGAGTTCCCTGAACAGCAAGGAATATTCAGGGTTGATCTCCTTGCTGTCCAGGGAACTCTCAAGAGTCTTCTCCAACACCACAGTTTGAAAGCCTCAATTCTTTGGCACTCTGCCTTTATGGTCCAGCTCTCACAACTGTACGTGGCTGCTGGACAGACCATAGTCTTGACTCTATGGATCTTTGTCGGCAAAGTGAGGTCTTTGCTTTTTAACACACTGGGTTTGTCATAGCTTTCCTGCCAAGAAGCAGTTGTCTTCTAATTTCATGGCTGCAGTGATTTTAGAGCCCAGGAAGAGGAAATTATCACTACTTCCACCTTTTCCCTTTCTATTTGCCATGAAGTAATGGGGCTGGATGCCATAATCTTAGTTTTTTTAATACTGAGTCTTAAACTGGTTTTTCACTCTCCTCCTTCACCCTCATCAAGAGGTTCCTTAGTTCCTCTTCGCTTTCTGCCATTAGAGCGGTATCATCCTCATATCTGAGGTTGTTGATATTTCTCCCGGCAGTTTTGATTTCAGCTTAAAACTCATCCAGCCTGACATTTCTCATAATGTGCTCTGTGTGTAAGTTAAATAGACAAGGTGACAATAAACAGCCTTGTCATACTCCTTTCTCAATCCTGAACCAGTCAGTTGTTTCATACAAGGTTCTAAGTATTGCTTCTTGGCCAGCATAGGTCTGTTGCTGCTGCTAAGTCACTTCAGTCGTGTCCGACCCTGTGCGACCCCATAGACGGCAGCCCACCAGGCTCCACCGTCCCTAGGGGTCTCCAGGCAAGAACACTGGAGTGGGTTGCCATTTCCTTCCCCAATGCATGAAAGTGAAAAGTGAAAGTGAAGTCGCTCAGTCGTGTCCAACTCTTAGCAACCCCATGGACTGCAGCCTACCAGGCTCCTCCATCCATGGGATAGGTCTGTTAGCAAGGCCTAATTTGTGATTTTTCTCCCCTTGGCCGACTTCCCTAGAGCAAGCCCAGTCATTAGGCCTCATTTATATTGGTGCTTCACCTGTCATAGTGATTCAAGAAATGGTTGATGTGACAGAAGTGGCTGTTGTGTTTAATAGTGCTTCAACTCTTTGTGGAAAGCGTTTTTTAAAATGAGTATTATCTTTAGATATTTCCTATGCACCTTTGTCCTACTTGCTTATTCAAAGCTTTAAGTGTTGCTGCTTATTGTCAGATCAAATAAAGGTCACTAGGAAACCAAAGCTGGTAAGTCCCACTTCCCCTTTGTAGCCACAGGGCCTGTATGACACTCAGCAGCCGTCAGAGCATTTCACACTTCATTGAAAAGCCATAAAAATCATTCACAAGTTATACTGAAAAGTTTTAGTTAATTACAATTGTGTTTTTAGCACCTGGGGTTTTAAAACTATAAAAAAGAATAAGGAAATTGTGGCCCCAACTTAGCAACTGGAAGTAACTGTGCCTGTCTGGGCCTCGGTTTTCTAATTTTTAATCAAGATAGTTATGATTTCATTATTGCATTCAAAATATTGTTATAGGCACTGAAGGGAAGGAAAGATCATTTTAATTTTCCTAAGCCCAGAAAATATTTTGGATAGTAGTAATATTTGAGTGGATAAGACTTCAGTTTAAGTATTTGGAGGAGGCTACTCAAAATGTGGTCCTCAGACCTGTAGCATCAGTAACTCTTGTTGTAAATACAAATTCTTGTGCTTGCCAGACCTCCAGATACCAAATAGGAATCTCTGGGGTAGACTCCAGGAATGCGTTAAGCAGGTTTCACTGGTTATTCGTTTGCATGTTGCAGTTTGAGAAGGACTGTTCTACGTCTCAAACATATGCAAATTGAAGTATTTTGGAGAGGCTTGATAAGACAGATGATTTAAAATGAAGATAGAAGCCATAATAAGTAGAAAATCCTAAGTGCTAATTTGAAATTTATTTATAGAAAATTTAGCCATTTAATTTTTTTGATTCGTGCTATTTGAAAGCAAATATAAAAAAAAAAAAAAGCAAATATAGTAAGATTAACCTAATGGTTGTAATGTAGAATAGATTTTATTTGAAAGGGGGTACTGATAAAGGAGTGGTTCTTAAAGTCTTGCTACCCAGACACTATTCCTCAGACTGGCTTTGGCATCAGTTTGGGTATTGTTGGGAATGCAGCATCTCCGGCCTCATCTCAGATCACCTGAGTCTGAATCTGTAGTTTAACAGGAATGCTGAAGTCATCCATATTCACATTAAAGTTTGAGAAGCCTTAGCTTAGAGCAGTAATTTGTGGGACCTACAATGGAATAATCTGTAAAATGTGGATATACTTAGTCTCCATTCCAGATCACCCTAATATAACTATCAGACTACCCAAGTGATTCTTAAACAATTTGGAAACCTTTGTGTTGGAACAGTGGTTTTAACCATGTCTGCACACAAAATCCCATTCTGTAGACCATATCTCAAACCAATAAAATTGGATTTCTGAGCGTGGGGCCCCTGTAATAAAACTTCTCCAGATGATTCCAGTGTACAGCCAAGGTTGAAAACCAAAATATTAGAAGATAGTGATAGGAGTTGGAATATTATTGCACTGATTCTGCTGTGAACTGATAAAGAGCCTGGATATGTGCGGTGGTATTAGAAATGGAAAGCATGAGACAAATGCATTTTGGTGACTTGGTCAGTTTATACAAGAAAGTAAGAGAAAGGTTAAAGATGATGAAGACTTTAAAATGTTGATATTAACAATGGTGAGCTATCTTTGGATAATATAATTTTCTTACTTTGATTTTTCTGCATTTTGTGTAACAATCTGCTATCATATCTATAATTAGAGTAGAACAAATTAACTTTATTTTTAAGTAAACTGAGCATGATTTTGAACCTGGTTCACTTTGAAGCCTGGTAGCAATTGACAGACATCAAAAAAGTGAGTTCAGGTGTTGTATGTGAAGTGTACTTCAACAGTATAAAGAAAAAAATTAAAAGTGAGATGAGGTGAAGGAATTGGTTAGAAGGAAAGGCGAATATCTTGAATTGTCATTTAGAAGAAGATTGAAGTCTTAGATTATCCACATGAAATGGTATTCAGGCTGTTAAAAATTAAAACTAACTGGGGGTAATGAATATAGATTTAGAATCAAATGTTATCTCCATAGAGTTGATAACTAAAAGCAAGATAAGGTATAGATGACAAATCCAAGGACAGGACTTTAGATTATAGATAAAATTACAGAATTAAAGTCACAGCATCAACTTGGAGAATATCTGTGTTTAAAGGGAATGAGAACAAGAAGTGGCCTACAACAAAAAAACAAAAAAGCAGAGAAGAGAACCAAAATAATCCAGCATCGAGGATACCAAGAGAAGAATTTCAAGGAGAGGAGGCAGGCAGTCATTTGCCATGCTTCAGAAAGGGCAAGGAATTAGAATACTGAGAAAGGCGGCTGGCTTTGAGAGGTATTAATGACTTTCAGGAATAATATTAGAGTGAAGTGGTCAGGGTAGAAGTTAGATTGCTGGGAGAAATTGAGTAATTTGCTGAGGAAATGTAGAGACAATGAGTGTCAGTCACTAATTTCAGAAATGTGGCTGAGAAAGTATTAAGGAAGTCATTAGAGGACTAACAGAATTAAGATAGGGGACTCCTCTGCCAGGAGCCAGTAGAGTCAGAGACTAAAGGGACTGGGAGTAATGGAGTGCTCAGGGTCATAGAGGAAACAGATTAGGAAATGGGAATTTTACAACTAGAACAGACTCTTATTTTTCTTTTTACACTTTTTCTCAAAATAATGTAAGCCTCATTTTACAAATGGACCTGTGTAAACTGAGGCTTACAGAAGTTAAACGATTTATGCAGAGTCACCAGGCATTTAGATGAAGGATCAAAGGGGTGGAAAGGGATTTGTCATCAACTGGGGGCTGTCCTTCCCCTCTTCCTGTGGGATTATGAATAGAAAGGAAGACAACGTCGATAAACAGATGTCCTGAGACGGTGATGATTGGATGTTTCTTTTAAGGTAGAAAATTGTATATACCACCAAGTATGTGAGATAGGCTAAATATATATATATATATTTTTTTTTTTTTAATAAAATATTCAGTTCTCCTTGCTTGAGAGTGAAGAAAATGATACTTGAATCCTTTGGTTGAAGCATTTAAAAACTGCCTCTTCCCAACCAGGTGTAACTCCCTATTATGCAAAAGCAAAACATCTGACTTTATGCAGGAAATGGTGGCTCAGACGTTAAGGAGTCCACCCGCGATGTGGGAGACCCAGGTTTGATCTCTTGTGTTGAGAAGATCCCCTGGAGAAGAGAATGGAAACCTACTCACTCCAGTATTCTTGCCTGGAAAATTCCATGGACAGAAGGAGCCTGGTGGGCTACAGACCATGGGGTTGCAAAGGTCAGATACGACTGAGCGACTAACTCATGTAGCAGAAGTTTAACATGTCTTGACATCTTGTGTTTACTGGTGTTTCTACCTTAGGCCCCAAAGGTCAGTATGCTGAAACACTTTTTTAAAAAATTCCTCCTCCAGTGTCAGGCAGTACTGCTGTTAGCTAGCTGGCTTCTCTGCCCAAAGTAGCATGTACATTGATTTCCTTGCCAAGACAAATGGACACGTGCTGCAAATATGAACCTTCCCTCCCATCACCCAAGACGGGTATCTCTCCAGCAATGAGATACAGGTTTTGGGGACCCCTCACCTCACTCCCAGCAGACTCATTTTGGGACTGCTTTTGAAGACAGATCACCAGTCAATGTAAGAAATCTCAAGTTCTGAAAATTGTCAAAAGTGACTCTCAACAATGACTTCTCGCACATTCCCTCTCCATACACTCTTTTTTTTTTTTAAACCCCATGGAATGCAGACTGGAAGGTTCCTCTCACCAATATTTTGGAATGGCACAGCCTCTTAAATTTTGTTGTCTTTGCTTTTGCTAAGGACTGGGATAATTAAGTTAAATATGATTTATCTTGTTTGCTAATATTTGGAATGTCTTCTGTGGTAGTATCTATTTTGGATGTAAATCAAATCATGGCTTTGAAAACTATCCCAGTGTGCTTTTTAGAAATCATTTCCTACTGCTCTGAATAAAGAAGCAGAGAACAAAGTCAGCTCTTAGTTCTGTAGCTGCTGCTGCTGCTAAGTCACTTCAGTTGTGTTCAACGCTGTGCAACCCCATAGACGGCAGCCCACCAGGCTCCCCCGTCCGTGGGATTCTCCAGGCAAGAACACTGGAGTGGGTTGCCATTTCCTTCTCCAGTGCATAAAAGTGAAAAGTGAAAGTGAAGTCGCTCAGTCATGTCCGACTCTTAGCGACGCCATGGACTGCAGCCCACCAGGCTCCTCCATCCATGGGATTCTCCAGGCAAGTTCTGTAGCAGTCAGAAGCAAATTGTTTTGTGTTGGATAACCTGTGAAGCTGAAAGGCTGAAAACAGTAGTAGATCCTGCAGTTGGTATGGTAAGTCTGTGGGCTTATTAATTCCCAGTATTAAATAGAGTAGGCAATATAAATATACCAGTCTCCATACCACTTAGGCCAGAGTGTAGGGTCATTGCTTGTCAGACTTTCATGTGCATAAGAATCTCCTTGAGATTAAAATCTGATTCTGATATAGAGGTCTGGAGTGGGAGGGGCTTGGGTGGTAACACTGAGATTCAGCATTTCTAACAAACCCCCAGTGATATCACTGGTCCCCAGACCACACTTAGACTGAAGGGCTCCAGATGATAACAGTGACTGCTGAGACTTATGCTTCACATATTTTTTTTTTTTCTTTAAAGGGCCAGATGTAATGTGTAACCATTTTAACCTTTGTGACCACAAGTCTGTGTTTCATATTCTTCTTGATTTGTTTGCTTGTTTTTACAACTTAAAAAATGTTGTAAACCATCTTAACTCTGAGGAATACCTTTGGCCTAGAGCAGGAAGCCAGAGTCATGTCCACTGGGCTTGTCAGTGGCTTCCAGGCCTGGCATTGGTGTAGGTCCCTTATTTTGTCAGGGCCTCTTGGGATAACTGTAGAGGAACCCTGAGAATTGCAGAAGCAATAAAGGAATTTTACAGGAAGATCTGTGTTTGTTGGAAGGAGAGGAGATAAAATTTGGAAGAAAATGAAAAGAAACTACCATTTTGATTAACTCCCTTAAACAATGAAAATCTCTAAAAAGTATTCACGTTTAGATCATAAATGAGATCTGGCCAGAACTTTACAGTATGCCCAGGATACGTGTGACTTCTTTAATGTTTGCGATCAACCTGTTCTTTGTGTCAGTACAGTGTCATTAACAACTCAGTCAAACTTGTGTCTGAAACCCAGTTCTGCTGCTTATTAGTGGGTAATTTTGGTCAAGTTATTTAACTCTTCTGAAACATCACAGTGTCCCTACACTTGGGGTTGTTAACATTAAATAAGAATATGTATTAGAGGTCTCAGCATAGTGCTTGGCACTCAGAAAACAATAGGTGGTGTCTGTTACTGTGTTATGTGGTGGTGAGTGAATACTGTAAAAGAATTTGCTCCGTGACTAATTGTTAGGCTGTCCTTCAGGGGTGTCCTAGATTATGGCCCTCGTGGTATTCATGTCCTTCCCAGTGTCTGCAGATGTAATGGGGAACCTTGAACCTACAGCCCTTAGTAACAGTGTATTAAGCTTCTACAAAATCCGCAGAAACCTCGGTAGTAAACACACTGTTACTCTTTTATGCATTTTTACAAGTGGGATTTCTTTGGGTGAAATCCTTCCTTTAAATATCAAGAGATTTGATGGAGTATCTTCTTACCTTGGCTGTGAGTAGCTATTCCCATTGCTTATTTTGAGTAATACTGGAAACAGTTTTGCTTCAGTGATTTGCTAAACCTAATTTCATTTCAGTGTTTAACTGGATAATGAATGACACAAATGAAAATTTTTGTCTGCCTTGCCAGGACATCAGGTGTTAGTCGTTATGTCCTTCTTGTTTGAGAAAGATTTGTAGAAATGTATAAAATTTAAAGCATTGAATAGCTATAAAATTATTCATTTTTAAGTAAAACTTTGGATTGGACAGAATGTTTAAGAATTTCTTTATAAAATTTAAGAAACAGGTTTGTTGTTTTTAACCAAAGGAAGTCATCTTAACAGCAATTAACAGTAATTTGCTTATCTTAAAATCAGAAGCCGCTGGTATCTAACTTTTACTGTCACTTCATATTATTACATATTATTGATTTTTTGTCATGCTTATTTTACTATATTAAAAAGTTTTAATATGTAGCATGGAATAACTTGTCATTTAAATCTATAGCTGCAATTTTTTTGAAAAAATCTTTTTTAGCTTTTAGTAAAACATGGAGGAGACCTGTTTGCTGAGAATGAGAATAAAGATACTCCTTGTGATTGTGCTGAAAAGCAGCACCACAAAGATTTGGCCCTAAATCTAGAATCTCAAATGGTATTCTCACGAGATCCTGAAGCTGAAGAAATAGAAGCTGAATATGCTGCTTTAGATAAACGAGAGGTAAGTTTTTTTTAATGAAAGAAATTATGCAAATATTGTACTAAATTTTTTTTTCTTCTTTAAAACCCAGTTTGTGTGGTCGTCTTTGCAGTATGCTATACATTCTGTCACCTGTATAGCCATAAGTATAAAAATACATCTGAAAAAGTCATAAGTGTGAAAAGGATCTAGAAAACCTGTCCTTTGACTTATGTGTGTTTGTGTGTGTGTGAAAGTCACTCAGTCATGTCTGACTCTTTGTGACCCCATGGACTATACAGTCCATGGAATTCTCCAGGCCAGAATACTGGAGTGGGTAGCCTATCCCTTCTCCAGGGGATCTTCCTGACTAGGAATCAAACTGGAGTCTCCTGCATTGCAGGCGGATTCTTTACCAACTTAGCTATGAGGGCAGCCCCATATATATGTTTAATTGTATAGAGCGATGCTGACTCCACGACTCCAGTCCTCCTGTTCCTCAGTCTCTGCCTGTCTGGATTGCTCTTCTCAACAAACATGCTTGGATAACGCCCATCTTAAAATACAAAACAACTTCTCCATTAACCACTCTTCCTGTCCCTGTCCCCCTTCAGTTGTAGCCCCATATCCCTGATCTTCATATGAGAAAAACAAAATTTAAGAGTTGTCTGTACATTCTGACTTCCTCACCTTCCCTTCACTCTCCAGCCCTCTGCAGTGTAACTTTCTCCCCTTCTACTCTGATGGAACTGCACTGACATGGACATTAAGAGTCACCATCTTGCCAAACCCTTTTCTCTCCTCCTCTTACCTGATGCTTTTCTCTCCTCCTCTTACCTGAATTCCTCAGCACCACTTGACACAATTAACCGCTCCCTTCTTAGTGAGACACTTCTTCCCTGGGTTGCAGGGACTTTGCTCCCTGGGTTTCCTTTAAGTCTTCCTAGTATCGGTAAACATTACCTCCACCCACGCAAGCATAAATGTAGCAACATTTTCAGTTCATCACATCCAAACAATCTGGGAGTTCTGTCAATTTACCTCCAAAAATATAACCCAAATCCATTTACTTCTCTTGTTCTCTGCTCCTGCCTCCCTCAGTCGTCCTTTCCACCTTCACTTTTCATCTGAACTGCTTATAGTAGTTCCCTAACTGGTCTCCTGATTCTGTTTTAGTCCCCTTAGAATCCATTTTGTGCACAGTAGCCAGAGTGACATTATTAAACATAAATTAGATCATATCACTTAACCGTTTAGTGATTTTCATTGCACTTAGAATAAAATCCAAACTGTTTGCTCAGATATAAGAACTTACATGGTCTTGCCACTATTTGCCTTTTCAGCCTTATCTCAAATGATTTTTCCTGGCACGCTATAGTACTTAGACTACACTAAGGCTTTTTGCACTTCTATTCCTTATGTCTGAAATCATCTCCCAAGTTTTCTCTTGACTATATCAGATGTTCAAAGAGGCAGTCTTAGACCATTCTTCTGAAGTAGGCCCCTCGCCTTCTGTTACTCTTTATCACAATATCCTATTTATTTTTATCACATGCTGTAATTATTTTGTTTATATATTTGTTTACTTGTTTATTGCTTTTCTCTTTTATTAGATTGTCAACTCTGTTAGTGCCAGAATCATAACTTTCTTATTCAGCAGAATATTTTCCATGACTGAAAGCACTGCTTGTACAGTGGACATCCATAAATAATACTTAAATAAATAAGTTATTGTAATACACAATAAATTTTTTCCTCTAAAAGTGATTGATTTCTCAATGTTTATTCAGTGCTAATTTGGTTCTTATTGACTATGCCAAGGCCTTTGACTGTGTGGATTACAATAAACTGGGGAAAATTCTGAAAGAGAAGGGAATACTAGAGCACCTGAACCTGCCTCTTGAGAAACCTGTATGCAGGTCAGGAAGCAGTAGTTAGAACTGAAACAGCAGACTGGTTCCAAATAGGAAAAGGAGTACATCAAGGCTGTATATTGTCACCCTGCTTATTTAACTTACACGCAGAGTACATCATGAGAAATGCTGGGCTGGAGGAAGCACAAGCTGGAATCAAGATTGCCGGGAGAAATATCAATAACCTCGGATCTGCAGATGACACCACCCTTATGGCAGAAAGTGAAGAGGAACTAAAAAGCCTCTTGATGAAAGTGAAAGAGGAGAGTGAAAAAGTTGGCTTAAAGCTCAACATTCAGAAAACGAAGATCATGGCATCTGGTCCCATCACTTCATGGCAAATACATGGGGAAATAGTGGAAACAGTGTCAGACTTTATTTTTGGGGGCTCCAAAATCACTACACATGGTGACTGCAGCCATGAAATTAAAAGACGCTTACTCCTTGGAAGGAAAGTTATGACCAACCTAGATAGCATATTAAAAAGCAGAGAGATTGCCAACAAAGGTCCATCTAGTCAAGGCTATGGTTTTTCCAGTGGTCATGTACGGATGTGAGAGTTGGACTGTGAAGAAAGCTGAGTGCCGAAGAATTGATGCTTTTGAACTGTGGTGTTGGAGAAGACTCTTGAGAGTCCCTTGGACTGCAAGGAGATCCAACCGTCCATTCTAAAGATCAGTCCTGAGTGTTCATTGGAAGGACTGATGCTAAAGCTGAAACTCCAATACTTTGGCCACCTCATGCGAAGAGTTGACTCATTGGAAAAGCCTTTGATGCTGGGAGGGATTGGGGGCAGGAGGAGAAGGGGATGACAAGAAGATGAGATGGTTGGATGGCATCACCAACTCGATGGACATGAGTTTGAGTGAACTCCAGAAATTGGTGATAGGGAGGCCTGGTGTGCTGCGATTCATGGGGTCGCAAAGAGTCGCACACTACTGAGCGACTGAACTGAACTGAATTGAATTTGGTTCAATAGGACTTAATATAACTATTATTTGTTTGTGTTTAGAAAAATAACTGTATTGTCTGTTTTTTAATTTCCCATGAATTTCTGACAGTTTGTAAGCTTCTACTTCTCCAGATGATCAAAAAAAGAGTTTCTTAAAAGATTTATATTGTTTTACCATCATATTTTCTTTAGTTAAAGGTTACTTTAAAGATTTTTTTTAATGACTTTTTTTTTTTTTTAATGACCGTTTTTAAAGTTTTTACTGAATTTGTTACCATATTGTTTCTGTTATATGTTTTGGTTTTTTGGCCACCAGCCATGTGGGATCTTAGCTTCCTGACCAGGGATGGAACCCACACCCCCTGCATTGGAAGGCAAGGTCTTAACTGCTAGACCACCGAGGAATTCCTGACACATTTTAATTTAGTCCTTTCCTCCAGATGATGAGTCTGTAAATGGGCAGTCTTCTTCTTCACCCCATCATTGACAAAATTTTGAGTGACTACTTTACCAGACAGTGTTTTAACAGAAATTAGGGTTACAGTGAGGAAGATCTCCTGCCCTCTAGATGCTTACATTCTAGCAAAGATAGATGCACACAAATAAGATTAAAAAACAAATGAACACAGTATCGAGAGTTGTAAACTGCTTGGAAGAAATAAAAACAAGATGATATATTAGAGTGATAGCTAGGAATGGAGGAATGGAGGTACTTATTTTATCCAACCCCTCAAAGAAAGAACAAAGACTCCAGTAAGAGTCAGGCTTTGTAGGAGAAGACTGTGTGGCTATCGCTAGATAAGGGAAGGGAAAACTGTGCAATACAGTACTGTGAAAGCCATCGCAAGAACCCACCCATTCCTCTCCCCTCCCAGCCTATAACTCAGGGAGGCTCAAAGCTCCTTTTCTGACAGGGAACCAGTACGGTTGGCCGTTGCCTTGGCTGGCTACCACCCTTAGGAGGCATAGCTGCTTTCCTCTGAGAGCCCTGAGTCTTTCTGTACTTGTTCTTCCCCCACTCTTTCTCAGACTAAGCTCTGTGCTGTGTGCTCAGTCGTATCCGATTCTTTGCGACCCCAAGGACTACAGCCTGCCAGGCTCCTCTGTCATTGGGATTGTCCGGTCAAGAATACTGCAGTGGTTAGCCATTCCCTTCTCCAGGGGAACTTAGCAACCCCGGATAGAACCTGCGTCTCCTGTGTCACACACATTGGCAGGCAGATTCTTTATCGCTGAGCCAGGCTCAGCCCAGGGGTCAGCTAATGTGAGGTTGGTATTGAGAGAAATTGGAAATATCCTCTCCTTCTCCTAAGTGTCTTTCACATCTTTTAAAATTTTAACAGTTACCAATATACTTGGGTCAATAAGTACCTGTTTTTTCATTTTTTTCCAACAGTGAACTTATTTCACCTATGTAATCAGGGAAAGCTATTTTAATTGTGGGGGAAAATAAATATATCTTTAATAACTCCTTTGTCACAGTCTCTTCTGAAACAGTTTTTGAAAATACTATCACTTTATACATGACTTCAAAGTGGTACAGTTTACATGTTGGACTGTTTCACTTTTCTTCAGTGGTGTTTTGGTAGCAGTAATATGTACTGATGCAAAAGAGGCGCTTTTATTCCCTGTTTGTCTTTAAATTACTTTTCTTTTTCTTTCTTTATATCAGTATTGGACTGCTTTGAAGGTTACTGATGGTTTGTATTAATCTGAAAATTGAAGCAGTTTATCTTTGCAACAGAAAAGAGAAAGGCACCTTCAATGTAACCCTGCAGAAGAGAGGGACACTGCCTACATGTTATTGGTTTTGAGTCAGTAAGTTGTGTCCAACTCTTTGTGACCCCATGGACTGCAGCATGCCAGTTCCCTGTCCTTCACTATCTCCCAGAGTTTGCTTAAACTCATGTCCATTGAGTCGGTGATGCCATCCAACCATTTCATCCTCTGTTACCCGCTTCTCCTCCTGCCCTCAATCTTTCCCAGCATCAAGATTTTTTCCAGTGAGTTGGTTCTTCATGTCAGGTGGCCAAAGTGTTAGAGCTTCTGCATCAGTCCTTCCAGTGAATATTCAGGGCTGATTTCCTGTACGATTGTCAGGTTTGTGCTCCCTGCTGTCCAAGGGACTCTCAAGAATCTTCTCCAGCACCACAGTTTGAAAGCATCAGTTCTTTGATGCTCAGCCTTCTTTATGGTCTGGCTCTCACTTCCATACATGACTACTGGAAAAACCATAGCTTTGACTGTACAGACCGTTGTCATCAAAGTGATGTCTCTGCTTTTTAATATGCTGTCTAGGTTTGTCATAGCTTTTCTTCCAAGGAGCAAGCAACTTTTAATTTTATGACAGCAGACACTGTCTGCACTGATTTTGGAGCTTAAGAAAATAAAATCTGTCACTGTTTCCACTTTTTCCCCATCTGTCTGCCTGAAGTGATTGAACTGGATGCTATGATCTTCATTTTTGTGAATGTTGTTTTAAGCTAGCCTTTTCACTCTTCTTTTTCACCTTCATAAAGCAGCTCTTTAGTTCCTCTTCACTTTGTGCCATTAGTGTCATCCGCATATATGAGGTTATGGATATTTCTCCCAACAGTCTTGTTTCCAGCTACAGATTCATCCAGCCTGGCATTTCACATGATGTACTCTGCTTATAAGTAAGCAGGGTGACAGTATACAGCCTTGACATACTCCTTTCCCAATTTTGAACCAGTCTACTGTTCCATGTCCAGTTCTAACAGTTGCTTCTTGTGCTTTATACGGGTTTCTCAGGAGATAAGTAAGGTGGTCTGGTATTCCCTTCTCTTTAAGAATTTTCCAGTTTGTTGTGATCCACATACTCAAAGGCTTTAGCAAAGTCAATGAAGCAGAGGTAGATAGGATTTTTTTTGGAATTCTCTTGCTTTCTCTATGACCCAGTGGATGTTGACAATTTGATCTCTGATTCCTCTGCCTTTTCTAAATCCAGCTTGTACATCTGGAAATTCTCGGTTCTCATACTGTATAAGCCGAGCATGAAGGATTTTGAGCATTACCTTGTTAGCATGTGAAATGAATACAGTTGTATGTTAGTTTGCACATTCTTTGGCATTGCCTTTCTTTGGGATTGGAACGAAAACTGACCTTTTCCAGTTCTGTGGCCACTGTTGAGTTTTCCAAATTTGCTGGCATATTGAGTGTAGCACTTTAAAAGCATCATCTTTTAGGATGTGAAATAGCTCAGCAGGAATTCCATCACCACCACTAGCTTTGTTTGTAGTGATGCTTCCTAAGGCCCACTTGACTTCGCATTCCAGGATGTCTGGCTCTAGGTGAGTGATCACACCATCATAGTTGTCTGGGTCGTGAAGACCTTTTTGTACAGTTCTTCTGTGTATTCTTGCCATCTCTTCTTAATCTCCTCTGCCTCTGTTAGGTCCTTGCAGTTTCTGTCCTTCATTGTGCTCATCTTTGCATGCAATGTTCCCTTGGTATCTCCAGTTTTCTTGAGAAGATCTCTAGTCTTTCCCATTCTATTGTTTTCCTCTGTTTCTTTGCATTGTTCACTTAAGAAGGATTTCTTCTCTCTCCTAGCTGTTCTCTAGAACTCTACCTTCAGATGGGTATATCTTTCCCTCTTTCCTTTGACTTTTGCTTCTCTTCTTTTTCAGCTATTTGTAAGGCCTCCTTAGACAACTACTTTGCCTTCTTGCATTTCTTTTTTCTTGGAGATGGTTTTAGTCACCACCCCCCGTACAGTGTTACGAGCGTCCATCCATAGTGCTTGAGGCACTCTGTCTACCAGATCTAATCCCTTGAATTGATTCATCATCTCCAGTGTATAATCATAAAGGATTTGATTTAGGTCATACCGGAATGGTCTAGTGGTTTCCCTACTTTCTTCAGTTTAGGTCTGAATTTTGCAATAAGGAGCTGATGATCTGAACCACAGTCAGCTCCAGGTCTTGTTTTTTGCTGACTGTGTAGAGCTTCTCCATCTTCAGCTACAAAAATATAATCAATCAGATTTTGGTATTGACCATCTGATGATGTCCATATGTAGAGATGTCTCTTGTGTTGTTGGAAGAGGGTGTTTGCCATGACCAGTGCATTCTCTTGGCAGAACTCTGTTAGTCTTTGCCCTGCTTCATTTTGTATTCCAAAGCCAAACTTGCCTATTACTCCAGGTATCTCTTGACTTCCTACTTTTGTATTCCAGTCTCCTGTGATGAAAAGAGCATCTTTTGTTGGTGTTAGTTCTAGAATGTCTTGTAGGTCTTCATAGAACCATTCAACTTCAGCTTCTTCAGTGTTAGTGTTTGGAGCATAAACTTGGGTTACTGTGATGCCGAAAGGTTTGCCTTGGAAATGAACCAAGATCATTCTGTTGGTTTTGAGATTGCACCCAAGTACTGCATTTCAGACTCTCTTGTTGACTGTGAGGGCTACTCCATTTCTTCTAAGGGTTTCTTGCCCACAGTAGTAGATATAATGGTCATCTGAATTAAATTCACCCATTCCCATCCATTTTAATTAGTTCAGTGATTCCTGAGATGTGGATGGTCGCTCTTGCCATCTACTTGACAACAGCCAATTCACCTTGATTCATGAGCCCTGACATTCCAGGTTCCAGTGTGTTATTATTCTTTATAGAATGGTACTTTACTTTCCCCACCAGACCACACCCACAGCTGAGCATGGTTTCCGCTTTGGCCCAGCCTCTTCATTCTTCCTGGAGCATTTTCCCATTCTTCCCCCATAGCATATTGGACTCCTACTGACCTGGGACTGAACTATGTATTAAAGTGCTTCACGTAACCTAGTTCAGTTGCAGAGATTCAGAGTGATCATGTTACATGTTCATGAAGGCAGTATGTCTTTTTCCTTCAAAAACTATTTTTCTTCCATTGTTACCTATTTAAGTTTTAAGCTGTGTATTTTTTAAAAAAGGAATGTATACAAGTTGCTTTATGTTATTCCTTTCTTGATATATCTAAAATCACATTTTATTTTGTTCAACATAAATTAGGTAGAATGAAGGCTACTCTAAAGAAGAACATTAAGGAATTAATACCAGGAAATATACAACTGCCACCACTGGGAATATCAAGAAATATTGTTTTTCATTACTGGGGCAGGAAAAATACCTGGAGTCCCAAATCTGAACTTAGAAGCAGTGTTACACATAGTGAATAACTTCTAGGCTAGACTGAATACTACAGATTTAATCATGAAGGGATTTGTGAGTTTTTGCATGAAAAGGTGTGTTTTAATAAATTAGATTAAAAGCAAGCTGTACATGATGATTTGGGGGTACTTTTCAAAGGATAGTTGGGATTAAATTTCCCTTTTTAATTTCTTTTTAGTTAATCCCTAGAGAGGGATATAATAATAAATTATATTAGAAGTTTAGGTTAATTTTTTTTTCTTTTTCTAGTTAGGGTCATAGGATACCTATAATATGTAGAGATTCATGGCAGTATAGCTGAATGCATGTATCGGTGTAGTAGACTATTAATACAGTGTGCTGTGTGGTGTATTCAGTATTAAGGCTTTACCATCATTTATAAAAAGAGTAACACTGCAGACCGATTGAGTGCATGCTCCACCAATGTTTAAAGCTCTTTAACATCCCCAGTGACTTTTCTTTAAT
Organism: Bos indicus; assembly: GCF_029378745.1. NCBI lineage: Eukaryota > Metazoa > Chordata > Mammalia > Artiodactyla > Bovidae > Bos > Bos indicus. Next base: position 10,020,907 of record NC_091763.1, read on the forward strand.
TTTTTTGATTAAATTTTTTTCAACCAAACATGCTCTTTATAAAAAGCACAGTAAAAATTTTAAGTATTCATTTTTCTACCACTTATAAATAATGCCTGTAACACATTACCTTCCACTTTTCATCAGTGTTCAATAGTTTTTTATTTTCCTTAACATTTCTTGATATTTATAAACTTATAGGAAATATTTTGAGTGACGGCTGACTACTCTTAACGTGTAGACATCCTTTAACTCCCTTAAAGTACATTTGAGTTAGTTGTATTTTGTCACTTTTATAAGTAACTTTGCAGATGACCAGTTCTGTTCACATTGCGATTAGACCTTAGGATGAATTCCTGTAAGTAAGATTATTGAGTCAAAAGATGAATATTTTAAAGACTCATGGGATGTGATGCTTAGTTTTTAAATGATATACCAATTTCTATTTTTACCTATATAAAAAAGTATATCAGAGGATTATCTCACTGCGACCTTAGCAATATTGAGGGTGGTTGTTGGGTTTTTTGTTTTTTAGTTCCAAACGTTGACCATTTTGTTAGGTAGAGAGCTTATATACTTAAGGATGTTTGTGTTTTTGTGACGTTCGATGTTTTAAATTTACTGACTGTCACAAATTCCTTATATATTAAAAGCAACATAGTTTTTATGTTTAAATCTTGGCAATGTTTTTGCAGTCAAGTCTGTCAGTCTTTCCTGTCATAAATACACTCATTGCTTATATATGCATCCCTACCAGAAGACATTTTAGGATTAGAAAACTTGTATCAAGTGAGAGAAATATCCTTGATGAATAGAGTTCCTGTCATATGGGGTTGAGTAACAACCGATGAAATGGTTTCCATGATAATTAAAAAAAAGGAAAACAAGAAATAAAGTTAATATCTAATTTTAAAATAACTGTACGCCAACTGTAAAAGATGGAGTTTACTAACTGCATCTGTTCTGGGGTTTCCAGAACTCTCTGGAATATTTGATAAATGTCACCAAAGGACGTCCTCTGTGGTTGTAATTCTGATGAGTAGTTCAGAATTTCTAGTGCATTTTAAGTTGTTATCTTTAGTTCTGTGCTTACTGCAGTAAGCTGGTTACATCTGTTTAAAGGATTGAAGTAGATATATATATTAATATTAGTAATAAAAATGCAATATTGAATAAAAATAAAGGCAAACTGCTTAATGATATTTATAATGTTATGCCTTATTATTACAATAGCTACAAATCAAGTTCATGGTAGTGATTGCCATAAACAGGATGGGGAAGATGGGGAAATTGGGGAAATGAGGAAAATATGTCACAGGTTATTTTGGCATTTATAAATTTATGAATGGTGAGACATTTGTGATTTTGTTCTTTATATGTTTTCTGTTAAAAGCAAAGGGGGGAAAAGATAAAGGATAACAGAAGAATAAAAAAACACTTGATAAAGTACCTTTATGGAGTGTTAACAAACACTTGAATAAACAGAGATAATACATTTATGAGTAAGTTGAATAGTATGTCATAATCACTTTCCTCCAAATTCAGTCTTAATAAGTGTAAATGTTGCTGGTTCGGTGATTAAAGCTGTATGTAAGTGAATACATGCATATTCACATACAGTTGATTTGCAGAAAGAAAAGACTGGATAGAAATACTTTAGAACATTGATCATGACCATTGGTCAGTGGTAAATTGTAGGTTTTTATTTCTAATGCTTTTTTTTAGTATTTCTTAGATTTTTGAAACTATAAGATGATCTTGTCATCATAGTATAATTCTTTATTTTAAAGTGATGAGGTTCGTGAGACCAGGCATCTACTTTCCAGCTTAAAAAAAGACTTGTGATAAAGTAGTTTGAAGTTCGTGATAGTGGAAGATACAGTGCCTTTTTAGCTTCATTGCCAAACCAGAACTAAAAGATTAAATAAATGATAACCATATATATTTATTTATAGATTTGCAGAACTTCCTAAAGGTATAATAGCCAATTTAATTTTGTTTTTCTTCTTTTTACAGCCATATGAAGGATTAAGACCTCAGGATCTTCGTAGATTGAAAGATATGCTCATTGTGGAAACAGCAGACATGCTCCAGGCTCCACTATTTACTGCTGAAGCTTTACTTCGAGCTCATGGTAATGAAAGAAATGTCCTGAGTACTTTTGAAACTTTTCACAGTTAAAAGATGGCTGTTTTGAAGCACTTTTACTTTTCTCTTGTTTTTTCAGCACGTTTTAAATATGTAATTCTTCTAAGAGCTAATTCTCCCAAGATTTTAAAATTGTCAAAATACAGTTCTGTTTGAAAAAGAAAAGTTTTTTAAGCAATAGATTTCTCTTGAGTTTCTTTTCTTTATTTTTTCCTTTATTTCTTTTTTAAAAAATGCTGTGCAAGCAAGGCACTGTAGAAATCAAATTCCTTTAAGAAGAATCAATTAATCTTTTTTCTTTGGTTATATTTATTTCTTTGCCTTTTTTACCTACTTTCAATTTTTAGAATGTAAATTTGGCACCTTAATCAAAATTTCTGTAACAAATGAAAACAATGATGTCTAAACCTTACCAACTATAGAATCTTCAACAGAATAGCAAATACTTTGCCCAGGACATTTGAGATCAAATTGAATATGAAAAGTTTTCTTATAAGCCCTTAGAGCAGATCTGAACAAGCATACATCAGATCAGATCAGTCGCTCAGTCGTGTCCGACTCTTTGCGACCCCATGAATCACAGCACGCCAGGCCTCCCTGTCCATCACCAACTCCCGAACTTCACTCAGACTCACGTCCATCAAGTCAGTGATGCCATCCAGCCATCTCATCCTATGTCGTCCCCTTCTCCTCTTCGCCCCAATACCTCCCAGCATCAGAGTCTTTTCCAATGAGTCAACTCTTCGCATGAGGTGGCCAAAGTACTGGAGTTTCAGCTTTAGCATCATTCCTTCCAAAGAAATCCCAGGGCTGATCTCCTTCAGAATGGACCGGTTGGATCTCCTTGCAGTCCAAGGGACTCTCAAGAGTCTTCTCCAACACCACAGTTCAAAAGCATCAATTCTTCGGCGCTCAGCCTTCTTCACAGTCCAACTCTCACATCCATACATGACCACAGGAAAAACCATAGCCTTGACTAGACGAACCTTTGTTGGCAAAGTAATGTCTCTGCTTTTGAATATGCTATCTAGGTTGGTCATAACTTTCCTTCCAAGGAGTAAGCATCTTTTAATTTCATGGCTGCAGTCACCATCTGCAGTGATTTTGGAGCCCAGAAAAATAAAGTCTGACACTGTTTCCCCATCTATTTCCCATGAAGTGATGGGACCGGATGCCATGATCTTCGTTTTCTGAATGTTGAGCTTTAAGCCAACTTTTTCACTCTCCACTTTCACTTTCATCAAGAGGCTTTTGAGTTCCTCTTCACTTTCTGCCATAAGGGTGGTGTCATCTGCATATCTGAGGTTATTGATATTTCTCCCGGCAGTCTTGATTCCAGCTTGTGCTTCTTCCAGTCCAGCGTTTCTCATGATGTGCTCTGCAGATAAGTTAAATAAGCAGGGTGACAATATACAGCCTTGACGTACTCCTTTTCCTATTTGGAACCAGTCTGTTGGTCCATGTCCAGTTCTAACTGTTGCTTCCTGACCTGCATACAGATTTCTCAAGAGGCAGATCAGGTGGTCTGGTATTCCCATCTCTTTCAGAATTTTCCACAGTTTATTGTGATCCACATAGTCAAAGGCTTTGGCATAGTCAATAAAACAGAAATAGATGTTTTTCCGGAACTCTCTTGCTTTTTTGATGATCCAGCGGATGTTGGCAATTTGATCTCTGGTTCCTCTGCCTTTTCTAAAACCAGCTTGAACATCAGGAAGTTCACGGTTCACATATTGCTGAAGCCTGGCTTGGAGAATTTTGAGCATTACTTTACTAGCGTGTGAGATGAGTGCAATTGTGCGGTAGTTTGAGCATTCTTTGGCATTGCCATTCTTTGGCATTGCCTTTCTTTGGGATTGGAATGAAAACTGACCTTTTCCAGTCCTGTGGCCACTGCTGAGTTTTCCAAATTTGCTGGCATATTGAGTGCAGCACTTTCACGGCATCATCTTTCAGGATTTGAAATAGCTCAGTTGGAATTCCATCACCTCCACTAGCTTTGTTCATAGTGATGCTTTCTAAGGCCCACTTGACTTCACATTCCAGGATGTCTGGCTCTAGGTCAGTGATCACACCATCGTGATTATCTGGGTCGTGAAGATCTTTTTTGTACAGTTCTTCTGTGTATTCTTGCCATCTCTTCTTAATATCTTCTGCTTCTGTTAGGTCCATACCATTTCTGTTCTTTATTGAGCCCATCTTTGCATGAAATGTTCCTTTGGTATCTCTAATTTTCTTGAAGAGATCTCTAGTCTTTCCCATTCTGTTGTTTTCCTCTATTTCTTTGCATTGATTGCTGAAGAAGGCTTTCTTATCTCTTCTTGCTGTTCCTTGGAACTCTGCATTCAGGTGTTTATATCTTTCCTTTTCTCCTTTGCTTTTAGCTTCTCTTCTTTTTACAGCTATTTGTAAGGCATACATAGAAGAGGGAAAAGAGAATGAAAGTAAAACTTAACATTATGCAGATTTATGCCTTATTTTTCAGCATTTTTTAAATGTTGGTTCTCTCAACCTGGCTTTTCTTTTTATTAGATCTATATAGTTAATTAGTGATTCGGTTTTATATTTAAGCTACAATTAATCTTTTTTCTTTGGTGATATTTATTTCTTTGCCTTTTTAAACTACTTTTAACTTTTAGATGTTTTATTCAGTCTATCTAGAGCTCCATCACAATGGCAATATGTATTTCCCTTAGAACACTGTAAACAAAGAAGGCAATGGCACCCCACTCCAGTCCTCTTGCCTGGAAAATCCATGGATGGAGGAGCCTGGTGGGCTCCAGTCCATGGGGTAGCTAAGAGTTGGACACGACTGGGAGACTTCACTTTCACTTTTCACTTTCATGCATGGGAGAAGGAAATGGCAAGCCACTCCAGTGTTCTTGCCTGGAGAATCCCAGGGATGGTGGAGCCTGGTGGGCTGCCGTCTGTGGGGTCTCACATTGTCGGACACGACTGAAGCGACTTAACAGCAGCAACAGTAGCAGAAGTGCACCGTTTTAACTTTACTAGTTATTGTGAGATGCTGTGTAAGTTAATAAACACACCTGTAAATACATTGTTTGTAGGAAGTAAATTTCTGAGTTACAGCTCAGGAAAAGCCTACTGAATTTATGTTGTAAGCATTACTTAACACAGTATAAGGGTGAAAAGACAGCAAAAATATCTTCGTACATCCTCATCCCCTCATTGTGACAAACCCTTAACTGGGAGAAACTTATTCCCCTCTTCTTTTCTCCTCCTCCTCCAGTTCCCACTTACTGTCACCTTATAATATTCAGAGAGCACTTGGATTATGGATCTGAATAGAGAAATGCTTTCAGATAATCATCAGGCCACATACCCCAGTAACTAGAACTCAAAAATGGGATAGAGTTGTAAAGTGCTTTTATAATATAATATTATTGTTAAAGGCAAGAGTTGACTCTCTTGTTTTTTTTTGACATGGCATGTCCTCAAATAAATATCAATCAATATGAAAAAAAAAAAGATGGCTGTTTTAATGTTTTAATATAAAACAAAATAGTTTGTTAAACAAGCCTGACTTGTTATTTGTGCAGTGGTTAGTGCAGTACTCGACATCCTTGTGTTTTGAAGTAAATATAAACTGGCTATGAATCAGAGAAGAAATAAGAAATCTCTTTTTGAAAATTGAGCAAATAAACCAACTTATAGATTGTCTAATTTTAGAAATGTATCTGATTTGAGCAGGGTTGAGAGTTGGAGTCCGTAGTCCTAGTCCTGGTTTTGACATTAATTTTTACTAAAGCCGATTAAATAAAGTCAGTTAACTAACAGTTTGTTATTATTATTTATTTTTGTCAGCTGTATTTATTTTATGTAAAAACTGTTTCTCACCATGAAAGGCACAAAGCAAAATCTACAGAGTCAACATAAGAACATACTGTTCCTTTTACAGTGGGGGTTTTTTTGCTCATTTAAAAAATTTTTTTGAGGACATTACCAACTTTACTTAGAAAAAGTGCTCAGCTTATTATAAGTCCTCTGTGATCCTTAAGACAAACATTTTGGGAATTGTCACATGTTGAGGTGGACCCTCCAATTGCACAATTGATATTTGACATTTTGGCTTATCCAAAGAGTTTTTTTCTGATTTAGAAATTACTTTTAAAAAGGGAAAGGTGAATGGTCTTTCTCATCCAATAATTTTGAGACATACCTCTTTGTTTTAACTATAAATCTTTATCATCTGTATTAAAATAGAATGTCCACTTCCAAAAATTTTTATATGATCTTTTGATTAGAAGAAAATTTTAAACTGCATATTTCATCTTCCTTTGGTCATTTCTGTGAATAATTTGGTATATTACCCTCCAGAATCACAAACTTCAATATTGCTATTTCCCAGAGTTCTGTACTTGACACTCTTTTCCACTTTATATACCAGTGGCTCTAACTTTTGGTGTAAATAAGAATTGCCTGGGAAACTAACCAGAAATTCCTAGGATGACTTCTAGAGAATCTAAGTCTTTTCTTTAGTTGAGGGAATAGGCATAAAAACATGTGTTATAAACAGCCTACCAAATAGACCCTTGTCTGAGAAACATTGTTGTGCACATTTTGAAACCAAGGGTTTCAAAAGCCACCTAGATAATAAAGAACATAGCTACACCCTGACCTTAATGTAGTATTCAGGACTTTATTTCTAAATGTCTTTTTAACCTTTTCTCCCTAACCAAAGGCTGTCCATACATGAACTCATCATTTCTCCCACTATCTTGATAAATGGCCTCCATATTCATTTAATTACCCTGACCAGACTAAGTCACACTTTCCTTCTTCCTGTCTATTACATTTGAGCACAGCCTCATGATTTCTCTTCCTAAATAGCTCCCATCCTCTCCCAGTCTCCCTAGCTCTTTCCATTCTCACTGCCCCAACTTAAATTCAGTTTGTCATTATTTTTCATCTAAATTGTAGTCCATTGTTGGCCTTCCTCTTCACCCGTGTTCATTTTTTGTATTGCATTTTAAAATTTTGAGCATTTATCTCCCCTGCTGAAAAACCCTCCACTGGCTCTCCCCAGACTTAGAACATCCCATCTCTTTAGTATATCTTCATGACTCAGGCTTGTACACCTGGGCCATCAGTCTCCACACGTATTTTTACCCACTCCTGCTTGTCTTCATTAAGCACCACTTCCAGGAAATCTTTCCAGCTTATGTATTCCCAGGGTTACTTTGAGAGCCTTCCTGTCTCTTCCCATTATATCCTGTGCATACATGTGTCATACACTTAGAATACAATATTGCAATAATCTCTGTATTTGCTTTTCCTCTACATTAACCTGGGAGCTCTTAGAGGGCAGCTTTTTATTGTTTTTTTGTTTCCACAATAACCATCCGCCTTGAGAACATAGTTACAGAATGAATAGATAATATATTTGAAATGTTATTTTAAATCCATCTTTTTATTGTAAAACCCTATTTCTCCATTGTCATCTTTAAAACTTTTAAGTAATCCTTTGGGGAAAAAAAATCTAGACCTGGTTCAAAGATGAAATTGAGGAATTCAAAATAGTTTTTAAAATCTTAGAATTTAAAGATAAAATATTTTCCTTGTAATCAGTAATAATGCTTACCAGTCATAATATAGAAACTGGGAAAGAAATACAAAATATCTTAAATTTTGTTTCTTTTGTATAAGGTTCACAGCAACCTGCCCTTTGCTTGAGCTTTCAAATAGAGTTCATGTACATATAATATAGAGCCGGCATAGAAGTAGAAGTCACTCATCTGCGAGGGGCTGTGTTGTGCCAGTTATATTAGAGTAGGCCACTGCTGAAGTGAAAGTATAGAGTCAACCACAGTAAATGTGTCTTGATCATAATAGTAGTCTAAGGTGTTTTATTTAGGTTGGGAATGGGGCAGTGGCTCCGCTCCACACAGTTATCCCGACTGACTGAGACTCTGCCATCCTAACAGTGGCTTCTGAGGTTGCCCTGGGGATTCTCTCCATTCTAGCCAACCAGTCAGAAAGGAAAAAGCATGCAGATGAAGATGTGGGAGGTTTTTTTGAGCCTGTCCCAGAAGTGACATAAATCACCCCTGCACCTATTCCACTGAGCAGACTTTAGTCACATGGTCACACTTAACTGTAAGCAGCAATTCTTCTCTGTAAGCATACCCATTTCTGCCACAGTTGTCTGCATTGGGCTAAGTTATATAATGTATCATAATTTTAACTTATAATGTTGTATCCTGTAAAAATCTAAGGCTAACTTAACCAGTAACTTTATTGTAATTAAAACAAAGATTTTCTTCTCTAGTGTTGATACATTATGTCATCAAGTATTTTTAAGTGATAAACTCCATGTTCTTTCTATTGATATTTGCTTAACTTACTTCTTTTACATAATAGGCTCAACTCTAATAAGGTGATATCTAATTGAATTTGAAATGGCAACCCACTCCAGTGTTCTTGCCTGGAGAATCCCAGGGACAGGGGAGCCTGGTGGGCTGCCGTCTATGGGGTCGCACAGAGTCGGACACGACTGAAGCGACTTAGCAGCAGCAGTTGACTTTTGTGTATTCTGTGATAACTTTTTTGATAACTTAAGAGTTCTGTTAATTTATTGCATTCCCCTGTTAGAGCATAAAATAGAGGCTAATGCAGACTTTCAAATGAACATTTCTTCTACATTCTTCTAGGTAATATCAGTGACATCTGATAATCAAATAAGATTTTCAGAGGTAAATGATGTTAGTGAATAAAATAGACAGTGCACAGAACTACAGTTTGCACTAATTGCTGTCAAAACCCAGATGGGCTCTGTTTCAGAGCTATTAAACTGAACTATTTGGTAGATTTATAGATTGTATCCTTGGTAACATTCATTCAGCTTTCCACAAGAAAATAAATTTAAGCATTATTTTAGGTACTGTCAAATTTAGTCCCAAAGTAATGAGGTAGAAGACAGAAGACAGAAATGTTTGGCTATATTTACCGAGAAGTAATTGAATTTTAAGAATGACTCTGTTAAAAATACAAAGGTCATTTTCTGAGCATTTCCTCAGTAATATTAACATGTATTAATAGTTGAAAGCTACCTAACGAGTAAATAAGTAAAATTTACTTGTGTGTTTGCTCAGTCACTCAGTCGTATCCAACTCTTTGTGACCCTGTGGACTCTAGCCCGCCAGGCTCCTCTGTCCATGGAATTTTCCAGCCAAGAATACTGGAGCTGTTTGCCATTTCTGTTTTTTAAAATACGAGGCCAAGTCTAGTTTGACTGTCCTTAGAGTAAATGTATATTGAAGTATTTTTTTTTAATTTTATTTTATTTTTAAACTTTACATAATTGCATTAGTTTTGCCAAATATCAAAATGAATCCGCCACAAGTATACATGTGTTCCCCATCCTGAACCCTCCTCCCTCCTCCCTCCCCATACCATCCCTCTGGGTCGTCCCAGTGCACTAGCCCCAAGCATCCAGTATCGTGTATCGAACCTGGACTGGCAACTCGTTTCTTACATGATATTTTACATGTTTCAATGTCATTCTCCCAAATCTTCCCACCCTCTCCCTCTCCCACAGAGTCCATAAGACTGTTCTACACATCAGTGTCTCTTTTGCTGTCTCGTACACCGGGTTATTGTTACCATCTTTCTAAATTCCATATATATGCGTTAGTAGTATTTTTTTAAAGCTCCTTTGGAGACTCATCACTTCTAAGGTAATTGAACTTGAATAGTCCACATCTTCTCCTCTCACTCTACTCTCTTCCTAGGAAATGACATCTTCTCCCAAGTCTTCTGTAGATATTTCTCCCTCTGAACTAGAGTTCTTCTCTGAACTCTATACACTTATATTTAACTGCCTATTTGAAAGTACCTCTAGAACATCTCATCATGTCTAAAATTAAAATCACGCTGTTAAACCTGTACCTGAGTCTCTGGTATTTCCTGTTTACGTGGAAGGCAGCACCAACCAACAAACGTGGTAGACCTGGGACAAAAACTTTGATATTTCCTCTCCTTCAGGTACTATATCCCAATGTCACCAAATTTTCAGTCTGACCTCCCAACTCTGAACTTCTCCCTTCCTCTCCGTCTCTACTGCAGCCAGCCACGGCCTTAGCTGCATAATCTCTTACTTGTACTTCCCAGTAGCCTTTGCTAGTCTGCCTTTCCCTCCACTCTCGTCCTATCCGGTTTCTCTCTCCATACTATAGTCAGAAAGATCTGTTCAAATCTAACTGTGACAACCTTTTCTTCCTACCCATATGCCAGATTTTTCACTGGCTTCCTGTCACTCGTAAACTGATGATAGGAGTGTTATTTAGAAGTTCTATATGGACTGCATGCGTACTAAGTCGCTTCAGTCATGTCCAACTCTTTGTGACCCTAAGGACTGTAGCCCTCCAGGCTCCTCTGTCTATGGGCTTCTCCAGGCAAGAATATTGGAGTGGGTTTCCATGCCCTCCTCCAGGGGATCTTCCCAACCCAGGGATCGAACCCGTGTCTCTTGCAGCTCCTGCATTGCAGGCGGATTCTCTACCACTGAGCATCAGGGAAGCCCCCTGTATGGCCTGGTCCCAGCCTGTTTCTTCAGCCTTGCTCAAAGGGTCCTTCTGGTCTCCTTCTGGTCTTCTGGTCTCTGGAGACCTTTTACCTAGTTGGCTCTCACTCATCCCTCAGATGTTCATGCCAGGCCATTTCCCCAGTCACCTTCTCTGACCTCCCTAAATGGGAGCCTCTACCTCTTCTTAATGCTGCTTCTGACAGTGATGATATTTTTTTTAATGTGTTGATTTTATTTAATGACTTTCTCTTTACTAGACTTTACATTCCATGAAAGAAGGAATTATGCCTGTTTTTCCCTCCCATTGTATCCCTACAGCTTGACATAGTGTATGGCACATAAAAGACACTCAACAAATGTTTGCTAAATGAGCGATATGACAGAATCCAAGACTAGAATTTAATTTGTTTGTGTGTATATAAATTATAGCAGTTCTTTTCTCCCTTTATTTAAAAGTGTTTTAATGGAGACTTGAAAAATAATCATACTGTTCTAAGAAAGTTTGAACTTGTTAATTACAAGTATACCTTGTTTTATTTCACTTCACTTTGTTGTGCTTTGTAGATGTTGCATTTTTTACAACTTGAAGATTTGTGGCAACCTTACCTTGTCAGATGATGGTTAGTGTTTTTTAGCAATAAAGTATTTTAATTAAGGTACTGTAGTCTTGTTAAGTGTGCAATAGCATTATAGTAAAAAAAAAAAATAATAGCCAATGTAGTGTAAACATAATCTTTACATGTACTGGGAGACAAAAAAATTTGTGTGACTTGATTTCTTATACTGTTTGTTTTATTTCAGTGGTTTGGAACAAAACTTGCGGTAAGTCCAAGGTATGCCTATGGTGACCTATCAAAAACCTCAGGTCCATTTAGCAACATTTCCCAGAATACACTCATATGCAGAGCTTTTCAGTTGCTGGATTTTTCTTCTTTGTAATCTGACTCCTATTTCCAATCTTATCTTCCCTCTCCCCAAACCAAAGTATCAGATCAGATCAGATCAGATCATTCGCTCAGTCGTGTCCGACTCTTTGCGACCCCATGGATCGCAGCACGCCAGGCCTCCCTGTCCATCACCAACTCCCAGAGTTCACCCAGACTCACGTCCATCGAGTCGGTGCTGGCATCCAGCCATCTCATCCTCTGTCGTCCCCTTCTCCTCTTGCCCCCACTCCCTCCCAGCATCAGAGTCTTTTCCAGTGAGTCAACTCTAACTTTACAGAGCTGTTCACATCTCTCCATTGTACTCCTGTGCCTTTGCACCTGTGGAAACACACTCTGTCTTCATTGCATACCTGAATCCTAATTATCCTGTTAAACTGCCAAATATATTGACTTAATATGGTTGAAAAAAGTCTTCCATATAGAATTTCCACAGATATTTGTATTTGGTTTGTAAAATGATATAGAATGGGCCTATGGTAAATAATTGACTCTGTGTTACTTCTGACCTGTGCTTTATTGGGCTGCACTGGAAAGAACACAGACTTTGGATTCACAGAAATTTGTTTCATATACCTCATATCTTTTTGAGCCTGGTCAAGTCACATAATTTCCCCAAGTCTTGGTTTCCTCACCTCAATAGTGATTGGAAAGTTTGCTGGGAGGAATGGGTGAAATAATATGTGTTAAACACCTAGCAAAATCATTGGATATATCAGTTTATTGTTTTTAAAGGTTTAGGTTTTTGTGAGTCTGTATAATAACATAGGTGACTTGGCTGTTTTTAAAGTATTCATAGTAGAAAGATAACCTTTTTTAGTTAAGCCAGATTCAGGCTCACTTAATATGTAATTTACATCAAATTCCCTAAAACTTTATAATCATAATCCCTTAAGAAGTTCTTTCTGCTTTCAAGATGTTTATCAAATGAATTTGTAGGAGTTGTTGGCATTTTGACATGTTTATTATGAACTATGTAAAATTTTACAACTTGACAGCACTAAGGCCAATTGTGAGGTTATATGTTATTCTTGAAGGAATGAAATGGCTTAATCAAACCTTTACCAATAAAATTTAGTAAATTCCAATGATATGTGAGCCACCACTTTTGATTATGAGTAGAAATGCCTGAAATTTTTGGCCATCTTGTTAAATATTGACATGGTGCTAAGCCATGGTAAATTATAAAAGTTTCAATTCTGTTTAAAAATATGAATGGATATAACATACCTAAGTATGTCATTTGTAATTACAACATTGCTAACAAATAACTTTTCTTCCTAGAGGACCTATAGCCGTGTAATTTAGTCTCTCTTTTGTTATTATGAAGCTCTTAAAACAGCACCATGTTTTCTCTGTTATTTGAGAGATATCCATTCCATTTGTCTTAAAGACTGGGACAGGGAGAAATTACTTGAAGCTTGGATGTCCAACCCAGAGAACTGCTGCCAGCGATCGGGTGTTCAGATGCCAACACCACCGCCAAGCGGGTATAACGCCTGGGACACACTCCCTTCTCCAAGAACGCCAAGGACGACCCGCTCTTCCGTCACCTCTCCAGATGAATTAAGTTTATCGCCGGGGGATTTGGATACCAGTTTGGTATGGTTTAGTACTCAGTGTACTTCTCATAGTTTTAATTTTAACGTTGTTTCATGGAGCCTCTAGTTGTATTCTTCTTGTAATTGAATCCTGTACCCTGCTTAAAGGGCTTGATTATTTCATGCTTTGGTTAAATATTTATTATCAGAGACTATTTTTGTGATCTCTGAGTTATAGATTGAAAAACAAGTGGGCTTTCTTTTCTCTTTTAAAACAGGAAACATTAAAGGTTTTGGCAAAACTGTTTATGATATTTTCACTGAAAAGCTCCAGTTACTTACAGTTTTGAATAAGCCATATTGAAATATTAAAAATTGAGTTTGTGTTAAGCACCTAAAACCAAAAATATGAGACCCTTTTTATATTTTTCAGAATACATTTATAATATGTTGATAACTGTGTTTCAGTGAAGCTTCTGGAGTTATTTATCCAGATACATTTCCATACTAAATATTTGCTTTTTATTGAGACACAGTACTGCCGTTGTGTGTATTTTTGTCAAACCATTGATGCACTCATATAGGCAGTTTTTATGTTTCTTGAATAATTCAGCTGCTCAAAATACATGATAAATGTACTCCATTTATCATGGAGTACGTGATGAATGTACTCCAGATTTTATCTGGACCTTCTTGGAAAACAGCATCCTACTTCTGTAGTTCACATCTGTAACATTTTAAAGTTTGATTCTCCTAGTTATGTGTAGAAGATACAAAGCTTTGTAGCATGGTTCCCTGGGTAGAAATCCTTAAATTGCTACTCTGAATATGTTGAGTTACTATATTGAAAAAATAAAGTTACTTTTTATTTTTGTAGATTTTCTGGGCTGAGTATAGGGTGAAGGACACCATATTGAAGTGGTTATTTCACAAGGAGCAATTTGATCTTGACCTGAATAGATTGTAATGATTTGTTTCTTATGTTCCCTTTCAAAACAAATAGTTGCTGAGTAATTTCGCACATAAGTTTAGAGTTTAAGAATTTAACTTTTGCATTAAAACATTTCAGTCCCACAGTAATTTATAATGAGGTAAGCGTGATATTTGTTATTTAGTCAAAGATAGGCACAGTAATTTTAACTTCCCTTATAATTTTGAAACACTTTATATAATTACCGGCATTTTTTGCCATGAACTAATGAACAAAGGAATGTTCTCCGTCAAGAGTATGACTTTGTTGAAATCATTTTTCTTCTTCATTTTCAGTGTGATATTTGTATGTGCAGTATTTCAGTATTTGAAGACCCAGTGGACATGCCCTGTGGACATGACTTCTGTAGAGGATGCTGGGAGTCGTGAGTATATGTGCAACTTCATATTTCGTACTGCAGGGTAGCACTCTGATTTGGCAGTAAAACTGCTTGCTTTCAATATTTAATGATATGGATTATTTATATTGGTTTCAGAATTACACTGAAATGTTTTATATTTTGCTGCTAAAGAAGAATTTTGTTTTTATTTTGCTATCTTCCCATCTATTTTATAAAATTGTTTAATTTAGTAATTAAGGTTATTTAGCTTAATGTGAGGTACTGTGGGGAAGAAAGCAGATATAACAATACAGATATTTAAAATTCCTTTCTAATCAATTCAAAGTTCTATGTCTCTTCTAGGTATGATTGGTCTATATTACAAATTGAAATTTTATTTTCCTTCTCATGTTTGTCTCTGTCCTCCTTCCCAGTACCTTACCAATTTATGTTTTCTCACCATCCACTAATTTTACTCTAATGTACTTTTCAAGAGAGGTTTATAAACAGAATGAAGATCAGTGTGATGAGCAATATGATATCAGGTTATCCCCGGAGACACATAATCTATTGATTGATGACCTAAGCAAGGCATGTCATTAGTATTTAAGACAAAAGTTTTAAAACTATTCTTTCAAACTATATAAAAGTTTTTAAAACTGGGTACCAAGTGTAGGGAGTTGGGAAGCACCATGTGAGGTGAGACAAGGACCTGAAGACGTTTCCTGGTTTTCTTTTATTAGTAACTGTGTTGTAGTATAATTAACATACAGTAAGCCACATATTCAAATTAAATAATTCAAAAAGCTCCGACTCCATATACCATACAATGTCATGAAACAATCAAGTTAATGAATATACTCATTACCCCCCAGTGTTTCCTCATTTCCCCTGAAATCCATCCCACCCGTCTCTTCCTACCTCCATCTTACACTTGCACCACCACCACCCCGCTCCACTTCCCGTCTGTGGACAAACACTGATCTTCTTTCTGTCTTTCTGGGAGAAGGAAACGGCAGCCCACTCCAGCATTCTTGCCCGGAGAATCTCATGGTCTATGGTCCCTGGGATCGCAAAAGTCGGACACGACTGAGCACACAGCACAGCACCTTTTCTCTTATCTGTTTTCCAAATTGGGATATAAGGCAAGATTTTATTTGGAGGGGGGAATAAAAGAACCTTTTGAAAAGGGTTTTAAAAAATTAGAATAAATAAAATTATCTGATTCTTTTTAAAACATAGATTCTACTCTGAGTCTAATTAGATAGGATCAGATGGGTGCAGTTGATACAGATAAATTAATTGGCAAGGGTCAGAGCTCATAACACAAAGCAAACTTTGACCTAGTTCTGAGCACAGAAAATCCTCCATAGGTTTAGTACTTTATTTAGCTTAAAATTGTCAACTGAATTGCATTAGGAAGTATTATTTGGGTTCTACCAAGTTTGATATTGTTGACCTTCATTTCTATATAAAATTGAGTCCCCCTAAGAGATTTACTTGAGTTTTTTTTTTTAATTTTTTTGACCTTCCTCACCACACTCCTATCACAGGAACCATCTCCCATACTCATGACAGACTAGCCATGAGGAATTAGTGATAAGATTTAAATTTGAAAGACTGATTGTTGTTTTCCATGGTCCCCTATCAGCCCACCTAGGGTTCTCCTCACTCCTACCAGATGTTCTTGTCCAGTCAGGTATCTGCAGTATCAGTAAAACACATTCCAGATTGAGTGATTCATCTGTGAATGAAACATTTTAAATTAATTGCAATCCTTTCATCGGCACATAGAAAAGAAACTCCCCAGTCTAAGAAGCAAGGAAGAATGTTTAAAGGCCCTTAGATAGTCTTGTGTGTGTTACTTGGGAAAGTTTCCTGGAAGAGATCATAGAACCACGTCTTGAAGTGTGAGTTAAAATTAGCTAGAGGCAAAGAAGTAGGACAGACAACCTCTGTGCTAAAGAATCAGCATTCTCAAAGACATGAAACAGTGTGATGTGTTTTGGAAGCCTTACGTAGTTTAGTTTTAAGTGGATATCCAAGTGACCCCATAGGGTGGGGGTAAAGGTGAAGCACCTGGCCCATAGGAGGTTTTCCTCAATAAATGCTAATTTCCTCCCCCCCATTAATGGTGGAATTTCCAAGAATAAGGAGATGAGGGAGAGGTTAAGAGTGGATTGGGTGGTGGGTGGAATGGCGGTACTCCAACTAAGACCGAGCTTAGAGAACTGTGGGATGCTTAGGAGGAAGAGTGTTGGCCAAGGCATATGACGATTATAGTGTGGGTTGTGCGCTGGCATGCTTAGCTGGAAATAGGGTTTAGATGTATAGGCTTCAGTCAAGAGTCAGAGATGTCATAGAGATTGCTGTTCATCATAGAAGTGGATCTTACTGAGCTTTTCCTGCTTAGAGTTTTTTGAGCATTTTGGATACATAGATGAATGTTTTTCATCATATTTGGGAAGTTTTCAGTCATTATAGCTTCAAATACTCTTTCTCACGCCTTCTTCTCCTTCTGCGTCTCCATTATGCATATGTTAGTACGTTTGGTATTGCTGCCCAGATCTTTGATGATCTATTCTCTTTATTGATCTAAACTGTTGCGTCGGGTCGTGGTTGCATCACGCGGGCTTTCTCCCTGTGGCACGCAGGCTCTCCAGTTGCGTCTCACAGACTCCAGGGTGCACGGGCATGGTTGCCTCACAGCATGTGGGATCTCAGTTTCCCTGACCAGGGGCTGAACCCGTGTCCCCTCCATCGCAAGGTGGATTCTTAACTGCTGGACCACCAGGGAAGTCCCTGTTCTTTTTTTTAAAAATTCTTTTTTTTAAAAATTCTTTTTTTCCCTCAAACTGGGTAATTTCAGTTGAACTTTTTTGAAATTTGCTGATTCTTCTTCCTCCTCAGATCTGCTGTTAAACCCCTGTAGTGAATTTTACATTTCAGTTATTTTACTTTTAACTTCAGAATTTGTTTGTTTTTATATATGTTCTTTTTTCTTTAATATTCCCTATTTAGTGAGGCATTGTTCTTATAATTTTCTTTAGTTTTATAGGTATTGTTTCCTCCATTTATGTGACTTTTTAAGAAATATGTAACTTAAAATCTTTGTCTGATAAGTGCAGTATCTATGTTTCCTTAGGAACAGTTTCTACTGTTTTTCTTGTGTATGGGACATATTTTCCTTTTTCTGTAGAATTTTTTGTTGAAGCCTGGATCTTTTATGTAATAAAATATGACAACTGTGGTGCTTGATTTGATTTGAAGAATATTTTCATTTTCTGCTGGACAAATCAATACTTGGGCCCTTCACTGGAATTTTAGCATTTCAAGTACGGAGTGTCTTGCTCACCATTGTATCCTCAGTAGCACAGTTTAGTACACAATATGTGGCTCAGATGGTAAAGCATCTTCCTGCAATGCAGGAGACCCGGGTTCAATCCCCGGGTTAGGGAAATCCCCTGGAGAAGGAAATGGCAACCCACTCCAGTACTCTTGCCTGGAAAATCCCATGGTTGGAGGAGCCTGATAGGTAACAGTCCATGGGGTTGCAAAGAGTCGGACACGACTGAGCAACTTCACTTTCACTTTCACTTTAGATAGTTTGAAAATGTCTTATCTTATTCTTCTCTACCCCCTATCTCATCAGTCCATACATATGCTTTGAAGCATCTATGCCAAGGGCTTCAATGAAAGAAAAATTAGTATTTTTCTGTCCAACCTAGAATATCCTTCCTGCTATTTATTAGTTGTTGATTTAAGTAAGCAGTAACCTCCCTTTGCTTCAATTTCCTAATCTATAAAATGGTAACTGTCATATTACTTTATAGGACTGTTTCCAGTTAATTGTTAAATGGCTAAGTACATGTAAAATGCTTAGAACAGTGCCTGACACATAGTAACCACTCGGTAATGTTAGTTATTAGAATCTTACTAAGCTCAGTAATGAACAGTGGAGTGGGAGCTTAGGATATAATGTATGAAGCTGACCTACAAGATAAAAATATAAGTCAAGTTTGATCCAGATTTTCCTCTTTTACTAACATTTAACAACACTGTGTGATACTTCTAAATTTAGTGAGAAATTGTATGTTGCTGAAAATTGATAGCCTGGCTCACAGAGAAATTATCTTTTCTTCAGTAAGGTCTTCTGGGTTCTGTCATTTAATTCTCCAGAAATAGTTAAACCTGCTCTGATGTATTTCAGTTCAGTTCAGTTCAGTTGCTCAGTCATGTCCGACTCTTTGTGATCCCATGGACTGAGGCATGCCAGGCCTCCCTGTCATCACCAACTCCCGGAGTTTACTCGGAATCATGTTCATTGAGTTGGTGATGCCATCCAGCCATCTCATCCTCTGTCATCCCCTACTCCTCCTACCTCAAATCTTTCCCAGAATCAGGATCTTTTCACATGAGTCAACTCTTTGCATGAGGTGGCCGAAGTATTGGAGTTTCAGCTTTAGCATCATTCCTTCCAAAGAACACCCAGGATTGATCTCCCTTAGAATGCACTGGTTGGATCTCCTTGTAGTCCATGAGACTCTCAAGAGTCTTCTCCAACACCACAGTTCAAAAGCATCAATTATTTTGTGCTCAGCTTTCTTTATAGTCCAACTTTCACATCCATACATGATCACTGGAAAAACCATAGCCTTGACTAGACGGACCTTTGTTGGCAAAGTAGTGTCTCTGCTTTTTAATATGCTATCTAGGTTGATCATAACTTTCCTTCTAAAGAGTAAGTGTCTTTTAATTTCATGGTTGCAGTCACCATCTGCAGTGATTTTGGAGCCCAAGAAAATAAAGTCAGCCACTGTTTCGACTATTTCCCCATCTATTTGCCATGAAGTGATGGGACCAGATGCCATGATCTTCATTTTCTGAATATTGAGCTTTCAGCCAACTTTTTTACTTTCCTCTTTCCCTTTCATCAAGAGGCTCTTTAGTTCTTCTTTACCTTCTGCAATAAGGGTGGTGTCATCTGCGTATCTGAGGTTACTGATATTTCTCTAGGCAATCTTGATTCCAGCTTGTGCTTCCTCCAGCCCAGTTTCTCATGATGTGCTCTGCAGATAAGTTAAATAAGCAGGGTGACAATATACAGCCTTGACGTACTCCTTTCCCAATTTAGAGCCAGTCTTTTGTTCCATGTCCAGTTCTAACTGTTGCTTCCTGACCTGCATACAGATTCATCAAGAGACAGGTCAGATGGAATGGTATTCCCAACTCTTGAAGAATTTTCCACAGTTTATTCTGATCCACACAGTCAAAGGCTTTGGCATAGTCAATAAAGCAGAAATACATGTTTTTCTGGAACTCTCTTGCTTTTTCCATGATCCAGCGGATGTTGGCAATTTGATCTCTGGTTCCTCTGCCTTTTCTAAAACCAGCTTGAACATCTGGAAGTTCACGGTTCACGTATTGCTGAAGCCTGGCTTGGAGAATTTTGAGCGTTACTTTACTAGCGTGTGAGATGAGTGCAATTGTGCGGTAGTTTGAGCATTCTTTGACATTGCCTTTCTTTGGGATTGGAACGAAAGGTGACCTTTTCCAGTCCTGTGGCCACTGCTGAGTTTTCCAAATTTGCTGGCATATTGAGTGCAATATTTTCACAGCATCATCTTTCAGGATTTGAAATAGCTCAACTGGAATTCCATCACCTCCACTAGCTTTGTTCGTTGTGTTACTTCCTAAGGCCCACTTGACTTCACATTCCAGGATGTCTGGCTCTAGGTGAGTGATCACACCATCGTGATTATCTGGGTCATGAAGATCTTTTTTGTACAGTTCTCCTGTGTATTCTTGCCACCTCTTCTTAATATCTTCTGCTTCTGTTGGGTCCATACCATTTCTGTCCTTTATTGAGCCCATCTTTGCATGAAATGTTCCCTTGGTATCTCTGATTTTCTTGAAAAGATCTCTAGTCTTTCCCATTCTGTTGTTTTCCTCTATGTCTTTGCACTGATCGCTGAAGAAGGCTTTCTTATCTCTTCTTGCTGTTCTTTGGAACTCTGCATTCAGATGTTTATATCTTTCCTTTTCTCCTTTGCTTTTCGCTTCTCTTCTTTTCACAGCCATTTATAAAGCCTCCTCAGACAGCCATTTTGCTTTTTTGCATTTCTTTTCTATGGGGATGGGTTTTGATCCCTGTCTCCTGTACAATTGCATGAACCTCCGTCCATAGTTCATCAGGCCCTCTGTCTATCAGATCTAGTCCCTTAAATATATTTCTCACTTCCACTGTATAATCGTAAGGGATTTGATTTAGGTCATACCTGAATGGTCTAGTGGTTTTCCCTACTTTCTTCATTTAAGTCTGAATTTGGCAATAAGGCGTTCATGATCTGAGCCATAGTCAGCAACCGGTCTTGTTTTTGCTGACTATATAGAGCTTCTCCATCTTTGGCTCCAAAGAATCTGATTTTGGTGTTGGCCATCTGGTGATGTCCATGTGTAGAGTCTTCTTTTGTGTTATTGGAAGAGGGTGTTTGCTATGACCAGTGTGTTCTCTTGGCAGAACTCTATTAGCCTTTGCCCTGCTTCATTCTGTACTCCAAGGCCAAATTTGCGTGTTACTCCAGGTGTTTCTTGACTTCTTACTTTTGCATTCCAGTCCCCTATAATGAAAAGGACTTCTTTTTTGGGTGTGAGTTCTAGAAGGTCTTATAGGTCTTCATAGAACTGTTCAATTTTAGCTTCTCAGTGTTACTGGTCGGGGCATAGACTTGGATTACAGTGATATTGAATGGTTTGCCTTGGAAACGAACAGAGATCATTCTGTCGTTTTTGAGATTGCATCCAAGTACTGCATTTTGGACTCTTTTGTTGACTATGATGGCTACTCCATTTCTTCTAAGGGATTCCTGCCCACAGTAGTAGATACAATGGTCATCTGAGTTAAATTCACCCATTCCAGTCCATCTTATTTCACTGATT
This sequence comes from Bos indicus, assembly GCF_029378745.1. Lineage (NCBI taxonomy): Eukaryota > Metazoa > Chordata > Mammalia > Artiodactyla > Bovidae > Bos > Bos indicus. Next base: position 10,042,313 of record NC_091763.1, read on the forward strand.
CCTAGAATGTCGACGTTCGCTCTTGCCATCTCCTGTTTGACCACTTCCAATTTTCCTTGATTTATGGACCTAACATTCCAGGTTCCTGTGCAATATTGCTCTTTATAGCATCGGACCTTGCTTCTATCACCAGTCACATCCGCAACTGGGTGTTGTTTTTGCTTTAGCTTCATCCCTTCATCTTTCTGGAGTTGTTTCTCCACTGATCTCCAGTAGCATATTGGGCACCTACCGACCTGGGGAGTTCATCTTTCAGCGTCCTGTCTTTTTACCTTTTCATACTGTTCATGGGGTTCTAAAGGCAAGAATACTGCAGTGGTTTGCCATTCCCTTCTCCAGTGGACCACATTCTGTCAGACCCTGCACCATGACCCGCCCGTCTTGGATGGCCCCACAGGCATGGCCTAGTTTCATTAAGTTAGACAAGGCTGTGGTCTGTGTGATCAGATTGGGTAGTTGTCTGTGATTGTGGTTTCAGTCTGTCTGCCGCCTGATCCCCTCTCTCAGCACCTACCATCTTACTTGGGTTTCTCTTACCTTGGACTTGGGGTATCTCTTCATGGCTGCTCCAGCAAAGCACAGCCGCTGCTCCTTACCTTGGACATGGGGTATCTCCTCACGGCCGCTGCTACTGACCTTGGCTCTGGGGTAGCTCCTCTCAGCCGTTCACCGCTCCAGCGCCGCACTGGTGTATTTAGAATACATAAAATTTTAAAACATCATCATATATTAACTATATCTATGTGCATTGTGCACTGTGACAGGGGACTATTAAGATAAATTATATCTGATGTCACAGGGAACCTGTTCAGAGCTAAAAGGAAGTGATTCCTGCTTTGTTGAAAAAGCAAGTTTGTAGTTAGCAGTTCTCAAATTTTTAGTCTCAGCATGCCTTACACTATTAAAAATTGTTGAGGACAATTTTCACATAACTAAAACAAATGATTCTAAAAATTGTATGGAAATACAAAAGACCCTTAACAGCCAAAGCAATCTTGAGAAAGAAGAATGAGGTTAAATTTGTCACACTCCCTGATTTTAAACGTTACTACAAAGATCCGTATAGTCAAAGGTATGGTTTTTCCAGCAGTCATTTATGGATGTGAGAGTTGGACCATAAAGAAAGCTGAGCACCGAAGAATTGATGCCTTTGAACTGTGGTGTTGGAGAAAACTCTTGACAGTCCCTTGGACTACAAGGAGATCAAACCAGTCAATCCTAAAGAAAATGAACCCTGAATATTCATTGAAAAGACTGATGCTGAAGCTGAAGCTCCAGTAATTTGGCCACCTCATGCGTAGAGCTGACTCATTGGAAAAGACCGTGATACTGGGAAATATAGTTTGCAAGATGAGAGGGGGCGACCGAGGATGAGATGGTTTGATGGCATCACCGACTTGATGGACATGCGTTTGAGCAAGCTCCAGGAGATGGGGAAGGACTGGGAAACCTAGCGTGCGGCAGTCCTTGGGTCGCAGAGAGTCAGGCACGACCGAGCAACTGAAGAACAGCAACAGAGCTGCAGTTACCTAAACAGTATGGTCCTGGCACAAAAATACATAGCTATATGGAACAGAATAAAAGAGCCCTGAAATGAGCTCACACTTACATGGGCAATTAATCTACAACAAATGAGGAAAGAATATATGATGGAGAAGAGACAATATTAATATTTTCAGTAAATGGTGCTGGGCACACTAGACAGTCACGTATGAAAAAATCAAACTGGACTGCTTTCATATACCATGCATAAAAATATATTCAGAATGGATTAAAGGACTGAAATGTAAGACCTGAAACCACAAACTTCTAGAACAAAACATAGACTGTAAGGTCTTTGACATCAGTCTTAGTCATTTTTTTCTTTTTTAATATATATCTCCTCAGGAAAGGGAAATTCACAGTTCAAAAGTTTGTTTCTTCTTTTTCCATGGGAAATATTCTTAATAATCAAACCATCAGTAAAATTTTTTAATTCTTTATTCTGTGCCCGGCACCATGTAGATATTTCACATACATTATATCATATAATCTGAAAACAACTCTGGGAAGTACGTGTTGTTATCTCCACTTTATAGATAGTAAAATTGAGGCACAGTACACTTACATGATAATTGCTTAAGATCATACAACTTGTTAGTGGCAGGCCTGGAATTCTCTAATTCCAAATCTTGCTCTTGACCACTTAATTGACCTTGGGTTAGATTCCTGTCACTTTCTACGATGCCTTTTCCCTCCTACCTCAACCAGTGTGCCTAGAGTAGGACATGAAACACATTTTAATGTTTATCTAAATAAAATATAAATAGAAAACCTTTTCTTCTAAAAGTTACAGTATATTCCAGTGCCGTCTCAAAAATCTCTTTGAGTTTTGTGTGGCTTAAATCTATACCATTGCTGTCTTTTTTTTAAGGCATAGAATATTGAGAATCGAATATGACCTTTCTAAGTCACTTATTTCTAAATTTTTACTCTTAAATATATTGTTTCAAGTTTTTAAAGAGGACAAAGCAAACAAATGTAAAAAAATGTATAAAACATAGATGTGCATAAATAAATAGTCATATAGTGAATGGCTGGGCAGATAATAAATGCTCAGTGTTTGTGAATTATTTGAGCTAATATATTACAGTTGATATTGCACACTTTGTTTATTGATGTGTTTTAATTATACTCTAACAGAAAATTCAGCATCAGGAAGCATTCTTAGAATGTGCAAATAAATTATATCCTTGCCTTTCTTTCTATCAATTGACAATTGTATTAGGTTTTTGAATCTGAAAATTCAAGAAGGTGAAGCTCACAACATTTTCTGCCCTGCATATGATTGCTTCCAACTTGTGCCTGTGGATATAATAGAAAGTGTAGTTTCTAAGGAGATGGACAAACGATACCTACAGTTTGATATTAAGGTATGTTGCCAGTTATCTGTGTAATCTCCACAATTTAAATTTTATTAAACCTATATTAAAATTTTTAATTTTTGTTCTATTTTTGAACGCAAAGTAATGGACTCTGGCTTTTGTCTCTCAGAGTAAAGGAGTAGTGGCGTAAATTAAAGTTCTCAGCTAAAGTGTTGTTTTATAATCATGACAGAAGTAAAAGGGAAAAGTGGCAATAGTAGTTTACCGGAAAAGAAAGCTTTTGTGCAGGACTGTTTGTTGGTTTGGGTGTTGAACTTTTGTAACTAATTGGTCAAAAAAACACTCATACTAAATAGTAGCTATTTTAAATTTTCTAAATGATGTATTTTTACTCCTCAGTATAAATATTTAGAAATAAAGATTATCAACCTGGAAATTTATGGATTTTTTTATATTTCAAGTAATCATTTCATATAATAAAGTATAATGTTTATTTCATCTTGTTTTTCCCTTCTTTATTTTCACTCAGGAGTTACTCATTACTATATGCAAATCTTTTTTGTGGGATTTAACAGGCATGTTCAGATTTTTTTATAGTCTGAACCTTAATATGCTGCTGCTAAGTTGCTTCAGTCGTGTCCGACTCTGTGCGACCCCATAGACGGCAGCCCACCAGGCTCCCCCGTCCCTGGGATTCTCCAGGCAAGAACACTGGAGTGGGTTGCCATTTTCTTCTCCAATGCAGGAAAGTGAAAAGTGAAAGTGAAGTCGCTCAGTCGTGTCCGACTCTTAGCGACCCCATGGACTGCAGCCCACCAGGCTCCTCCGTCCATGGAATTTTCCAGGCAAGAGTGCTGGAGTGGGGTGCCGTTGCATTCTCCGAACCCTAATATATTGACTTTTAAAAAAGAAGTCCTGCTGTTTCTTTAACATAGAAAGTATCATAAAATTGGTGGTTTTTTTACATTTTTCATTATTGTGATAAAATACACATAAACTTTACCAGTTTAAACAGATTTAAGTGACCAATTTGTTGTTATTAAGTACTTTTACATTATTGTGCAACCATCATTCCCCTTCACGGTTAGAATTTTTTTCGTCATCCCAAACATTGTGTGTCCATGAACACAAATGCCCCATTTCCCCTTCCCATAGCCACCAAAAAGCACTGTTCTATTTTCTGTCTCTGTGTTTCTAGGCATCTTATATAAGTGGTGGCAGTGGTGGTTTAGTCTCTAAGTCATGTCTGACTCTTGCAACCCCATGGACTGGAGCCTGCCAGGCTCCGCTGTCCATGGGATTTCTCAGGCAAGCATACTGGAATGTGTTGCCATTTCCTGCTCCAGGGGATCTTCCTGACCCATGGAAGCCTGGTGGAATCATATAAGTAGAATCATACAGCATTTGTCCTTATAAACCATATTATATCCATATAATATTATATTATTTCATGTAAGTGGAATCATACAGTATTTATCCTTATGTGCCTGGTTTATTACACTTAGCTTAATGTCTTCAAGGTTCATTCACATTGTAGCATGTATCAGAATTTCTTTTTAAGGTTGAGTAATATTCCAGTAATGTAGTAGCACATTTTGTTTATCCACACTTTCATCCATGGACATTTGAGTTGTTTGTGCCTTTTGATTAATGTTAGTAATGCTCCTCGGAGAAGGCAACTGCACCCCACTCCACAGAGAAGCCTGGAAGGCTGCAGTCCATGCGATCGCTAAGAGTTGGACACGACTGAGCGACTTCACTCTCACTTTTCACTTTCATGCATTGGAGAAGGAAATGGCAACCCACTCCAAAATCCCAGGGATGGGGGAGCCTGGTGGGCTGCCGTCTATGGGGTCACACAGAGTCAGACACGACTGAAGTGACTTAGCAGCAGCAGCAGCAGCAGTAATGCTGCTATGCATAATGGGTGTACAAATATCTATTCCAGTCCCTGCTTTTAATTATTTGGGGTATATATGCAGAAGTGGAATTACTGGATCATATGATAACTCTGTGTTTGTAATATTGATTTTTATGTATTATTAAAGTACCATGTAGAAATTCATTATTCTAATACAGCTAATCCTCAAATAAAATTCTGTTTATTATAATTATTTTCCATCAGAAAAGTAGCATATTGTGAGAAAACATTTTTAAATTACACATTTCAGTATGAATAGTTGCATTTTTACTCCGTCATCAATCTACTTGATTCTTAGATTATTCATTTTGATATTTGGCAAAACTAATACAATTATGTAAAGTTTAAAAATAAAAAAAAAAGAATACATAAATTTTAAAAATTATTACTAAGGTAATTGCCACATTTTTTTCCTTCTTATTTAATACATTCCAGTACTGTTTTAAGTATTTCTTGAAACTGACTACTCTTTGTTTTTTCATTTCATTCTGTTTCATTTCATTCATTCTGAAGTAAATTGACATTTACACTCTATTAGAATTGAGAGTTAAAATATTTTTTTATGTTTTGTTATTGCTGTTTAAACAGGCCTTTGTTGAAAATAATCCTGCCATTAAATGGTGTCCTACTCCAGGCTGTGAAAGAGCAGTCAGACTGACAAAACAAGGATCAGACACCTCTGGGTCTGATACGCTCAGCTTCCCCTTGCTCAGAGCTCCTGCTGTGGACTGTGGGAAAGGACACCTCTTCTGCTGGTCAGTATGGGACAAGTTGGAATAGCCTAGTCACCTTTCTGACAGTTTTTAAAGAGACTTTATACTCTGAGTCATGCCTTTAAGTAGTATTTTTGATACCGTTATTATTTATTTAAAAATGTGTACAGTGGTGATAGTTTACATTTACTGTGTGCTTGATGTGTGCCAACCACCTTGTCAAAATTTTCAGATATTCAATTCTCCCAGCAGTGCTGTGAATGGAATGCTGTTATTATACCCATTTTACACAGAAGGAAATTTACATGCAGAGTGGTTGCCCTGGGTTATATAGCTAGGAACTGGCAGAAATGAGATTAGACTCCGTCTCTGTTTGATGCTAGAACCCATGAATTTGAACTTTAATACCAAATTATTGACCTTAGATTAGAAAATATTTAGAGTTTGATATCTTTTCTTAAATTAAAAGACGCTTACTCCTTGGAAGGAAAGTTATGACCAACCTAGATAGCATATTCAAAAGCAGAGACATTACTTTGCCAACAAAGGTCCATCTAGTCAAGGCTGTGGTTTTTCCTGTGGTCATGTATGGATGTGAGAGTTGGACTGTGAAGAAGGCTGAGCGCCGAAGAATTGATGCTTTTGAACTGTGGTGTTGGAGAAGACTCTTGAGAGTCCCTTGGACTGCAAGGAGATCCAACCAGTCCATTCTGAAGGAGATCAGCCCTAGGATTTCTTTGGAAGAAATGATGCTAAAGCTGAAACTCCAGTACTTTGGCCACCTCATGCGAAGAGTTGACTCATTGGAAAAGACTCTGATGCTGGGAGGAATTGTGGGCAGGAGGAGAAGGGGACGACAGAGGATGAGATGGCTGGGTGGCATCACTGACTCGATGGACGTGAATCTGAGTGAACTCCGGGAGTTGGTGATGGACAGGGAGGCCTGGCGTGCTGTGATTCATGGGGTCTCAAAGAGTCGGACACGACTGAACGACTGATCTGATCTGATCTGATCTTTTCTTAAAGTAGAAGTGTCTAGCAGTGATACTTAACCAGGGATGCCCAGAGTTTAATATAAAACAGCTTTTCCATATTTTCATTCTAGACCCTAACAAGTGAAATTCTGATTTAGTGGATTTTGAAGAAAAAACTCTTATGTGATTCTGTTGCACAGTCCCAGTTAGAAACCACTTCATGTATCTTGTGTTTTATATAATTTCTAGTGCCTGATGAGTACTCAGTAAGTATGAACTGGTGATCAATCAGTAATGGATGTACAGTCAGTGTGTGTAGTCACTTGACTGTGTGTTTGTCTAACATCAGCGTTATACTTTATTCAGAGTAGTTTCAATTATAATAACTTTTGTTTTTGTTTAATGATCAGAGGAAGAAATAGTATTTGTAATGCTTTTTCCTCATTTCCAGATTTATCACATATGCAAGGATATATTTAAGGTGGATATAAAACACTAATCTTTGTTTAGTATACCTATCAGAATCCAAAGTCAAATTGTAGCACTGCTAGATGGTAAAAGGGCATAGTTATGGAAATGTCCCTACCATGAAAGATCTATTTCTTACACTCATCATCATTATCATTAGCTAAAATTCTTATTGAACTGCCAACCTATATATAGCAGTGAATTCTAGGTCAGGTGTCAATAACGTAGTGTCTGCACCAATTTTTTAAAATAAAGTTTTATTAGAACACAGCCATACCTGCTCATGTCAGTTTATTTACCTATTGTCTGTGGCTACTTTCAGACTGTGACAGTATCGAGTAGTTGTAGCAGAAACCATGTGGCCTGCAAAACTCAAAATATTTACTATCTGATCCTTTACAGAAAAAGTTTGCTAGGCTTCTATGCTAACTGCTTGAATATAATGATTAATAAAAGAAAAACAGCGTTTACTACTTTCATAACTAAATCAGATTCAACAAGTAAAATAGCAACAAAATACTGAATAAATAGTTAGAGTATATCCACATACCTGTATCCACATGTGGTAGTTTTACACAACATTTAAAAAGCACATGCCTAATTTTTACTTTTGGGCTTCCCTAGTGGCGCAGCTTATTAAAAAGCAAGACATTACTTTACCAGCAAAGGTCCATCTAGTTAAGGCTATGGTTTTTCCAGTAGTCATTTATGGATGTGAGAGTTGGACTGTAAAGAAAGCTGAGCGCTGAAGAATTGATGCTTTTGAACTGTGGTGTTGAGAAGACTTTTGAGAGTCCCTGGGATGGCAAGGAGATCCAACCAATCCATCCTAAAGGAAATCAGTCCTAAATATTCATTAGAAGGACTGGTGCTGAAGCTGAAACTCCGATACTTGGCCACCTGATGTGAAGAACGGACTCATTTGAAAAGACCTTGATGCTGGGAAAGATTGAAGGCAGGAGGAGAAGGGGTTGACAGAGGATGAGATGGTTGGATGGCATCACCGACTCGATGGACATGAGTTTGAGTAAACTCTGGGAGTTGGTAATGGACAGGGAGGCCTGGCATGCTGCAGTCCATGGGGTTGCGAAGAGTCAGACACAACTGAGCGACTGAACTAGACTGAAGTGACTCTGTGGTAAAGAACCTGCCTGCCAATGCAGGAGATGTGATTTTGATCCCTGGGTTGGGGAGATCCCCTGGAGGAGGAAATGGCGACCCTCCCCAGTACTCTTGCTTGGGAAATCCCATGAACAGAAGAGCCTGGTAGGCTCCAGTCCATGGGATCACAAAAGAGTCGGATACTACTTAGCAACTGAACAGCAGCAACAGATTTTTCATTTTACATGTTTTATTATTCAATGGTTGACCCTTAATTCCACCTCATTACCCCAGCAGAAGAGATAAGGATCCAGCAACAGAAATGGGAAGTGAGTTAATGAATATACATAAACTTAATTGTAGATAAATTATCCATAGATGAATATGAGTCTACTTTATTTAAAGTAAGAGTATTTAAAACAAGGACATAAAAGAACTTATTTGAAGTGAGTTTCTTGAGAAACTTAAGTTCTAGTACCTTCAAGCACTCTGCCTAGAACGTTACTAATTATGTACTATCCTTCGGAAAATCATTTTCTGAGCCCTCTGGTTCGTGTAAGCTTCCCTGGTTTAGAAAAAACTGATTAAGAGGGTTTTTGAAGAGCCTACAAAAATGGAAACCACAGATTTAGTAAAATGTTTAGAAAATAGAAAACACAAATTAGTAAAATATGTAGAAGATAAGATGATAAACTGTGGTTTCTGTGGTCTAGTTTTTATTAGTTTTTTAACTCAGGATTAGCTTTTATGTTCTTGTATTCTTCCCCACCTCTCTTTGTATGCTATAGGTAGCAAGTTTGGATTAACTGAAAATATGGAAACTAATAGAGAAACCTACCAAGATAGATTAGATTGTAAAATATACATATGCATACGCATACATGATGCTGTAAGCTGTACATTTCTAGTGTAGTGTTTAGAGAAATATGTCAGTTTACTCTTTCTCATACCCAAAATATTAGGCTGGATATACTCAATCTGCATTGGAAACTGTATGCCAAAATCACAGGCCCTACTTGGAATTTTATCCCAGTTTAAGGGGTCTGTGGATGGCCACGTGGATTTAAGATCACGCTTATTTACTCCTCCTGGTGGCAGGATTGTAGGACTTAGCCAATAGTATCATCATTTTCTAAGACTGCAATTCAAGATTTAACCTTGTTACTTTTCAGTTTTGAAATTCCTTAGGCTACGAGATTGATATATTTAGGTATATGATATATGTATTTTCTAGGATTTCTCTGTTGCTTCCCTTCTCTCACCATTGATTGGCATTTTTGTTTTTACATAGCTGCCTACTCATATCCACTGACTATATTCATAGCTTTGCCTGTAATCAGAAATTCTAAGAAAAAAAGAAGTTCTAAGGAGAATTCTGCTGCCCTTATCTCGTGTTTCAAAGATAAAAAATCTGCCTCATGCAAAAGGAAGCTTTGCAAGAGAGATCTTTATAAAACAAAAGCATGTGATTCAGGGTTTGCTTCTTTCTTTCTCCCAAAAGTTCAAAAATATTTTCTAAATATGATTGTAAAAACCATCAGAAATGCCAATAATAATTTCTTCTTTTTAAGAATTAAATGTGACAGAATCAACTGAGAGCTGTCCCCAGGATATGTCTGCCTGGATAGAATGAATATATTCATTGTTAGGAGGGAAGGTGGGAGTAGGCATTTTTCTTCCCACTACAATATAGCCCTTTCTGTTCTAACTTGTTCACCAACAAGTTCTGTGCCCTTAATAACTGAACCTAGAATGCTTTCTCCCACTAGCCTATATGATGACAAATTTGTCAAAGTATTTGCCACCAGTCATTGGTGTCTTAGTTAACACTTCTTCAGGAATTTAGCTTTCCAGTATCTGCAGAACTTTCAGTATCTTCATTATTTCTATCAGAATACTCTCTCTCCCTACACATGGCAAGATCTAGATTCAGATCAGATCAGATCAGTCACTTAGTCGTGTCCGACTCTTTGCGATCCTATGAATCGCAGCACGCCAGGCCTCCCTGTCCATCACCAACTCCCGGAGTTCACTCAGACTCACGTCCATGGAGTCAGTGATGCCATCCAGCCATCTCATCCTCTGTCGTCCCCTTCTCCTCTTGCCCCCAATCCCTCCCAGCATCAGAGTCTTTTCCAATGAGTCAACTCTTTGCATGAGGTGGCCAAAGTACTGGAGTTTCAGCTTTAGCATCATTCCTTCCAAAGAAATCCCAGGGCTGATCTCCTTCAGAATGGCCTGGTTGGATCTCCTTGCAGTCCAAGGGACGCTCAAGAGTCTTCTCCAACACCACAGTTCAAAAGCATCAATTCTTCGGCGCTCAGCCTTCTTCACAGTCCAACTCTCACATCCATACATGACCACAGGATATCAGTCACCTATTAACGTCTGACAGCATTGTCATTGCTGTGCTTTGCAGAACTTCAGGCTTGTTTTCTCTTATGCCTTAGTTTTCAGAGAAACTTAGTAGTATTCAGTGGCAACACTCTGTCATTCACGGTTTTTGCTCTAACCTCCTCCTTTATTTATAAGCTTCTTTTTGGACACGACTGAAGTGACTTAGCAGCAGCAGCAGCAGCATTGGAAAGTGGTAGAAACTGTGCCAACGGGCTGTAACACTCAGACATGATCATATTGATTAGGCTAGCGATTGAGGAAGCACCTGTGCCCTCCTGTCAGGTTCTAGAAAAGAAAAACTGACTGCTCTGTAATGCAGCATGGCCTCAGTGAGCCAAGCCCACTAATAAGCAAGTACGGCCTTTGGAAGACATGGCATTCATTTTTTTCAGACTCTATTTGAAAGCAAAGGACTTCTTCCTCCATTATTATTTTTCTTTTTTTCTGTCAGAAAATGTGTTGACAGCACAGTCAGTCATTGTGATACTGATTCTACTAGGAAATAAATAGTGAATATGCCGGGGGAGGAGGGAAATCCTAAACTTATTGAAAATAATTTATTTTACTGACTTCATTTGTTTTGTTTTAGATATTGCAGATTTGTAAAATTTCTGCACTGTGGTTTTTTATGTTCATTTGGGTTTTTTTCATGATTCATGAGAAAAATAGATTCTATATTCCATTTTCAGACAACACATGGAAATACTGTTCTTAGATCTGTGGCATATTTCTTATTCTAATATATGTGTCAAATTAAAATGAACAGTCATCACAGATATCCCTTACATTTCTGGAAAGCAGAGTTGATTTTAATATGTGCTAAAATATATACCGAATACATCTACCTCCACTTTTAATCAATGCTATATTTTTTTAAAGGCTGTTAAATTATAGCTTAGTTACTAAGGAGCTATATAAAACCAGTTTTGGAAAAGATTTCCCAAATACTAGATATGGTAATAGTCAGAAATTTAAGAAAATTATTCTTTCAAGGTGTACGTAGTGATTTTTTTAGGTATACAATTTGATGGCATTAAGTACAGTGTTGTGAAACTGTCATCCCATCCATTTTAGAACATTTTTATCATCCCAAACAAAATCTCTGTAACCAACAAGCAGTAACTCCCCACCCTGCCTCCCTGCCACATCTCCTGGTAACCATCATTCTACTTTTTGTCTCCATGAATGCCCCTATTCTAGTGAAGTCATACAATATTTGTCGTTTTGTATCTGGTTTATTTCACTGAACATGTCTTCAAGATTCTTTCCATGTTGTAGCATGTATCAGAAGCTCGTTCCTTTTTATGACTGACATTTCATTGTGTGTATATACATATACCTTTTTATGACTAACACTTCACTGTGTGTGTGTATATATATATGTATATATATTCATTGTTTATGCAGTCATATGGCAGTGAGCAGTCTAGTTCCCATCTTTTGGCTATTGTGAGTAATGCTATGAGCATTGGCATAAAAGTTTGAGTCCTTGTTTCCAATCCTGTTGAAACTCTTTGAGGAACTATACCACAGTGTTTTCCATAACAGCTGCATCATTTTACATTCCTACCAGCAATGCACAGGGGTTCCAGTTTTTCCACATTCTTCCATACACTTGTTCTGTCTTGTTTTTCAAAAATAGTAGCCATGGGTATGAAGTAGAATTGATATATTCTTAACATAGTGGAATGTTACCTCATAATTGTTTGTAAGACTCTGTCTGTCAGTTGGCACATCTTCTTAACAAAGCTAAATTGTAAATAAGATTTTTGTTTAAAATGACACTGGTGATGATAATGGTGATGATGGCACTTATAGATTGCCTTTTTCTTTCCCCAAATTGATATTTTGTTATTAATTGTAACAGTTTGTCCTATAGAGTATAATATATTGAATTAAACAGTTTGTAAAGGTCTATGTCATTTTTAATGTTTGACTTTTATATGCCTATAGAAAGAATATATAATTAAATTACAATGATACATTGATAGGGTTTTTATCATTTAAATCAAAATTTGCCAAATGCCAATAGGACAGAAAAGTAGGATTTGTCAAACACTTGAAAGTCAGTTAGATTGCCCTTGCTGTTACTTGGGGATTCAGAGGTAAAAGTAGTGACAAGAATGTAATGTAAAATAGTACTTCCCAAACTTTAAAATGCAGAAGGGTCATACGGTTATTTTGAGAAAAGGCAGATTCTAATCAGTATGTCTTATGCAGTCTGCTCCTGTGCAGGTAAACAAGCTCCCAAGTAATGGCAGTGCTGTTCCCCAGGGGAACATACTTTGAATTGCAAAAATTTAAACTGTTAGTGAGACAGAACCTAACCGATAAAAATATCTTTACCACTCTTAAGGCCTGCCTGCATGCTAAGTCACTTCAGTTGTGTCCAACACTTTGCAACACAGGAGATGTGGATTTGATCCCTGGATATTGGAAATACCCTGGAGAAGGAAATGACAATGCATAGAAGGCAAGAATACTAGAGTAGGTTGTCATTTCCTTCTCCAGGGTGTCTTCCCCACCCAGGGATCAAACCTGTGTCTCCTGCATTGGCAGGAAGATTCTTTACCATTAGCCCCACCTGGGAAGCTGAAGGACTAAGTTATAAATATTAGTTAATATGTTTAGAGCCTTTTAAAATTTGGGAATAAATGCACTGCTGAAGGAAAACTCTGGCCTAGTACTGCCGAGCTGTAGAGTCAGGCTTGCATTCTCTCTGCTGAAATGCTTCATCTCTCAGGGGCCGCTGTGCCATAGTGTTCTCAACTTTTCATTCAAAACAGTACTTCCCACCTGCTCTTTTATCTTGATGTTGATGAAGCATGTTTTAAAATTGCCTTTTCCATGTTTTCCTCTTCAGGGAGTGCCTTGGTGAAGCCCATGAGCCTTGTGACTGCCAAACGTGGAAAAATTGGCTACAAAAAATAACTGAAATGAAACCGGAAGAACGTAAGGGGAATTTTAGATAGCTATATATTTTCTAATAGCATTCCAAAGATAATGTGGTCCTGTTTCTTAGTCTTCATTTCTAAAGATTTCAGGTTTTTTAATGGAGAGCTCCCCTTTTAAGCCCTCTAGCCAGTATCATTTTGGAGATCTCAGGGGAAAGCATAGACAGGTTCCATGTTTCTAACAGACTTATTAGGACTCCAAGGTAAATAAAGTCACTCTAAGTTCTGTTCCTGTAGTCCTTCTCTTTTATCCTGGAGTGAGCTCACCAGCTTTTCTAGACTTCATGAGAAGAAATGCATGGTCTGTACTGAGAGGAAGCTTCCAGTGGAGGGTTAGGCAAGTCAATTTCTTGCTATTACGTGGTTCTGTAGATTTACTTAGATTAAATGTGATGTCTGTTTAACTAGTTTTTAATGAGATGTCTCTAAGTATAGTTTCTCCGTTCATCCTCACAGAAATGGTAATAGAGACTGATGGTGGTTATGCCATTGCACAGATAGGAAGCTAACAGATTGGACTGAGTGACACAGGGCAAATAGAATAGGTTTGAATTAGCCTTCCTAATAGCAGTTCCTATGTTTGATAGGTAAATATATCTGCTTTGCCATAATTTTTTACCCCTGACGTATTTTATGACAACTGTTTTATTTTAAATTACTATAAATTAAAACTCATTTGGAGTTTTTTGACTTTTTAAATATTGGAGTTTGAGGTATTGCAAATCAGGATTAAGAATTCACGTGGTTCATCTTCACTTATTATGAGCAAAGCACATAATAAAGATGACATCAATCTCCAGGGAGTACAGAGGCTAGTAGGGAAGCAGTCAGATATTACAGTTAGCTATCATATGGTAGCTAACATAGTTAGTTAGATGAGAGTACAAAAACAACTAACTAGGTTGGGGACAGAGGATGTTAAGGAATCCTCCTGATAGCAGCAAGATATGAATTGAGTTTTAGCATATCTGCAGAGGCATATCTGTCAGCAGCTAAAACAATACTGAAAGAGACTGGCTGGCAGCCTTGAGTTCCTCAGGCTTGTATTACTATTATATTGGACAATATACCATTGCCTGAAAAATGGTTCTCAGCATTTTATATTCACAAGATGATATTGTGCACTGACTCAGGATTATTCAGATTCATGGAAAAGAGACAACTTAAGTAGACTAGAATACCAGTTTATTAACTGACCATGAGAGCGATCTCTTTCACGTGTTAAGAAAATGCATGTTCTCTAAACAGGAGCAGAGGCAACTGGATAGTCTTAGGACATTTTATAGTGATATCTGGTTAATCATTGCTTTCCTGAACATTGATCGTTCAGTCAAATATCTTCTAAATACCAGCTTCCCAAATCAGAAAGGTTTGTATAGATTGTTCTTGGTCCCCTGGTTCATTGTATCTCTCCTCTGAATACCAGGTAGACTGTGTCATTGCTCTCTGGTTACCCATCCATTTTCCCTGTTCTTCGTCTGTGTGTAGTATGTCTATGTATGATAGTTCCATAGAGAGATTAATACCATTACCCTCCAACACATTTAAATATGGCAAGATGATTGGATTTTGCTTTCTTTTCCTGCTTCTGACACCTGGAAACATCTATATTTCCGTTAGAGATGGCTTGCTATTGCCGACCTACCTGCATATCTTTATACATTCTGTGGAGTTTAAAATTAAGGTCCATGGGAGAAATTTGCAAAAGATGAGGCTGGAAAGATAGGTGTTGCCAGATTGAAAGAGTTCTTGCCAAATTGTCTGAGTTTATCCTATTAACAGAATAAGCTGTAGAATGCAGTGTTCGAGTAGGGAAGTAACATGGTTAAGATACTGTTTATTAGGATAACTGATGACTAGGAGTGATAGACTAAAGGAGGGCTAGACCAGAGGTGGGAAGGTAGGTTTTTAGTTTGGGTCAGAGAGTAGATCATGATGTCACTGGTCAACTTAGGAGATTCAGGTAGAGGAATAGCTTTCAGGGGAAAATAATGAATTTTGTTGTGGCCATTTTGCACTCAAGTTACTTGCAAGACATATGTGTGGAGATGTCTGGTAGATTTTAACAAGCGCCTGTCTGCAGCTCAAAACAGATGCTGAGAAAACTTAGGAATAACTTATTGCCTTTAAATGGTGTCTTCATTATGTCTTTAGCATTTATTTAGTACTATTTTATGGTAGAATACAGAAATAGAATGCCCTCTATGCTCTTGAAATTTACATTTTAGAGATGGAGACAGCTGTGTACAAAACTCAGGACAATAAGTATTAGAGATGCTGTTAGAGAACAGTATACCTGTGATACATTGTGAGGGAGAGGAGAAACAAAGGAGGGGATTAGTTAAGAGATCATCTAGGAGAGAGGTAGGGAAAGCTTTATAAAAATAATTGATGCCTAAGCCATATCTTGAAAGGTGGTAGATGTTCTTCACACAGACGAAAGTAAGAAGGGCATTCTAGGCTCTGGTGCAGTAGGGCTGAGAAATAGCACAGCATATCCAAGGACTGCAAGCAAGTCCCTTTAGCCAGTACAAACATGCAGTGAGAGATGAGACAGCGCTTGCAGGGGTGGGGTTGTATGTAACGCTGGGAGGTCTCGCTTTATCCCGAAACGCCAAAAAGGAGTTTTAAGGAAGGACATGGTAACTGAAGATGTTTGCTTAGAAAATCAGTCAGGTGCAAGTGTGAATGCTGAATTAGGGAGTAGGTAAGAGCACTGTTTCTGCAGTAACCTCAGAATGTACAGGTAAGATGATACAAGGGCTTGAACAAGACAAGCACCACACTTGGGAGGGGAGAGGTATATAGAAGAGAAATAAGATAACTTCATTGTACGTACAGCTTTTTGTACGGTATAGCTTTTTGGTGGAACTGTGACAGAAGATTCTTGCATAAGACAAAGATCTTGATATGAAGAGAGAAGACAAATAGAGTTAGAAAACGGTGCACACAGGGTATACATGGCTGTCTCTGGTGCTCGGAGATAGGGAGACCTCAAGTGAAAACTGAAGATCACCCTCGGAGTCCCAAATGGTATCTTACTTCAGAAAGATGGAGGAACTTTAGAAAAGTCGATAGGAAGCAAGAGACCCAGACACCCACAAGTGGTCTACTGTAGAGGGAGCCAACACCAAGATTGCAGAGAAGATTCCCTGTTGCTAAGAAAACTCTCTCACTGTCCTGATGCATACCCACCACAGTGAAAGCTGGTAGTGACCAGTAAACTCTTAATGGCCACTTTTAAGTGTATGAAATTTATGGTAAGACTTAAAGCAAACAATAATAGGCCAATTGTAATACTTAAGTAGAACATCATTGTTAAATATACTAACACAAAAATAATACTCTAAAAGAGAAAAGTTTGATTTACTACTGTGTTGGGTTTACATATTAGTTTGGGTCAGGGTCACATATATTTGACATAAGAATTTTCAACAGAACTGGTAGATTCATGAGAGTGTTTTCTCCCTTATCCCTGGTTTTCCAGAGTCTTTAAATTATGAGACTTAAAAGGAGTGACAAAATCTAATTGATGAGAAAAATACTAGAAAATATACTGAGAAAATATTCTTTCAATTATTAATTGAAATTAATTCCATATAAAGTTGAAACACTGTCTTTTAGTACCGAACCTACCTCTATTGTGGCTAATCAGAGCAAGAAACAGGAATGATTATATTTTCTGTGAAATTGTAATTTATAAAAATTTAACACCAGCGTTTTTTCATAGTACACATAATAATGCTTACTAAATGAAATTCAAATAGTTTTTAAGAATTCAGTCTTTAAAAGCAACTTTGTTTTCACTAACGGATGTTGATTCTATTAATATATTGTTATACTGTAATACTTGATTAAATGAAATTAATTTTTCTTACAAAGAGACTGGATTATTAAGGAAAGAAGATCAAGATCCACATGCAGCTGAAAAAAGAGTTTGGAAGTCTGAGGGGGTGAAGAGGGCTCACCAGATAGATTGAAGGGGCCTTGCGTGTTGTAGGTACTGAGAAAAGTATATACAAAGGGCAGATGTCCGAAATGAGCTTGCTCAGAGCACTGGTAGTGAAGGCATTTTTTCTAGCACAAGGATTTGTTGTTCTGATAGTCGATTATTTTCTGAACACCACTTACTTCATGTAATCCCCTAGAATGCAGTCAGAAACTAGCATTCTTTCTCCAAGGGTGGGAGAAAAAAACTGTTATGTTGCAGGCCACACAGCTGCTTTGTTTAAATGCCTTTGTGCTTTATTTATTGTAACAATGGACAATAAAGGTCATAAGAATATATTGGAGCCTCTGAGCTAAAAATAACGTTGTTGCTAAAGGCAGGAGAAAGGCCACTACTTCTAAACAAAAATCGGACATTGTACTTAGTAATTAGGTTTTATAGCAGTACCTTTTGTAGACAGCATTACCTCCAGAGCTCATTAGTAGCCGCTATGGATAATAACTCTACACATGGACATCACCAGATGGTCAACACTGAAATCAGATGGATTATATTCTTTACAAAGATGGAGAAGCTCTATACAGTCAGCAAAAACAAGACCGGGAGCTGACTGTGGCTCAGATCATGAACTCCTTATTGCCAAATTCAGACTGAAATTGAAGAAAGTAGGGAAAACCACTAGACCATTCAGGTGTGACCTAATCAAATCCCTTATGATTATACAGTGGAAGTGAGAAATAGATTTAAGGGACTAGATCTGATAGACAGAGTGCCTGATGAACTGTGGATGGTAGTTCGTGACATTGTACAGGAGACAGGGAGCAAGACCATCCCCATGGAAAAGAAATGCAAAAAAGCAAAATGACTGTCTGGGGAGGCCTTACAAATAGCTGTGAAAAGAAGAGAAGTGAAAAAGCAAAGGAGAAAAGGAAAGATATAAGCATCTGAATGCAGAGTTCCAAAGAATGGCAAGGAGAGATAAGAAAGCCTTCCTCAGCGATCAATGCAAAGAAATAGAGGAAAACAACAGAATGGGAAAGACTAGAGATCTCTTCAAGAAAATCAGAGATACCAAGGGAACATGTCATGCAAAGATGGGCTCGATAAAGGACAGAAATGGTATGGACCTAACAGAAGCAGAAGATATTAAGAAGAGGTGGCAAGAATACACAGAAGAACTGTACGAAAAAGATCTTCATGACCCAGATAATCACGATGGTGTGATCACTGACCTAAAGCCAGACATCCTGGAATGTGAAGTCAAGTGGGCCTTAGAAAGAATCACTACGAACAAAGCTAGTGGAGGTGATGGAATTCCAGTTGAGCTATTTCAAATCCTGAAAGATGATGCTGTGCAAGTGCTGCACTCAATATGCCAGCAAATTTGGAAAACTCAGCAGTGGCCATAGGACTGGAAAAGGTCAGTTTTCATTCCAATCCCAAAGAAAGTGCCAAAGAATGCTCAAACTACCACACAGTTGCACTGATCTCACATGCTAGTAAGATAATGCTCAAAATTCTCCAAGGCAGGCTTCAGCAATACGTGAACTGTGAACTTCCAGATGTTCAAGCTGGTTTTAAAAAAGGCAAGAAACCAGAGATCAAATTGCCAACATCCGCTGGATCATCAAAAAAGCAAGAGAGTTCCAGAAAAACATGTATTTCTGCTTTATTGACTATGCCAAAGCCTTTGACTGTGTGGATCACAATAAACTGTGGAAACTTCTGAAACGAGATGGGAATACCAGACCACCTGACCTGCCTTCTTGAGAAACCTATATGCAGGTCAGGAAACAACAGTTAGAGCTGGTCATGGAACAACAGACTGGTTCCAAATAGGAAAAGGAGTACATCAAGGCTGTATATTGTCACCCTGCTTATTTAACTTATCTGCAGAGCACATTATGAGCAACACTGGACTGGAAGAAACACAAGCTAGAATCAAAATCACAGGTAGAAATATCAGTAACCTCAGATATGCAGATGACACCACCCTTATGGCAGAAAGTGAAGAGGAACTAAAAAGCCTCTTGATGAAAGTGAAAGAGGAGACTGAAAAAGTTGGCTTAAAGCTCAACATTCAGAAAACGAAGATCATGGCATCTGGTCCCATCACTTCATGGGAAATAGATGGGGAAACAGTGTCAGACTTTATTTTTGGGGGCTCCCAAATCACTGCAGATGGTGATTGCAGCCATGAAATTAAAAGACACTCCTTGGAAAAAAAGTTATGACCAACCTAGATAGCATATTCAAAAGCAGAGACATTACTTTGCCAACAAAGGTCCGTCTAGTCAAGGCTATGGTTTTTCCAGTGGTCATGTATGGATGTGAGAGTTGGACTGTGAAGAAGGCTGAGTGCCGAAGATTTGATGCTTTTGAACTGTGGTGTTGGAGAAGACTCTTGAGAGTCCCTTGGACTGCAAGGAGATCCAACCAGTCCATCCTAAAGGAGATCAGTCCTGGGATTTCTTTGGAAGACTGATGCTAAAGCGGAAACTCCAGTACTTTGGCCACCTCATGAGAAGAGTTGACTCATTGGAAAAGACTCTGATGCTGGGAGGGATTGGGGGCAAGAGGAGAAGGGGACGACAGAGGATGAGATGGCTGGATGGCATCACTGACTCCATGGACGTGAGTCTGAGTGAACTCTGGGAGTTGGTGATGGACAGGGAGGCCTGGCGTGCTGTGATTCATGGGATCGCAAAGAGTCGGACACGATTGAGCGACTGAACTGAACTGAAGGGTAGTAAGTTCCTTCTGAAACTCCTGTTTTCCACCAAATTATCAAAGAATTCTCTGCCCCAGCACCCTAATGAAGCCGTCTTCCCAGGTGGGTTTAGAAATGGAGTGGAGTCTGAGCAGTTCACGGCTGCAGTTTTTCTCTGTGCTATGTGGAAGAGCAGTGCTTTACAGTCAAGCAGTAGCTGCTGTTCTGTTCTTGACACAAACTGAGGTAAGTAGGTACTAAGGGTTCCGTGTGGCAGGACACCATCCCCCCTCCACTGCTAGACTCCATCAAATGGCTGCTGCTGGTGCTCAGGGCTTCCAGTTCATATGCAGAACTACTTCCCAAGGGTCACACCGCAAACCTTTGTCCCCTTCCCTCTCCAGGGGTTTGTTTTTTTTTTTTTTTTAAGGAAGCATCAGAGTCCTCTGAGGCATTTTATTTGTATGTATTACATCCCTAGAAAAAGAATCCAAGGATTTTCCCTCCTGTATGTTTTCGTCTTGCTTCTTCATGGTCCATGATGCCAGCTGAGGTTGTCAGTACAATGAAACCAAACTGACGGGATGGGAGCAGGTTATTCTGCCATTTTTCTAGATCTTTGAGTTGCACATCAAATCTAGGGCTGATCACTCCACACTTACTCAGCCTGCCTGTGAGGTTCACAACAATTTTCCCAGCCCTGTGATCATCAATGATTTCAAATTCGCCAATGTAACCATGCTTCATCATCACTGTTAGAAACCTGACGATGACTTTGGAGCACGGCCTAACAAGGACCTGGCGTTTGCCTCTCTTTTCGGCATTGTTGATACTCTTGAGAGCATCGGCCAGGACATTCATGTGCACCATTCTGGCGGCACAGAAAGATGGCGGAAAGAGCAGGGATTTGAATCTAGGAGTTGAGTGACTTTTTCTTTTAGACTTCAAAACTTAGAGTTGATTTCTCCCCTGCTTTCCTCAGTAGGGCTAACCTCTTAACCCACCCTTTCTAGACAATCTGCATATCAAGAGGGCCTTAATAGAATGGACCACTCTCAAGAATTTCACAGTGATTTTCAGAATCTCTTTCAGTGAAGAAAACATAGAACTTTCCTCTGTACTTGAAGTTAGAAAGCAAACTTGAGTACTGACAATCTTGCAGGAAAAAATAAATTTTAAATTACCCATCTGCCACTCTCTCCAGCCCCTAAATCTCTCTGTAGGCGGAGGTAGGGATTTATAGAATATAAAATGTAAAATTTAGAGTCTTTAAAAACCCTGACATTCTTTAAGATTGCAGATCTCATATTAAAGTAGAATAAATAGTTTATAAGATGGTGAAGAGTATAAGGTTGGTGTGGGGATAGCAGATGGGAGGACCTTGCCAGGTAGTCAGTCAGTGGCCAAATCATGAAGGCCGTTGTGTTCTTTGCTAAAGAAATTTGATTAATCTTGTAGTCAGTGAGGAACAACTAAAAGATTTAAAGATTTGTATTTTTAAAAGATCACTTTACAGAGGCAATTTAGTGGGGTTTAGGGGACGAGGGAGAAGGATCTGGGGAGATTAAGTTGGTTTCTGTGTTTTAATTGTCTAGGCAAAAGGTTTGGAGGATCCTAGCTGGAAATAGAGAGGAGATGGATATGAAAAAGTAAGAGAGAGAACCCGTGGGATACAGCAGATGAGGCAAAGAGGAAGATGTCCAAGATCATGTTCTTCCTAGATTGATTCTGGGTAGATAATCAATCATTTACCAGCACAGGAGGTAGAGAAAGGAGATTTGGGGAAAATAATGAATTTAGTTCTAGACATGTCATTGGATTCATTTTTAGTTTATCTTAAATAATCATGGGTTAAAAACTTTACCATAGACTCTGATAGAAAAATAAGTATATATATTTAAAACTGAGAGGCAACCTGCAAAGAAGACTTTGAGTGTTTTTCCATCTGAAGTTGTACACTAAATTGTTTATTTTTGTATTTGTGCTTAATACCCCAAAGTTGTAGGAGTCAGTGAAGCTTATGAAGATGCTGCCAATTGTCTCTGGTTGTTAACTAACTCCAAGCCTTGTGCGAATTGTAAGTCTCCAATACAGAAGAATGAGGGATGCAATCACATGCAATGTGCTAAGGTAAGTTAAAGAGGATTGTACTTGCTTTGTGGTTAGAACCTTAATTTGATTGTGAATCCAAAGGAAAAATACTGTAAGCATAAAAATCTTGTCTTTCAGAGTGATTCTAGGAGATTGTATTCCACATTCTTTGTTAATTAATGTAAATGTTGATGTATATTACTAAATTTTACAATCATGGTGAATGTTAAAAACAAAGGTAAGGATTCCATGGTCCTTGTCCAGATCAGAGATGCCGGAGTCCATGATCCTAAGAGAGTTCTGTGTATATGTAAATGTGTAAATGATCAAGTGCCACCTTACATGGAGATGTTACAAAGCTTATTTTGGAGCACACTGCTTAGTCTCGAGGTTCAAATCAGGCCCCAAGCGAACCCTTTAAGCCCAAATTTAAATCCTGTATAAGAAAAGTGCCCAAAGCAGTGTGCAGACTTAAGTTTGCTAATACAATCAATTAAATAAGTAACTTATTACTATATTGAAAGTGAAAATGTCTCTTGGCTAAAAATTAATAATTACTTTTAAAAGGTTACCCTTCTGACTTAGTTGCACAGAAAGAAACTACTGTATTTAAAAGAAATATTCTAGAAGTTAAGAATATTTTATTAATCCATGCCTACTTTCATGACTGTTTTTGTTTAATTGTACTGTCTCAATTTTTTTCCTTATCCTTGGAAATGCCATGTATATAAAAATATTTATTTAAAATTATTGAGAGAAGAACAATATAATTATTCTGATTTAGGATGTGAAAGAAACCCATACAGTTAAGATTTAGATAAAATACATCAATATCTTAAGTACTTATTGATTTTTTACCTTGAAGCTAATAATCATTACTATGACTTCAAAAATAATGACAGTTGCCAGATGATTTTATATTATAATAAATTAACATGAGTGAATTGTCTTAGTGAGACAGCAGTGATTCCTCAGAAGAAAAACTTTGTACAGTGTTCTGAATGCTCAGGAGTGCTTGTTAGTTCAGCTGATCGGAGCAAAATTCTTTCATTTATATGCAGTTGTATTTCCAACATTCATATTAGTTTTTTCTTAGACAGTCTGATACAGACTACATAGATGTGTAAAAGAAAATTTTTTACACAACAAAAGGTTGACCATAAAAAAATCAGCAGATGGGGTACTAATAAAAAGACCAAATCCACCATTGTTACCTTTATTTCAGTCATAACACTCACCAACAGTAAGTAGTTGATGAATACATATCAAGTAAATAAATATTTTCATGAACTAATCAGGCTAATGATACAGGGTAACTTATCTTAAAGTTTGCTTAAGCTTCTGTTATATATTAAAAGGAGCACTTACTTACATTCTATAAGAATAGTCTTGTTTTTGTTGTTGTTGCTCAACATTTTTTAATATTTGATTTAAAATTATATGTATGTAAATGCATACCTATTTCTTATGGTCAGTTTCTGTACGTCATCAAACAACATTGATTTCCAGCAAACTCAAGCCCTGCCCTATCTCATTCTGATAATTTTTTTTTTAACTGAAGGATAATTTTTACAGAATTTTGTTGTTTTAGTATTTGCATTCAACAGAGGAAACTGATGAGTAATTCTTTCATTCTTATGACATAAAAGGAGACATCTAGAAAGTAAAAGTTTTTATGCTTTTAGAGGTTTTTTTTTTTTTTAACTTTTAAGGTAGTACAAGAAGTCACATGTAATTGAATCCATATTATAACACAATGACTAAATGATAATATGCCTTTATTAGTTCTTCAGTGTTTATTATTATTCAATAGATAGTTTTTACTATCTGGAATCAAATTGTGAAACATTTTAAAATAATGACAGATTTGGCAATATAAAAATAGGTTCATTTTTTTTTTTAACTCAATTCATTTCCCTTTAGATGATTTTTTAGGAAACTATTTAAATTTTATTCTTACACGTTTTAAATCACTTGAAATTTGATCTGGCTCTGTGGAAAATGTATATGCTGCAACTGAAAAATTACAAATTATCAAAGTTCTATTTTCTTTTTCTTATCATAGAATGTAAAATTTCTTATCATATAATGTAAAATAATAATAGATAATTTTGCTCAACTCTTTCAGATAAATTTGAACTTGGATTTGAAATGGATTGATTTTCTAAGAAAATTTAATTTATTAAACTAACCCTAGAAGAAATATCCAAACAACCTCACTCCCCAGACGAGTTTTTTTCAACAATGTCTTCTTTAAAAGCAATAGCCCCTAACAGTTTCACAATAAAATTTTATCAAAACTTATGGAATAAGTAATTTCAATATGATTTGAACTGTTTCTGGGACAAATAGGAAAAAGGGAAAACCTGGAAACTTTTAGATTATTATTATAAAATGAGTAGAGCCTTGATATGAGCACTTGATAAATATTGAATGTTTGTGTGTGTGTGTGTGCACGTGCACATGCACACTGAATCCTGTCCAATTCTTTGCAATCCCAAGGACTGTAGCCCGCCAGACTCCTCTGACCATGGGATTTCCCTGGCAAGAATACTGGAGCGGGTTGCCATTTGCTTCTCCAGGGGATCTTCCCATCCCAGGGATCGAATGCACCTCTCTCGAGTTTCCTGCATTGGCAAGCAGATTCTTTACCACTAACACCACCTGGAATCCCCATTGAAAGTATAGATCAGTCTTACTTATGAATAACAATGCATGAGTCCTAAATAAGATATTGGAGGAGAAAATACAGATACTAGTGAATATAATCCAGCAGAGTACATTAGAAGAGTAGTTGACCATCAGTTATATCCAAATGAAAAAACATGTTTTTAATTTTTTAAAAGGTAATTAATCACATGGGGTTTATTTCAGGAATATAAGAATGGTTTGATATTTTAAAAGCTATTACTGTACCTCATCTTAGTAGATACAAGATGAAAAACTATGTAAATTTTCTGTAGATGCTAAAAAAGGATTTAACAAAAACTCAGCAACCATTTTTTATAAGACACACAAAGAAATAGGAATACACAAAATTTTCCTTTCAAGTATGACAAAAATAAATTTACCTTAGTCCAAAAATTAGCATGGTATTTAGTGGGGAAACTAGTGGTACTCTCCTAAAATTGAGAACAACATAAAAATGCTCTCATCACAAATATTATTAACATTGGACCGAGGATACCAGTCAACATAATTCAACAGTGAAAAGAAATTGAGGATGTAAAGATTAGAAATGAGGTAATAAAACTGTCTCTTGTTTTTTACAGACAGCATGATTGTATACCTAGAAAACCCACAGAATCAACTGAAAAACTATTGCAAACAATAAAAATTTAATTAACTAGCAGAATACAAAAGTTATATGCAGAGAGTAATAGCCTTCACGTGTTCCAGCAACATCCAGATAGAGTATATGCTGAAAGAAAAGACTTCCTTTATCTAGAAAGAAGCTTAAGAAATGTGTTAGAGTACCTGAAGAAAATGTTAAGACCCCTATCTTTAGGTCTTAGAAGTGGACAAACAAATGGAAAGCTAACAGAGTTCTTAGAAAGATTGCAACAAAAATACCAGCAGGTTTTATTTCTTCATCTAGACAAGTTAATTCAAACATTCCTATGGAGAAACAAAATAAGAGCCAAAAAACTCTGAAAAAGGGCAGTGAGGAGGAACTGTTGCTGCTGCTGCTAAGTCACATCAGTCGTGTCCAACTCTGTGCGACCCCATAGACGGCAGCCCACCAGGCTCCCCCATCCCTGGGATTTTCCAGGCAAGAACGCTGGAGTGGGCTACCATTTCCTTCTCCAAGTGAAAAGTGAAAGTGAAGTCACTCAGTCATGTCCGACTCCTAGCGACCCAATGGACTGCAGCCTACCAGGCTCCTCCGTCCATGGGATTTGCCAGCCAAGAGTATTGAGTGGGTTGCCATGTCCAAATAGTAGGCCACACTCTAAAGGCTCAGTAATTAAAACAGCATAGCTCTGGTACATGAATCTACAGATCAACGAAACAAAGCCCAGGGAAATAGATACATACATGGGGATTTAGTGTTGGAAAAAGGAAGCATCGCCAACCAGAAGAGAAATGTGGGCTGTGTAATAAATGGTATTGAGACAACTGGACAGCTGCATGGGAGAAAGTTTAATTCATACTGAATACCCAGATAAATTCTGAATAGATCAAAGATGTAAATATTTTTTAAAAATAAGCTGTAAACGTACCGCGAGAAAACATCGATTTTAATTAGGAAGATCTTTCTGACTCAAAATCCATAAGCATTTAAGAGAAAAAAAGGATATATTTTCATACTGGAATGCTCGTATTTTTGGCATTGTTTGAAAATTACAGTAATTAAAGAATTTTTTTAATGAGAAATAGGTTTTTTGTTAGATGTTCTGATTAAAGACCTTTTTAATTTACTCCCATTTTCAAAACCAGTTTGTCAAAGTCAACAGAAGTTTTCAAATACACTGGTAGAGCTTTAGAGACCAAAGTAAGATTACTATGCACGTGAAAAATGAAGCATTTGTCAGTATCTGTTTTTGTTATTTGGAAAGAGTATCATATTGATATTTTTAAAGGTTTCTTGAGATTACTTAATATTATTATTTATATTTTAATTTATCCTTATAAACAATAATTTTAAACTACCCCCACATCTTTCCATAGTGTGGATAAGGCCTTCAGAGAAGACCTGAAACAGAGGGCTTGTCTTTGAGAAGGTTTGTGTCCCTGGTCACACAGGCAGGATTGTTTAATCTCTTAACTGATTGATTAACTAGGAATTGAAAAGTAATTTGCATACCAACATGGGGAGATGTTTGCACATATGTTTTCTTTTGCAGTGCAAGTATGACTTTTGCTGGATTTGTCTGGAAGAATGGAAAAAACATAGTTCTTCCACTGGAGGATATTATAGATGTACTCGCTATGAAGTCATTCAGCATGTGGAGGAGCAATCCAAGGAAATGACTGTGGAGGTAGAGAAAACTGTTTAAGCCAAGACCTCTGGTTAAGCCACTTAATACCAGTGGAAGTATTTTGCATTTCTTCTTTTCCTACCTTTATTGTAATGAGGCATTAAATTCAATACACTTTTACGTAGCCTTTAATTTAAACAAAATGGCTCTATAAGCCTGAGCTCTTTTTTTTTTTATTTTTTCTTGTTTATATGGGTAATATCAGAAAAGACATATATCCCAGCATAACTCTAAAATGACTTAAAAATAATTGTAACATTATATCAACAATATGCTATGTTATTTCATACAGTAAGTATCTTAGTCTGCTTGGCTGCCATAACAAAATACCATAGACCAAGTGGCTCAAATGAGAAAAATGTGTTTTCCACAGTTCTTGAGACTACGAAGCCCAGGATCAAGATCTGTGCCAGTTCGGTTTCTGGTGATGACTCTCTTCCTGGCTTATGGACAGCTGTCTTTTTACTGTGTCTTCACAGGGAGGAGAGAAAGCAAGCTCTGGTGTCCCTTCCTCTTCTTGTAAGAGCACCAGCTCTGTTGGATTAGATCTCCACCCTCATGACCTTGTTCCACCTTTATCACCTCACAGGGTGATACCACAGGGCCTGTTTCCAAATATAGTCACGTTGGGGGTTAGACATTCAACATATGAATTTGATGGGAGACACGTTTCTGTCCATAGCAATAAACAATATAATAAAACATTGAAGATTTGATGACCATAGGGCTTGAGAGACATATTTACCTCACACTCTGGGAATAGTGGATTCAGTGGTTTGTCACAGAAAATACAAATGCAAGACTTTATCCTGGAAAGCGTTTAAAATGTATTGGTTATTATTTTCTCAACAAAGCAAGCAACAAATTTGTATGCATTACTATCTTTTACTAATAAAAATTTTGTGTGTGGTCAAAAAAAGCCAAATTTTAATAGCTAGTACTTTTGTTTATATTATAAAAGTCATTTGGACTTCTGTTTCTTAGGCTGAAAAAAAACACAAGCGATTTCAGGAACTTGACAGATTCATGCACTATTATACAAGATTTAAAAATCATGAACATAGCTATCAGGTATGTCCTATATCATTTCAGATGTACTGTATAATACTCACTGTTGTGAGTAAGAAAGAAAATGATATGTTTATTTCTATTTCTTTAGTTAGAACAACGCCTTCTTAAAACAGCCAAAGAAAAGATGGAGCAATTGAGTAGAGCTCTCAAAGAAAGTAAGTTATAAGTGATATATATGATAGTTAATATAAAATATCTGTCATGCTTAAGTCACTTCTTTGGTAGGAGATTAAGACCCTTAAAGGAATATATTATCTCCATTAGCTCATTTGGTAGTTTGGAGTTCTTTGAAGTCCAGAGTGCAATTTAGCATTTGAGGCCTCTGATTAGGTTTTCCACCTGGCTTACCTCACCTTCTCCTCAGCACACATCATGGTTTTGCTTACTCTGCACCATTGTTGATGCTCTACAATGTGGGCAAAAGTATATGGACTGAAAAGGCATCCCTGACCTAGTCAACAGAGCAGGATTCACAGGCTGTCCAGTTGTATGACTAACTCCCAAAGATTCTTGAGAAATTTAGCAGAGTGCCTTATGGAATGGAAGTCAAGTACAGGTTTGGGAGAAAATCATCTCATTGGTAAATAATGGACATTGGAGTCAAAAAGAAAGGCATGAGCCCTTACTTATGGTCCCTAAAATGGAAGTTCAGAAAGAACATTCCTAAAAATGGATTGAATTCTAGTTACATAATTAGAATATAACAAATACCTCACAGTGACTATACAGCATACAGGTTCTGGCATGTTTGTTTTAAAAAGTCATATTTTTTAAATTATAGCTTATATATATAAGGTTTTAAGCCTAAAATGCAATCAATCATCTTTATGTTTTTTTGGTCCATTTTATAAAAGTAGTGAGTACTAACAGCCTTTTCATGAGAATAACTTCCTTACTAAAACAATAACTGTAAGCTAAATAGCTTAGAATGGGACAAAAAGCATTAATAGCAGCTTAATCTCCGTGTTAATTACTAGTTCTTAGACCATACTAATGACATAACTATATCAAGCCAGTAGTAAACTCTTGAAGTGTTAACTGTCCACAGTAAAAATTGAAAGAAAAAATCCTCACAGATTCTACAGTATGTTCTGTCACCGATGTGTCCCTAATACTTAGAACAGCGCTCAAAACATGTAAATATAAAATAAATACTTGTAGATTTGAATTGCTGCTTCTGTTCAACTTTTTGGAGGTTCTAGCCAGCATAGTAAGATATAAGAAAGAATCAAAAGAAGATTCAGAAAGGAAGAAATGAAGCTACTCTTCCCTTCTTCTGCTCTCTCTCTCCCTGAAGTGTTCATTTACTGCTAATAGCGTTCACTACCCAGTTGTTCCCCCACAATGTTATATCTTTTACCTTACAATATCATTTTTGCAGAAGCATAATTTATAATTAGACTCTTTTTTTTTTTTAAGAACTTAGGAAGGCATTTGTTCTAAATTCTGCTAGGGACAACCTGAGAAACTTAGTAAAGCCTAGAACTTAAAGCTAGATTTGTTTACAAACAGGGTGAGAACAGAATCCAGGATCATTGTATGCTTTCCTTTAGGACTGCATTCCTGGGATACTGCAGGGGTGTGTTCCATTTATAAATGTATGCAGGTCACATAAATGCAAAATGTATGAGTTTTACATAGGTTTTTAGTCTGATTCAAGTAAATATTATGATATAGCTTCTTCAGTTTCTTCTTGGAGAAAACTTAGTTGTTTAATTTTATAACAGCATATTTACAAAGAAATTTTTTTACCATGCCTGGTTTACTTTATAGCTGAAGGAGCCTGTCCAGATACCACTTTCATTGAAGATGCAGTTCATGTGCTCTTAAAAACTCGACGCATTCTTAAGTGTTCTTATCCATATGGATTTTTCTTAGAACTTAAAAGCACAAAGAAAGAAATTTTTGAACTCATGCAAGTAAGATATCTTTTTTTATTAAACTTAAATGCAGTTATGATGAAAAACAGGTTTTCTCCTTTCTCAACCGCTTTACAACTAAGTTTCATTTTACTAGAGTGTAATTAACAATTTTGTTTCCATTTTTAGAATGTTTTTTAAATAAAACAAAAGTTACAGTAATAAACTGAAATTTTCTTTATGTTTGAATTTGTCACTATGTAGATTTGAGTGAGCTCTGAGCTAGGCAAGCATTTCCCACTGCAGTTATTTATTTTAAACTGGTTGAGGTTGAAATCTGGCCTGATAGAATTTTATCTTCAAAAGTGAAACTAACAGCATCACTTACTAGACAAGAACATTGGTATTTGCCAGTTCATTTTAACAGTGCAACTGAAAGAAAAACTTAGCGTACTTTTAAAAAATAAAACATTTAATTAAGCCAACTGACATGAGTATAGCCAACCAAGTATATTATACATTCCTCTTTTTTTGGAGTAACCAAACTTTCTCCTCTTGCTACGGATGTTTTTATCATCCGTTTAAACTCCCCTCTACTAATTTATGTCTTGTATTTCTTTCGATGCTTGATATTCGTATTCTCTATGAGGTCTTCCAGACGTAACCCCAGATCCCAAAGGTTTTGCCTTGCCTCACCTTCCTTCAGTATTTACATAAAGTCTATGCCATGTGGCCTTCACTTGCATGTACAATGCTTTGAATTTTATTAGTTCTTTTTCACACAGGCAAGTTTATAAACTTTTTTTATACAGCTGCGGTACTCACTACTGCTTTGTAATCCATACCAACTACATTGCTTATAAATGCCTGTTGAATGAATGGTGTTTTCCTAAAATTTACAAAGTAGAAACTTGTTAAATTGGAAGTTATTATGATAATTGGATTACTTTCTGATTTCAAAAGAGAGTTAGATTTAACCAGATAGATACTGAATTTGCTATTGACTTACCCATTTATCCTATAATTTTTTTGTTTGTTTTTTCTTAACATAGACAGACCTAGAAATGGTCACTGAAGACCTTGCCCAAAAAGTCAATAGGCCTTACCTTCGCACACCCCGCCACAAGATCATCAAGGCAGCATGCCTTGTACAGCAGAAAAGGCAAGAGTTCCTGGCGTCTGTGGCTCGGGGAGTTGCTCCTGCAGACTCACCAGAAGCTCCACGACGCAGGTAAAAAAGATACACACTGTGAACCTCACCCTAGCACCAGCCACAGAGGCAGCAAGTGTATTTTTTGTCCAACTGGGATTCATATTCCTGAAAGTTACTTATACCTGAAATATTGATAGCTTATAAAAGTATGTTAACTTCTTTTTGGTGATTTTTTTTTTCCCCAGTACTATTTCTGTTTTTCTTGTTATTTTTTGTTGGTCATTGTGCACTTTCTCAGACTAAATTAAGGTAGGTAAATTTCACACTTCAATGAACTCATAATTCAAGCATTCTAATGTGTCATTTTGATAGTCATACACATGATGTAGAATTTGGAAGGCTTGATATTTTCTGGTAAAAAGTTGTGAGGAAATTAGAAATCTGATGTTAGTAAAGTTTTGTAATTGATCCACATACTCATCCATTAAAGAACAGTTGAGTTTGGTTGTTTTATTTCAGATACTTATACTGACATAAATTGAAGCATATTTTCTTGTTTGTACTAATTATAAGGATTAGAAATTCCTTGGACCCTTATTTTTATATAAACACTTAAAAATAGAAGCAATCATAAAAATACTCTGGTATAGCATGGTGATTTTTAATTTTCCACCATTTTACATAAACATAAAACAACATAGAATTTGAAAGAATTATTTTAATTATATTCAGTAGTTGGTCTTTGGTTAAGCAAGTTCCAAGCAAAGGAGTTAGAAGTAGTGTTCAAAGGACAAGGGTCTGATTATTTGAACTTTGTTGTACTGATAAGAATCAAATGGTGTGTCTGATTTCTTTGTAGCTTTGCTGGTGGAACATGGGATTGGGAATATTTAGGATTTGCATCACCTGAGGTAATTGTTTTGTGGGGGTTGGGTTGGGTTGGGTTGGGTTGGGTCAGTTATAATTTTCCTTAGTGCAATCCTGCTAATATTTGCACCCTCATTTGTTTATTCTTGCCTGGAAAATCCCATGGACGGAGGAACCTGGTAGGCTAAAGTCCATGGGGTCGCAAACAGTCAGACACAACTGAGCAGCTTCACTTTCCCTTTCACTTTTTCTATTCTCTAAATATCCCTTTGAGGCTGTAAACAGTGTTTTTTCTTTCCTTTATTGTAACAGTGCCTCAGCAGAGCCTACATTTACCTTCTTATGATATTTAATTATCATCACACTATTAAATGCATACCCCCTCTTATAATTTTTAATTACTGAATTTTAATTATGGGAGACCAACTTAGGGTATATTTTTGGAAAATATCTTTAACAGAAATAGGAATTTTATGTATTAGTTCAGTCTGAATTTATAAAAAGCATAAATACAAAATCTGTTTTTTTAAGTTACTGAAACAACCTGTTAGAATTGATTTATAGTCAGTTAGGTGAAAGCTTAACATTAATGTTTTATGCAGAAAGAATGCTTTGATCATTTGCTCTTTGCTTCTCTTTAAGATGTTCACAATCTTCTTGTTTTCATTGTTGTTTATATCCCACTTTAAAATAAGAAGGTCCATAATACTGCAAATAGCAACAAAAACAAGATAAAGTGAAAATCTTAAACACATTGCTATTTTCTGAGATTTAGATTGCCACTGTCACTGTTGAGTCGATTTTAAATGGTTTTAGCAGTTCTCTCTACTTTGTTCTTCACACAACAGTACACCATTCGACACTTTGATATAACCTTTTAACTTAATTCTTGTAAACTATGAAACCTTTATCATTTATAGCCCATATAATATCTGCAACTGAAAGACAATGGAATTGATTATTACTCATAAATGACTGTGGTTTATTTAAATCAGATACTTTCTCTTTTCAGCTGCTGAGAATACTTGCAATCACCTTGTGGCCTTTTGATATTGGTAGATATATCCAAAACAGCATTGACTTGAGGAAAAATTTGTGCTTAGAGCTCTGATATGAAAATTTTAAAGTCACTTAAATTTTTAAAGAATTTTTGATATATTAATGAATTTTCTATTGTAGAACAAATTATGAACCTTTTCTTTACTTGAACCTATACTTTATTATTTCTGTGTTATAATTTCAGCTTTGGGGATAGTTTGGAAAATTTCCACCTTAAAGGAGGAATAAATAAGCTTCAGTTATCAAAAACAGAGTACAAAGATTTCAGTATCAAGGTAGAAACACAATAGAGCAAAAATATATTCACAATCAGGTATGCATCATCTTGAGACGTCTGACTATGGCAGTAACTTAAAGAATTTCAAAATATTTGTCCTTGAATATTGAGAGCCTACTAATATGATTGACACAATTTCATTTTAGTAAAAATAGAGAAGCTTTTTATCTCACGTGTGAATATTTCTAAATAAAATTATTGAGCTCTTGTTCTCTAGGGATTGAAAAAACGTGAAATTATAAATAATATTTTATTCTTAAGAATAATTAAACTTTTTTATTCTTTAAGGTATTTGGCACATTGAGCACCAAGCTTTTGTATAAACATTGAAAATCCAAAGAATTACCATGCCACATGAAATTTTAAAATTTGTCATGTGTGTGATTATCAAGTATCTACCAAAATTATATCTTTGAAAATTAGTTCTTTGCCTTTATATAGATTATGAAAAAAATAATGTTACCAAACTTCAATAGACTTTTAGGTTGAATTTATATTTTTTGTTAAGGTTAATTACATCTTATTCTTTTTAAGCTAAATTGAATGAGTCATTGACAAGCATCAGTATTTGTTTTGTGCCACTTTAAGGGCTGTGGGACTTCCCTGGTGGCTCAGTGTTAAAGAATCTGTCTGCCAGTGGAGGTGCTCCATGAGACATGGGTTCGATCCCTGGAAAAGGAAATGGCAACTCACTCCAGTATTCTGGCCTGGAGAATTCCATGGACAGAGGAGCCTGGCAGGCAGCAGTCCATAGGATCGCACAGAGTCGGACACAAATGAGCAACTAAAACAACAACAAAGGCAGTGGAGCCCAGGGGAGACAGTGTGATCAAGATGTCTCAGGGACACCAGAATTCAAGGTCTAACCCTATAACTTAAGGTCAGCTTAGGCTGTACCTTCCTTCATTTCTCATCTTTCAAATATGGATCCTGATATCTACCCCCATGGAAGTTCTGGAAAGATTAAAGCATCTGTTTTAGTCACTGACAGAACTGGTGTTCAATAAACGGTGGCTGTTATTATTTACAATAATAAAAAACTCCTGGCAGCTTTTCCCCCTATAAATCCTAGAACTTCTCACTCTTCTCTGTAGCCATAACACTCTCAAACCTATTGGAGTATTCTGACTAAAGCCTTTCATATGCTTACTTGGAGATCTTAGGAATCCATGGAAGTTTTCAGACGAGTTTACTTTTATGAAAACAATTTTTTAAAAGTCTATCACATGGTGAGAGAATGCCATTTGATTTTTTTTTATCAGAATAATTATAACAAGTTTCTTTTACCGTTGTTTTTCAACTATTTAGTTTTCTTCAATGGAAATACATATATTCTATGAAATAGTTTATTTAATTCTGAGTAACTTTGTACCATCACCAAGTGTACAAAGTAAACAGATTCTTCCTAAAGATAAATCTCAAGTTCCGTTCAGTCGCTCAGTCATGTCCGACTCTTTGTGACCCCATGAACCGCAGCACGCCAGGCCTCCCTGTCCATCACCAACTCCCGGAGTTTACCCAAATTCATGTCCGTTGAGTCGGTGATGCCATCCAACCATCTCATCCTCTGTCATCCCCTTCTCCTCCTGCCCTCAGTCTTTCCCAACATCAGGGTCTTCTCAAATGAGTCAGCTCTTCACATCAGGTGACCAAAGTACTAGAGTTTCAGCTTCAACATCAGTCCTTCCAGAGAACACCCAGGACTGATCTCCTTTAGGATGGACTGGTTGGATCTCCTTGCAGTCCAAGGGACTCTTCAAGAGTCTTCTCCAACACCACAGTTCTAAAGCATCAATTCTTTGGCGCTCAGCTTTCTTTATAGTCCATCTCTCACATCCATACATGACCACTGGAAAAACCATAGCCTTGACTAGATAGACCTTTGTTGGCAAAGTAATGTCTGCTTCTTAATATGCTGTCTAGGTTGGTCATAACTTTCCTTCCAAGGAGTAAGCATCTTTTAATTTCATGGCTGCAGTCACCATCTGCAGTGATTTTGGAGCCCCCCAAAATAAAGTCAGCTACTGTTTCCCTATCTATTTGCCATGAAGTGATGGAACCGGATGCCATGATCTTAGTTTTCTGAATGTTGAGCTTTAAGCTAACTTTTTTGCTTTCCTCTTTCACTTTCATCAACAGGCTCTTTAGTTCTTCTTCACTTTCTGCCATAAAGGTGGTGTCATCTGCATATCTGAGGTTATTGATATTTCTCCAGGCAATCTTGATTCCACCTGTGCTTCTTCCAGCCCAGCGTTTCTCATGATGTACTCTGCATATAAGTTAAATAAGCGGGGTGACAATATGCAGCCTTGACATACTCCTTTTCCTATTTGGAACCAGTCTGTTGTTCCATGTCCAGTTCTAACTGTTGCTTCCTGACCTGCGTACAGGTTTCTCAAGAAGGCAGGTCAGGTGGTCTGGTATTCCCATCTCTTGAAGAATTTTACACAGTTTATTGTGATCCACACAGTCAAAGGCTTTGGCATCAAAGGAAGAGGAACCAGGGATCAAATTGCCAACATCTGCTGGATCATCGAAAAAACAAGAGAGTTCCAGAAAAACATCTATTTCTGCTTTATTGACTATGCCAAAGCCTTTAACTGTGTGGGTCACAAAGATAAGTCTCAAACTGGCATAATATTTCGTTGCCATCTTTGTCTGAGAAATGTGGTAGTACTTGGTGGTCCTGTGAACCATGACGACACAGTCATCCAGTTTTAGATCACCAGCCTCCAGGAAAAAAGGAAACAGTGTCTCAGCTCAGCAGTAAATTTTAAAGAACCTGGTTAATCTCTCTGGACACTTGTAGTATCTTATGTTCATTTATTTCCAACCTGATAGGTTGCCTTCCATTCTTTAATTAGAGTCCAGCTACTTACATAGATAAAGGAGAATTTCACCTGAGTCATACGATGTGAAAGTTTTACTGGGATTGCAAAACTTATTCTCATCTATTTCTGTTACTTTCACAATATAATCATATTGAATATTCTAGAGTAACTAGATAATCATAGTAACTAGATAATCACAAATCATAAACTAAAATCATATTTTAGTGTGTATCACTCAAAGATTCTACAATGATCCTCAAAATTAGCCTTTGTGTGCTGGTATCAGGGCTTCTCTGGTAGCTCAGTCAGTAAAGAGTCTGCTTGCAGTGCAAGAGACCCGGGTTCAATCCCTGGGTCAGGAAGATCCCCTGGAGAAGAAAATGGCAAACCACTCCAGTGTCCTTGCCTAGAAAATCCCATGGATAGAGGAGCCTGGTGGACTGCAGTCCATGAGAATACACAGAGTTGGGCACGACTGAGCGACTAACACACACATGCTGGTATCATGTACACTGGTCTGTCTGTCACTAAAATCTGGAAAACGACATGTGTACCCAGATGATAGCAGATAGTCCCAGGTTCTGCCTCCAGTGATAGCAAACCCACTTAAAACTGTTATCACAAATGTGAAATAGGCTCGGGGACATTTGCCCACTTCTGTGTCTTCCCATATGCTAAATTGAAAACACTTTGCCTTGCCTGGGCTACAGCCCAGGCATCACCCTACATATGAACTAACACAGGAAGGAAGCCAAGTAGTACCTTATTTTAAAGGTAACCTCATATTCTTTTTTGCAGTGAATATGGTTTGTAGTAGTCCCAAAGAATACCAGATCCATCAATCTTAACAAGTACTTAACTGTGTGTGCTTTTGTTTTTCCTTTTTTTTTTGTTTTCCTGTTGCATATATCACAGTC
This sequence comes from Bos indicus, assembly GCF_029378745.1. Lineage (NCBI taxonomy): Eukaryota > Metazoa > Chordata > Mammalia > Artiodactyla > Bovidae > Bos > Bos indicus. The sequence continues at coordinate 10,079,471 of NC_091763.1, forward strand.
CTTTTTTAAAAACCAGACCTCCAGAGAGGGCCTAACTCATATCAGTAAAATCTTTCTGATATTAGTTATAACTTCAGATGACAAGGTCCAGGCATATGAAATGAGGCTCAGTTACGATCTAGCATTGGAGCTTGCAAGTATTCCGAATTTATTCAGACAGCTACAGTGGTTATGTAAAATTTTTCTTTTCCATTTTACCTTTTCTGTTTTCCTTGGCATGGCAAAACCTGAAGTTTCTTTTTCTAAAGCCAAGTGATTTTATAATCTGTGTATAAAATCACACATTTTTTTCCTGGAAAAAAAGTGTATGGTTGGTTTTATTTGCATTTTAAAATGTGCATGCTCTCCCGTGTTTTATAACCTGTGGTTTATGCAGGAATATGCTGAATTTCAGTATCGGAGGAGGCACAGACAACAGCGCCGGCGAGGAGACGTGCACAGTCTGCTGAGTAACCCTCCAGACCCCGACGAGCCAAGTGAAAGCACTTTAGGTGAGTCCTTGCATTGCGTTTGTTGTAATCTCTTAGTTCTCTTGCATGTCTTCGAAAAGTGGCTAATCTAAATGTTGTGAAAGAGTTTGTAATTTAGGTATACAGTCAGCATGCAGGTGCTTCTAATGTCACAGGATGCAGAAAACCAGGGCGATTAAAAACATGGACTGGGGAGTCAGACAGACCTGAGCTCATGCCTCCAGCTCTGCTGCATGTCACTGTGAAGCTTTAGTCCCCCAACCTCTCCAAGCTTTGGTCTCCTCATTCTAAAGAAGCAACAGCAGTAGTGTCGCTTTGTGGGCTTGTTGTGAGCATTAAATGAGGCAGTGTCTGTAAAACCCTTAAATACGAATAGCACCCAGCGAGCACTTGATAGATTGTAGCTGTTGGTTACTCTTAGTGTGTTCCTGAAATATTTTTCTCCTAACCTCAGTTTTCCTATCAACATTTTTAAAATTCCTAGTAGTGAAGATAATTTATCATCCTTTAAATATTAAATTGTTAATTGAAAATCTTCCAACTACAGCAGTGTCAGCAGCTCATCTTTAATATATCAGGATCGACAGGGTTAAAGATTAGCTTTGGGGGCTATTGTAACTTGCAAATTCTTTAGTTTTAAGAACTCTGAAAACTAAAACACCTTTCTTGTTGCCTAAGGGGAAAAAAACAAACACTTGGTAGCACTTGCCTTTATGAATAGAACGATGTATAATCTAAAGTTGTAAAGCCTGATCATGGATTTGAAATAATTGTGTTAGATATATATTGTTGCTTGTGGTGAGACATTATGGATGAAAAATCTCTGAAAGATGAAGTGAACTTGTGGCCCCGGGTTTTCACCAGCGCTCAAAGAGAAGTCATTGATTTAGTTAAAAAGATGTACGAGGCCTGATGTGACTAAACTCTCTGGCACTGCTTGCTTTGACACAGATCTCCCAGAAGGTGGCGGTGGCCGCAGGCCAGGCACCTCCGTGGTAAGTTCTGCATCTATGAGTGCGCTGCACACCTCCTCCCTGCGTGACTACACACCCGCCAGTCGCTCCGAGAACCAGGACTCTCTTCAGGTAGCCTTTCTGGGCAACTTCGTCGCCCCTGCCTTTTGCTCTTTCTCCCTTGAGCCTGGCTTCCTATTTTTACTTCTGTTGCTCTCCTTTTTCTCCCTTCCCTTCTACAATCTTTGCTTCAGAGCTGTACTACAGGGAAAGATTTTTCTATTTCAGATTTACACTTAAGTAATTTATTTTCTCTTTAGCATGGGCAAGGAGAAAATTAAAATAAGATTCTAGTAGGTCAAAAAGTTCTTCTGTATAAATAGAGGTACTATTAATCATCTGTTTGGTAAAAGAACAGTGGCAGACCTCACTGGGTTCAATCATTTTTCCTTTTAAATTTTGAAGTAATTTTACTTTCTTTTGCCTCAGGCTCTGAGTTCCTTGGATGAAGACGATCCCAATATACTTCTTGCAATACAATTATCTCTGCAAGAATCTGGGCTGGCCATCGATGAAGAAAGTACAGACTTTCTCAGTAATGAAGCATCCTTAGGGGCAATAGGCACCTCTTTACCTTCCAGACTGGACTCCGTCCCCAGGAACACAGATAGCCCTCGAGCTGCATTGAGCAGCTCTGAGCTATTGGAACTTGGTGACAGCCTCATGAGACTAGGAGCAGAAAGAGACCCATTTTCAACTGACACCCTGAGTTCCCACCCTCCCAGTGAGGCGAGAAGTGAATTCTTCCCCTCATCCAGTGACCCTGACTCAGCCAGCCAGGACGCCAACATCAATGACAATCTTCTTGGCAATATCATGGCTTGGTTTCATGACATGAACCCTCAAAGTATTGCTCTGATTCCTCCAGCAGCTACAGAAGTCAGTGCAGATTCTCAGCTCCCCTGTGTCAAAGATGAGTCAGAAGGTGTGAGGGATGTGGAACTGATGCCTCCAGAAGATTCAGTGTTTGGAGATGCTGCGATCAGTGAAGGTAGAGGAACCCAAAGAGGAGAAGAAAATGCTTTGGAGGGAAATATTCTGGCTGGGGAAGCAGCATCTCAAGCTGGCGACAGTGGTAATGAGGCCGCCAGCAAGGGGGATGGTTCCGATGTTTCAAGTCAGACACCTCAGACCTCAAGTGACTGGCCTGAACAAGTACACTTAGTATGAACTGCACATCTCGGGGCTCTAGTGACTTGCAGGTACAGATGGTATGCTAGTGGAGTATGCTTTACAGAGACTTGATCCACTTAATTCCAACTAATTATAAACCACTGACATTAGGATTAAATGTGAAGGAGTTCCCTTGAATGGTATAGCTTCATTTCTGATTTTAACCTGACAGGGAATTTCTTCTATATTTAATTGGATAGCTTTTCCCCTTTATGCTGACAAACAGAAGAGCTGGAGAGATTAACACAAATGGAATAAATAGCTTAGATTCCACATTCGAAGAAAATGCAGTCCTCTGTTTAGATCAGCAGTACTTAAATTGAACATTAAATGAAAGGCTTACTTTCTAATCCTTGGGTGGTTTTTCCTTTAAAAAAAAAAAAACTGAAGGTTTTCTTCATTTCAGAAGTTATTTTGGACAGACCTAATATTTCATTCCTCCATCTCTCTGTGCTCTTCTGTAACTTTCCTTCTTCCTTTTTGTCTGAGCGGTGTGAATTGAGGTAGCCAAGGCTTCTCTTTAGCGCTGCGTCTACCACAGTGTAATTGATTTTAATTTCACATGAATCGGAGATCTCTTTTCATGTCTATTTACAGTCCACTCGTGCCAAACTCTGACTCGTGCGCTGACAAGGCGTGCAGGTGTGCCGTGTCCCGGAGGGCTTCCAAGCAGTCTCAGCCTTCCTGGAAGTAACAGGTGCCACTTGGTAGCAGTGATGTTGCAGAATTTAGTGGGCTTTTGTTGCCATGGAGACTGCATTTAAATAAATGTAGCCTGTAGCTTAAGTTAACTAAATCTAATGCTGCTGTTCAAAACAGTTTATTTTAATATTAAAATACAGTTGATTAGCAACAGCGGTGCTGTATTTTAAGAGACACTTTATTGGAAGTGCAATCATAGTTCTTTGTTTTCACAATTTTACAGTGCATTCTAATTACTAATGGGTGCAATTACTTTTAATGGTAAGTGTTTTATAAAATAGAAAAAAAAAAAGTGGAGTTTTCATGAGTTATAGTAAATCCCACAATTATTTAAAAAAAAAAAAAAAAAACTCAGTAAAGCATCCTGCGCAACATGTTACCGTGCCTTTGCCTCACCTCAATGGGTAGTTGCCAGTCAAGTAAGTAATTCCAACTTCAATGTCTCTTCTGAAGTAACTATGCTGTATGAATTGCAAAGACCTCCATAAAACCACCCATGGCCTTGCCTTTACAGTAAATATAACAACTAAATGTTCAATCGGTTTGTTTGACTAAATCGCAAATGCTGACGTGTTTGTTCTATTGCACAATACTCATTTGCTGTGTGATTACTGTTTAGTGTTGGAAAAAATCAACTTCCTAGTTACCAGTGTCTTAACTGTGAAGAAAATGCTGGTCTTAGTTGTAATTAAGATACAGTGGTACAGTGTGTAATTAAAACTAGAATAAACTGTTGGAATCGCTGTTTTACTTACATATTACGAAAACTAGCATAACATAAGCAAAATAGATATGCAACACTCTATTTAATGTTTTGCCAGATTCTTATCAGAAATCTACAGATACCAAAATTCCAGTACCAAGTTTGTACAGGCAAGTCCTGGGATGGGTGAAAGGTTATGTTAGTATTAATATCCACATGAGCTGAAATTAACAATTTTTGATTACTTTTTGTCCCAAACCCTGCTTTTGAAATTTCCTTGTACTTCGAATCGTATGGCTCAGACATTATATTAGAGTATTTAATATTCCCCTCTTCCCTTAGGATAAACTGTGTGGGAATTGCTACTGTGCCATGGATATCGGAAGTCCACATTGGTTTTTATTTCCCCAGCTATCAGAAACATTGATTGATATCAATCCCTATTAAAATTAGTTGGGGAAGATATTACCTTTATCTACAGTGTATTACTGTATATGAAACTGAAATAGTCCATTAAAGGATTTTTTTACAAATTTAATTTAGATTGAAAATATCAACACCAATCAGTTTTTAGATCAAGTTGTAATTTTTCAGTAGGAGGAGTCTGTGTCACACTGAGGCGGCTGCAGAGCCGCGGTGCCGGGAGAAGGAGCGCCGTGCTGGCAGTGTCGTCGAGGCTTCTGGTTTCACACTCTTGTGCAGCTCCCTGTGTTTCTGTGGTCTCTCCTGAGCATGAAAAGGATCAGTATCCAATTTGTATTTCCTTGGTACATATTTTAAAAACACAGTCACTGACTTTACGATTCAGAAATAAAGTTTGGCAAAGCCTATTTTGTAAACAAGTTAATTTTATAATGTAAGAAAAAATTACTCTAACCTTGACTTGTTATTTGCACTTTCATAGTCTATACTTGATACATTCCCACTTTATATACAATAGGATTCTACAAACGTGTAGATGTTTGGCCAAATGAATGCTGTTAATAATATGTAAAATTCTTTGATTAAACATTTATTACTTAAACTACTTCACTTTTGTCTCATTATAGACTTTGTTTAACCAAGTCAGGAAGCTAATCTTCTTCACATTAAATTCCCTCTAATACGATGGGGTTAATTTGGTTCTTATATGTAATAGATTAGTTCCTAATATTTTCTATACTAGCCTGCTTACTGAGCATGTTATACCCCAGAGATAAGCCTAAAACGTTGCATGATAATGTGTTAAAACGTTGTGACTTCAGCACTCATTATTTTTAATCACTGTAACTTTCAGAAGAAAACTTACGGTTTTTCCTTGAAGTCTCTAATAGAAACATAGAAAAAGAATTTTAAGATAGTTTGTGAAATTGCTTAGGATAGGAAAATTTTTTTATGCCATATGAATAGAAATGCCTGCTTCTCAATCATTTAATTGTTCTTTCCCGTTTAAGTAATTACAGCAGCCCCCAGCATCTGAACTTCAGTGCTCAGGCACAAGTCCCAGACCCCCAGCTGACGCTTCACAACATGTGCCCATGGTAACCTCTGAGAGTCGTCGTTTTATTTGCGCCTGTCAGTTTGTGGATCTCAAGCTTTAACTCCAGTGTCAGTATGCAGAATTACTCTTTAAATGTTGTTTATTACAGCCACTGATCTCATTTCTGTTCCCTTTTTAGTTGTTGGATCATGTTGCTGACCTTAATGAAATTAAAATCTGGTGGCTCAGTGGTAAAGAAGCCCCACGCCAATGCATGAGACACGGATTAGATCCCTGGGTCGGGAAGATGCCCTGGAGGAGGAAATGGCAACCCACTCCAGTATTCTTGCCTGGAGAATCTTATGGACAGAGGAGCCTCGTGGGCTACAATCAACCCATAGAGTCAAAGAGTCGGACTCAACTGAAGTGACATAGCACGTACTGTGGCTTACCTGTTAATGAAATTGCAGTCTCAGACTTACTGAAATTTGATCATAATTTTTAAAGTTACAGTTAGTAAATTACTAAAGAGTAAAATTTTAGAATCTAAATATCACATGATAATACCAATTTGGGTTTTTTCCTTTTTTAGGCTGAAATTAAACTCCATAGGAGAAAAGTATTCATGTGCTTGGCTCTGGGGCTGAGTAGTAGTTGTATCTCAGCCCTGGGTTGTGGTTGTAATTACAAGGTCATCACCTAGCAACAGTATGTTACTGCCTTATCAGTCATTATCCCCTTCTCTCCAGTAGATTTCTTTCTGGAAAGATGTGAGTAGGCAATGGCATCCCACTCCAGTACTCTTGCCTGGAAAATCCCACGGAAGGAGGAGCCTGGTGGGCTGCAGCCCATGGGGTCGATAAGAGTCGGACACGACCGAGCGACTTCACTTTGACTTTTCACTTTCATGCATCGGAGAAGGAAATGGCAACCCACTCCCGTGTTCTTGCCTGGAGAATCCCAGGGACGGGGGAGCCTGGTGGGCTGCCGTCTATGGGGTCGCACAGAGTCAGACACAACTGAAGCGACTTAGCAGAAGCAGGTCTTTCCAGATTATTATGTGATCATTCTTCTAAGAACTGGGTCTAGTCATGCTTAAAGAAAGATGGACCAGAAGAGTTTCCTAAATTTAGCTCTCTGTTGTACTTAGGAATGACAAGTGGCTGACACACTGCTGCTGCTGCTAAGTCGATTCAGTCATGTCCGACTCTGTGCAACCCCATAGGCGGCAGCCCACCAGGCTCCCCTGTCCCTGGGATTCTCCAGGCAAGAATACTGGAGTTGGTTGCCATTTCCTTCTCCAATGCATGCATGCATGCTAAGTCGCTTCAATTGTGTCCAACTCTGTGCGACCCCGTGGACAGCAGCCCACCAGACTCCTCTGTCCACTGAAATCTCCAGGCAAGAATACTGGAGTGGGTTGCCATTTCCTTCTCTAAACCAACTGAGTGGTGGCCAAACTTAAGAAGAAATTACTCTTATTCAGTCTTTAAAACTGTAACTTGAAAATATTCCTAATCAGGATATAGATATCATCTCTGAGCCAGCCTAGCCTTCACAAGGCATCAGTTTACAGACAAGCTGGGAGAAAGATTCATGAGGAGTAAACAATACAGAAAATGGTAGTTATGGGATGAGACAGTCCAGTTCTCCTGGGCCTCTGAAGTGCCTACACGTCTTGCTGAGTGTTCCAAGACTATGAGAACTGATGAGGGGTTTGCCTGAGCCACTTCTCAGCACTTATATCTCTCCTAAGCCTGGGGACAAGAAGCAGGTTTGCTGTAAAAGTGTTGGATTCCTTGCTCTCTCTTCCTCAGCTGTGACACAGACCGCTGCGTGCTTGGCGTTCATCCAGGCCTGCGGTGTTGCCTGTGGGAACTGGGGACCTGGAAAACTGACATAAATATGCAGACACTCACTCTGCATGCTGCACACGCCTCTGATCAAGGATCCTGTGTCTTCCGTCAGCATCCACAAAACTGACAGGCTAACTTACTGGATAAAGTCAAACCTCAGATGGTTTCGGCAGCAAGGTTTGGAATGCTGACAGACACTTTTCTGGAAGGTGAACCATTGGGCCAGGTTTGGGAATATTAGATTCCCTGGAATCAGTCTGGTAGTCAGTGCTGTCAATCAAGATGGATTAAAGATGGGGGGAGGACAAGTGTCCCCACTGGCCTAGCTTTTACTGAACAGGAGTTGAGTTAATGTTTACAGGCTGAATGGTAAAAATAGGGTTGAAACAAACTGTCCGAATATGCCTTGATTGTTGCCAACTCGGGCATGCAGACAAGAAGGAATGCTTTCATGACAAAGGGCCAGCAGTGCCTGTGAGGGACAGAAGGTGCCAAGGACTACAGGCTGAGCACAGAGGCGCACGTGAAGAAGAAAGAAGCCCCTGGACTGTAGTTTCCTCTGATACGGGCAGGCATCACCACTGCCATAGGAGAGAGTTTTGCTGGTCTTCAGGCACTGGCAGGGAGCAAGGGGTGGGGGTAGGGGGAAAAGACCAAAACAATTAAGTTTCCCACCCAGCAGCCTACCTCCCCCACCCCTGGCTTCCTTACCCTCTCAGCTAAGGGACAAGGTGATGTGGCATCCATTTACCACCTTTTGTTTATAGCTCCTGACTCACACAGTTTAGACTCTTCAGCTCGGAAAAGGGAATTTCTCCTTAGTGGAGAAGGGAGGCTTCCCTTGTAGTGGAGCTCTTTGGCTGATTGAAAGTCACGCTGCTCCCAGCTCTGAAGGTCTAATGGAATTGACATGTTATGTGCCCACAGGTCCCTGTCTCATAAGTGTCAGTGGGGCTGTTCTTACCTAGGAACTGCTACATGCGTCAGTCTGATTTCGGTGTTGACCATCTGGTGCTGTCCATGTGTAGAGTCTTCTCTTGTATTGTTGGAAGAGGGTGTTTGCTGTGACCAGCACATTCTCTTGGCAAAACTCTACTAGCCTTTGCCCTGCTTCAGTTCACAGAAGAACTGTGGAAAAAAGATCTTCACGACCCAGATAATCATGATGGTGTGATCACTCACCTACAGCCAGACATCCTGGAATGCGAAGTCAAGTGGGCCTTAGAAGGCATCACTACGAACAAAGCTAGGGGAGGTGATGGAATTCCAGTTGAGCTATTTCAAATCCTAAAAGATGATGCTGTGAAAGTGCTGCACTCAATATGCCAGCAAATTTGGAAAACTCAGCAGTGGCCACAGGACTGGAAAAGGTCAGTTTTCATTCCAATCCTAAATAAAGGCAATGCCAAAGAATGCTCAAACTACCGCACAATTGCACTCATCTCACACGCTAGTAAAGTAATGCTCAAAATTCTTCAAGCCAGGCTTCAGCAATACATGAACTGTGAACTTCCTGATGTTCAAGCTGGTTTTAGAAAAGGCAGAGGAACCAGAGATCAAATTGCCAACATCTGCTGGATTATCGAAAAAGCAAGAGAGTTCCAGAAAAACATGTATTTCTGCTTTATTGACTATGCCAAAGCCTTTGCCTGTGTGGATCACAATAAACTGTGGAAAATTCTGAAAGAGATGGGAATACCAGACCACCTGACCTGCCTCTTGAGAAATCTGTATGCAGGTCAGGAAGCAACAGTTAGAACTGGACATGGAACAACAGGCTGGTTCCAAATAGGAAAAGGAATACATCAAGGCTGTATATTATCACCCCACTTATTTAACTTATATGCACAGTACATAATGAGAAACGCTGGGCTGGAAGAAACAAGCTGGAATCAAGATTGCCGGGAGAAATATCAATAGCCTCAGATATGCAGATGACACCACCCTTAACGGCAGAAAGTGAAGAAGAACTAAAAAGTCTCTTGTTGAAAGTGAAAGAGGAGAGTGAAAAAGTTGGCTTAAAGCTCATTCAAGCCTGTCTAGTCAAGGCTATGGTTTTTCCAGTGGTCATGTATGGATGTGAGAGTTGGACTGTAAAGAAAGCTGAGCACCAAAGAATTGGTGGTTTTGAACTATGGTGTTGGAGAAGACTCTTGAGAGCCCATGGACTGCAAGGAGATCCAACCAGTCTATCCTAAAGGAGATCAGTCCTGGGTGTTCATTGGAAGGACTGATGTTGAAGCTGAAACTCCAATATTCTGGCCACCTCATGTGAAGAGTTGACTCATTTGAAAAGACCCTGATGCTGGGAGGGATTGGGAGCAGGAGGAGAAGGGGGCGACGGGATGAGATAGCTGGATGGCATCACCGACTTGATGGACATGGGTTTGGGTCACAGAGTCGGACACAACTGAGCGACTGAACTGAACATGCATCAAGGTGAGAATGGGGCCTGCGTCCCTTCCGATTCTGCTTCTTTGTCCCCTCTCCTGTGGTCCAGATGAAACAATAAAGAAGTGCAACAAGAGAAAGTGAAATCACTCCTTTTGTTAAAGACTTGGTAGCAGCCCAAGTACTCAAGCCATTTCCCAGCATAACATTGCAGCCTGCCTGACACAGCCACCCAGTACTCCAGTTGGCTCCTAGGCTCTTCTTGAAACTGAATGCCTGACCCCTGCAGGCCTTGGGAGTCACTGATGTCACTGATGTGACATCTCCACTTTGGGGTGGGTTGCCTGGCAACCAACATGGACCCAACAGGCCTTGCAAGTCAAACAAATGGTAAGTTAGAGAGCATAGCCAGCCTGACTGCTGCAACAAGTATTTTGACTACGTGAAAAATCAGTAGCTATCTTTGGGGGTATATTTTGTGTATATCTTCATTTCCTAAAGAAAAACCACTGGCTTCCTCAGGGGTCTCAGTCCACAAAATGCCTGGGTTTGGTTCAGTTGATTATTAGCAACTTTAGGAAAGCCCAGCAATATTTTCCTATAGCTGTAAATAATTCTGAAATTGTGAAGTATTCTAAAAATATGGCAAGGCAAAGGAACTGAAACAGCTAAAACTATTTTGAAAAGGAAAAAGTGGGAAAAGTCACTCTACCCATTTGCAAAACTACGGTAATCAAAACTGATACTGATGGAGGGATAGACACACACATTGATAGAATGGAGAATCAAAAATAGCCTCCTTCCCATATCATCAACTGATTTTGACAAGTGTTACAACAATGCTACAACAGAGGAGGGACAGTGCTGGTAAATAAGGCAGGCAAAAATGTGAGCCCCTGAGTCGTGCACTGTACAAAACTTGAACTAGATCATAGATAATATAAAACTTCTGAAAAAAAACTTCAGAAAAAAATAACAGAATATCTTTACATTCTAGGTTAAGCGAAGGATCTTACACTTGGTACCAAAAGCATGATCCATAAAAGGAAAAATTTATAAATTGGACCTAATCAAAATGTAAAGCTTTGTTCTGCAAAAGACCTTATGAAGAAGATGAAAAAATCAAGCTATAGACTGGGAGAAAATGTTTGCGAACCACATATCTAGAATATATAAAGAACTCTCTAAACAGTAAAAAGATAGACAATCCAATATAAAATGAAAAAAAGACATTTCACCAAAGAAGACGTATGGCTAACAAATAAGCACCTGAAAAAAATACTAACATCGCTACAGAGTAGGAAATGCATGTTTAAACCATAGTGAGACACGCTACTGGAGAAGGAAATGGCAACCCACTCCAGTATTCTTGCCTGGAGAACTCCATGGACAGAGGAGCCTGGCGAGCTATAGTCTATGGGGTCGCAGAGTCAGACACAACTGAGGGATTAACACAAGGCACGCTACACACGTATCAGGATGGCTCAAATGATTAATAGTATCAACACCAAATGCTGCCAAGGATGCAGCTGGATCACTCATACACTGCCTGTGGGAATGGAAGACAGTACAGCCTCCCTGGGAAATAGCTGAATAGTTTTGCTAAAAACCAACTACACTAACCATATGACCAAGCATCAACTGTTGGATGTTGATGACAGAGAAGTGAAAATTTAGGTCCACAAAACCTGTACACAATTGTTCATAGCAGACTGAAGTCCACCAGAATGTCCTGTAGTAATGGCATGCTTTACTGCAGTAAATGGAATATTTAAAGGATGAACTAGTGACAGCTTGTAACAAGTGGAATGGATCTCAGGGGAGTTAAAATCGTCTCAAAATGTCACACACTGTATGGCTTCATCCATTTAACATTTTTAAATGACAGGTGGTTACCATGAGTCAGGGATGTGGAGGGGAAGGGAGGTGCATGTGTGAGTCTAAAGGGATAGAAAGAGGACCTCTGGTGATGGTGCAGTCTGCATCTTGGTTACCATAGGGGCTACACGAGTGTACATGTGATAAAGTGACAGCTATACATAGATTTCACACACAGTGTCAGTTCACTGGTTTTGATATTGTACATTATGTAAGAGAGAACCACTAGGGGGCAAGAGTACGCTCTGAAGTACCTTTGCAACTTCCTGTAAATCTATAATTATTAAAAAATATATATAATTATTTCAAAATAAAATTTTAAAAATCTAAAAGGTGACAGGCTACCCTTGGCATGTGTTGTCCATTTGCTGACCCCTGCTTTAGTGCAACAATCAGATAAACGTTACCTTAGTGCATTATGAGTTAGCAGAGTCCTACAACTTGCACACCATTGACGATTTTACATTTTCAGCAGTTGATTTGTTTCAAGGACTTTGATTAAGCAAAAGATACCAAAACTGCCAACATTTGTGTCAAATGCATGGCATGGCATTTGGGCCATTGATATTCTTAAAGTGACATACCAATGTTAGAAATGCCATGGCTAACAGCATACTAGCCTTTAACATGAGTAGTTTCACCAGGGTCCATTTGTGTATGATAGATTTGCTCAGCAAACCATGCCTAAAGCTAAATGAGGGAATAGCCATTTGGGATAACACAAAGAACAAAAGTTAAAAGTAAATTATAGGCCCAGCATTTGTGGGCATTATGAAAGTATAACCTAAATTTTTCTATGGATTCTTTTTCTTTAAGCTTCCATTGCCACATTCTGGACACCTTGGGTTGATTTACAGATGTGCTACCCATCATGGGCAAATCATGGACTGTCTTCTCAAAAGATGAATTTCTATCATTGAGAGCAAAGTAATTACTCATTTCATAGGCTGACCCTAAAAGGTATGTCTTGCTCAGAGTCCTTATTAAATGCAGAAGTCAAAAGTTTGTCATAGGAGTGTTAGAATCTCTTTTAATTGAGTCACCACTGAGTCACCACCAGGGGCTTCCCTGGTGGCTCAGATGGTGAAGAATCCGCCTGCAATGCAGGAGACCTGGGTTTGATCCCTGGGTTGGGAAGATCCCCTGCAGGAGGGCATGGCAACCCACTCCAGTATTCTTGCCTGGAAAATCCCCATGGACACAGGAGCCTGGCAGGCTACAGTCCATGAGGTCACAACAAGTCAGACACAACTAAATGACTGTCAATCTAAATACAATATAATAATAGACTTCCATGTGATGGCACGTACAGTAGACTCAGAATGGACTCTTGGGAGCATTGCTGAGGCAACAAATGTCTAATGTGTGGGGACAGCAGAAATGTCAATGGAGAAATAAATTGACCAGGTGTCCCTATAATGTGCAGGAAGGTTGTTTTGATGCCAGAAGAATATGCACACCTCAAGCTTCCCAGGGGAATTTGCTTTCTCGTGTGGAAGTAGTTCCCCGTGACTTTGGCAGGTATATGTGTGCATGGTGATATTTGTTGAGACAACCCCACCCAGGAGCTTTACAGGGCCCTAGATTTCTTTTTTTTTTTTTTTTTCTGGGTGGCTGTAAAGTCCCTTTCTCTGCTACTTGCTCACATTTCAGAGGTTACATCAATCTTCAGGACTTTGCTGGTAATAAGAGAGCACAAACACTGTAAAGAAATTCTACCGCAGGAGTGGAGATATGGCTAATTTGGAACAGGTCATCAAATTCAGGTGGGTGTATGTGACTATAGTGCTTGTTACTTAAGTCCATATGTCTTATCTGAGATCTGTATGTTCAGTTAAATCTAGAAATAAAGCTCCATGATAAATCTAGAGAGACTAGAAGATGTCATCTGATTTCCGCATCCTATCCCCCACACAATCCATCCATGCTAGCAATGGCCCCTGCTTATCTTCCTGCCAGACACTGAAGTAGTTCAGACCTCAAAGGTTGGCCTGGGAGCAGATATTTGTTTGAGATAGAAACAGATCTCTCTAGATGTCCATCAGCAGATGAATGGATAAGAAAGCTATGGTACATATACACAATGGAGTATTACTCAGCCATTAAAAAGAAAACATTTGAATCAGTTCTAATGAGGTGGATGAAACTGGAGCCTATTATACAGAGTGAAGTAAGCCAGAAGGAAAAACACCAATACAGTATAATAACGCATATATATGGAATTTAGAAAGATAGTAACAATAACCCTGTGTACGAGACAGCAAAAGAGACACTGATGTATAGAACAGTCTTATGGACTCTGTGGGAGAGGGAGAGGGTGGGAAGATTTGGGAGAATGGCATTGAAACATGTAAAATATCATGTATGAAATGAGATGCCAGTCCAGGTTCGATGCACAATACTGGATGCTTGGGGCTAGTGCACTGGGACGACCCAGAGGGATGGTATGGGGAGGGAGGAGGGAGGAGGGTTCAGGATGGGGAACACATGTATACCTGTGGTGGATTCATTTTGATATTTGGCAAAACTAATGCAATTATGTAAAGTTTAAAAATAAAATTAAAAAAAAAGAAACATCTCTCAAGATAGAATTTACTTCTCCAGTCTGACTTGAACCCAAGAGAAAGGCAGACTTCTTTGGTTCACCTTACTCTTAAGTCAGATGGCAAAATATTCCCACCAAATGTCCACATCAAGAGAAGAGAATGGAGTAAATATAGGTTTCTATAATCAGCTTTATTCATGTAGACAGACATTGTTTACAGTTTTAAGTAGTACCTGGAAAACTTCAACAAAGTAATGAGCATCTTACAAATGTTTGTTAGTAAGTACTCATGATGAGTTTTATGTACTCATCTTTTAAATTTATAAAAATCAGAAAATGTCCACCAGAAAGTTTTGTAATGTAACACTGGAACTAAAAAATATATAACAGCTATAGCTACTATCTACCAAATGCTTGCTTTCATTTGACAAGAAAAAAAAGTATTTTTGAAATTATTTTTTAAAATAGAGAGACTTATGGAGTGATAACCTCTGCAGTCTTCACAGCCGTCCCTCCTTCCCTCTCTTCAGCATGAGCCAGCCTTGCCATGTGACTACCGTCCCATTCCAATCAGTTGCAAAATAAAAAGGAAAAGGTTGATTATGTCCATGTAGATGTTCAGGGCAGCAAAAACATACTCTTCAGGGTCCAGGTCAGAATGATGATGGCGCCCTCCCACCATCAGCTGCACATCCATCACCAAGTACTTAAAGAAAAGAAAGAAGAATTAGCTACTTAAAGTGTACATTTTGATCAAAGAAGTGTCCTGAGATTACCTGGAAAGCATCTTACCATCAGTAAATACATCACTAAAAGTAAATTTGTAGCTAGAGATGTTATTCTTAGAGCCTCAATCATTCACAATCTCCCCAGGTTGGTGCTCTATCTATCAAAGCCAGCGCTTCACTCTCCTGAAGCCAGTAGGACCAAGTCTGTGACCCCTCCTTTCCTTCCAAGTCCAGAAACCTCTGTGCCTCTCGTCAGTGATGTGGACCAGGTGGGCTGATTGGACACAGAGAGAAACTACAAAATGCCCTGTGTTTGTGACTTTCCAGCATGTTCTCACTGAAAACAAAGAAGGAAGAGACAGATGGTTCCCTGACACCTACATTACCCAGAGCAGTAGTTCTGGACTCTCCTTTGGGTGATAGCATTTTTCAAAGCCTGACATTGGAGATGGCTTTGTGATCATGTCAGTATTTCCAAAATAGAGTGAGGAGAAGATTTATGTGTGGTTAAATAACCCCCAATTAAATGTCTTAGCTCAGCTGTGGTAGGTAAAATTACAGGCTTCTTAAACATCAAGAAGAAAGTCGGAGAGTCCTCTCACCCTTGTGTTTGTTGCAAAGTGAGCAAATGTGGGCAGCGCAAGTGCGTTAGAGGGAGGAAGGGAAAACAGGCAGCTCCTCGGGCCTTTCTATGCAGACTGTGGACTCGGAGTCCAGTGCCGTGAGGCAGCGGGGCAACCTTGGCACTACAGGGAGTTCTTGGGGTTTTAAAGATTCTTGAAAATAAGCTGTTTTATTTATTTATTTTTTTGAAAATAAGCTGTTTTAGAACAACAGCCACTATAGTGAAACCCATCCCCAGTAGTTCATGTTATCAGCTCTCCCCGGGTCCTGGTTCCCACTCAGGCTTCTAAGAATGAAGAGGGGAAGAGGAAAAAAGAACAGGAGGAAAAGGAAGAATTGGACACCTTCTAGGTAGCCTCTTATCCGTTCATGATAGACATCATCTCATATAAAGTGGGAACGACCTAGCTGAGGCAGGTGAGATTAACAGAGCCTCCAAGAAGGGAAGATCGCTCTGTGGCAAGTGGTAGAGAAGGGAGTCAAACCCGAGGCTGGGGGTTGCCAAGGCAGCTCCCTCACCTGGACCACTGAGTCCCATCCCACTTATCCTCCCCCTCCCAATGTCTGATTCCAGCAACTTTGTGCAGAAAAAGCTAGAATGAACCAACCACTCCAGTTTGCCCAGGGACTTCACGTGTCCTCAGTAACCCCTCAGTCCCAGGCAAACCAGGACAGTTGGTCATCCCTGAAAAAAGGCCCCCAGCAGCTGAGCTTCCAGCCTTGCCCCAGCCTCCATCTGTCACCCCGGAGTCCTGACTTCTATGGAAAAGTGCTTTTCTTTCTCCCTCCCCTCCAAGAACTGCTGACTTTATCTTATTTCTTCTTATAAGAGAGATAATGACTCCTAATCATTTCATGTGTTGGTAGTGAGGAGTGCAGAGTGCACCTCCCTGGTGAGGGTATGTGTTTGAAGGCAGACAGGGAAGTGGGAGAGGAAAGTGAGCTGGGATCAAGCTATTTGCCCCCTGGCCCCAGGGAAAGAGGACTCAGGACACCATGCCAGAGACAGCTAGCTCACGGGGAAGCCCTGATCAAGATTTGAAGCCCCAGGCACATTTAGGGGTTCAATGAACAGTCATAATAAGGTTGTAGGATACAAAGTTACTATACAGCAGTCAATTGATTTCCTATATGCCAGCAGTGAATGAGTGAAACTGGAGATTAAAGCACAAAAACATTTCCACTAGCATCCAAAAAAAACTAAATACTTAGATATAAATCTAACAAAATATGTACAAGAACTGTATGAGGAAAACTATAAAGCTCTGACAAATGAGATTAGGGAAGAACTAAATAAATGGAGAAACATTCCATGTTCATGGATAGAAAGACTCAATATTGTCAAATATCAGTTGTTCCCAACTTCATCTATAGATTCAACACAACCCCAGTCAAAATCCTAGCAAGTTATTTGGTGGATATTGACAGACCACTGCTAAAATTGATATGGAGAGACAAAAGACCCAGAATAACCAACATGATACTGGAGGAGGAGAACAAAGTTGGAGGACTGATGCTACCAGACAAAAACATTTACTAGAAAGTTGTAATCAAGATAAAGACTTAACGAATATATGGATCAGCAGAATAAAGAGCAAAGGCAATACTAGTCTCTTCAACAGATGGTGCTGAAACAACTGGGCATCCACATGCCAAAAAAAAAAAAAAAGGATCTAGACACGGACCTTACACCTTTCACAAAATTGCTCATAACAGGGACTCCCTGGCAGTCCGATGGTTAGGACTCTGTGCTTCCACTGCAGGGGGCGCAGAATCAATCCCTGCTCAAGATCCTGCATACCACGCACCATGGTCAAAAAAATTAAATAAATAAATTTTAAAAAATAATGAATAATAGACTTATATGTAAAACATATAACTCCTAGGAGGTAGCATAGGAGGGAATCTAGATGACCTTTGGTATGGTGATGTTTTCTTAAAGTATTATCCATTAAAGAAGTAATGGATAAATTAGGCTTCATTAAAATTCGTATTTTCTGCTCTGTGAAAGACAATGTGAAGAGAATGATAATACAAGCTACAAACTGAGAGAAATTATTTGCAAGAGAAACATAAAGGACTGGTACCCTAAATATACAAAGAACTCTTAAAACTCAACAGTAAGAAAACAAACAACTTGATTACAAAATGGGCCAAAGAATTTAATAGACACCTCACCAAAGAAGATATATAGATGGCAAATAAGCATATGAAAAGATGCTCTACATCTTATGTCAACAGGAAAATGCAAATTAAAATAACAATAAGGTACCACTATGCACCTATTAAAATGGCCAAAATCTGAAATACAGATAACCTCACATGTTGGTGAGGACGTGGAGCAACAGGAACGCTCATATACTGCTAGAGGGGAATGCAAATATTGCGACCACTTCGGAATACTGTCTTACAGAACTGAACATACGCTTACTGTATGATCCAGTAAATGTGCTCCTTGGAATCTTCCCAAAGGAGCTGAAATCATCCGTCCACACAAAGACCTGCACACGGACGTTTGTAGTAACTTTATTCATAATTGCCAAAATTTGAGAGCAAACAAGATGCCCCTCAGTAGATGAAAGAGTAAGTTAATTGTGGTACACCCAGATGGTGGAATATTATTCAACATTAGAGAGAGATGAGCTACCAAGCCATGAGAAGACATGGAGGAATTTTAAGTGCACATGCTAAGTTAAAGAAGCCAATCTGAAAAGGCTTCATGCCGTATGATTCCTACTGTATGACATTCTGGAAAAGGCAAAACTTGGAAACAGTAAAATAACCTGATTAGTGGTTGCCAGGGGTTGGGGATCAGTTTGGAGGAGCAAAGAGGCTTTTTAGAGCAGTGAAAATACTCTGTATGGTATTACAATGATGGGTACGTATCATTATACATTTGTCCAAACCCGTAGAATGTAGAACACCAAAGAGTGAACCCTAATGTGGGTGATTGTGATATATCAATGTAGGTTCGTTCATCAATTGTAGTAAATGGTACACTTTGGTGGCAGATGTTGACACTGGGGATGGTGATACCTGTATGGAGGCTGGGACATCTCTATATCTTCCTTTCAGTTTTACCGTGAACCTAAAGCTACTCTAAGAACTGTCTTTATAAAAAGTAAAAAGGAGAAGGAAGAGGATGAGAAGAAAGAAGGAGCAAGTCAGCGGGAGGGCTTCCCAGTGAATTACTGACTCCGCTTGACTCCAGGCCTAGGAGAGGTCTTAAGGCCCTGTCAATGCACATGCATACTCTTTATCAAAGAAAGGGAGAAATGGACGTACGAGTGAGAAGATCACAGTTCCAAGTCCAGCATACAATAGATGCAACCACTGCAAAAAGAAAGGATACAACGATATGTTAAGAGCAAGATGGGGAACAACACAGGGGGTCACTTAGGTCACTGCTGTTAGATAAGATGCTTAGAAAGTCAAAGCTGTGGGGAAATTAGTTTTTCTTGAACATAGTCAGTCGACAGTATCAACTCAATTCCATTCAGCGAGGAGGTGAAAACTAGCTGTTATGTATATCAAGTCAGGGTCATCGAGCAAGTACTAAACATCTCGTGCATAGTAAGGCAAACGGGATATACTGAGTATGTTTCCTTTTTTGCCCCATCCACACAGGTCTTCTAGAAAAAGTGCCCTCCCCTCAGCTCAGGGAATATTGTGACCCTCACACAGCCTTGCTAGAGCTGATTGACAAGAGGTGGGAGCTGCCACTCCAACAGCAGTGACTCTCTTGACTGACCAGGAAGCTCTTACATGATCAGGATCATAGAGATCCTCTGGGCCAGGTGGAAATCAGTTCTCATGATAGAGGGATCCAGGCTGCCATTGGGTGATTAGCACTAGCTGGATTAGCTAGTGCTTTAAAGCTGAGATGACCAAGAAAGGGCAGTGGGGTTTCCATTTCTGTGAATTCTGGCTCTTCTTCCCATCTAGGAGCTCCATGAGAATCTCTGGGCCTTTGCCTTGAGCCAATCTGAGTGGTATGTGTTCCTTGCCACCAAAACAGCCCTGATCAGCATATGTGACAAATTGATCTAAATGCTGCAGAAGAGACTAAGGAAGTGGTGTGTACATCATCTGAGAAACACAATGGCATTCACTCCTCAGGATGAGAGATGGGGAACCTCTGCTAACCAGAGAAGGTTCTTGAGGAAAAAGAGAAACCAGGGGCCAGCAATACACTGCATGAGGACCCCTGTTCTCAGACTGAGCTGGGTGTGAGAAGACAGCTGGCACCTGCAGTCTGAAGGATTCAGAATTGCCAGGGCCCATCAGGCGTGCATGCTTAGCTGTCCGACTTCCATTTAATCATATGCTTAAGATTATATATTATTGGTATTTGTGACAGGAAATTTAGAATGCAAACTAGGGTTCATGTATCTAGTAGGAAATACAGTTTCTTAACTGCTCCTGAGTGGCATGGTAAAGATGTAAGGAACCCACCCACCACATAAATATGTGTATTATTACTACAGTATCTGTGCCACCATCAGTAACAATAAATGGAGAACTATGGCCTTTAAAGACATATCTATGACGTCTTTGAGTTTATCTCCAAAATCCAGGCAGAAATACTGATTCTATGTCTGAAGTCCATTTAGCAATGCCACTTGTTGCCACAGGAACTCTTTAATTCAGCAGCAGGACCAAGTTGGCCCTGGGGCTTTAGACAGATGGTCACAAGCCCCAGGCCAGTCCTCTGTGAGCCTGGCTTCCAGTAGGGTCTCCATACAGGGGCCACTCCAGGCCCCTACGAGACGTGGGGCCAGACCTTCTCATTCTGCCTCTCCACTTGCACACTGGACTCAGTCCACGGATGGTGTGCGTGGTGGAAAGGGTGTGACCGCCAGATCACACAGACCTCACTCTAACCCCACTCCTGTCATCTACTCCCTGGGTGCAGTGTGGAGTGTGAATTCTTTCATTTCTCTGAGCCTGTTTTCTTTTCTATAAGATTAGATGAGATATGTACTTTTCAGGAATGTTGTGAGAATTACCCTTGATGACTTTGTGAAAAACATATAGGCCTATGTATGATATCTAGTAAGAAGGCAATGAATATATTAAAGCAAAAAAAGAAAAAAGAATGGAAGGAAGAAAGCTGGAATTGGAAAACGAGGAGCTTCCTCTAGGCTGCTGCTGTCAGAAAAGCAAGCCCATCCATGCTTCCCATCTGTGCACCCTCGTTACTTCAGACAAGCAGCACCACGTAGGGAAGTTGGAATCTGATCTGCCCTGTGGGTTGGTCACCTCCGTGATCCTCTTAGGGGAGGACAGCTGCTATCTCAGGTTGGAGCTCGATCTTCACACCCAGACCTGCTGTCAGTGGTCCCCCCACCACACTGGTGTGGCAGGCGACCTTGGAGACCTCCAGCTATGGGGAGGGGCATGTAATTGACCAGGGCCCTGGTGGCCGCGCAGTGCGACCCACTGCAGTTTCCTTCCTGGCTCATGCTTTCCCCTGTCCATCACTGGTAGGGGGCAGCAGAGCCTTCCTGGGAGCCCCAGGACCCCCTGATGGGCTTGCCAAAGCCTCCTTAGACGGCTCGGCATCCAGCAAGCTCCCCTCTTACGGCCCTCTCCTCCAGGGGGCTCACGTGTGCTGTCGTGTTCTGATAGCTCTTACAGCCCTTGTCACCCCCACGCTCTTCGTAGACCTTTCTCCCACCAGTGTCTGTGCAAGTTTCACCCATCTGGTGTCTGCTTCACCACACAACCAGCACTTCACCTGATATTCTACCGGTCCTCTGAGGGTTTCAACGGAGGGCCCACTTACATATGCTCGAATGAAGATTAAGATAATTCCATAGATGATAAGTACGAAGAGTAAAACAAACAGCATTCCATTTAGCAAAGTGAAATCCCACTGAGGAAACATAAAAAAAAAAACACAAAAAACGATTCAATTATCATCCATAGGAATTTCAGGGTATTTAGAGATGTATCTCATACCCCCTAGGCAGAAACTGGCACATTTGCTAACAATGTACCCTGGCTAATCCCGAGAACCATGGAAATCCATTAGCCCTACACACTGAAAAATACTACATAAAAGGTATCATGCTTCTTCAGGAGAGAGAAAAGGTAAGGTATGGATGAAATAACGGGAGCCACAAATTTGCAGTTTTTTGAAACTAGGTAATTGCCACATGGGGGTTTGTTAAAATATTCTATTTGTGTGTATATCTTTATAAAATTTTCCTTAATAAAAAATGTACACTGAATAAGTAGGATGTAAATTTGTAAGTATAGTATGATCATAATCATTCATATTTTTAAAAGCATGTGCATAGAATACATTAATGGCATTCAGTAGATGAAGATATTAACTGGGTACCTTTCTCACATTTGTATGTATCAATTTTAGTGTATACATTTCAGTAGAAATATATATACTAAGCTTTCAAAACTTCATGATCCTTTTGTAAACCTAAAATTTATTAATGTGCTTTTATGAATCAATAACCAAATCAGCTTAGAGAAGATTAGCATTTTTAAAAGAAAGAGGAATATGCATCTTCTGACCTGAAAAAAAATTGGATTAGGAAGCAAAAGAAGATCCTCGAATCCAATGTGTTTTCTTGCAAGCGGGTTTTCCTAATTCCTCTATCGCCCTATATCACTCCCTGCCTTCAGCACACCAAGAGAATAAAGTACCAGGTCACCGAGGCTGGTTCTTGGGCCGGAAGCATCGGCAGCGCCTGGGAAGTGAACCTTACTGAGCCCCAGCCCAGACCTTGTCTTCACAATTCCAGGCGTGGCGCTCAGCAGTCTATGTTTCACAAGCTCTCCAGGTGACCCTAATGTCTGCCAAGAAAATTCGTCTAGAGCTGTGCTTTCAATATACATGGCTAATAAGCACTGGAAATAGAGCTACTTCAAACTGAGATGGCTGCAAGTAGAAAGTACACACTGGATTTGAATTTTAGTTTGAAAAAAAAAGAATGTAAAATGACTACTTTTGTTATATTGATTAAATGTTGAAATAATAACCCTTCATATATATTGGGTTAAATGAAATATATCATTAAAATTAATTTTACCTGTTTCCTTTTACTTAAAATTTTTTCTGATGCGGACCGTCTTTGTAAGTCTTTATTGAATTTTGTTACAGTATTGCTTCTGCTTTGTTTTCTCTTTTGTATGCAAGGCCTGTTCTCACAGCTCCCTGACCAGAGATGGAACCCACACCCCCTGCACGGGAAGGCGAAGTCTTAACCACTGGGTCTCCAGGGAAGCCCCTCTTACGTTTTTAGCAAGGTCACTAGGAAAGCCAGAAGGCAGAAGACGCGGGCTCGGTGGAGGTGAGGCCCACAGGAAGCAGCCAGCCAGGGGGAGGGGGAAGCAAAGCGGGTCAGGAGGGGCAGGGGAAGACAGTCACACACTGCCTATGACAGAAAGCTGCTTCAAAAATACGTACTTTTGTTTGAAGAGCAAATAGACTGAGTGATAGCGTCACCAGAGCAGTTGCTGCTGTTGCCCATAACACTTCCTCGACGTGATAGAAGCTAAAACCAGAGACTGTGATTATTATTCACGTAACATTACAAGAAAAGCACGCACACACAAATGAAAAAATGTGTATCAAAGACTTACACTGACACGGTTCCTAGCAGCAAACCTTGAAGAACTGTCTAAAAAACAAAATTCACAATAAATCAGAAGCCTGCTTCCCAAGGCGCCAAATCCAGAAGGGCTGCTTTGAGGTATGTGTGTGCTGCCAGGTTAGAGGGAACTAGCAGGAATATTCATGATCTTAGCGCACAAAGCTATAGGCTATGCCACATGGAAATAATGGAAATAAACATTTTCTTAATGTTCTCCCTAAGACTGACAAGAAAAAATTCTCATATGAGTAAAAAGTTCTTAGAATACAATAGTAACTTTCAGCATATTCAGTGAGTTAAACTGAAGGTGAAGGTAAAGGTGAAGTCGCTCAGTCGTGTCCGACTCTTTGCAACCCAGGGACTGTAGCCTACCAGGCTTCTCCGTCCATGGGATTCTCCAAGCAAGAGTACTGGAGTGGGTTACCATTTCCTTCTCCAAGGGGTCTTCCCGACCCAGGGATCGAACCCAGGTCTCCTGCATTCCAGGCAGACGCTTTAACCTCTGAGCCACCAGGGAAGCCCGAGTTAAACTGAATATGTTATTAATTAGGAATGTAGAAACCAAGGTATAAGCTTTATCTGTAGACCATACTGTCATTAATCAAATGGGACCATCCACACAAATCTTAACATTTTATCAGAGCAGGATGTGCTATTTCTATTAACGCCTCAGCAACTGTTTCAGTACTGACCTTTCCCATAGTGCTTGAATGAGAACAAAATGTGTCAAACCTCAGATGTGGGATGAAGATTGAGACCTCAGTACCTGGGGGTGGGGCTGGAGGACACTTACCTACAAAGCACGCAGCTGCACTGGTAGGTGCCAATCCTCAACTGTGAAGTGGGCTGCACCGGGGCAGTGTGGGGACTGTATAGGGGTCCGAGGGTTCCCTTGGTCCACATGAACCAGGGATGGGGCAGCATGGGAGAGGGAGGAGCTGAGAACCAGAGGCAGTCAAGCCAGAGGATGAGACCAAGAAGGCAGTGATGGTATGCCTAAGCCCACAGTCGGGCTCCAGGACTGTCTGGCAGGGCACTGAGAACTGCAGTTGGCAGTGCTCCAGGGCCTGAGGACATTCCCAGCTGGCCAGATGCTCTGTCTTCTCCAGTGACACGAGGAAGCTATTCTTCCCAACATGTAATTCACATTAGACAATGCAAGATCCTCAGATTTTCAGGATGCAAGATGCAAGATGCAAGATTCTGAGTGCTGAGAAACACCGTTGCCCATGTATTCTTACTCACATTGACCACCAGGAGGCGCAGATCCAAATCTAAGCTGATCAAACTCAAACGCTCGGGACTAGGCATTTTGTGCACTAATCTCACCTCTGGCTTCATTTGCCTTTCCTTATTTTTCCTTCCATCAGATTTCCCCACCAACTTATCTTCTTACGTTGCGTGTATTTTTGTATTTTTATAAGCTACCTCAACACTGATATGGAACCAGGTGAGAAACAAATGAATTGGTGAGTAAATCTTCTCATGGAAGGGTGGTCAGCAGTTCGTGGGAGCAATTGCATAGAGTCTGACTTTCTTTCCAACTCACTGAACCACAGTGAGATTTCCTCAGAGGAGCAAGGAATTTTCTTAAGAGGAGCAAATGCTTATTGTCAGTGAGTTCACTGCCTCCAGGAGGCAAGAGTGTTGGCCCAACTGGTATAAACATTAACAGAACAGAAACCTCAATTACAACATAGTCAGAAGACGTTGAAGTAGAAGTAAAATAAATTTTACAGAGAAAGTTACATTTCTTGTGCACAATTTGTGAACTAAATGTGGAACTCACTCTCCATAGCAAAATGAGTTTGTTGTGCCTGACAGAGGACAGTCGGGTTAACTGTCTTGGGAGACTCGGGAGCAGGCCTCTCAGAGGCAAGTTTGCCGGCCCAAAGGAGTAGCCGAAGGTTCCCAAATTCTCTAGCTTGTTAAAAGGGTGTGGAGTCCACCTCATATGTAAGTTGACTTCAAAATTCATCCAAGAGAACATCTCACAAGTAATTTCAATCTTCTTATTCCATAGGAAGATTTTTCCACAAAAAAAGGAATAATGGGATGAAAATATATCTCAGAGGTGAATGACAACAGATGCTAAAGAGGTTTACTTACAAACAATCCCAGGAGAATGTAATTCGCAGGCACCTGGCGGCGGAGATTCCCACAGCAGGCGAGTACAATAAATACAACAAAAAAGGCCGGCCTGGGGAGAATTTCAAACCATGTGATATTTGCTTCCAGGGCTTATATCATGTGATATATTACAGGTAGAGAGATACAGAGATGTTTGATCTGATGATAAGTATTATAAAGAAAAATAAAGATTATTATCTTTACCTCTTTTATTTTTTTTTTTTTTGGTTTTAAAACTAACCTTTCCATTGCCATCCACACACAGTTTGTGGGTTCTTTAAAAAATATTTTTACTTTGAAATAATTGTAGATTCACAGGAAATTGCAAAGGATCAGAGGTCCTGTGTAACCTTCCCCCAGTTGGCCCCCCATTTTACATATTTAAAGTAGAATACCCAAACCAGTATGCAACACTGGTATAGCGTGTATATATGTAATGCTATGTCATAGACCTGTGACACAAATCTGGGTGCAGATCCATGTAACCAGCACCACAATCAAGGTGTGGAACTATCTCATCATTAAACTATTGTACCATCCCTTTATGGTAACACACACACATATACACATGCACTCATAAAGCCCTAACTCCCAGCAACTACTAATTTGCTTGTTTTTCATCTCTATAATTTTGTCATTACAAGAATATGTTCAGTTCAATTCAGTTCAGTCACTCAGTCGTGGTCCGACTCTTTGCGACCCCATGAATCGCAGCACGCCAGGCCTCCCTGTCCATCACCATCTCCCAGAGTTCCAACAAACTCACGTCCATCGAGTCAGTGATGCCATCCAGCCATCTCATCCTCTGTCGTCCCCTTCTCCTCTTGCCCCCAATCCCTCCCAGCATCAGAGTCTTTTCCAATGAGTCAACTCTTCGCATGAGGTGGCCAAAGTACTGGAGTTGCAGCTTTAGCATCATTCCTTCCAAAGAAATCCCAGGGCTGATCTCCTTCAGAATGGACTGGTTGGATCTCCTTGCAGTCCAAGGGACTCTCAAGAGTCTTGTTACCTTTACCTAATTTTCAATAAAGAACGTCAACTAATAGCTAGTAGAAAGAACACTTTTTATTTAATCCAATAATACTTACAAGAGTGTGTAAGTGAACCAAGGATTCTTGACCACCCAAGATCGTAAAGCCTTCCTGGTTAAAAAAAAAAAAAAAAGATATTGTCTTACACAATAAGTAGTTTATTTTGCTAACTAGTATAATATTTAAGTATAAATTAAACAATCTCATGAGAAGAAAGGGGGAAAACCCTAAGTAGTTGACAATGACAGATGGGAAAGGAAAGAGTGAAACATATAACAGTTAAACTGTAAGATAAAGATAAACTGTATCTTACTTCTAAAAATAGGGTCATAAAAAGTACAGTCATAAGTAGTAAGTGAAATTTGCATAAATGCAAATATCCCAGTGACGATTTTATTTTAAAATACTGAGATATGTATATAAACAAAAGTAATAAAATTCTCATATATTTGTATAAAATATAGATTTCCAAAGGATGAGTTTAAGCAGTGATGGATCATACTCCCTGAAATAATTTCTGCATTTAACAGAGATCTAGCCTTCAAGGCCTTCACAATCTCACCTTTTTGCCTTTACTCCATTTTGTCTGTGGAAATAGCTCAGGGAAAATAAAAAAGAAAATAGTACCCAAAATAAGAATAAGGGAAAAGTTTTTTGGCTTAGGAAGTTAAAGTGAAACTCTAGAAATCTACTAACACTTTGGTCTAGGAGTTGCCTCAGAAAAACAAAGCCATAGAAATGGTATATCCTATGAATGGTTGGACTTCTCAGGTGGCCCAGTGGAAAAGAACCCGCCTGTCAATGCAGGATACACAAGACATACAGATTCGGTCCCTGGGTTGGGAAGATCCCTTGGAGAAGGAAGTGGCAACCCACTCCAGTATTCTTGCCTGGAAAATCCCATGGATGGAGGAGCCTGGAGGGCTACAGTCCATGGGGTCACAGTCAGATGCAGCTGAGCACAGATACACATGAATGATTACGGAAAAAATAGATAATTTTTTAATGATCAAAATTCAGTCAAGCTAAATAGTGAGAATTAACGTGGGCAACTTAATAGGTCATCTACATCAGTAATGAAGACCTACCAGAAAACAAACAGGCTGACGATTGCCCCAGTGATCAGAAGCTGAATGGACAGGAGGAATAACACTTTTACGATGAAAGCT
Source organism: Bos indicus (assembly GCF_029378745.1). Classification (NCBI taxonomy): domain Eukaryota; kingdom Metazoa; phylum Chordata; class Mammalia; order Artiodactyla; family Bovidae; genus Bos; species Bos indicus. Next base: position 10,106,962 of record NC_091763.1, read on the forward strand.
GAGGAGACAGAAACTTATTTTTATGAGACAGTATTCAAAAGTAAAAGTATAAAGTGTAACTACCTATTTTTGACACTTAGTGAAATAAATTTCTCCTCTGATTTTCTTGAGGACAGGAGAGGGAGTGTGAGTTTAGAGCTGGCCAATGGTGTGACAGTACAACTCTGCAGAACTCTCAGAAAAGACTCAGTCCAGACTGTAAGAGGCATTTTAGTGGAGATCCAAGGGTTTATCCATAAGAGCCCCCACAATCTAAAGACCAAATTCAGGGGTTTGATTCTGTATTGTGCACACTCCATCCTCCTAAGGAACAAAAGTGACCTGAGAATCTCAGAATGTCGCCAGCCCATCCTTAGGGACCCAGCAGCATCCCTGCATAGACAGAGCCAGTGACGCACAGGGACTGCTGGGGGAGAGGGCGTTCACCCCTCTGCAGGGAGTCTGCAGGGCTGCTCCACCACTTTTCTCTCCCCCCTCCCTGTCTTTAGCAACTCCCTTCCCTCCTACTTGTGCAGAAACTGCATAATCTGACTAATGGTAAGTATAACCAAGGAGTTTCAAGCAAGTGGCATGCCAAAGCGGAGTTCAGGGTGTGTTAGCATCTATGTTTACTTCCAGCTAACTACATGGGTTTTTCCAGAGCCCTCCGAATATGGCATTGGTAATGACCATTTGCTTCTCTGTGGGCTTCTCCCAACTTATCCCATCACTATGGACGGTGACTGCAGCCATGAAATTAGAAGACGCTTGCTTATTGGAAGGAAAGCTATAACAAACCTAAACAGTGTATTAAAAAGTAAAGACATCACTTTGCCAACAAAGGTCCATATAGTCAAAGCTGGTCTTTCCAGTAGTCATGTATGGATGTGAGAGTTGGACCATAAAGAAGGCTGAGCGACAAAGAATTGATGCTTTCTAACTGTGCTGAAGAAGACCCTTGAGAGTTCCTTGGACAGCAAGATCAAACCAGTCAATCCTAAAGGAAATCAACCCTGAATACACATTAGAAGGACTGATGCTGAAGCCAAAGCTCCAATACTTTGGTCACCTGATACGAAGAGCTGACTCATTAGAAAGGACCCTGATGCTGGGAAGGATTGAAGGCAAAAGGAGAAAAGGGTGGCAGAAACTGAGATGGTTGGATAGCATCACAAATTCAATGGACATAAACTTGGACAGACTCTGAGAGTTAGTGGGGGACAGGGAAGCCTGGCATGCTTCAGTCCCTGGGGTTGCAAACAATCGACTTCGTGACTGAACAACAATCCCAATTTTAAAAGGAAAAAAAAAAGAATGCTGCTTAAAGTTGACTTATAGGATTGTCAATGTGTCCTTCTGCTGGGCAGCTTCTGTGCATTGGAAGTGTGACAATAAAGAAATAGCACTGAGATATGCCAGAACATATATCCCCAAGTGTGTGTGCTACTGCATTAAAGTATCTACTTGCTGCTGCTGCTAAGTCACTTCAGTCGTGTCCGACTCTGTGCGATCCCATAGACGGCAGCCCACCAGGCTCCCCCGTCCCTGGGATTCTCCAGGCAAGAACACTGGAGTGGGTTGCCATTTCCTTCTCCAATGCATGAAAGTGAGAAGTGAAAGTGAAGTCACTCAGTTGTGTCCGACTCTTAGCGACCCCATGGACTGCAGCCCACCAGGCTCCTCCGCCCATGGGATTTTCCAGGCAAGAGTACTGGAGTGGGTTAAATCCACATCTAGTATGTATCAAGAACTATAAGAGAATAGGTACTAAATGTGACCCAGCCTTATTAGACTAGACCATATGGATCAATGAAATAGAATTGAGAGCCCTAAAACAGTCCCTTACATTTGTGGAACTGACCACAAATGTGGCCAATTGATTTCTAATAAACATACTAAGACAATTCAGTGGAGAAAGATGCGTCTTTTGAGCAAATGGTGCTGGGACAATTGGACATATGCATACAAAATGATGAATTTGGGCATATCACACACACATACACACAAAGACTAAACATCGATCATAAACATAAACAAGAAATATAATTCTTGGAAGAAAGTATAGGTGTAAATCTTTGTGAGCATGGATTAGGCAATGTTTTCTTAGATAATGATACCTAAAACACAAGCAAAGGGGGAAAAAAAGTTGGATTTCATCAAAAGTGGATTTGAATCCCCCTGGTGGTCCATTGGTTAAGTATCTGCCTGCATGCAGGGGACACTGGTTCGATCCCTCGTCCAGGAAGAGTCCACATGCTGTGGGGCAACTAAGCCTGTGCACCAACTAAGCTACCGAAGCCCCTGCATCTAGAGCCCAAGCTCTGCAGCAAGAGAAGCCACCACAACAACAGAGTAGCCCTCACTTGCCATAACTAGAGAAAGACCATGGGCAGGAATGAAGATCCCACACAGCCAAAAATAATAATAATAAATTAATTAAAAAAAAAGAATTCTCACTTAAGAAAAAAAGGCAAAAGCTTTGTGCTTCAAATGACATCATCAAGAAAGTGAAAAAAAAAAAAATCCCACAAACTGGGAGAAAGTATTTGCATATCATGTATCTGTAAAGTGATCTAGTACATGAAGAACACTTACACTCCAATTACAAGAAGACAAATAAGAATTTATAATGGGCAAAGCCTGTGTAGTTCCCTCCCACACTGACGCTGGGCTTGGCCACATGACATGTTGGCCAGTGAAACATTAGCACTGGCTTGACTAGCAGAAGCTTTATCAACTGCTTACGCACTGGGGCTTGTCCATCTGGTCTACCTCTTCTTGGGACCCAGTTCCATGTGATGAGAAATTCAAGGCAAAAGAAGAAAACTAACAACCAACACAAAGTTCTATCCATGTCAGGGAGTCATAAAGGCCATTGGTGACTCAGCTGCCAACTAGAGTTTCAAAAGGCATCTTTCCAGTAACAAGGTAGAGGGTGAGGGCCATGGGAAGACAGCAATGAAGTTTGAAGCTCAGAGTCCATCATCAAGTCATCCAGGTCCTAAGAAGGCCTCAGTTCAGTTCATTCACTCAGCTGTGTCTGACTTTGCAACCCCATGGACTGCAGCAGGCCAGGCCTCCCTGTCCATCACCAACTCCTGGAGTTTACTCAAACTCATGAACATTGAGTTGGTGATGCCATCCAGCCATCTCACCCTCTGTCGTCCATTTCTCCTCCCGCCTTCAATCCTTCCCAGCATCAGGGTCTTTTCAAACGAGTCAGCTCTTCACATCAGGTGGCCAAAGTATTGGAGTTTCAGCTTCAACATCAGTCCTTCCAATGAACACTCAGGACTAATCTCCTTTAGGATGGACTGGTTGGATTTCCTTGCAGTCCAAGGGACTTTCGAGAGTCTTTTCCAATACCACAGTTCAAAAGCATTCACTCTTTGACACTCAGCTTTCTTTATAGTCCAAGTCTCACATCCATACATGACTACTGGAAAAACCATAGCCTTGACTAGATGGACCTTTGTTGGCAGAGTAATGTCTCTGCTTTTTAATATGCTGTCTATGTTGGTCATAACTTTCCTTCCAAGGAGTCTTTTAATTTCATGGCTGCAGTCACCATCTGCAGTGATTTTGGAGCCCAGAAAAATAAAGGCAGGCACTGTTTCCCCATCTATTTGCCATGAAGTGATGGGACCAGATGCCATGATCTTAGTTTTCTGAATGTTGAGCTTTAAGCCAACTTTTTCACTCTCTTTCACTTTCATCAAGAGGCTCTTTAATTCTTCACTTTCTGCCATAAGGGTGGTGTTATCTACATATCTGAGGTTATTGATATTTCTCCAGGCAATCTTGATTCCAGCTTGTGCTTCTTCCAGCCCAGCGTTTCTCATGATGTACTCTGCATATAAGTTAAATAAGCAGGGTGACAATATACAGCCTTGATGTATTCCTTTTCCTATCTGGAACCAGTCTGTTGTTCCATGTCCAGTTCTAACTGTTGCTTCCTGACCCGCATACAGATTTCTCAAGAAGCAGGTCAGGTGGTCTGGTATTCCCACCTCTTGAAGAATCTTCCACAGTTTATTGTGATCAACACAGACAAAGGCTTTGGCATAGTCAATAAAGCAGAAATAGATGTTTTTCTGGAATTCTCTTGCTTTTTCGATGATCCAGAAGATGTTGGCAATTTGATCTCTGGTTCCTCTAACTTTTCTAAAACCAGCTTGAACATCTGGAAGTTCATGGTTCACGTATTGCTGAAGCCTGGCTTGGAGAATTTTGAGCATTACTTTACTAGCTTGTGAGATGAGTGCAATTGTGCAGTAGTTTGAGCATTCTTTGGCATCGCCTTTCTTTGGGATTGGAACAAAAGGTGACATTTTCCAGTCCTGTGGCCACTGCTGAGTTTTCCAAATTTGCTGGCATATTGAGTGCAGGACTTTCAGAGCATCATCTTTCAGGATTTGAAATAGCTCAACTGGAATTCCATCACCTCCACTAGCTTTGTTCATAGTGATGCTTCCTAAGGCCCACTTGACTTCACACTCCAGGATGTCTGGCTCTAGATCAGTGATCACACCATTGTGATTATCTGGGTTGTGAAGATCTTTTTTGTACAGTTCTTCTGTGTATTCTTGCCACCTCTTCTTAATATCTTCTGCTTCTGTTAGGTCCATAACATTTCTGTTCTTTATTGAGCCCATCTTTGCATGAAAAGTTCCCTTGGTATATCTGATTCTCTTGAAGAGATCTCTAGTCTTTCCCATTCTATTGTTTTCCTCTACTTCTTTGCATTGATCACTGAGGAAGGCTTTCTTATCTCTCCTTGCTGTTCTTTGGAACTCTGCATTCAAATGGGTATATCTTTCCTTTTCTCCTTTGCCTTTAGCTTCTCTTCTTTTCACAGTTATCTGTAAGGCCTCCCCAGAGAGCCATTTTGCTTTTTCTCATTTCTTTTTATTGGGGATGGTCTTGATCCCTGTCTCCTGTACAAGTGCATGAACCTCCATCCATAGTTCATCAGGCCCTCTGTCTATCATATCTAGTCCCTTAAATCTATTTCTCACTTCCACTGTATAATCATAAGGAATTTGATTTAGGTCACACCTGAATGGTCTAGTGGTTTTCCCTACTTTCTTCAACTTCAGTCTGAATTTGGCAATAAGGAGTTCATGACCTGAGCCACAGTCAGCTCCCGGTCTTGTTTTTGCTGACTGTATAGAGCTTCTCCACCTTTGGCTGCAAAGAATATAATCCATCTGATTTCGGTGTTGACCATCTGGTGATGTCCATGTGTAGAGTCTTCTCTTGTGTTGTTGGAAGAGGGTTCTTGCTATGACCAGTGCGTTCTCTTGGTAAAACTCTATTAGCCTTTGCCCTGCTTCGTTCTGTTTTCCAAGGCCAAATTTGCCTGTTACTCCAGGTGTTTCTTGACTTCCTACTTTTGCATTCCAGTCCCCTATAATGAAAAGGACATCTTTTTTGGGTGTTAGTTCTAAAAGGTCTTGTAGGTCTTCATAGAACCGTTCAACTTCAGCTTCTTCAGTGTTACTGGTCGGGGCATAGACTTGGATTACTGTGATATTGAATGGTTTGCCTTGGAAATGAACTGAGATCATTCTGTTGTTTTTGAGGTTGCATCCAAGTTCTGCATTTCAGACTCTTTTGTTCACTATGGTAGCTACTCCATTTCTTCTAAGGGATTCCTGCCCACAGTAGTAGATATAATGGTCATCTGAGTTAAATTCACCGATTCCAGTCCATTTTAGTTCGCTGATTCCTAGAATGTCGACGTTCACTCTTGCCATCTCCTGTTTGACCACTTCCAATTTGCCTTGATTCATGGACCTAACATTCCAGGTTCCTATGCAATATTGCTCTTTACAGCATCGGACCTTGCTTCTGTCACCAGTCATATCCACAGCTGGGTGGTATTTTGCTTTGGCTCCGTCTCTTCATTCTTTCTGGAGTTATTTCTCCACTGATCTCCAGTAGCATATTGGGCACCTACCGACCTGGGGAGTTCATCTTTCAGTGTCCTACCTTTTTGCCTTTTCATACTGTTCATGGGGTTCTTAAGGCAAGAATACTGAAGTGGTTTGCTATTCCCGCCTCCAGTGGACCACATTCTGTCAGAACTCTCCACCATGACCTGTCCATCTTGGGTGGCCCTACATGGCATGGCTTAGTTTCTTTGAGTTAGAAGAAGTTAGAAGAAGCCCTAAGCGTGGCATATTGTTTTCTGGGACCTACAGCATTTGCCTTGAATTGCTTAACTTCCAACTTCATATTTCATGAAAGAAAAAAAATTCTCATTTATTTAAGCCATAGTTTTTTGGACTTCTGTTACACCTGAATGTATTTCTGATATAGAATTAATATGTAGGGCTCTGAATTAGTATTCTTTAAAACTAAAGACAGTATCATGGTATCACTTTGTATGTAAGTTAAGACAGTCTGTGTTCAATGACTAATTCACATTTCTTAAGAAAACCACAATTTATTCACCGTAATATGTCTATTATGAGTTTATGAATGCCTTGGAAAACTTGGGGAGCCATGTGTTCTTACATATGCCCTGTTTCATGGTAAAGCATGATGGGAAAAACTAAAGGCAAATTTAAATCCTACAACCCACCCTGTGGAAATATTTTAAGAGAACTTTTGCTGTTCTCTTCCAAAAAGGCCATTTCTTTATTCTTACCTCTGCGGACAGCCGTTTCTGAAAATGGGCCGGGGTTGTTGTCGTCTGTAGTAGTCTCTGGTGAAATCTGTACCACATAGGTATCTGCTCGCCTATCAGCTCTTGAGTGTGGATTTCCATGAGCTTGTCGTGGCTCCTGAGTTGAAGGTGCAGTTCCATAGGACCGAGCAGACTTGCCCCCAGTATAAGGATCTGCAGCTTTCCGAACCAGATGCTGATGATCTCCAGAACTAAAGTCTATTGGTTCACTGACCTCCAAGTCCATTTTCCTGGAGAGGGAACACTGTTATTCAGGTCCTTATGAGTGTACCACTACCACCTTAGCAACTTCATAACATCAGACGATGTTTTTTCTTTATTTTAACTCCCTTTGCTCTGTAGTTTCCAAGTCATTGCTCCACACATACTGGTTGAATAAATGATGAACAAATAGTTTTAATATGAGAACTATAGACTAAAATAACTTTATTTCTATTATGAAAGGAATATGTTTATAGATTTATTCTGCAGTGAGTGAATAAACTCCCTCTTACGTTGAGTTGCCCTTGTCACCTTCGCCCTTAAAGAGCTTGCATTTTGGGAGAGAAGATAATCAAATAAGCAATCATATAAAAGGCAATAGAAGTAGGGCCAGAAACATGGAGGATATTATGAGAGTAACAAAGTGTCGAAGAAGATGCAGGGAGTAGAAGAGGCGGTCAAGAGCCTCCAGAGAAAGTGAGGTTTAAGCCGAGGTGGGGAGATGAGGAGTCAGTCAGGTAAAGAGGTACGGGAAGGTTTTCTGAGGCAGAGGAGTCTGTCTGGACCAGGACTGGAGGAAGCAGAGAGGCAGGTTCCAGAAACTGAAAGAAGTTCTTGTGGATGGAATTAGGGAGTTGGAAGGGGAAAGCAGAGTGAGGTTAGAAACAGGAGAGTGGAGGGGGCAGATTGCTGTGGGGCTGGCAAGTCAAATTCATCCTGAAGGCCTTGGTTGAATAGCGGTCCCCCAAAGCAACGCACGCCAGTATTCTTGCCTGGAAAATCCCATGGAAGAGGAGCCTGGCGGGCTATAGTCCATGGGTTCACAAAGAGTCGGACACAACTTAGAGACTGGGCACGCCCGCACACAGGTATCCACGTCCTAACCCCCGAACCTGTGAACCGGTTACTTCGTATGGCAAAAGAAACACTGCAGGCGTGAATAAGTTAAGGAGTGTGAGGTGGGACTATCTGGGTGGACCCAACTGATTTACAAGGGTCCTGATCACCATACTTATAAGAGGAAGGAGGGTCAGCGTCAGGACGGAGACGGGACGAGAGCAGCACAGGCCAGAGGGATTCAGCGGCTGGCTATGAAGGTGGAGGAAGGGGCTGTGAGCCAAGAGATGCAGGAGGCCTGTAGGAGTCAGAAAGGGTCAGGGAATGTATTCTATTTGTAGGAACGTATCTTGATTTTAACCTAGTGAAACTTATTTCTGACCTCTGACTTCCAGAACTCTAAGATCACAAATTTTTGTGTTGTTTTAAGGTGTTACATTTGTTGTAATTTGTGTCCGGAGCAATAAGTAATTAATACAATGGGGAGATCGCTGAAAGTTTTCCAGCAGGAGGTTGTGGGGATCTGACTAGAAAGGTTACAGGAAGCGCAGTGTGGAGAGTGGACCTGAGGAAGCAAAAGTGGAAGCAGAGACCAGAAATCCAGTAAGAGACTATGGCGGGCTTTGCCACAGCACTCCTCAACAGAACAGAGTTCTCAGAAAACTAGTACCACGCAGACCATTTATGGCAAAGGAAAAGGCCCCCATTCACCTCTTCGGGACATGCAGACTCAGGCAGGCCCCTGATAGTGGCCCCTGCCCCACAAGGAACCATGGAAATGTCTGAGGAGATGAATGAGATGGTGAGGGCCTGGGCAAACCATGGACCAGGTGGGACTGGCATCTGAAGAAAGTGAACAAGATACCATGCCCCTGGGGAGGCAGACTCTCTTGTATACAGTTATCCCTTCTTCTCAAATTAATCTCTAAGTTTACAAAACTTATTGAAATTTTTTTCAGTACTTAAAAACATAACTCTAAAGCTCCCCAGAAAGAGTAAATGTGTGAGAATAATCAAGACAAAATTTGAAAGAGGATTTTGGGTAAGAGGGAAAATGGAATAAAAATATAATAAAGTTAAATAATTAAAAGTGCAGTGTTCACAGGGCAACAGATAAATGGATCAACAGGATGGAAGAGATTCAAGAAATAGAATCATGTATGTAAGAATTTAATATTTGGTAAAGGTGGTATTTCCATTGTCTCGTGGTATTAGAACAATTAGCTATTCTTGGAAAACAAAGTTTAATAGCTATTTCACATCTTTTACAATAATTCATTGCAGATTAATGAAAGATTATAATAAATGTTAATAGCCAAATAAGAAAATATCAATGAAATTTGTATAAGCCTTTATAAGAATGATACCATGAAACAAATGCTTGACAGGTCTGGGGTACAGGAACACTTCAAATATCATCATAAAAAGATACCAACAAATCTGAAGTGAAAAATTCTGAAAATAAAATTTGCAATATTTACTATAATGTAAAAAGAACTTTTTAACATGGAAAAGGTGAGCAAGTCAATAGAAGGATGGGAAAGGAACATAAGTAAGCAGTTCATACAGGAAATTTAAATGGTCAATCAACTTAGGAGACCACACCTCACAAATAGTCAAAGAAATACAATCGTGAAATGTTTTTTTTTGTTTGTTTAGCATAAAAGTCTGTTAAAAACTAAAAAGAGAATTCTCAGAATTGCAAGGATGTGGAGAAATGGATAAGCCAGGGCCACATTATGACTGGTAAGGGCCCTATACATATTTGGCTTCCTGGGTCCTACCTCCATAATAAACTATGAAGGAGTATATTTTAACGGTTTCATTAGTATAAAAAATATAATCCAGGCTGGATTCACTGTATATTTTATATTCACTATTATTGTATTCATTTTTCTCCTCATTTTAAAAGAAATTTTAAAAGTTTTCATAACCCCCAAAACTACTGTGGCCCTCGGCAATGCATCTTCTATGTCCAGTGGCTAAATCAGCCCTAACATAATTTCACAGGAGTTGGCAGGTGTGCAGACTTTTTTGGGTGAGTAAGTTGGCAACATTAATCACAATTTAAAATGTGTGCCACTTTAGACACAACAGTTATATTTTTAGGAATTTCCCTCATAAAAATACCCACACAAACAGGCAACAATACATGTGTAAGGAAGTTCATTATATCAGTCACTGTAACTCCAAAAAATTTAAAACAGGCTAAATATCCAACATCAGAGGAATGGGTTATCACTAACACAGCAGAATTGAAGGATATGCTGAATTATATGAATTTTTATAATGAAAACTTATTATTTATATTAAAAAGATAGTTTCATTTCCTCGGGGAAATAAAATATTTCTCTTTTTGATAAAATCTGAACTCCTCTGAGGAACACAGTCTTCACATAGAGCTGAGAAAGGTTAAAAGATGCTCAAACAACCAAGTTGGTTCCCCAGCCATCCCGCAAATCAGAAGGTGGAGAGGCAGCAAGATTCGAAGAGCTCTCGAGACCAAAACCAAAGGAACAAGAGTCAAAGACAGCTGAGGTTGCCTTATAAACTACAGCGGTTGGATACCTGAATCCCACAACGTGGCTTTCACCCAGTCCTCAAAGAGCCGTGTTGGCTCCTGAGCCAGCAGTCATTCGAAGGGCAGGCAGGCACGGGTGCGAGTACCGAGAAGCAAAGTTCTGAGTGACAGTTAGGGGAGTGGCAGTTGGAGGCCGGGGTGGGCCAGGACCCCCGCTGCCTGGCAGATGGGCTCTGAGTCAGGTCCCTCTGCTGGGCCCTTGGTGGCCGGTGATGGCCAAGGCACTCCATGCTGAGTCTCAGGGACGCCTGTTCTGCCATCTCCAAACTGATTCCGCGTCAAGAAGGGTCCCGAGGCCTTAGCAGAGGCAACCAGAAGACAAGGTGTCCTCCTCACCACATCATCACCTTTTCCCAAACAGGAGGAAGATGCTTAGGAAGCTCCACCAGGGATCCCGCATGGTTATTTCAAATAAGGAAGACTCGTTTGTGATCCAGCTGGTGCTGAGTGGTGGATGATGATGTTAATGGTCAACTTGAGTGCCCACTGTGGTGCAGGGGGATGCCTGCTCAGGCTGCAGGCCAGGGAGGAGCCAGGGAGGCCGGGTGCAGGCTGGTTGGTGAGGGAAGTCAACCGATGAGGTGGGGGCAGTGAGGAGGGGAATGGGCGCAGGCACCGCCTGGAACCGAGGCTGTTCATTCAGCTGAGAAAAGGCTGACTGATATGTTAATCCACACACATTAGACTGCTAATCGATGCCTACCTACTGAGTGCAGGCTTCCTGGGTGGCTCGGTGGTAAAGAACCCGCCTGCCAATGCAGGAGACTTGGGTTCAATCCCTGGGTTAGGAAGGGCACCTGGAGGAGGAAATGGGCAACCCGCTCCAGTACTCTTGCCTGGGAAATCTCATGGACAGAGGAGCCTGGCAGGCTGCAGTCCATGGGGTTGCAAAGCGCTGGACATGATTTAGTGACTAAACAACAACAACAAACAATGCAAGATGTGGGGAGGTAGAAGAAACACAAAGAGGAAAAGGGCAGACTTCCTTTCCTCAACATGCTCCTGGTGCAGGGGAGGAGACAAGGGTACGAAGGTGCACCCTAGGGTAAGAGGAGGGAGAAGGCACCGCAAGGAACAGCTCCTTAGTTCGGTAGGGGCGGGGGAGGGCTGTGACTCCTGGCATGAGGTTTCCTGGAGGAAGTGATGCCTGAGCTGATTCTGGGAAGATGGATAGGGTCCTTATGACACCTTGAGAGGACCCATATTCCCGGTAAGGAGAACACCCTGAACTGAGGCAATGGCGTGGGAACAATGGGGCCCCACACACAGAACAGAGAGAAAGTTCTGGGTTATTGCACAGAAGGTGTGACTGCAGAGGGAGACAGGGCTGCCATGACACCCCTCCTGAGGATTGAAGACGAGGTCAGCAGGAACACCTGCCCTGGCCCTCTCTCTTCTGGCAGTTCCATAGGTCTCACCCTGTCCAGTCCACACACATTCTTTCTCTAGTTTGTCAATGTTAATAGGCAACTTGAGTTAATTACACTTTTTCCAAGACTGTAGGTGGGGGAGAGGGGTATACATTTGACCAACCTGGTCAAAAGAATGCCTCCTCCTGTCTTATTAGCCTTAGGACTGGCATGAAATCAAGCAGTGACCAGGCAGAAGAGTTGTTACCACCTCACTTGTGCTAACTCACTGAATCCTCCCACTAACCCAGGAGGTGTGCTCTCTCATTACCCTCATTTGACAGGCAGGTAAAGGAGACTCAGGGGCTGTGTGCCCTTGAGGTATGCAGGACAAGGGTGTGGTTGGACAAGGAACTCTGCCTTCCAAACGCAACCAAGATACAAAATGTGGTGAACTGCATCTGTTTGAAACAGGCCCTGGAATATATTTTATGCATTTTTAAAAAGAGTTTTAATTAATGTAGCATGCAGCACCTAAATCATGCAAATTAGACCACACGTTGACAATGATAATCCCCCGGGGAGCTCAGCTTTATTTCTTTCCCATAGTGTGAATGTTAAGATCTTGGGAGGTATTCATTTTTGTGTTCACAGCTTGCACACTCACAAACATACATACAGACAGACACATTCCACCTGCAGAATTTTCTCATACATCCCATAGGCACCAAATCGTCTCTTTCCCCTGAGTCCAAGCTAGGTCTCTCGCTCTCCTTCTGTCAGTCTGAGATCTCCCGTGGTGCCTCAGGGAGCCCTGGCCTGGCCAGTAGTGGCTCCAGCTCTTGCTGAGGCGCCCATGAGGGAGCAGGACTGGGTCAGAGCTTTCACTGACAGTGTCATCCTGAATCCTTCTCTCCCGCCCATTTCTCTCACCTCCCAACTTGACCCCACCCCCTCCCCCTCCCCATTACCTAGTCGTATTTCTCCTTGCAGCACACTGGGCTATTCTGTTAACACTCCAGTACATCTGCAGAGGAGCTTTGAGACACTACAGCTTTGCTGCTTGGAAGACAAGCCCTAGGTTTTGACTGAGAACTATGTGCCAGGCGTGATAACTGATCAAATCTTGCTGCAGCCCTGGGGTGGGTCATACCCTCCCCAATTTACAGACAAGGGACTGAGATGCTGAGAGGAGGTCTGCTTGCCAGTCCTTGACTAGATACTGTCTGCTGTGACCTGCCACCTCCAGCTGGCAGAGGATTTTTAGGACCAAGAAACCACCAATTTCCTTCTTTTCCTTTTGAAACTTTTTCCTCTTTTTAAAAATAAAAGTAACACAGTGTGGTAAGAAATATTTCAAATGATAAAAAGGTGCAAACAAAAGGCCACATACTGTGTGATTCCATTTACACAAAATGTCCAGAACAGGCAAATCCACAGAGAAAGAAAGTAGATTAGTGGTTGGGGGAGATTTGACTTAACCCTTTGACTACTTAATGGTTACTTAATGGATAGTTTCTATCTGGACTGATGAAAATGTTCGAAAATTAGATAGTGGTGATAGTTGTACAAATCTGTGAATATATTAAAACCCACTGAATTGTATACTTTAAAATAAAAGGGTGGACTGTTTTGTGTAGCTAAAGCTGTTATAAAAGAAAAAAAAGGGTGTAAAAAGAAAAGTGTAAGCCTGCCTCACCACCTCTGTGCATCAATTAGCAACAATTTTTTTCCTGAATAACTAAAACAGGTACACACCATGTACACAGATATTTAGTTTACATACAGTGATCATGTTCTATGCACTGTCCTATACATTGCTTTTTCCCCTCTGAAAATTTATATCTGAAATCTTTTCATATCAGTAAATATTAATAGAAGAGCTTTGGTTTCCCATCTCACTGAGAATAAAATCCGAAGTCCTTTCTTTGGCTGACATGATCTTGCTGCCAAAGTCTGACAAAAATATTACAAGAAAGGAAAATTATAAGCCTATCTCACTCATGAACATAGATACAAAAATCTTAAATATTAGTAAAGTAATCCAGCAATATGTGAAAAGACAGTACACAATAGCCAAGCTAGATTCATTCCATTAAGTGGCAGTATTAACATTCAGAAACCTGAATTCACATTATTAACAGACAAGAAAAAGCAGGACTTGCCTGGTGGTAAAGTGGATAAAAATCTGCCACCAATACCGATGACACGGGTTCGATACCTGGCCTGGGAAGATCCCACAGACAACGAAGCCCATGTACCACAACCACTGAGCCCAAGCTCTAGAGCCCATGAGCCACGACTGTTGAGTCCACATGCCGTAACTATGAAGCCTGAGCACTCTAGAGCCTGCACTCTGTGACAAGAGCAGCCACTGGGCAAGGAGGAGCCCATGCACAGCTGGAGGGCAGCCTCCACTCCACAGCTAGAGAAAGTCCACACGCAGCGGCAAAGACCTGACAGAGGAAAAATAAACGATTTTTCAGAAAGGAGGAAAAGCATTATGATCATCTCATACAGAAAACTGTTGGATAAAATTCTACACATTCATGATGAAAACAGGGATAGATGGGACCTTCCTTACCCTGACAAAGGGAAGCCACAAAATCTATTAAAAATCAGTATAGTGGTGATCTCTGGATAAAGAGCATGTGAGGGGCTAATGTTCTATTTCTTGATTTGGTTGGCCCAGTGCAATGACTTTGTGATAAGCTGTATTTAGATGCATTTGGATACTTTACAGTATGTGTATTATACTTAATTTTAAAAGGTTGTAAAAATTTTTTTTTAAAAACCAAGGAAAAAATGTGGTTCTTTCTGATGGTCTCAGAAGGGTAGAGGGTGTAACCAGGAGCTATGGGAGCTGACAAGGACAGGAGATGGAGATGTTGGAATGAGGAGGAATGGAGAAAAGAGGACACTGAATGGTTATACATGTGGATGTGGGTCCCAGACAGGATGGTGTCTCTGGTGGAGAGGAACCTGGTGAGTCAGGGGCCAAAGTTTTCCGTGAATGAGAGGCAGTAATCTCACAGGAGGTGGTGCGAACACAGGTGTACTAGCAGCAGAGATATATTAGGAAGCATAGAATTTAATATCTAGATGCCTCTCACAGAGCGCAGTCTTCTACAGTGAGACCACACTGTGTACCTATTCTCAGCCACTTTCACAATTGCTCTTATACCCAATAACAGTCTGAAATGTAGTTAATTTTTTGTGGTACTGTTCAGTTCAGTCGCTCAGTTGTGTCTGACTCTTTGCTACCCCATGAATCACAGCATGCCAGGCCTCCCTGTCTATCACCAACTCCTGGAGTTCACTCAAACTCATGTCCATCGAGTCAGTGATGCCATCCAGCCATCTCATCCTCTGCTGTCCCCTTCTCCTTCTGCCCCCAACCCCTCCCAGCATCAGGGTCTTTTCCAATGAGTCAACCCTTTGCATGAGGTGGCCACTATTGGGGAACCCTAGACTCAGAGCCAGGATGACCAGAGCCGCAACTCAGGATGCAGGGCTGCAGCAGAGCCCTGTCCAGATGTGCTTCCAAGACCAGTGTCCACCCGGGCATCTAGGCCAAATCACAGTTCCTCTGTTGATCATCAGTTAAGAGTAAAATAGGGATAATATCTTAAACCACAATCGGCAGAAGCCCTAAATGCAGTTTCACAACTTGATAAGGCAGTCAATAAAGCTTTCTTCTTCCTCCCACATCCCTCCACCAACATATTCATCAAGAGATGGGAGAGAACTTCAAGCCTAGGAAACCCAGGATCACCAAGAGAGGCAGGCAACCACCGCTCCACTGAGAGAGGCTGGGTAGAGACTCGTTTCCCTGGCCAGGCTGGTACTGACCAGCGGCATTAATTGAGAAGGCTGGACCCTCATGATGCCCTTGTCTTAGGTCAGCTGTTCCCAAGTGCGAACCAGGGAGCTCCCAAGACCCTTTCTGGAGGTTCTCGGGGCCAAATCTGCCTCCCAACAATGCCTAAACCAGCACTATCTCCCCGGCCTAATGCTCAGAGGCTATAGGACTCAAGATGACACCGCCACTCAAGTGCCAATGAACGTATGCATGGTCTCCAGGGCTTTAAAATGTTTCAACTCCTAATACTCAAATGTCCCTTATAATCAAACGTATATGGGGGTGTAAATTATAATTTTAAAGAGTGTAAAGAGGTCCTAAGTAGGAGTGCCGGACTTGGAAAATTAAAAATACAGGCTGCCCACTTAAATTTGAATTCAGATAAACAACGAACATTGCATAGGATATTGGCTTTAGTAAGTTACTAGCTGCTTATCTGGAATTTAGATTCACTTAGGCGTCCTGTATTTTATAAGTCAATCGTAGGCCTAAAAGGCCAAAAAGCGCGTGAACCTCCCCGCAGTCCCGGTAATTCCGGGCAAGGCACTTCCGGTCAGGCGGGCGACCAGTGTACGGCCCCGCCCATCACCGGAAGCCTCCGAAGGCCGAGGCAAGGGTGTCCTCCCAGGCCCCGCCCCGCCCCGCCCCGCCCATCACCGGAAGCCCCCTAAGGACGAGGCAAGGCTGTCCTCCCAGGCCCCGCCCCGCCCCGCCCATCACCGGAAGCCCCCTAAGGACGAAGCAAGGCTGTCCTCCCAGGCCCCGCCCCGCCCCGCCCCGGCTCTTGGCGCCTCGGGCTGCCGAGCGTGGAGCCGGCTGTGGAGCGGGCGGAACCGGCTTCCTGCCTCCAGGGGGCGGCGGCCGCGGCCCGGTCCCGGCTTGGGCAGCTCGGCGCCGCGCCCGCGCCGCTCTTCTGTCAGTGGGAGTGGCGGGCCGGCCCGCGGGCCGCCGAGGTCGGCGGTCGCCATTCCCGTGTCGCTGCGCCCGCGGGGGCCGCCCGAGCCGGCCACCATGCCGCTGGGCCTGAAGCCCACCTGCAGCGTCTGCAAGACCACGTCGTCCTCCATGTGGAAGAAGGGCCCGCAGGGGGAGATCCTCTGCCACCACTGCACAGGCCGGGGCGGCGCAGGCGGCGGGGGCTCCTGCCCGGGGGCGGCCGGCGGCACAGGGGGCGGCGGCGGCGGCACAGGGGGTGGCTTCGGCGCCGCGACCTTCGCCAGCACCTCGGCCGCCCCTCCGCAGAGCAACGGGGGCGGGGGCGGCAAGCAGGTGAGCCCCTGCGGCCCCTCCCGCGGGCGGAGGCCGACGCGGCGCGGGGCGGGCGGCGCCCTCCCGGCAAACTGGGCCGGGCCGCCCCCTCCCGTCCGCGACAGGAAGGTCGTCGTTGGTTTGACCCCTTCTCAGCCCCTTTTCTCATGAGAAGTTTAAAGTCTAGAGAAGCAAGAAGAGGAAAAACCCCTCAGAAATCCCTCCCCTGTGATACTTTTGGTAGCACCCGGACATCTGAGGGTCCTTACGTACGTTTACACAGAGATGTCTACAGGGTCACGGCTACTGGGCCTCTTTCTCTGTTAATAAAGTTTTCTTTGTCATAATGTCATGTTATTAAGATTATCAGGTCATTTTCAGTAGTAACATAAGTGTTCCACGGCAGGAGGTGGCATACCACACCCATTCTCTGGCTTAGGAGAGTTGAGTTTTTAAGGAATTTTGTGTTATAAACGCAACCGATGAATGGTCTTACCTTGGCGTAGACTGACTCCTCTTGCTGCCCTTTGCCCTTTTACAAGTAGTTAACACGTTTTTTGGAGTCTCTGGAGATGTTTGCCTGTGGCTCTCCCTTTTTAAATTAAGCCAGTTCGTTTGATTATTACCCAGCATGAAAAGAAAAGTTGCACTCTTAATTTATTTGTAAATGTTCGTTTAAAGTGCATACTCTGGGATCCTTGTAAGATGGTTGTATCAGGACAGCAACCTTTCTACACTTTTTATTTCTCTTTTTTTTGTTCTTTGTTTATGTAACAGAGTAAGCAGGAAATTCACAGGAGGTCCGCTCGGCTCAGAAACACTAAATACAAATCTGCTCCAGCTGCTGAAAAGAAAGTTTCCACTAAAGGGAAAGGGAGAAGACATATTTTTAAATTAAAAAATGTAAGATGATTGTGGACAGTGTCTTGTACTGTAATTGTGGCATTGTGTGTAGTGTGACCAACCACCGCCTTCATCTCACACCACTGAACTTGGACTCTGCGCTTGGCAGCTCTTCTGTAGCCTTCTGGGGACTGATCCAGGCTTTCAGAAAGGGAAGGAGCTCTTTTAGGAGCCTTACTGTTTTATAAAGTTAACGATATCCTCTTTTCCTTGTTTTAGTTTTTTATCCCCCCTGGGGAACATAAAACATGATTCTAAAAGAAACCTAAATCTTGAGCACATTTTATTGGGTTCTCTATGCAAAAGATGAGATGGAGTTACAGTTCTTGGTGTGGGCATGGCATTTTTTTTCTTTTCCATAAAGCTTTAAGTAAATAATAACACTGGAATTCATTCAGTTCCATATTTGCTTGTTATATGGCCCCCAAAAAATGTTTCTTACTGATTTACAGTGATCAACTTGATGAATATGAATCAAAAGTGTTACTAAATCTTCTTTATCTCTTCTTTTATAAGAAAGTAGATCGTTGAAAAGTTTGTGCTGGGGTAACTGAAAGCTTTTGATTTTGTAAATACAAGGGACAGTGGGCAAACACACTGGGCAAAGCATTCGATACTGTTTTTTGTTTTTTTTTTAAACCTCAATATGGTTCTCTGCTTTCAGACCAGAAATGCTTCACTCACCAGTAAAGGCATTTTCTGAAGCTGGGTGTATTCATTTAAAAACCTCAGAGAGGTCTTGCGTTATATCCTTGTGCAGATTGTGGATTCTTTTTCTTGGGAGTGCTAAGTCGCTTCAGTCGTGTCCGACTCGTATGCAGATTGAAAATGAAAGTCATGTAAACCCCTCCAGTATTTAAGCAAAGGTGAGGGGGGACCCAGGACACCAAGATCTGTAATTTTGACAATATCCAAAAGTGTTTTTATATGACCTTGCTGCTGCTGCTAAGTCGCTTCAGTCGTGTCCGACTCTGTGCAGCCCCCATAGATGGCAGCCCACCAGGCTCCCCCGTCCCTGGGATTCTCCAGGCAAGAACACTGGAGTGGGTTGCCATTTCCTTCTCCAATGCATGAAAGTGAAAGGTGAAAGTGAAGTCGCTCAGTCGTGTCTGACCCTCAGCGACCCCATGGACTGCAGCCTTCCAGGCTCCTCCGTTCATGGGATTTTCCAGGCAAGAGTACTGGAGTGGGGTGCCATTGTTGCTTCTAATTTATTAGGATTTTAATAAATTTGTTTTCTAAAATGTGATTATTGACTAGACAAAATATATGAATACTTGATTATAGTTTTCCTCTTATGTATGGTGGAATATGTTTTCTGAAAGTATTTTATATCGATTTCTCTGGCAACCGCTTTCTTCAAGGATGATATCAAGACATATTTGGGAAGGCCTAGTTACTGTGTTGTGGCATAAAAGTGTGTATTACAGCTTAAGGAATTTCGATGATGATTGGTGGCAAATTACTAGCAACTCCCAAGAAAGCCTCCTTTGGCCTTGGTTCAGACTTGTTAGAAAACTAGTTCTGATGATACTATCATAGCTATAGTTAAGTTGAGATGGAAAATGTCTTTGAAGAGACTTGTTTGTTATTTCCACCTCTGTCATGCTCAGGCCATTAAAGCCACAGATACTTTTTAAAACTAGATTGTTACGTGCAATAAAGCTCTGAGAAGGGTTCTGTTAGGTCTCAGCCACATAATCAGGAGCTTGTCCTTTGATTCTCAGCAATTTTTAAGCTAAAGGTAACGGAAATAACAGCAGAAATATTCAGACCATGCTTTGTTGCAATGTTCAGAAGATTTTTATTTTTTTTAACACTGCAGTTCTTGTCACCAAACAACTTTAGTATTTCTCAGATTACAGAACTCATATGTGGCTGGAAAAATGCCTATACATACCACACACACATACACATACACACTACACACACACCCACACACATACAATGAATGTGCTAATATTTTTACTTCTGTTTTTTCATAGCCCATCAAAGCTCCTGAGTCCGTTTCCACCATAATCACTGCAGAATCAATCTTCTACAAGGTGAGCATCATAGTTATTGAAGGAAGATTTGAATGTATTGCATTTTTGTTGTTGTTTAGTCACTTATCCAACTCTATTGTGACGACTGTAACCTGCCACGCTCTCCCCATGAGATTTCCGAGGCAAGAGTACTGGAGTGGTTTGCTATTTGCTCCTCTACTGGGTCGTCCCACCCCGGGACTGAACCTCCATCTCTGGCAATGCAGGTGGATTCTTTACCCCTGAGCCACCTGGAAAGCATACTGCTACTGCTAAGTCACTTCAGTCGTGTCCGACTCTGTGCGACCCCATAGACGGCAGCCCACCAGGCTCCTCTGTCCTTGGGATTCTCCAGGCAAGAACACTGGAGTGGGTTGCCATTTCCTTCTCCAATGCATGAAAGTGAAAAGTGAAAGTGAAGTCGCTCAGTTGTGTCCTACTCTTAGCAACCCCATGGACTGCAGCCTACCAGGCTCCTCCATCCATGGGATTTTCCAGGCAAGAGTACTGGAGTGGGGTGCCATTGCCTTCTCTGCCTGGAAGGCATAATGTGGTACTAAAATATTGGGTTAGTCTAAAGGTCTTCGCTACTCTCTATAAGGTGCGACTGTGTTTTTTGTTCCTTTCTAAGCTCTTTTCCGTCATACATGGCTATTACGTAACATCCAGAGCTGAGTGGGGAGAGGAAGTTGCCTGTGGAAATACTATATGAGGATCTTAAGTATTTTTTAATGTAGATTATGGGAATTGTTTTTAAAATCCAAATGTGTGGTGTGGAGCCAGGGCAACGAGCCATCCTAGTCAACCTGACAACACTGACGGCTAAGGAGGGAGAGGAGAGATTTGGACAAATAGAGGATGGAGCCTGACACAGAGATGGGAGTGGGCACAGAGGTTCAAAAATGCCTTCAAGAAGTGAGAGGAGAAGGGCAGTAGTGGGGACTGGCTGCTCCTGGAAGCCCATGGTGAGGGGGAGAGGTGAAGTTGTCTTGATAAAAGCACTGCTTTTCAGGACTGTACAGAGGTAGACTCCTGAGCTGGTGTAGGCGCCTCGGCTGCAGTGCCGCCTTAGGGAGCTTTTAGCAAGTCACTTAACTTTGTCCAGTGCAGTGGTTCTGGCAAAAAAAGTAGGGATTGTACTATTGTGATATAAAATTATTTTTGTAAACAAATGTTTTCTCCAGCTGCAAGTCATCATGTGTATGTGAAGTTTTTTTCATTCAAAATTGAAACAACTTTAGGGACTTCCCTGGTGGTTCATTGATGGAGAATCTGCCTTCCAGTGCAAGGGACTCAGGTTTGATCCCTGATCAGGGAAATAAGACCCCATACGCCTAGGGGCAGCTAAGCCAGTGAGCCACAGTTAGAGAGCCCATGTGCTGCAACTGCTGAGGCCACACACCACCATAAGAAGCCCTTTGGCTGCAACAAGAGAGCCTGTGCACCACAGCTGGAGAAAGCCCACAGGCCCAGTGAGGAGTGCACAGCAGCCAAACCCCAGCACAGCCAAAGACAGAAAAAAGAAACAGCTTTGGAATTGGCATCAGTCACAACCGTGTAACTGTCAACGCATCAGACCATCTCAGAGCCCTTCTGTTGACCGCTTGGAAACTTTTCATACTAAGGAAGTCTCAGTTTGCACCTGTAGTGGTGTTCTGTTTTTTAAATATAGGCTTATCTTCTGTTTCTCCCAGGGAGTCTATTACCAGATTGGAGATGTTGTTTCTGTAATTGATGAACAAGATGGAAAACCCTACTATGCTCAGATCAGAGGTTTTGTCCAGGACCAGTACTGTGAGAAGAGTGCAGCGCTGACGTGGCTCATCCCCACCCTCGCTAGCCCCAGGGACCAGTTCGACCCTGCGTCCTACATCGTGGGTGAGTTAGACAGGGACAGACAGGTTCTTGAACCTGTTTATTTTCCGTTATTACGGGAAACTGTATTCATCTGCTCGGGCCGCCAGGACAAAATACAATAAACTGAATGGGCTAAACAACAGAATTTTTCTGTCTCACAGTTCTGGAGGCTGCAAGTCCAGGATCGAGGTGCTGTCAGGGTCGGTTTCTGGTGCGAGCTCTCTTCCTGGCTTGTGGACAGCCACTTTTTTGGTTGTGTCCTCACACGAGCTTTCCTCTGTGTGCGTGCACTCCTAGCATCTCTTCCTCTTCTTATAAGGTCACCAATTCTATAGGATGAGCGCTGCATCCTTACAACTTCATTTACCCTTAATTACCTCTCTAAATGCCCTCTCTCCACATGTTACCACATTAGGGATTAGGATTCAGCATATGAATTTGGGGGCACACAATTCAGTCCATAACAAAGAAGCATAAGTACAAAAAAGATAATTTTACAGAAAATATGAAATTTTATAAAGCTGGGGTTTGAGGCTATCAATTATTTTGAGTTATGGGGCAGCATCCACCTACTAAAAAGCTGTGTGGATAAGATTTTTCTGGGTGACCCAGGGTTAAACTCTATTAAAAGAATTTATTGCTCAAGAACTATATTATTTAGGTAACATACAAAAAGTTACTTAAAAATAATTTGTAGAGGAACTGTCATGGTTATGTTTCAACATCTTACACATTCTCAACATGTGTTCCTCTACGTATCACACACGTCATCCTGGATCATTTGTAACCTGTTATATTGTTGGTGGTGGTTGAAATGGCAGCCACTGTACTCATTGATTTCAAGACTGACCAAAGATTTGATTCTTGATATAGACTCACAAGAAGAAGTTGTTGATAAATAGAATTTTGCAAGTGTTTAGAGTTTTAAAATTACCCCCAAACTTTTCAGCCTTTCTGCAATGAGCATACATTACTTTTTCATTCTAAGAAAAAACACAAAAGGTATTTTTCCGAGAGAATGGAAGGACAAATAAAGTATCACTGTTATTCTCACCTGCGTGTCAAGTTTTGACACATGGCCAAGTCTTCTGCTTGTAAGTACATAGAAGAATGAACTTTTATATACCTGTCCCATCAGATCCGATTGTCAGCAGAGGCAGCAGTGTGCCTGAACCACCTCTTGGGCTTCTCTCTCACCTCCTCTTCCTAATGTTCTGAAGGAGACCATATATCATAAAGTTTCAGAGCCCAGACTCTGGAACTAGACTGTCTGGGTTCATAGGACCGCCACTTACTAGCTGTGTGATCTCAGGTAGTTTCCTCCATCTCTCTTTCCCTCATGTAAAATGGGAATAATCATAGTACCAAACTCAGAGGGTTGCTGTGAGGATTCAAAGCATTGATGTATCTGTCAAGTATTTAGATCAGTGTTGACGTATAGTAGCAGAGAAGGAAATGGCACCCCACTCCAGTACTCCTGCCTGGAAAATCCCATGGATGGAGGAACCTGGTGAGCTACAGCCCATGGGGTCGCTGAGAGTCTGACATGACTGAGCGACTTCACTTTCACTTTTCACTTTCATGCATTGGAGAAGGAAATGGCAATCCACTCCAGTATTCTTGCCTGGAGAATCCCAGGGACAGGGGAGCCTGGTGGGCCTGCCGTCTATGGGGTCGCACAGAGTCGGACACGACTCAGGTGACTTAGCAGCAGCAGCAGACATATAGTAGACATTATATAAGGCTAAATATCACTTTTAGAATCCTTTCTATATTGAGTTATATTTTGGAGAGAATGCTATCTTCCTTAAGCAGTTAAAAGCAGAAAAAAATGATAGGCAGTAACTTCAAAATAATATATATTTCAAGGACTAATGTCAGGTTAGCACCAGACCAGTTTCTCGTAGTGTTTAGGAATTTTAATTTTTATGAAAATGATACATATCTTCAAAAATGTAAATGGTGGCTCCCTTCCAGGACCAGAGGAGGATCTTCCAAGGAAGATGGAATACTTGGAATTTGTCTGTCATGCACCTTCTGAATATTTCAAGTCACGTTCATCACCATTTCCCACAGTTCCCACCAGACCAGAGAAGGGCTATATATGGACTCATGTTGGACCTACTCCTGCAATAACTATAAAGGAAACAGTTGCCAACCATTTATAGTTTAAAAAGTAAACCTGGATTTCCAGTTCCCTTGTATCTGTACCACTGTAAGACATGCCACATGTTTCTTTAATGAAATTCTTGGATGGAAAAATGACTAAAGTAATCACTAGCTTGTTTATTACTAGTCACTTAGAAAATTAGGTAGAGCCTTTTCCGGTAAGCGGCCTGAGGTGACCCCTAAAAATGGTGCGCTATTCACTTGACCCAGAAAACCCCACAAAATCATGCAAATCAAGAGGTTCAAATCTTCGTGTTCATTTTAAGAACACTCGTGAAACTGCCCAGGCCATAAAGGGTATGCATATCCGAAAAGCCACCAAGTATCTGAAGGATGTCACTTTAAAGAAGCAATGTGTGCCATTCCGTCGTTACAATGGTGGAGTTGGTAGGTGTGCACAGGCTAAACAGTGGGGCTGGACGCAGGGTCGGTGGCCCAAAAAGAGTGCTGAATTTTTACTACACATGCTCAAAAATGCAGAGAGTAATGCTGAACTTAAGGGCTTAGATGTAGATTCTCTGGTCATTGAGCACATCCAAGTGAACAAAGTCCCCAAGATGCGGCGCAGGACTTACAGAGCTCACGGTAGGATCAACCCCTACATGAGCTCTCCATGCCACATTGAGATGATCCTTACTGAAAAAGAACAGATTGTTCCTAAACCAGAAGAGGAGGTTGCACAGAAGAAAAAGATATCCCAGAAGAAACTGAAGAAACAAAAACTTATGGCCCGGGAATAAATGCCGCAAAAAATAAATGCAAATAAAAGTAAAAAAAAAAAAAAAAGAAAGAAAGAAAATTAGGTAGAAAAGAATTAAATATATTTTGAAATGAAGTATTACATACACATTAAGTGTGTATATCCTCCCAGGCAAATACTGTCATTTCCAGGGAGACTATTAGGAACAGGTAGTGTCTATTTTTCTCCTTAATTTATTTCTAGAAACTCATAAAATGGATTGTATTTTTCTATAAGAATAAAATATTAATTTAGATATAAATTTCTAACCAAGGGCTAAATCAAGTAAAATATAGCTGTGATCCACAATATCTCTCACAGTATCTCTTTAAAAAGCTTTATTTTATTATCTAGAAAATATATTAACAAACTGTTGACTGCTTTATTAAGGAAAGTGACTGGTGGATGATTTTTATTAGCCCAGGCATTTAAAAACTTTCCTCTAATTCTTCTGTAGTAGGGAGAAATTCAGAATCATTTGGTTGATTTTAATAGAGCTGCTCTTCACTGCTCTGACCTACCTTCTCAGTCGGAATGAGGCTTCATCAAAATGTTAGCCTTATATTGTGGACAGTTAGCTTCACTGAACACACAGGAAATATGCTGTGTAGGCACCCCAGAGCAGTAGTTTCTTGACCGCACCTAGGACTAACATTGGGCAGCCATAAAAATGATTAACAGGTCATTAGCATTGATATCTTTTAGGATTTGAAATAGCTCAACTGGAATCCCATCACCTCCACTAGCTTTGTTCATAGTGATGTTTCCTAAGGCTCATTTGACTTCACATTCCAGGATGTCTGGCTCTAGGTGAGTGATAACACCATCATAATTATCTGAGTCATGAAGATCTTTTTTGTATAGCTCTTCTGTGTATTCTTGCCACCTCTTCTTGATATCTTCTGCTTCTGTTTGGTCCATACCATTTCTGTCCTTTATTGTGCCCATCTTTGCATGAAAATTTCCCTTGGTATCTCTTATTTTCTTGAAGAGATCTCTAGTCTTTCCCATTCTATTGTTTTCCTCTATTTCTTTGCATTGATCACTGAGGAAGGCTTTCTTATCTCTCCTTGCTATTCTTTGGAACTCTGCATTCAAATGGGTTTATCTTTCCTTTTCTCCTTTGCCTTTCACTTCTCTTCTTTTCATAGCTGTTTGTAAGGCCTCCTCAGACAGCCATTATGCCTTTTTGCATTTCTTTTTTTTTTTAATTTTTTTTATTTTGCATTTCTTTTTCTTGAGGATGGTCTTGATCCCTTTCTCATGTACAATGTCACGAACCTCTGTCCATAGTTCTTCAGGCACTCTATCAGATCTAATCCCTTGAATCTATTTGTCACTTTCACTATATAGTTGTAAGGTGTTTGATTTACGTCATACCTGAATAGTCTAGCAGTTTTCCCTAGTTTCTTCAATTTAAATCTGAATTTGGTATTAAGGAGTTCATGATCTGAGCAGCTCCTGGTCTTGTTTTTGCTGACTGTATAGAGCTGCTCCATCTTTGGCTGCAAAGAACATAATCAGTCTGATTTTTCAGTATTGACCATCTGGTGTTGTCCATGTGTAGAGTCTTTCTTTTGTGTTGTTGGAAGAGGCTGTTTGCTATGACCAGTGCGTTCTCTTGGCAAAACTCTGTTAGCCTTTGCCCTGCTTCATTCTGTACTTCAAGGCCAAATTTGCCCATTAACTCCAGGTATTTCTTGACTTCCTGCTTTTGCATTCCAGTCTCCTATAATGAAAAGGATGTCTTTTGGGTGTTAGTTCTAGAAGGTCTTGTAGGTCTTCATAGAACTCTTCAACTTCAGCTTCTTCAGTATTATTGGTTGGGGCATAGACTTGGATTACTGTAATATTGAATGGTTTGCTTTGGAAACGAACAGAGATCATTCTGTCGTTTTTGAGATTGCATCCAAGTACTGCATTTCAGACTCTTGTTGACCATGATGGCTACTCCATTTCTTCTAAGGGATTCTTGCCCACAGTAGTAGACATAATGATCATCTGAGTTAAATTCACCATTTCCAGTCCATTTTAGTTTGCTGACATTCCTAAAATTTCGATGTTCACTCTTGCCATCCCTGTTTGACCACTTCCAATTTGCTTTGATTCATGGACCTAACATTCCAGGTTCCTATGCAGTATTGCTGTTTACAGCATTGGACCTTACTTCTGTCACCAGTCATATCCACAGCTGGGTGGTGGTTTTGCTTTGGCTCCATCTCTTCATTCTTTCTGGAGTTATTTCTCCACTGATCTCCAGTAGCATATTGGGCACCAACCAACCCAGGGAGTTCATCTTTCAGTGTCCTATCTTTTTGCCTTTTCATACTGTTCGTGAGGTTTTCAAGGCAAGAATACTGAAGTGGTTTGCCATTCCCTTCTCCAGTGGACCACGTTTTGTCAGAACCCTCGACCATGATCAGTAAATTTGGAAAACTCAGCAGTGGCCACAGGGCTGGAAAAGGTCAGTTTTCATTCCAAACCCAATAAAAGGAAATGCCAAAGAATACTCAAACTACCGTGCAATTGCACTCATCTCACATACTAGCAAAGTAATGCTCAAAATTCTCCAAGCCTAGCTTCAACAGTACATGAACCGTGAACTTCCACATGTTCAAGCTGGATTTAGAAAAGGTGGAGGAACCAGAGATCAAATTACCAACATCTGCTGGATCATCAAAAAAGCAAGAGAGTTCCAGAAAAACATCTACTTACGCTGTATTGACTCTGCCAAGGCCTTTGACTGTGTGGATCACAACAAACTGGAAAATTCTTCTAGAGATGGAAATACCAGACCACCTGACCTGCCTCTTGAGAAACCTATATGCAGGTCAGGAAGCAACAGTTAGAACTGGACATGAAACAACAGACTGGTTCCAAATAGGAAAAGGAGTACGTCAAGGCTGTCTATTGTCACCCTGCTTATTTAATTTATATGCAGAGTACATCATGAGAAACGCTGGGCTGGAAGAAGCACAAGCTGGAATCAAGATTTCCTGGAGAAATATCAATATCCTCAGATATGCAGATGCCACCACCCTTATGGCAGAAAGTGAAGAAGAGCTAAAGAGCCTCTTGATGAAAGAGGAGAGTGAAAAAGTTGGCTTAAAGCTCAACATTCAGAAAACTAAGATCATGGTATCCGGTCCTATCACTTCATGGGAAATAGATGGGGAACCAATAAAAACAGTGACAGATTTTATTTTGGGGGGCTCCAAAATCACTGCAGATGGTGACTCAGCCATGAAATTAAAAGACACTTGCTCCTTGGAATAAAAGTTATGAGCAACCTAGACAGCATATTAAAAACTATAGACATTATTTTGCCAACAAAGGTCCATCTAGTCAAAGCTATGGTTTTTCCAGTGGTCATGTATGGATGTGAGAGTTGGACTATAAAGAAAGCTGAGCGCAGAAGAATTGATGCTTTTGAACTGTGGTGTTGGAGAAGACTCTTGAGAGTCCCTTGGACTGCAGGGAGATCCAACCAGTCCGTCCTAAAGGAGATCAGTCCTGGGTATTCATTGGAAGGACTGATTGCTGAAGCTGAAACTCCAATACTTTGGCCACTTGATGCAAAGAACTGACTCATTTGAAAAGAGCCTGATGCTGGGAAAGATTGAAGGTGGGAAGACAATGGGATTCCAGAGGATGAGATGGTTGGATGGCATCACCGACTCAATGGACATGAGTTTGAGTAAACTCTGGGATTTGGTGGTGGACAGGGAGGTCTGGCGGAGAAGGCAATGGCACCCTACTCTAGTACTCCTGCCTAGAAAATCCCAGGACGGGGGAGCTTGGTGGGCTGCCGTCTGCAGTCGCACAGAGTCGGACACAACTGAAGTGACTTAGCAGCAGCAGCAGGGAGGTCTGGCGTGCTGCAGTCCATGTGGTCACAAAGAGTTGGACACGTTACAAAGAGTCAGACACGTTGCAAAGAGTCAGACGCGACTGAGCGACTGAGCATTGGTATCTGAAAACAAGTCCACCCCAAAGTTAAAGCCATCTGCTGTGGATTCATCATAACAGGCCTAAAACAGTGTTTGAGATTTAGAAGGTCAGGCACAGGAATTCTAGTCAGGATTCAGGGACAGATTTTACTTCAAGGGCAGGTCAGCTGCGTCAGGGAGCAACAGCTTCAAAGTGGGAGAAAGTGGGGCTTACATGTACTTGCCTCCTCTCCTCTTCTGAGCTGACCATTATTTCCCAACCCCAGGAAAATTTACCAGAATCTAATTTAATTACAGTGATTTTGAATTGTAGCAGTTTTAACTGTTACCATTTTTATACACAGTTATGGTTTATTAGTTGGAAGAAAGTTATGATTTGTATATTGTAGATACATAGCTGTATGTTATAATCTCTTTTCACAAAAGTTGTTGTAAAATTGATTGTAAATACCATTGTAAATAACTAAATGCTAGTATTCAGAGTTGTGGATTAAAATGTATTTTTCCCAATATATTTACTTTGAATTTGTCTCATTCATTTGTTTCATGTAAATAAGGGTTTTCCACCCCAAAATGGTGTAAGTAGAAGACACTAGTGTTGTAGTACTCGTGATTTGGTTGACAGATTCGTCATCAATATGTTATAGATACTAGGATACTCAAAGAATGACTGATCAATAAAATGAATACAAAGTAAGATATTTATTAAATGAAATATTTTTAAACCAGTGAATAAACTGACCATTTGTTTATAAATTGGTGGATACTTGTGTAGTATCTTTTAGAATTAAGATTGAATTTTCATTTGCCTCCTTAGCAAACACCAGTGGCTCCTCTTACTCACAGTGTACATCTGTGTCTCTCACCCTATAATGGAAGGTCTGTGCTGATGTGGCCCGCAGACCGTGTTCCCAGCCCCGTCGCCGAGGGGCTGAGAGACGAATGCAAGCTCCAATTTGTCCTTGCTCTCCTTCCACGCCCATCTTCCTCCAGGCTGCCTGCCCTGGTGATGTTAGAGCCCAGCCCGGACACAGAAGCAGGAGCCTTACACAGGCTGTTGAGCGGGCTCCAGTCGTTGTGTGAGGTAACACTTCTGCAGTAGGTTCTTACCTTCGTACGTGGCTCTGTAAATCCTGATACAGTTACGGAGACAGTGAAGGATAAAGCAAACAACTGCTGTTTTTCATTACAACTATTTAGAATTCCTGGCCTTTTTAAAAAAATAACTGTACATGTATTATTTTGGTAAATTTCTTTTAATTGAAAAGTAATGAAAGATGTCACAAAGGGAAAGGTGAACACATTGGGCTATTAACATTTTTAATTCCTAACAATGTGGATATAAAACTTAAAAAAACCTCTCTTTTTCTTTTTTCTTCAAGAAGTGGGAATCATGAACCATTATTTCTCACTGAACATGACAGACTGGCTTGAAGTAATTACTCAATTACAGACAGCAGCTCCAATCAGCCTCAGCTTCTAGTGACATCATCGCTATTTGGAATTCCTCTCACTTCTGTGTTCCACCTGTCGTGGAAGGGAGCAAGTTTGACAAAAACACCTGTACCTTCAGTACTTCTCACCCTGGATAGGAAAGGTGCAAGTTAAAAAGACCATCACTTTAAAGAACGAAGGTGCTGTTGGGGAAATAGTTTGAAAAAACTCTGAATTCAGACGTCTTCTCCAAAAAGGTAGTAGAGAAAGAAAACACTCTTGACTGAGGGTTAAATTAGAACGCGCTGCTCCATCACAGGCATTTGGCTAAGGTCGCAAAAACAGAGGTCGCACAAAGACCCTTTTGTGCGGCCAGGCAGGTACAGTCACTGTATACATGTTCTCAGATAAACAGTAAGTGGTCCTCCGAGAACGGCACAGCAGCGTTGGTCACATGCGGCTCTTGCTAAATTTCCCTGGTGACTGGGGCGACCACCTCCGTTAGCTAATTGACTTTCTGAAGGGTGAAAGGGGCAAGCATGTCTGTGTGACAGGAAGACTTGAGCAGTTTGGGGCACTGAAGTGTGGCTCCTACTCTCCCCAGAAACTGGAGGATGGGGTGCCCTGGCCTGACAGTTACAGGCCAAAGGCATGGCTCCCAGGGCCCTGAGAGCGCAAACCTGACTAAGGCTTATTTAGTTTCTTAAAAATACATTTCAAAGAGTGTGAGAAAATACAAGTTTTCTCAGACCTAAAGGAAAATCCCTTGCCTTACTTTCAACAGAATTAAGCGTCTTATTTTAAATTCCTGTTTGTCCTTAACAGTGCCCTAAATTTGGACGAGGGAGACGTGGGCAGCCTCGTGACTCGGGTCTCACAGTGGGGCTGCATTTAGGACATGTTGGCGTCTGTCAGGGTTTCAAAATGGCGGCCACGTCAGGGCTGGGGGGAGGCCCAGGGCTGCGGCCCACCGTCCGCTCACCCGGGACCCTGGGGACCCTCACCATACTTGGTGGTCCTCGTGGTTGTGGCTTTATTAACAGGACTAAGAGGTTCTGAACTACAAAGGCCAACACCATCATCTCTCGCTGAAGGAAAATTCATTTTCTATCCGTTCTCCTCCACAGTCACTTGCCAGCACTTTTGTACCTAGCAAATTCACAAATATCACACTCGGATTACCCACGTTTTATATTTTAAGACTTATATGGATTTTGAGCATGTTTTTAGATTCCTTGTCCTCCCCCGAATTTATACCAGTGAATCAGGAGCACGTTACAAACCCCTGTGGAGGTTTAACAACTAAAAACAAAAAAATACAAAATGAAAAAGGAAACCCTGCTGGGAAGTTCTTGCAAGCAACTAAGTAAATCAGTGTCTGTGGGCGTGAGACTGGGACCCCGTTAGGTTGCAAAGAATCTAGTAAAATTTAAGAAAAGCCAAAACAATGTTTACAGTTCCAGCGGTGAGAACCACTTCTCAGGCTAGTTCTCTCTGTATATAAAATGCAGCTGATAAAGACTTCAGTTTCTACATCTGCTTTGGGGTAATTGAGGAAGCTCATCAAAGGCCTGTTTATACCAGTTAGCTTTGGTAAAAGTAACCAGTCCCCTGTCAGGGAACCTGATATACACTGAGTACTCTATACTACACTGCAGCTCAGCTGTGGCTCGTTTACCTGACCCTAGAGCTCGGGGCTTGCTCGCCTCCTAATGAAGCCCCCTGACCAATCAGGCTGTTTCCACATAGCCTCTAAGGCTGATGAAGCTCCTGCCAGGCATTTGGGAGGAGGCTGTGCTGCTGGGAGGTCCTGCGCCTCCTGAATCCGTGGGTTGTTTTCCCTTGACCAAAGGACCCCCAAATCATTACTGAGTTGCTTGAGTTTTGTCAGTCGACAGTTTTGGTGAGGATACGGGTCCTGACAACTCATTGGAAAAGACCCTGATGTTGGGAAAGATCAAAGGCAGAAGGAGAAGGGGGCGTCAGAGGATGAGATGGCTCTATGGCATCCATGATGCAAAGAACATGAACCTGGGCAAACTCCAGGGTATGCTGAGGGACAGGGAGGCCTGGCTTGCTTCAGTCCATGGGGTGGCAAAGAGTCAGACACAACTGGGCGACTGAACAGCAACAACGTGGGTCCTGAAGACGGCTGCTGCGGATGCCAGGGGCTCCCAAACTGTGGCGAAGGGAGCCCGGAAGCCCCTGATTTCACTGCCTCTTTGCCACTCTCCAGGCTGCTCTTAGTTTGCCTTCTGAGCTCTTCAAGTCTGTCTGGATCCTTCCTGGAGGACAACTGGAGTGTGAGAAACTCCAGGTCTCGAGGGCAACAGCACTGGCCTCTGCGGCCAGCCTGTTCCACAAGGTGAGCACTTCGGGGAGGCCCTGCCAGGCCCTTGCCCCTAGCCTTGCTCTGTGATTGGTTCTTTCTGGGGCACCTGAGGGGGCACCTGTGGGTCCCATCTGAGATGACCTTGGGTAACAAAGGCAGAAGGGACGCTCAACCTGGGTGCCCCACTGGGAAGAGCCACCCGGCAAGACCTTGAGCCAGGTGGGGGGTTCTGCAGGTCCCGGGTGCAGACGCTGTCCTGGTGGGCAGGAGAAGGTCTGGATTCCCGAGGAGCTGCCCTGGAGAGGACGGCTCTGGGGTGGCCGCAGCCCAGCCTGACGCTCAGCTGAGTGGGGCACTCGGTGGTGGATGACTGCTTTCTCTTTGGCTGAGCCTGTGAGCAGAGGCCACGCTCGGGGCCGTGCCCCCCAGCCCCTTGGCTCCCTGCCCCCCTCCCCTCCTGCCCACAGGTGCCCACGGGTGCGGGCGAGCTGATGCACACACACACACAGGCGGGGGCTGCCCTCTCCTCACCCCTCTCCTGCCCCTTCTCCCCTCACAGCCAGCACGCTGGCCTTGCCATCAGTATCAGTGCCCGTAACTCTGAAGGACGGGTGCAGACTGGCCTGTCTTGGGTTCACGTGTGCTATCATTTGGTGTATTCGGGCTAGTTTTTGTTTTTTACTGTATACTTAGAGTAATAAAGTCACACAGCAATTAAAAAAAAGACAGCCAGAAACACTAAGTCTGGTTGAATTGGGATTATTTCAACAAGGAATAGTAATGGGAACCCATCAACCTAAAGATGGCAACTGTGAGGAGACTCGCAAAGCCTCAAGGTAAGTCCAAAGTGTAAACTGTTGTGGGACTTGTGAAAGTAAGTGGAGATAAGAAGTATCTGGTGGTTTCACCAGCTGGCACAATCTTGAGTAGATAGGCACAACTCAAAATATTTAAAGTCATTACAGTGTCCACCACTGTAAAAGAAATCTCAGAAAAAAACCACAGATCTGTTACTAGTGGAAAGTGCGAAGCCAGCACGGCAAAGTCGGCGGGCGGAGCTGGTAGAGCTCTGGCTGCCTAAGACCCCTGTGCTGTGGTAAGCTGGTCACGAGTGGGCTGGACTGACGCCTGTCACCTGCCAGGCTCAAGAAATTTTCCATGGAACTAACAAGGTGCACTGTGGAACAACTCACGATTTGAGAGACCCAGTTCAGTTCAGTCGCTCAGCTGTGTCCAACTCTTTGCGACCCCATGAATCGCAGCACGCCAGGCCTCCCTGTCCATCACCAACTCCCGGAGTTCACTGAGACTCACGTCCATTGAGTCAGTGATGCCATCCAGGCATCTCATCCTCTGTCGTCCCCTTCTCCTCCTGCCCCCAATCCCTCCTAGCATCAGGGTCTTTTCCAGTGAGT
This sequence comes from Bos indicus, assembly GCF_029378745.1. Lineage (NCBI taxonomy): Eukaryota > Metazoa > Chordata > Mammalia > Artiodactyla > Bovidae > Bos > Bos indicus. Next base: position 10,140,536 of record NC_091763.1, read on the forward strand.
CAACTCTTCACATGAGGTGGCCAAAGTACTGGAGTTTCAGCTTCAGCATCATTCCCTCCAAAGAAATCCCAGGGCTGATGTCCCTCAGAATGGACTGGTTGGATCTCCAGGTGTAGCTAAAGAAGTGGAGTCCTCGTCTCAGAGAACTGAGCTCACCACCTCCCAGCACACCTGCCTGATCTCCCAAAGAACTGTGGCCCAGAGGCTGTAGGCACATGAATGACAGTATCTTACAGGACAGCCTAGAGCTGCAGTGGCTGTCATGGGGAGCCTCCCTGCTGCACAGAAGGCTTCATTTAAGAAGGGCGATGGAAAGCAGTGGTCCCCAAACAGAATGTGAGAGTTATCTTGTTTACTTTAAAAAATATTTTTAAACTGAGGCATAACTGACACACATTAGTTTCAGGCGTACAGCATCAGCGATTCGGCTTTTGTACACATCACAAAATGATCACCACAGTAAGTCTATTAGTATGTCACCATACATAGTTACAAACTTTTCTTGTGAGGAAAAGTTTTAAGATTTAACAACTTGTCAGATGTACCATGCAGTGTTATCATTACAGCCACCGTGCTGTGGGCATCATACCCCCACGACTGACAGCTGGAAGTTTGTGCCTTTTGACTTTATCCATTTCGCCCCCTCTCCACGCCCTGTCGCCACCAATTCATTCTTTGTATATGAGGCTGTGTTTTTATTACTATTTTTTTAGATTCTCCACATAAGTGAAACTGTATGGTTTTACTTAGCATAATGCCCTCAAGGTCCATCTGTCTTGCTGCAAATTACAAGATTTAAGTCTTTTTAGTTATTTAAATCTTTTCATAAGGCTGGTTCATTCTGTGCACACGTACTGCCATTTCTTTATGCATTCACCCATCAATGGACACAGGTTGTTTCCACAACTGGGCTCTTGTAAATAATGCTGCAGTGAACACGGCGGTGCTTGTATATTTTTGAATGAGTGTTTCTTGTTCTCTCTGGACAAAGACCCAGAAATGGGAATGCTGCATCCTACGGTAGTTCCGTTTTTAGCTTTTTCAGAAGCCCTTACACTGTTTTCTGTGGCGGCTGGATGCATTTACATTTCCATCCACAGAGCACAAGGGCTCCATTTTCTCCACACCCTTGCCAGCATTTTTCTTTTCTTGTGCTTCTGATAACAGCCATTCTAACAGATGTGAGTGGTCATCTGGTCGTGTCTTTGATTTGCATTGCCCTGATCTGTGATGTTGAGCATCCTTCCGTGTACCTGTTGGCCATCTGTATGTCTTCTTTGAAAAAAATGTCCAGGTCCTCGGCTCATTTTCTAGATTATTTCATTATTTTTGCTGTCGAGTTGAATGAGTTCTTAGTATATTTTGGATATTAATCCCTTATCAGAAATATTATTTGCAAATATCGTCTGACACTGGTAGTTTACCTTTTCATTTCGCTGATGTTTATTTTTGCTTTTGTTGCCTTTGCTTATGGTTTTAATTCAAAAAAGTTGTCACCGGGACCTGTGTCAAGGAGATGACCCACTATTTCTTCTAGGAGTTTTATGATTTCGGGTCTTGCATTTCAGTCTTTAATCCACTTTGAGTTAAACTTTGTGTGTGGTGTAAGATAATGTTCCAGTTCCATTTGTTTGCGTGTGGCTGTCCAGTTTCCCCAGTACCATTTATTGAAGATACTGTCCTTTCACTATGGCATGTTCTTGGCTTTGTCGTAAATTGACCATAAATATGTGGGTTTGTTTCTGGGCTCTCTGTTAGGTTCCATTGAACCATGTCTGTCTTTATGGCAGTACTATTACTGTTTTGATTACTATATTATAGTTTTAAATCAGAGAATATGATGCCTCCAGATAAGTTTAAGATCCTTTGGTTCTTTGAAGTCTTTTGTGGTTTCATATAAGTTATAGGATTGCTTGTTCTACTTCTGTGAAAAATGCCATTGGAATTTTGATAGGGATTGCATTGAATGTGTAGATTGCTTTGGTTATAGTCTTCATGCACTCTATCAGATCTACTTCCTTGAATCTATTTGTCACTTCCACTGTATAATCATAAGGGATTTCATTTAGGTCATACCTGAATGACCTAGTGGTTTTCCCTACTTGCATCAATTTAGGTCTGAATTTTGCAATAAGGAACTCATGATCTGAGCCACAGACAGTTCCCAAGTCTTCTTTTAGCTGACTGCATAGAGCTTCTCCATCTTCAGCTGCAAAGAACATAATCAATCTGATTTCAGTATTAACCATCTGGTGATATCCATGGATAGAGTTGTTTCTTGTGTTGGTGGAAGATGGTGTTTCCTATGACCAGTGCGTTTTCTTGGCAAACTGTTCTCCATTTTGTACGCCAAGGCCAAACTTGCCTGTTATTCCAGGTGTCTCTTGACTTCCTACTTTTGCATTCCAGTCCCCTGTAATGAAAAGAACATCTTTTTTGGTGTTAGTTCTAGAAGGTCTTGCAGGTCTTCATAGAACAGTTCAACTTCAGCGTCTTTGGCATTGGTGGTTGGGGCACAGACGATTACTGTGACATTGAATGGTTTGCCTTGGAAACGAACTGAGATCATTCTTTTTTTTTTCATTCTGTCGTTTTTGAGATTACACCCATGTACTGCATTTCAGACTCTCCTTGTTGATTATGATGGCTAATCCATTTCTTCTAAGGGATTCTTGCCCACAGTAGTAGATATAATGGTCATTTGAGTTAAATTCACCCATTCCAGTCCATTTTAGTTCACTGATTCCTAAAATGTTGATGTTCAGTCTTGGCATCTTCAGTATGACCTCTTCTAATTTGCCTTGATTCATGGAACTAAGATTCCAGGTTCCTATGCAATATTGTTTTTTAGAGCATCGGACTTGACTTTCGCCATCACACATCCACTAGCGGGCGTTGTTTCTGCCTTGGCTCAGCCTCTTCATTCCTTCTGGAGCTGTTTCTCTGCTCTTCCCAGTAGCATATTGGCCTATTGGCCACCTACCAACCTGGGGGGTTCGTCTTTCAGTGTCGAATCTTTTTGATTCAGTTAATAATAATATATCCATTGTTTTGCAGATTATTTTCCCGTATAGGTTATTACATAGTATAGAGTTGAGTTCTCTGTGCTATGGTATCTGCTATACCATAGATCCTTGTTTATTATATATTTTATATATAATAGTATATATGTTAACCCTAAATTCCTAATTTATTCCTCCCCCCTTTCCCTCTTGATAACCATAAGTTTTTTGTTTTCTAAGTCTGTGACTCTTTTCATAAATAAGTTCATTTGCATCACATTTTTAGATTCCACATATAAGTGATATCATATGATATTTATCTTTGACTTATTTTGCTTTCTATGATAATCTCTAGGTCCATCAGTTCAGTTCAGTTGCTCAGTCGTATCCAACTCTGCGACCCCATGGACTGCAGCATGCCAGGCTTCCCTCCATCGCCAACACCTAGAGCTTACTCAAACTCATGTCCATCGAGTTGGTGATGCCATCCAACCATCTCATCCTCTGTCGTCCCCTTCTCTTCCCGCCTTCAACCTTTCCCAGCATCAGGGTCTTTTCCAATGAGTCAGTTCTTCTCATCAAGTGGCCAAAGTATTGGAGTTTCAGCTTCAACATCAGTCCTTCCAATGAACACCCAGGACTGATCCTTAGGATGGACTGGTTGGATCTCCTTGCAGTCCAAGGGACACTCAGGAGTCTCCTTCAACACCACAGTTCAAAAGCATTAATTCTTCTGTGCTCAGCTTTCTTTATAGTTCAACTCTCACATCCATACATGACCACTGGAAAAACCATAGCCTTGTATGGATGTGAGAGTTGGACTGTGAAGAAGGCTGAGCACCGAAGAATTGATGCTTTTGAACTGTGGTGTTGGAGAAGACTCTTGAGAGTCCCTTGGACTGCAAGGAGATCCAACCAGTCCATTCTGAAGATCAGCCCTGGGATTTCTTTGGAAGGAATGATGCTAAAGCAGAAACTCCAGTACTTTGGCCACCTCATGCGAAGAGTTGACTCATTGGAAAAGACTCTGATGCTGGGAGGGATTGTGGGCAGGAGGAGAAGGGGACGACAGAGGATGAGATGGCTGAATGGCATCACTGACTCAATGGACATGAGTCTGAGAGAACTCCAGGAGTTGGTGATGGACAGGGAGGCCTGGCGTGCTGCGATTCATGGGGTCGCAAAGAGTCGGACATGACTGAGTGACTGAGCAACTGAACTGACTAGACAGACCTTTGTTGGCAAAGTAATGTCTCTGCTTTTGAATATGCTGTCTAGGTTGGTCATAACTCTTCTTCCATCATGTTGCTAGAAATGCCATTGTCTTATTCTTTTTTATAGCTGAGTGATATGCCTCTGTATGTATATATCACACCTTCTTTATCCATTGCTCTGTTGATAGACATTTAGGTTGCTTCCTTGGCTGTTGTAAATAGTGGTGCAATGAACATTGAGGGACATGTATCTTTTTGAAGTATGGTTTTCTACGGATATAGCCCAGGCATGGGATTGCTAGATCATATGGTAGTTCTATTTTTAGTTTTTTAAGGAACTTCCATACTGTTCTCTGTAGTGGCTGTACCAATTCATTCCCACTAACAGCGTAAAAGGGTTCTCTTTTAATTTTATTTTTGCATATGCTGTTAGAGAATGTCTCATTTCATTCTATTACACATAGCTGTCCCATTTTCCAACACCACTTATTGAAGACACTGTCTTTTATCTGTTGTATGTTCTTGCCTCCTTTGTCATAGAGCAAGTGACCATAAGTGTGTGGGTTTATCTCTGGGCTTCCTATTCTGTTCCATTGATGTATATTTTTGTTTTTGTGCCAAATTCTGGCACAAAAACAGGAGTCTGATCCCATAGTTTACTGGATGGCATTATTTGTTCGCAGCCATTTTAGATCTCTTATGAAAAAGTTAGGTATTTGTCAGTAAGCATTTAACAGGAGGCTTCTTGTGTGCTGTTTGGATCTGTCATGAATCCTCTGTTCCTTATTAATTCCTGAATATTCAGGGATTAAGAGGGGTGGCAAACCGCTCCCGGCTGAGGAATGCATGCATTTCCTTCATAAGGTGATAAGTAACTATTTACGATCCTCTTCCTTTTTATGAACCATACAGTAAAAGTGATTATTTACAACCCTCTCTCTTTGATATGTATTGCCTTATGTTTCCTTGATACATTGTAAGTCTGGCTTTTGATCTTTATCTTTGCTGAATGAAGCTACCTTGTAAGACAGTGTATATACCCACACTGTGTTGAATAAAACACCCTTTTTCCATCAGAGCTTGGGTCCCCGTGTCTGTCTGTCTTTCTCTCTCTCTCTTTCCAGCTAATTCTCTGGAGTGTAGAAACGCGTTGTGCTCTCCCACCCAGGCTTCTAAGACCCTCTCCAGAAGGCACACTATGACTTCACCCCCCCGAGAGAGTGCCCAGTGCCTTCATGAGCGATGCAAGCCCTGTATCAAGGGCTTTATTGGTTTTCTGCATAAACCAAGGAATATCAGCCTTTTTTATTTTTACTTTCTTATCGTCGACTCTGGACCACCAGGTTCTGGTCCATTAAAGGACCTCAACAGGTATTGATTGGAAGAGTTGAATTCCTGGTGGGATGTGGACACATGGAAGAAACTGGAGTCCCTTTTATCCCCAGCCTTTTGAAATCTTGCTTGATAGTGGCCCAGCCGGTGTCCCTTGCTTGAATACCCAATACTCTATCTGCATGGGATCAGCCTTGTAAAAGGAAGCTCCTTTTATTGTCCTGTCCCTACATGCCCCGGGGAGACAACAATAAGTCAGTGTAGAAGGAGGAGGCTCAGACAAGAACTACGTATTTTTCTTTTTTATGCAAAATCTAAAGAATATATTTGGAGGTAGAGACCTTGGGTGCTAGGCTAAGAAGGACTCCTGTCTGACTCTTTGTGACCCTATGGACTACAGCCTGCCAGGCCATGTGCTCCTCCAGGGGATCTTCCTAATCCAGGGATCAAACCCTAGTCTCTTAGGTCTCCTGCATTTGCAGGCAGATGCTTTGCTGCTAGAGCAACCTGGGAAGCCAGGTTCAGTCAGTTCAGTCGCTCAGTCGTGTCCGACTCTGTGACCCCATGGACTGCAGCATGCCAGGCCTCCCTGTCCATCACCAACTCCCAGAGTTTACCCCAAACTCATGTCCATTGAGTCGGTGATGCCATCCAACCATCTCATCCTCTGTCGTCCCCTTCTCCTCCCGCCTTCAATCTTTCCCAGCATCAGGGTCTTTTCAAATGAGTCAGTTCTTCACATTAGGTGCCCAAAGTATTAGTTTCAGCTTAAGCATTAGTCCTTCTAAGGAATATTCAGGGCTGATCACCTTTAGGATGGACTGGTTGGATCTCCTTGCAGTCCAAGGGACTCTCAAGAGTCTCTTCCAACACCACAGTTCAAAAGCATCAATTCCTTGACACTCACCTTTCTTTATAGTCCAACTCTCACATCCATACATGACTACTGGGAAAACTATAGCTTTGACTAGACAGAACTTTGTTGACAAAGTAATGTCTCTGTATTTTTAATATGCTGTCTAGGTTGATTGTAACTTTTCTTCCAAGGAGCAAGCATCTTTTAATTTCATGACTGCAGTCACCATATGCAGTGATGGGACCAGAGGCCATGATCTTAGTTTTCTAAACTAAGCCAACTTTAAGCTTTAAGCCAACTTTTTCACTCTCCTCTTTCACTTTCATCAAGAGGCTCTTTAGTTCTTCTTCACTTTCTGCCATAACGGTGGTGTCATCTGCATTATCTGAGTTACTGATGTTTCTCCAGGCAATCTGGATTCCAGCTTGTGCTTCTTCCAGCCCAGCATTTCTTTCACGAACTCACCACACACTCTCACACTATTACACTATGCCTTACGGCATTTGCTCCTGATCACAAAACTCACTTTATAGTGAATTCCCTAGACTGAACGTAAATTCCCCTCACCCGGAAACAGCTAGGCTTCTGGGGAGATAACTGACTGTGAAGTTGGAGTTGCTTTCTGCAAGATGCAGTACACAGTATACGTACTGTGAACCAGTGCCCGTGGCCTTAATAGAAGGCGCTAAGGAGCTGGGAACCAAAGTGCGAGGGAGAATGACATGTCTCAGTTAATTCCTAGTGACTCAAACATCTTTGCTTGCCCTTCTTGTGATTCTGGGCTTTGTGGATTTAGAGGTAAGCAAAGGAGACATGCTTCTGGGAGGGGAACGTAGTGATGATTCCGGTGGTTTGAAAGGGGAGGATTTACAATGTTGGCTGAGTGAATACGAAGCTGATGCTATACAATGGGTGATGGGAGAAGAACGGCTGGAAGCTTCTGATACCGAGTGTGCATGGCTAATTTAATGGAGGACACCTGCAGTCTCAGGTCACCAGAGGCAAAGATGGAAACGACAGCTTAGACCACCCTACTTATAAAGGCCTCTAATCCACTAAATGTTAGCCGCTTGGTCGTGTCCTCCTCTTTGTGATGCTATGGACTGTACCCCACCAGGCTTCTCTGTTCATGGGATTCTCCAGGCAAGAATACTGGAGTGGGGTGCCATTCCCTTCTCCAGAGGTTCTTCTCCAAGCCAGGGATCGAACCCAGGTCTCCCACCTTGCAGGCAGATTCTTTATCAGCTGAGCCACCAGGGAAGCTTCTAATCCACTAACGTGAGGGCTGAAGTCAGAGAACATGGAATAAATAATGGAAGAGAAATAAAACCTATCAGTCATGACCAAATGATTAGTTGCAAGAAGGGCAGTGGTTACAGCTGATAGATTTCTATTTGCTCTCTTATGTATTTATTTGCGTATTCTACTGACCTTTCTCCTTTCCCCTTACCACATTATGCTATACAGCCTGTGTTGATGGTAGTGACATTACAAATTATTCATAGATCACAGCATGGCAGGATAGGTCTGTCATGGAGCTGGCGGGGAGGACTGCACATCATTCAAGCTCCTGGCCTTGCAGCTGCATGTAGTGTGTTAGGGGACGTCATTTCACTTCTGATTCAAGGAACAACTCAGTTTACTTAAATTGTGTGCAAATTCTACATTTTCAGATAAAAAGAACAGATCAGTGGATCAGTAGATAACTGAATTTTTTATTTCCAAAATAATCAAGGTGCACAAAACTTATCAAATGAAAGAAAGATGTTGAATATGCAACCGTGAATTCTAAGAAATGTATTTAATTACATTCTCTCTTCTTCAAAGGAGAAAAAAAATCAGTTATTCCATGTGGCCAATATTATTTCAGTAAGAATTTACATATATAGGAAATAAAATACAGAATCTGTTATAAATATCTCAATTTATTTTAAAGTATTACTGTCAAATAATCCTGATCATTAGATAACAGGTTTACCAATCTTTGTTTTTATAGATTAACAAGTTAAATTAAAAAGACACGTACAGACACCATTTTCAGTGTTACAACACAGGGACAAACACCACATACACACACGTACGCAAAATCAGAAGCATGTTTTATGCCAGGGTTACTTTCTGTCCAGGTCGAAACACTGTTCCACTTTGATTTTTTCTCTTCTTTGGATTTTGAAAGCTTTCATACCTTAAAAAAAAAAAAAATGAGATAACATTTAATACTTATAAATGCTGAACTTACAAAACATAAACAATGGATTGCTGCAAACAAGTTTTTAAGAAACAAAAGACAGTTCTTATAAAAGTTCTTATAAGAGTTTTTAAAAGTTGAACACTACAACAGAAAAGGAACACAGAGGATGAACAGGCAAATTGGAAAAGAGAAAATACAGAGGACAATGATCAACCACTACACTGTAATCAGAGAAATGTAAGATTTTAAGATGTATACAACTTTTCTCGAAATTGGCCAAGTTTCAGTTCAGTTCAGTTGCTCAGTCGTGTCCAACTCTTTGCGACCCCATGAACTGCAGCACGCCAGGCCTCCCTGTCCATCACCAACTCCCGGAGTTCACCCAAACTCATGTGCATCGAGTCGGTGATGCCATCCAACCATTTCATCCTCTGTCGTCCCCTTCTCCTCCTGCCCCCAGTCCCTCCCAGCATCAGGGTCTTTTCCAATGAGTCAACTCTTCGCACGAGGTGGCCAAGTTTAGAGAGAGACTAAAATACTTAACATTAGGGTAAGGTGAAGCTGGTACTATAACTATATTGCTATTGCTACATACATTTCTGAAAGACAATTTGGCAGTAGATTTCAAAAGCATTAAAAAAAAATGTGAGTAAACTGATGTAACAATTCTACTTCTATCCCAGTGAAACAATTAAGGATATGTGCAAACAGAGGTAAGAGAATGTTTATCACATTGCTCATACTGAAAACCTGGATGCAACTTATATGTCCAAAAATTGGATGTTACGCCATAGCTGTACTATATAAAATGACAAAATAGTAAACTTATTTAAAATGTGGAAGAATGTTAAAGATGTGTGGATGGACGAGTGACTGCTGTACAGCATTATGTGCAGTGTCTTATTTTAGTAAGAGAAAACATAAGCACACAAATAAATAAGATTTGGGAGGTAATGAGGTTTAGGGAAACTGCTGGGGTTTTTCCCCCCCTTTGTTTTCTGATTTTTCTACAATAAGCACATATTTTGTTGAAGGGGAGCAGAATATGGCCCCCCTAGTGAACCACTTTGGCACATGGGTTATTTTGAGCTGAAGGAAATCAAGACCCAGCAAACCCGGGAAAGCCTTTTACCTCATCCTTAACTGCCTTAAAGAACTGAGACTGGGGCCTGCACCAGACAGCCTCTTACCAGACATAACTTTTTTTATCTGTGTGGCAGGGTGAAAGTCTGCTCGTCTCATCTCCTTGTGAACTGCCCTCTTCACCTCTGAAGCTTCAGGCCCCATCCCTTCCCTCAGTTCAGGACACTACAGAGGCCTCAGCTCATTGACCGCCAATGAGTCTTGTTTTTATGGGGTTCCTGTATCTACAAAACTAGTTTATCACCTGTTAACATCTTATGTCAGTAAATTATAGAGAAGCCAAAGAACCAAGAAGGGAAAGTTTTTGCTACCCCTGCAGTTTGGTGCATATGGAGGCCTCCCGTCGCTGCAGGTGGGAGATCCTGGGACCTCTGACAAGAGCCAGCCAAGGGTCAGAATCCTTACCACGTCAGTCTCCTGGGTCTCTGCCTGCAGGTTCAGTGGAAGTGAGAGTGGGGAGAGTCCTTTTCTAAATTCAGAAGCAGGAGAAAAAATTTTGTGTGAACTAGTGCCTTAGCTACAGTGACTCTGGAAAAGATATCTTCTGAGTACTCTTGTTTTCTGTTGATCCAGTTCTCCCCAAACACGGCTATTTGCTTCTGTCTGTAGCTTTTGTGTCACTTCTCATAAGGAGGAAAACCAAAGAGTGGAAATGCAGTGTGTGCTGTGTGCCTAGTCGCTTAGTTGTATCCAGCTCTTTGCAACCCCATGGACTCTAGCCTGCCAGGCTCCTCTGTCCATGGGGATTCTCCAGGCAAGAATACTGGAATGGTTGCCATGCTCTCTTCCAGGGGATCTTCCCAATCCAGGGATCGAGCCAGGGTCTCCTGCATTACAGACGGATTCTTTACCAGCTGAGCCACCAGGGGAGGTTCTAATTTACGCCCATTGTTCGAGCCCACTGGCCTCAGAGACTGGTGACTTCATGGTTCTAATAGATGTGCATTTGTTGAGACACACTGCAGTGGGTCCCCTTTATTTAAACAGATGAGGTTTCCCCTTGTTCTATGTCTTGAGAGCTTGGCTTTGTGACTGGTATGGGTTTGTGACTCTCTGTGGCTTAACCAGCGAGAAGCCAGCCAGAAGATTAAGTATCAGCTTGAATCTGATGGGCATCAAGAAAACTCAGGATCTGAGACAAGAAGTGATAAGCAGCGATCTCTGTCCAGCTGTGCCAGCTCTTAGGGAGCTGGCTTTAAGGTGTCCCAGCCCACAGGGGCCTTTGTTGGCTCAAGCTTCACTGTCTTCTTGGTGCAGGGAAGTCCCGCTCCAGGAGCTCCTGTGAGTGCAGCGGAGGGCAGGCCGGCAACTGGCGGCATCACACGCTCTGGTGGGAGACGGGAGACTCCATCTTCACTGCCCCATTCTCACTGCCTGTGACCACGAAGCACTTTGCTTTCTTTGGCTAGCTCTGTGAGTAAACTTTGTGGATCTTCTGAAAGCTACGTCTTTTGCACTCTTTTTGGACACTTCTTATGGTCATTCATGGTTAAGCCATAAAAAGGGTTGCAGGTTACAGTCACCATTAAGACCCTGTCTGTCAGTGGCCAGGTGGATCCTTTAAACTGGAGAAAACTTCTGTTTTTGAAAAACACATGAAGAGTGCTAACGCTAAACAAGTGTCTTATGCTGCCTATGGAAAGACAACAGGAAAAAGACACAGAGGGGCACAACAGCCAGCCTTGGGGTTGCATACGTCTACAGGTCTTCCTCTTTCTGACCTGTTTCACCTCGTATGATAACCTCCAGGTTCATCCATGTTGCTGCAAATGCAATTATTTCACTTTTTTTGGCTAAGTAATATTCCGGGGTATGTGTATGTGTGTGTGTGTGTATATATACACACACACACACACGGCAACTTCTTTATCCACTCATCTGTCAATGGACATTGAGGTTGTTTCCAAGTCTCAGCTCAGAGAAGCAAAAAGCAAAGGAGAAAAGGAAAGATATATCCATTTGAATGCAGACTTCCAAAGAACAGCAAGGAGAGATAAGAAAGCCTTCCTCAGTGATCAGTGCAAAGAAATAGAGGAAAACAATAGAATGGGAAAGACTAGAGATCTCTTCAAGAAAATTACAGATACCAAGGGAACATTTCATGAAAAGATGGGACAATAAGGACAGAAGTGGTACAGACCTAACAGAAACAGAAGATATTAAGAGATGGCAAGAATACACAGAAGAACTGTACGAAAAAGATCTTCAGACCCAGATAATCACGATGGTGTGATCACTCACCTAGAGCCAGACATCCTGGAATGTGAAGTCAAGTGGGCCTTAGGAAGCATCACTATGAACAAAGCTAGGGGAGGTGATGGAATTCCAGTTGAGCTATTTCAAATCCTAAAAGATAATGCTGTGAAAGTGCTGCACTCAATATGCCAGCAAATTTGGACAACTCAGCAGTGGCCACAGGACTGGAAAAGGTCAGTTTTCATTCCAATCCCAAATAAAGGCAATGCCAAAGAATGCTCAAACTAATGCAGAATTGCACTCATCTCACACACTAGCAAAGTAATGCTCAAAATTCTCCAAGCCTAGCTTTAACAGTATGTGAACTGTGAACTTCCAGATGTTCAAGCTGGATTCAGAAAAGGCAGAGGAAACAGAGATCAAATTGCCAACATCTTCTGGAACATCAAAAAAGCAAGAGAGTTCCAGAAAAACATGTATTTCTGCTTTATTGACTATGCCAAAGCCTTTGACTGTGTGGATCACAATAAACTGGAAAATTCTGAAAGAGACAGGAATACCAGAGCACTTGACCTGCCTCTTGAGAAATCTGTATGCAGGTCAGGAAACAACAGTTAGAACTGGACATGAAACAACAGACTGGCTACAAATCAAGAAAGGAGTACATCAAGGCTGTATATTGTCACCCTGCTTATTTAACTTATATGCAGAGTACATCATGAGAAACGCTGGGCTGGAGGAAGCACAAGCTGGAATCAAGACTGCCAGGAGAAATATCAATAACTTCAGATATGCAGATAACACCAGCCTTATGGCAGAAAGTGAAGAACTAAAGAACCTTTTGATGAAAGTGAAAGAGGAGAGTGAAAAAGTTGGCTTAAAGCTCAACATTCAGAAAACTAAGATCATGGCATTCGGGCCCATCACTTCATGTCACATAGATGGGGAAACAGTGGAGACAGTGTCAGACTTTATTTTTCTGGGCTCCAAAATCACTGCAGATGGTGATTGCAGCCATGAAATTAAAAGACGCGTACTCCTTGGAAAAAAAGTTATGACCAACCTAGACAGCATATTTAAAAACAGAAACATTACTTTGCCAACAAAGTTCCATGTGGTTAAAGCTATGGTATTCCCAGTAGTCATGTATGGATGTGAGAGTTGGACTATAAATAAAGCTGAGCACCAAAGAATTCATGCTTTTGAACTGTGGTGTTGGAAGAGACTCCTCTGAGAGGCGCTTGGACTGCAAGGAGATCCAACCAGTCCATCCTAAAGGAAATCAGCCCTGAATATTCATTCGAAGGACTGATGCTGAAGCTGAAACTCCAATACTTGGGCCACCTAATGTGAAGATGGAGAAGGCAATGGCACCCCACTCCAGTACTCTTGCCTGGAAAATCCCATGGACAGAGGAGCGTGGTGGGCTGCAGTCCATGGGGTTGCTAAGAGTCGGACACGACTGAGCGACTTCACTTTCACTTTTCACTTTCATGCATTGGAGAAGGAAATGGCAACCCACTCCAGTGTTCTTGACTGGAGAATCTCAGGGATGGGGGAGCCTGGTGGGCTGCCACCTATGGGGTCACACAGAGTCGGACACGACTGAAGTGAGTTAGCAGTAGCAGTAATGTGAAGAACTGACTGATTTGAAAAGATCCTGATGCTTGGAAAGACTGAAGGCCGGGAGGAGAAGGGGACGGCAGAGGATGAGATGGTTGGATGGCATCACCGACTCAATGGACATGAGTTTGAGTAAACCCTGGGAGCTGGTGATGGACAGGGAGGCCCGGTGTGCTGCAGTCCATGGGGTCGCAGAGAGTCGGACACGACTGAGTGACTGAACTGATGTCTCAGCTATAATAAATATGCTGCTGTGTAAGCAGGGGTCTTGGGTGTCTTTTCAAATTAATAGTTTTGTCTGGCTATATGCCCAAGAAAGGGATTCTGGATATTTTGGCAACTGTATTTTTAGTTTTTTGAGGAACCTCCATACTGTTTTCCATAGTGGCTGTATCAATTTACATTCCCAGCAACAGTGTAAGAGCGCTCCCTTTTCACTACACCCTTTCCAGCATTCTTTATCCGTAGAATTTTTAATGACGGCCAGGCTGACTGGTGTGAGGGGGTACCTCACTCTGGTTGTGATTTGCATTTCTCTAATAGTTAGTGACACTGAGCATCTTTTTGTGTGCCGATTGGCCATATGTACGTTGTCTTAGGAGAAATGTCTACTGAGGTCTCCTGCCCATTTTTCAATCGGGTTGATTGTTTTTTTGTTGTTGACCTGTATGAGCTGTTTGTATATTTTGGATATTAACCCTCTGTCAGTCACATCTCCTAGTTCATCACTGGGAGAAATATTTTCTCCTAGTCTGCAGGTTGTGTTTCATTTTGTTTATGGCTTCCTGGTAGCGTCTTTAGGATCTTCTGAGTATATAGTACCACGTCATCAGCAAACAGTTTGATTTCTTCTCTTCCAATCTGGATTCCTTTCACCAGTCACTTTTACTGTCATCCAGATGTGCTGCATCCCACTGATTTTCAGAAGCGGAATCATCCTGTGACCCTGAGATGAATCCAGACTGGTCGTGGTGTGTGCCTTTCTGCACGTGTTGTTGGACTCGCTTTGCTAACGTGTTGTTGAGAAGTTCTGTGTCTCTATTCATCAAAGGTATTTGCCTGTAATTTTCTTTTTTGGTTGTCTTTGTTTGGTTTTGGTGTCAAAGTGATGGTGCTTTCGAAGAATATCTTTGGGAGTATTCTTTCCTCTTCAATCTTTTGGAAGAGTCTGGGAAGGATCAATGTGATTTCTTCTTGGTATGTTTGGTACAATTCCCCAGTGAGCTATTTGGTTCTGGGCTCTTGTTTAAAGGGAGTTTTTAAAATTAGATTCTATTTCATTTCTAGTGATTGGTTTGCTCAGGTTATCTATTTCTTCTTGATTCAGTTTTGGTGGGCTGTTGTTCTAAAAATTGATCCATTTCTTCTAGGCTGTCAAATTTGTTGACATGATTGTTCACAGTAGAACACAGTACGTTCACAGTAGAACAAAGTAAAGAAGAGGGCAGCAGAGGATGAGATGTTTATATAGCATCACTGACTCAATGGACATAAACTTGAGCAAACTCTGGGAGACACTGGAGGAGAGGGAAGTCTGGCTTGCTGCAACCCCAAAAATGGGGTTGCGAAGAGTCAGACACAGCTTAGTGACTAGACAGCAACTGTTTATACTATTCTTACCTTTCCTCCGCCTGCGGCATCAGTTGTGATTTCTTCTCTTTCATATTTTATTTGGGTCTTCCCTCTTTTCTTATTAGTAAGCCTGGCCAATTTTGTTTACCTTTCAAAGAACCAGCTCTTGGTTTTATTGATCTTTTCTTATGTTTCTTATATCTATTTTACTTCTGAGTTTTATTATCATCTCCTTGTGATATTTTGTTAGTTCTTTTTCTAGTTCTTTAAGTGGTGGATTAAGTTGTTATATTTTCCTGTTTCTTAAAGAAGCCTGTATTGCTGTGAACGTCCCTCTAAGAACCGCTTTCGCTGCATCCCATAGATTTTATATGGTTCTGCTTTCATTGTCATTTGCCTCAAAGTACTTCACTTCTTCGATTTTGCTGACCACTTGGTTTTTAGTAGCATATTGTTTAGTCTGCATGTAATTTTTTTTTCTTGTTTTTTTGTGGTTGACTTTTAGTTTCATGCCATTATGATCAGAAAAGATGCTTGAAATAATTCTATACTCTTAAATTTGTTGAGGCTTGTTTTGTGTCCTAGGATGCAGTCAACCCTAGAGAATATTTCATGTCCACTTGAAAAGAATGTATTTTGGTTTTTTTGTTTGTTTGTTTTTGGATGTTATGTTCTGAAGACATCAATTAAGTCTAACTGCTATTTTATCATTTAGGATCTCTGTTGCCTTATTCACTTTCTATCTCAAAGGTCTGCCCATTGATGTGAGAGGGGTGTTAAGGTCTCTTACTGTGGTCCTTTCATTCTCTCTCTTTGAATCTGTTAGTATTTGTTTTATACATTTGGGTTCTCCTATATTAGGTGCATATATGTTGATAAGTGTCTTATCCTTTCCATGTATTGAGGCTTTTATCATTAATGTCCTTCCTTATCTTTCTTTATAATCTTGTTTTAAAGTCCATTTTGTATGATATGAGAATTGCAATCCCTGTTTTGTCGTTTCTGTTTGGATGGAGTATCTTTGTCCATTCCCTTTCATTTGAATACTTTTTTTTTTAGATTCCACATAAAAGCAATATATGGTATTTGTCTTTTTTTGTCTGACTTATTTCACTCAGTATGACAATCTCTAGGTCCATCCATGTTGCTGCAAATGGCATTATTTCATTTCTGTAATGGCTGAGTAATATGCCTGTGTGTGTGCACCAAATCGTCTATATCCACTCATCTGTCAGTGGACATTTAGGTTGTTTCCATGTCTTGGCACTGGTAAATAGAACTGTAGTGGACACTGGGTGCATGTACTCTTTCAGACTATTGTTCTCCAAATACATGCCCAGGGTGGAATTGCAGGATCATCGAGTATCTCTATTTTGAGTTTTTAAGGAACACCTATACTGTTCACAGTGCCTGTCTCAGTGTACATTCTGACCAACAGTGGAGGAGGGCTCCCTTCTCTCCACACCCTTTCCAGCACTTACTGTTTGTGGGTTTGTTGATGACAGCCATTTTGACTGCTGTAAAGTGATATCTCGTTGTAGTTTTTTTTTTAATAGAATTTATTTATTTATTGACTACACTGGGTCTTTGATGCTGCGAACAGGCTTTCTCTAGTTGCAGAAAGTGGGAGCCGCTCTCCAGTGGTGGTGCACAGGCTTCTCACTGCAGTGGCTTCTCTTGTTGCAGAGCACAGGCTCTCGCACGCTCGGGCCTCAGTAGTTGTGGCACACATGCTTAACTGCTCTGTGGCACGTGGGATCTTCCCAGACAGGGATCGAACCTATGTCCCTTGCACTGCAAGGCAGATTCTTAACCACTGGACCACCAGGGAAGCCCTCATTGTAGTTCTGATTTGCATTTCTGTAATTAGTGAGTTGAACATCTTTCCAGTATGCCTCTTTGCCATCTGTATGTCATCTTTGGAGAAATGTCTATTTAGGTCTTCTGCCCAGTTTTTGATTGGGTTGTTTATTTTGATATTAAACTCCATGAACTGTTAGTAAGTTTTGGAGATTAATCCCTCATCAACTCTCATTTGTAAATATTTTCTCCCATTCTGTGGGTTGCTTTTCTTTTTGCTTATGGTTTCCTTTGCTGTGCAAAAGATTTTGAGTTTAATTGGGTCCCATTTGCTTATTTTTGTTCTTATTTCTATTACTCTGAGAGATGGATTGAAAAAGGCATTGCTATGAATTATGTCAGAGTTCTGCCTATGTTTTCCTCTGAGTTTTATAGTGTCTGACCTTTCATTTAGACCTTTAATCCATTTCAAGTTTATTCTTCTGTATGGTGTTAAAAAATGTTCTCATTTTTTTTTACGTGGAGCTGTCCAGTTTTCCCAGCACCATTTATTGAATAGACTGTCTCTCCTCCATTGTTTATGTTTCTGGGCTTCTATCCTGTTCCATTGATGATATGTCTGCTTTTGTGCCAGAACCATACTGTCTTGATGACTATAGCTTTATAATATAGTCTTGACATCAGGAAGTCTGATTCTCTCAGCTGTTTTTCTTAAGATTGCTCTTACTCAGGGTCTTTTGGGTTTCCATATGAACTTTAAGACTCTTTGTTCTAGTTCTGTAAAAGATGCCATTGGTAATTTCATACAGATCACAATGAATGTGTAGTGTGGCTTGTGTAGTACAGTCATTTTCACAATATTGATGCTCCCAGTCCAAGACTATAGTATATTTTCCCATCTGTTTGTGTTATCTTCAATTTCTTTCACCAGTGTCTCACAGTTTTCAGAGTAAAGGTTTTTTGTCTCCTTAGGTAGGTTTATTCCTAGGTATTTTATTCTTTTTGCTGTGATGGTAAATGGGACTGCTTCTTTAATTTCTCTCTTTGTTTCATTGTAAGTATCTAGGAATGTAACAGATTTATGTGGATTAATTTTGTAACCAGCAACTCTAATGAATTCATTGATGGGCTCAGTAGTGTTTCTGGTAGTGTCTTTAGGATTTTCTATGTATAGTATCACTTCAACAGCAAACAGTGACATTTTAATGTCTTTTCCAACTTGGAGTCCTTTTGTTTCTTTTTATTCTCTGATTGCCATGATTAGGACTTCCAAAACTATGTTAAATAAAACTGGTGAGATTGGGCATCCTAGTCTTATTCCCGTTTAGAGGGACTGCTTTCAGCTTTTCACTGTTAAGTATGTGGAAAATTCTTCAAGAGATGGGAATATCAGACCACCCGACCTACCTCCTGAGAAATCTGTATGCAGGTCAAGAAGCAACAGTTAGAACTGAACATGGAACAACATACTGGTTCCAAATCGGGAAAGGAGTACATCAAGGCTGTGTATTGTCACCCTGATTATTTAACTTATATGCAGGATACATTATGAGAAATGCTGGGCTGGATGAAGCACAAGCTGGAATCAAGATTGCTGGGAGAAATATCAGTAACCTCAAATATGCAGATGACACCACCCTTATGGCAGAATGTGAAGAAGAACTAAAGAACCTCTTGATGAAAGTGAATGAGGAGAGTGAAAAAGTTGGCTTAAAACTCAACATTCAGAAAACTAAGATTATGGCATCTGGTCCATCACTTCATGGCAAATAGATAGGAAACAATGACAGACTATTTTGGGGGGCTCCAAAATCACTGCAGATGGTGACTGCAGTCATGAAATTAAAAAATGATTGCTCCTTGGTAGAAAAGTTATGGCCAACCTAGACAACATATTAAAAAGCAGAGACATTACTTTGCCAACAAAGGTCTGTCTAGTCAAAAACAAAGGTTTTTCTAGTCATGTGTGGATGTGAGAGTTGGACTATAAAGAAAGCTGAGCACCAAAGAATTGATGCTTTTGAACTGTGGTGTTGGAGAAGACTCTTGAGGGTCCCTTAGACTGCAAGGAGATCCAACCAGTCCATCCTAAAGGAAATCAGTCCTAACTATTCACTGGAAGGACTGATGCTGAAGCTCCAATACTTTGCCACCTGATGCGAAGAACTGACTCATTGGAAAAGACCCTGATGCTGGGAAAGATTGAAGGTGGGAGGAGAAGGGGACGACAGAGGATGAGATGGTTGGATGGCATCACTGACTCAATGGACATGAATTTGAGTAAACTCGGGGAGTTGGTGATGGACAGGGAGGCCTGGCGTGCTGCAGTCCATGGGGTCACAAAGAGTTGGACGTGACTGAACTGAAGATGTTAGCTGTAGCTTTACCATATATGGCCTTTGTTATATTGATAGTGTGTTTCCTCTGAAAAAACTTTCTGGAGCCTTTTCATCATAAATGGATGCTGAATTTTGTCAACAGCCTTTTCTGCATGTATTAAATATATCATGCCACTCCCTTCTGGCTTGCAGAGTTTCTGCTGAAAGACCAGCTGATAAACTTATGGGAGTTCCCTTGGATGGCATTTGTTGCTTTTATATTTAATGTTCATAATTTTTCTTTCGTTGTATTCAATCTTTGTTTGACTAATATGTGTTTCAGCATGTTCCTTACACATGTTCCTACTTAGGTTTATCCTATCTGGACTCTCTGTTCTTCCTAGATGTTGGTGACTATTTCCCTTCCCATGTTAGGGAATTTTTCAGCTATTATCTCTTCAAATATTTTCTCAGATCCTTTCTCTCTTTTTCTTCTGGGAACTCTGTAATGCAAATATTGGTGCCTTTAATATTGTCCTGGACGTCTCTTAGACTGTCTTTGTCTTTTGTTACGTTCCGTGGCAGTGATTTTCACTATTATCTTTCAGGTCACTTATCTGTTCTTCTGCTTCACTTATTCTATTGATTCCTTCTGGTGTATTTTTCATTTCAGATTGTTCATCTGTTTGCTCCTTAGTTCTTCTCAGTCTTCAGCAAACATCTATTGTATCTTTCTCAAGCCTTGCCTCCATTCTTTTTCTGAGATCTTTGATCATCTTCACTATTATTCTGAATTCTTCTTTTAGTAGGTTGGCTATCTTTATTTCACTTAGTTGTTCTTCTGGGTGTCATCTTGTTCCTTTATCTGGGACATATTCCTTTTCAATCTCATTTTGACTAACTTTTTGGGGCTTCCCTGTGGCTCAGGGGTTAAAGCGTCTGCCTCCAATGCAGAAGACCCGGGTTCGATCCCTGGGTTGGGAAGATCCCCTGGAGAAGGAAATGGCAACCCACTCCAGTATTCTTGCCTGGAGAATCCCATGGAAGGAGAAGCCTGGTAGGCTACAGTCCACCGGGTCTCAAAGAGTTGGACATGACTGAGCGACTTCACTTTCACTTTCTGTGATTGCTTTTTCTGTTCCACAGGCCGCAGGACTGTAGTTCTTCTGACTGCCCTCTGGTGGTTGCGGCTGACTGAGACATTTGTGCAGGCTTCCTGATGAGAAGGGCTGATTCTGGTCCACTGGTGGGTAGAGCTGGATTTTGTCCCTCTGGTGCACAGGGCCATGTTCAGGGAGTCTTTAATCCGCTTGTCTGCTGATGGGTGGGGCTGTGTTCCTGCCCCGTTGGTGGTTTGGCTTGAGGCAACCCAGCACTGGAGCCTGCAGGGGCTAATGCAGCCTCGGGGAGGATTCATGCTAGTAAGTACATCCCAGAATCGTTGCTGCCGGTGTCTTTGTTCTTGCAGTGAGTCATGGTCGCCACTACCTCTCTCCCTGACCTCTGCAGGAGACCATCCAGTACTAGCAGGTAGGTCTGTCCCTGTCTCTTATCAGGTCACTGCTCTTTTCCCCTGGGTCTTTGTATACATGAGACTTTGTGTGTGTCCTCTAAGAGCAGACTTTGTGTTTCTCCCCATCTTGTAGAAATACTGTGATCAAACCCCACTGGCCTTCAAAGCCAGATTCTCTGGGGGCTGGACCCCCAGGCTGGGAAGGCTGATGTGGGGTTTAAAACTTTTACTCCTGTGGGATAACTTCCACGGGAGAATTGTTTCCAAGCTTGTGGGTCACCCACCCAGAAGGTATGGGATTTGCAGTAATGCCCCTCCTACCATCTTATTGTGGCTTTTGTCTTTGGATGTAGAATATCTTTTTTGGGAGGTTCCAGTAATTTTTTTTGTAAATTGTTGTTCACCAGTTAGTTGTGGTTTTGGTGTTTCTGCAGGAAGAGGGTGAGCTCACAGCCCTCTACTCTGCCATCTTGCGATGGCATCCTCCTGCATCCCCTTACTTTTAATCTGTGCATGCCCTTTGCCCTAACGTGGGTCTCTTAGAGGCAACATCTTTTGATTTCCTTCATAGTTAAAGATCTTCTTCATGTAGCTGGATGGTTGGGTCAGGCCCTTGATAGCATTCAGGCTGCAATCTAGTTTTTTGAGGAAATAAGAAACTGTCCATATTTTACAAATTGGTCTCTGCAAAATCAGAAATGTGGCTCTAGAAACAATTCAAAAGTTCACCTCTCTTTACCAACCCCCAGACCTCCCCTATTCACCTCAAAATGATTGCAGATAGTGTAAAAGATCAGGATGTTAGAACTATTTAAAGATAGGAAATTGTAAATAATTACTCTAGACATCTGATAATAAACGTACCTCCAGACTCCTAGAAAGAGGAAATAAGCAACAAAAAGATAACCTACTGAATGGGAAGAAATATTTGCAAATGATGTGACCAGAAACACCCAGACTGTAAGGAGTACACACAACTCAATATCAAAGAAACCTGAGGAAAAATGGGCAGAGGATCAGAACAGACATTTTCCAAAGAAGACATACAGATAGAAGGCTAACATCTCTAATTAGAGAAATGCAAACCAAAAGCACAGTGAGATACCACCTCACAGCTGTCAGAATGGCTATCATCAAAAAGACTATAGGTCATAACGGCAAGGAAGAGGAGAAAAGGGGACCGTCTGACACTACTGGTGTCAACAGACGTTTATGTAACTAACCACTACTGAAAACAAAATGGAGGCTCCCTACAATACGGATGTTCCTCTAAAATATAGAACTACCATGTAACCAGCAATTCTAATCTGGGTGTATATACCCAGAATGTGATGAGTATTAATTAGTATACTAGATATTACTATATAGAGATTACTATACTCTAGTATAGTAATGCTATATAGTATTACTATACTCTATATTGCTATATATAGAATATTAATAAATATAGTAAGTAATATAGTAGAAAAACAGTAATTTAAAAAGATACATGTATTTTAATGTTCAAAGAAGCATTATTTAGAATTGCCAAGGTATGGAAGCAACAGAAGTGTCCATCAATAAACAACTGGCTAAATAAGATGGAATATTACTTAGGAGTATTACTCAGCCATTAAAAAAGACTGAAACACTGCCATTTGATACAACATGGATGGACCTAGAGAGTACCATCAGAAAAGACAAATACCATATCACTTACTTTGGAATCTAAAAAAAACAAATGAATGTATAAACAAAACAGAAATGGACTCAGATACAGGGAACAAATTAGTGGTTACCAGACGAGAGAAGGAAGGAAAGGAGCAAGCCAGGTTTGGGGATTAAGAGGTACAAACTACTCTGGATAAAATAAGGAACAAGGACCGTATTGTTCATCACAGGGAAATGTAGCCATTATTTTGCAGTAACTTTAAATGGAGTGTAATCTATAAATACTGAATCACTTTGTAGTACACCGGAAGCTAATGCTGTAAATCAACTCTATTTAAACATAAGCAAGCAGAAAACTGACTTTCTTCCTCTGTCCCTGTACATATCCTAGGAGATAACTAAAACACTGTCCACAATCACCTGAGACTGGGGGAAAAAAAGGAGCAGAAACAGGAGAGGCTTTTTAAAAAATACAGACCTATAAAAATTCCTGGGCTTCCCTAGTGGCTCAGATGGTAAAGAATCTGCCTGCAGTGCAGGAGACCTGGGTCGGGAAGATCCCCTGGAGGAAGAAACGGCAACCCACTCCAGTGTTCTTGCCTGGAGAAGTCCACGGGCAGAGAAGCCAGGCAGGCTACAGTCCATGCGGTTGCAAGAGTTGCATGTGACTGAACAACTTTCACACACGTAACAACTCCCATGGTTTAAAAAGGAATGAATTTGGGTCATATGGAGTGATGTGGATGAACCTGGAGTCTCATACAAAGTGAAGTCAGTCAGAACAAGTATTGTATGTTATTGCATATATGTGGAATCTAGAATCTAAATCTAAAAAGAATCGTAAGTGCATATATGATGAACCTATTTGCAGGGCAGGGATAGAGAAGCAGATGTAGAGAAAGGGACTTGTGGACACAGAGTGGGGGGAAGGGGAGGGTGGGATGAACTGACGTATATACACTACCACATGTAAGACAGCTCGTGGGAAGCTGCTGAGTAACATGGGGAGCTCAGCTGGGGGCTCTGTTGCAACCTAGAGGGGTGGGGCAGAAGCCCGGCTCAAGAGGGAGCGAAAGGATACATGTATACAAATACCCGATACACGTTCTGTATAAGAACTAACAACACAGTAAAATATTCCAATTAAAAAAAAAAAACCTCCCAAGGCTAAAATTTGGGGATGGAAATTAAACAGGATCTGTTTGTGTTTGTTATATCAATGTATATATGGTATTTTGGATGAATATTGCCATAATTTGTAAAATGATCTACTTAATTGGCTTAGAGAAAAAAGCACAAATTTAAGATTTCTCAACTCTCAGAAACATAATACAAACTAATCCAAATAAAGTGATCTGGGATACTGTCCACTAAATAAAGTTAAAGTATATGTTATGAAACTTGCCATGACAGTTAACTGCTTTAATATCCCATAAAATTTTCATAAGTGAACTTCTCAGTAATAATTTTTATGGTATGTCTCCTTTGTTTCCATAATCTCTTCAGTAACTTAAACCCTTAGTTTTGGTAAATGATGAAAATTCACTGGATATCTAGATCATTTTTAAATATGATAAAATACTGAAACATTACTGAACATAGTATTATTTACTTTTGGCTTCTTACAATGTAGAAAATAAAAATATTTCAAAGTATAAAGAAATGTGTCCTATTCTACACTGAAGAATCGTACTGTTAAGGTGTATTCTTCCGGAAATTATGAAATGTATGCAGTAATCTACCAGTCTACAAAATGCTAGTGTAACAGTTCAAAATTACAAGTTAAGTTTTGTGTTAAGAATTCTAATTAATGTCTTTAACTAGAACTGAGAATTTACAAGGAAAACAGCTACGCGACTCTATTCTGACTGTTTCAGAATGGGAAAGAATAAAGGACAAACTGAACAAATACAGAAACTTGCAGAGAGACTGACTGTAGTCAAGGTGGAAAAATGGAATGAATTTACTATGGGGTTTAAAAAAAAAAGTTTTAGTTTATATACTACTGATATTAAAATGTTCTCCTTCAGGACAAAAATTTTTTTGGCTATTGGTCTGCTACTGCTGAGACTATGAAAGGTTCTTTACCTTTTTAAGTAGTCTTCATAGAAAACATTTTTAGAAATCAAAATCCTATTTTATCCAAAGAATTCCCTATGCCTCATGTCTTAAGAAAGTCTTAAGTGTTTCATTTTTACAACTATGTAACTCTGCATTTGCCTGCAAAATCTGACACTATGGTTAAGCGAGTAAGTATTGTTTAACAGTAAGATACGTAAGATAGTACTGGTGTTTTAAAACCTCTTGATATTTTTGACAAACTTCCCCAAATTCTAAATAAGGCTTTTTGACTTTGAATTAACTCTTGTGATTTTCCAGAGATCCCCTGGAACATCTCAAGAGATCTATTCCCTTTCTCCTTACAAAAAGAGAAAGATAAATTAGGCTTACTTGATATATTACATTACACAGGAAGCATTGTCAAGAAAAAATACTACAAACGATACTCAGTTATATTTATATGGGTATGTTATTAACATGCCTTATGAATATTACATATCAGACATTTAGGAACTGTATACAACTCCTATAATTCCAGTTATCTTTTAAAATTGTATGTCACAGAAATGACCAAATTTCCTCATCAACTGCATCATAGTGATGCTTCATCAGATTTTTTTTTTATTTTAGAAGAGCTTCAGATTTACAGAAAAGTTGGCAAAGACAGTAAAGAGTTTCATCAAATCTTTAACCACGGCCATTTTTAAGTCTTTTGTCATTTATAATTATTGTAAAAGTGTTCCTGCAAAAGTGCTAGATCTTCAGTGAGACTCATGGACGTACTCTAACAAGAGCTGGTTTCTGGTAACTTTCAGTTTATATCACTGAATCAGGTAAGAATTTGTAGAACTCTAATGGAGAAACTGATGGCTTCGTAAAACTGCTAACAAAAGATCCATAAAAGTTAATTACATGGGACTGAATGAACTACTGAGGACATTATAGTTTTTATGACTTTGGGTTTATCAAGTATTGTTTTATTTTTTCCAGATTTAAGGAAAACTTTTTCTTTTAAGCCATCAATAATTTGGCTAAATATGCCTTTGTGAACAAAAATGAAACATGTTTTCTACCTGATCCTTCCAGAATTCAGAAACTCTCAAACAATATTCCTCTGGCTACAGTTATTTCCATAAGTTCCATGAGAATCCTTTCTCCTTGTGACAGGACACAGTTGGAAGCACCGGCTGTCTTACCAAGGCTTTGACTGTAATGTCACACGTGAGAGTGCACGGAGAACAAAGGAGACCAGTCCTAAGAAACTAAGATTGATTTTATGGAACCAATAACGCCCCTTGGAAAACCCGCCTGGTACCTGTTTTTCAGAGTTCCCAGTAACCTTCCCAGATGAGTTTAGGAAGGTCATTTCCGGGCAGGTATAGGGACTTGAGGGTATCTTTGGGACCTCCAAAAGAGAGGAATTTAAGCCACCTGAATACGGCTGACCCTTTAACAACACAGGAGTAAGGCGTACCAACCCCACCTCTCACTAACAGACATAAATCTTCAGTCAGCCTCTGTATCCACAGACTCAACAAGCCGTGGACTGTGTAGTACTACAGTACATGTTCACTGAAAATCGACTCTTGTAGTTCAAGTCCATGTTGTTTGAGGGTCAACAGTATATAGCTACTGCAAGCAAAATCTTATGGTAAGTACTTGCCTTGGCTTCCAAGCATCAAGTCTTCTAAAACACCAAACTGAGATTCCTTCTAAAAATTTCCAGCAAAAAGCACCTATATAGTCAATTACTATTCTTGCTGACTTATAGAAATAATCAGGCCAAGTTTATTGAAACTAGATTTAATTTGAAAACAGTTTAGTCTTACTGTGGTTATTTAAGTTAGAAATGGGGATCGTTGTAGAGAGAAATCATGTTTCATTAATATACTTTTTGTTTTTAAAATTTAAAAAGTCCATTAACTATTTGATTAAGTCCGATTTATATAAACATACATTTATATAAAAATAAAAATTTATTTTTGACTTCTTTATTCCTGACATTTTTGAGTGTTTGAATGCATGGCTGCTAAGCACATGTTTTTGAATTGGCTTTTAAATATTCCACATATTTGTGATTCGAAAAAGAACTCTAGAAGTTTGAAGAACTGTCGCTTGTAGTAGTATGTATACTTCTGAATCAGAATTTGTTACTTACAACTCAGCAAAGGTCTTCCAGTCATCTTCACTGATGGACGGCCGAGTATGACTAAGCGCAGTCATTAAATGTGACTGGCTAATAGCCAAACTGGTTCTGCTCGGTCCTGGTGGGTTAAGGGCATCATCCTCCTTAAACAAAAAATAAAATGACAGAAAGTTAACTAAGGGACATAATGAAAAAGAGTTATTTGCTTTTGAAAAAGAATGTTATTTGCTTTTGCCATTTTCTTGGGACTAGGCCTTCCCTTTCTCATAAAATTACCAAAATCTGTTACCACATAACTGTTTGACCGATCCATGTGTTTCAGCCCTTTATAAAGAGAGCACATTTACAAATCAAAAAAATACATATCAAAAACAGGAAAAACAATCTGTAAAAGTTTTACAATTACGATGAAGAGGGAAAGCCTTACTCCAGTTTGGCTCCGGTATCTGCCTTTGATGATGCTGATATCTGCCCTCAGTTGATCTCTCTGCTCC
Organism: Bos indicus; assembly: GCF_029378745.1. Lineage (NCBI taxonomy): Eukaryota > Metazoa > Chordata > Mammalia > Artiodactyla > Bovidae > Bos > Bos indicus. The sequence continues at coordinate 10,167,647 of NC_091763.1, forward strand.
TGTGTGAGTTCTTGGTAACCCTCCTGGGAGGCTGTTCTGAACAATGGAGGTCGTAGTGACTGATCTTTCCCAGGAGCTCCGGGAAACTCCTGAGTCATGGAGCTTGGTGCTGACAGGCATTGTGAGCTCTGCATGGTGAAGTTTAATAATGAGAGATGGGAGGGAAGGAAAAAGAGCAAGGGAGAAAAAAGTTATGTACTTATCAAAGATAAAATGACAAACTTTCAGCAGGAAAACTTTAACACGGGTAAGCTTACATTGTGGATGTGACTGGTGATAGAAGCAAGGTCCGCTGCTGTAAAGAGCAATACTGCATAGGAACCTGGAATGTTAGGTCCATGAATCAAGGCAAATTGGAAGTGGTCAAACAAGAGATGGCAAGAGTGAATGTCGACATTCTAGGAATCAGCGAACTGAAATGGACTGGAATGGGTGAATTTAACTCAGATGACCATTATATCTACTACTGCGGGCAGGAATCCCTCAGAAGAAATGGAGTGGCCATCATGGTCAACAAGAGAGTCCGAAATGCAGTACTTGGATGCAATCTCAAAAACGACAGAATGATCTCTGTTCGTTTCCAAGGCAAACCATTCAATATCACAGTAATCCAAGTCTATGCCCCAACCAGTAACCCTGAAGAAGCTGAAGTTGAATGGTTCTATGAAGACCTACAAGACCTTTTAGAACTAACACCCAAAAAAGATGTCCTTTTCATTACAGGGGACTGGAATGCAAAAGTAGGAAGTCAAGAAACACCTGGAGTAATAGGCAAATTTGGCCTTGGAATACGGAATGAAGCAGGGCAAAGACTAATAGAGTTTTCCCAAGAGAACGCACTGTCATAGCCAACACCCTCTTCCAACAACACAAGAGAAGACTCTACACATGGACATCACCAGATGGTCAACACCAAAATCAGATGGATTATATTCTTTGCAGCCAAAGATGGAGAAACTCTATACAGTCAGCAAAAACAAGACTGGGAGCTGACTGTGGCTCAGATCATAAACTCCTTATTGCCAAATTCAGACTTAAATTGAAGAAAGTAGGGAAAACCACTAGACCATTCAGGTATGACCTAAATCAAATCCCTTATGAATATACAGTGGAAGTGAGAAATAGATTTAAGGGCCTAGATCTGATAGATAGAGTGCCTGATGCACTATGGAATGAGGTTCATGACATTGTACAGGAGACAGGGATCAAGACCATCCCCAATAAAAAGAAATGAAAAAAAGCAAAATGGCTGTCTGAGGAGGCTTTACAAATAGCTGTGAAGAGAAGAGAAGCGAAAAGCAAAGGAGAAAAGGAAAGATATAAACATCTGAATGCAGAGTTCCAAAGAATAGCAAGAAGAGATAAGAAAGCCTTCCTCAGTGATCAGTGCAAAGAAATAGAGGAAAGTAACAGAATGGGAAAGACTAGGGGTCTCTTCAAGAAAATTAGAGATACCAAAGGAACATTTCATGCAAAGATGAGCTCGATAAAGGACAGAAATGGTATGGACCTAACAGAAGCAGAAGATATTAAGAAGAGATGGCAAGGATACACAGAAGAACTGTACAAAAAAGATCTTCACGATCCAGATAATCACGATGGTGTGATCACTCACCCAGAGCCAGACATCCTGGAATGTGAAGTCAAGTGGGCCTTAGAAAGCATCACTACGAACAAAGCTAGTGAAGATGATGGAATTCCAGTTGAACTATTCCAAATCCTGAAAGATGATGCTGTGAAAGTGCTGCACTCAATATGCCAGCACATTTGGACAACTCAGCAGTGGCCACAGGACTGGAAAAGGTCAGTTTTCATTCCAATCCCAAAGAAAGGCAATTCCAAAGAATGCTCAAACTACCGCACAATTGCACTCATCTCACACGCTAGTAAAGTAATGCTCAAAATTCTCCAAGCCAGGCTTCAGCAATATGTGAACCGTGAACTTCCTGATGTTCAAGCTGGTTTTAGAAAAGGCAGAGGAACCAGAGATCAAATTGCCAACATCTGCTGGATCATCGAAAAAGCAAGAGAGTTCCAGAAAAACATGTATTTCTGCTTTATTGACTATGCCAAAGCCTTTGACTGTGTGGATCACAATAAACTGTGGAAAATTCTGAAAGAGATGCGAATATCAGACCACCTGATCTGCCTCTTGAGAAATCTGTATGCAGGTCAGGAAGCATCAGTTAGAACTGGACATGGAACAGACTGGTTCCAAATAGGAAAAGGAGTACGTCAAGGCTGTATATTGTCACCCTGCTTATTTAACTTATATGCAGAGTACATCATGAGAACGCTGGACTGGAAGAAACACAAACTGGAATCAAGATTGCTGGGAGAAATATCCATAACCTCAGATATGCAGATGACACCACCCTTATGGCAGAAAGTGAAGAGGAACTCAAAAGCCTCTTGATGAAAGTGAAAGTGGAGAGTGAAAAAGTTGGCTTAAAGCTCAACATGCAGAAAACGACGATCATGGCATCCGGTCCCACCACTTCATGGGAAATAGATGGGGAAACAGTGTCAGACTTTATTTTGCTGGGCTCCAAAATCACTATAGATGGTGACTGCAGCCATGAAATTAAAAGACGCTTACTCCTTGGAAGGAAAGTTATGACCAACATAGACAGCATATTCAAAAGCAGAGACATTACTTTGCCAACAAAGGTTCGTCTAGTCAAGGCTATGGTTTTTCCTGTGCTCATGTATGGATGTGAGAGTTGGACTGTGAAGAAGGCTGAGCGCCGAAGAATTGATGCTTTTGAACTGTGGTGTTGGAGAAGACTCTTGAGAGTCCCTTGGACTGCAAGGAGATCCAACCAGTCCATTCTGAAGGAGATCAGTCCTGGGATTTCTTTGGAAGGGATGATGCTGAAGCTGAAACTCCAGTACTTTGGCCACCTCATGTAAGAGTTGACTCATTGGAAAAGACTCTGATGCTGGGAGGGATTGGGGGCAGGAGGAGACGGGGACGACGGAGGATGAGATGGCTGGATGGCATCACCGACTTGATGGACCTGAGTCTGAGTGATCTCCGGGAGTTGGTGATAGACAGGGAGGTCTGGCGTGTTGCGATTCATGGGGTCACAAAGAGTCGGACAGGACTGAGCAACTGATCTGATCTGATCTGAAGCTTACATTGTAACTAGCTAAAATATAAGCAGGTTAAAATACATTCATATTGTATAAAGGATCATCTATACCTACGTGGTTGAACCACCACAGAGTGAAAACTGCCATCATGCCAGGTGTTTTTTTTTTTTTAATGCTTTGTTATAAATCCACCACTACTGCTCTAATGATAGGTTATACTAAGGTTCTGGGGCATTTCTACATGTTAAGAAACAGAAAACAAAGACTAGAATTAAAACTGCTTACTATTCTTGAGACTGAAAATGGGTTACTTTTATATTTTTTAAAACCTAATTAAGGAAATCTACCTAAAAAATTACTGAATATTTGTAAAAATGTTAAGTTTACCAATAAAGTAACAGTGAATCACTGTCTTCTGAGATATGTGTTGAACGCTATTTTAATTTAGAAAAATGGTATTGCCCAAATTTAATCTGGGCTTCCCTCGTAGCTCAGTCGGTAAAGACTCTGCCTGCAATGCAGGACACCCAGGTTCAAATTCCTTGGGACAGGAAGATCCCCCTGGAGAAGGAAATGGCAGCGCACTCCAGTACTCTTGCCTGGAGAATTCCATGGACGGAGGAGCCTGGTGGGCTACAGTCCATGGGGTTGCAAGAGTCAAACACGACTTAGCAACTGAAACACACAAACTTAATCTAAACATTTTCCCTGTGGAAACATTACTAATAACTTTTTCACTATGCTTATACTTTCTACCAGAAGTATTACCAAAAGACAACATTTTGTTGTCAGAATTTTTGAGATTATCATACCAAACTTCTGATTATCCTTAAGTGTTCTACAATAATAGAATTTAATATAAAATTGATCTGCTACTAAAGATGTTTTAAAGCTGCTAATTAAGAGAGAAAAACCTTAAAGAAACCAAAGGGTAATCCCACCCCTGGCTACCTCGGCTCCCTTACTGCCAGCCCCATCTTCACAAGGAATGGAAATGACTGACTAGTGTATGGAAAGAGTGCTTTATGACGGAGTCACACCAACCAGAAAGACATGGGGCTGGTTAGGACATAAACTGAACCGACATATGGCTTCCTATTTCAAAACTGTACAACTACACAAGTTACCAAATCAGAAGAGGTTCCATTTCCAAGTTCTGATTCGTAAGAGCTTCCAAAGTAGAGCCGGTACATGTTGAACTTCGATTCATCTTGAAGCACCTCAGACATCTCCAGAGAAACCAGGGACTGCTCTAAGCCACATTCCCCGTCTCCAGCTGAATCATCAGAGCCACTGCTGTGGTTAAGAAAAACCATCGAAGATAGACTCAGGTCACTATCAGAGCTGGAACCTCCATCCTAAAACACACAAAAGGACAATCAGCTGTAAAGCTCAAATAATCCACAATTCAAAATAAACCACACAGCATTCTAACAGGTTGAGGAAACTCCAGGCCCTTTTTACAAAAGTTCTTATTGATTCTCTAATGGTTCTGAGGCATATCACATAATTTTAACTATTAAAATAAGGAAAGACAAAATGGAGTATATGGGTAATTGGCCAACCATCTCCCCCCAAACTAACAAAGCTAGGACTCAGACATCTGGATTTTATTTTCATGTCTCTTTAAATTCATATTTTTCTATTCTGAAATGAGAAAGCATTCTAAAACATGGTTGATGCATCATTATAGAGTGCTTTACAAATAAACACCCTTTCTGCTAGTGAAGTGGGGCGGGGGGAGGAAACACCTTCTGTGGCTTACCAAAATAAGTAGCACAAACTTGGAAGTATCTAAATTTAGTCCCTGCAATAACTTCCAACAAAATGTGAAGGAGAGGAGGATATAGGAAAAGTCTTCCTAGAAAATATATGGTAAAGTCCATAATACGGCAGAGTTCAAATTCTTTGTTGCAAAAATTAAAATATTATCCTTACAGAAAAAACTTTCTGGGGCTGGAATACCAATAGTACAGGATAAACCTAGAACATCTTGTCCTGTAGGGAAGTAATGATCAGAGAATGAGGACAATACAGCGCAAAGGCACAGAAGCCATCCGAAGGGGCTCCTCCTGGCCGGACCTGGGGCAACCTGAGCTTCAAAACAACTATTTGATGATTTTTTTAAAAAAGTAAAAAACCTGAAATCGCAATATAATTCCTGACACCTCAATTCAAAGGATACCCTTCCACACACCAACTATGTTTTGCCAACAGTAAGGTAAAGTGAAAGAAACACACCAAATTCTTCATGTAAGTACAAATTCTCTACAAAGCCAGTACCCCAATTATGGTACACTTGACTAAAGGCAAGCTTCTATAAAGTTAAACTCAAGATTTTCAAAAATAAAATTTATTTTTAAGGTTGAAGCTGACACTGGACTGCTCGCATCGCTGTAAGACGCCACAGTAACAGCCTCCTCCGATACTCACTTGGAGCCCGCCGGTCAGCAGTCTCCCGTGCAGGGCCTCCAACTGGGCGCCGTAAAGGAGCGCTTTCAGATCAGCGCCCGTGAAGGAGTCGGTCAGCGAGGCCACGTGCTGAAGGTCCACATCGTCTGCCAGGGGTAGAGACTCACTGAGCACGTTTAAGATTTCAAGACGTGACGCCTGAAGGGAGAAAAACTCACCGACTTAACAAATACCATTGAACACAATATTTTCAACTGTGCATCTTACAAGATTTTCCTTATACATTCACTTCATGTATCTAATCAGTTTTACAGATCAGTTGAGCAATGTACCACCAGGCTACATCTATCCTCCTTGGTACTTTTGTCTAACAGAAGGAACACAGGGAGGAAAATGAATGAAAATCAACATTCTCAACTATTCAGTGTAGATCATTGCTTAGTGCTTATCTTCTAGATTTGGGCAAAGGAGCCAAGAAATGTTTCAAAAAGAAAATTAAAATAATCGCTACATGTGATATACATTTATACCTGTGACTATTGATCTGTCTATTTCTTCTTTCACTTATCCATTCGTTTCTAAATTTGGGAACACAGGACTAGAGTGGTTAAAAGGCGTATCTCTACATAACCAGCATGGATGCTTCCTACACTACTATGCTTGATTCTGTATCAGTCTTCTGTTAAGATAATGAGCTGTGTGATCTCTGAACACAGGGAACATGGACAGCAATACTTGGTTTCCCTCCCTTTTTTCCATCTGGCTAACACAAAGTTTTCAGATGGGAGTTTGCATGGGATGGCTGGGCCAAAGAAAGGCTTTGCATCTAATTCAGAATCTTTTCTCGCCGTAAGAAAACAGTGACTAGGGCCTGTGCCGAAAACTGGTCTTCTAAGGACAACTGCTGTTACCTGGCAGAAGTAAAGCTCACAAGGAAAGAGTGGAGCGTTTGTAGGTATATGAAACTGTCACCTGGTCAGGAGGAGGACAGTATACACATTTATCTAGTCGGCCGGGCCTGAGCAGGGCAGGGTCGATCAAGTCAGGGCGACTAGTAGCAGCCAGCACATAAACACCTGGGGGGGAAAGAAAACACTTTACTAAACCCTGGGGGAAGCTGGTATTAGACGGTATTTCTGTATTTACGATTATTACCCTGCAAGCCTTCGACTCCATCCAGCTGAGTCAGCAACTGGTTAACCACACGATCTGTAACCCCTGTGTTATCGTGGCCACGTCGAGGGGCAATGGATTCAAACTCATCAAAGAAAAGGATGCAGGGCTTTGCAGCCTGTGCTCTGGGGAAACAAACAGTATCTCATAGTTGAAGAGGGCCTCCGAGTTTGCAATTTCATATATATATATATATCTGTATATACATACATATATATGTATTTAATTCTTCACAACAAACCCTTAAGAAACGGTAATTATCTTGCTGTTAGTACACTAGGTCTTAGAGAAGTCAGGGAAGATCTGTGCCTTCTGGACCAGTCTTATTCAGTAAGTTAAAAGCTTCTTTGATCCTTATCACAAGTAAACTCTTTAATATGCTTTGGCCACCTGCACTTCTTTTGTGTAATGTCTCTTCATGTTCTGTGAATTTAAAATTCGGCACGCTTATTATGTTACCTTCTTTTTAATTAATACAAAGTCAATTAACAAAACTAAACAAAGTTCAAGTTAGAAAAAAAAATATATGACTAAAACTATTTTATAGAGAACCTTATAAAATGAAAATAAATCTCATCTCTGGTAAAAGGATAGACTAGAGATCTGAAGAATTGCCCTTAACACAAAATAACTGTCAGGTTGCTTTAAAAAAAAATCTTTATTAAATACATGGCAAGTAAGATAAATCTGGCACCGACAACAGACTGGATTACCTGTGCCTTAAACGTCTGGCAAAACTCTTAAAAAACCAAAGACGTCTGATGTTCAACTTGCGCAAGAATTTTTAACTAGTGACTCATTTTTTCCCTACAGGTACAAGAATATTCAGATTTTGTTTCTTCTTTGCTTGACTTTGGTCAAATATATTTTATCTATGTTGCCCAAATTTCAAATATACTGGCATAAAATTTATATTATTATTTCATAATATCCTCTTATTATCTTTTCATCGCTGGGACTTGGTCTGGTGGCAGGTGGAAGTGTTCCGGTTCTCCAGTCTGAAAGTGTTAGTCGCTCAGGCGTGTCCTATGGACTGTAGCCCGCCAGGCTCCTCTGGCTATGGAATTCTTCAGGAAGAAGACTAGAGTCGGTCGTCATGTGCTTCTCCAGGGGATCTTCCCACACCAGGCATCAAACCCGCGTGTCCCGCATCACAGGCAGACTCTTTACTGTCTGAGCCGCCAGGGAGGCCCGACTAAATGTACTGGGGGCCCTTATCCTTTAGTTTAACTTGTTTTAAAACGAGAAGAGAGTCCACATTACATTATTTCTTTGAAACTTACTACAACTGCTATGTATGGCCTGACATATGGCCAACTTTCAAAAATGTTCCAGGTGTGCTTAAAAAGAAAGTGTATTCCTCAATTGTTGGGCACATGTTCTAAATATCCTTACATCAATCTTGCTGAATATGTTGTTTAAATCTTCTAAATTTTTACTTTTTTTCTTTACTATTTTTAAATTAATAACTGAGAACTGTGTTAAAATTTTCCACTATGAAGACAGATCTGGCAGTTTCTCTTTGGAGCTCTATAAATTTTTGCCTTAAATATTTTGAAGTTACAGTATTAGACACAATTTTATAAACTGTAATATCATCCTGGTAAACTGAACTGTTGGTCAGTATGTGGTTGACTGTCTTTATTTGTGATAAGGCCTTCCTGGTAATATTCTTTTCTTAAATTGGGTGGTAGAAATAAGAGTTCACTTTATTATTCTTTAAAATATATAGATATGTTATATATATTCTAACTGCATATTTATAATAAAATTTTAGTAAAGGAACAAAGTGGCTTTTTCATTTATAAGCTTTCTGTAATCCCATCACATTTAAGTATTATTTTCACTCTTAAATATTAGCTTCTGTATTCACATGTATTTTAAAATGAATGTAGTGATAATTATACTCTATTTTAATTAAGTTGGCCACATGGAATCTTTTAAGAGAGATAAAACTAGTAATTAGGTGCTTCATATATTTTAAGCATCTATGAATAACCGATAATGATTTTTCACTTTCAACATTTCAGAAAAATTTCTATTATAAATATAAACCCAAATAATTTCTAAAGCTTAGTATGAAAAATGTTGTATATTTAAGTAGTATTTGGTAAAACACTGAAATTTTGTTCTCCAGCTTGTTAACGACCTACATTAAATCATAGGTTTCAAAAATCAGATTTTTAAAAAACAAGATCATCAAGTATTGACTGATAACCACAGAGTTAGTTAAAAAAACATTCATAGGGTACTAACCTAACAAAAACATCCCGGACAGCTTGTTCACTTGCTCCAATATATTTGCTGAGTAACTCTGGTCCCTGTTAGGTAAAATAAAATTAAATTATAGTGATTTCAAAACTATCTAAAAACAAAGTATCATTTTTTTCCATGGCTAAGTCTAAATGTAACAATAGAAAACGTTTAATTAAATGGGTTTCTCCAAAATACATTGAAGAAATTAACGTGAGTGGAATAAATATGATATCACAAGTTCTATACCTGATGTTTCCTTTGCCTAGAACATTTGTCCCCAGAGTCTCACGGCTTCTTGCTTCATTTCATTCAGATCTTGGACAAAATGTCACATCCCCAGAAAGGCCCTGCCTGACAACCGCATCTACAGTCCACTCCGGTTACTTTACATCCTCCTTGACTGTCTTCCTACACAGCATCCACGACCCCCTGACAGTGTATTATGCATTAAATGTGTCTGTTTATTGTCTCTCTCCAGTAACAGAATATAAGCTCAGAAAAGGCAGCTTTATTATCGAATCCAATATCAGTGCCTGCTACATGGTAAGTGCTGAATAATTCATTTAGTAAAGTAATGAATGGTTTAAAAAGGGAAAATGTTCCATCTTTCTCAAATCTTTGGAGACTCCAAAAAACATGTAGTGAGACATGAATTTCTTTAATCAGCATCTTCAATTACTGAAACCAATTTATTTGTTCAATAAATAGGTATGTTATTTGAAGAATATATTGTTTTTCCTAAAAGTCAACTGAAAAAACTTTCAAAACAAGCTTTACTACATATAACAAAATCAATAATGAGGACAGTTTTTCCTTAAATTGGGATATTTAAAAAAACTGGATAAGCCCTAACGTGGTCTCCAATGACAAATCATTACCATGAAAAGACCAAATATGATCAGGATATGTGACCAAAATGAAGAATTTCTAATATTCAGCCATCATTTGATATCTATTAATATACTAGTATGGAATTATATTTTCTCAGCATAGAGAACTATGAAGGATGAAATAAGAAGTAACTAAGGCAGCATGCTGGTGTCCGTGCAAAGCCTGCTTCTGAGGCTCACCTCCCAGGACCCACCCTAACCCATAGCCTCAGCTCTCTACTGAAACCTATGAGAGCTCATCCCAACTGTGATTTGAAGATTTGCTAAAGGGGAGAGATAAGACGTCCTCCTTCATGGAACAATCCAAAATACAAAAATATTTGCAAGTGTTAATCTTGAAAATTGTTTAAAAAAACACACAATAAAACTACATTCTAGTGACAAGTAAAAAGAACATGATCACTGCTCTCCATCGATGCCAGGACGCTCACGTAACCAGTCACAAAAACTCACGTGAAGGAGGGTAGATGTAACACAACTGCAAATTGCTAGACTGGCTTTCAGATTGTAAATCAATTTTGAATAAGATTACAATGTAGGGTTTCCCTCTTTTTTCTTTTTTTCTCCCCTCTCTTTTTGAAGTTCAGTTTACATTACTTCGCATTCATGAAAGACCTATTTAGTAACTGTTTTCACTAACAAGAAATCCAAAGAAACACTTGACATTTATGAAAGAGAGCAGAGAGTGAGAGCAGCATTCAGTGTTTGGCTGTGAACCGTTACCGCGGCAGCACACGCCCCAGCAGCACACGCCCCAGCAGCAGGCGTGGCATCACCAAGCTTCTTCCCACGCTTTCTGTCACAGCTGGAACCGCGTCTGTGAGCAGCTGTGCTTTTACCTCAGTTTACTTTGTTCATCCATTAGCAGGATGTGTCTGATTGTTCGTTTGCTTTATACCATTTTGGTTTATGGAAACATTTCACAGAAACACCCTACTTCCAGACGGGGGCGGGAGGGGAATTTGCTTATGATTCCTTTGCCTGGAAATGTAATTGCTCAAAAAAAAAAAAAAAAAAAAGTAATTGCTCTTTGGCAAATACATATGGCTGGGGCGCTGAAACTTTACAAATAAGACATCACATCCCAGACCACAATGACACACCAGTGGTGGAGTGAGAAGCATTACTCAAAATGATCCGCTACATGCACAGTGAAGTCTGACTCTTTGCAGCCCCATGGACTAGCCTGCCAGGTTCCACTGCCCATGGAATTTTCCAGGCGAGAATACTGGAGTGGGGTGCCATTTCCTACTCCAAGGGATCTTCCGGACCCAGGGATCAAACCCGAGTCTCACGCATTAGCAGGCAGCGTCTTTACCTCTAGCGCCACCTGGTGACTTCTGGGGATCTGCTGCTGCTGCTAAGTCACTTCAGTCGTATCCAACTCTGTGAGACCCCATAGAGGGCAGCCCAACAGGCTCCCCTGTCCTAGCATGTCCTTTTAAGGACCATACTCACCCTACGTGTGAGACAACTTAAACTTGGTGTGAGGCAGCAAGGGTGAGATACAGACAACAAACAACAGAAACATAAAAATTTCACCTTCTGCCTTAGAGTGGTCTCCAGGCCCTAGTCCTCTAGCTTTTCTTCCCCCTTCAAGTTGGCTCTTTTATCTGAATATTTATACATAATTCTATTGCCGTCTTGAGCAAAAACATATTAATAACAAGCCCTACAAAAGAGAGATGCCTCATTATTCAATTTCCCACACAGCTTAAAAGACTGATCACTGCTTCTACTATTAATAGTTTTCCAAATATGAGACTAACCCACTATCAAGAAACAAATGGGGTTGGCGAGGATATGGAAAAATAGGTATACTCACTCTCGTGCTGCTATACATGTAAAACGGTATAGTCACCAAAAAAGTTTGGTGGTTCCTCAAAAAGTTACACACAGAATTACCATATGAGTGACTATATATATTTATACTCTGGGGCATATAAGTATTCCAGAGAACTGAAAGCATATGTCCACACAAAAATTTATGTACAGATGTTTACAGCGGCATTATTCATAACAGCGAAGAAGTGGGCACAACCCAGAGGTTCACCAAACTATGGCATATCCACACCAACTTAAAAAGACTGATTATCATCCAGCCATCCACAGTCCTGAAGTACTGAGGCATGTTACAACTTGGATGAACCCTGAAAACATTATGCTACGTGAAAGAAGTCAGACACAAAAGACATACTGCATGATTCCTTTTCTATGAAATATCTACATCAGGCAAATCCAGAGAGGCAGAAAGCAGACTGGTGACTGCCAGGGGACTGGGAGGGGATGGAGAATGTGATGAAAAAGTTTTGCAACTAGAGAGGTGATGGCTACACAGCACTGTGAAGGCACTAAATACCACGGAAATGCACACTTTAAAATAATGATGCAAATTCTGCCTCAATTAAAAAAAAAAGAAAAAAGATAAACGCCAAACATACCTTGACACTAATAAAATTCATTCCACTTTCCCGTGCAATTACTCCAGCTAGTAAGGTTTTTCCTGTTCCAGGAGGACCATACAACAGTACTCCTGTCCTCTGTCGTATGGGCAAGTTGGCAAATAATTCCGGGTACTGAAAAATACAAAAATATGACAAAGAGCTCAACTCTAAAACAAATGACTGAGAAGCTAAAGATCAGTGTACAGAAAAAAGTCCTGGGATGGTAACAACTGCCATCTCTGTAACAGTGCAATGACAGAAAAAAACATTCCTACTTAATAAATGAACTCAAAGAAACTAACACAGATTTTTCCCACTGGACCATGGAATACATTCCACATAAAATGCATATAAATGGATCTGAACTTCTTTCCACTTTTTCTGTTTTTTCCCCCCAAACATTTTAATAGTGCTACATTAAGAAAATAAAAATAAGTATACTGCCCTCCGCTTGTATGGCTCATAGGGCAAGCTATGACTGCTACACCTATTCAAATATACTCAATCAAGGAAAGAAAATAATAAAGAAGCATGTGTAATGATAATAGTAAAATCTCCCAGGAGAGTCCATGCTGAACAAGTAATTTGACTGCTCTATTTTACCCTCTAAACCACCAGCTTCTCAGCAAGAAAACTTTCTGAACATGTTTCAAAACTTTTTGAACAAGAAAACTTTTTGAACAGCAAGAAAGCTGTCTGGGTCTATCAGCAACCCCCGGTCTCCTCTGGGCAGCATGTGAGCTTGCGCTCGGTTGTGTCTGATTCTGTGTGGCCTTGTGGACTGCAGCCGCCAGGCTCCTCTGTCCACAGGATTCTCTAGGCAGGAATCCTGAGTGGGCTGCCATTCTTCTCCAGGGGGTCTTCCCAACCCAGGGATCGAATCCATGTCTCCCACACTTAAGGTGGATTTTCTAACTCCTCAGCCATTGGGGAAGCCCCATATATTGACAAAATTCCAACCCCATCTTGACCTCCATTCTAATCTGAACGAGGTCCCAAAGTGAGCATTTGTGCAGATGGCCTCACATGCCTGGACACTGACGCTGATGCCCAGACCCAGCCTTCGGGTCATGACCCTGCAGGCCACGTCCCCCGTCCATGTCCTTCCACAAAGGCTTTAACCCCCAGTCGTGGGTGCCACTCAGTACGTCCCAGTCCCCACCAGACAGTTCCCAGGACTTACGTGTAACTGAGGGCCTTACCCATTTCTTTTTCTCTTTGGTCGGGTCCCTGATCTCATGCAAAGATCCTTCACGCTCAGGTTTCTCATCCAAACACACCCATTCTAGATTCTACTTCTGATCTAAAGAACAGTCAGCCTGGTCGGTGCTGCCTGCTAACTCTGCCTTTCTAGACTGTCACCCAAAATCTGGCTTAATCCATCAGTTCTGGGGGCCTCAATGACTCTCCCACCTTCTAGTTTATTTCTGTTTCTGCTCAATTATAGCTGATGGCTCATATGCTTCAGTGAAATTGAATTATTCAAGAAAAATCCAAGAACCCTGAAATTCACATCAAACTGTATTTTTCCTACAGGACTTCCCTGGTGGCACAGTGGATGAGAATCCGCTAGCCAATGCAGAGGACGTGGGTTCGATCCCTGGTCCAGGAAGATTCTAATGCCTTGGAGCAGCTAAGCCCATGTGCCACAACTACTGAAGCCCGCGTGCCCTACAGAGGCTGTGCGCCAGAACGAGAGACGCCACCACAACGAGAAGCTTGTGCGCCGCAATGAGGCACAGGCCCTGCTCACCTCAACTAGAGAACACCCCCACAAAGCAATGACCAGTGCAGTCAAAAATAAAAAATTAAAAAAAAATTATTTACTATAAATATCACCCCAGCTTTATGGGCAAGGACCGTATCAAATACTTAAAAAATCTGTTCAAGTGCCCAAAATAGGACTGGACGTTTATTTGGTAACAATAAATTCTTGTTGGGTCAAACTGAGACTGGGCAAGCCAACGCATAGAGCCAGAGCCAGTGATTCGGGGGTTTTACAGGAAGCAGGAGGTCCTCAATTCTTTTCTAAGTACCTTGGCTGGTAGCTGGATAGTATCCACCAGTATCTGCCGCACGTCATGCAGCCCACCGATCCTATCCCAGCCCAGGTCCCTGGGTTTATGCAGGTTGACATTTCGCAGAGACACAGGAGTAAATCCTCGGAGCGCCTTTTGGAAGTCCAATGTTGTTAAAACTAATTCTGTTTAAAAATAAACACAACTTCTTTTGGTGGTCATATCTATACATGAATTCTCATACAGCTGCCTCCCTTACCCAGCTTGCCCTCCCCTCTAGTAACCACCACTCTGTTCTTCACATCTGCAGATTTATGTCTGGTTTGGTCTGTTCATTCATTTTGTTTTTTATGTTCCACATGAATAGAATCATGTGGTATTTGTCTTTCCCCATCTGATTTCACTTAGCTAATCTTAACTCAGTTAAAAGAATGCTGTCAACTTAGCTGGAAATGCCCATTTTCTACTCAAATACCTGCTTATTTGAATGCTAACATGGACTAGATTTACTTCTTACCTTACTACAATTACATTTCTCCACAAGGAAGGAAGGAACCAAATTTTGGTTTTAGCAATAAAACGTACCTTCCCTGGTGTACACATTCTGATGAGAGAGGTGAGAATGTATGGCTCGATCCACAAGCATGGTAAAATCTCTAGCCACAAATCCTTCGGTTTCTTTAGCTATACGCTGCAGATCAAGACCGGTAAACCTCTTCATGTCACAGTCCAGTTTATTTTTTATTATAGCATGCAGAATTTCACATCTTTGATCCTAAGGAAAAAAACCACGAAATTCAGATTTATAATTTTACTTGAGTGCAAACTTTTGTACACGTATTTTGAGGAAAATCCGGTTGCCACAATCTGCAGGGACAGAAAGCAGACTGTGTTTGCTGCACGTAGACTGGGGGAGGGGTGACCGCAAAGGCCACCAAGGAGACACCTGGAGGGACGGACACGTTTGCTGCCTTAATTGTGGGGATGCTTCATGGTATATGCCTATGTTAAAAACGATCAAATTGTACATTTACTTTTTTATTTTTTGGTCGCAACACGTGGCTTGCAGGATCTCAATTCCCCAACCAGTGACTGGACCTGGGCCACAGCAGTGAAAGAGCTGAATCCTAATCGCTATTCCACCAGGAAACTCCCAAACTGTTCACTTTAAATAGTGAGTTTGCTGTCTTCGATTTTTTTATACCTTAATAAAGCTGTAAAAAGAATTACATTGATAAATGATGGCTCTTTCTTTCTCCAGTAAAAAGGTTTGTATTTTGGCTCCTTTAAGAGTATTTTGTTGTCGTTATTCCCATAAAACATAATTCTAAAAGCATTTAGTGGTCGATACCGCTATGTTCTGTTATGTTTAATAATAGGTATATTTTTATCCTTTTCTTTTCCTTCAGCTTTGAGATATAATTGACAAATAAAATTATAAGACATTTAAAGTGTACAATGTGATTTTTATTTTTTAAGTAAACTTTTTATCTTGTATTGGGGTATAGCTGATTAACAGGACAATGTTGTAATAGTTTCAAGTAAGCAGTGAAGGGACACAGCCATACATACACGTGGATCCATTCTCCCCGAAACTCCCCTCCCATCCAGGCTGCCACACAGCACTGAGCAGGGTTCCCTGTTCTATACAGTAGGTCCTTGTTGGTTATCCATTTTAAATATAGCAGCGTGCACACGTCCACCCCAAACACCCTAACTACAATAACAGTTAATTAGCATAGGGGCTGAGTACTTTTAGCGTAGATGCTAGGTAAGAATTTTAGACAGAAAGTTAAAATACGGTTGCCTGTCTGGAAACATTCCTGGAGTGCACTGCCACTAAAGCCATCAGGACTGTAAGCCCCCAAAAAGGAGACGATGCATTGTATGTGCTTATACACATTTGGTCTTTGTCACGCTTCTGGCACAGACCTCCTAAAACCCTTAAAATGTCCCAAATGATAAGAGTGATAAACGTGTCTTAACATTCCTAAGAAACCCCTTTCAGCCACATCTGAGTTTATGTTAACGAGGTGACTTTTGGAGCGTGCCTAAGTACAGGGGGTTGGTTGCCAGAGGCTAGAGAACGGGAACTTTCAGTCCCAACCCCTGATTTCCCAGGAGGGAGAGGGACTGGAGGCTGAGTCAATGCCAATGATTTGATTAACGATACCTATGTAATAGAGCTTCCATAAAACCCCAAAAGGACAGGGTCTGCAGAGCTCCCAGGCTGCAGAAGGGCTTCCCTGGTGGCTCAGACAGTAAAGAATCCACCTGCAGTGCAGGAGACCTGGGTTCGGTCCCAGAGTTGGAAAGATCCCCAGGAGAAGGAAATGGCAACCTACTCCAGAATTCTTGCCTGGAGAATTCCACAGACAGAGGAGCCTGGCGGGCAACAGTTCATGGGCTTGCAACTAGTCAGACACAACTGAGCGAGGAGCACTCTCACTTTCAGGCTGGAGACCCAAACACTTGCACTCGCCACCAGAGCAAGTCCCAAACTCCAGAAGGACAGAAGCTCCTTTGCTCCCGACCTCATCCTGTGTGTCTTTTCACCTGACTGCTGATTTGTATCTGTTCATATTCTTTGTAACAAACTGGTAATCCACTGAGTAAACTAGTTTCCCAAGTTCTCTGACTTGCTATGAAAATTAACAGAAGCCAAAAAGGGAGTCATGGGAACCTCTGACGGAAAACCAGTCAGAAGCACGGGCGACACTGGTATCTGAGGTGGAGGGCAGTCTTGTGGGACTGAGCCCTTAACCCGTAAACTCTGACTCTCTCTCTGGGTAGTGTCAGAGTCAGGCTGAACTGGAGGACATCCGCCTGGTCTCCAAGCATTGCCTGGTGGTGTGGGGAAGAAACCCCACACACTGGAAACGGGTGTCAGAATCATAGTGGGTACAGAATATTAGTGCTGTTAAAAAAAAAAAAAGTTTAGCTAGTCACATTTTTAAAAGAAGAATTTCTTAAAGGTAAATACATGAGGTAATGGATGTGTTAAGTAACTTGACTGTGGTAAATATTCCACAATGTATATCAAATCACTGTTGTACACTTTACATATATATATATAATTGTTCTTGTCAACTGTATCTCACTAAATGTAAAAAGAATTCTAATTTCCATTGTGTTTTACAGATTTTACTGATGCAGAATGAAGCAGTTCAGAATTTTTAGGGTTTTTTTTTGTTTCTTTTTAAATGGAAACAAAAATTTAATAAGAAAAAAAGAAGAAATGTTATTTTCAAAAAAGATATTTTCTTGGAAAGTACTTGGTAATATTTCAGATGGTTACAGGTGAAAATTTCATATCTAAGTAAAACATGCACTGAAGGTTGATTTTTAAGTCTTAAGATCACTAACATAAGCATTACATTTTAATAAAGTTATAATCATTAATAAAATTGATAAATAATTTAGATAAAAGGGGACACATTTCAATACTCTTCACAAGTAGTAGTTACCTGGTCAGGAGGTTGAATGTGCTGGACACACTGAAATATGTGAATTCCTTGAGCAGAAACAAGTAAAGGATGTAGAGAATGTTGTGACTGGCTTGTAGCAATCAGCGCAACCAAACTTCCCATGGAAATAAATTCTTTCACCAGATCGTTCAAAGCTGGAATTAAGCAACACAGTATAAAAGCTTATTATATAAAAGTGAAATTTTAAAATCATACACTAATTAAAAATAATAATCTAAACTTGGCCTTTAAAGTAGAGTATAAATGATATGGCTCCTCTTTACCTAGACTGAGGACCGAGGATTGGCAGGTTCCAGTTACTCTATTAGAGGCAAAGGAAGCAAGGCAAATGCTGTGTACTCAGAACCATGCCTAGTGAGGTTGGTTCTTACGAGGTAAACTTCTGAATCTTAATAGGTACATGAAAAGGAGTCTCTGAAGTAAGTATTATAGAAGGATGATAAACTTTCAAATTGTTGTTCTACTGAGCAAGCAAAATACAGCTTATATACCTATGGCTTTCTGGACAATCTCTTTCTACCCTAGCTCAAGAAAGGTTTGGTATGAGGTAAGAAATGAAACAGGCATTAATAACATATATCTGATCCTGACCTAGAAATTCAACACGAGACTAGCAAGTCTTTCAGACACTACAAGATTCCAAATGTGAATTTAACACTAATTTATGGTAATCCAGCCATTATGGTTGCATTCTGTATTCATCTCTTAAGAACCCTGATGCAGATGAATGCTGTCAAACCCTCCAAGCCCTGATCCCATCCTCTCCTAGAACCCCAAGCTCCACTGGAATTTCTTGGACTTCTGCACCTTTGCCGGAGGATCACACTTCCTTCGTGCCTTCATTAGCCTGAAGCTGCTCCGTGCCAATTGCTACTCCTCCATCAAAACTCATCCTAGTTATGAACAACTCTCAGAAACCTTCCCTGATAACTTCTTACCCAACCACCTCCAGTTTAGTGTATGTGCTCCTATCGCACCCTGCACACACTTCCAGCAGAACATACCCACCCATCTCCTAGTTGTGTCTTCCTGGGCAAATTACATCACCTTGAATTTCCACTTACTCACCTGTAAAACCAGGAGAGCATCTGCGTGGGGATACAAAGCAACCCTTGCAGTCAGCACATGGTAGCTACCATAACTATGAGTCTTCTGTACTAACACTGTCTGTTTCCTTTTATTTCCTCTCCAAGACTCTGAGACTACAGACTGTGCACGAGCAATAAAGAAGTATTTGTCAAATGAGCAAGAGTAAAGCTGTACAGTTCAGCAATTTCTAATAAGTGGAGAAGAGAGAACTTCCTCGGTGGCTTAGATGGCAAAGGATCTGCCTGCAATGTGGGAGACCTGGGTTCAATCCCTGGGTCGGGAAGATCCCCTGGAGAAGGGAATGGCAACCCACTCCAGAGGAGAATACGGCCCCAAAGACTAATGAGGTTAGAGAATGTTCACACTGCTCTTCTATGGATCTTGCTAATACAGGATACCTACACAATTATACAGTGCTCCCAGAGGCCTCAAAAGCAACACATTACACAGCACATATCCTGTTCTCCGAACAGCACAGCTTTACCACTAACACTAAAGACGCTAACTGATGAAGGAGAAGGTCTGCAGCCAGAGAGCGGCCGTGCGCATTACCGTGGGCGAGCCGCTGGCTCTGAACGGCCTCCGGACTGTGCTCGTGTTCCGGGAGAGCAGAGCGCCCAACGACAAGGTCCAGGTCGTCCAGCAGAACAACGGAAGGCTGCCGCCACAGCGCCTCCGAGAAAGCTGCCGCTAGGGTCTTCTGTATGTTTTCAAGCCTTTTTCCTTAACACGGAAGATATAAAATGGTTTTAATGTTATTTGAAGGCTGGGAAAGTTCAGGCTGCCCTTGAAAGCATTAGAAAAGCTCAATATTGATCTGACTATGCAAATCTAATCCATACAGTATTTTGTTAACATACCAATCACTAAAATTGTTAGTCATTAACACAGTTTAATTAATACAGCTTCAAAGGACTCAGTAAAATACTGAATTTTATAAAACTGAAAGACTGTGCTACTATACTTTCTATACATATGTGTTTGTTCATTCCATGGAGAATTTCAGATCCCTATTTATAACAAAACAGTAAAATAAAAACAGGGATGTGGGAAAATATAAATGAAAATAAGGGGTCAAGAATCAGACAAAAGCAAACACAAATGTAGCTGCCTCAAGATCCTAGAATTGCTGTATTTAAATTACTAATGTGACTTCCATCTTCATGGTGAATTACAAACTTTTCATTTTCAAAGAATAGAGAACATACCAATTCATAAGAAAGGTCAAGAGTTCCTGTTACTTCAAACTTAAAATTTTCACATGAGGCTGCAAGCAAGACTCTAAGAGAAGGACAAGGTTTCTAAAAACCACCTTTATAGAATATGAAGTAATGCGTTTTCAAAGGCTATTTTAGTTTCTTACTATAGACTAGATTAGTAAACAGAATATAATGACTAGACTACTACTAGTAGGAGTGGTCGCAAGGGGAGAAAGAACTAACTACTCAGTAAAATTTTTCTGATTCTTAAACAATTGGATAATAATATATTACAGACTTTCAGAAGTATAAGTGTACAGCTGACCCTTGAACAACATAGGTTTGAACTGTGCAAGTGTACTTATACATGTGTGGATTTTTTCCAATAGGGAATACTACAACACTATACCATTCAAGGTTGGCTGAATTCGTGGACGCAGCGGAACCACGTGTTCAGAGGACTGACTATAAGTCATACGAAGATTTTTGGCTTCATGGAGGGTTGGTACCCCTAACACACGCGCTATTCAAGAGTCAGCTGTGTATGGTAAATTGTAAATTTCCTCTCTGCTGTCTACAGCCGCCCACTTTCCCTCCCCTGAAACAGTCAACCGACTAGTTCCCCAAAGCAATTCAGAAGTAATCTATACTTCTGATTAGAGTTCTAATCAGAATCTAATATACTGAATCTAATCTAATCTACTTAATTAGAATATATACTAAATACTAATTTTCTCAGAGTTGTGCAAATTGGCATTTTTTAGGAGTACTGTCTACAAAGAGTTTTGACTAGGGGAAAAAAAGCCTCCAGCAAATATGGGGAGTTTTAAGATTTTTATTAAAAACATCAGACTGCCAAAGATCTAAAATTTCTAAGTAATTTCAATTACCAAATGACAAACAGAAAAATTAAATAAAGATTAGCTATTTCTATTTATTAATTAGCAGCATTAAATAGTAACATTTCTTTCTACCAAAAAAGACATATATGTAGAATATTACCATATTCATACCTCGTAAAGCTTTACAGTCAATTATTTCCACATGGGCATCCAGTATGTCAAATGCTTCTTTACAGATTGCCTTCGCTAAAGTTGATTTTCCACTTCCCTAGAAAGTAATTGTGTCGTAAGAACTCTCAATGTATTCAGTCCCAGAAACAGCCTGTCACTGTGGTAATCACGAACATTCAGTCTGATCAATCAAGTATATACTACACAATGCTATCTAAAAATTACATCTCAATAAAACTGGGGAAAAAGAAGAAAATCCACATACCTAATTTAAAAATAACATTCAAAAAATACAACATAACTATAGATACTTAGAGATAAAGGTTAAAAAAAAATCTGAAACCACCCCACCTCACAAAATTACTAACCACTGTTTTGCCATATCTTCCTTCCAGATACTCCACACACATTTTATGCAAATTTATTAAGCTGGGATTACAGTATTCCTGAGGGTTTACAACAAATCACTGTCCTCTTTATCAACAGACATAGAGGTACATCAGCCCCTAGTACAATGCCTCTCTGAGGATGTACTGAACCATAACGTGCTTATCAAAACCCTTCCTGACGTGTATTTAACAGAGTTCTGCAGAGAGTGCACTGGTCATAGCAAACACCCTCTTCTAACAACACAGGAGAAGACTCTACACATGGGTATCACCAGATGGTCGATCCCGAAATCAGACTGATTATATCCTTTGCAGCCAAAGATGGAGAAGCTCTATACAGTCAGCAAAAACAAGACCAGGAGCGGACTGTTGCTCAGATCATGAACTCCTTATTGCCAAATTCAGACTTAAATTGAAGAAAGTGGGGAAAACCACTAGACCATTCAGGTATGACCTAAATCAAATCCTTTATGACTATACAGATCAGATCAGATCAGTCGCTCAGTCATGTCCGACTCTTTGCGACCCCATGAATTGCAGCACGCCAGGCCTCCCTGTCCAACACCAACTCCCGGAGTTCACTGAGACTCACGTCCATCGAGTCAGTGATGCCATCCAGCCATCTCATCCTCTGTCGTCCCCTTCTCCTCTTGCCCCCAACCCCTCCCAGCATCAGAGTCTTTTCCAATGAGTCAACTCTTCACATGAGGTGGCCAAAGTACTGGAGTTTCAGCTTTAGCATCATCCCTTCCAAAGAAATCCCAAGGCTGATCTCCTTCAGAATGGACTGGTTGGATCTCCTTGCAGTCCAAGGGACTCTCAAGAGTCTTCTCCAACACCACAGTTATGACTATACAGTGGAAGTGAGAAACAGATTTAAGGGACTAGATCTGATAGATAGAGTGCCTGATGAACTATGGATGGAGGTTCGTGACATTGTACAGGAGACAGGGAGCAAGACCATTCCCAAGAAAAAGAAATGCAAAAAAGCAAAACAGCTGTCTGAGGAGGCCTTACAAATAGCTGTGAAGAGAAGAGAAGTGAAAAGCAAAGGAGAAAAGGAAAGATATACCCATTTGAATGCAGAGTTCCAAAGAATAGCAAGGAGAGATAAGAAAGCCTTCTTCAGCGATCAATGCAAAGAAATAGAGGAAAACAACAGAATGGGAAAGACTAGAGATCTCTTCAAGAAAATCAGAGATACCAAGGGAACATTTCATGCAAAGATGGGCTCGAAAAAGGACAGAAATGGTATGGACCTAACAGAAGCAGAAGATATTAAGAAGAGGTGGCAAGAATACACAGAAGAACTGTACAAAAAAGATCTTCATGACCGAGATAATCATGATGGTGTGATCACTCACCTACAGCCAGACATCCTGGAATGTGAAGTCAAGTGGGCCTTAGAAAGCATCACTACGAACAAAGCTAGTGGAGGTGATGGAATTCCAGTGGAGCTATTTCAAATCCTGAAAGATGATGCTGTGAAAGTGCTGCACTCAATATGCCAGCAAATTTGGAAAACTCAGCGGTGGCCACAGGACTGGAAAAGGTCAGTTTTCATTCCAGTCACAAAGAAAGGCAATGCCAAAGAATGCTCAAACTACCGCACAATTGCACTCATCTCACACGCTAGTAAAGTAATGCTCAAAATTCTTCAAGCCAGGCTTCAGCAATATGTGAACTGTGAACTTTCAGATGTTCAAGCTGGTTTTAGAAAAGGCAGAGGAACCAGAGATCAAATTGCCAACATCTGCTGGATCATTGAAAAAGCAAGAGAGTTCCAGAAAACCATCTATTTCTGCTTTACTGACTATGCCAAAGCCTTTGACTGTGTGGAGCACAATAAACTGTGGAAAATTCTGAAAGAGATGGAAATACCAGACCACCTGACCTGCCTCTTGAGAAACCTATATGCAGGTCAGGAAGCAACAATTAGAACTGGACATGGAACAACAGACTGGCTCCAAATTGGGAAAGGAGTACGTCAAGGCTGTATATTGTCACCCTGCTTATTTAACTTATATGCAGAGTACATCACAAGAAATGCCAGGCTGGAGGAAGCACAAGCTGGAATCAAGATGGAATCAGATTGCCGGGAGAAATATCAATAACCTCAGATATGCAGATGACACCACCCTTATGGCAGAAAGTGAAGAAAAACTAAAAAGCCTCTTGATGAAAGTGAAAGAAGCGAGTGAAAAAGTTGGCTTAAAACTAAACATTCAGAAAACTAAGATCATGGCATCTAGTCCCATCACTGCATGGCAGACAGATGGAGAAACAGTGACTGACTTTATTTTTATGGGCTCCAAAATCACTGCGGATGGTGACTGCAGCCATGAAATTAAAAGACACTTGCTCCTTGGAAGGAAAGTTATGACAACCTAGATAGCATATTCAAAAACAGAGACGTTACTTTGCCAACAAAGGTCCATCTAGTCAAGGCTATGGTTTTTCCAGTGGTCATGTATGGATGTGAGAGTTGGACTGTAAATAAAGCTGAGTGCTGAAAAATTGATGCTTTTGGACTCTTGAGAGTCCCTTGGACTGCAAGGAGATCCAAACAGTCCATCCTAAAGCAAATCAGTCCTGGGTGTTCATTGGAGGGACTGATGTTGAAGCTGAAACTCCAATACTTTGGCCACCTGATGTGAAGAGCTGACTCATTTGAAAAGACCCTGAGGCTGGGAACGATTGAGGGCAGGAGGAGAAGGGGACGACAGAGGATGAGATGGTTGGATGGCATCACCGACTCAATGGACATGGGTTTGGGTGGACTCTGGGAGTTGGTGATAGACAGGGAGGCCTGGCGTGCTGCAGTTCATGGGGTCGCAAAGAGTCAGATACGACTGAGCGACTCAAGTGAACTGATGTATATTTATGTTACTCCCGATTTTTAACCATGATAAGTAAAGCTAAAATAAATATCCATGGAGTTATGTTTATTTGTCAGATTGCACCTTCAGAATAAATTTCTACGAGCTAAAGGCAATGGCACCCCACTCCAGTACTCTTGCCTGGAAAATCCCATGGATGGAGGAGCCTGGTGGGCTGAAGTCCATGGGGTCGCTAAGAGTTGGACATGACTGAGCGACTTCGCTTTCACTTTTCACTTTAATGCATTGGAGAAGGAAATGGCAACCCGCTCCAGTGTTCTTGCCTGGAGAATCCCAGGGACGGGGGAGCCTGGTGAACTGCCAACTATGGCGTTGCACAGAGTCGGACACGACTGAAGTGACTTAGCAGCAATACTATATCAAAGGGTATACACATTTAAATTTTGCTAAACATTGCTGTAAGTGGCCCCTAGAAGATCAAACACTTAGGTTTCTATAATTCTTTTAATATAGGCTTACTCCCTTAGGCTACTACCATTGTTGCTTTGACTTGCCTTTTTTTTAAACGTATATATTTTATTTATTTATTTAGGCTCAGCCAGGTCTTAGCTGTGGCATGTGGGATCGAGTCCCCTGCCCAGGGATCGAATCTGGGCCCCCTGCATTAAGAGTGCAGAGTCTTATCCACTGGACAACCAGGGAAGTCCCTGCCTAGCTTTTAATAGTCCTGCACCAGTTCTAATATTTTGCTTTTCATTACTGTGAGAAGGAAAACTAGCCAAGCTTATTGTGTAAAGTCTTAAATTTAGCAAGCATTCAACAATAGTACCATCATTATAGTTTACAGAATTGCATTTATTTTTAAAGTCAGCGGACCCTAAAGAATAAAGAGATTAGGGGTACGGGACTGTGTGTCCCACCTGCTATACTTTTGGTTTAGTCAGAAGGCCTTTTCTCTCACTCAAAGTAATTCACATTTTAGTACCTTTCCGTTTACAAAGCCCTTTCATATATATTATTTCTCTTAAGTGAGATTAATCCTAAAAGGCGAGGCTAGAAACTGAAAAACTGCCTTAAGTCACTGCCAGTAAGTACATAAGGGTGAAAGTGAAAGCGAAGTCGCTCAGTCATGTCCGACGCTTTGCAACCCCGTGGACTGTAGCCTATCAGGCTCCTCCGTCCATGGGATTTTCCAGGCAAGAGTGCTGAAGTGGATTGCCATTTCCTTCTCCAGGGGATCTTCCCGACCCAGGAATCAAACCCAGGTCTCCCACATTGCAGGCAGACGCTTTACCGCCTGAGCCACCAGGGAAGCCCAATTTGAGTCCCACTACATAAGAGTAGTGGGACTCAAATTCAGTTCTTCCACTAGTTCCATTAAGCATGCTACCCCTAAGTCACATGGTGGAGGTCTGATTTCTCAGTCAACAGGACATTGTTTTTTAAAATAATATTCTACCATGATGATATATTTTGAAATTTGACATAGGTAATTTAGGAACATTTAGAGTAACTGCTATACTGTAGCAGCCTTGCATATCTGGAATAAACCCTACTTGATTGTGGTACATAATTCTTTTTATACATTAGTTGATCACATTTGGTAATATTTTGTTAAGGATTTCTGCATCTGTGTTCATGATGGGTCTTAGTTGGTAGTTTTCTTGTGATGCCTGTCTTGTTTTGGTATTAGGTGATGCTGGCCTCACAGAATAGACTAGACTCTCCTCTGCTCCCACCCCCTGGAAGAGACTGCAGACAACCGGGACAACTTCTTCCTTGAGAGTTTAGTAGTGTGTGCCCAGCGCACCCACCTGGGTGTGTGCTTTCTGTTTGAGAACGATATTAATCACAGACTCAATTTCTTTAATAGATGTAAGCCATTTCATATCGTCATTATTCTTGTGTGAGTTTTGGCAGCCTGTGTCTTTCAAGGAGTTGGTCTATTTATCTAGGTTATCAAATTTTTAGGCATAGAGCTAAAAATTTTTAGGGGCACAAGCTGTTTATTACGATTCCTACTTTATTATGCCTTTTTAAATTTTATTTTTAATTGGAGGATAACTGCTTTACCACGTTGTGTTAGTTTCTGCCTACAAGACTAAGTACATGCTTATTCCCTCCCTCTTGAGCCTCGCCCCCACCGCCTGCCCATTATACCCCACTAGGTCAGCACAGAGCCTTATCACCCCTTTAATGTCTGTGGGATCTACACTGATGCCCCCTTTTTCATTTCTTATACTAGTAATTTGTATCCTCTTTTTTTTTTTTTTCTTAGCCTGCCTAAGGGTTTATCAGTTTTTACTGATCTTAAAAAAAAAAAAAGCCTTTGGTTTCACACTGATTTTCCCTACTGGTTTCCTGTTTTCACTTCAATAGCTTCTACTCTAATTCATAGTATTTCTTCTGCTTACATTGGATTTAATTTGTTCTTCTGTTTCTAGTTTACTAAAGTAGAAACCTGGATTACTGGAGTAGTTGCTCTATTTCAAGTAAGAAATCAAAAGAAAGCAACTGGGGTAGTAAGAGGAAAAAAGTTATCATGCTGCAGTTAAAAGTGAATAGAAATAAAAAAGCCTTATGATTTTGAATTGGGAAAAAAAAAACACAAAAACCCACAAAGACTCACAAAAATCACACTGCAGCTCTGGAAAAAATACTGCATTGGTAAAGAAGAAAACTGTGAGGCCCTTCAAAGAGCAGGGGACCTCTAGTAAGACTGACAAAGATTAAAACAAGAGAAGACACAAATTACCAATATCAGGAAACAGGACATAACAGATTTCCAATCCGTGAAAAGCACAGTAAGACGTGCTGCTGTAGGGAATATACACCGGTACAGCCACTGTGGAGAACAGTATGGAGGTTCTTTAAAAAACTAAAAACAGAACTACCATCTGACCCAGCAATCCCATTACTAGGCATATACCCAGAGAAAAACATAACTCAAAAAGACACTTGCAGCCCAGTATTCACTGCAGCACCATTTACAATAGCCAGCACATGGAAGCAAGCTAAATGACCATCAGAGGAATGCATAAAGAAGATGTGGCACACACACACACACACACACAACAGAATATCACTCAGCCATAAAAATAAAATCGGGTCACCTGTAGAGATGTGAATGGACCTAGAGACTGTCATACAGAGTGAAGTCAGTCAGACAGAGAAGGAAAAATATCATATGACATCCCTGGTATATGGCATCTAAAAAGAAATGATACAAATATACTTACTGACAAAATGAACCGCCTTAGAAAATGAACTTATGGTTGCCAGGGGGAGGGGACAGTTAAGGACTCTGGGAAGGTCATGTACACACTGCTATATTTAAAATGGATAATCAACAAAACACTACAGTCCACCACAAGGAACTCTGCTCAGTGTCACGTGGCAGCCCGAATGGGAGGGGAGCTTGGCAGAGAACAGACACATGTACAGCTGAGGCCTCCACTGTTCACCTGAAACTGTCACAATACTGTTAATCGGCTATACCCCAATACAAAATGCTTCTTGGGGTTAAAAAAAAGATGTGGCACGTGCGCGCGCACACACACACACACACAGAGGAATACTACTCAGCCATAAAAAGGAATGAAACTGGGTCATTTGTAGAGATGTGAATGGACTTAGAGACTGTTACAGAGTGAAGTCAGGAGAACAAATATCATATTAATGCATATATGTGGAATCTAGACAAATGGTATAGATGATCTTATCTGCAAAGCAGAAACAGAGACACAGACATAGAGAACAAACCTATGGGCATCGAGTGAGGAAAGAAGGGGTGGTGGATGAATTAGGAGATTGGGATTGACATACATATACTATTGATACTATGTATACAGTAGATAACTAAGAAGGACACTGCTGTAGAGCTCAGGGAGCTCTACTCAATGCTCCGTGGTGACCTAAATGGGACACACACAAATGGAAGGCAATCTAAAGAACAGGGCACGAGTGTATACCTATAGCTGATTCACTCTGCTGTACAGCAGAAACTAACATTGTCAAGCAATTATAGTGTCAGGCACTCAGTCGTGGCCGACTCTGCGAGCCCATGGACTGTAGCCCACCAGGCTCCTCTGTCCATGGGATTCTCCAGGCAAGAACACTGGAGTGCGTTGCCATTCCCTTCTCCAGTAAAGCAACTATACTCCTATAAAAAAATTTTTAAAAGACCACAGTTAGAGAATACTACAAGCAACTTCATGCTCACAAATTTGACAAGTTAGAAGAAACAAACACATTCTTCAAAAACTACAAACTACCCAACACCAGCCAAAATGAAACAGATGATTAAAGACTTTGAATTTATAAAAAATATATAAAGAAATCTCTAGGCACAGATGGTTTCAGTGGAGATTTTACCAAACATTTTAAAGAATTTACATTAATTTTATACAATCTCTTCCAAAAAACAGAACAGAAGGGAACACTTTTCAACTCATTCTGTGAGGCCAGTGTTACTCTGAGAGCAAAACCAAAGGCAGAACTACAGGCTAATATTGATCGTGAATTTACATGCAAAAATCCTTAACAGAATATCAGCAAACAGAACTCAGCAAAGTACAAAAAGAATAAGAAACCACTACTAGGTGGGATTTATTACAGATTTGCATGGCCGATTCAACATTTCAACATTAATCAGCCCCGTTAACACGCTCTGTTGTTGTTTAGTCACTAAGCCATGTCTGACCCTTTGCGACCTCATGGGCTGTAGCCTGCCAGGCTCCTCTGTCCACAAGATTTTCCAGGCAAGAATACTGGAGTCGGTTGCCATTTCCTTCTCCAGGGGATCTTCACAACTCAGGGATCAAACCTGTGCCTCCTGCATTGACAGGTGGATTTTTTACTACTGAGTCACCAGGGAATCCCGATTTAACACCCTACCAACATCATAAAAAAGAAAATTCAAACAATCATATCAACTGAAATAGAAAAACAGCAGGGAGAGCATCGCCCAATTCCACACTATTTTCTCAATATCTAATAGCAGGCGCTCAAAAATATTAGTGAATGAGTAAATCTTTCCATCTATCGTATCAACAACCCTATATAACAGATGATTAAAACTCAAAGAGAGCGGAATTAAAAATGGCTAATCAGGTACTTCCCTGATGGTCCAGTGGCTAAGACTCTGCATTCCCAATGCAGGGGGCCCAGGTCTGATCCCTGGTCAGGGAACTAGATCCCACAGGCTGCAACTAGGAGGCTGTATGGCACAACGAAAAGACCCTACATGCTGCAGCCAAGACCAGGTGCAGCCATATACATATTTCTAAATTTTTTTTAAAGTTAAAAAACATGCTAATTAATGAAAATGAGCATATTTTAACCACATACCTTTCCTCCTGTGAGTAGAAGGGCTCCATTTCTAAGTCCTGCCACAAGGGACACCAGTTGCCGAGACAAAGGGCGCCCCAGGAGGCTATGAGTGATGTGCTCCATGGAGGAGACGCCTAAGGAATTCACTCCTCTGCAAAACATGTAAATTGCATGATCAAACGCTAAAACAGGATAAAATCTACCTATAAACAATTTGGAAATTTTCCTTCGTAGCCTAATGATTTATAAAAAGAGTAAAACCTTGGAAATTTTCCCTTACTTGAAAGTAAAATGATTTAATGCCAAATCTGAGTCACAGATTTTAAAACTAATTTTACTATTTTCATATATGTGCAGTAACTAGAAATTCTGTCCAAATAGGAATCCTTAAGGGGATTTGTCTTAATATACACATATATCCCCCTCAAAATGATTTCTGGCTTGTTAATCAACATTATCATACATGAGTGCTTTTAAAGTATTAGGAGAACTGAAGACTTATTTCCTCTTAAACATCATCTTTGAAATCCAGTTTCAATCTGAAGATTACGCAAACATGAACTTCAACCTACTTCCTGATTCTGCCAGTTTATTTCTGATAATAAATATCATAAATTATTAAAATTAGTCTGACCTGAAGAGTTTTTACTTTATAAAGTAGATTATTTACTTTAAAAAGCAGATTATTGTTGCTCTGTAGTTTAATCCTTTAACTAAAACCTTTCTAGGTTATACT
This sequence comes from Bos indicus, assembly GCF_029378745.1. NCBI lineage: Eukaryota > Metazoa > Chordata > Mammalia > Artiodactyla > Bovidae > Bos > Bos indicus. Next base: position 10,198,021 of record NC_091763.1, read on the forward strand.
ATTACAGAAAATCAAATCACTACTACTACATCCATTAAAGGCCTCTGTGACAAATTCTAAGAAGTAACGGTTTATGTGAGATTCTTATACTGTATTAAGAGCTAAAGAAATTGAGGAGGTTCTTTTCAAATTTGTCTTAAAAGTTAAAGAAAACACAAATAATTCCCATCAATCAGTACATCTATAAGACAGTGAAGGAATAACTTAATTTGAAATATTTTTAAACATTCAACTAATGTCTTTGGATTTAACTTTCAAAGCGAATTTATTAATTTCAAAAAATTATTGTTTTATTCAAGCATGTATGATCCAGGTCATATCTAGTTGGCTCTCTTCTCACAGATCAAATCTCAAAGTAAAATTTCTAATAAGTTTCAGACTTTCAGTTTATCTCAGAAGAGAAGGCAAATTACTAAGCCAGGTGTGAAAACAGAAACAATCCTTGAAAAAACTATCTACCATTACATTAGTAAGACTAGTCAACGACACTGACATCTAATTTAATATTTACACATAAAAGCCCTAAGACAGGTAATGTTAAATGTGTCTAAACGTGCCAGTTTGGCCGTAACTTCTTACCCCAAGCAGTTCAGCTTTAAAAAAGGAAGAATAAAGTCAATTTCCTCACTGTTTTCTTCTTTTACCATAGGATCTAGAAGGACCTATAGTAGCAAGGAAAAATCAATTTTACATGTCAAAATAATACCTTTTGCCTGCTTTTCTTGGGTTCCAGGAAACTGAATTGCTGATTCTGTTACACCAGAGAGAAAAGATATACTGTGCATGCAAGATTATTACTTAAAACAGCCCTGACAATAATAATTTACTCGTCTAAGGAATATAAATATTTAACAAGCAGTAAAGAATGTCTTCTTCATACAGTTTAGAGATATATCTTTATTTGCAATTTTGATTTATGTCGCATTCTTTTCACAATCTTCCATCTGTATAGTCTCTGAATGGTATTCCTTAAATTGTATTTCACCAAAGTAAAGAAATAATATCTAGTTTCAAACCACTGAAATTCTAAATGACTTTAATTCACCTTCAGTTCTATAATGACAGTAAATATCCTAACCAAAACATAATGTTCTAAAAAGAGTACTTTAAACATATATCTGGAAGAAAAGTAATCTGATAATAGTTGTGAAGAGTTGAGAATTTAAGAATTGACAAAATAATATGGGCTGTGCAGCAAAATTGCAAATAAAAATATGAAGTTAAAAAAAAAGTTACCCGCCCTCAGCTAAGTTTTCATTTGTTCCCATACTAGAAGAGTTTAAAATCATGATCCATTGGCCAGTTAACACGATCAATTCTATTCCTGGAACAGTTTTGCTGAAGCATCCATTTTAAATTTAGGATACATCAATCATTTGTTTAAGTAAGTTAAAGAGATTACAGAATAAAATATTTTAAATCAAGTTATTCCTTACTCTTATCATTTGAGTTTCTAATACAGTTTAGGATGCAAGGTCTTAACAAGTAAATTCATACTTTAGAATCAATCACATGTGAAAATATTATCATTAAATATTCAGTAGTACGTAATTACTTGTATTGTCATCTTCTGCAGCAGATTGGTACTCAATAGAAAAATATTTTTTTCTTTTTCCTTTTCCCAAGAATGAACTATATTCAGAGAAAACTCCTTCACCCCTATTAAAAAGAAAGTAATAAATGTAGTTAGTACTGAAGCTGAGATGAAATAATTTAAAATTTAAATTTATTTACATTTAAATAAAAGGATTCTTTGATACATAAAATCTACTGTTTAATTATCATTATTAGGTTTCCTGTTCATACCTATCACAAGATGGAAAAACAATGAAAAATTGTCCGACTTCTTTAATAGGAAAAATATGAAAATAACAAATAAAATATACTTACCATCTTTCATTTCCAGTTTAATGTACTCCTCCTCTGATACTATGAGAGGAACTGCGGTAGTGGCAGACTGCTGCAGCCATGAGTAGAACACAGTTTTTATGTCTTCTTCACTTACGTCTTCAGACTGCCAGAGGAAAGGAAACAAACAGTGGCGATATTCTACTACCTGAACTTAACATCCTTATTTTAATACCTTATCTTGCCAGGAAAACGATGGTCACAGGCACAGGTTTGGGACTTGACATTACAGTACAATAAGTATGGTGTGGCCTGAAGAAAAACTCATACAAATGGCAAAGTTTTAAATGCTCCTGTTTTCTATGCCCAGTGATACACAGAGCATAATTCAGCTCACTTGATAACCATTCCAACCCTATTCTCTCCTGCTTCCTGTGAAGCAAACTCTGTAGTCAGGGAGCGGGATCCTCTGTTCCCAGCTTGGAGCTGTGTGTGCACGTGTGTGGCTGCACTCTGGCCAACGAATTACCATCAGCAACCCAAGAGGAGGCCTTCTCTCCCCAACTGAACGGTGGAGAAACCCTGCAAGAAGAAGATGCCTTTCCTTCTGCTGAAAGGATGCAGATGTGACGTCTATCACCACCGTAAGCACCCTGCATCTGAGAGGAGGACACAAAGGCTAAAGGTGACAGAGAGAACGATCGAAGGGGCCTGCGTCGTGCTTACGTGGTCTAACCACTGTGAGCTCCTCCAAACTTCTTTGCACAAGAGAAAAACAAACTCTTTGTGTGTTAGTCTCACTTTCTTTTTTTTCTATGATGGCTGATACGTTCAACAAGTAGAATGTTAATAAACTGTTCAAAAGATATGAAGAAATTCTGAGAAAAACTGCTAATTTCTGAAGCTTTTAGATTAATATTATTAAGTTTAAACCAGCTTCTTGAAATACAAAACAGAACTAACCAAAATTCGTATGTGAAGGACTCTATCTGCCTAGGAAAATAAACTTCTACCATTTTGCAACTCCCATATCTATTATCTAACAGCTTATATATAACAACTCATATCTGTTATCTCTCTTCATTCATTAGATCCACTGATTAAGCTTGGTTTACAATACACTCACTACTAAAAAAGCAAGCTAAACTAAGAAAAGTCATCACTTTCCCACTCTTAAAAATCACAGAAATAAGTCAATTACTTCTTTGTATATTATTGGAAAATGGGATTAAAGACCTAGAGAAAGTCATAACATGAAAATGAAAACTTTTTAAAATCAAGAATTTTAGAATCAGAAAGCAACTCATAGTTCCTCTAGAATCAAACACCTTTCTGTCCTAAATGATATAATCAGCCTAGAGAGACCTGCCGAGGTCACACAGCTCCCACCACAGCACACAACTAGGGATAGGCAAGGGAATACCCCATTGCTGATACCAGAGGGAAAACACAAAACTCATGAGCAGTGGCTGATTACTTTTGTACATAAGACCTAGTTTTTGAAAAAAAATATCAAGATCAATAACCACATTAAAAGCAGAGCTCCTATAAACTTAAAAAAAAAAGAGAACTCAGAACTTTGTAAGTCAGAGCCATAAAAGTTCCACATTACAAATCTTTTATACTGTGGTCTATATGTTTAAAGATTACTTAAGAATATCAATGCAATATAGACAGCAAAATATCTGACTCTGAAAATCCTGGAGTTATCAAGACAATGTTAAATTTCCTTCACATGGTTTTTAAAAAGATACTGAGAGACAAGACAGAGATAAGAGGGCAAGCAAAAGGATCTCAGCTCACCTCTTCTCAAGAAAAGAGCTAAATCACAGCTAACTGCTGTATAAACATCTACAAAAAACCCTGAACCTACCATAAAAGATATTCTACATCCAAAGAAAAGAAAAGCCACAATAAGACAGCAGGAGGGGTGCTTCTGTGATATAATCCAATCCTACACCCGCGGGGTGGGAGACCCACACACTGGAAAATCATAGTATGGCAGAAGTTCTGCCACAGGAGTGAGAGCGCTCTGGGCCCCGTGTCAGCAGCCCAGGCGGGGGTCTGGCACCGGGAGGAGGAGCCATCAGCGTCTCTGGCCAGTGAAGGCCAGTGCAGCTTCCAAGCCAGTGCTCAGCAAGGCTTCACATGCACTACGATGCAGGGCTAGACAGTGAGGCCACGGGAATCCGGGCGGAACTGCCCGCAGGCTGTGGGCGGCTCCCTGGGGAGGCGGGGACTGGCTGGGGCTCGATGTGAGGACAAGGACAGCAGGGGCTCCGGGCACTGTTCACGGGCGTGAGCTCTCCCGGAGGCCTGGCCTCCCCAACAGCCTGCAGGCTCCAGCACTGGGATGCCCCAGAACCACCACCAGGGCGGGAGCACAGCCCAGCTCAGGAACAGACAGGCTGCCCAAAGGTCTCCCTGAGCCAACAGCTGCCTCCAAACACACCCTTTGACACAGCCCTGCCGACAGACAGACAAGACCCAGACCCACTCACCGGGGGGCAGGCAGCAGTCTCTCCCAACAGGAGGCCTGCACACGCCCCCGGATCAACCTCACCAACTAGGGGGGAGACAGAAGAAGCAAGACGAACCACAAGCCTGTAGCCTGAGGAACAGAGACCACTAACACAGAAAGTTAGAAAGTATGACCCAGCTGAGAAACCAGATAAAACCCCAGAAGAACAACTAAGTGAAGTAGAGACAGGCAATCTGCCTGGAAAAGAATTCAGCGTAATTAGAGTAAAGATGACTCAAGATCTCAACAAAACAATGGTGGCATAGACAGAGGACACAAGAAATGTTTAACAAAGAACCAGAAGCTTGAAAAAACAAGCAGAGGTTTAGGAGAGGTGGCAAGAACACACAGAACTGTACCAAAAAGCTCTTAATGACCTGGATAACCAAGACAGTGTTGTCACTCAGCAAGAGCCAGACTTCCTGGAGTGTGAACTTAAGTGGGCCTTAGGAAGCATTACTATCAACGAAGCTAGTGGAGGTGATGGGATTCCAGCTGAGCTATTTCAAATCCTGAAAGATGATGCTGTTAAAAGTGCTCCACTCAATATGTCAGCAAATTTGGAAAACCCAGCAGTGGCCACAGGACTGGAAAAAGTCCGTTTTCATTCCAATCCCAAAGAAGGGCAGTGCCAAAGAATGTAAAAACTACCACACATTTGCACTCATTTCTCATGCTAGTAAGGTCATACTCAAAAATCCTTCAAGCTAGGCTTCAGCAATACTTAAAAACCAAGACCTTCCAGGTGTACAAGCTGGACTTAGAAAAGGCAGAGGAAAGGGAACCCTCTTACACTGTTGGTGGGAATGCAAACTAGTACAGCCACTATGGAGAACAGTGTGGAGATTCCTTAAAAAACTGGAAATAGAACTGCCATACAACCCAGCAATCCCACTGCTGGGCATACACACTGAGGAAACCAGAATTGAAAGAGACACGTGTACCCCAATGTTCATCGCAGCACTGTTTATAATAGCCAGGACATGGAAGCAACCTAGATGTCCATCAGCAGATGAATGGATAAGAAAGCTGTGGTACATATACACAATGGAGTATTACTCAGCCATTAAAAAGAATACATTTGAATCAGTTCTAATGAGGTAGATGAAACTGGAGCCTACTATACAGAGTGAAGTAAGCCAGAAAGAAAAACACCAATACAGTATACTAACGCATATATATGGAATTTAGAAAGATGGTAACAATAACCCTGTATACGAGACAGCAAAAGAGACACTGATGTATAGAACAGTCTTTCGGACTCTGTGGGAGAGGGAGAGGGTGGGATGATTTGGGAGAATGGCATTGAAATACATATAATATCATATATGAAACGAGTCGCCAGTCCAGGTTCAATGCACGATTCTGGATGCTTGGGGCTGGTGCACTGGGACGACCCAGAGGGATAGTCTGGGGAGGGAGGAGGGAGGAGGGTTCAGGATGGGGAACATGTGTATACCTGTGGCGGATTCATTTCAATATTTGGCAAAACCAATACAATATTGTAAAGTTTAAAAATAAAATAAAATTTAAAAAAAAAAAGAAAGAAAGAAAAGGCAGAGGAACAACATTCCCTGGATCATAGACAAAGGAAGGGAATTCCAAAAAAAAACTACTTCTGCTTCACTGACTATGGGAAAGCCGATCACAACAAACTGGAAAATTCTTAGAGATGGGAATACCAGACCATCTTACCTGTCTCCTGAGAAACCTGTATGCGGGTTAGGAAGCAATAGTTAGAACCTTACAAGGAACAACAGACTGGTTCAAACTTGAGAAAAGAGTACGTCAAAGCTGTATACTATTTAACTTATACAGAGTACATTATGCAAAATACTGGGCTGGATGAGTTACAAGCTGGAATCAAGACTGCTGGGAGAAATATCAACAACCTCAGATATGCAGATGACACCACCCTAACGGCACAAAGTGAAGAGGAACTAAAAAGCCTCTTGATGAAGGTGAAAGAGGAGAGTGAAAAAGATGGCTTACAACTCAGCACTCAAAAAGCTAACATCATGACATTTGGTCCCATCACTTCACGGCAAACAGATGGGGAAAAAGTAGAAGCAGTGACAGTTTCTCTTCTTCTGTTCCAAAATCACTGTGGACAGTGACTGCAGCCATGAAATCAGAAGCTTGCTTCTTGGGCAGCAAGCTGTGACAAACCTACAGTTGTATTAAAAAGCAAAGACATCACTTCACTGACAAATGTCCGTATAGTCAAAGCTAGGGTCTTTGCACTACTCATGTACTGATGAGAAAATTAGACCATAAAGAAGGCTGAATGCCAAAGAATTGATGCTTTCAAACTGTGGTGCTGGAGAAGATGCTTGAGAGTCCCTTGAACCGCAGGAGATTAAACTAGTCAATCCTAAAGGAAATCAGTCCTGAATATTCATTGAAAGGACTGATGCTGAAACTCAAATATTTGTATATCAATATTCACAGCAGCATTAATCAGAAGTTTAAAAAAAAAACAAAAAACAGCAGAAATAACCCCAGCGTCCATCAACAGATGAATAAACAACATGTATATATACATACAATGGAATACTATGCAGCCATAAGCAGGAATGAAGTTTGATATATGCTATAGTGTGGATAAACCCTGACAACACATTAAATGAAATAACAGAGACACAAAAGGCAAATATTGTATGATTTCACTTAATATAAGATCTAGAATAAGCAAATTCAGAGACTGATCGCAGTTGAGAATTGGGGGAGGAAAGGGTGGGGAGTGATTGCTTAATGGGCACAAAGTTTCTATTCAGGGCATGGGAAAGTTTCAGAAATAGTGATGGTTTCATGTTATAAATGTACTTAATGGCACTAAATTGCACACTTAAAGAGTTAAAACAGCATTTTATCTTATATGTATTTTATCACAATAAAACCAAAAGGCAATAAGACTTCTTTGCCCTTCTAGAATAAAGGAGTACATTCTTATTACTTAGCTAAAGCAGCTAGAAATTTTACAATGCATGTAAAATAAGTGTGATATAACATATAAATGTGAACTCACCAAGTTTTCTGTAGGTTGTAGTTTTAGAGATCTCGGAATGTTAGGGGTAATTTCCACTGGAGTTATTCTGACAACTGCATGCATTTCTATATTTAGTCTCTTTCTCAGGTCATGTGGAATCTGAAATATATAAAAGTGAATTTAAAATATAAATGTTAAAATCTTGATTAAGAAATATTCCACAGCATAAATACTGATATTAATTTCTATCAACTCAGGTGAATGATAAGATACTGCCATGATTGACAGTATAGGTGGGCATTCAGGTACTAATACTAACATTTCAATTTTTCCCTACAGTTGTTTCTTTAACGTCCTCTTCAGAAGGTGATCACTTTTGGTCTCTCAGGTTAAGGCAGCCTGAGTTCCTTGTGGCAGCTAACTGCCACCTCTCACTGGCCACCCTCCCAGCCTGACCACAGAGTGGCAACTGCAGGCTCCTCACCGCCGTCTCTCCTGGTCTCCAGGACTTGGTCACCACTTTTTCACCCCATCCTCACCATACAACATCAAGGAAATAACAGTGCTTCCTGCCTAATGGCAGAACGATTATCAGAAACAGACAGGTCCATTAACAAGTTCAGACAATATGATTTTCAAGATGCAGTGGGACCTTCTTGAGTAAGAGATTAGAGATAACAGAAAATATGAGGCACGGTTGGAGCTTTAAGAATGATGTAGGCTGAAGAGATCACAACCTGTAAGTCACCGACCTCAAGGTCACAGTCCAAACTGTGAGAGTAAAAGAAACCTACTAAGGAGACTCCCTTTCCTTTCCATCGTTCTTCCCTGTTCCAATAATCTTCCTTCAAAATTAGGTTAAAATAAAGGAGGCTGGTGACTCATTTCCTGTAAAATTAGCATCTGAAGTTGGGATGAGGAGGGGAAATGCTGGGTGCACTACTCTCGCTCTCCATCACAGTAAAGGAACAATACCAGCAGGGCAAGGAGCTTTCCGGGTGCCTCTGAACCCCGGTCATCTCACGCCGTGGGTCTCTCCGTACACTGGGCATTTCCCCCAGTACATACCAAGACATTCCTTTGCTTTCAAGAAGGTGGAAGCAAATCTTCAGGCATTAAAGATGTGAGGCTTCGTAGGGCACTCCATTTGAAGCATGAACTCAAGAGTCAGCCTGCCAGGGTTTGAATCTTATTCTACTTACTGACTTGTTACCCCAGGCAGGTAATTTTGACCTCTCTGGGCCTGTACCTATCTTAGCTTTACCTGTCCAAGTTATTATTAGCCAGAAACACACACAAACCTTACCCAAACAAGGACTTTACCCTGCAATCAGAAATGTGTCCCCACGGGAACTGTTGTTGTCGTTAGGCACTCAGTCGTGTTCGAGTCTTTGTGACCCCATGGACTGTAGCCGGCCAGGTTCCTCTGTCCATGGGATTCTCCAGGCAAGAATACTGGAGTGGGTTGCCATTTCCTTCTCCAGATCTTTCCAAACTAGGGATTAAACCCTGGTCTCCTGCATTGCAGGCAGATTCTTTACAATCTGAGCCACCAGAGAAGACTAGAGGAGGGGGGACTTTAAATAGTATTTATTACACTGGTTTTCAACTTGTGCATAAAATATTATAATATTTTAGTTCAAAATTTGGGCAAGTTCAAGCAACATAAAATTATTTTCTAAGATTTATACTAACCCATTTGCTACACACCAGAAACAAACAACATTGTAAATGAACTATAGTACAATTTGGGGCTTCCCTGGTGGCTCAGACAGTAAAGAATCTGCCTGCAATGTGGGAGACCCAGGTTCAATACCTGGGTTGGCAAGATCCCTTGGAGAAGGAATGACTACCCACTCCAGTATTCTTGCCTGGAGAATTCCATGGATAGCGGAGCCTGGCGAGCTATATAGAGTCCATGGGGTTGCAAAGAGTCGGACACAACTGAGCAACTAACACAGTATTTTTTAAAGAAAGACTTATACTAACCCAGACTTTCCCAAGATGAAGCACGTCTAAGTTTTTGGTGTATTTAATGGCATTCTTCAGTTCCTCAAGTCCATTCCAGACTACCTTTAGCACACAGGCCTTGACAGCTTTGTGACTATGGTCTGGGCTAACCTGTTTTTGATCTAGAGGCTCTGACATCTGCTTCTCTTTTTCAGGTGACAGGACATTTTGCTTTGTTCTACTTTGCTGTTGCTTTGGAGAAAGCAGTTTCACTAGCTTTCCATAGGTCACAGTGAAGCTGGGCTCCACATCAAAATATTCCTGGTCCCATGGAAATACATGAATGGCATAATGTTTGTGAAACACAGAAGTTGCTGATGCCTTACACATGCTGGGAGGCTGGGATTTGCATACTCTGAAAATATTGTCCAGAGGAACAACTGCTGACTGCATGTTTTTGAAAGCATTGACTTCAGTTAACCCCCAGGATGTGTCTCGTTTCTTCTCAGACCCAGAAGAGAAAATGCTTCCTATCATAGTCCATAAGCTTGGGATAAATGATGAATCAATTCTACCCTCTGATTCTCTTTCTTTAGACCCAGCAACTCCTACAGTATTTGACTGAAGTTGCTTGGTTTGAAGTTCTTTTGTCAATCCTTTTTGGTCTCTTCCATAATGATGAAATTTCCCAGGTATATCCTCTGCTTCTGAAAATGTACTCTCTTTGGCTTGGCGGGTCTTTGGCTGAATCAGGAGTCTGCTGTCGGTTTCCAGCCTTCCATAAGGAGCATCTGGTATCAGTGCAGCTGTACAGAAAACAAGGGTCATTAGTGTGCACTGACCTCTGCTTTGGAGTCAATGCGACAGTGAAGAGTATGACAGAAAGTGTTACAACAGCACCTACCAATCTGGATAAATATGTAAGTCTGCTGATCAACCCAGACCGGAAAAATGGCTTTTGGAAAAACTATTCGAATCTGATCTAGAAGGTGCTGTTCAAGGGAAGCAGCATGCAGCTCCTAGAAATAAACAAAAAGGTCAGTTCCCTTTACATTTTGTCTATTTCATGTTTAGAAAGGAAACCGCAACTCTTTCTTATAAAGCAAACCTACTTGGTTTAGAACACCACTCAGAGAAGAGAAATCTAAAGACACCAATATTTTGGGGGATCAGATCGAGATGGAGGAAGAGTAGGATGGGGAGTTCCCCTTCTCCCACAAATGTATCAAAAATACATCTGCATGTGCAATTGTTCTCACAGAACATCTAGTGAACATTGGTAGAACATTTCCTAGATTTCCAAGGGGCAAAACATCTCCATTTAACTGTGAAGGACAAAACAAAGAAAAAAAGAGACAGAGAGAAAGGAATTTGGACAGGAGCTAAGAGAGGGGAAAGGTTTCTCCTCGCTTGGAAGCCCTGTCACAGGCGGAGCGATCAGTGCGGACAGAGGAGAGGGGCTCTGGAGTCTCAGAAAGCATAGCAACTGGTTTACAGAGGGCAATGTAGAGACAGACCCGCACAGATGGTCAGTACTGCCACCAGGCCCTGCCCAGTCTCAGATGCTCATCCACGGAGGCAGGTGGGGGCCGAGGCTCAGGCTTCAGAGGCACAACTGGGGAGAGGACTGGGGTTGGCAGTATGGACAGCCCAAGGGGACTGGCATGTCACGTGCCCCCATCAAGGGAATATGGGGATAAGCCTGGGCCCGCCAGAGAGGCAGGGTGATATTGTTAGGGGGCATGCAAGGAGAGGCGCAGGATCTCCACAGAACTCCTCTCCCTCTGTGTGTTCTCAGATGACAGGGCACCACCTACACGAGCTCCGGGGTAGGCACAAGCGGCCGCTACCACCTCAGACTCGAGGCAGCTGCAGACCACAGCAGGCGGCAGGCACTGCCACCACCAAGGGTCCCATGACTGAGCACCGACTGCTGCCCTTGCCTTTTTGGGACTGTGCGTGGGCCAAGCACCTGCACACCCCTTATCAAGTGGATAATGGACAGCACATGCAGAGAAAAGAGACAGCAAGCATTCAAACCGAAAACAACCCTCAAAGAAGTGTTATATCCACACAAGCTATGCAGGGACGCCCTCACATATAAACAGTCCTCCAAGGCTACAGTAGATGACTGTTTCTCCTAAACTCACAGACTAAGAGAAATATAAGTAAAATGAAGCAGCAGAGGAACTACTCCCAACTAAAAGCCCAAGAGAATTCCCCTAAAGGAACAGTGAAACAGACCTCGTCAGTCTAATAGACACCAACTTCAAAGAGAGGTAATGAAAATGCTAAGGGGATTAAGAAAGGCTATCATCAGAAATGCAAACTGCTATAAAAAGGAACTAGGGCCTATAAGGAGCCAAGAAAAGTTAGAAAATTCATTTGCCAAGACGAAAGTTGAGCTTAAGGTAATGAATACCAGAATAAATAATGCAAAAGAAGGAATAAGTGATCTGGAAGACAGAACAAAGGAAATTACACGAAATAGCAGACAGAAAGCCAAATGAAAAAAATTAAAGCAATATGAGACCCACTGGATAATAATATAAAGTATATTGATCTATGTGTAATATGTTTTCCATGAGAAGAGAAAAGGGGATTGAAAGTGTATTTGAAGAAATTACGACTAAAAACTTCCCAAACCTAAAGAACCAAACAGATGTCCAGATATAGGAAGTGCAGAGGATCCTAAACAATATGAATCCTAACAGACCTACCCCGAGACATACTATAATACAAATGGCAAGAGTTAGAGAGGATTCTAAAGGCAGCAAGACAAAAACAAAGAGTTAATTACAAGGGAACCCCCATAAGCCTATCAGCTGATTTCTCTGCAGAAACACTGCAGGCCAAAAGGGAGCAGCAAAATATATTCAAAGTCTTGAAAGGGAAAATTCTGCAATCTAGAATATTCTATCCAGCAAGATTATTGTTTAGAATAAGAAGAAAAATACAGAATTTCTCAGGCAAGCAAAAACTAAATGAATACACCAATAGTAAAACTATGGAAATATTAAAAGATCTCTAAATAGAAAAGAAGCAAGGAGATATAGAAAGGGAGAAATCATGACTGGAAAGTAAATCATTTAAGCTGGCTAGTATAAATATCCAAAAAAAAGGAAAAAATCTATTTGTGAAAGTGATGATAAATACAAGCAACAGCAAAAAGATAAACATGAAGATGTAAAAAAGGACATCAAAATCATAAAATGTGGGGAAGGACAGTAAGAAAATGCACATTCTTTTTTTTTTTAGAATATGTTTGAGCAGATATGACTATCAGTTTAAAGCAAGCAGATATACAAAAGGGTTAACATACTTAAAAAACAGGGCAGTCACAAATCAAAAACATAAAATAAAGGCACAAAACCCAAAAAGAAGCATAAAGTAAGCCATCAAACCACAAAAAGAAAGAGGAAGAAAAACAAAGAATCAACTGGAAAACAAGGTTTAATATGGCAATACATACATATGTATCAATAATTACCTTAAATGTCAATGGACTGAATGCTCCAATCAAAAGACAGAGTGGCAGACTGGATTAAAAAAAAAAAAAGACCCTACAGTATGCAGCCTATATGAGACCCACCTTATGGCAAAGGACACAGATTAGAAGTGAGGGGACAGAAAAAGATATCTCATGTATTGGAAATAAAAGGAAAGCAGAAATTACAATACTTAACATCAGACAAAACAGACTTAAAAACAAATGCCATAAAGAAAGATAAAGGACAACATATAATGGTAGAGGGAGCAATACGAGAAGATGTTATACTTGTCCACATACATGCACCTAATCCAGGAGCACCCAAATATATAAAACACATACTGACAGACATGAGGGCTTCCTTGGTGGTTCAGTGATAAAGAATCTGCCTCTAATTCAGGAGACGTGGGTTCAATCCTTAGGTTGGGAAGATCCCCTGGAGAAGAAAATGGCAACCCACTCCAGTATTCTGCCTGGGAAATCCCATGGACAGAAGGAGCCTGGATGACTACAGTCCACCGGGTCAGAAAGAGTTGGACACGACTTAGTGACTAAACAACAACAGACATAAAGGGAGAAACTGACAGCAAGACAATAATAGCAGGAGACTTTGACAGCCCACTCACATCAAAGAACAGATCTAGACAAAAAATCAATAAGGCAACAGGAATCCTAAATGACCCAACAGAACAGTTACACATGCCCCCAAAGTAGAATATACGGAGAAGGCAATGGCACCCCACTCCAGTACTCTTGCCTGGAAAATCCCATGGACGAAGGAGCCTGGTAGGCTGCAGTCCATGGGGTTGCTACGAGTAGGACACGACTGAGCGACTTCACTTTCACTTTTCACTTTCCTGCATCGGAGAAGGAAATGGCAACCCACTCCAGTGTTCTTGCCTGGAGAATCCCAGGGACGGGGGAGCCTAGTGGGCTGCCGTCTCTGGGGTTGCACAGAGTCGGACACGACTGAAGCGACTTAGCAGCAGCAGCAGCAAAGTAGAATATACATTCTTTTCAAGTGCACATGGAACATTTTCTAGGACTGACCACACAGTAGGGCATAAACTAACCTCAACAAATTCAAGAGTATAGAAAGTATTTTAGGCATCTTTTCCAACCACAATGGCACAAAATTACCAATCAACCACAGGATAAGGAATGAGGAAAAGATTACGTAGAGACTAAACAACATGCTACTAAAAAACCAATGAGGAAATCAAAAGGAAGTTAAAAAATGCCTTGAGACAAGTACAGTCAGAACACAATACAAAATCTATGGCCGGTAGCAAAGGCAGTTCTTAGAGGGAAGTTCATAACAATAAAGGTCTTCCTCAAAAAACAAGAAGAATCTCAAACAACCTAATCTACCACATAAAAGAATTAGAAAAAGAACAAACAAAACCTAAAGTTAGTAGAAGGAAGGAAGTAATAAAGAGCAGGGAGGACATAAATCAAGATTAAAAAAAAAATAGAAAAAAAATTATTAAAACCAAGAGCTTGGTCTTTGAAAGGGTAAACAACATTGACAAACCTCTGACCAGGCTCATTAAGAAAAGAGAAAGAACCTATATAAAGACAGTAAGAAATGAAGAAGGAGAAATCAACAAATCCTGCAGAAATACAGAAACCCATAAAAGAATACTGTGAACAATTAAATGCGGGGAACTCCCTGATGATCCGGTGGTTAGGACTTGCAGCTCCTCACTGCCATGGCCCAGGTTCAATCCCTGGCTGGGGAACTGAGATCCTGAAAGCTGCACAACATGTCCAAAATACAAAAACAAATTATATGCCAACAAATTTCACAACCTGGAAGAAATTGACAACTTTCTAGAAACATACAGCCCACTGAAATTGAATCAAGAAATAGATCAGTTGAACAGACCAATCACTGAAAGTGAAATAGAATCTGTAGTGATAAACCTCCCTACAAACAAAAGCTATGACAGACCTAGATGGCATATTAAAAAGCAGAGATAGCACTTTGCCAACAAAGGTCCATGTAGCTAACGCTATGGTTTTTCCAATTGTCATGTATGGATATGAGAAAAGTGAAAGTGAAAGTTGCTCAGTTGTGTCCAACTCTTTGAGACTCCATGGACTATGTACAGTCCATGGAATTCTCCAGGCCAGAATACTGGCACGGGTAGCCCTTCCCTTCTCCAGGGGGTCTTCCCAATGACTCTACCAGCTGAGCCACAAGGAAAGCCTAAGAATACTGGAGTGGGTACCCTATCCCTTCTCCAGTGGATCTTCCTGACCCAGGAATTGAACCAGGGTCTCCTGCATTGCAAGCAGATTCTTTACCAACTGAGCTATCAGGGAAGACCTATGGATATGAGAGTTGGACCATAAAGAAGGCTGAGCACCAAAGAATTGAGGCTTTTGAACTGTGGTGCTAGAGCAGACTCTTGAGAGTCTCTTGGACAGCAAGATCAAATCAGTCCATCCTAAAGGAAATCACCCCTGAATATTCACTGAAAGCACTGATGCTCTCTTCACATCTGGTCCCCTGATGTGAAGAGCCGACTCATTGGAAAAGACTCTGATACTGAGAAAGACTGAAGACAGGAGGAGAAGGAAGTGACAGAGGATGAGATGGTTGGATGCCATCACTGATTCAGTGGACATGAACTTAGGCAAACTCTGGGAGATGGTGAGGGACAGGGAAGCCTGGTGAGCTGCAGTCCATGGGGTCACAGAGAGTCGGACATGACTTAGCAACTGAACAAGAAAGAACAAACCAAAGTCCAGGACCAGCTGGCTTCACAGGTGAATTCTACAAACATACAAGAATAATTTATACTGGGCCTTTTCAAACTCTTCTAAAAGACGGAGAAGGAGGGTACACTCCAAAAGATATTCTACACAGCCACCATCATCCTGATACCAAAACCAGACAAAGATACATCAGAAAAGAAAGGCACAGGCCAGTATCTCTGCTGACCACAGATGCAAAAATTCTCAACAGAATATTAGCAAACTGAATCCAACAACACATAAGAGATCATACACCACTACTAACTGAGATGCATCCCAAATTCACAAGGATGGTTTAACACATGGAAATCAGTCAATGTAACACAGCACAGAAACAAAAGAAAAGTCAAAAGAACACATGATCATCTCAACAGACCCAGAAAAAGAATCTGACAAAGTTTAACACTCCTTCACAGATCACAGCCTTGTCATAGTGAAGGGACTTGAATAACTCAATGAAGTTAAGAGTCCTGCCATGCAGGGCCACCCAAGACAGATGGGTCACAGTGGAGAGTGCTGACAAAAAGTGGTCCAATGGAGAAGCGAATGGCAAACCACTGGAGTATTCTTGCTGTGAGACCCCCATGAACAGCATGAATAGGCAAAAAGACGTGACACAGTCTGGAAGGTGTCCAGTATGCTACTAGGCAAAGAGCAGAGGGCAATTATTAATAGCTCCAGAAAGAATGAAGCAGCTGGACCAAAGTGGAAACAACACTCCAGTTGTAGATGTGTCTCGTGGTGAAAGTAAAGTCCAATGCTTAAGGAGCGATACTGCATAGGATCTGGAGTGTTAGGTCCATGAAACAAGGTTAATTGCATATGGTCAAGCGGGAGATTGTAAGAGTGAACATCAACATTTTAGGAATCAGTGAATTAAAATGGATGGGAATGGGAGAATTTAATTCAGATGACCACTACATCTACTACTGTGGGCAAGAATCCCTTGGAAGAAATGAAGGAGCTGTCATAGTCAACAAGAGTCTGAAACATAGTACTTGGGTGTACTCTTAAAAATGACAGAATGATCTCAGTTCATTTCAAGGCAAACCATTCGACATTACAGTAATCCAAGTCTATGCCCCAACCACTGATACTAAAGAGGTTGAAGTTGACCAGTTCTGTGAAGACCTACAACATCTTCTAGAACACACACACACACACACACACACACACAAATGTTCTTTTCATCATAGGGGATTGGAATGCAAAAGTAGAAAGCCAAGAGATACCTGGAATAGCAGGCAACTTTGGCCTTGAAGTACAAAATGAAACAGGGCATATGCTAACAGAATTTCATCCAGAGAACATACTGGTCATAGCAAAGCCCCTCTTTCAACAACACAGAAAGACAGCTCTACACATGGACGTCACCAGACAGTCAATACCGAAATCAGATTGATTATATTCTTTTCAACTAAAAATGGGGAAGCTCTATACAGTCGGCAAAAACAAGACCTGGAGCTGACTGTGGCTCGGATCATCAACTTCTCATTGCATAAAAGTTCAGACTTAAATTGAATAAAGTAGGGAAAATGACTAGGCCATTCAGCTATGACCTAAATCAAATCCCTTATGGTTATACAGTGGAGGTCTTGAATAGATTCAAGTAATTAGATCTGGTAGACAGAGTGCCTGAAGAACTATGGATGGAGGTCTGTGACACTGTACACGACGCATGACCAAAATCATCCCAAAGAAAAAGAAATGCGAGAAGGCAAGGATGTTGTCTGAGGAGGCTTTATAAGAGTTGAGGAAAGAAGAGAAGCAAAAAGTAAAGGAGAAAGGGAAAGAGCCCCAACTGAATGCAGAGTTCCAGAAAATAGCCAAGAGAGATAAGAAGGCCTTCTTAAACCAACAGTGCAAAGAAATAGAGGAAAACAATAGAATGGAAAAGACTAGAGATCTCTTCAAGAAAACTGGAGATATCAAGGGAACATTTCCTGCAAGGATGGGCACAATAAAGGACAGAACGGGTAAGGACCTAACAGAAGCAGAAGAGATTAAGAGATTAAGACAAGGTGGCAAGAATACACAGAACAACAATACAAAAGAGTTTTTAATGACCCAGATAACCACGATGGTGTGATCACTCACCTAGAGTCTGATATCCTGGAGTGTGATGTCAAGTGGGCCTTAGGAAGCTTTACTAACAACAAAGCTAGGGGAGGTGATGGAATTCCAGCTGAGCTATTTCAAATCCTGAAAGGTGATGCTGTGAAAGTGCTGCACTCAGTATGCCAGCAAATTTGGAAAACTCAGCAGCGCCCATAGGACTGGAAAAGGTCAGTTTTCATTCCAATCCCAAAGAAAGACAATGCTGAAGAACGTTCAAATCATTGTACAATTGCACTCATCTCACATGCTGTTAAGGTTATGGTCACAATACTTCAAGCTTAGGCTTCAACAGTACGTGAACTGAGAACTTCCAGGTGTACAAGATGGGTTTAGAAAAGGCAGAGGGACCAGAGATCAAATTGCCAACATTTGTTGAATCATAGAGAAAGCAAGGGAATTCCAGAAAAACATCTACTTCTGCTTTATTAACTAGGGCTTCCCTGGTGACTCAGCTGGTAAAGAATCCACCTGCAATGCAGGAGACCTGGGTTCAATCCCTGGGTTGGGAAGATCCCCTAGAGAGGAGAACGGCTACCCACTCCAGTATTTTGGTCTGGAGAATTCCTTGGATTTGCAAAAAGTCAGACACACAGCTGAGCAACTTTCAGTTTTTTTCACTTTCATTAACTATGTTAAAGCCTTTGACTGTGTAGATCACAACAAACTGGAAAATTCTTAGAGATGGGAATACCAGACCACCTCACCTGCCTCCTGAGAAACCTTTAATGTAGGTCAAGAAGCAACAGTTAGAATTGGATGTGGAACAACAGAGTGGTTAAAAATTTGGAAAGGAGTATGACAAGGATGTATATTGTCACTCTGCCTATTTAACTTATATGCAGAGTGCTGCTGGCTGTGCTTAGTCACTCAGTTGTTTCCAACTCTTAGTGACCCCACGGACTGCAGCCCACCAGGCTCCTCTGTCTTGGGGATTCTCCAGGCAAGAATACTGGTGTGGGTTGCCATGCCCTCTTCAGGTGATCTTCCCAACCCAGGAATTGAACCCAGGTCTCTCACATTGCAAGCAGATTCTTTACTGACTGAGTCACCAGCCCAAGAATACTGAAGTAGGTAGCCTCTCTCTTTTCCAGGGGATCTTCCCAACCCAGGAATCAAACCAGGGTTTCCTACATTGCAGCTGAGCTACAAGCTCAACTACGAGGGAAGCCCTATATGCAGAGTACATCGTGCTAAATGTTGGACTGGATGAATCACAAGCTGGAATCAAGATTGCTGGAAGAAATATCAACAACCTCAGAGTATGTAGATGATATTCCTTTAATTGCAGAAAGTTAGGGTGAAAAAGCTGGCTTAAAACTCAACATTACAAAAACTTAAGGTCGTGACATCCAGTCCCATCAGTTCACGGCAAGCAGAAGGGGAAAAAGCAGAAGCAGTGACAGATTTTATTTTCTTGGGCTCCAAAATCACTGCAGATGGTGAGTGCAGCCATGAAATTAAAAGATGCTTGTTCTTGGGAAGGAAAGCTGTGACAAAACTAGACAGCAGAGTAAAAAGCAGTGACACCACTTTGCTGCAAAGGTCAGTATAGGCAAAACTATGGTTTTTCCAGTAGTCATGTATGGATGTGAGAGCTGGACCATAAAGAAGGCTGGGCACGAAAGAATTTATGCTTCTGAATTGGGGTGCTGGAGAAGACTCTTAAGACTACCCTTAAGACTACCAGAGATCAAACCAGTCAATCCTAAAAGAAATTAATCCTGAATATTCATTGGAAAGACCAATGCTGAACCTCCAATACTTTGGCCACCTGATGCGAAGAGCTGACTCACTGGAAAAGACCCTGATAGGAAAGATTAAAGCCAAAAGGAGAAGTAGGCAGCAGAGAATGAGATGGTTAGACAGCATCACTGACTTGGACAAGAATTTGAGCAAACTCCAGGAGATAGTGAAGGACAGGGAAGTCTGGTGTGCTACAGTCCACGGGGTTGCAAAGAGTCAGACCCGACTTCACGACTGAACAGCAACAACGTGATAAAAACTCTTTCAAAAGAGGGTACTGAGAGAACATATCTCAATATAATAAAAGCCTTTTACAACAAACCCACAGCCAATGTAACCCTGAACGGTAAAAAGCCAAAAGCATTCCTGCTAAAATCCAGAACAAAACAAGGATGCCTACTCATTGCTTTTCTTCACCATAATATTGGAAGTCCTAGCCACAGCACTCAGACAGAAAAAGAAATAAAAGGTATTCAGATTGGAAGGGAAGAGGTTGAATTGTCATTATATGCAAATGCATCCCTACTCAGTCACTCAGTTGTGTCCAGCTCTTTGTGACCCCAGGGACTGTAGCCCTCCAGGCTCCTCTGGTCATGGGATTCTCCAGGCAAGAATACAGGAGTGGGTTGCCATGTCCTCCTCCAGGGGATCTTCCTGACCCAGGGATCGAACCCTAGTCTCCTGTGTCTCCTGCACTGCAGGCGGATGCTTTATCACCAGGGAAGCCCATGTGCGGATGACATGATACTATATACAGAACACCCTAAGGTCTCCATACAAAAACTACTAGATCTAATGAATGAACTCAGCAAAGTAGCAGCATACAGGATTAACACTCAAAAATCAAGTTCTACCTTACTTAGTAATTTGGAATACGATAACATGGCAATGGATGAAGCATTACTTTGGAAATATGAAAAACTCAGCATTGTTATAGTTGTGGTCAAGAAATGAATAAATTAAAGATAAAAAAAAAATCAGTTGCATTTGTTTTATATTAACAGTGAAGTATCAGAAAGGAAATGTAAGAAAACAATACTTTTAAACTTGGACCAAAATAAAATACCTAGGAATAAACCTGACCAAGGAGGTGAAAGACTTAGACGCGGAGAACTATGAAGTATTAATATAGGAAATTAAAGAGAATTCAAAGATATGGAAAGACATCCCATGCTCTTGGACTGGAAGAATTAATATTGTTAAATGGCAATACCACCCAAAACAATCTACAAACTTCACGGAATCCGTACCAAATTACCCATGACATTTTTCACAGAACTGGAACAAATAATCCAAAAATTTATACGGAACCATAAAGACCCAGAAGTGCCACAGCAATCCTGAGGGAAAAAAACAAAGCAGAAGGCGTAAGCCTCCCAGATTTCAGACAATACTACCATAAACAAAACAATGCGTGTTGGTACAAAACCTGACATGTGGATCAGTGGAACAGAATGGACAGCCAAGATATAAACCCACACACCTATGGTCCATTAATCCATTCATCTTCAACAAGAATATAGGACAATCAAATGGGAGAAAGTCTCTTCAGCAAGTGGTGCTAGGACAGTTAGACAGCTGCATGTGAATCAGTGAAGTTAGAACACACCCTCACATCATGCACAGAGATAAACTCAAAATGGCTTAAATACCTAAACACAAAATATGACATCATGAAACTCCTAGAAGAGAATACAAGCAAAGCATTCTCTAACATAAACTGTGCCAATGTTTTATTAGATCAGTCTCCCAAGGCAATAGAAATAAAAACAAAATAAACAAATGGGACCTAATCAAACTTACAAACTTTTGCACAGGGAAAAAAAAAAAAGGATAAAAAGACAACCTAAGGAATGGGAGAAAATATTTGCAAAATGATATAACTGACAAGGGCTTAATCTCAAAAATATATAAACTGCTCATATAATTCAAGAAAACAGCCAATCAAAAAAAAAAAGCAGAAGACCTAAGTAGACATTTCTCCAAAAAAGACATACAGATGGCCAGTAGGTACACGAAAAGATGTTCAACATTACTAATTATTAGAGAAACCAAAACCAAAACTACAATGAGGTATCACTTCACCCCAGTCAGAATGGCCATCATTAAAAAGTCTACAAGTAACAAGCACTGGAGAGGGTGTGGAGAAAAGGAAACCGCCCTACACTGTTGGGAGGAACCTAAGTTGGTGCAGTCAACAAGACAGTATGGAGTTTCCCCAGAAATCTAGAAATAGAACTACTATATGATCCAGCAATCCCACTCCTGGGTATATATCCAGACAAAACTATAATCCAAAAAGATACACGCACCCCTATGTTCAGAGCAGCACCGTTCACAACGGCCAAGACATGGAGACAAGCTGAACACCCATCAACTGATGGACGGATAAAGATGCGGTGTGCATATACAGCAGGATACTTTCATTCTTTTGTAAAAAAGAACAAAACAATGCCATGTGCAGCAACATGGATGCAACTAGCTATGGGATACGAAGTGAAGTAAATCGGGAAGAGAAAGACAAACACCATACGATATCATTTACACGTGGAATCTAAAATATGGCACAAAATGAACATATGTACTAAACAAAAACAGACTCACAGACAGAAAAGACCTGTGGTTGCTCAAGGGGCAGCGGAGGGCAAGGGAAGGACTGGGGATCTGGGACTAACAGATGCAAATTACGTACAGTATGGATAAACAGCAAGGCCCTACTGTTCGGCACGGGGGACTGTATCCAATCTCCTAGGGGTAAATCATAAGGGACGGGAACAAAAAGAAATGTATACATGTGCATCACTGAGTTACTTTGCTGCACAGCAGAAATTAGCACAGCACTGTAAATAACTATACTCCAAAAAAACATACAAGACACTGATATTTTGAAGCAGTTTGACCTTAAACTTGGATAGTGCTCATTTTGTTTTCTTTACCAGTATCTCCCAATCATCTGCTGACAGGGGTTCCACCTCAACTTGCTGACAAGACACCACATGGGAACAAGGCTTGAGAAACACCTGGAAAAAAATTAAAGGATAAAACTACCATTAAAAGACTTTTTAATATCCCTGGAAAATAGGAACTTCTCTCTTTTAGCTCTGTAGTCACGTGTGTGTGTAGTCCTTTATTTGACAAATATTTATCAAGCTCTTCTTAGGTAGGTGCTGATATACTCAGCATTTTAGAAAAAAAAATTCACAACTATAAAATAAAGGGAAATACATCCTAGCACAATACACGTTTTAAAAAATAATATAAACATAACCATTTAAAGAAAAAAATTTAAGTTAAAAAATAGAAGAAAAACAATGATGTCATCAAGTCAAGGCTTGATCTAGTATATAAATACTATTGTTTCTAGATGTTCCACAACAAACTTCAAGCCATGGTGCTTCTGGAAAAGTTAGTCACACACTGAAATAGAGATCAGAACCAATCATTTAGAATTATTCAAAAGTATAATCATTCACAGCTAAAATATAGTGAAATAAATACTCTGTCACTCCAGTCTACAGAGACACAGGAAGGTTAGTGTCTCTCAGGAATCTGGAATCCACTCACTTTCTTTCCACTTCTATGGGCATTTCTGGGGATTAGAGGAGTAAGAGCCCCCGAGGAGTAAATGCTCCCTCTCGCTTTTGTGGGTTGGAGCAGAATTTCCCCGAGCGTCTTGCCCGCTCCCCAGTTGTTCCCCTCGGCGCCTCCCACAAACACTACTCGAAAGGCGGGACTCTGAGGAGGCATAAAGCGAGAAGCTGGTGTCCGGTCAAGCCAGTCCACTTCCTGCCCCCATCAATGACGGGGGCACAGCGCCTTAGTGGAGCCGCTGCAGTCCATACAGAGAACGTGCAGCAAATTAGACAGCAAATTCACTTTAGAGCAGATGGGAATTAAAAACAAGCAGGCCTGTTCAGGGTTCGGATATTTCCCAAAGAGAAGTGCCATGTACACAGAGAGCAGAATTATGTTAGTTATTTCCATAACTTGCTATGGAAACCTGGGCAAAACAGTCCATTTCCCTAGGTTTGTAGAACAAGGCAGCAAAGTCAGTGATTTGTAAGGCTACTCTGGTGCTAAAGTTTTAAGATTCCAGCAAAAATTTAAGGTAAGCA
This sequence comes from Bos indicus, assembly GCF_029378745.1. Lineage (NCBI taxonomy): Eukaryota > Metazoa > Chordata > Mammalia > Artiodactyla > Bovidae > Bos > Bos indicus. Next base: position 10,221,558 of record NC_091763.1, read on the forward strand.
AGAGACTACTGCTAGGCCAATGGATTTCTCATCAGTGGCTTATTCTCATTATCAGAAATGCACGTGAACAAAACTAACCTGTGTTCAAAATAAGTTAAAACTTATTTTGAGAAACTGGTGTGTGCATGCTAAGTCGCTTCAGTCATGTCCGACTCCGTGCGACCCTATGGACAGTATAGCCGCTAGGCTCCTCTGTCCACGGGATTTTCCAGTCAAGAATACTGGAGTGGGGTGCCATGCCCTCCTCTAGGGGATCTTCTGGGCCCACGGACTGAACCGGAGTCTCCTGCATTGGCAGGTGGGTTCTTTACCACTAGCGCCACCTGGGAAGCCTCATGAGAAACTGGTAATAGAAAGCAATTTAGCCCCATCTATCAAATTTGTATATGTGTGGCACCCTAGACTTGGCGATTCAGTTTTGAACATCTATTTCATTTCTGGGAATTCCCTGGCAGTCCAGTGGTTAGGGCTCCATGCTTGCACTGCAGGTGCCACACATCTGACCCCTGGTAGAGAAACTAAGGTCCCACGTGCTCCACTGTGGCCCCCCCACCAGAAAAAAAGTTTTTCATTTCATACATATACAGAGATGCTCAATGCATATTATCTTAACATATGGAAAGGATCTCTGATACAGTTTGTGGGGGGAAAATTGCAGAAAATATGTATGATCTCCTTCTTTAACTCCTAACGGTCTAGTGAGACCCCACAGTACACACTCATTCCGAGGCTGGGGTTAGAGAAAGGGAAAAACATTTTTTACTTTCGATTGTAAAATATTTGTACTGAATATGTGTTACTTCTGCAGTTTAAAATATTTAAAAACATAAACTGGTGAATATGATAAAGTAGAGACAGACATGAGTCCTTAAACTTTGGAGTTTACAATTTAAGCATAGTAAGTAAAACTGAATAATTCATAAAGAATAACTGAACAAATTCAGGAACCTGGAAACTGAGTACAATAAAAGGTAGACTAGAAAATCAGCTAGTGAGCATGGGAGACTATTAGATGCTGACTTAACAGAGCACGTGACAGGTAGTATGCATAACTTGGATACCTTATGCTGGTTGCAGTAGCTCACAAGTTAGGTGTCATCTTACCTCCCTAAGACATACATCTGAACTTTTACTTCTTTTGCTATATAACATTTTAAACAGTCACTGTCATCACAGTTTGTGCTTACCTGTGCCCCATTTGAGAGTCCAAGTTTCTGACCAACTTGTCTGTTAATTTCAGCCACATTTTCACCTTCATCACTAAAATGTCTGCCTTCCACCCAGCTCAAGAATGCAGGCTGGTGACCCCAGGCTACTTCTATAGCTTGATTCTATTTATTCAAGAAAAAAGAAATGGGGGAGAAAGGTTTTGAAAGTTTTTATACGCTTCTCTGGATTCACAGAAAAGATAAACTACAACTGCAATGCACATGTACAAAAAGAGTTCTATAGATAGTTGATAGCTCTCTGTGACCACCTTCATCACAGCATTTAAAGCTGTAATCATTTCCAGTTCCTAACGTGACGACACTATGGGTGAAACCAATACCTGTATATCCTTAATGGCAGGATAAACTGATTCAGCCACTCCAGAGTTCACAGCGGCAACAGCAGCAGGGAGCCAGTAAACTGAGATAGCCTTTGACTTATTTAGGATTAATGAGTCAAAGAAAAAACCACACCAGAACATATCCCTGCAGTATTTTCTATAATTATGAAAACTCAGGGCTATCTTTGTATGTCTAGAAATATGGAAATAAGCTATAAATTTACTACTTTAGTAAAGAATAGGTAAATAAGTAGAAACACGTAATCAATAAAAAGCATTAGCATTTATTTATTAGATGAGTAATAAAAGCACATGGTAAAAGCACAGAAAGTATAAAGACATAAAATGTGAGGGCTGGTTCCTGTTCCTGAGATTACTGTTAATAGCTTCTTTTATGCATTGTAGAAATTTTATATTATTCAGCTTAAGTAATTTTAAGCCTTGAACTATGGAAACATATGTATAAGTCAAAAAAGCAAAGTATAAAATTTATTCTCATTAATAGCAATTATATAAGTCATTAATAGCAATTATATAAGTTATTAATAGCAATTACATAAAATATGTAAGTGTATGTCTAAGGATTAAAAGCCATTTTCTATGATTAAAAAAATTACAAACTTATTACAGAAATATTAGAAAGTACATAAACCTTGGAAAATATATAAAAGGAATTACTGATCTTCCCATGTGAATTATCAACCATGTGATATAATTTGGTCTTTCCTGGCTAACCCTTTTCTCTACGCACAAGTTAACTGTTGTATTACAGTTATGATTTAGTCTCCTTTTCCCCCACTTATACTTGTTATTCTAAGTATTTTCACATACAGATCATTTTTAATAAAAAGTAAGGGCTTCACTAACAGCCATTAACACTCAACATCTCAGGAAGTTTTAGTACTGTTGTGCTGTGCTAAGTCGCTTCAGTCGTGTCCAAATCTTCGCAACCCCACAGACTGTAGCCTGCCAGGCTCTTCTGTCCATGGAATTTTCCAGGCAAGAATACTGGAGTGGCCATGCCTTCCTCCAGGGTATCTTCCCGACCCAGGGATCAAACCTTTGTCTCTTACATCTCCTACATTGGCAAGTGGGTTCTTTACCACTACTGCCACCTATTAAATTCACTTAAATCAAAATAAATTTATTAAGTTTAAATTATTAAATTCATTTATTTACATCAAATTTTACTATCTCAAAACTAGCTATGGACTGCTTATTGTATTTCTTTTAGTAGGAGAAATTTCAAAGAATGTTGGGGCCACTTCCAAGACAATATAAGGTACTTTAAATTTATTAAAACTTTGTTTTTAAGAAATCATCGTTTATCACTTAGTTGTGTAATTTTTCTCGCAATTCTCCACAGGAGAGTCCAACCTGTCTGGCTGACAAAATCTTTCCACTGAGAACAGTGTGATATGGCAGAAAGAGCCCCAGATCTGGAGTCAAGTCTTCAGTTACTGAGTCAGCTGTTACTACATGAGCTGAGAGGATGAGAGTCTGGGATATCAGAGTCAGTGACTTTTAATCCAGATCAATTCTCCTACTTCATATGAAGAAACTTTTAAAATCACAGACGTTAAATAAGGAAACATGCCCTGCAATATTGGAAAAAACAACAACAACAACAACTCACCAACTCCCTGGAAAAGGGAAAAATCAACTTTGTGAAATATGAAAAATACTTCACTTATTCCTTTGGTCAAAAGGTAGTCACCAGGGACTTACCTGGTAGTCCAGTGGTTAAGAATCTGCCTTGCAATGCAGGGGACATGGGTTTGATCCCTGGTTAGGGAACCAAGACGCCAACTAAGCCCGCAGCCCCAACTACTGAGCCCTTGTGCTCTGAGCCGACACATCACAACTAGAGAGTCAGTGCACCACCGTGAAGATCCTGCGTGACCCAAGCAAGACCCACGTGCCACCACTGAGACCCGATGCCGCCAAATCAATACATATATATATATTTTTTTAAAGTGGTAAGCAGACCCATATGTTCAGCTGCATTTAGTAAACTTTGCAGACTAATGTTCTGAGTCCATTTTTATGTCAAAAATCTTTCACTTGGACCACAGAGCCCCTGGGCACTCAGGAAGAGAGAAGAAAAGGACACACTGTAGAGAAAGGAGCCCCTTTTCCAAGAGTTCAATCAAATTAACAAATGACCGACCATCCGCTGTTCCTGCCGCTAAGTCGCTTCAGTTGTGTCCGACTCTGTGCGACCCCAAAGACAGCAGCCCACCAGGCTCCCCTGTCCCTGGGATTCTCCAGGCAAGAATACTGGAGTGAGTTGCCATTTCCTTCTCCAATGCATGAAAGTGAAAAGTGAAAATGAAGTCGCTCAGTCGTGTCCGACTTAGCGACCCCATGGACTGCAGCCTACCAGGCTCCTCCGTCCCTGGGATTTTCCAAGCAAGAGTATTGGAGTGGAGTGCCATCGCCTTCTCTGGACTGACCATCTAGTTTTGCCCAAACCCATGGTATCAGTATCACTTGAAGGGAACTGCTGGGTAAAACCACAGGCTGCAATGCCTTAGTTCAGCCAGGTCCCAGGCCTGGCTCATCTCTGGCTAACACAAAGGAAATGCAAAACTGTACCTGGTTATTTTTGGAGGGCTATTTACGTTCATTTGGTTGCACTCAGTGTGGATTTGAATCCACTCCCCTGCTTCAGCAGTGCAGACAAAGTAACTGAGTTCCAGTAGTGGTTCTCAGCTGAGGGTATCTGAGCCCCAGGAGACATTCAGCTATGTCTTGAGACACTCTGGGTCACGACGGGGAGGAGGGGTGTTGCTGGCTCTAGTTGGGCAGAGGCCAAGTTGCTGTTAAATAATATTCTACACTACACTACCCAGGACAGAGCCCCACAACAACAAATTTTCCAGCCCAAAATGTCAATAGTGCCAAGGTTAAGAAATCCTGAGTTAAAGCATACTCTGGGTACCGAGTCTTGAAACACGGACTTGGACAATAAGATAATATTTGAAACACAGAACAGAGTATAACAAGTGAGCTGTTACCACACAAACACAGCAGTGAAGTTCTGAAAAGGAGACAAATATGGGCAGGAGAGAATCTGAAACTACATGGGGGAGGTAGGATTATGCTGTTTTTAGTAGCGTCAGATGCAGAAAAATGTTTTCGGGAAGGATAGCTTGAGGAAGAGTACAGAGGTGGGAAGGAGCTGGGTTATGGAGGAAACAGTGAGAAGGTGAGCATGGGAGAGGTAGGTGAGTTATTGTTGTTCAGTCGCTCAGTCGTGTCCAACTCTGTTGAGACCCCATGGATGGAATCTGCCAGGGTCCTCTGTCCATGGGATGTTCCAGGCAAGAATACTGGAGTGGGTTGTCATTTCCTTCTCCAGGGGATCTTTCTGACCCAGGGATTGAACCCACGTCTCCTGAACTGGCAGGCAGATTCTTTACCACTGAGCCACCTGGGAAGCCAGGTGAGTTTTAGACGAGGGCAAATTAACTGCATGGAAATGTACTGGCTGATTTCCTTACACATTAAAGCACAGACATGACCTAGATATAGATAGTCTCTTTGACTGTGAACATTGTATGATTCTGGAGTAGTGGGTCTTGACTCGGTGCATCCAAGAAGCCTTAAGATACTTTTTTAATAAAACTACAGATGCCTGAAGTCCACTCACCCCAAGATTCAGATTCAGCAGTCCATCAAAACACCAAAATGTCTATTTTTAAAGCGTTTAGCAACACAGTAAATACAATTACCACTGCTGCATTAATACATGAAAGTGGTTGGAAGTAAACGCTGAGTTCTCATCACAAAGGAAAACATTTTTTTTCCTTTTTATAATTTTGTATCTATAGGAGATGACGGATGTTCACTAAATATTTTGATAATCATTTCATGATGCAAGTCAAATCATTACGTGCTGTACACTTTAAACTGACACAGGGAGACTTCCCCGGTGGTCAGGTGGCTAAGACCCTGCACGCCAATACAGGGGCCCGGGTCTGATTCCTGGTTGGGGAACAAGATCCTGCAAGACGCAACAAAGATCAAAGGTCATGAGAGCAGCAACTAAAGACCCAGCAGGACCAAATAAAGAAATAAATATTAGGAAAGAAACGTACACAGAGCTGTATGTCAATTATATCTCAATAAAACTGAAAGAGGGAAAAAAAAAAGGTAAGTCTGATACAGTTCAGAAAATCATTCTAACTTTTTTTCCTTTACAGTATCATCTGTATTATGTATTCAATGCTTCAGCTGATGTAAAATAATTCAACTTATTAACTCCTAATTCATGCCTTTCTGCCTTAATAATTACTCATGGGGGCTTCCGTGGTGGTCCAGTAGTTAAGACTCCACCTGCCAATGCAGGGGACACGGGCTCCCTCCCTGGTCTGGGTAGACCCAGGTGCTATGGGGCAGCTAGGCCCACGCGCCCCGGAGCCTGTGCTCCACGGGAGAGGAGAGAAGCCACCTAGATGCCAAGTCCTCGAACCACATAGAGTAGCCCTTGCACGCCACAACTAGAGAAAGCCCACGGGCAGCAATGAAGTCCCAGCACAGCCAAAAATAAATAAACAATGTAAAAATTATGCTTTCTAACTCAATAATTTCTGAAAGCCTATTTTAACCAGAAAATAAAACAATGTTTTATTATATATTACACAAAGATATGTTACTTTTAACTTTTTCTTAAAATATAATTATAGTATCATTTTTAATGTCTAAAAATTGAATATAAACGTTCAACCAGTGAACAATTAAATTATGGCAAACTTATGACAGAACACTAATCAACCTAAAATTAATCAATGTCCCTTGTGGTTCAGCTGGTAAAGAATCCGCCTGCAATGCAGGAGACTGGGTTTGATCCCTGGGTTGGGAAGATCCCCTGGAGAAGGGATGGGCTACCCCACTCCAGTATTCTGGCCTGGAGAATTCCATGGACTCCATAATCCATGGGGTGGCAAAGAGTTGGACACAACTGAGCAACTTTAAAAAAAAAAAAATGACAATTACCTTTTAATAAAATAAAACACTCATAAGACTGTAAGAAAACATCAGTATACAAAACTACCAGTGTGTGCAGGCCTTGATTTCTGTTAAAAATAGAGATCTGAAATAAAACAAAGATTTGAAACAAAACTGGAAGATTTGATCCAAACTGTTAACGTTTGTTATCTCTAGGTTTGGGAGTTATGGGTACCTTTTATTCTCGTTTATAGTTTTCCATGCTTCCCAAATTTTCTACATAACATGTATTACTTTTATAATTAGGGAGAAGAGTTGGCCTAGTCTTCTGACACAGGCTAGACAGAAACAACAGTTTGTTCCAAGGCTAAGGGAGTTTAAGTTTCAAAAAAATATCCATGAATTAATTCTTGCAAATACTTATCAAAGGCTTAAAATTTAAAACAAAGATGAAGACCGTTAAACCTCATACAGCACCTACATTCTAGGAGCAAATTAGTTACTATAAGGAAGCACTCCTATAAACTCACCAGGTGAGGAGTGTTTCCAATAAACTCCTGAGGTGATGATTTAAATTTCCATCAGAGCTGACTGAGAGCACGGGGGCGGCAGGATCTACCTAGGGCTTGGTGACAAAACTAACTTATCTCCTGCCATGAGGGATAGCTCATTAGAGCCTAGAGACTGTCTGCTGCTCAGATGCTCAGTGACTCTTTGCCACTCCACCGACTGTAGCCCGCCAGGTTCCTCTGTTCCTGGAATTCTCCAGGCAAGACTACTGGACTGGGTTGCCATTTTCTCCTTCAGGGGATCTTCCCCACCCAGGAATCGAACCACCGTCTCTTACATCCCCTACCTTAGCCAGAGGATTCTTTACAGCTGTCACCCGGGAAGCTCCAAGAGACTCTCTATAGTAAAAGCAATAATGGCAGGATCCACTGAAATTAACATGCTTTGAAAGATTGGGGGAAAACAATCTAGAAGAGTGGTTAAAGGGAAGTAGCTAAAATGGAGAGGTGGGATATTTAAAATTTTTGCAAACTCCTAAATATTTCCTGCAAGGATCAGCCCGTAATGGGTTCTATGTATACAGGATTTTCAAAGATTTCAAGTATCTTTTTGTCCTCATAGCACACTCAAACTGGTAGACCAGGTGCCTCTATTTTATAATTACGAAACTAGGGATGTGGTTAGAACTATGAACAACCACAATCACAATGTCCAGAGGGCAACTAGCTGCAGAAGTCCAAGTATGCATAATCCCACTGCACGTTCCGGGCACACCTCGGCGGTATTCTGAGCAGCGGAGACGCAGCGAGAACCTTCATCTTATTAATCTCTCTCGCAGCTCAGTCTCTATTAATTTACAGGAACTCTTGGGCCACAGTCAGGCAGGCGCACCTGGAAATCACTGGCAGCAAAAACGTTTTTTACGATCGAAACAAAACACAACCCGCAAAGACAAACCCGACTTCTCCAGAGCTTTTCCAACCTGGAGTGAGGAATAGCTGAATTCAGAGATAGAATTATCAGAACGTTTGAAAGCCCAGTTTCACCGAGTAAAGACCTGGAATACGTACGGCAAGTTAACGCAAAGGCCCGGGGCTGCACCCGACATGGTAGGGCTGCAAAGACCGCCCGGACCAATCCTGCTCCAGAGCGGCCCACGTTCTGGCTGCTGAACAGGTCGGCGGCGCGGGGAGAGCAGCCCGCGTCCCGCCGTCGGGAGACACCCGAGCGGCCGCTGCGTCCCGAAAAGGCCCGGGTCCTGGGCGACCGCAGAAGGCCCCCTAGGAGTCCCGAGTCCGGGCTGGGGAGTCCGTGGGGCGGGCGCGTTACCTGGAGCAAGTGCAGCTGGGCCACTAGGCGCCGCGGCAAGTGAAGGAAGCAGTCGCGCGCGTTGGTGAAGGCCACGGTCACGGCCGCCCCGCCACCAGAACCCGCCAGCCGACCGCTGCCCCACATCCTCCGCAAGCCAGGGCCCCGCCGGAGGCCCACCCCAGCGGACCGGGCTAACTGCGGACCGAGGGCGTGCGGGCCAGATACGCTTGATCGGCTCCGCCCCCAGGTCCCGCCCCTCGCGCCCGTCGCGCCTCGGTAGCGGGAGCGTCAAGCAAGTCCACTCCGGCTCGCCGGGCCTCTCCGCCGCGCCGCTGGAGGGCGGCAGCTCGCTCGCCGCCTACTTGCTCACAGGAAACGATGGCCAACCCTGTCGCTCCTTCAGCCAATCTCGGCGCGCCTTGACCCATCCCTCTCTCTGATTGGATAATCAGAAGGGCAACAGGCGGATGTTGTCGTCTCTGCGAGGGCCAAAGCCGGCAAGATGGCGTCGAGTGGAGGGCAAATTGGGGGCGTATTGGATCACCACGTCCAAAGGGCTGTGTGTGACTCGAGAGCCAAGTATCGGGAGGGCCGACGGCCTCGCGCTGTGAAGGTAAAGTGATTTTGGTTTCATTCGTTGTCGTCGGTAGCTTTATGTGAGCTGTAGCTTCACACGCCTAGTTAATGTAAATAAAGTCTTGAAAGGCTGCGGTCACACCCATTTGCTGGAGATGAGTGTGAGGAACGCCGGTACTCAGGTAGCAGATACTCTCGCGGCCTCTTTGGTCAACTGTTGGAGCTCCCTGAAAACGGGGTATGTGTTTTAGTCGTATCTTCCGGGTTTACAGTAGTGAATATTTAACTCTTTCCTGTAACATTTACCGAGGCAGCTTCTGAAGACATGTCGATTGGAGGCAGTCTATTATGTGCTTTAGCTCGAAGCCCTCACATGTAGGGTGAATTATTGTTTCTACAAAGAGAGGGGCAAAAAAACCACAAAAAACAAAAAACTTTTCTACAGACCTGAACAGAGTAGTTTTTGTTTTCAGTCCTTTTTTTTTTTTTTTTTAAATAGTAACAGCTTGTCTTAGGCTTGTTTGTGAAATACATTTAATGTGTCTGCATCTCTTTTAGGTATATACAATCAATTTGGAGTCTTGGTACTTACTAATACAAGGAGTTCCTGCAGTGGGAGCAATGAAGGAATTAGTTGAGCGATTTGCTTTATATGGTACAATTGAACAGTATAATGCTCTAGATGAATACCCAGCAGAAGACTTTACAGAAGTTTATCTTATTAAATTTCTCAGTTTACAAAGCGCAAGGTAATATGCAAGTTAAGCAGTGTCTCATTTCCTCTGTTCCCATTGCTATCATTTTGGCCTCCCTTATTCTTTCATGAATTACCCAGTAATCTAACATGGCTTTTAATTTTTTCCCAATATTCTTAATGTAAGTGTTAGCTTTATCAAAAGTCTGTCCATCAGGTCATCTCCATGCTTAACCATTTTCTGTCTTGTAGTGTGGTAGAGTAAAAACTGGGTTTGGACTAAGTTTTCAGGTTCCACTGCTTACTAACATCATGACCTTGGACAAGTTATTTAATCCCATTAAACCTGTTTTCCTGTTCTATAAAATGTGTATGGTAAAAAAGGGTCTACTTACTGAAGTTGTATAAGGATGAAATGAGATAATCCACGTAGAGGTCTTAGCAGATGCGATGCCTCCTGTTCAGAATGCAGTAAACAACATGAGCTTGAATTGACCCCATCTTTTTTTTCTTCTCTATAGCATAAATCCTCTGCTGTAATAAGGGAAATATGAGATGCCTTATCTTATATTCTTGTCACTAATATGCTTCAAGCCCATCCTTCCCTGGCTGTTACAATTCACAGTTTCTGTGCTACAAATAGTACTGGGGTATATGGGTCATGTATTGTTCTCCAGTTGCTCTTATGTGTAATCTCACTGCCCTAACCAACTTGCCAGCTCCTCATGGTTAGGGAAGCATATTTTCTTATTGTGCATTCATTCCATGAAGCTTTTGCATCTCCCACACCCCTTTTATGATGAGCCAGACAGTGTGACATGTGGATTTGAATCCTGGCTCCACAAACCAAGGTGAGCTTGGACAAATGATCTCCCCATGCCTCAGAGTCATCATAGGGATGTTGAGAAGCGTGATTTCAAGTGAAGCATTTAAGCATTTAGGCCACTGCCTGGCACATGGTAAAATCTCAGTGAGTATTTCTTACCATTTTCCCTGGACACAGAAGTACTTAATTTTGTAGTAATTCCTGGCCAGTCATAGATGTTTAGTAAGTATACATTAAATGAATACAATCCTCTCCTTTTCTCATTTACTGTTACATATTTGTGTCTTCTCCATTATTAATAATTGTAATATTTTTATTAATTTCTTATCTTTGAACCCCATTATAGGAACACATTGTGCTAAAAAGGCTAAGCTGGGCATGAGCTAATTCTTGAGGGCCTTTTAACACAGAATCTCTATTTCATGACCACAGATTGTGTACCTCAGGCCAACCAGCTGAATCCTATGTTGGTTAAAAGGAGTCTGGATATTTTTGGAAAACTTAGCTTAAAACCTATGAAGACTCTTGGGAGAGGGGAAGAAAGGCTCTGAAAGAATATGCAGTGGATCAGTAGGGTCAATACCATTCACGTGCAGAGCATCTTAACTCCCAAGACATAGGATTTATGTACACAACAAAATCTGGACTTTGCTTTTTAGATCAGAGCATTGTATACTAGTTAAGCTTTCACCCTAAGTAAACCATGATATTGTGAATTTCTGTTTAGGATAGCCAAGAGAAAAATGGATGAGCAGAGTTTCTTTGGTGGGTTGCTTCATGTGTGCTATGCTCCAGAATTTGAAACAGTTGAAGAAACCAGAAAAAAATTACGAGAGAGGAATGCTTATGTAGCAAGAATGACTAAAAATAAAGGTATGTAAAGCCTACTACTAAACACCTCCTATGTGTCAGGCATTTTGCTGAGTTTATCCTCCTAGAGTTTTCCCAGTCTAGTGAGTATAAGCTACGAAGTTTTTTCTTTACAGAATGTTATGTAATCTGGCCTGGGAAGGGATAGATGTTATTTCATGGAAGATTCCTGCAGGATGAGAAAGGTGGCTGAGTTCTGAAGGGAAAGTAGACGTTACTGAGAATGGGAGAGGGAGAGGAACAGATGGAAAGATGGGCCAGAGGAATAAATGAGTATCATGCATTTTCAGGAACTGTGAGTAATATATGATAACCACAGCACAGTAGCTTATGTGTGAATCTGAGATTAGAAAAGGGGACAGTAAGTGAATCCTGAAAGGCCTGTGTCCATGCTGAGGAATTAAGGCTTTGACCCCAAGACAGTGAGAAACAGCTTCGGATGTGCAGACCAGTTTGAACTGTGAATCTAAAACTGAAAACAGTGGGGAAATTCCACTGTTGATCAACACGAGCTGGACACAAAATCCCAGTGCACAGAATGGAGTCATAGGATCTAGTTCATGGATTGTAGAACTAGAGGAGTCAGCACTGGACTATGATAGTGTGTGTGGTCTGAAATCCGAATAATTCTAGAGGCTAAATTACCACATTTTCACCCTTTAGTTAAAAAGACAGTGTCTAAAAAGCTGTTGAAAATGATGAGTTTCTGGCTGGTTGGGTAAGGGGCACCTGGCTGTGTGAGGAGAGATGTGGGAAACTTACCTGAAACTTTGGCAAGAGCTGTTGGGAGCCTTTGGTCATTCGTAGGCACTGAACTATAATCTGTGTAAATGTGTAAAGAACTGGCTCCAGGAAAAACCTGTCCGTGTGGCAAAAGAAATGATAAACTATGGACCCAGCATATTGTTTCCTTTAAAAACTAAACACAAACTAAGCACAATACGTTCAAATAGTAAAAATACTTTGAAGATATAAAACGTTTTCTGTGTAATGACATGGAAAAACTCCCTAAGATGTAGAGTTAACTGGAAAGCAGAGAGATACAGAGAAGTGGGTATTATAGGAGAACAAGAGGGCTAAGTGGGAGGGAGAAGACTGGACAGATACCCTTTTTAGCTTTTAAACCATGTAAATACAGTACTTGTTCAAGAATAAATTTTTTAGGGTAGCATTCATTAACATCTTAATGTTTCTTTTTAAAGTTACGTGTTTCTACATGGTGAAAACAGTAAATGAACCATTTCTGTTTCCCTTTCCCTGCCTTTTAAATTGTAACATACAGATCATTACATGACAAAGAAGCATAAAGATGCAAAAGATTTTAGAGGGGCCTTCCATTCAAAGACATCTGGATTTCCTGCAGCCTCTCTGAACACTTCTACTGGGAACTCAGATCTTTGTCTTCCTTATTCTTCTGAGTTGCCTTTGTGTTATTTCTCCCCCAAGTGTAAATGTTCATCAGGAGAACGTGTAGACAGACCATCAAACTCCTCTCAGGATGGTAGAAACTTTGATGAAACACTGGGGCGTTGTGACCACTGTGACTCTCTGCAGAAAATGCAGATGAAAACTTTACAAAATTCACTGGCCCGCCCTGGCACACAGAAGGCTCTCACTCCTTCAGAGGCAGTTGACAGGTTTATGCCTAGGACAACACAGCTGCAGGAGCGGAAAAGGAGAAGAGAAGATGACTGCAAGCGTGAGACTCTTGCTGAAGCATGCACAAGTAGCAAGGAGGTCATGATTGGCCCCCAGTTACCAGACATCCCTAAAGTGGACATGCATGATGACTCCTTGAATACAACAGCGAATTTAATTCGGAATAAACTTAAAGAGGTAAGATCGTTTAAAAAAGAAACTTTTAAGAGACAGTTTGGTTATAAGGACTAACAGCTAAGTGGAGAATTATTTGTAGGAACTTCAGTATTGTCATCTTTTTTTTTTTAGTATTGTCATTCTTTTTTTTCCATTTTTAATTTTTAGATGTATTTTCCTACAATTCTGTGTTGAAGTAACTGAATTTGACTTACAGATATGTATTTGTTTTGATACCTTTAATCCTTTCTTTAAGTATATTTTATGTTACTCTAGGTAGAAAATATAAAAGCAGTAGTTTCAGTCAGATCAGTCTATGAGAATGGAGCCCAGGCCCTCCCTTTTTAAACAAAACTATCCCTCTCCAGATAGTTGTAATATGAGCCAACGTGGAGAACTACTGCATTGAGGGGAAATTATTATAATTTATTTCTCAAGTTCACAATTATAAATTTAAAATTCAAATGCTTATTTTGCTTCTTTGATAATCATAGAAGAAGGTGAGATTTCTAAAGATTAGGCCTGAAGGTCTGCATTTTAATTTCATATTTCTTAAGTAGACTAGACCTATTGATAAATTGTCCTCAAGTAGTAGTTTTTTACTGTTATTTACATTATCATTTTCCATTTTCTAAGCACAAATAAAAGTTGATATTTGAGATAGCTTTTGAAAGATACCTTACTATGGGGCAAGTCTTTAGAAATCATCTGAAGGAGAAAGACCATTCTCTTGTACTTGAACTCAGGTTCAGAAAATGCTTCTCACATAGTGGTACATATATTTCACAAATGTGAGTAAGAAAGGCTAAGGGAGATTATTTTATGTACCTTTTCTTAACATCAAAGTTATATCCAGTTAAGGACGAGGAATTATTTTATAATAAAAACTGAGGGACCCAGTTTTTATGCTTAAACTTCTGTAGCATTGTTTTCGCTCGTGCTGGCGCCCAGCCTGCGGGTGTGATAGACTGAGACACAGACACACCTTACCAGAGCCGACTGTTTTCAAGAAAAAGTTAGGTCCACGTCCTAGATTTAGAAATTGTAGAAGAAAAATACTAAATACAGTTATGTCAGATTCTAGTAATTTTCCATTTTAAGTGAAGACTGTTGTATGTCCTTTAACTTAGATTGTCTACTTTGTTCTGATGTATTTGGTTTCATTTTTCCTTGAGAAATTGAGGATTCTAGCATTTTTGCTTATTTCTCTACATTTTTCTTCCACCATCCTGGCTGGACCCTCCTTGTCTCTGAATATATCAAACATTATCGTGTTTCAAGTTAACACAAAACCAGGGTATCTCTCTGTATTCATAAAATTACAAGTGACTTCAGAAAATAACAGCTCTATAAAGGAATGTTAAAGTAGAGCATACATTTACTTTTCTCCCCTCAAAATTTTTCTTGGCTTTAAAAATTTTACTCCCATCAGTATTTGGACAGAAAACTTTGCTCTGTGCCTAGACTGTAGGCTGCACCTTGAACCTGGGCTGACTGCCTTAAGTGTGGTGATGGCAAAGATTAAACTCCTGGGTGTACATTTTACCTCTTCTAATAATTTATTACTCTTCTACTATAAAAATTAAACTGTTGGTGGTTCTCTTTAAAACTAGGTAATTTCATCTGTACCAAAGCCTCCAGAGGACAAAGTGGAAGACGTGCATAGAAGTCGTCCTTTAAAACAAAGAAGAAGGATATAAATTGCCTGCAGTAAATTAATATTTTTAGAGGACTACTTTTTAGGCTGTCACTTGGATTCTTGAAGAGATTTTTACTGCTGGTATTTTTTTTTTTTTTAATGCACTCTCTTCTTTGTAGTTTCATTCAAGCTACTTGTCTAATTTAGTTTCATCTTTTAAAATTAGTTTATCGTGAACAAAGAACATGCCAACCAATTATGTCCCTTTAAAAAAAATAAAACTTTTCCAGATCCTCCACTCCGTGACTTTGGTTACATCCTATTGGCTGGAATTGGGCCCACTGCTGTTCCTAACAGAAGAGTGTAGAATGTCAGATGTTTAGGTTTTCTATTTGTTTTTGAGGAAGCAGGAGAAAAGAGGATTGTGAATGGCTAATTCACATTTGCTCCAAGATCTAAGGTTGTTGGCTTAACAAATTAATTAGTTTATCATTACTTATTATATCAATTGATGTTATTTTGACCCATACTTAATATTATAGAAATCATTCATTACAACATTATTTCTCATGTTGCAATCACTATATGTAAACCAATTGAAGGAACTATAGGTACTTTACAATATAAAGACAGGCGACCAGGATCTGTTTCTGATTTTAATAATTTTGGGTGAGTAACATTCAAAAACTAGAAGTCAGGATATGTTGGAATGCCAGGGCTTCAAAATCAAGACAACTCTGTAAAGCAAAAAAGTTAATAAACTGTTAGCACAAAGCTGAAATGAGAAGCATATATGCTTTAGTTAACTTCAAAGATAATTTACTTCGTCTGAGGCAGAAACAAATCTGTATTTGTAAATGGTAGACTTTCACCACCACTTCCCACATTTTTTCCCTGTCAGTGGGCCACATAATTGGAGGTCCAAGTATGTCCAGGCTGTTTGCTGTTTTCTTTTTTTGCTGATAACAGTAACCAGAAGAGGCCCATACCAGATGGTGTCCCTTCTTTTTCTCTCCCCATCCTAAGGGTATCTTGCCTAATGGACTGAATTTGAACATAAAGGTTAGAAAGTTTCACTGTCGTTTATGACGTTATGCGAGCTTGCTAGGATGGCACTGCGTGGTGGATGGTATTAAAAGAAGCTGCAGGCAAGGGGACTGGCCTTACTTCCTTGTGAAATAATTACATACAGTTGACCCTTGAACAATGTGGCGTTAGGGTTGCTGACCCTCCACGCAAAAATCCACATGTAACTTTACAGTCTGCCTTCCGTATCTGTTGTTTTGTATCCTCAGATTCAACCAACCGTGAATCATATAGTATGTATTTATTAATAGAAAAAAATTCCACATACAAGTGGACGCTCCCAGTTCAAACCTGTATCATTCAAGGGTCAACTGTACTTTCTGTGCACTTAGTCAAAAAATACATTAGCAACTTCAACATAGACTTAGAGCAAGTTGCTGTCTAGATCAGGCTTTTCAGACTTCTAGGTGTTCTGAGTCTCTTCCTTGGGGTCTTATTAAAATGCAGATTTGGATGGTGGTGGCGGGGGCTGGTGGGTGATGGGACTGGGAAGTTGTTTAATGGGTATAGAGTTTCAGTTTGGCGAGATGAGCAGAGTTCTGGAGATTGGTTGCAAAATAGCATCAATGTACTTATCACTATTGAACTGTACACTTAAAACTGGTTAAGATAAATTTTATGACAGGTGTATTTTATGTCAATTAAAATTTTCTCTGATAGTCCTGAAAGGAGGAGCTGCTATGTGGGTTCTGTGTCCCTGACCTTTTCCATGACTGTGGAGGCCAGCACTCCTCCCCATCCCTGGCCACAGACACAAGATGGACCATGACACGGGAGAGAAAATGAACCTGAATTGTGTCACACACTAAAGAAAAAAAGATTCTGATTCAGCTGGTTTGAGGAGGGGTCTGAGAGTGCAGTTCTCACAAGTTTCTAGGTGATGCCAGTGGTGCACAGATTATACTTGGAGCAGTAAGACTCTAGATAACTGGGCTACGGATGGACTCTAGGGGAGCAGCTGAAGAACCTTGGTGGTTCCATCTGAACCTAAGTACTTACTCCAGCCTGTTATTCTATACTGTTTAACCCATCAGTCCTCTTAAAAAGTTTGCCTTTTACACATTGATTTTTAATACAGGTTTCCAGACAGTTAAAATGTGGGGATAAACTACAGCAGGACAAGCTGAGATGACTTAAGGATAGCTTGAAAGGGAAAGTGTCAGTTGCTCAGCCATGTCTGACTTTGTGACGCCATGGATTGTACCCTGCCAAGCTGCTCTTTCCAGGAATTCTCTAGGCAAGAATACTGGAGTGGGTTGCCATTCCCTTCTTCAGGGGATCTTCCCAACCCAGGGATCAAACCGGGGTCTCCTGCATTCCAGGCGGATTATTTACCAACTGAGCTATGAAGGATAGCTTAACATTATGCAAATTCATCCACAAAAATCACCCATCTAAATTACTGCAGAGAATAAAAAGTTTCTTCCTATATCATGTGTTTGCATGTGTTTCTTCCTATATCATGTGTTGCTCAAAGGAAGAATTAAGAAAGGAAATAGTGAAGTCAATTATCAGGCCGGCTCTTCTGGCACAGAAAACATTTGTCAAATTCAATACTTTTTGAGCACAAATAAAATACTATACTATGCATGTGTCCAAAATTTTTGAAAGTGTATTCTCATTGACAACAAATGAGAAAGAAATCAAGTTTTCTCCTAGCAGTTGATGGTAGGTTCTTGCTGAATCCACCCTGTATTTGCTGTTGTATCTCAAGCAAGCCAGTATACCTTGGGTTTAGAGGGAGAAAATATGAACATCCAGAATATTAGGAATTGTGTATGATTAAGGTGGTTAAAAGCTGAGAGTCTTGGGTCCCAAATGCTAAGATGGGGCAGAGACCTTGATTGCTTGAACTTCAGCAGTAGGTTGGAACCCTATAGAGGTAAGTGTCTAGCAAGGATTTCTTTTCAGATCTTTGAAAATTTCCCCCAAGCCAATTCGCTGCTGCCACTGCACCTTTGCATCCGGTAAACATGGCCCAAACACTTCCAACAAAAGTCTGTCTTCTTTCACTGCTTTTTCAAAATCTGCAAAAGATATCCTGCCATCGTTGTCATAATCCTAGAGAGGAAGATGATTTCTTGGTAAATGACAGAGTAGTTAATTTTAATTCTGCATGGAAAATAACTGTAGAATAAAAGATTTTACCAAATCAAACAAGTTCACACTTAACGTAGGCACTACTTGCACACATCAAAAGATGCTTACTTATGGAGGCAACTTACTTTGTTCCTTTTAATCTAATACCTGATATTATGAATAGAATGTTTGTCTCTCCACATCTCCCAAATTAAAGCTCTAACCACTGCAATGGGATCATATTTGAAGGTGGGGGTCTTTGGGAGGTAAGTTTGGTTTAGATGAGGTCATGAAGGTCCCTGTGAGTAAAAGGAAGGCCAAAGCTCCGTCTCTCTGCCATGTGAGGACCCACTGAGGAAGTGGCTGTCAGCAAGGCAAGAAAAGAGCTCTTCAGCCAGGAAGTGAACCTGCTGGCACTTTCATCTTGGACTTCTCAGACTCCCCGAATTGTGAGAAATAAACTCCAGTTGTTTACCCAGAGTATGATACTTTGTCATAGCAGCCCCAGCGTTACCTTAGACATATAAAACCCTGTCCCTCGGGCGGCTTCCCTGGTGGGCCGGCAGCTAGCATCCCGCACACCACAACTAAGACCTGGTGCGGCCAAATAAATAATAATAAAAATCCTTAAAGGACTTCTATGCAAGTTGGGGAAATGAAACAGAAAATTAGAGGAAGCCCGTTACCATACTGCTACTTTTGTGATGGAAATAGTGCCAAAGATTCTTAAGGTTAGTCTTGTTTCACAAAGCATCTCTTAAACTTGAGACAAGGATATAACGTAAAATGTGTAAAAGTGAAGCTGCTTAATAAGGAGCAGGCACTGAGAGAGCAAGAAGGACTAGGATCAGAAGAAGCTAGCAGACTTCTGCTAGGCCCTTAAAGATGGTTGGGGTGTAGATAGGTGGCGAGGAAAAGCAGAGGAATGGCTCCGCATGGATTATGACAGTAAGCCGGAATGCAAGTCAGGAAGCAGGCAGACCAGGCTGGAATGCAGTGTTCATGACAGGGACTATGAGAAACTAACTAAATCGTGTGTGTAGATTATGAATAGTTTTAACTGCTTAATTCAATTTGGATTTGACTTGATGAGTCCTTATTTTTTCACTTCTGGGCATAACTAAATCAAGGTTGCTGGGGGGCTCTTGATTTAAAGAAAGGTTTGAATAATTTTCCAGAAAAAGATTCACTCCATAACATTTTCTTTCCAAAAGAAGGGGCTGGGGGACTTCCCTTGTGGTCCAGTGGTTAACACTCCATGCTCCCAACACAGGGAGCCTGGCCAGGTTCAGTCGCCCTCTAGGGAACCAGATCCTGCATTCTGCAACTAAAGATCCCATGTGCTGCAGCTGAGACCCAGAGCAGCCAAGTAAATTTTTTTTTTTAAAGTATTTTAATAAAAGGGGGCATGGGTGTGGTACTGGGAAGGATACTGTCACTCAAGAAGTCTGCCCTCCCGCCTCTCAGTGGCTACTGAGCATTTCCAATGGAAGAGGATACCCTCTGGTCTGTTAGCTGAATCTGAGACTTGGCAGACCCCTCATTGCTTACTTCCTCAACTCCAAAGAGGTAGTGAGCTGGACCCTGGCGGCCTCAGAGTCTTAAACCATTGGTATCCAGTTTAGGGTCACAGGAAGAAGAAAAAGAAGTCACTATGGCCATAATCAAGAGGTGTTACTGGTTTCATTGAAAGATAAACTTTGCACCTCATTTTCCATCATGACCTTACATAAACCTATCTGCACTTCAGTTTTCTTACTTGCAAAATAGAGATAATATTTTCTACTTCATACTGTTGTTTTGAAGATAAAACATGTTTAAATATTAAGCTTCTGTGAAGGGCCCAGCATGTAGTAAGCAGTTTATACGGGTTATTTCATTATAATGTGTTGAGATGGATGAGAAAGCAAAGGTCATGAAGAGAGACTACAGTGGCATTCAATTTTAAAAGAACTACGTCTATCACCCTCCTTCCCAGATAAGGAGGATTTACTGATAGTACAGTAATAAATGAAATTAACATTCATTTAGTGTAGTGATTCATTTAATCACCCAGCCATCCCATAAATATTTATGAAGTAACCACTGTCAGCCAGGCACTGTTTTAGGCAATGGATAGAGCAGAGAACAAACAAGAACTCCTGCCCTCACGAAGGTTACATTCACCACGTAGGGAACCAAATCATTTCTTTAGCTTCCTCACATCCACTTGACTGGATATAACGAACTACAGCTTGTTTATTCTTACCATTTTCTTCAGGGCTATATCTACCAACTCTCTTATTCCTTCATCAGTCTCTTCTCCGGGTGACTGTTGGTGTAGACTGTTCTTCAACATGTCGTATATTCTCTCTCGAGAAATGTAACCATCACCATTGAAATAATAAACTTCAAAACAAACTTTTCAAAGCACAAGAAGTTTATAGATACGGATAAAAATAGTTAAAATGTCATTAGTCTTCTCAGTTATTTCAGTATGTAATTAAAGAAGGATAAAAACAGTTTATACAATCTACAGTCCAGACTCAATGGACTCAGTGGACATGAATTTGAGCAAATCCTGGGAGACAATGGAGGACAGAGGAGCCTGGCGTGCTGCAGTCCACGGGGTCACAAAGAGCCAGACGTGACGTAGTGACTGAACAACAACATTCTACACAGGAGAGAATTTTATAAATCTTTCCACAAGACTAAATATCCTTTGTGAGATACACACACACACACACACACATATGTGTATAAATTCTTTCTTTTCATTTATACACATATAAATATGTATGTGTATCTTGCTGCTATAATTTCCTTCTTGCTGCTGCTGCTGCTGCTAAGTCGATTCAGTCGTGTCCGACTCTGTGTGACCCCATCGACGGCAGTCCGCCAGGCTCCCCCGTCCCTGGGATTCTCTAGGCAATAACACTGGAGTGGGTTGCCATTTCCTTCTCCAATACATGAAAGTGAAAAGTAAAAGTGAAGTCACTCAGTTGTGTCCGACCCTCAGCGACCCCATGGACTGCAGCCTTCCAGGCTCCTCCATCCATGGGATTTTCCAGGCAATTTCCTTCTTACTCAGATTTAAAAAGCTAGTGTATACACATCACTATATCACTGACAAAAAACATATTTCAATATATTTGGGTAGTGGGTAGTGAGTCTGTCATCTCCTTGGAGACTGCCCATTTCATTATCCCAAATGATCCATCTCTCCCTGGAGAACGATTTCCATGATTTCCACTGCACTATGTAAGCACTGCTACAGTTTCTCATAACTTCATCCCACACATGACCTTATTCAGGTCCTGGGCATATAGCAGTGAAGTAGTTCTTGAGTTAGTAATCTAGTTAAATGTTTTTGGAAAGAAAGGAAAGGAGCAGGGAGGGGAGATAGACAAGGAAAGAATGAAGAGCAAGATAGGAAGAAAAGAAGGAAGGGAGGAAGGGAGGGAGTGAGGGAGGAAGAAAAAGAACCAGGTATTAAATTCCAGAGTATCAGATTAGCTCTTTTGTTGCATTTTTCTAATATATAGCATATATGAGCTTGTGACACAACCCTACTAGAAATAGTATTTTCCCCAAAGTACCATATCTTGAAATATATAATACATGAAGTATTTTTAGGCAGTGGGATAAGAAAAGGGAAAAAAATTGATAGTGTGGTGCTATTCATTATATGCTGGCTTCCCTTCTGGCTCAGTGGTAAAGAATCCACCTGCCAATGCAGGGGACATGGGTTTGATCCCTGGTTTGGGAAGATCCCTGGAGAAGAAAATGGCAACCCACTCCAGTATTCTTGCCTGGGAAATCCCATGGACAGAGAGCCTAACAGACAACAGTCCATGGGGTGGCAAATGAGTTGGACACGACTTAAAGACTAAACAACAGCAGTTCATCATGTCCAGCTGCAGTTCGTCACAAACCCTTTCACAAGAATTTACATTCATGAAACTTCACTTTTCATTTCTCAGTGAGACTTCTGTATAAGAATTCTGCAATTACAAGGAACAAGTGACTACTATACTTAATGGTATCCTGTGAAAATTAGACTGGAGAAAAGTGGGGGAAAAACATGTAAGTGAAAAAAGGAATTATACAATGTTGTATGTCAATTGGAGAAGGCACTGGCACTCCACTCCAGTCCTCTTGCCTGGAGAGTCCCATGGATGGAGGAGCCTGGTGGGCTGCAGTCCATGGGGTCGCAGAGTCGGACACGACTGAGTGACTTCACTTTCACTTTTCACTTTCATGCATTAGAGAAGGAAACGGCAACCCACTCCAGTGTTCTTGCCTGGAGAATCCCAGGGACGGGGGAGCCTGGTGGGCTGCCGTCTATGGGGTCGCACAGAGTCGGACATGACTGAAGCGACTCAGCAGCAGCAGCAGCAGCATGTAAATTATACTTCAATTTTTTAAGTATTAAAAAAAAGGGGAAAAAAAGACCTCCCTCAAATAAAACATAGAAACAAAAGTCATAAATGTCAAATACAGTTGGTGAGTCTTTAAAATGTTACTATCATTTTTAAAACATGTATTTAACTTAGAGATTTTCTTTTGAACATCCCAAATCCAGAATCAAGTGGCAGAAGGGATAAAAATTTGCTTGCACACTCAGAACTCTGCAGTTTTTCCTAAGTAATTTGATATCTGTTCCCTTGAACACTGTTGTTTAAAATTGTTCCTATTTTCTTTCTAGGTTTCACACCCTGGCACAGGAGGTGTCAAACAGAAAACATGCATCACAGCAGTGGGACAGGTGAGGTGAGCCACAGCTAGCTCTACAAAATTGTGAACTGGGAGCCTTTCGTCTTTGGAAGTCCTGATGATGCTTTTCTGTAGGAAGCTCCTTCCTTTGGGACTGCGTTGCCTCAGTCTCACTCCCTCTCTATCCGCCTGCACTCACTCTAACAGTAGAGTGTTGGTGTCTGACAGTTGTGTGCTTTGCCTTGTTGCGTGTTCATCCCTCATACTTTCTCTGAGGAAAAGGCAAGCAGTAGTCCCGCTGTGAACTGCACGGCTGCCCATATTCAAGGCCCATTTCCTGCTGAGCCCAGACACAGCCCCAGAGTGCTCAGCCTTGCCTATGATCATAGTTGGCACCTGTCCTGACCTGTAGCTGCTGTTATTTGCCCAGGCCTTGAGCCAAAGAGCCATCCTGGTGGTATCTGATTGTTACAGAACTAGTAAAGTAAGTGTCCTGGGTCTGGGGACTCTCCTATGAAATAGGTCACCCATTTCATCTGCCTTTTTTTTTAAACTCTCATGAACTAACTTTTGCAAGAGTGCTATAGAGAATAACACTGAGTTTATGTTTTTTAAAAAATAATTTATGGATTAAATATAAAGTTGACAATATATATGTTAAAATTTATATAGAAATCTTACACTTCAGCTTTTCTTCAAAAGTCCCTCGAAGAAACACTGATAGTCCTTTAACCCACTCTTTCACATTTATATAGTTATCATTGTCTTTGTCAAATGCAAAAAATACTGAAAGAAAAAGAATGTGTTAGTGTATTGTAATTTATAGCTATTATTCAAGAGTAGTATGAATAGAGAAAAAAAAAAGTATTTCCTCCCAAAAAGAGGGGGACAAAAGAGGGGCACAATCTTTCTTGAAAGAATCAAAAATAACTGGAAGTATATTTCCAACAGATTTTACAGAAAGAAGCCATTCTCCTCCCCATGGTTAATGATGAGCGTCACTTGTGATGTTTTGTATGGCTATTTTGAGGAACAAAGACCAACAATGTAGATAATCAATGTGATAATTTTTTCTACTCTGAAAAGAGTGGTAAAATCCTGTTCTAAAGAATTTGTATTATACCTAAAGATCAATTAGTAAAATAATACATTATTTTTGAAATTACCAATGAAATCTTGGTATTTCCCTATGGAAAATACAATACTGTTTACTCTTTTGGGGGTAATGGAAACATTAGTTATTTTGACTATGGACTTCCCAGGTGGCTCAGTGGTAAAGAACCCACCTGCCAAGCAGTAGATGCAAGAGATGAGGGTTCAGTCCCTGGGTTAGGAAGATCCCCTGGAGAAGGAAATGGCAACCCACTCCAGTACTCTTGCCTGGAAAGTTTCATGGACAGAGGAGCCTGGCAGGCTACAGTCCATGGGGGCTGCAAAGAGTCGGATATAACTGCGGACCACCACATGACGTGATAAAGTTTTCATGGTGTCTACACACATCAAGACATCAAATTGAACCTAAAAGTTTGTTATCGAAATTGACTGGATCACGTTATACAGTTTCCTATTTTAAATATAAAATTAATTTTTTCAATATAGTCAGCAATTTTCTTTTTGTGTGTGTTGAAGAAGTCAACATGACTTGACATGTTTTACGTGTCTACAGCATATGAATCCAAAGACAATGGAAACCACAAACTTACCTTTCAAAAAGAATACTGCTAGCTTCTTTAGTTCATTACTGGTTCTTTCTCAAAGTACTACAGCTATGAGACAACTTGAGTGAGTTTATAATAAAATCCATCCTCATGATCAAATCAAATTTACTGTTCTAAATCAGTAGCACTACCAGAATTATATTTATAGTTTTTGCATTAAAAAATTTCAGTCTTTGGTGAAAACTGAATATATGTGTGTATATATATATATGTGTGTGTGTGTACACACACCCACACACACCTGCCATCTCAGCTTGGCCCATTTCAGTCTCCATGACTCCTTACCCCTATTCATTAGCACATCATCAGTCATTCCAAATATGCTGTGCAGGATCACTCGAAATGTGTTACGATCTAGTCCAACGTTAGCAAGTTTCACATCACCTCGTCCCACCACGTTGTGAAAAATTCTTATGAGACACTCTATTTCACTCTTTTTGACTGTAAAATTAAAATACAAATACAATTTAGATTTAACCTTTGAGTTCTTCAACCCAATAAAATATATTTTACTAATTAGCTATTTTGTTTTTCTAAAGTACTAGTGGTTTAAAAACTGTGACATGGACTTGTTACTTAAGAGCTCACACAATCAAGATAGATGCCACTCAGATGTCTCATTAAGACAGTATATAAATGTTAAATTATGTCATTTGACACTCACCACTATAGACATGTGAAGAGAAATCTGTATGAGAAAGAGTTGTGCTATTTTCATGAGAGTAGACTTTGAACTGAGCCTTGAAGGATGCAGAGCATTTATCCAGAAAGGAATCTGTTCAGGGTGGTAAAGAAGTGGAGAATTCCAGGAAGAGTAGGAATAACATGAGTAAAGGAAAGAATTGAGATTGAGGTTGAATATGTTTTGCTGGGAGCACAGCAAGTTGGAAAGAAGTGAAAAACAAGACTGAATTGGACAGGCTGTTGAAAGAGAGCCTTGAATGCCTGGTCAGGAGATTAACATTTATTTTACTGGAGCAGGCTTTCTTGTGGTATCATCTTTGCACCCCTCTGTATGAAAATCATCCACCTCTCATTGCTTGTCAAAGGCCTTGCCCCACACCTACTAAGTCACAGTTGCTAACAGTGGGTCCAGGAGCTACCTTTGAAACAAAAGCTCAGCTAATTCTTCTATGTTGTAAGGGTTGAGAAGTGGTTTAAGAAAACCCACCTGGCAAAGTTGTATTGAAGGGGAAAACTGGAAGCCTAGAAGCCTGGCTGGAGCAATAAACTTTGGTTGCTGCTGCTGCCAAGTCACTTCAGTCGTGTCCGACTCTTTGCGACCCCATAGAGGGCAGCCCACCAGGCTCCCCCATCCATGGGATTTTCCAGGCAAGAGTACTGGAGTGGGGTGCCATTGCCTTCTCCGAAGCTTTGGTTAGGACCACAGAAATGAGGTCAGAAAGCAGGTAGGGAGCCTGATAACGCTGTTTAAGAAGCACGTAGGTGACTCTAATGCCCTGTCCGATGGGTTGGGGTACTGGACTTAAGTATCTGGGTTCCCCTTCCATTTCTTATCCTACATAGCTGACTTAACACAATTCAACTTCTTTATGCCTCAGAGTCCTCACCTGTAAAATTTGAGTATTATTCTAGATGATCTCTGAGATTCCCTCAGTTTCTAAAAGTCTGATTCTATGAATGAAAGATAATTTGAGAGAACTAAGAGTTAGGAGGGAAGCTGGTTACTAGTTCTATTTCTCTCTTCCTTCTGCTCTCTCCCTCTTTTGGGGACGGTGGAGGGAGAAATATTTTCTAGATTTTGTCTTTGAGATGATTTCAAGTTACCCAACAAAAACCAATGAGAACTGACAGCAAATATGCAGTTTACATTAGGGTTTCTAACATGGTCAGAATGACTTGGCTCTTAGGGTAAAGGTTGATAAATCTACAGAATAAACAATTAAGATACCTAATATTATTTATCAACCGAATTAGATTCTCAGTCTTCATACATAGCCCCCAAATTTGACATAAAGGTCATTTTTATCCATCTAATAAGCATTTATTAAGGGACTCCCATGAACCTAGGCAATGAATACACCATCATTTCTGCTCTTAATTTATTACACTTTGGTCAAGAGACAAAGAAGTGAAATAAAAGTGTTACAAACACTATGATTAAAGTGTTTGGTAGTGATCCAAAGAAAGGAATCATTAAGTGGGGAAAGGCAGTAAGTGAATAAGAAGGGGCTCCAGGAAGAGGTGTCACTTGAGCTAAAGCAATCACAGGAGTAAGCATTTACGAGAGGAGGCAGTTTGAAGGCAGGGTGGCATATTCTCAGAGCCACAGATGGTTTGGTGCAGCTAGGTGGCAGAACCGTTTGACTTTACAGAGGGGCTCATTGAAACTTTTGGCTGCCAGGTTAACAGGATCAGATTCGCATTTAAGGAGGATCACTTTGGCAGTGGATTCTTCGAACTGCTTTATGAATGGTCAATCTAGATGTGACAGGTCATCTTTTCCCAGATACTTTTAAATTCTTTTGTACTCATATGCTCTTCTTACAATGAGACTTCTGATACTTCTCCCTTAGAAAGATGGGGCTTGTGTCTCCTTCACTTAAAACTAGGGGGATTTTTTGACCACCATTTCAACCAAGAGTACAATAGAAATAAAGCAACGTGACTTTTCAAGACTTGGTCACAGAAGGGGCTGCAGGTGCTCTGAGGACAAAAACCATCTTTTTTCCCCCTCCTTTTATGGAATATGAGGAGAAACACAGCTCAGGTGTGTGGACACACTATATGGTGTACATATTACACTAATGTTTGCCTGAAACTAGCCCTGCTCAACTCTGATGGAGAATTAACATTTGAGTAATATGGTGTACATATTACACTAATGTTTGCCTGAAACTAGCCCTGCTCAACTGTGATGGAGAATTAACGTTTGAGTGTTACAGCGACGTGAAATGGCCATCTGAAGAAAGTGAGTCAGGAGGCAGGAACTGCTCTGAATCAAATACTAACAAGTTATCCAGCAAAATAATCAAGGATTTTAAACACAATCTGCAGCAGGTAGTAACTTTCTCTGAGTTTTATCTATGCAGCTCATTATATCTAAAGACCTTACATGTGTGGTCAAAGAACCCCTGTAAATGACACTTGAGAAATTGTGGGTAATGAGAATGGTGTTCATAAACTAGAGATTGACCCATTATTTATTAAACTTTTTAGTTTGGAATAGTTGTATTTTATGTAAGAGATGCACCCAGAGTAAGATTCCCATAAAACTCTTCACTGTTTCTTCCTGCTGACATCTTACATAACCACGGGGCATTTGTCAAAACTAATACACTGACATCGGCACATTATTACTAACTATAGATTTCACCCATTTTCCCACCAATTTCCTTTTTATTCTAGGATCCCATGTGGGATCCATTTGGCTGTCATGTCTCCTCCAATCCTGCAAGTTTTCAGTCTTAGTCCTTTTCATAACCTTGACAGTTTTTATTTTGCAGAATGTCCCTCAATTTAGGTTTGCCTAATGCTTTCCTCATAATTAAATTGTGATTATGTTTTGGGGAAAAGTACTAGAGGGATAAAGTGCTGTTCTTGTCACGTATCAGATACACGACACTAACATAATGTATCACTGCTGCTAAGCAGGATCACGCAGTTAAGTCAGTCTAGTTTCTCCACTGAATCTACTTCCCCTTTCTCTAATCTATTCCTTAGAAGCCAGTCTCTCATGATAAAGGTTTAATTAAACTCCACTCCAGTACTCTTGCCTGGAGAATCCCATGGATGGAGGAGCCTGGTGGGCTGTAGTCCATGAGGTCGCTAGGAGTCCAACAGGCCTGAGTGACTTCACTTTCACTTTTCACTCCCATTCATTGGAGAAGGAAATGGCAACCCACTCCAGTGTTCTTGCCTGGAGAATCCCAGGGACGGGGGAGCCTGGTGGGCTGCCGTCTATGGGGTCGCACAGAGTTGGACATGACTGAAGTGACTTAGCAGCAGCAGGAGCAGCAGCAGCAAACTCCACTTCACAGGGAAAGGGTATTTATACTATTAAGATCTTCAAAGGAAGATTTGTCTCTTTTCCATTTATTGAATCATTTACATCTGTATGAAGTCACATACACGTATTTTAGGCCGGTACTGTGTCACTTATCAATAATTTCGCTGCCCAAGTTGTTTCAGCCTTTGGCCACTGGGAGCTTTCAAGTTGGTTCTTCTGTCTCTTTCACATGCCCTCACCCTTTTGCAACACTTCCTTGCTTTCTGGCACTGCTTGCCAGTCCCATCTTGTATTATCCGTGTGAAATAACGGGCAGAAAAAAAAAAAATTGGTCTCTCTCCTTGGTTTCTGTCACAGAGCTCCTAAATCCCTTAGCATTTCCTTGTTTACAGGAATGTCTTTAGTTCTAATGAGGTGACTGTTGGTTCTTCCTAGGTGGGAGCTTGTCACCAGAAAAACCAAGTCATGTTTAAAAGCGTGGAAATTCTAGTTCCACCTCCATCCTTCTCCAGAGGGGGGCTGAAAATTGAGTTAATGATCTATCATGGCTGTGTAATAAAACCTCCATAAAATCACCCAAAAGTGGAGCTTCTGGGTTGGTGAACACACAAAGGTGTCCAGAGAGAGCCTGGAAACTCCACACCACTTACCACATACCTTGCTCTATGTATCTTTTCCATCCAGCTACTCAATCATATCCTTTAATAATAAATCAGTAATCTGGAGAGTAAGCTGCAGCCTGAGTTCTGTGAGGTGCTCTAGCAGATTAACTGAACACAGGAGGGGTCATGATTTGTAGCCAGTTGGTCACAAGCATAATCATCTGGACTTGTGATTGACATCTGGTGGGGTACTGTCTTGTAGGAACAAACTCTTAACCTGTAGAATCTGATGCTCCCCCGGTAGTGTTAAACTATAGGGACACTCAGCTAATGTCACAGAGAACTGTTTGTTGGGGAAAACCTCCACACAGTTGGGAGACCACAAGTATGAGTACGGTGGTGGTGCTAGAGTAAAGCCTGTTCAGCAGCCACAGCTAGGAAATATGCACGTACACAAACCTATGTATGCACACATATTGGCTCCTGTTACTACGTACCACAGACATAGGAAAAGCCACATACTGGACTAGTGGGCCCTTAGGCGGTCCTGGTCTAAGTCCTAAAAAAGATAATCAATTGTATTAAAAACTCCTATGTGCCCAGAAAAGACAGGCTCATGAGTTTACAAAGTCAAACCATACTACATTTAACTATTTCCTCCATCTGGTAGGAGTGGATCAGGGAAATTTAGTTCACTAAATACTTGGGATTTTAGCAAAATCTTGTTACTATCTATTCAGTAACAAGTAGAGCCTAGGACCGGAGAAGGCGATGGCACCCCACTCCAGTACTCTTGCCTGGAAAATCCCATGGACGGAGGAGCCTGGTGGGCTGCAGTCCATGGGGTCGCTAGGAGTCGGACATGACTGAGCGACTTCACTTTCACTTTTCACTTTCATGCATTGGAGAAGGAAATGGAAACCCACTCCAGTGTTCTTACCTGGAGAATCCCAGGGACAGGGGAGCCTGGTGGGCTGCTGTCTCTGGGGTCCGCACAGAGTCAGACACGACTGAAGCAACTTAGCAGCAGCAGCAGCAGAGCCTAGGACAATGGTAATCTCGCAATACATGTTTGCTAAATACATGACGATCAATCACTTGTAAACTGGAAAAGTTAAGGAATATGCTCGATGAGAGTCAAGATCCAGAGTAGGTCTGAGATGCCAAAATGATCAGTTGAATGAAACCACATGACACTACTAAGAATAATTTTAAAATTCTTCATTTATCTTTAAAAAAGTTTGCTAATGTACGTACGTATAAAAATGACAATCTGTGTGAAAACGACTAGGTCAATTCCCAACTCACTGTCAAAATGGGATTGACATTAGGCTACGGAATTGAAGTCTGAAGAAAAGACAATTCAGATCAGGATCCTCAAACTTTATAGTGTCTAAGAATACATGAAGTGAACACTCTGGAGGCTTGGCACCACTGATAAGAGATTTTTAAAAATACACTAAGGGTGGTACTCAGGGATCTATATTTTCAGTATTAACCTTTAGGTGATGCTGATGGGGGAGCTACTCCTACCATACTACAAATACGAGGTCATGGCCACTGTCAACTACAGAATGTGTGGGCCCAATGCAAAATGAAAATGCAGGTCTCTAATTTAAAATGAATTTTCGGACTAGATCTGGTGGTCCAGTGGTTAAGACTCTGTGCACGCAATGCACGGGGCCCTTATCAGATCCCTGGCCAGGGAACTAGATCCTGCATGCTGCAAGAAAGAGCAAAGACTCAGCATGCCACAACCAAGACCTGGCACAGCCAAATAAATACAAGGGAGAATAAAAAAAAAAAATTATTTAAGTCAGTGTTAGCAGAGCCTTAAACTTAGCATGGGGCCCTGTAAGAACACACAGGTTACACACCCATGAAGCCATTTACTATATACCATGAGATAATTATCTGCCTCCCCCATCAGATTAAAGGGCCATTATCTGGAAGAGGGAATAACTTCTTTGCATGACTCTACAGCAGCAATGTCTAATAGAACTTCCTGAGATGATGGAAATGTTCTGTATCTGTGCTGTTCAATTTGGTAGGCACAACTCAGTTGCTGCTATTAAACCCTGAAAAGAGGCTCATGTGACCAAAACTGGATTTTAAGTTCTACATATTTTATTTAAATAGCCACATGAAGCTAGTGGTTACTATAATGAACAATGTAGCTCTAGAGAGCAGTATTCATGAAGACAGAAGTCATATTAGCTCTAGAACACAGAACAGTCTAGATCTGTTAGGGAAAAAAAAGGAAACAGCTGTTTAGCAAGGTAGTGAATTTCCTTTGTGAGGTCACTGGAGGTGACTGGCTGACGATCTGAGCAGAGTCACACAATGGTAATGGCTGGATGGCCATGTGGCACTTGAGGGGCCTAGCAAATTATGAAGGCTCCCTCCTAAGAAGCTCTAAAGCAAAGCCCAGGAAAAATCGCTTCAACTTTCTGTCACACAATTAGAACACCAAGAGAAATAATAAAGACAGTCCCTTCTTGGGATGGCCAAAGCAGCAATACCCATCATTAACCAAATTCTAGTCATGAGAGCACATTGTCTATCCTGGTCTCAACTGGAAGGACTCAAGAACTGATTTCAACAACCTTTCATTGTGCCTTTACTATGGTACAACAGGATACAGAAGGACCATCAGGGACGAGTATAATGCTGACTTATTTGAAAAAATAAAGATTGAGTATACATCAGACTAGCTCAGCCCCCACAAATAGTCCACTAACTGGGTGACTTTACACAAACAACTTAATCTAAGATGCAGTTTCCTCACCTAAGAACATGGATAACATCACCTACCTCAATGCGTCTGTTTCAAGTAAAGACAATGGACATAAACCATTTTGCAGTATCTTGCCAATGAAGAGCTCAACAAACATCAGCTGTTAATAATCTGGTTATCCTGGTCACTAGCTGTTCAAGTATTTAGGGTCTGAACTGTTAACAGTAACTTAAGAATTATCAAGTGTCAAAAACTTTGGAATAAGGAAGGAATGCAACTTCTTTTTTTTCTAAACAGCTATATCTTTTTTGTAGAAGACTATATGGGATATGGGGCTCATTAATTTTTTTTTTCTCATTAAGTTTTACATACTTGTATTTACTGATTATTTCAGAGAATTGCTTTCAAATATTAGTAACAAATAATGGTTTTAAACACACATATGGGTAGCAGACACCTCTAAAAATTTCATCAGGAAGGGAAGGGAAGTCAGATTTTCAAAGTAAGCATAATTCCCTTTGAATGCTCTAAAACTCAGGCTATTAACAGCAGGCATGTCTTACTACATTCAACACTAGGTAAATCTGCTGAATGGATTTTTCGGTAGTAGGACAACTACTGGTGGACTGATGTCTATGGGGTCACGCAGAGTCGGACACGACTGCAGTGACTCAGCAGCAGCAGCAGCAGGACAACAGGAGTAAAACAGGGCCCAGGAGTGCTTGAGGAGCTTAGATCATTTAAAATCCAACTAAGAAAAGAGAAAACTGAATTACATCCACAATGAGAGGCTTAAACAAGGTAGTGACCATCCTGCCAAAGTCACACAAGGAAAACTGGAAGTGCCCAATAATGAGGCCGTAAAGCTGGCTGAAATAAAAGTACTTCCTCAAAGTCTAGAAATAAATTCTTAGAAATCAGTCAGGATTGCTTGTGGTCAGGCTTTAGAAACAAAGATTTACAAGATTACTTTTTAAAATCTGGCAGGGCAAGGAATTCTAAAAAAAAAATCTATTAGTTTTAATAAACACTTGCCATGTGCAAAAGTAACAAGATATTTAACATCTAAAATACCTTATGTATCTCTATCAATCTTGTGAAGTACAGCAGTCATCTGCTGCTATGGCTTTTGTGCCAGAGAACTCAGGGAAGTTGTCACAGTAAACCTTTATACTTTGAAATCTCTTATTAAATTTCAGACTATAATAAAATCAGAACTCCGTAGGCACATAATCCTTTAGCATTTACACTGTCACATAAATTCTCAAGCTAGGCTTCCCACATATGTAACGTATTTTAGGACACCTGATGACTGAAATATTTTCTGTGTAAGTGCAGGGATTTTCATTCACTTACTACCTATATTTTTTAAATGACCAAAATATTAGATAGAAAATAGGAGAACTCTACTTTGGGGTTATAAAGCACTTGCTCATGGCCAACTACCCAAGGTTTTTATTTGACTGAAGATGTTCAGGCAGTGCTGGGTATCTGGTCAGTACTTACAGCTATTGACACTCTTACTGATGGATTCCACCAGTCTCTTCAGAACCTTCTGGTCCATGTCAAGTGTGGCTTCAAAACAATGAAGACTTCTCAGACAGCCTACTTCCACGCCTGGACGTCCTGAGTTGCCAATGATTCCACAACTCACCACTCCACACCAACACAGAATGTGACCATGGCAATATCCCAGCAACAAAACATAGAAGGTTCTCAAGTAATTGGAAAAATATGCAATAATGGCAGTGATTTCATTAAAGTTATTGTGATCTGAAATATTACAGCTAATCCAATTTTGATTTTTGTGGTTCAACACCACTTAAAGTGGTATCTAAAAGTATTGCCACTTATATTTCCTGAGAACAAATTCTACAGTTGAAAATGTTTATGGATGAACACATAACAATAAAGACCTTATCTTTAAGTAGAAATAAAATAACTTCCTAGGCTATAAAGAGCTCCTTCAAAGGTTATATATAACCTCCTCTGAAAACTCTAACCAAGTACCTTCTCATGATAAGCAAACAGAGGCCTCAAACTGGGAACTTTAGAGAAACATAAAATCCTCACATTTACCCCTCCAACTTATCTGACTGACTGGTGGGAAAACATAGTATGATTATTGCAAAGCTGGCCAAGACAGTAACTGTTCTCATGTCTACTGTCGAATCCTGGTATAAAAAACAAATATCTTTTTGTGTATGTCTGCTGGTCTTCACTGTGGTAAGGCAAGGAAAAAAAAGTACTAAAATGACTTTCAGAATCTAGAACAATGTATTCTTACTAAATTTTAAATAACATATAAAAACAAATTAGGCAAATACAACTGGGAAAAAAGCAAAACTCGCAAAACTTTTCTTAAGGAAATGCCAAATGTTCACTGATTTTAAGTTGAAAACTGGCAAGTTTTAATAACTGTTCTTAGTGGCTAGTCAATTGTTCTCCATGAAATTAAAAGAAAATTAGGCTCTTAGCACATCTTGACTGGAGGAATATGAATCCATACTCTGGATAAAATAAATACAGAATAATCTGAGGGTATTTTAAATACCTAAATATACTAAGGGCAACCAAAGGAATTCAAAACAATCAGAAAAAGGTAGCACCAGGTATAAATTCAATTTCTCAGCCCAGACACTCATCAATTTTGTTGCAGTTACCTTGGCATCAGTATCCAAATAACATGTTTTATGTTTATAAAATTAGTATATAATTATTTAAGAAAAATGAGTTTGGTGGAGGTAGAAAGAGATATTATTAACTTGCACATAATATCACCTGTTCAAATTTTCTTGTATACCTTTTAGAAGACTGTTAAGGCTACCACAAGAAGACCAATGAAAAAGTAGTTTCCTAGACAGTCAGCACAACTTGGAAAGAATACAATTTTTGCCAAATCACCTTCTCCTCCAGTCTAATAAAATGAACTGCTGCTTTTAGTGGTACGTAATCATCCTATACTGGACCAGTCTGTAAAGGTATACTTTTATGTTCAAAGCAAATCTGATCAACAAGTAACTTGATACATTTGTCCTATCCTTTAGCACTCCATGAACAATTCTGAGAAACTTCTTTTAGGATAAAAAATGTCTCCCCAACTTGCTGTGTACTTAAACCTTGTAGATTTCTTTAAAAAGGAAAGATTATGAAAATTCAAGCATAAAATTTAGGGAAATTTGCTAAAAATCTGGGGATATGTCTTATCCATCTACCACTTCATACTTAATAGTGTTTCTTAATGTTTATAACTTGTGACTCAAAGGGAGCTGATAAGAACACAGCTATTTTTAAGTAAAATAGCTATTTATTCAGCTTCTTGTCATGCCAAAATGTTTTGTGCATATGCCACTATAATTAGCACACCCTCTGTAACAGGCAAAATTGTACATCAAATTATATTTCATGTTACCTGATTATATAAAAATGTAAAGTGAAAATGATTTTCAATTCTCTTTAACATTACTAGTAAACAGTTCAGCAGGAGATATGAGGCACAAAATCTTAGTAAAATGTGACACAGGAAAAGCAATAATGTAATTCTCACTTAAATTTAACTTGTCATAATCTGTTGTGAATATACAAAGACAAACTTTTAAAACGTTATATTTACTAAGATTCTGGCAAGAGTTTTATGTAACAAGACACAGCATACCAGGCCTGCCACTCAACTTATTAATGGTAAGTCTCAGCTTCAATATGAAGCTGTTAAAAAAAAAAAAATCAAAAACCTGCTTTTTACATGCTAAATAGCTTGGCAAGTATGCTGTTAAACACAGTAAGGAATTTAAGATAGCAAGAATAAGAAGTTAATAAAAAGCTAAACATTACAGCCTAAACAAAATTCATACAAAAAATAAAAGAACTATCACTGGTTACATAAAATTTTCCTGACTGGTGAAAACTTAACAGTATAAAACATGCATTTTAGAATCTTTAGCTATCAAGTTCAAAAAGTACCAGTGTCTATCTGAAATGATTTCTTTTCAAAGCCAAAGTGTAGTCAAAATTAGTTCAAATGTTATAACACATTCTAATGCTAAAAAACATTCAGTATTATCGAAGTGGAGGTAAATCCCAGAGCTTTTGGGGCATTCTCATGCTGCAAAAGGCTATTTCTCTGGTTCACTCAAAGTAGCATGGGACAGAGTCCAAGGATGTGACTAAGCTCAGTAAAGGGCAAGACTGCCATACCTGGCTCTGACCTCCCCATGAAGCATGGCTCCTGTGTCCACAAAAATAAGATGTGTGAGGATAAAGGCACGCTATTCTGCTAGCTAAAGTGATAGCAAACCACCCCCCACCCCTAAAAGCTCCTTCCCCAGGTAAATAAAAAGGGGAAAAATTTAAAATACACTTATCTACAAGAGTAAGGATTTTGAAATATCAACGTAATCCCTACTTCAAAAAAGGTTAACTAGAGTCATCTGGTCATCTCTGATTACATCTTAATGATGTGTAACAGATTCAGTTTTTGTTGATTTATCATTAGATATTTCTAGTCAAAATATTAACTTTATTCCCAAATATCTTAAACCACTAGTATGACTGCAGTGTATTACCTCCCAGAGTTACTGGAAGAGGGAAAAAAACAGATGTTCAAGCAGCAGGCAACAGTTATGGCCCTTCACACAGTGGCATCTGAGTGGCTACTGACAGTCCAGGAATAATTTAAAAACAAGATAATTCATGCATTTTAGTAAATATGTCATAATTTTCACAGTTGAAATTTCCTTAGACATTGCACTTTCTTTATAAGTGAATCCTGCTTCTTCTTAATGTTATGGTGAGTCAGGACTTGAACTAGCAGCCTTCTTTTTCTTCTTCTTACTGTGTTTCTTATGCTTCTTTTTCTTTTTTGTTTTTTCCTGAAAAGATAGTTCCGTGTTAGATATAGCTACATGAAAACCTGCAAATTAAAAACAACTTCACTATGATACTAAGTTACTACGCAGTCATTTCAAACAATCCACACAAACAAGTAAGTTACTCAAAACATTTCTCAAAAAGTCTCAATAATACTGTATTGAGAGGAAAGAAAGTACTTGTCAATTTTCAAAGGATAAGGAAAAACTCTATGTCAGTAGCACATTAATGTAGCTTCTAACAACATTTCCTATAGGAAATAAATTCAATTGAATTATGGTATCAACTGCTATACTTTCTGTTATCTAATTTTTAAAGCTGTAATAATTATAGTTACTGCAAAGGAAATGTCACATCGCAGTAAAACAATTGTAAAATGGTAGCATTCAAAGGAAAAATACACTAAACCTATTTTTAAGTAAAAAGGAACAGATATTATGTACTGCTTAGGCTGGTAGGACTACTTCATTAACTTAACAACTAACTGGTACAAAATACTGATGCAAAGTTGCAAAGTCTATTTAGCACTTGATTTTTAGAGGAAAAGGCCATTGTAAAAGTAGTCATATTGTGACTAGACAAAGGAGGCTAAAACTTTGCTACACCCTGACTTTCTGATGTAAAAGAGAAAGGCAGACCTTTTAGAAACAGGTATGTGGAAATGGGGTATCAAGTAATACACTAGTGTTGATATTCAGGAGAAGAAAGTAAAAAGGGAAGAAGCACACAGAGGTGGCAAAAGCAAAGCTTCCAGTCCATCTCCTAATCTAGGAGAACTTTCCACCCCTTGCTCCCAATAAGGCCTTTTACCTACTTTGTGGCTCTTAAAACAACTTCCATTGTTCTTCTCATTACAAGTCCAAGTATACAAGGACTGTTACAGAGTCCAAATCTTGTATTTGGACTTCTGAAGGTAAGTTTTGGGTACAGATTACTTTTTCATAAAAGGACTGTTGGCCACTCTGTTCCTAAAAACACTTTTCTTCTTGGCTTCCAGGACACCTCATTGCTGCTTTTCTTCTATCACAAAGACCTCAGTTCCTTTGCTGGTTCCTCCTCTGCTCAACCTTTGTGGGCTTCCTTCTTTTCCACATGCTTTCCCAGTCACAGGCTTTAAATACCACTTACAAACCAATCTTTATATCCAGTCCTAGGCTCTGAAGACTGCAAGCGCCTCATTAATAGCTCTACCACACATATTTAAAACTACCATTAAAAATGCCTAATTTTTCTCTCAAGATTCTTTCTCAACCATTTTAGTAAATGGCACCACTAATTAATTCGTCATTTTAGTTAAGCCAAACAATCTAAGCTTCTTTGACTCTACTCTTTTAACTCCACTCTCCACCCCTGAGGCACCAAGCAAGTCCTACCACCTAAGCCCAAAACATACCTCAAATCTACCAGGCCGGGCCATCTCCACCACTACCACTGCAATACAGATACCAGCATTTCTCGTTTATGTCTACTCATCGCCTCCATTTTACAAAGGTGAGGTTGACTCAGGCCACCTGTTTGCTTTGATAAAAGCCCGGTGTGCTCTGTCTCAGGGCCTCGGCTTCCTTTCCAACCTCACCGCGCACTCTTCCTCTTTGTCTTGCATGGAGGAGCCAAGCCTACTTTTTTTCATTTCTTCCAGTGTACCAAGCTCACTCCCACCACAGGTCCTGAGCTCTTCTCTTTGTCTTGGACAGTCTTCCTTTCATCTACTGGTTGGCTCTTTTTTGTGAATCAGATTTCAGCTGAATTTTTACTTCTTAAAGAGGCCTTCCCTCCCTCAGCCTCTCATTTATCACCCTCTTATCTATCTTGAACTTCATTATAACAGCTATACCAAGACAGAACCGTGCCTGCATAGAGAAGCTTAATAAATACATGGAACTAAATGTATCAAACAGTGAAGTATGCAATACAAATTACAATTATCCCAAATTAATTAACTTTATGTCTTAATAATCTAACCAAAGATGAAAGCAGTCTTTACCCAAATTATTTTCCCACTCAGGAAAAAAGTCTCTTAAATGTTTCCTTGATCTCGGAGCATATAAAACGTTATGAATCATACATTATCAGGTGAACCTTCTTTCCAGAGGACTTTCATTTTAAGAGCTAAAGACATTTTGAGGAGAGGGTAGTTACTTTCAAACCTACAAATGATGCTGTTCATGTTTCTTTTACTTCTCCCTAAGAAAATGCCTTCAAAGGCCACAGCCCATACTTATGTGAGTGCTCCTAAATTAGTCTGGTGGTATGACCTCCATTTCTCTTTGGTAATTTGTTATACACTTTCTCTAGGCTGGTTTGCTTCTCACTGGATACCAAGTCTGTTTTCCTTATTCTCTTCTTCCACCTTCTCAACCTGCACAGCAGTAGAGCTGGCTTTAGAAATGACAAGAGTTATCTTTATTTATGAATCATTTATGATGTCACATTCCTGCTTATTTTGCACTGAAGCTTGTGCTTCAGGAGCTTTTTTCTGTTAGTATCAGGTTTGGTAGCTCTGGGAATAACTACTCTAGAAGATGGAGGGAATCACCATACTTTAGTTTCATGTTTCCTAGTATCATTCGTTTAAGGAAGTCAAACAAAAGTTTAAGCTTACAGTTTTAACAGTGAAATACTGAAATGCTACCAGGATATGCTTCCTTTTATTCTAAGCGAATTTAACTTTCTCCAACTCATTAAGTGAAGCTGCTGAACACCACACCTTTCTCAATTAATATTTAGTTCTAGTAAATGCAATCACGCTTTATCATGAGGTTTATATTAAACAAAACAGCTATACTGTTATCACGTAAAAACATAAGTGATACTTGCTGTTGTTTTTTCTCGTTCTTCACTGCTTTTCTTCTTTTTTGCTCGTACCTACAGAATTACAATTTTTGTGGAGAAAAGTTAAATATGTAACTTATACCCAAGGCATTTTTTTTTCATTCACTAATATAACTTGCATTTTTAGAATTTTTATGTAAAAAACATTTTTTTGACAATGAAATAACATTTTAAGTTGCTTTGTTGTTCCTTAAACCTATGTTAAATCACAGGGAGGATTCAATGAAAAACCTTTCAAGGAAAGTGAAAGGGTTAGTCGCTCAGTCGTGTTTGATTCTTTGCGACCCCATGGACTGTAGTTCACCAGGCACCTCTGTCCATGGGATTCTCCAAGCAAGAATACTGGAGTGGGTTGCCATTCCCTTCTCCAGGGGATCTTCCTAACCCAGGAATTGAACCTGGGTCTCCAGCATTGCAGACAGATTCTTTACCACTGAGCCACTCTTTCAGCACCTAAAAACAGCAGTAGAGGTACAGCAGATAAAAAATTTGAGCTGAAAGAAAACAGACTAAGCTCTGAATCCTACTTCTGCTATGTATTACTCTCATTGTAGCCTCTTGGTGAAATGTAGGTAAAAACCACCCTCAAGGCAGCGGGCTGGAATATGGTAGGTGTTTTTCTTACCTATGGTGTTGGTAATAAATAGTAGCTTTATATGTGTATATACATGTATAAAAAAATGTATATAGTATACTTGGTATCAATGAACCAATTAAAATCTTTTTAAGTAACAATTATTAACCCAATAATGTTTTATTTAAATATTTTAAAGTGTGATACACTGGATTTACATTATATTCAAGGTGCTAAAGCTGATGTGTATTAATGTTAAATCCAAGTATAACATTTTATATTAAGAAATACATAATTAATACAACATATTATAATACTGAAGGGCAGAAATTGCCAAAATGTTGAATTGTTTGGTTTATCTGCTAGGTTACTATATGTCAAATATATGAAAGGTAACTAACAATAGAACAAACAAACTAAAACAGACTAAAGGAATAGAACAAATAAACATGAGAGACTATTAGCTTTCAACAGGGGTGGAAGTTCTCTCATGAAAACACTTGGAAAATAAAAATATTGTTTCTGGTGGTATTCTTGTCATCACAATGACTGAGTGGGGAGGGCCAGGTTAATACAGGGGCGGGCTGTCATGCAATAGGATAGCCCTGACATAAATTTATAATAGCCTGCTTGACATTCATATAATGGACCCAATTATAAAAAGTAAAAAATCCTAAAAGATATTGCTGTTTAAGTTCTGCACTCAATATGCCAACAAATTTGGAAAACTCAGCAGCGGCTTTGGGACTGGAAAAGGTCAGTTTTCATTCCAATCCCAAAGAGGGCAATGCCAAAGAATGCTCAAACTACCGCAAAATTGTGCTTATTTCACATGCTAGTAGGGTTATGCTCAAAATCCTTCAAGCTAGGCTTCAGTAGTATGTGAGCAGAGAACTTCCAGATAGACAAGCTGGATTTAGAAAAGGCAGAGGAACCACATATCAAATTGCCAACATCCACCGGAACACAGAAAAAGAAAGGGAATTCCAGAAAAAAATCTGCTTCTGCTTCATTGACTACACTAAAGCCTTTGACTGTGCAGATCACAGCAAACTGCAAAATTCTAAGAGACAGCAATACCAGACCTGGTATTGCTGAGAAACCTGTATGCAGGTCAAGAAGCAACGGTTAGAACCGAACATCGAACAACGAACTGGTTCAAAATTGGGAAAGGAGTACGTTAAGAGTGTATGTACACTGTCACCCTATTTATTTAACTTATATGCAGAGTACATCATGCTTGAAATGCCAGGCTGGATGAATCACAAGCTGAAATCAATATTGCTGAGAGAAGTATCAATAACCTCATGTGCAGGTAACACCACCCTAATGGCAAAAAGCAAAGAGGAACTAAAGAGCCTCTTGATGACAGTGAAAGAAGAGAGTGAAAAAGCTGGCTTAAAACTCACCATTCAAAGAACTAAAGCCATGGCCTCCAGTCTCATTACTTCATGGCAAATACATGGGGAAAAATGGTGACCGCAACCACAAGATTAAAAGATGCTTGCCCCTCGGAAGGAAAGCAACGACACACCTAGACAGCGTGTTAAAAAGCAGAGACATTACTTTGCCAACAAGGTCCATATAGTCAAAGCTATGGTTTTTCCAGTAGTCATATATATGGATGTGAGTTGGACCATAATGAAGGCTGAGCGCCTAAGAATTGATGCTTTCAAACTGTGGTGCTGGAGAAGACTTTTGAGAGTTCCTTGGACAGCAAGAAGATCAAACTAGTCAATCCACAAGGAAATCAACCCTGAGTATTCATTGAAGGACTGATGCTGAAGCTGAATTTGGCCACCTGATGTGAAGAGCCGACTCATTGGAAAAGATCCTGATGCTCGGGAAGATTGAGGGCAGGAGCAAAGGGGATGACAGAGGATGAAATGGTTGGATGTCATCATTGACTCAATGGACAAGAGCATGAGCAAACTTCAGGAGATAGTGAAGGAAGATTGGTGTGCTGCAGTCCATGGGGTCGCAGAGTGGGACATGACTGAGTGACTGAACAAGTTTATTAAAATATGAACACAAGTATTTTGTACTGGGTTTTAACATACAGTTGGCCCTCCATATTCACGGGTCCAGCACCCATGGATTCAATCAACCACGGATCAAAAATATTTGGGAAGGGGATTCCCTGGTGGCTCAGTGGTAAAGAATCCACCTGCAATACCAGAGATGAGGGTTCAATCCCTGCATCGGGGAAGATCCCACACGCCGCGGATCAACTGTGCCCATGTGTTACATCTCCTGAGCCTATGCTCTAGGGCCCGGGAGCCCCAGTTACTGAGCCCACGTGCCACAACTACTGAAGCCCTCGCACCCTAGGGCCCATGCTCCACAGGAGAAGCTGCTGCAGTGAGAAGCTTGCATGTAGCAACTAGAGAATATCCTCTGCTCACTGCAAGGAGAGAAAAGCCCACCCAGCAACAAAGATTCAGCACAGCCAGAAGTAAACAATTTTTTTTTTTTTTGGGGAAAAAAAATGGCAGAAAGTTTCAAAAAGCAAAACTTGAATTGGCCACATGCCAGCAACTATTTATACAGCATTTACATTGTATTAGGTAATTATATGTCGGAGAAGGCAATGGCACCCCACTCCAGTACTCTTGCCTGGAAAATCCCATGGACGAGGGGCCTGGTGGGCTGCAGACCATGGGGTCGCCAAGAGTCAGACACGACTGAACAACTTCACTTTCCCTTTTCACTTTCATGCACTGGAGAAGGAAATGGCAACCCACTCCAGTGTTCTTGCCTGGAGAATTCCAGGGACGGGGGAGCCTGGTGGGCTGCCCTCTATGGGGTCGCAGAGAGTCGGACACGAATGAAGTGACTTAGCAGCAGCAGCAGGTATTATATGTACTCTACAGATAACTTAAAAGTATATGGGAGGATGTGCATAGGTTATACACAAGTATTTACTATGCCATTTTATGTAAGAGACAACACCTGTGGATTTTTATATCCACTGGGGTCCTGGAACCAACTCCCTGCAGACAGGGAAGAATGACAGGATAGTAAATGTCCCACAAGAGCGATATCATGTAAATGGAGGGAAGACTGTATTTTGTTTCATTCGGAGGTTTACTGGGAATTATCTACCATTTTCGAAAATGTCACCGACGACAATGCTATTGTATGGCTTTTTAAGGGCGTAGGTCAATTTGCCTGCTATAGCCTGAATTTTGCTGCAGCTCAATATTTTAAGTCTTCTAGTGTTATTATGCTCAAATACTTATATACCGAAATAAAATTTTATAAAATTATATATTATTTTTTCTATTCATTTTTATTTCTTTAAGGGATACTATCAATAATATAAAAATGTGTACAGGTAAGCTATACTACCTACAAATTTCATTAAACGAACAGTGTGAAATATTGCTACATAAATTGCTATAAAATTGCTACAGGTTTTATTTTTCAAATGAGGAATGCAAGTCTAAGCAGAGGACTACATCAAAGATGATAACTTAGAAACCTAAAATGAACCAAGAAAGGACTCTAACTCCAATAGAGTACAAAATCTAAGATATGGATATTATAGCTGAAAAGGATGGTCTAGATTACCTAATCGTAGTCCCTCATTTTATGGATAGGAAAACTGAGGTCCTGTCAACATTTCTGCTTTACCTTATAATCTTTCTGCTTCCTAAAGAGCAGCTCAAAACCAAAACAAGGGAATGCTGGGTTTTAATGTGCTACATACTATACAGTATTTTTCATGTCATCAAAATGGTAGTAAAATTTAAAGAAAATATTAGTAGAGTAAAAATAAAAGTTCTCAGATTGGAAAGGTATGTGGGAATATAATTATCAAAATAAAAATTGTATTTCTATCTTCTGTAAAAATACAGAATTTCTTCTTAAATGGCATTTCTTTAACATGTTAGAAAAGTGAGTCAAATACTTATGAAAAATTATTTTTTAATAATTCACATTTATTAAGTCAAATAACTAGATATTTTAAGGTAAAGAAAATGGATTTAATTATATACTTACCTCCTCAGTATACTCTGATTCTGACTCTGACTCAGATGATAATGGTTTATCTTCTGGATACATCTTTCTTTTTTTGCTGAGCCCTTTAATGTCCTATGAAAAATAAATGCATGTATGCTGACTCAGATGTAATAGTATGCTGCAAGAATTTTACGTTTCAAAGTTCTACTTAAAAATCTTTCCTATTATCACAAAAACTACCCATTTTCATTTTAGAACTGTCTAAAATTGGTGACAATTATCAGGAATCAGTTTCTAATTTCAATAAAAGTTACTTTTATTAAGTAACTTGAAAAGAAGTAACTATACATCGACTTAGATGTAATATCCTCTTTATTTTCTCTAATTAAACATGATAGAATCTTAAAGAGTTAATGAAAACATAGTATAAGATTTGGGTCCTCTGCATTCTAACTCTTTTGTTTCAATCCAGGGTTGGATCAGACAGGC
Source organism: Bos indicus (assembly GCF_029378745.1). NCBI lineage: Eukaryota > Metazoa > Chordata > Mammalia > Artiodactyla > Bovidae > Bos > Bos indicus. Next base: position 10,265,915 of record NC_091763.1, read on the forward strand.
CTAGTGCTATAGAAAAGAATCTAAAAAGATCACTGCATTTTAATGCATTTAAAGTGTTAAATTCACATTAAAAAACAAAACAAAACAAAAAACCCAAACTTAATCCCTAAGCATTTCATGATGAGAAAATGTATAACTCGGGGGAAGAAAAGGAGAATAAGACTGGGAGAAGGGAGAAGTACTCTGAAAACATCTGAAGCAAAACGACAAAACATGAAGATGTATTCAAGCTGCATTCTGGATATGCCAGTTGTCATTTTATATTTTCTATATACTTTGTATGTATGAAGTAGTTCATAACAAAAACAAAACCACATTAAGGAAAAAATGCTTACCACCTAATCTTACACAGAAAAAAATGACCATTTTTTCTATAGCATGAACCCAATTTTGAAGATGTAAACAAGAAAATAAACTAAAAGTGATGATACACGTTAGATTACATGTGATTTGTTTCTGTAAACAGCTTTATTATTTTGGTAGAAATAATTCATTATAAGAAAATGCACCCAAATCCCACAACAGGGATTTTGGAAAACATCTATGTGTGTATGTATGCCTATACATAAATACCTGTTTATGTAACCCACTCTTCTCACCCAACAGTATCTTTCCATGCCAAATACACCATCATTTGTGGCCACTTTTGATATACATTGAAAATACGTATCACTTAGAGTATATCCCACAATCTACTTAACCCATCTCCTTCTGGAGGGCAGTCATATAGGTTTTTGCTATTAAAGTTGAAACAGAGTAAAGGGTATGTGAGGGCAAAATCTTTATCTAACAATAAAGACTAAATCAAAAACCAAAGTAGCCTTCATCCAAATGATTGTCTCCCTTTCCCACAATCCTCAAAATTGTGAAAGAAGAATGGAAATACAAATTGTGGTGCATTAAAATAATGGAATATTAGAAGCAGAAGAAACAAACTTGAGAGTATCAAGAAGGATAAATGTCAACAGCAATGTTGTGTGAAAAAAAGGAAGTTTCAGAAGAAAACACAATGATACCACTTTGAAAATATGTGTGAACACACACTTATATAAAGGTGGATGGGAAGGATACACAGTAATTTCAAAAACAGCTGCCTATAGTGAAGGAGAATGTGACAGAGACTTCTGCCAATAAAACAAGACATGACAAAATTTAAACCATTTGTTAATTCTGCTGGGTACGTATATGTTATTTATTATATGTGTATGTACTGCTCTTTATTTTGCATATTTTGAAGTACTTCAAAATCATACTGCAGATGTTTTATTAGTTATTTCATGTTTGTAAACTGCCAGTTTTCAGTTTTACATTTTTTTTAAACACAGGAAAATAACCGCTTATTATTTTGTAATGGTTTTGAAAATCAGGAATTTCTGTTGAAATTATATCACACCCTATTGGAACTATGAAAATAATCACAGTTTCCTTCCTTTGAGCAGTTAATATGGCTGCTGCTGCTAAGTCACTTCAGTCGTGTCCAACTCTGTGCAACCCCACAGACAGCAGCCCACCAGGCTTCCCCGTCCCTGGGATTCTCCAGGCAAGAACACTGGAGTGGGTTGCCATTTCCTTCTCCAATGCATGAAAGCGAAAAGTGAAAGAGAAGTCGCTCAGTCGTGAACGACTCTTAGCGACCCCATGGACTGCAGCCTACCAGGTCCTCCGTCCATGGGATTCTCCAGGCAAGAGTACTGGAGTGGGGTGCCAATGCCTTCTCCAGTTAATATGGTGAGTTATATTAATAAATTTTAAATGCTTGAATCCTTGGAATTAACGAAACCAACTTTGTCAATATGGTTTCTTTTTTAGTGTATTTATTTGCAAACTGGGAAAAAAAAAAAAGAAAGAAAGAAACCTCTTCTCCATATATACCCAAAAGAAAACATTATAGACTAAGGGAAAGAAGCCAGTCACAAAAGGTCATATACAGTATAACTGCTTTTATATGATATAGCCAGAACACATAAATTCATAGAGACATAAGCAGACTGGAGGCTAACACAGGATGAGGAGAGAGAAAGAAATTGAGTACTTAATGAGTATGGGTATTTTTAATGTAATTATGAAAAAGTCTTGAAACTAAAGAGCAGATCAATGCCCAGCATTGTACATAAACAAAGTATCACCAAATTATAATTTAAAGATGGTTCATAGCATATTACGTGAATTTCATCTCAATTTTTGTTGTTGTTCAGTCACTAAGTTGTGTCTGACTCTTTGCAACCCCATGAACTGCAGCACACCAGGCCTCCCTGTCCCTTGCCATCTCCCAGAATTTGCCCAACTTCATGTCCATTGGAATGATATAAAAAGACTGAATAAAACTTGGTGACACTGGTATTTAGTTTTCTTTTATTAGTAATGCTTTCTTTAGGCTTTTATTTTTAATAATCAGAAAGACTGCATATGTGCTCAGTTGCTAAGTTGTGTTCGACTCTTTGTGACACCATGGACTGTAGCCTGCCAGCCTCCTCTGTCTATGGGATTTCCCAGGTAAGAACACCGGAGTGGGTTGCCATTTCCTCTCCAGGGAATCAAAAAGACTAGAAATTATAAATTAGAAACTTAGGCATAAATTTAGTATTAAGCATAGATAAGCTATAAATGAAGACAAAACATCTACTTACAGTAGAAAAAACATTTTTAAAATTATCTATGGTATACTCAATTTGAAAGAGAAATCCATGTTCTTTCATTAAAAGGACCTTCTTTAAAGTGAAGTGAGGAAACAAATGGAATGTTTAAAACTTCATTATTTCAATTTTGAGATAATACATTACATCTACACAAATTCTCTGCAGGAATACTCTTCTGATCTTTTCCTTTCAATAATGAACCCAATAAGCAAAAGAAATCTCTTAAGTTAAAAAGGGAATGCTTTATTGTTGATTGCTTGAAACAATTCTTAAAGGAAATGAAGAATCTTAAATTAAAACAATGTAGGGATTTCCCTGGTGGCTCAGTGGGAAGAATACACCTGTCAGTGCGAGGGACATGGGTTCAATCCCTGGTCCGGGAACATTCCACATGCCACAGAGCAACTAAGCCCATGTACTATAATTACTGATCCTGTGCACCACAACTCCTGAAGCCCGCATGCCTGAGAGCCTATAACAAGTGAAGCAACGGCAATGAGAAGTCCATGCAGTGCAACAAAGAGTAGCTTCCACTCGCTGCAACTAGAGAAAATCCACACAAACCAGTGAAGACCCAGCGCAGTTAAAAATGAATAAATAATATTAAATATATATATATATAAATATAAAAAAGGCAACATAAAATATACATTACCTTTTCTTTCTCAGTTGCATCTTTTGACTTCTTTTTCTTTTTTAAACTATCCTAAACAAACATATATGTATATTAATTTTACATGTGAAAGATAGAGCATTATACCATAATGAACAAAAATATCAAAAAGGTGATTATGATTGAAAGAAATTTACTTCCAGGCAAGAATTTCTACTTTTGAAACCCTCTGAGCTAGCTATTAACCTCTCTGAGCCTTCATTATCCATCAAATGGGATAAACAAGTATCTACTTCATAGAGTTGCTGAGAGGACTGAGTTAAAAGTCAAGTGCTTAGAACTAGGCCTAATACATAGCAGGCATCCAATAAACGTTAGCTATCAGTATCATTAAACTGGCTCTTCTGCTTTAAGAACAAAACTACCATTTACTGAGTACTTTCTAGACACCAGGAATTTTATCAGAAGAAAGCTCAGTAGGTGAAGTAGATATCCGCTATAAAACCATTTAGTGGTTTTGTTCTCCTTGATCCCCAGGACAGTGCTTGTCAAACTGTAAAACACCATGTCAGAATCACAGAGACTATTTGTTAAAAATGTAGACTTCTGATCCTAATCAGCCTCACTAAATCAGACTGTGGAGATGGGGCCCAGAAATCTACATTTTTACTACAACCTGCATGTATTTCTTATGACCACTAATGTTTGAGAGTTAACTGTACCTGATAATTCTGGATAGTACAGGACAGATGAGGTATAGTACCATAAAAAGGACACTGGATCAGATATCAGAAGACAGATTCAACTTCCAATTCTAATACTATTTGTATGAACTGAAGCAAGATGCTTTTTATCTGCACTATAAATGGTTTATGAAGATGGGAAAAACAATGTCAGCCATGTTTATCATAAAGTTACCATGAAAATTTTGAGACATGGAGACTTGTATGTCAGAGCATTTAGAGAACAATTAAATGCCCTATGGACAATATTAAGTGCATCAATTAAGTGGCACAGAGCATCTAAGTACAAAAAACAGTATCATTTCAACACTGAGAACTATTTAAGATAGTTCTATTTAAGAGAGAACTATTTAAGAACTAAAAGAAAAATCTAATTAAATGTCTGCTATACAAAACATTGCTCATTTAAACAGTTTTACCTTATTGTCTGATTCAGTTTCTGACATGGAACTTTCAGAAGATTTATGTGAACGACTCTTCTTTTTCTTTTTCCTTTTTCCTTGTCTCTTATCCTACATGAAACATAAATAATTTGCTTTGTTTTGTTGCATATATTCATTGCATTTAATTGACATAAAAACTTCATCAATGAACAAAACTTAATGAAAATATCAGCTTGTAAATGTTTTATTTAAAAATATTTAAAATATACATCACTTTTTTAAAAATTAAAAAACGTTAAGTGATTTGAGTCACATGTAATTCTTAGCTAAAATGGACTTTCTGATTTTTAAATCCATTTCTTCTACTAACATTCTTAAATGAACAAGACAAATTTAGGAATCTAAAAAATACATTTACCAATATTTAAGTATCTAGTTATTTATTCATGTCAGTGCTCTCAGAGATAATCAATCAAAACTTGGAAGTAAACATTTCCAACAGATTCTTCATAATAGGTTTCCCCTTGTTATGAAAGATATCAGAGATGCTATTTCATGTATTTCATATTTCATCACGACAGCAAACATTACCTCATCTTCAGAATCTGAAGAACTGCTGGAAGAATCAGAGCTTGATGAAGAAGAAGATGAATACTTGACCAAGCACAAAACAATTAAAGCTTGTGAGATGCAGGAACTTTTCTTTTACTAAGTCTCTCAAATACTTAATGAGATCAATCTAGTTTCTGAGAAACGGATGCCATATGACTTAAATATTAAATGTCAAATTTCACCCCCTGCCCCCCATCCCCCCAAAGTAACAAAAGATGTGGTCAATTTTCCCTCTTTAATTGTGGTGAAGGAGTCACGAAGTCAGCATCTTCCTTTTATTATCATTAACAGAACAAACCCACCCATAACTACCAAAGGACCTCCAGACTCTGACTTAGCTAGAGTTAGCATACAGGTTGTACCAATTACTCCTACTTTTTGTTCTGTAGGCTCTTGATTATAACATTTAGAAAAATGGAAAACTTTTGCTCACCCTACCAGATTTCTTCTTTTCTTTTTTCTTTCTCTAAAAGCAAACAAATACAAGTACAAATCTAAATAAGGTAGTGTTTTCCAGTGGACCTATTAACAGCAGTACACAGCAGTATTATGTAAACCCAACTCTGAGACTAAGAGTAGCAATAAAATAAAAATGGCACTACCTGTCTTTTTTTGGATGAGCTCTCACTTCCACTTAACAATTTCTCCCTGTGTTTTTCTAGTTCTTTCTTCCAGTTCTGCAGAAAAATTGTAAACACATCAGAAGTCGTCTCTCCCCTCCTAATATATCTAAATGTTGTTGTCCTTTGTTGTTCAGTCGCTAAGTTGTGACCGACTCTTTGCGAACCCATGAACTGCAGCACGCCAGGCTCCCCTGTCCTTTATTATCTCCCTGAGTTTGCTCAAACTCACGTCCATTGAATCAGTGATGCCATCCAACCATCTCATCCTGTTGCCCCCTTCTCCTTTTATACTGAAATGTACAGACAACTACTTCCTTCCTTCCATCCTCTACTATCTGGCTTCCATCTCAGCCTCTAATTACAGTCAAAAGATGCTGCAGGTTTAAGAATCCTCTTCCCTGTCACCAAAGGAGCCTCTACCGAGCTCTTTTCCAAGAGGATATTATGAAGTGGAAATTCCACACTGTATACTGAAAGGAGGAGTAGGTTGTTATTACTGAAACTGAGAAGTTTTTTCTTTTTAAGAAAGGTGGTTAAATTCTCTTTCCAGACAATAAAAGTTCAATTAATCTATACTGTGGCTGAAATACTACATGTAGATTTGTAATCAAAACAAGCAAACATCATTGTGGAAATCTCAGGGTAAGATGGGGGCCTGGGGACTAGGGGAGAGAAGGGAAGAACCTAACATTTAGAAGACTTAAGATGATTTAAATTACAGTAAGATGTTTTTTCTCTTTTTTAAAGACATCAAATATTTAAATACAAACCATATTCAATGTAACAAAAACACTTCTAAAATACAGAGCCCCCTTAAAGAGCTAGGCCCAAACTCTTGGCTTATTAAAAATTATCTCATTTTTTATTAAAAAAAAAAAAAAAAAGATTAGTCTCTTTTTCTAAAGGCACAATTTACAAACCTCATTCATTTTTTCTTCAAATTCAGCCAATGCCTTGGAGCCTTTCTTTTTCTTTTCTAGTTGTTCTTTCAGTTCTTCCCTTAAAAAATAGAGTGTACAATAAATTTTCAAGCAATTCAAATTAGAGATGGCTGCTGACAAACAACAAAAATTTCATAATTTTTAAATATCCTAATAAGCCTCCATTCCAGCTCCAGTGTTGCTACATTTAAAATTTCTTTGCTCATGTCCCTGTATATTAATTATCATAATAAATCCTATTAGATAACATAATCATTCCTCACCAGAACATGGGTTTATAAGAACTAATATTTTATATAAATTTATATTTATTTAAATTTATATATCTATAAGTTTATATAAACAGGTTCAATCCCTGGGTTGGGAAGATGCCCTGGAGGAAATGGTAAGCCACTGCAGTATTCCTGCATGGAGACTCCCATGGACAGAGGAGCCTGGTGGGCTACAGTCCACGGGGTCACAGGGAGTTGGAATGACTCAGCAAGTGAGCGCACATGCTCCCAACAGGTACTGTTTTAAATACATCTTCCTTTCATCCTCACAACAATCCCGTGAGAAAAGGTAGCTTTATTACTCCCATTATATGGGAGAGAAAGAGGCTGCAGCTTAGGGAAGGTCACAAAGCTGGCAGTTGCAGTGTTAGGGTGAGTTAAGGCCTGTATGACTGAACTACTATAGTCTACTACTAAGTCACCCACTTTATAATGTACCTGCTTACAAGAAAGAGTGGCCCTGGCTGGTATCTGAGAACTTAGATCTTGGCACCGTGCCCTGATAAGAGTGCTCACTATGCCTATCTATACACACACGATAGTTTATATGAACATCTGCATTCCTTCTGGAAGTCTGAAATTTTGGCAGCTGATAGGCAGAGGCTGATCAATCTCCAATAAAAAAGCTGGACATACTGAATCACACTAGCTGGCCACATCTCACACGTGTTATCGCAACTCATTGCTGGGGGAATTAAAGGCAGCATCCTGTATGACTCTGCAGAAGCAGTGCTAGAAGCTGCCCCAATCTCCCCTGGACTTCTCCCCACGCGCCTTTCTCCTCTGCTGACTGTGCCTGGTATCCTCCCACTATGATAAATCTTGCCCATGAGCACAACTATCTGTGAATCCTTCTAGCAATTACCCAACCTGAGGGTTGTCTTGGCAATGGCTGACCACATATGTAATGCACTAGCTCAGGCACTTCCCCTTTCCCTTCTCAAAAAAAAAAGTACTCATCCCTTCTCCCCAATCTTAAAGATAAAATACACTTTGTTTTGCAATAATTTATTTCCCTGTATGCTGCAACAATAAACAACGGCACTGAGGAAAGGGCAGACACAGCTTACTTCCTATTTAAGGATTCCTTGTGGTGTGTAAGCACAAGTTTCAACTCTAGCTGCCCAGCTCTCAGGGGCCCTTAGAAGGAATAAAAAGCTAACAGCTCTGAATCTTCTCTTATGTCACTTCAGGAGTATGGGTATTTAATAATAAGACATATTGAAAAATAATAATGTTAGAGCTACAACGCTTTATTTAGCAAAGATCAGAGCCACTCAACGATATGCAAAACAACAAACTTTAACACACAACTTAGACAATGGGAAATCCTAACACATTGTAAAGCCAGCAGGTAAAACCAGAAACAAGGCCTAACATTTTCTTTCTCAACACTTACGGTTACACCTCAAAGGTTAAATTATTCAAACCTACCATTTTAAATAGCTTGGAATACTGCAAGGTTAAGGTCTCTTTTAGGAGCCAGGGATATTTTTGGTATGCAAGATTCTCTGGCAGTGCTTCAGCTTTAGCTGTACTAGGTGGTGGGTTCCTAAATGCTTGCTTTACATTCATGCATGTGCTTTATACGTTCAAAAGTAAGCACATATTAAATACTACTTCAAACAATGATGCATCCAGCAACTGCTTGGCAATCAGTAGAAGCTGTAAAATGACCTTTAAAACATTTATGAAAACCTTATATATATTTATATAGGTAAATTGTTTCACAAATACCAGGTAGGCCTTGGTCGATTCAAATAATCTTGGATCGTTGGACCTGAAGACTGGATTGGACCCCTTGATCTGGCCATTGCTATTGGGTTCATATAGGCCTTGAGGAAAAAAAAACAAAAATTAACTCCATTAAAATAATCATTTTCTTACTCATAAAGCAATCTTTACTATAAACGCATACTAGGTCAAACTATGCCAAAGAACTGAGTTCAACCTCCCACACAGTTGCACTCATTTCACACGCTAGCAAAATAATGCTCAAAATCTGTCAAGCAAGGCGTCAACAGTGGACCCGAGAACTTCCAGATGTACAAGCTGGATTTAGAAAAAGCACAGGAATAGGACATCAAATTGCCAACATCTGCTGGATCACAGAAAAAACTAGAGAATTCCAGAAAAACATCTACTTCTGCTTCACTGACTATGCTAAAGGCTTTGACTGTGTAGGTCACAGTCAAAGTGTAGATTCCACAAACCGTGGAAAATTCTTAAAGAGATGGGAATACCAGATGATTTTACCTGCCTCCTGGGAAACCTGTATGCAGGTCAAGAAGCAACGGTTAGAACTGGACATGGAACAATCAACTGGTTCAAAATTGGGAAAGGAAAATGTCAAGGCTGCATACTGTCACCCTGCTTATTTAACTTATATGTAGAGTATATCATGAGAAACGCTGGGCTGGATGAAGCACAGGATGGAATCAAGACTGCTGGGAGAAATATCAGTAACCTCAGATATGCAAATGACACCACCCTTACAGCAGAAAGCAAAGAAGAACTAAAGAGCCTCTTGATGAAGGTGAAAGAGGAGAGAGAAAAAGCTGTCTTAAAACTCAACATTCAGAAAATGAAGATCATGGCATCTGGTCCCATCACTTCATGGCAAATGGATGGAGGAAATATGCAAACATTGGTGACAAATTTCATTTTCTTGGTCTCCAAAATGAATGTGGATGGTGACTGCAGCCATGAAATTAAAAAGATGCTTGTTCCTTTGAAAAACAGCTATGACCAGTCTAGATGGTGTATTAGAAAGCAGAGGTATCACTTTGCCCACAAAAGTCCATATAGTCAAAGCTGTGGTTTTTCCAGTAGTCACGTATGGATGTGAGAGTTGGACTATAAAGAAGGATGAGGGCCGAAGAATTGATGCTTTTGAACTGTGGTGTTGGAGAAGACTCCTGAGGGTCCCTTAGACTGCAAGGGGATCCAATCAGTCCATCCTAAAGGAAATCAGTCCTGAATATTCATTGGAAGGACTGGTGCTGAAACTGAAGCTCCAATATTTTGGCCACCTGATGTGAAGAACTGACTCATTAGAAAAGACCCTGATTCTGGGAAAGACTGAGGGCAAGAGGAGAAGGGGGCAACTGAGGATGAGATGGCTGGATGACTGACTCAATGGACATGAGTTTAAGCAAGCCAGGGAGATAGTAAAGGACAGGGAAGCCTGGGGCGCTGTAATTCATGGGGTCGCAAAGAGTTGGACACAACTTAGCAACTGCACAACATTAAGCCTCAGAGGTTTGGGAGATAAGTAATACCACTATTTCACATAAAATGTTATCTTCACCAGAAATTTGATGAAAATAATATTGATACCTCTTCTTTTACTCTGAGGTGGCTTTGTAGTACTTTCTCCAAAAGCCCAATAAAGCTCTAAGGGTAATAATACTATCCTCAATGGTAAATGAAGAAACTTGGTTTCAAAGATGGAAGACCTAACACTAAGTTCATTGTTTATTCTACTTTATCTTTTATCTCAGGAAATACTGTGTCATCCTGATAGCAATTTTATACACAGATTGTTAACTATCAAAAATTAAATTATGCAAGGCACCAAAAGAAAAAATAAACAAGAGTTCAGCAAAATTAAAAACATTTGTGCATCAAAGAATACTATCAAAAGACTGAAAAGACAATCCACAGAATGGAAGAAAATATTTGCAAATCATATATCTGACAAGGTTTAATATGCAGAATGAATAAGTCCTACAACTCAACAACAAAAAACCCCAAAACCTCATTCAAAAATGTGCAAAGGACTTTAGACATTTCTTCAAAGAAGACAAACAAATGTCCAGTATGCACATGAAAACATGCTCGCTGTTACTTGTCATTGTTGTCGACTCCCTGAAACCACGCGTGCCAAGCTCCTCTGTCTTCCCTTATCTCCTGGAGTTTTTAGTCATGAGGGAAATGCAAATCAAAACAACGAGACACCATCTCACACCAGTTGAATGGCTACTGTCAAAAACAGAAAATAAAAAGTGCCGTCCAGGATGTGAAGAAATCGGAACCGTTAAGCACTGCAGGTGAGAATAAAAAATGGTGCGGCTGTTTTGGAAAAGTTTGACGATTCCTCAAAAAGTTAAACACAGAATTACCATATGATTCAGGATCCAAGAACTGAAAGGAGGGGCTCAAACAGATACACGTATACCCATGTTCACAGCAGCACTATTCACAACAGCCAAAAGGTGGGAACAGTCCACACATCCACCCATGGATGAACGGATAAGCGAAATGTACCACGTATTGGGTTGGTCAAAAAGTTTGTGGGGGTTTTTCCATACCATCTTACAGGAAAATCCAGATGAGCATTTTGGCCAATTCAGTACATACAATGGAATATTATTCAGCCTCAGAAAAGAGTGAAATTCTGATACATGCTACAACACAGATGAACCTTGGAAGCATACTAAGTGAAATAAAGCAGACACCAAAGGACAAATATTATATGATTCAACTTACTTGGGGTACCTAGAATAAGTGAACTCAGAGACAAAAAAGGGAGTTTACCAGGGGCTGAGAGTGGTGGAATGGGTACAAAGCTTCTTGTTTGAGATAATGAAAAACTTCTGGAAATGGACAGTGGTGATAGCTGTATAACACCGTCAATGTACCTAATGAACTATACCCTTAAAAATGGTTAAAAAGGTGAACTTTATGTTATATATATTTCTGTACAATAAAAACCCACAAAATTATGATGATATTATGCTCTGTAAACTACACTTACTAGAGCAGAAATACATATTTTTATACACTTTGCCCAAAAACATTCTGAGACAAAATAAAGCAAAATATTTGTTAATGACAGTGTCTAGCAGACACTGTTTTATTAGAATTCACTTTAGAACAGATACAAAATCTAGTCTTTAATTCAGTCTCAATTTCTTGATCCTATGATTAAGTTTTCCAACTTAATTCAAGTCAACAAACATTTATTAAAAAACTCTTTCACTTTTTATTTTATCACAAATTATGCTTTTAACTATTTAGCTTCTTACAGCACTCATAACAGAAACTGCCAAATCCTTGTTGCTGTCCTTTAGTTGCTAAGTCATGTCTGACTCTTTACAACCCCATGGACTGTAGCCCGCCAGGCTCTTCTGTCCATGGGATTTCCCAGGCAAGAACGCTGGAGTGAGCTGCCATTTCCTTCTCCATTTTCTACTCTTTAAATAAAAAGAACTTTGGTTGAAAATGACTATCACAAAGATTTTAAGGCCTGAAACTTAGTACTTAACATTCCACAAAAAAGTGAAAAGGGACTTTCATCTATTGCATTTTACTTAAAATCTTTAAAAATGACAAAATTTCCACCTTCATAACAAATGTAAGTTACATACGTCTAGATTTCTCTGGCAGAGTAAACAATACACAACCATTATAAACAACACATACCGAGAATTATTTCCATTCAACTGGATACTGCCTAATTACTTGAGATGAAAACAGTTAAACCTTTAATATAATTTTCTTACAGCTAGAGTTCCTAAGGTCAGAGACATTTACAGGATGGGGGCTACATGTGGCTGTCAATGCAATGTTGAAGACTGAGGCATAAAAGTCATATTTTTAATATCAAATGTTATGCCCTCAAATGTCATTCAACTGTCTCTACTGAGATTTTTAATCAGTTTATGTGGAAATGACAACCAACAAAGGCCACAACAGAGCAGTTGTTGGCCCAACCAATGACACTGACCATCTTAACAATCAAAAGTGTAATGTACAAACTAAGATCATCACTTTAAACCAGGAGTATAGTATCTTTCACCTTCTTACTTCTTAGGTATCATGTCATAATTTTAGCAGTACTTAATGATAAACCATTTTAAGTTTGAAACTGTAAAAACTTTATTTTCAAAGTTATAAATATATACACGGATGTTAAAACTATATCACCAAAAGAGGAAAAACTGAAAATACCCAAAGAGCCATCAACCTGAGATTCATCAAATACACTATATTCCCCAAATGAAATACCAGCTTGGTGCAAATGTAACTGCAGTTTTTCCATTGTTGAAATTCGCCATTTGACATTGGAATACAGTCATAATAAATGTGGTCATGTTATACATAATTTTAATGCACATTTCTCACTTTACGGCTTTTTGCTAATGACTTATTACTTGTTTATTTTATACTTACTTTGGACTATGGAAATGATGTTAGACAAAAAGCAAATTTGAGCGGATTTTCCTGTTAGAGTTTAAAATGGGCCGTAAACGAGTGGAGACAACTCCCAATACCAACAATGCATTTGGCCCAAGAACTGCTATTGAAATGTACAAAGCAGTGGTAGTTCAAGAAGTTTTGCAAAGGAAACAAGAAGAGCCTTGAAGATGAGGAGCACAGTGGCCAGTCATTGGAAGTTTGCAATGACCATCTGAGAGCAATCATCGAAGCTGATCCTCTTACAATTACATGAGAAGTTGCCTAAGAACTCAACAGCAACCATTCTATAGTTGCAACCATTCTATATTTGGCATTTGAAGTGAACTGTAAAGATGAAAAAGCTCGGCAAGTCAGTACTTCATGAGCTGCCCACGAATCAAAACGGCTGTCATTCTGAAGTGTCGCCTTTTGTGCAACAATGAACCATTTCTCAATCAGATTGTGCTGTGCCATGAAAACTGGGTCTTAGTTACAGGCTCTCTAGTCGTGGTGCGCAGGCTCAGTTGCCCCATGGCAGGTGGGATCCTAGTTCCCGGACCAGGGATCAGACCCACATCCCCTGTACTAGAGAGCAGATTCCCAACCACTGGATCACCAGGGAAGTGCCAAGAAAACATTTTTTAATATTATAGCACATTACCTCCAAGAGTACAGTAGTAACAGCTACATCACCACCACTTTTATGCTTGCTTCTGGACACTCAGGACTTGCCGTAAACACACCGTGCGACTGCATTCTACTGTACAGTACACAAAAGCACAACCACTTGAAGAGGATGCACACACACGACAACATGCGCCAGACAGGCGGATAACTTACGTGGCTATACATGCGAAAGCGTGTTTGCATCTTTGAGATGCAACTTGAAGGTTCGTATGCAGAGGACTTAGTATAGCGGCAATTTTCCACTGTAGTTTTAAATAATCTAAACACAACATTTACTGTTTTACAGCCTTTAAATTTTCTAGCATATATTTAATGTCTACTGTGAAACTGCATCTTCAAAGTATGTATCATCCTATCTTACTGCTTACTTTGCAGAGGAATATAAAATAGTACATTCATATGCTAAGAGTCCATGTCAATCATGGACAAGTTATGGCACAATTACACGAGCTATTACTGAGTATGTAATAAGGTTAAGTATGTAAAGCTATTACATACTGAGTATGTAATAAGTTAAGTATGTAAAGCTTAACTTTCAAGCTTTTGATAAACTCTATGCCCAGTCTGCTTAAGTACACTCTAAATAGCTCCATTCTTTATTTCAATTATAATGGTAATACTTATGAAGTGCATCTTAAAAACTCCTTGCAAAACACTTGATCATGACTCTGTGCTCATAATCATTAAGCAACAGTGCTCCTCTTTATGATGCACAACAAAAAGGTTTTAAAAACCAAAACCATTTCACAAAGGTAAAGCTCTTTCAACTTACTATGCCTAAGTGTGAAAAATAATGCTTCTAACATTAGCGCATTATACATAGCATATATAATGGCTGAGTATAAATCAAAATAAAGAAATTGTGCCATTTCTTAAAATGGCTATGACTTAATCATTTAAAATACTGTGACCTTTTAAATCAAACACCCATACTTATATGTAGAATTGTCTGTGGCTCCAAACTGTTCCATGAGCTTGGGTAACAGAAAACGGGTTGGTTTTCTGGAAGTCAGGATGGCAAAACAGGCTCAAGGGAATATGTAAGTGGGCAGCTAGGAAAAGAGCAACTGCAGTGTAGTTGTTGAGGACAAAATGTGCAGAACTTCATTCGTTACTTTGATTACCTATTTTTATCTAGAGGATACATCTGTTTTAGTAAAAACAGAAAAGAACAGGAAAGAAACTTCTGGAAAATAATGGGCACAAAGGGTGACCAGTGGCTCAGACGGTATAAAGAATCTTCTGCAATGTGGGAGACCAGGTTCGATCCTTGGGTCAGGAAGATCCTCTGGAGAAGGGAATGGCTGCCCACTCCAGTGTTGTTGTCTGGAGAATTCCACGGACAATGGAGCCTGGCCGGCCACATGGGGTTGCCAAGAGTCGGATACGACTGAGAGACTAACACTCTCATGCTTTACAAATCTCAAGGGTTAAAATATTCAGTGGGAAAAAAAAGTTGCTTAAGAATGTACAATATCTAAATAAATAAATAAATAAAAAAGAGTGTACAATATCAAGAAGGAACTCTAATCTTTCAACCCGGGGACTGAACCTAAATTAAGGACCTCAGATGAAAATGATGCGCCAATGTATGCTCATTGCCCATAACAAACATACTGCTCAGGTGTGGGAGTTGAAGATAGGGGAGGCAGAGCATGTCTATGGGCAGGGAGCGTATAGGAACTCTCTGTACTTTCTGCCCAATATTGCCTTGAGACCAAAAGAGCTCCAAAAAGTAAAGCCTATTTTTAAAAAAACTTCAACCGGAAAATTATGGCTTTTTAGAAAGCAGTTCTGTCATCTCTAAAACCATGATTTTTATCATCAATGTAAAAAGAAAAAAATGCCATTATTTTCAGATGCAAATGTTTATTTTATTTAAAGTCAAAAGTTATGATGTACTGAACTGAGTTGCCAGATGACCCACGGTGCTTTTTGGGGGGAGTCCCAGTTTTAATAGTTCGGGGGTTTCCCTGGTGGCTCAGAGGGTAAAGAATCTGCCTGCAATGCTGGAGACCTGGGTTCGATCCCTGGGTTGGAAGATCCCCTGGAGAAGGGAATGGCTACCCACTCCAGTATTCCTGCCTGGAGAATTCCATGGACAAAGGAGCCTGGCAGGCTACAGTCCATGGGGTTGCAAAGAAGTCGGACACGACTGAGAGATTAACACTTTAATAGTTCCACCTCCTCCACTGCAGCGAGGAGGCTGAATTGTGTAACCTGTGTCTTCTATCTCTTAATGTCCTGTTTCCCTTTCTATAACCTTTCAAGCGCATACAAAATGTTACCAGAACTACCTATGCCGAGACACATACCAAGGAATCAGCAGAGCCCAGAGTTGTCAAAAATGCTCTAGTAAATGAAACTAACTTGAAAAGTTTTTCAAATGCTTTAAAAGAATGTCTAACACCTTCTGCCGGTAAAACAAAACATCTTAGGCTTTTGCATGAAAACTGTACCCAAGGTCCAGTGATTTCTAAACATTTAAGGCCTAAGGTCATTAAACAGCCAAAACACTCAATACCTTAAGCCTAAGGTGTTCTCCATGAGAACACCATTTCAACTCTACGAGAATCAATACCATAAGGTCTGACCTACAGAAAGGAAGGCATGAAAAAAAGAACATACAAAAAACCTCGAATAGCCAAAGCGATCTTGAGAAAGAAAAATGGAACTGGAGGAATCAACCTACCTGACTTCAGGCTCTACTACAAAGCCACAGTTATCAAGACAGTATGGTACTGGCCCAAAGACAGAAATATAGATCAATGGAACAAAATAGAAAGCCCAGAGATAAATCCACGCACATATGGACACCTTATCTTTGACAAATGAGGCAAGAATATACAATGGATTAAAGACAATCTCTTTAACAAGTGGTGCTGGGAAATCTGGTCAACCACTTGTAAAAGAATGAAACTAGAACACTTTCTAACACCATATACAAAAATAAACTCAAAATGGATTAAAGATCTCAACATAAGACCAGAAACTATAAAACTCCTAGAGGAGAACATAGGCAAAACACTCTCTGACATACATCACAGCAGGATCCTCTATGACCCACCTCCCAGAATATTGGAAATAAAAGCAAAAATAAACAAATGGGACCTAATTAACCTTAAAAGCTTCTGCACATCAAAGGAAACTATTAGCAAGGTGAAAAGACAGCCTTCAGAATGGGAGAAAATAATAGCAAATGAAGCAACCGACAAACAACTAATCTCAAAAATATACAAGCAACTCCTACAGCTCAACTCTAGAAAAATAAATGACCCAATCAAAAAATGGGCCAAAGATCTAAATAGACATTTCTCCAAAGAAGACATACAGATGGCTAACAAACACATGAAAAGATGCTCAACATCACTCATTATCAGAGAAATGCAAATCAAAACCACTATGAGATACCATTTCACACCAGTCAGAATGGCTGCGATCCAAAAGTCTACAAATAATAAATGCTGGAGAGGGTGTGGAGAAAAGGGAACCCTCTTACACTGTTGGTAGGAATGCAAACTAGTACAGCCACTATGGAGAACAGTGTGGAGATTCCTTAAAAAACTGGAAATAGAACTGCCTTATGATCCAGCAATCCCACTGCTGGGCTTACACACTGAGGAAACCAGAAGGGAAAGAGACACGTGTACCCCAATGTTCATCGCAGCACTGTTTATAATAGCCAGGACATGGAAACAACCTAGATGTCCATCAGCAGATGAATGGATAAGAAAGCTGTGGTACATATACACAATGGAGTATTACTCAGCCATTAAAAAGAATACATTTGAATCAGTTCTAATGAGGTGGATGAATCTGGAGCCTATTATACAGAGTGAAGTAAGCCAGAAGGACAAACACCAATACAGTATACTAACGCATATATATGGAATTTAGAAAGATGGTAACGATAACCCTGTATACGAGACAGCAAAAGAGACACTGATGTATAGAACAGGCTTATGGACTCTGTGGGAGAGGGAGAGGGTGGGAAGATTTGGGAGAATGGCATTGAAACATGTGAAATGTCATGTATGAAACGAGATGCCAGTCCAGGTTCAATGCACGATGCTGGATGCTTGGGGCTGGTGCACTCGGACGACCCAGAGGGATGGTATGGGGAGGGAGGAGGGAGGAGGGTTCAGGATGGGGAACACATGTATAATTTTTTTTTAATTAAAATTGAATAAAAAAAAAAAAAAGAAAAAAAGAACATTCCTCAACCTTGTAATCAAACTTCACCACGGTGGTTCCTAGACATCTTTGATAATGAAGACTATATAAAACTAAGATAAGAGTTTTGAACATAATAAGTATTTCAGAGAAGTAAAGCTCTTTGAGCACCTCTCCCTCCCCCAAACAGCAAAGGAAATTAATCGCTTAATTTTTAAAAGGCTAGTTCATTAAATTTAGTACGTTAACTTCAACAGCATTTTTTTTTTTTTGCGCTGCACGTTCGTTTAAAACTCTATCATGGCCAAGCCTAGCAAAGTGTAACCTAAGCTTATCGCAAATTCCTTATGTTTATGGCCCATGCAATCTGATTCACAACCTGGGCTTTCCAAACCAAGCTAGTGGACACCTAGAATTCCTCCCACGTCTGCCTGTGAAAATGGAGAACCTCAGAACCTCGAATTCTCATCAGCCATTTCTTACTTTGTTATTAGCTACTTCTGTATCTCTTTCATCTCAGTTACAGAGTAACAACTTGCAGACCAAACATTCGCCCGCCCACCTTGCCTTGTGCGGTCTCAACTATTCTGCCAAGTTACGGGCTGCACTGATCCCACTTTACAGATGAGAACAGCGACGTATCCTAGGTCATCCAACTCCAGAGAGCCCAAAACTGACATTTCAGCCTGGGTCTGAGTCCAGAGTCAACAATCAAGCCATTTATTCCTTCTCGGGGCCTACTAAAAGTGCCAGGTGGGCTTCCCAGGTAGCTAAAACGGTAAAGCATCCTCCTGCAATGCAGGAGACCCGGGTTTGATCCCTGTGTTGGGAAGATCCCCTGGAGGAGGGAATGGCAACCCACTCCAGTATTCTTGCCTGGAAAATCCCATGGACAGAGGAGCCTGGCGGGCTGTAGTCCATGGGGTCACAAAAGAGTCGGACACGACACAGCGACTCACACACACATGCGTAGTGGTGGGCTCTGGGGCCGGATCAAATTGATCCTGGTTCTTAAACCAGGGAGTACGCTTGCCTCTAGAACCGGGCGCCCTGCAGGCCCCCGGGTGTAGGGACAGCGTCCCAGACCTCCGCGCCTCCGTCCCAGCCGAATGCGCGAGAGCGGCGGAGATGGGGCGGGCGATACCGGTCAGGGTGGCGGGGGCGAGTTCCGGCGCCTTTCCGGGCCTCAGACTTCGCACTTATTTACAGGAGGGGTCAGAGGACCCTTGGCGGCTCTACACAGTGGGCACTGCTGGCCCGAATGCGGGGGAGAAGGATGCCACAGAGCACTGCCAGAGGGTGCGGCAGGGCTGACCGGATGTAAAGAAAAGGGGGGCGAGAGAGAAGAGGGAAAGGAGTGGGGGGCCAACAGGCGCCAACTGCGTGCGCGGCGCAAGCGCGTCCGGGGCCGGCCCCGCTGTGGGGGGAGCCGGGTCTCCAGTCTCAAGGTCCGAGCGCCGCTGCTGACTCGCAGGCCCAGCCGCGAAGGGCGAGCGGTCCCGCTCTCCCGCCGCCGCGCCCCGCGTCGCCCCACTGTTTTCCCCGCCCAGTACTCACCACTCTATTGTCCCGCTTCCCCATGGTGCCGGACTGAGAGCTCAGCGAGCCCTCAGCGGAGAGACCAGGCCAGCGCGGCTAACGAAAAGGCCCCGAAGCAGGTCCCTCGGCCAAGTCCCCACCCCATTGAGAGAGCGGCGCCTCGCGGACCCAGCGGCCGCGGTAGCCCACAGCGCCACCTGTCGCCTCGGAGGAGAGGAAGGCGCCCGCGGTCACTTGCGGTTCCCAGGGGTCGCATGGGGATTCCTGTCCTTTGCCACTCACCCAGTACAGCAGCATGGGAGAAGGAAGTGGCAACTCGCTCTAGTGTTCTTGCCTGGAGAATCCCAGGGATGGGGAAGCCTGTTTGCTGCCGTCTATGGGGTCGCGCAGAGTCGGACACGACTGAAGCGACTTAGCAGCAGCAGCAGTTCAGCAGCATGGCCCAGGCAGCTGCTTTCTGTTTGGCCTTGGATTGTTTTTCTTTCTGCCATTCCTGATGTACTGAAATCCTCATTCCAGAGGATACAATGATTATTCCAAGGCCTGTTGTGTTCCACTATTATTCCACTATGCCTGTGTGCTTGGCATAGTGCGGATGCTGGGTATAGATAAAGTGAGGGCTAGGACGGAGGTAGTCCCTCAGAATCCATCAAGTGGTGGCGGAGAAGTCAGTGTTCTCATAGATATTGCTAAAGACATTGCTTTTTAAGTTCAATCCCGTTCATCTATCGCTCATGTATCCATTTCACACTAATTTTTTAACCCCTGTGCTTGTGCTTAGTCGCTCAGTTGTGTCCTACTCTTTGTGACCCCATAGACTGCAGCCTGCCAGGCTCCTCCGTCCATGGGATTCTCCAGGCAAGAATACTGGAGTGGGCTGCCATGCCCTCCTCCAGGGGATCTTGCCGACCCAAGAATCGAACCCAGCTCTCCCGCACTGAAGGAGGATTTTTTTTTTTTTTTTTTTTTTTTTTTACCGTTTGAGCCACCAGGAAAGCCCTTTGAACACCTGCTTGGTGTAATTCTTGGAGTGACTGGAAGCTGGATACGAGCAAGACGCAAAGATGAGATTAAGACACAAGTGCTCCCTTCAAAGGGCCTGTTTATAAGCTAGTTAGGGAGACAGATAAACGTAGGGTCAACTTTACTACATGGCATGCCGTAATAATGTCAGTAAAACACTAAAACTTCAAGGGAGGTGTTCCGGGGCTTCAGAGAAGGTGCCATTACATTCATGTAGAATTAATAGATCTGGATAAACCTGGATCCATCTCAGCACAACATCATTAGACATTGAAAATCAACTTGGATCTTTTGTAGACTCTTGGAAAACGTCAAAATGGGCTTATATTCAGATATAAGAAAACTCCTTAAAACCATCTTCCCAGTTTGTCTCCCCCTCCTTCCCTTTCTTGTACTGTATCATACAACAAACGATGACAGCTCCCGTTCTCTCAGAACTTTCCCAGACTCTCAAATGCAGCCACTGGGGGTTCTGTTCCATACTGAAAGCTCATTCTCCTTAGTAACACCACTTTACTTCTTGCTGTAAATTGGGTCTCCAAGATTTCATTTCTCCTCCTCCTCCTCCCTTACCCCTGACTTAAGCTCGGGATCCTCTTAGCAAGGACAGGCTTCTCTGTCTGTCTGAGCAAGACAAAGTTTGTTTTCATGGCTTAACGATAGTCTTTTTTCATATCCCAGGAACTTTACAGATATTAACCCTGTCACAAGGATCTTTTTCTTTTCTTCAGCAAGTTTTATCGTTTCAGCTCCATGTTAGGTCCGTGATCCATTCTGAATTGTTTTTCATGGTGTAAAGTAAGGGTCAAGCTTCATTTTCTTTTACCCATATGGATAACCAGTTTCTCCGGAACCATTTGGTGGAAAGATTATCCTTTCTTCATTGAATTAACATATTAGTTTGCTAGGGCTGTTACAAATACGACTTCCTGGGGCCCATCACTGTCCCTAAAGAACTGGGAGTTGTAAACTGGGCTCACAGTCCAGAGAAAAATCAGTGGCAGGGGCCTATTGCGCTTTTAATGGACTGAGGTTCTAAGTAGCTAAACAGACACAGAGATAACTAACTAGCTTAAAGTCTTTTGTAAACCACTTTGAAAAAAATGGTCCAGCTAAACCTGGTTGTGGATGCCTGTGGTTTGTGGAAACAGGTAATTATGACTGATCTCTTAGTAAACAGCAAACCTTCCATTTCTTAATAAAGATCAAATTCCTAACTCTCTGTATCATCCCCTCTGAATATTCTGTGTAGATCCTAAAAATGTAGATGCAATTTAGGGCTTGTTAAAAAGTTAGAAGTCTTAATGAGAGCTCCCAAGGAATTCTGGAGGACTAATCTTAAAATACCTGATATTGGACACAAAGATGGGAATATAAGTACCGGACAGCGACTATAGTCCCACTTTTGCTTTGCCCGTAGCATCTCAGGAGCTGCTACATCTATCGCTCTGATCTAGTATGTAAGTCAAACAAAAATGGGCACACATTAGCAGAAATTGTCTCCCTCTTTAAAATCCTTCAGCGGTTCCAAACTCCTTTACATGGCATATTAAGCTCTTCTGGACCTCACTCCCCTCCCCCTTACAGTTTTAAATCATTGAGTCATGGCCTATCGGTGGAGTTATATGAAGTGAATTTGTGGCTTTCCACCAGTATTTTTTTCTTATTGTGGAGGATCATAAGAAAACCTGTGTGGGACACACAGTATCATTTTGTGGAATGTTTCCAGTGCATGTCTGTGTGTGTATACGTGTGTGAGTGCACACCAGCCATACTCTTCCATTATATTTCTTTCCATAGGTTATGATCCAAAAGCTTAAAAGCCACCGCTCCAGGTGCAGCCTCACCAATCTCCTGCCTTTTCCCATCTGCTATTTCATAACTGCAGGCCACTGCAGACACAAAATATTTCTCCTTGCGTGACTGACCAGCATTAACTTTTATTGTCAGTCCACTCAGGCACCATTTCTGCTTCCCAGGTGACTTGGTGGTCAAGAATCTGCCTGCCAATGCAGGAAATGTAGGTTTGATTCCTGGTCTGGGAAGATTCTCTGCAGGAGGAAATGGCAACCCACTTCAGTGTTTTTGCCTGGAAAATTCCATGGACAGAGGAGCCTGGCGGGCTACAGTCCATGGGGTTGCAGAGCTGGACAGGTCTGAGCGCACACGCACGCAGGTGCAAGCAACATTTCCAATGTGAAATATTTGTTCCTCCCCAGGTTATCAGCAGTTGGTTACACAAACCTTTTTCATAGTCTCAGTCTGGAAGTTTCAGAAAGGACTGCTCATGCTTTACTTATTTTTGGGTCTTCAGTGATTACCACAGTCGACTAGTAAGAGCTTACTAAGTATGTGTTATGGAAATTTTAAGTTCAATGAGTAGCTACTTTTTTCACATTTGAAGCCTAAAAAGGAGCCTCTTAAAAATTTGAAACATATTCGGCTAAAACTTCCAATTATGTTACCTTACTCACAAGGATTACATTTACATTTAAGCAAAAAGAAAAATAACTAGAATAATAATTCATCTCCCAGAAAGCAGGTCAAAATTGCTGTTTTTATTATTTTTATTTGCTACCAAGAGTTTTATTGTAAGAAATACAAAAGATATGACAAATATACAAACTATTGTCTCTTTTTGCCTCAATTCAGCTTGTGCATAAGTGAAAACAATGAACTGGACAATGACATTTCAACACCAGTTCTTAAAAAACAATGAATTCCATTACCTGACAATAAATACCTAAATTTGCATTCTAGCACCCAGTAAGACATCCAGTTTCCAAAGGATTCTTGATCTGTAACCCTCTGAATTTTCCGACACATTCCATCGCTTCAGTCACCACTGGTAGTTCCTCTCCAAACAAGTCTTAAGAGTAAGAGCTAGGAGACCTACCTTTGCCCTCAGCAACCCGGGTCATCATGCACCACTTACTTGAGCTCATTTGGAACAGATTGCTAGCAACGGGGGTATTTAATGTAAGTTTTGGTGGTCCTTGGATTCCATATCTCACATGACACAAATACCTACTTTTCTATTTTCCTCTTCCGGAAGGAAGAGTCTAGTTAAACTGACCTATATTTTCATCTAGCTAAAAGGAAGGAAGCAAAATCACTCAGCTCAGGGCACTAGGAGGAGGGTAATTTTACAGATTGGCTTTCTCTTTTTTTTCCTTTTCTTTCTTTTTTTTTTTTTTTTGCCTCAGGAGGGCTTTCTACGAGGTTGGCCTATAGAGTGAGACGGCTCTTTCCATTCTCCTGTCTACACCCGAGGTCATTTCTCTTTGAGGACTAAGTGACCTGGGTATGTAGGCAGGCCCCTGCTTTTGGAGAGGTGCGCTGCACCCACACCTGGGGAGAGCACAGGGCTTGTGGACCCTGTGAGGAAGGCCACCCCGGTGAGCCTGCCTGACCAGTGTGGGAACTCTCCATCTTGTGGATAGAGAGAAGAGTGGAAGTCATATCTACCACAAAGCCACCTGCCAACATTCGTGTAAAACTGTGTCCCCGGCAGTGAGTTTCTGCACTGCTTCTCTGACCTGCTGAACCCAAAGCACCGAAACAGAGCATTCTGTAGCAACATGAGCAAACGGAATGAGAGTTGTTTTGCACCTTTAAGGAACATGCACCCTTATACGTCTGTACCTGATACTAAAATAGCAGAATGAGTTTCAAGTATGAAGAAATACAGTGAAAGGACAGCCTGTAGATGGACAGAAAACAGCAGCCTGGAATGTGCTTTATATTCTTGGGTTAGTTTTTCTATTTGCACCACAGCAGAAACGGAATGCTCTGTAGAATGACTGGGTTTAAAAATCAAGATCCATACGAAGAGGCTAGAAGGCATTTGTGATTGGTGTCCTGACTGTTCTCTGTGTTCAGCACCCGGAACTTTCTCTTGAGAACTATGGCCATAGGGATGGTGGCCAAGCCTGAACAGGCATACCTAGGATGCTTAAAGCATCTCTCGTCACGTCCCTGACCCCAAAGTACAGCAGAGGAGGATGAGGGGCAGCAGATGGATAGGTCAGGAAGGGGGCAGGGAGCACTTCCGAGGGAGCGAGGAAAGGATACAAAAGCTGGTGGAGCCTCTGTTCTCCTGGGCTGGTGCACACAGCCTCAGTTAGTATCTGACATGCGCATGTGCAATCCCCACATCTCCAGAACCGTGATTTCAAACACAGAAACCAACAAGTCAGAAGCCCTAATTAAGATTTTATTCTACTTTAAAAACATCTTCTATTATAAAAATAAGTAAAAAAAAAAAAAAAAAAGCAAACAATAACTCCCTGGCTGCAACAGCCTTGCTGAAATCTAAAAGAAACTTTTAACTAGGCCCTATAGGAGTGCAGAAACACCAATACATTTTAAGGTGAAAACGTGCTTTTTTTTTTTTTTTTTTTTTAATACATCTCAGAAATGATAAGCCTATAAAATCCTCTAGTCCTACTCTGCACTCTATGGGAACCGACATTGTGCTTTTCTTAACACATACTGCTCTTCTATACAAAACACTTGCCTTGTAACCCTCAGGTCAAAACTTAAAATAGCAGACATGCAACACGCTTTTGATGTGTTAGGGACTGTTGGTGGTTAAGATCCCATTGTTGACAACGTACCCGCAGCCCTTCTTTGCTTCAGTGACCAGACTGCAGCGCTTCTCTACAAAACCACCTTGCTTGAAGCACACAACCTTGGACTTCTCCCATCTGGCACGTTCTGGAAGCCTCATGGCACAGGTTGGCAGTTCTGCTTCTACAGAAAACTCACACACTGGTCTCCTTTCAACAGGGCTACCTGTTCCCCCTACTGTACCCAACACCTACGAGGGCACAGATCTAGTTGGGGGGGGGGAGGTGCTTCTTCTCTCTGCCAGCTAAGTGGAAGCGCCAACCAGGCATCTGTCTCTACCTGCCATCTATTATGATGACCACTTGGCACAGTTTCTAACTGAAGGCCTTATTTGATGCTTTGCTATCTGCAGTTTTAATTTTTGCTGTATTTCACACCATAATATATGCATACTTGACAAGAGAACAACTACAAAGTCCTTTGCTTTAATTCCTTTACACACTTATAAAACACCTAGACACAAAAAATACTATCTCTATAGACTTAAATTCTACTAATCATGTTAAAATGCATGCAGCTTACTTGGGGGCTTAGTCTTAATTTTAATTTTCTTAGTTCCATCAAGACCATGATAATGAGCATTAAATGCAAATCCTAATGCAGTCTGCCTTCTGTTGCACTTTCACAGGCCTAGTGTGACTGAAATAAATAATATACATGAACAATAATAGAAATAATTTATGCAAATGTAGAACAACTTGGAATAAAAATTTCCCACCGTGTTAAGTGCTGATCCTAGGAGTAGCTGATGCTATTCATTCCATGTGCTAACTAACAGACTTATCACTGGTCATAGAAAAATAAAATGAATACAAAGTAAGTTAAGGAATTAAAATATTCCCGTATACATTTCTTGCAAACACAGGACCAAAATGACAAGATATACAATATACTTGGTGGGGGCAGAGGGTTCAAGGTATGTATTACTGCTGGGATCTATTTTCCTTATCCAGAGACTTCAAGGTCAAATTCAGAGTTGCTGGTGATCACACAAATATTGCTAGTTAATACATATTATTGCATTTAATAAAACTTAAGATTAGAAACTTTCAAGTAAGGGTATGAAGGGTCTCTTCAGGACTGTAACCTAAGCACTTCAATGGGTTTGGCTAGAAACCACAGAGTTAGAAATGATATAACTTGTGGCTTTACGCTTGCTGATTAGTGCTACAATCATAGTTCTTTACAGCATTATGCAGTTATGTGTCCCCTTTAAGAAAAACTACATTTGACAACCCAAACTCCTTAAATAGGGAAGGGGTTGTTTGACAAAACAATTCACATCAAAGGTTCCTCCAAACAGAAGAGTCTCCTTCCTACATAACATAATTTGCTCACATACCTTTATTTACCTGACAAAGAAAAAGGAGAAAGAAAAAGTTTGAAACTAAAGAGTTAGGAGCTTTTGCCAACCGAGGATGAAGCAGAAAATAAGTTTTCCAAACAAAACTTTTCCAGGCATATCTTTTGCCATCATATATGTAGAATGATAGAAAATAAAAAAATAAAAAAATCTTTCCTGTAATTATACATCTTCTTTTAGGAAGAAAAAAAAAAAAAAAAAAAGCAGAGCTTAGAGCTTGAGAGATGCCTGGTAGATAGCTTGATAGAGTAGCATCTCTTTATACCCGAACTTTCGGAGAATTGTGTTGTACTTATTTATGCACAGAAGACATCGTTTGCCTCTAGGGACATTTTACTTCCTAAGACTGCAGAACAGATGCCTCTGAGACAGCAGCAGGGCACACGGACCTCGGACAGTATCCTGCCGGGTCTGTACATCAACATCAGGTACGAATAGGTGAGCGGTGGGCGGGTCTCGGTCAGCCCCGCCCACTGACACTCTACGGCCAAAGGGGCGGGGCGACGGTGCAGCGCACGGGAAAGCTTTTTCGGTGGGAGGGAGGTTTTGAACAGAAGTAAATAGGGTTCGGACTGGCCCAAATGATAACAGACTGGAGGTTTGAATTCGGCCTTCCACTGAGGGACTTAAACTGGAATCTTCTTCAATGGGATTTTAAGAAGATGGACAGGCCGAAGATTTGACAGCACCTAATGAGTGTGGTATTTTGATTCAGTATAAATTACTGAGACTAGCCAGCTGGCTGCTCCGGAGAAAAGTGAAGCAGGGACTATGGAGTTTCTGCCACTCAGAAGGAACTAACGGCCTTCCGCTGGGTTCTGCTAAGGGAAGGCTGGAAAAATAATGTAATTTCCTTCCTTCTAAATTTCAGTGACACTACAGAAGAAAATGACTTCTCAAATTGACTAAAATCATCAGGTGGATAATGGTGTCTGAGCAGATCTGTGAGTTAAAACAAAAGTCTATGAAAACATATATTTTTATAACATGAAGTTGCCAAGGCACTTCACAAACGGAGACATCACTTAATGTAGATATACTCCTAAGTTATTAGCTCTTAGGCTTAAAGAAAATGTTTAAAAATTAGAATATCTTGTGAATTTACACTTGTGACTATACAAATTTGCAGGTCTTTTAGTATTTTAGGGCTCTGTTTCAGCATAGCAGATCTTTGAAAAAATAATTTGGTCTATTTAGTAGCTGATGTGTCACTTAAACAGTGTCTTCATCTGATTTTTTTAGTTAGGGTTTTTAAATTGGATGGTGTAATGGCCACCAGGGCAATGGGAAAGCAGCTGACATGGGATATACATATTGTGCCTGACGCCTCTGGAGGAGTCTTACACTCCTAACAACACTATCCTATTCACAGATGAGTGTTGCCTGTTGAGTAATAAGCCTGTCCAACTTTCTAATTTCTGGACGTGGAAATGTGAGGTAATGAGTTACCTCAAAAAATGTTTCATGAACAAATGAACAACTAGGCTTTCATCATACACTTAAATAATCAAAATGGGTGTCTTATGCATCCTCAAGAACAATGTACTTGCAGACAACTGTTCAGAACTTAGCTGACAGTTAAAATATCTAAGTTATAGAACATTGTGAGGACTATGAATCATCCTGAAAAACAAGTGCTAGGCAAAAGTTAAACATATGCAGAAAAATTAATTTAGAGGCGTCACTCAGATTCCATACCCCCCTTCAAAGTGCCACCTTGTGGAATATACTAGAATAAAACAAGAAAGGCCATCCCTTAGGACAATGTGAATTTAAAAACAGACATGTGAAAGAAAAATCACTTCCCTTTCCTAACATTTTGACTTCAAATTGCTGTGCTAGTATTTAACTAGATAGTTGGAAACAAAACTGTGTTTATTTTCAGTAGAGTCTTGTTATATTCTCAAAGGCCAGAGCACCAGTTATTAAGAAAACATAAAATATATTGATGGATGTCCATCCTTTTATCTCAATTAACTCTCAGGGAATGCTAAGAAATAGAACACATTTAAAAAGCTGGCTTGCACTTCATTTAAAAAACAAAAACAACTGAGGAAAACACTTGAAAAATCAGACCCCTCCTCTTTCTCCATTTTTTGTTGTTAACAAAGGTCAAAAGATGGATAAGGCCAAAGGAATATTTTTGGTTTATTTTCTGAAAAAGGACAAACTAGAAATGCTTGAGATATAGGTGTGTAATAAAACCAGGTTGAAAATTACATTGAGAAAAAAGTGGAAATACTATCTGCTTATGCCTTTGAGGGAGACACCACTGCCAGTTATCTGGGGACTTGCTTGGCAGGTTTATGGGAGCCTGAAGTTTTTCCACTGTAGGGAAGGAACATGTAATTATCTTCCTCATCATGTGTCTGTATGTACTGAACGCACATGATAAACGGTTTAGGTTTCACAAGTTTTCAAAAATCTTGGTGGCATAGGAAACACGTACCTTTACAAAATTTATTGTTTTTAACAACGAACATTTTCAGGCTTGCACAAGAGTAGCTTCACGTGGCTGCTTCTTCCCATGAAATGTGGAAGGAATAGGGGTGGTTTAGCTTGCTTAGCTCAACCTTTGAAATGATAACTGTTTGGAATGGCTTTTCCATAATATTTGTTTTTGACCATATCATGTTCATAGCCGCCAGGTGACTTTAAATAAAATACACATAACTTTGAAACTATCCTTCTTTGAATACCTTCATTTTCTCCAGAATTTCCTCTAGCCACTGCCTAGTATCTTCTGGTTTTTAAAAAATTTAGAAATAATCGCATCTTTATTTTTATAAACACACTATTTTATGTCTTTAAGCATTCTTTTGAATTCTATCAATATCTGGAATATATAATATTCAATTATTTCCGTTCCAAGAAATTGCACTAACACAATTAAGTAACTACAGTGGCTTATTAACTTTCAACATTATTCTTTCCTACACCTACCTATGCAACATTGGCCTGTTTTTGGAAAATGAGACACTCTCATGTGCTTATCATAAAAATTATAGTAAAGTCACTTAAAAAGAGAAGCAATTCTTTAGAGAAGAATTTTGGTATGTTTATGATATTAGGAAGCATACATGATTTAATTTCTATTAAGGAATAAGAATTGTCATTACTGACTTTTATAGGTACCCCTGTTTAAGAGAAGTAGCCATAGTTAGTTAAAAACTCAATTTAAATCCACTATTTAAGACTCAAAAGTTTGGTCATATTTAAGTTTTTTTCTCACCAGGATGGATAGTATCACATTCTAGAGTCATATCATAAATTTCTCCATTAAAAGATCTGTGCTTTATTTAAGATAGTAACATCCCATGCATTCTGAAATTTTCATTTTTACTCAAAATGAAGAGGCTGAGAATCAGGTGAATATTTTGAACTATTTTTAGTATAAGTCACCTGAGGCTAAGTGAAAAGTCAGTCATTCAAAATGTGTGTTTCCTGAGAGAAAAGCATGAGAACACAGGGGGCTAAAATGGCCTGGAGCTTCCTTCCAAAACAGGTTCTCCGCTCCTTGAGTTCCCATCCACTTCAAAGGGGGAGGCCAAGTGGGAGGCTCCAGTGCACTGGGTTCTGACAAGCTCTTGGGGATTGTGCTTTTAAGATTATAAGGGTACAGCCTTATTACCTTTGCCAGGTGAGAGCTTATGATGCTTAAATAGACTCTTTACATGTAGGTTGTTACAAGTCCACCCTGGCACAGCAGTTTCCCATGCGTGGGCCGCTAGATCGAAATACACAGAAACGATCGGGCAAATATTCTTGTCCCAATCCTAGTAAGAAATTCAAATGTGATTTCAAGTCTGTCATCCTGTTTCTTAGTGCTATAAGCGGCTTCAGTGTAACCCTGGAGCAATATGACCTTTTCAGCTAATCACTGCCTAGCTTTTGGCAAAGACGTCTGAAACCATATGTCACAGAAGAATAAGCCGCATTCAGTAAGCTTGTGTTCTGCTCTATGATTCCAAGTGCCCTAATGGCAAAGGTGCATGTGTGGGATCTGTGTCTCAGAAGTGGTGAGCCGGATGTGAGAGACAGAAAACAAAAAAGTAATCACTCAAGTGCAACAGCCACCAGGATGGAGGAGCTGGGGACAGACTCTTTAACGAGTTCACAGAGGACGAAAAGCCCTCTCACTCTGCCTCTCACAGGGTAATTTGGCAAGTATCTAAATGTTTGTGCTTGAAGTTTTCTTGATAAACGCCACCAATAAATGAATCAGGAGCATATGTTGGAAATAAAAATTGAACTTTCTACGTGTTTAAAATGCTAAAGAATGCTGAAAAATTCCAGTTTAGAACAGCTGCATTTTTCTTGAGTGAATTTATGAAAAATTTTTGCAAAAGCCAAAACCCAAGTTATGTTCACTCTAACCATGGATACTCACTGAAAAACTCCTGATGGATCAGTGCAGTGTTTTAAAATTCAATTTCCAGGCCCTTGGTCTTTATTATTTTGACCCCCAAAGGAAAGGCAGAACTCATTTATCTGTGGTCCCCCCCATTTATCTGGAGGGACCACAAGTGCATTTGCCTCGAATGTTCTGGGTCCATTATATCTCAAGCATTTACAGTGATGAAAAAACATAATCGATGCTGTCACAGGGAAGACTGGAAAAAGCATTCTTATGGCCCATCTCCTCATTCGTAGCTTGCTTTAGCAAAAATTTTCCTGCTCTTAAAGTTATTGAATTAGAACAATATTAAACAATACATATATATTAGAAAAGAATGGGTCCCGACCCAGAAATCTCTCAAAGAGAAAAGTCTCCTAATTTTTCTCTTGTTCAAGATAGTCGTATACAATATTAAGTAATGGAGAACTCAGAAAGGGCTGATTATGCATGAACAGCATATAGAACATTTCCTTCTGAGAGAAGCAACGTCCATTCTTTGAAGACCCTAATGCTAAACATGGCCTAACTGTTGCATACACGCAAAACATGAATTGGAAAGCCAAGGGAGCTAAAACTTACCAAAGGATACTTCATCTCTGTGTCTTCTGGTTACTAGAGCCAACTGAGCACTACCTACGCAGACGGCAGAGATGGCATGGGATATAAAGTACTGCAGAGAAAAACGGCAAGAGGAACGGTAAAGCTGTTCACAATGCCCAGGTCAGGCTGGCTCTGCAGGGAGCGGGGAATGTGCGTAGGGCACTAGAAGCAAGCACAGCCTGGTGGATGGAGAATAGGTAATTTTACAGAGTAAATACACATTCCTAAAAAATAGTTCAGGACGTTCCCTCAGATACTACACTGACAATATAGTCTATAACAATGCAAAACACTAAGGAACACTTTAAAGCAATCTACATCTCAGTGATGGAGAAGAACCAGTCTCCTGCTCACTGCCTAGGTAACAACAGTAAACGCCAGGAAGATTGCAGTAGGGGGAGAACACATGAGATTCTGTTAGGATCGTGGAATTGGAGCCAAAAGCCATCATCGGAATCAAACTACTGATGAAAGGTTCATTGAAGAAAGAAAGGAGGAGATGCATGAGAACAGCCTGCGTGGTCGGTCATGAACTGTGTAAGGCTAGTGGAATACATTAGACACGCTGAGGGACAGATAAAGATGTACACTTTGCAAATCAGGCAGTGCACTGCAGGAGTACAGTGTAAAAGGTGGAGGAGAACTTACATGGCATTCCTGCCTCTAGTCAGAGAACTATCCTCCCAACTCAAAAAGCAAACAGTTCCTGAAAATTCCTAAAATCAAAACCAAAACAAAGTAACAACAAAAACCAAAAAAAGAAATAAATTCCAAACCAGGAAATAAAGGCTTTCTCTACTTTTTTTTTTGACAATTTTACCTTGCTGAGGTACACTCCCTAAATCTACAGCAAGCTTATAAGGGTATTCTTTAAAAGAAACAATCAAGCATACTATACAGGTTAAAATGACAAGGAGTAAATGCAGCTTTTTGAAGAGTAAATAGAACATGTGCTTTCAGAAACAGGTTTCTTAAAAGATACTAGAATTATTTTTTCTTTTTGTTGTGTGTATAAAACTTCACCTAGATGGTGAACCCTTTACTACTAGTGAATTGACTGCTTTTGACCAGAAAAGAAATGCTAAGGACACAGGCTCAATTTTCTAATTTGAGAAGCCCATTTTGGTGGATCTCCTTTAGTCAACAGACACCTGTTATTTAGCGGTCACTTTTGAGTCTTTAAAATTTAACTCTTCTTCTTGTTTACAGAAAGTAACACTTTTTAAGAGATCAAGAATCACACACGCGCGCGCATGCACACACACTCCCTCAGAAGTACCAGATCAGGCCCCAGCAGCTACAGAGAGATCACATGTACAATCTCACTCAGCTGTGCCCAGGTTGCTCACTTCACACTGGCAGCATTCAAGATCAGAAAAAAAATGAAACGGCAGCACAATGGGTCAGCAGCTTCTCTTCTGGAATTTTTCCAGGTTCTTGAAACAAACAGACAAACAAACAAACGAATGGACATAAAGCTGCAATCACTCTTGCATTGATTTCAAAACAGTAAACGAGGTGGTTTCCTCGGAGAAGCAGAACCCATCCGGAAGACAGCAGCTAGAAGGTCTCCAGCCAGTGATCCTCAACAGCTCTGCAAGGCTTCCTCGGGGGACCCCTCAGCCACCAAGGAGGTTCTCCGGATGATCAGCTCAAGGCAGGTTAAGCGGTATTCATTTCCGAGCTGTTCTGGCTGGGCGGCAGGTGGGAATCCAGGTTTTCCTTGCGCCTCTCCAGATCGTGGAAGTATGGGTGAGACAGGGCACTGTATGCTGATATTCTTTTGGCTGGATTAAATGTCAAGCACTTCTGTGATGGAGAAAAAATAACAGTGACATAAAACTCGTCCATGTGCTTACATAGTTACGTATCTATTCACTGTCATGTATTACGAGGAGGGCTTGGCAACCCACTCCAGTATTCCTGACTGGAGAACCCCATGGACAGAGGAGTCTGGCAGGCTACAGGCCCCAGCGTCTCAGAGGGTTGGGCACAACTGAAGCAACCTAGCATGCATAATGAGAATGCATATCTACTTTCAGGGACACTAAATACGACGACGTAGAGAGCACTCATCTTACGTTGTTGTGGAGTTGATAAGTTGTGTCCGACTCTGCGACCCATGGACTGTAGCACACCAGGCTTCCCTGTCCTTCACTATCTCCTGGAGCTTGCTCAGATTCATGTCCATTGAGTCGGTGATGCTATCCAACCATTTCATCCTCTGCTGCCCTCTTCTCCTTTTGCTTCAAAAGGCAACACCTTTTGGGTTGCTTGTGGACTGTTAGCTACCCAGATTTCTTTCCAACTCAATCATATTATTATTACAGCATGTGGTCGTGGTGGTGTAGTTGCTAAGTCCTGTGTGACTCTGTGTGACTGTAGCCCGCCAAGATCCTCAGCCCATGGGATTTCCTGGGAAGGATACTGGAGTGGGTTGCCATTCCCTTCTCCAGGGGATCTTCTCAACCCAGGGATGGGGATCTTCCTGAACCAGGGATTGAACCCAGGTCTCCTGCTTGGCAGCCAGATTCTTTACCACTGAGCCACCTGGGAAGCCCTTATTACAGTATACATATAACCTAAGTTAGGGAAGTGATTTTTCTGATGCTAGCAAACTTGGTGCCATCGTCAGTCTTCACCCTGACTTTTCACTCTGCTCAAGTTTTATCCATGAGCGGGAAATGGAAAGGGGTTGCCTTGTTCAGGTGTAAGGCTAATTACTGAACACAGGGCCAGTGGAGGGGGCAACACGTAAGGGCTGAACCTAGACCCTGATTATCCCGATCCACTAGCAAGTCATGTACCCCACCCTAGGGCTGTGCTTTCCTTCTAATTCATGTCAAGGTGCCATAGGGGCTAGCAGTGGCCGTACAGGGAGACCATTACATTCAAGTCACTAAACCCTATTTCAGGCTGCTGACCAAGTGCAGGTAGAAGGTGAAAGGAGGAAAGCAGCTATCTGTCTTCCTAAGCTGCTAGTACACAATCAATTAGTTATTAACATTCCTCTAATTTCAGTTCCATTTGCACTCCAACCCCAGGCAATCCTGTTCTTCAGATCCTCCTCCTCTCCTTCTAGCAACTCCTCCAGCATGCCCAGCAGGTGGTCAGCACTAACTAGCGATGAGTAACACCCCACCTGTCCACACCACCGCCCCAGGAGCTCCCAGGAGCAGAGAAGCTATGCCAGCTCCTCCATCCTTGTGGCAGTGTCCGCTGAAGTGGGCTGGGGTCTGAAATGCCTCTCAATATCAGTCTTCCACGTCAGTGGTCCTCAACCTTTTTGGCACCAGGGACTGGTTTCGTGGAAGACAGTTTTTCCATGGACGGGGGTGGGGTGGGATGGTTTGGGGACAATTCAAGGGAATTACATTTATGGTGCACTTTATTTTTAATCTTGGAGAAGGAAATGGCAATCCACTCCAGCACTCTTGCCTGGAAAATCCCATGGATGGAGGAGCCTGATAGGCTACAGTCCATGGGGTCACAAAGAGTTGGACATGACTGAGTGACTTCAGTTTCACTTTATTTTTAATCTAATGCTACCATTGACCTGACAGCAGGTACTGGTCCGTGGCCCAGAGGCTGGGGACCCCTGCTGTATGTAATCTAGCTTTAACATCATCACAATTATGTAGACCTCTTCCATTTAATCTGAGCCCTTGAGTCTTTCACAGTCATGATTGGATTAGCGACTCCTAAAACTCTGCTGAATACAACTGACCTAGAAAAGTACAAACAGAAAATTCTACACTTAACGTCAAGCGAATTTTTGGGTCCCCCAAAATCTTATTTATCCTGAGCTCCCTACCAGTCCATGGATGCCAACCTGTCTTCTGAAAATTAGGTCCAAACAACAAGCAGAGGAAGGAGCTTGTTCTACTGTCTCTAATAGCAATAAACATCTTGAGAAAAGCTTTACAAGGGCTGAATTCTCAAAGGACAGGAAAGCAGGGGCAAAATTCTTGAGCCGGAGTTCTCTCTTCCCAGAGTCCAAGAAGGAGAAAATTACGTAGTGGCACTAGAAAAGGAAGTTGCTAGTTTAATTCCCAGGACATAGGAAAGAAGGAAAAAAAAAGTTGTGGAAATATGTCCAAGATAGAGACATCCCTAGAGGATCATCTGGGAGGAAGCCCTGTTCCCACACGACACTGATGGCTTAGAGCTGGGAGCGTGGCAGAGAGGAGAAATCCTTAGCCTACAGCGGGGCCTGTGTGTGAGAATCTCAAGCTGGAGGTTGTAACACACTTTATCCTACAGAAATATTGTTAGAAAAAGTGCTTGAGTCTTGTTATTGCTCTACTTCAACAGAGCAACTGGCTATTTTGAGAATTAATTTCAAACTCTTGCGTAATAGTGTTGTTTCTGCAAAAAAACATAATTTGCTTGCCAAATAATTGACTTAAAACGAGATTTTGGAATTGCTACTTGACTACTACAGTGGATCTGGATCATTTTCCAACACAAATTTCCTTTCTTTCCTTCTCTGCCTCCATTGGGGGAGTGTTTGTTCTATTAAAGTTGGCCTTGGCCGTGTAATTTTCATCAGTGAATGGAACACGGACAGAAATAGCAGGGTACCTTTGCCAAGCCTACCTAGGCCGTTAGGGGCATTGTATGTTTCTGCTTGCCCTTCTGGGAGGACCCACCTTCCTCCTATGATGAGAAAAACACGCCCCAGGGAGCCAAAGTCCCTTTGGTCTGGGTCCCAGAATGCGACACGTGGGGAAGACCAGCACTTGACCCACTGGCTGAAGAAGAGTTGTTTCAGATGATTCACAGAGCTGTCTCTGCCAGTGTGCAGACCCACGAGCAAGAGACAAAGGCTGACTGCTGATTGCTAGTGAGATATTTATTTTGGTTGTTTGTTACGCAGCAGAAGCAGACGAATACAAGTATCAAAAGAAAAAAAAGAAAAAAAAGTACTACCTCAGGCTCTGAAAGCAGTTAGATAGCAAGAACTCCAAAACTTCTTTTCTACAAGAGCATCATGTCTGGAGGACGTACCCAGCCTCCAAAGTTAATCACGATGAACGGGACAAAACTTGTAAAGATATATAGGTTTGGGTTGCTAAAAATAATTCTCCCCCTGAACTGTCTTGTTACTGCAGACTACTTTCCTTATAGATTTACATAAGAGTATTTACAAATGTTGATGTATATATCCATACACATATGACTGAAGCATTGTATAAAGTCGACTTCTTTTCAGATACAAATGGAAAAGCGTTAAACTTTAAAATGTTAATTGTCAACAATTTTCCTTTCCCTTGCCCTCCTCAGTAAAACATTTTCAATAGAGGAACAGTACTCTGAGGGTGGCAGGGGCCTCTCTCGTACTGAATGGGCTGCTTTCTCAGCTTTACAGTTCTGGCTCTGTCCCTCTAAGATGAAACGGTGAGGGCTTTTAGATAGTTCTGAGGTTTAAGGTCTTGGACTGTCCTTTCCCTGAATATCTGTGCATATTATGCTTCACGCTTAACCCTCAACTGGTCACCATGTTACTGGCTCTGCTTTTTAAATTTTTAAAAATCGACTGCTGGCTGTGCTGGGTCTTTGCTGCCGCATGCGGGCGTTCTCCAGCTGCAGTGCACAGGCTTCTCATTGCGGTGACCTCTCCTGTTGTGGAGCACGGGCCCTAAGGCATGCAGGCTTCCATAGTCGTGGCACACAGGCTTAGTTGCTCTGTGGCTGAGGGATCTTTCCAGACTAGGGATCGAACCTGCGTCCCCCTGAATTGATGGCTAGATTCTTAACCACTGGACCACCAGGGGAGTCTGAGCCCTGCTTTTTATTCCTCTCCTCTGCTCTTCTGATCTCTGCTGCCACTCCTTATCTACCGACTTCCTTCTCTCTTTGGTAGGTTTCTTTGCTCCTTTTTCATCTCCTGCTACTTCTTCAGATTAGCACGTGTAGTCTGACTTTGAAAGCCACCACCGCTATCAGGGGACCTTGAATGAACACATGGGATTGTCTGTTATCTTTAAATTTTAAGTTCTTCTTGGTGATTCCTACTGATGTTGGGGCCAGGAAATCTTTGGGGCTGTCTTTGGATGTTCCAGTAGCTGAAACAGTGGGTTACTTTAAAGTTGTTCATCATTGTGACTCTCTACCCAGAACCCTCTACTAAGAGAAACATTTCATTCAAAGTTCCTGCTGAAAAGGAAAGCCTATGGTGGCTGTATTTTATATCAGGTAGTCCTCACCCTCTCCCAGCATAGCTGATTGGGCTAGGAGTGAAGCTTGGCCTTAGGTACCAACCCATACCATGGTTTGGCAGCAAAAGGGTGAGGTGTGCCAGCCAGATTCCTCTCTGTAAGAATCCGATGGAGGAAACAGAGGCAGGAAAATTGCTCGCAGAGGGACTGGAGAGGAAAGGATCCGTGAATTAGTGAGTTCTGGTAGTCAAGGGACCAGCTGATGTTAAGGGGAACAGACAGCAGGACTGAAAAGAAGCAACGAGGTGGAGTGAAGGGCAGGGAAAAGCAGAATTGGTAAGAGAAGGCGATGCACAGAACAGTGACATACTCTGGATGGCTCTCCATCTGCAGCCACCAGAAGCGATCCACCAAATCTCCTTTTCTTAAGGTAGTGCAAATACATGCTTGGTTGCATTCTGGGTTAAAGAACGATTCCCCAAATAATAATTACGTAAGATTAGAATCACACCCCCTCTCCCCACCAAATGAGCTGTGAAATGTAAGAGAAATCAAGGAAGAAATTTCCTCGATAGCATGTAAACCACTGGGTATGTATGCGGTATACAGTGAGCCCTTGTCTAGGTGAATGTTCTCCTCTCTAATTAACCTATCTCAAAGGATGCGGGCCAGGTCCTCAGTGAGTGTCTTACAAACAGCAGGGAGGGAATAGGGCAGTGGAGGGAACTTTTGCCTAACCATCAAATGAGCCACCATGAGGTGAAGATGGAGTTAGGGCTTTCACTGGGAAAAATCCATGGTTCTGCAAACGGGCCAGTCAATGGCTGTGTCCATACAGAGCTGAAGCATAACATTTCTCCTCGGACTTATAGACTCTTAGGTCTGTATCTAAAATTTGTAATACGCTGACAGAATGGGAGCACTGGCTCCTCTGAGTCTAGGAGCACTTTCTTGGCTAGATATCAAAGGTTGTTCATTTGGCTGGTAAAGAATACACTCATTACTACTCATTGGGTTCCAGACAGCAGGAGTAGTCCAGGGGGTACATTGCCCTGGTCTCCAAGTACAGGGAATTATGTACAAAGCCAAGTACATGAGTTTGAGTCTCAAACAGGGCATAGACCTTTGTTTTTGGTGAGGTATTTTATATGGCAGGGCACGTTCAATACTTCTTAAATAAATCAGTAACTGGAAGGAGTCTTGCTATTTGGTTCCTTTGGAAAAACATCTTCCTAAAGATGTGCCTGTTTTAAGAAAAGACACATTTAGAATGCCAAACAAGCTGCTTAAAGTAGCAGGAAAGTGTAAACAAGGAAACATAATATTTATTTCTACTGAAGCATATGTTTAGACGAATCCAGAGGATTCTAAGGCTGCATTCAAAAGAACATTAAAAAATGGCAGAATGAAAGGGTGTGAATCAGACTCTTTCCCTTTCTATAGGACCTGAAGACACTGCAGAATCCAAAGTCACTAGCTGCCATGGAGGTGGAAATGAAAGCTGCAGAGAGATTTCAGCTCTGTCCTGTGAGGCTGCGGCATGTGAGGCTGAACTGATGCTGTGGCCAGCGCCCAGGGCGGACATAGGACTTCTCAATAGCAGTAACAATTCATTGCGTATCAATGCAATATCAACGTGTATCAATATCAATGCATTACCCATTATCATCATAAGAGGGAAGTAACGTCATTAATCTAAAATGTGTAGGCAATGCATCACCAGCACACTAAAAATATTAGCTGACGAGTTCTATTCATGAGCGCAGAGAAGACCAACTCTGCATCGTGTGAACTTACCAGAAGCAGGTCTTTGCCTTGTTCATCAATGTCTGTTACAAACTTCTCAATTGGTTGAGGGGATTTTGAGTGAAAAGCCTGCCTGGGTAGGGCAACATCTCTAGGCCAGTCCTCTTCTCCCGGGAGTCCAATTACGCTACAAAAGAACCACAGGTGAATGGAAGCATGAGCTACTGTGCTGAAGCGATTTTTCTACCAATTCCAGAAGGAGGTGAAGCCTAAGGGAGGGACCCGGGGAACACAGAGCCCAGGAGTCCCCCACTTGTGTGACCGGCAGGGCTCTTCTCTGTGCTAGTGCAGTATGGTGACCCTGGGGGGAGGGCAATCTCACAGGAGAATTATAAAGGCCACTGGGGAGAGAGACGCAATCACTCTGGCAGCAGCTGTGAGATGTAAGAGATCACGCAGAAATGGAAACTTACCAATAAGCCCTGAAACACTGCCGGACCAGGATCTAAATACTCAAAGGAGACCCGCATAGACGCATCATGTTTTCCCTTATGCCCCAGACGGCTTTTTGTGTCCTGATCAAACACTCCTGTGTTGACACACTTTTAGGATGCTCATCTAACATGATGTGTTGACACGTAAACCTGGTTGCATTTTGGGTTAAAGAATGAGTCCCCAAACAGAAATTACATAGATTAGAGTCAGACCTCCCAAATGAGGCTAAAAGGTATGTTAGTTCTGTGTAACACAAACACTATTTTATCATTTAATATCAAATTTAACTTATTTATTACATATTACATATTACAAATTTAACTTATTTACATATTTTATAGAATTACTTTTTGGTATTGCAAAGTGAGCAAACAATCCATTAAAAACCCTGTTATCTTCTGTCTCCTCTGAGACCCATCCTAGGATCAGAGATGCAGAGAAAGAACTGAGCAATGTAAAAGCAGCACAAGCTTTGGAAACAGGCAGAACTGGGTTCACATCCTGAACTTGCCTTATCGGTAGGTAAGAACAAGTTATTTAACTTCTGTGAGTCTCAGTGAGTCTTTATTTATATGACAAGGGTAATAATCTGTGGTGTTAAGGATCAGCAATGATTTCTGTAAAATGCACAGCACAGTGCCTGGCCCACAGGATCTGTCAACATCAATATCAATGTACTGCGTATCAATGCATATCAATATCAATGCACTACCCATTAGTATCATAAGAGGGAAATAACATTATTAATCTAAAATGTGCAGGCAATGCGTCACCAACACACTGAAAATATCAACTGATGAGTTCTATGGGTGTGTGACTTAAGGTTCTTCAGAACTATTAGTAGGTCTGTGGCCTTATACAACTTATACATTATATAGATGTTCCTTACAACTTATATACAGGTAGTAAGTAGGGTTGAACAAGGAAATTCAGGGGAAGCAAGAACTTATATCTCATATAGACTCTGATTAATTCTGAACCCTGGTTGGTGCAGTGGTAAAGAATCTGCCTGCCAATGGCAGGAGACGCAAGAGATGCAATTC
Organism: Bos indicus; assembly: GCF_029378745.1. NCBI lineage: Eukaryota > Metazoa > Chordata > Mammalia > Artiodactyla > Bovidae > Bos > Bos indicus. The sequence goes on from NC_091763.1 coordinate 10,306,782, forward strand.
AATCCCTGGGTTGGGAAGATCCCCTGGAGAAAGAAATGGCAACCCGCTCCAGTATTCTTCCCTGGGAAATCTCATGGACAGAGGAGCCTGGTGGGCTATAGTCCACGGGGTCACAAAGAGTCGGATACAACCTAGCGACTAAACAACAACCACAAGAAAAATTAAAATTTAGTGGACAGAATATATGGCTATTGAAATACTGAGCAAACTTTCTGACTACAGTTAGAAATGGTGCTACCCTGCATTATAGTCTTCTTGGCCAGTACTTGCTGGGCCTGAGAGGCCGGGGTGGTGGTGTGGTTGGGGAGTTCTCCTGAATGGGTCTCCAGGGTGTAGGAACAGGTAGTGGTAAATTCCACAAGATTTCTGCAGGACTTTGTTCCCCTTCTCTTACCTCGACAGAGCCCAGGCCACAGGTCTCACCTGGGAAGAGCAGACGCCTGCCACAGGGTGCCTGGTGAAAGTCACTGTTACCCCACCCGTGTCAGACATGCAGGGAGAGCCAGGTTACTGAGGCAGAGAGAGAGACTCACACAGTTACTGAAACAGATGAAGGTAAATGACAACTTGAGCAACAAACAAATTTAATAGCAAGATCCAGAATAAGAATAAAAAGAAGACAGCGAGAACGTTACCATTAATTATTTTAAAAAAATGTGTGTGTGTTTGGATAGAATGGGACAGGCAGAGGAAGAACAGAAGAATGTTTACTAAATGACTTTAAAACATTGCCTTTCTTTCATTTTTGGCTTTTTGGCCATTTTTATATCAATATTTTTGTGTACTGTTACCAGTTACCTAGAAATCAATTCTAACAACTCTTAGTACAAATTGAAAATCTTTTTTTATGTGCAGTTTTGAATATATTTATGTCGAGTTAAATCTGGCAATGTTGGCAGCTGAATGCCAAAAGTTCTCAGAAAAACAGTGTCCCTACATGTATATAAATAACTTTTAAAAGTGTTTTAAAATCTACCACATCCTGAGACATATAGTTTAGATATATTATTATTTTCATTATATAGGCGGGGAAACTTAAGATGGGGAATAAAATGAATGGTTAAAGCCACACAGAGAGAGTTCAGCCCAGAGGCTGGATAGAACTTACTCCAAATTCAGTATTTTATTTCCATTTTACTATGACTCTGCTCTTAAAAATGCTCTAGAATGTCACAGATTAAAAGCACTCAGTTTCACTTTCAAAGTACTTGCTGTCCTTTGAAAGTATAAATCTTCCTAAACACAGAAAGGTTTTCCCCCTTAAGAGAATGTGAATATGGCTTCCCTTTCAAATATATTCACTTTAATATCTATTATGAACTTTTATGGTCCATACATGAGTGTTGTGAAATTCTAAGAGGTCCATTCAAAAGGGCTTGCATGGAATTTCAGGATTTGGATCAAGCTGAATATAAGGCTTAAAAGTTGACATTTGTATTGGAAAGACTGACAGAGCAGGTTGTAACCTGCAAAAGTGAAAGTCACTCAGTTGGTCCCAACTCCTTGCGACCCCATGGACTATACAGCCCATGGAACTCTCCAGGCCAGAATACTGGAGTGAGGAGCCTTTCCCTTCTCCAGGGGATCTTTCCAACCAGGTCTCCCTCATTGCAGGTGGATCCTTTACCGGCCGAGCCACCAGGCAAGCCCACAAAACCTATAAATGGCATGAACGGCTGGGACAGAAATGACTTTTCAAGTGCTTCCAAGGGCCGCTAGGGTGCAGCACTGCCCTTTCTCTACGCCGAAGTGAAGAAAGCCTTCGGAGGAAACTGAACAGCATGACCCGACACAAGGCCAGAAGTCAAGAAGGAAAACCTAAAGGCACAAAACGTAGCGCGCGTCACGGCTTCTTTTCTGCGGACAACCTAGATCTCAGGCCCTGGCCAGAAGTGGAACTGGCTTCCCTTGGAAGCAAGTCAAGTGTGTTTGTCAGAGGTTCCTTCTGGTCCGTCTCATGGGCTTCAAGCACTCGGGGCACCAGCAGTAAGAAGGGCGCTGGAGGCAGGCAGAACACCCAAATGGGGTCAGCTAGGAAAAGCAGGTGAAGGACTTCGGTGTCTGGCAAGCTGGCTTCAGTCAAGAGTGTTCTTGCTTTTAACAAGAGGGTCACGGGTAGGCCTGACTCTCACGGTTCCCTCTTCACGATCACATGCACACAAAACATACTCAACAGGGACAGGCAAGAACAGATGGGAGTTCATCCCTGAATGACCGGAGAAGCGGACACCCAGAAGCAGAGTCACGTACAAGTTTGGTCCTGAGCTGGTCCCTCTGACAGAGTGGACGGTAGCAGCGGCAGGAGCAGTCACTGTGGTACCTGTCCTAGACCTGGGAAGCCCCCAGACAGTAAAAGGTGCACATGTGTTTTTCAGGCCTGAAAGCCACTGGGTCTGACACTCAGCAGTGATGTTGGCGCTCACAGAAGCCTGCTGCAGCTGCTTCTAGTCGCCAAAAGAACAAACTCAGGTTCCCGTTTTATCCCAACTGTCTTCAGCAGCTATGCATGAGAAGACAGTGTTAAAATATAATGTTTTTCTTTAGGGGGACTTTTCATCAGTTTTACAGCCTGAATATCATAATAATCATGGGGATTCCTATCAAATGGTACAGACCAATGTACCATTTTTGGCTCTAGAACTCCCATTTCTTTTCTTGCCACTCCAATCCTGATGGAGCTTGGCAAAGGATGCCCTATTGCATGCTCTGTGAGAAGAAAAGCCTCTTCTTCACATTCTGGACACACCGAAGCATCCACAGCCTCACATGCACAAACACGCAAACACTTCACGCACTCTGAAAATCATCAAGGAGCTACGTCACAGACGACTGGAACCAAGGAATTCGAGCACAAGGAAGGACCTCTAAGTCACTTCTCAGGCGAAGAACAAAAAGATGAAGCAACTAATGATGAATTACAGGAAGAGCTGGCATTCTTACAAGCGCTTATTATGTGACACGGGGCACCAGGTGAGTCCTCTACACAGTGTTCAGAGTGACCTTCTCAAGGCTGCATAGCTCTTTAGCCACAGACAGAGGGATGGAACCTAGGATTCTCATTTCCTTTTTCAGTGTTCCAAAGAGAAGTCAATTGAGTAGCAGACCATCCTTTGCCCAGGAACACAAAACCAAACAATGCAAAGCCAACCTGGCTGATTACAGGATGTTCAATGGGGACATGAAGCCCAGTGAATAAGGATGGGTTACCAGGCCACTGAGCACCCCGCCCTCTGATGGTGGAAGCATCTGAAAAGACCCCAAGCAGACAACACAACAGAACTAAAGAACGGGAGCTCAGCCAAGCAAAGGGGAGCTGCCAAAGGAGCCACACGAGCAACACACAGGCTTCCAGGGCAGAGCAGTCAGGCCACACGTCGTGACGGGCTCTGCACGAAACGGCACGTCTACCACATCCCCACTCACCACACAAATAGTAACACTGTCTGCAGCAGCAGCTTGGGGTAGGAGAGACAAGAGATAAACGTGTTATATGAACGTCAGAGGAAGGTCAACGTAAATGTTCTAATGCTACAGACACGGATGTAAAATCACAGGTACTACTTACTCCAAGATTTTTCCTAGTTGGTCGACATCTGAACTTCCACGAAAAAGCGGCCTGAAAGAAAGACACACATTAAACAAGGAATTTTCTCCAGTTACATTTCAGTCCAGTTTGTCCTGATGATTATTTAACAGAAATCAACATATTCTTTGGGTGGGGAATAAGTAACCTTTCGTAAATGAAGGTTTTTCTTGCATTCTCCTTACGGTAAGGATTGCTCCGGAATATCCGGTGGTGCCTTACTCCCATGCTGGGTATCCTTTTCTCTTTTTAATTTTTTACTTGTTTATTTTTAGTCTTGGTTGTGCTGGGTCTTTGTTAATGCGTGTGGGCTTTCTCTAGCTGTGGTGAGCAGGGGCCGCTCTCTAGTTGCGGTGCTCAGGCTTCTCTTGTTGTGGAGCACGGGCTCTAGGCCGAGGGGGCTTCAGTACTTGAAGCACGTGGGCTCCGCAGCTGCAGTGCACAGGCTTAGCTGCTCTGTGGCATGTGGGAGCTTCCCGGACTAGGGATTGAATGCATATCCCCTGGCTTGGCAGGTGGATTCTTAACCACTGGGCCACCAGGAAACCCCATCCTGAGTATCCTAGTCTTAGTCACTGTAACAACACTGCCACCATCATATACAGGCCCTGGCTTCAAAGTCCTGTCTAACTTTGGGATCGGATGGAACCCATCACTATCTTAGTCTCAAAGCAGAGGTATGTGGAATTCTTTGAAATTATTTGGGTCAGATCCTTCTCAGAGCACCCTTCCTTTTCCTGTAACTGAAGTATGCTGCTGCTGCTAAGTCGCTTCAGTCGTGTCCGACTCTGTGTGACCCCATAGGCGGTAGCCCACCAGGCTCCCCCGTCCCTGGGATTCTCCAAGCAAGAACACTGGAGTGGGTTGCAATTTCCTTCTCCAATGCATGAAAGTGACAAGTGAAAGTGAAGTTGCTCAGTCGTGTCCGACTATTCGCGACCCCATGGACTGCAGCCTACCAGGCTCCTCCATCCATGGGATTTTCCAGGCAAGAGTACTGGAGTGGGGTGCCATTGCCTTCTCCGAACTGAAGTATAGTTGATTTATAATATTAGTTTCAAGCATACAGCAAAGTTTTCCAACTCTCTCTCTCTCTATATATATACATGTATGAACGTATATATATGTGCATGTGTGCATGCTCAGTCGCTTCAGTCATGCCTGACCTTCTGTGACCCCAAGGACTGTAGCCCTCCAGGCTCATCTGTCCATAGGATTCTCCAGGTAAAAATACTGGAGTGGGTTGCCATTTCCTTCTCCAGGGGATCTTCCCAACCCAGGGATTGAACCCGGGTCTCCTGCATTGCAGGCAGATTCTTTTTTTAAATTTCATTTATTTAATTGGAGGATAACTTCTTGACAACATTGTGATGGTTTTTGCCATACACCGACATGAATCACACTTGGGTGCACATGTGTCCCCCCATCCTGAACCCCTCTCCCACTTCCATTCCCTACTCCATCCCTCTGGGTTGTCCCAGAGCACCGGCTTTGAGTGCCCTGCTTCATGGATCAAACTTGCACTGGTCATCTATTTCACATATGGTAATATACACGTTTCAATGCTATTCTCTCAAATCATCCCACCCTTGCCTTCTCCCACAGAGTCCAAAAGTCTGTTCTTTACATCTGTGTCTCTTTTGCTGTCTTGCATATAGGATTGATGTTACTGTTTTCCTAAATTCCATATATATGCATTAATATACTGTATTGGTGTTTCTTTTTCTGACTTACTTCACTCAGTTTAATAGGCTCCAGTTTCATCCACCTCATTAGAATTGACTCAAATACATTCTTTTTTATAGCTGAGTGATATTCCATTGTGTATATGTACCACAACATCCTTATCCATTTGTCTGCCGATGGACATCTAGGTTGCTTCCACGTCCTATTGTAAACAGTGTGCAGGTGGGTTCTTTCTCGCTGAGCAACTGGGGAAGCCCAGCATGTATATAAACATATTTTAAAATTATTTTCCATTATAGGTTATTACAAGACATTGACTATAGTTCCCTGTGGTATACAGTAGGTCCACATCTCTTTTATGTATAGTCGCTTGTATCTGCTAAACGCATACTCCTGATGTATCCCTTCCTCCTCACTTTTCCCTTTGGTAACTGTAAGTTAGTTTTCTGGTGGAGCGCCTTTCCTTAATATCACTCTGCTATCACAGTACTTCTTCATGGGTCTCTCTCCTTCCACTTGTCTGGAATGCTGCAGTGAGCTACCTATGGGGCTGTTTTTTCTGATTATACCACATCCCTTTCTCCCAGTTTTATGACAGCTAACTATGACAAGTTCAAAATCCTAACTCTGGACTTCAGAGGCAATCGTGAACACGCAAGCCTTATTATCTACACCGAGCATTTAACTGACAACTTACCTGGGGGCAAGTGAACTCACTTGGGGACATTTCTGGCACTTTCTTAAGCAGAGAGCAGGGAGTTTTCTAGGTTTGTCCCCTAACCTTTGACCTAGCGCTTTACCTGAACCGGTGTCCAGTTAATACATATCTTATTTTACATATCCCATGGTACACACGTAAAAGTTCCCTAACTCCTGGTTCAATGAATGACACCAAAAGGTATTTTTCAACAGCCATGTGTTTTTAAAAATACGTGCTGCCTATTATCAGAGATATTTTAAAAATATTACATATCAATTATAAGGCCTTAAACTGGACCTCTTAAATATTTTTACAGACAATAAATTAACTTGCTATATAAGCTATATATGGAGACCCCTGCAAACTCACTGCAGTTTAGTAGCTAGAAGACACCTTAAAATTCCTCAACCATCTTTTCCATCCAGGCCATTGTTCTTGAAAATCATTCTTTTCATTTGTTTTATTTTTAGCCACACCACAACTTGCGGGATCTTAATTCCCAGACCAGGGATCAAACCGGTGGCCCCTTCTGTGGACATGTGGAGTCCTAACCACTGGGCACTAGGGAATTCTCAAAAATGGTTATTTTCAAATGCAGTGGAAGATAATTTATTTGTGACGTCATGGGTTAGATAGTGTTCGCTCCCCTCCGACGCCCAATTCATGGTGAAGCTCAACCCCAGTGCCTCAGAATGAGACTGTATTTAGGTATAGTCTTTAAAGTGTCACTCAGTTGTGTCTGACTCTTTGTGAGGACAGTGGCCTGCCAAGCTCCTCTGTCCATGGAGCTTTCCAGGTAAGAATACTGCAGTAGGTTGCCATTCCTTCTCCAGGGGATCTTCCTGACCCAGGCATTGAACCCGGGTCTCCTGCACTGCAGGGGATTCTTCACCATCTGAGCCACCAGGGAAGTCCAATTTAAAGTGATAGGTAAGTTCAAATGAGGTCACAAGGATGGGCTCCAATCCGGCCTGAGTGGAGTCCTTCTGAGATGAGGAATCCAGAGGCACACGTGCCCACAGAGAAGTGATAACATGAGCACACAGCAGAAGGTGAGCCAAGGAGAGCGCTCGCAGAGAAACCCAACTGTCTGACACCTTGATCCTGGGCTTTCAGCCTCCAGAACTGTCAGAAAACAAACTTCTGTCGTCGAAGCCATGCAAGTCTTCAGCATTTTGTTGCAGCAACCCTAGCGAACTAACACAGACACCACTAACGCAGCCAAATTAGTAAAGAATTTTGGAGTTGGCGGGATTCCCTGGTCGCCCAGTGATTGAGATGCCATGCTCCCAGGGCAGTGGGCCTGGGTTCGATCCCTAGTTAGGGAATTAGATCCCACACGACGCAACAAAGAGTTTGCTTCCCGCAACTAAAAACTGCGACTAAGACCTGGCACTGCCAAATAAATAAACATTAAAGAAGTTATGGGTTGGGTTCTAAAAGACATCCAGAGAGGTCTTACAAGACAGCAAGGTGAGAAGTGAAAGTTTCTGAAAAGCTCAATAATGGACTCTTAACAGCTATGATTTATACAGTACTGGTGTCGTATCTGACATAGTGCCATGGGCTGCCCTAACATCATCTCATTTAATTCTCACAAAAACTTTAGGAGCAAGACAGTATTACTATCATCCCTATTTTCTGATGAGGAAACTGAGGACTGGAGAAGTTTCATGACTTACCTAAGCACTTATAACAAATTGCAGACTTAAAATTTTAAACCAGGTCTGCTCTGCCCCAAAGCCCGGATGCTTCATTACTACGTTGTAATATTTTGATTTTGGTTACTTATGTTCTCTGCAATCACAGACAGTCACTTTAGCTGAGCCTCTGGGGTGAAGCAGCTCAGGGGCCCCTGACGAGCACTTTGTAGAGAACCTGATGTCTTGTAAATGAGTGCCTATGGATTTTTATAAAAGATTATTTGTTTGTTTATTAATGGCTGTTTTGGGTCTTCGCTGCTGCACATTGGCTTTCTCTACTTGCAGTGCTAGGGCTTCTCACTGTGGGGGCTTCTCTTGTGGAGCTCGGGTTCTAGGGCACGTGGACTCACGCAGTAGCTGGGGGCTTCTCACTGTGCGGGCTTCTCTTGTTGCGGAGCTTGGGCTCTAGGGCACGTGGACTCATGCAGTACTTGTGGTGTGAGGGTTTAGTTGCCCCTTGGCATGTGGAATCGTCCTGGACCAGGGATTGAACCCATGTCCCCTGCGTTGGCAGGTGGATTCTTAACCACTAGACTACCAGGGAAGTCTGTCTATGGGATTCTTACATTGCTTTGCAAGCGTCCAACTACCTTTAAATTCTTGCTCTACCTGAACAAGGAACAAAGCAATTCACCAGATCAAGGCTTTCTATCCTCTTCATAAAAACGTACTGATCGATGGCCCTTCTAGATCTTTAAATTCTTCCTATAGCCCAATCTTTTATAGCTGTTTAGCTCACACATCTTCGTGGATACATCACCTTTTAATTCTTTGGAAAGCACAGAACTCAAGTCACACAGAATCAACAGGTCTCTTTCTTTTCACACTCACCTATTTCCTTAATATTAAAAGTATAAACATATAAAGCTAAGTATGGCTGGCACTAGGTTTGGGAACAGGAACAAAAGTCCCCTCCTTGTTAAGCAAGTATCTGAGATGGCTGGAGAGGTGAGAGTGCCAGGTCAGCAAGCTCAGAGGCACCGGGAGCATCAATCTAATCTGCTGAGCTGGTTAAGTTGCTATGTCAACATGCCAAGCCCCTCACCCTTCATGAAAAAGACTGGTACCCACAAGCATGAGTGAGATTACTTGTGAGGATTATGGAGCAGTTTAAAATAAGTATGTTGGCATAGCTATTGGGAAACAAACAAAGCAGATTAACTTGAACGGATGTTTCCAGGCAAAGGCGTAAGAACGTCTGCTTCGTAGAGGTGGGTTCCGAGACCTCAGCCTGAAGCTCGGCTGTAACGGTAGTGGCTCTTGTCCTTACTGTTTTGGTTCTTAGCTCGCCTCTTGTTTTTGTCCCTTGGCAATATTCTAACTTTTTTTTTTTTGCTGGTTCCACTATGTACTTGAGCTCGCTCTATCTTATCTTACATTTGCTACGTGTTTTAACAGAGGACTTTCAAGGCAGGTCGTCTACCATATTGTAAGAACTTGTAGTCTTATCTCTATTGGTTGGACTTGGCCCATGAAGTGAAAAGTGCCCTGCATTGTTGCGTTAGGACTGGCTCATCACTTTGGCTTCCTTTAATGAGGGTAGCAAGCAGAAGGGCTGGATCATAACCAATCTTCTGTGAGTACTCAGAAAAACATGCTAAACAGGGCATACTAGAAACTCAGGGGCTACAAAACGGTGTAGAACTCAAATTGCCCTTGCCATCTTAGGAAGTCTTGGTGTGCGATTCTGAGGTCTATTAACTTGTCTTTGCAGCAGATGTGGGTTGGCTTGAGTTATACGGAGCGACTGACTCTGACTGCTGGCAATTTAGCTTCTATAAATCGGATCTATGGATCTTCATATGCAAAGAAATAGTCACAAGACAAGAGAAGGGGCATTAGGCCTAACTGGAACTGGTACTCTCAGCTGGCCAAGAGGTTGGTCATGTGATCAAATTCTTAAAATCACCTATTCAGTTTTTGGCTGAAAATTTGGAATAGTCTGTATGAGCTGGTTTTATGATAAAGGATGCTATGTACATCAGGATCATGGAGAAGGACAATGGGTTTAGAGGAGAGATGAAACTTTTCATCATGATGAACTCCTGGCTGTGCTACGGTGGCGTATGGAGATGTGAGAATAAGATCTCCCTAAGGACTTTCCCTGGTGTTTCCCTGGTGGCTCAGATGGTAAAGAATCCGTCTGCAATGCAGGAGACCCAGGTTCAATCCTTGGGTCGAGAAGATCCCCTGGAGAAGGGAATGGCAACACACTCCAGTATTCCTGCCTGGATAAACCCACGGACAGAGAAGCCTGGTGGGCTTCAGTTCATGGGTTCTCAAGGAGTCAGATGTGACTGAGTGACTAACAAGGACCTTATTCTACCTTTAAATACGGCTCTTTGGTAAGTGTCAGCCGTATTCAGTATGCATGCACCATGAACTGAAGAAACACACAGGACTGATATTTTCATAGAGATTATTTTGAATATTTCTTCCTCCTTCAGATTAGCTGAGATAAATAGGCTTCAATTCATATAATTTATGGCATATTTTAGGTGGACAAATATGAACATAATCTTTGATCATAATCTTTGGTTTAGTGATTACTGCCTTGAACAGTTGCTAACACACACACATGTATGAGTCAGACTGGTTGGTTCTTTATTACCATAAACTAGAGTTAAGTGGGAAGGAAGTAAAGGGTTGAAGGAGCAAGACAGGGGAGAATAAAAGACACAGGAAGACTGGAAGACTGAGACTAAGATAGAGGTGGGCAGATAGAGACAACCTGAGGAGGGCCACAGGAATTTTAAACGCTGCTTCTTCCCACTGCCTAAGAATCTACCTCTTGTGGAAATCCTAGGGTGTACTTATAGAGGCTCCCCTTGAAGAATGAAAACGGAAAAGGAACGCTCTCTTATATTCATGAGACAGAGCCTCATCAAAGATGAAATCATACGGGGACTTCCCTGGTGGCCCAGTGGCTAAGGCTCCACTCTCCCAATGCAGGGGACTGGGCTTGATCCCTGCTTAGGGAACTAGATCCCATATGCCACAACTAAGAGTTCGAATGTTACAACTTAAGACCCAGCACAGCTATATAAGTAAATTAGATAAATAGTTTTTTTTAAAGATAGTCATACATTAAAAAAAAATCACTGTGGGAGCAGGGAGAGACCCACAAAGCTATCCTATTTTGTCCGATTTTGGACATAAGACTCTCAGGTGACATATGAATTATTTTGGACTAATTACGTAAAAACATAGTTATCAACAGAGATATTCTGTTGAAGGTAGGAAATCTGAAGCCTGTCTTTATATTTTTAAAAAGAATTCCTATATACATATTTTGGGGTGGGAGGTTAATTAATGAAATAGAAAGATTATTATTACCAAAAACGTCCAAAAATAAAGAGTGCAGTTGCTTTACTGGATTAACATGTTAAAAAATCCTTTTATTATACAGAACATTACTTAAGGTAACTTTTATGCTTTTTACCATATAAAAACCTACAGTTCCTTTTAATGGCTGAGTAATATTCCATTGTATATATATACCACCTCTTCTTTACCCATTTCTATGTCGATGGACAGTTAGGTTGCTTCTGTGTCTTGGCTAATGTAAAGAGTGCTCCTGTGAACACTGGGGTACATGTATGTTTTTGAATTAGGGTTTGCTCTGGGTATCTGACCAGTAGTGGGATTGCTAGTCATAATACTTTTCAGTAGTTTAACCAAGTGGTTGGGGAACAGTGGAAATGTTATTTAAGGACCTTTGTTCAATCTAAGTTTTATGAATTCATTTCCAATTTTATGCCTACATCCCTTTTCTCTTCCTCTCGTTTATGAGCCTCCTTTTTCTCCAAAAGATTTTCTCCACAGTCTTTGGAACTTTTACGGTCTATTGCATAAACTCTCCTTCTGTTTCTCATGCCCCTGAGCCTCCTTCTATTTTGAATTCCCAGATAAACTTCCAGAAGGACTTTGCCCATGCTACCGTTTGAAGCCAACTTATTTGACAAGACACGTAATATCTGGAGGAAAACATCTGAAACTGAACATGGCTATGTTTTTATAAAAGAGGATTTTACATGATTTCTGAGTATTTGAATATCTTTCTTCATCATTATACTTGATAATAGTTAATGCTGATAAAATAAATTCTATGAAAAGCATACATTTTCATTTATACATATACATTTTTTTCTCTTTTTCCCAACCAAAGGGAGATTACTACAAAATACAATGGCAAATTGCATTCATTTCAAACCATAGCAAAGTCATTTTCCTTTTCATAAAATCACCGTTGTGCCAAAATAAATGTAGACCTTGGGTTTTTTTTTAAACCAAGGATTTCTCTAAGGCTTTCTTAAATTTGTGAGAGGTTAAGCCTTAACATGGGCTTCCAAGTGGTGCTAGTGGTAAAGAACCTGCCTGCCAGTGCAGGAGACCTAAGAGATGAGAGTTTGATCCCTGAGTCAGAAGAGCCCCTTGAGGAGGACATGGTAATCCACTCCAGGTTCTTGCCTGGGGAATCCCCATGGACAGAGGAAGCTGGTGGGCTATAGCCCATGGGGTCACAAAGTTGGACACGACTCAGCATGCACACATGCAAGCCTTAATACTCCCCCCAGCCCTTTACCATGTTGATTTCTCAGAATATATGCTGACTGGGGAAAGGGCATAGACTTTGGTGATAGACTGTTTTGGGTGTGAACCCCTACTCAGCCACTTCTCCTGTAAGGCCTTAGGAAAGTCATGGAGCCTCTGTAAACCTTGATTGCTTCATCTGTAAAAATGTCCAGCTTATAGTAGACCCATAATGAAGAGCGGCTAAATACACAGCTTTCTCAGACTTACATACGGTAGATGTTCCTTGTTCTGGCCACTATTACTCACAGATGATAAGGTAAAATATTTAGCATGATGTGTAAGAAAGGAAGAGGACGTCTGTCAGTGTGGTGGTTGCCCAAGTCAAACCTAACAGTCCTTCCTCTGGAGTCACTATATATTCTCCGCATCTGTAATGGGGCTTCCAGGTGGTACTAGTGGTAAAGAACCTGCCTCCCAGCGCAGAAGACGCAAGAGACACGGGTTGGATCTCTGGGTCGAGAAGGTCCCCTGGAGAAGGAAATGGCAGCCCACTCCAGTATTCTTGCCTGGAGAATCCCATGAACAGAGGAGCCTGGCGGGCTACAGTCCCTGGGGTCGCAAAGAGTCGGACACGACTGAAGCGACTTAGCAGGCACATCTGTTAAAACGCTGAACATTTTTATCATCAAGAAAATAAAAAGCGAATGTCAAATTTTCCTAGTGCAGATTAACTCATTTTGAATTGGCAATATCCTTTCCTCTTCTGAATGTAAGTTTAGCAAAAAACTTGCTCACCATTATCAGTGAAGTGAATTTTCTTGGGTCAAATTACAAAAGGGGAGCGAGTTTCAGACTACATGCGTTTTAAAACAAACAACTAAAAGAACATGTAAATATTATTCATAATCTCAATGGACGGTGCAAAGTAATGTTTAGAAGTAGGATATGTTTTCTAGCAGACAAGACATGTATGGTGATATGTCTGTTATAGGAAGGAAATGATTCATGCATAATGGAAGATCAAAGTATTATTAGTTACAATACTTTCATTGTACTAAAAAGACGAGCGTGTCATGGATCACCCTACAGAACACCTCTGTAACCTGCATTTGACCTGCAGTTATGCTTTAACTGCTATCTTTCTTGACTAGTAGAGGAATTTTCCATGTTCATAAAATGACCTTTCGGAAAATATTACCCAGAAGAATGTCTGCTCTTTTATACTTGTAACTCATGTTCAGTTTTAAAGCTGTTATCAGTGAAGTTAAAAATGACACCTAGACATACACCCAAGAGTACTGAAATGTCCTTACAAAAAACTGTAAGGACACATGTCCTTACAAAAAAATTGTACATGAATGTACAAAGCATATTCATATTCATAATAACCAAAAAGAAGAAAGTACCCAGATGTCCATCAACTGATAAAGGGCTAAACAGAATGTGATACTGCCATACACTGGAGTATCATTCAGTCATAAAAAGGAATGAAATGCTGCTATAATGTGGCTGACCCTTGAAAACATTATGCCGAATAAAGGAAGTGAGTCACGGAATACGATGTGCTGTGTGATTCCATTTATATAGAAGAGACACATCTAGAGAGTCAGAAAGTAGACCAGTGGTTGCCTAGGACAGGGCCCTGTGGGGAAAGGAGAAGTGACTGCTAATAAGTATGGGGCTTCTTTTTAGTGATGAAGATACTCCTAACACTCACTGCGGTGACAGTTGCACAGCTCTCTGGATACCCTGCACTAAAAACCACTGAACTATAAAATTGTTATTGGTGAATTGCATGGTATGTGAGTTATAGGTCAATAAAGCTGTTTTTAAAAAGTGGTTAAATTATATTTCCAAGCAAACATTACAGATTCAGGACCGAAAAAGAAAAACTGCTAAGAAAACTGCTTTAGGGCTAAATATATGGGAAGTACATGGTATTAAAGTTCAGTGATAGACATTTCTTCTCCCATATATTCAATCATGTACTCGTTTGGAGAGAAGTGCTTTAGAAGTTCTGAATAATCTACTAGTATCTGAATCTCCCCAAATACCTGATTTATCAGATTAGGGTTATATAATAAACCCCCCAAATGTCTATGGATTAAAAAAGACACTCAAAAAACTATCTAATGCTTTCCTATGGATGGTGATATTATGGTTGATTTTTCGCCCCTGCATTTTTCTATTATTTTGTACTAAGCATTTATGAGCATGTGTATGTGTTCGGTCACTCAGTCATGTCTGACTCTTTGCAACCCCGTGGACTACAGTCCACCAGGCTCTTGTCCATGGGATTTTTCAGGCAAGAATACTGGAGTGGGCTGCCATTTCCTTCTCCAGGGGATCTTCCCAAACCAGGGATTGTACCCATGTCTCCTGCTTGGTAGGTGGATTCTTTACCACTGGGCCATGTGGTAAGCCTTATTTCATGAGCATCAGTTACTTAAACATTTTTTACATTTATTTTTATTTGACTGTGCTGGGTCTTATTTTGGCCTGTGGGAGTTAGTCCTCTGATCAGACATCGAACCTGCTGCTGCTGCTAAGTCGCTTCAGTTGTGTCCAACTCTGTGCGACCCCATAGACAGCAGCCCACCAGGCTCCCCTGTCCCTGGGATTCTCCAGGCAAGAACACTGGAGTGGGTTGCCATTTCCTTCCCCAATGCATGAAAGTGAAAAGTGAAAGTGAAGTCACTCATTCATGTCCGACTCCTAGAGACCCCATGGACTGCAGCCTAACAGGCTCCTCCGTCCATGGGATTTTCCAGGCAAGAGTACTGGAGTGGGGTGCCACTGCCTTCTCTGTATTGAACCTGGGGCACCCTATATTGGAATGTTGAGTCTTAGCCACTGGACCACCAGTGAAGTCCTGAGCATCAGTTATTTTTTAAAATCCGAAGGAAAAGTCGCCAACATGGCTTGCCATATACTTGCCATATATTGCACGTACTTAATCTGTTCATCTCATTTCTTCATTCCCCACTCCTGGGCTAACCACTTCTACCTCATTTACTTGTTGGTCTCTACAGCCAAACCAGAAGCTCCCCGAGGACAGGATCAACCTCTACTTGCTTCTATATCTAGGGCACATAACTTTCTGTCCATAATTGGCACTCATTAAATACATACTGAATGGTTACTGTTTCTTCTATCAAGAAGGCTTTCCTCTCTAGTCTTTCCATAAGGTGCAGTCTCGCACGTCTCCAAATTCACTTCCTTGGTTCATCTCTGGGTAATTCAAGTGTGAGCATGTGTGTTTGCACAGATACGTATGTGTGAATAGATGTATACACAGTCAGAGCCGAAACCAGATTTGATTTCTACCGCTGTATCCATTTATGCTTTACCTGCTCTGTGGGGCTAGGCAGTATCTGCAAACAGTGGGTGTTTAAAAACCACGCGGCCTGCCAAAACCAGCAGAGAAGCAGCAGAGGCCTGTGGGGGGAGAACTTTTGCCCTAGCGGGCTTACTTCATCAAGGCATGCAGGACAGGGATGGGCTCCTTGGAAGACAAAGAAAGGGGAAAGTGCAGAAAGGGAAGCAAAGGCGAAACAGAGAGTGAGGGATTAACGAGGGTGTGGAGGGGGAAGAGGAGCTTGAAGAAAGCCAGCCCAGA
Source organism: Bos indicus (assembly GCF_029378745.1). Classification (NCBI taxonomy): domain Eukaryota; kingdom Metazoa; phylum Chordata; class Mammalia; order Artiodactyla; family Bovidae; genus Bos; species Bos indicus. The sequence goes on from NC_091763.1 coordinate 10,322,609, forward strand.
GAGGAAGAAGGGCTGGAGGAAAAAAAAAATGAAAAGGCCAAGTAATAAAAAAGGAAGGACTGGGGCAAAAAGAAGCTGAGATGAAGTTGTGTGGGTAAGGGAGGTACTCCTGACAGCAAAAACCAGATGAGCACAAGCCACAGGGTGCTGCCGTGTCTGTGCACAGCAGGGGACACTCAGCCTGGTCATTTCCTTACAAGTAAATAGCTGAATTCATTTTCACTAGTTACCAGCTGTGAATAATTTATTTCTCCACAGAGGGCTCATATTTAGTGGACTGTGAGTAACTTCCTTGAGAGAAAAAGAGAGGGGGAGAGAGAGAGGAAAACTCCAATGGTTTTCGATTCAAAATGGCCAATTAAACTAGAGCTCACCCCAACACTCGAGATTTCTGAAACATTACAAAACTTACGAATTAATATTTTTACTGACTTAGTCAATTTTATACATGACTAAGAAAGCCTAAGCAGTCATTAAGATGTAAAAAAGTCATGTCTAATCATCTGAACAAATGTTGAGTATCTATCACTTGCCAGAAACTGTTATTTCTTGTATACACTTAATTAATGAAAGAATTGTCTTGGGCTGATATAACAAAATTGTAGGCTGGGTGGCTTAAATGACTGAAGTTGACAACCTGCAGCTCTGGAGACTGAGAAGTCCTAGAAGAAAGTGTCAACATGATCGATTTCTGATGAGGACCCTCTTCCTGGTTTGCAGACCACTTTCTCATTGCATCACTCATTTGATGGAGAGAGAGACCAAGTTCTCTGGTGTCTCTTTTTAGAAGGGCACTAATCTCCTCATGGGTGCTTCACCCTCATGACCTCATCTAACTCTAATTAACTCCTAAAGGCCCCATCTCCAAATCACATCAAATTAGGGGTTACAGCCTAATCTGAATTTTGAAAGGGACACAAACATTCAGTCCATAAGACTTCCTTCCTCAAGTTATTAAATACAACACCTCTCCTACCTTTAAAATTAGAAGGCTGGGCTGGCATGTTTTGGTCCAATAGGAACAACAAACAAAATTTGTCTCATTCTGTGTCTGGGATTCAAGTATTTATTTCATGTAATTTCCAAGACTTTTTCTTGCCAAATAACATGTTAGTTACTCACCCGGTGCCTCCCTTATCTCTTGCTGTCTAATCACTCTGCTCATCAGGGAAGGTTTTTTAAAAAAACTAATTTACTAGTCATTTATTTTTAGTGGCACTGGGTCTGTGACGCTGCGCACGGGCTTTCTCTAGTTGCAGAGAGCATGTGCTACTCTCGAGTTGCAGCGCATGGGTTTCTCACTGTGCTGGCCTCTCTCGTTGCAGAGCCTGGGCTCTAAGGCGTGTGGGCTCCAGTAGGGCCAGTACATGAGCTCAGTTGCCTTGTGGCACGTGGGATCTTCCCAGACCAGGGACTGAACCCAAGTCCCCTGCATTGGCAGGGGGATTCTTAACCACTGGACCACCAGGGCAGTCCATCAGGGGAGTTCTTAAGGCAGGAGAGAGATGATCAGTAACTGAGCATTTCTAAAGGCTAGGCTACTCCCTGCATTACTGCATTTTCATCCTCAGTCTAACCTGAAGTCAGACAACTAGCAAGTACTACTACAACTTTGCATTTGAAACAAAGCTTGAGAACCAGGAAAAGAGGTCTGAGTCAAAGCTGAGATGTGCTAACTTGCAAGGGTAAAGCGTTTGTATTAGTATTACTAATTACTAGGAACCTGGAGGCGAGTCCAGGATCTGGGACTTCCCATGGAATCACCTCTCTCACCATGAACGATAAGCTGCTTTTATAGGCAGACATCTCAGGTTCAGTGCCCTGGGGAAGGCGGTCTTCTGTCTCTTCATATAACTACAGAGCCTGTGTCATTCTCTTCCTCCCTTATGGAAATTCGAGCTGTAATATGCACTGTATTTTAAGTTGGGCTTGGTATTGAAAAACTTTAATGACGACATGCTGGAAGATCATTTGGGGCAAGGGTGATCGGTGGCATGTGGAGACACAGAAAGGATTATCAGAGATTACCAGGAACACTTGGCAAAAGCAGTGCCAGAGATTGATTGGTGATGGTTTAGTTGCTAAGTCATGTCTGACTCTTGCTACCCCATAGACTGTAGTCTACCAGGCTTTAATTACTAACTAGGCTCAGTCAGTTTAGTCGCTCAGTCGTGTCCGACTCTTTTCGACCCCATGAACCACAGCACGCCAAGGCCTCCCTGTCCATCACCAGCTCCTGGAGTTTACCCAAACTCATGTCCATCGAGTCGGTGATGCCATCCAACCATCTCCTCTGTCTTCCCCTTCTCTTCCTGCCCTCAATCCTTCCCAGCATCAGGGTCTTTTCAAATGAGTCACTTCTTTGCATCAGGTGGCCAAAGTATTGGAGTTTCAGCCTCAGCATCAGTCCTTCCAGTGAACACCCAGGACTGATCTCCTTTAGGATGGACTGGTTGGATCTCCTTGCAGTCCAAGGGACTCTCATGAGTCTTCTTCAACACCACAGTTCAAAAGCATCAATTCTTTGGCGCTCAGCTTTCCTCACAGTCCAACTTTCACATCCATACATGACCACTGGAAAAACCATAGCCTTGAGTAGACGGACCTTTGTTGGCAAAGTAATGTCTCTGCTCTTTAACGTGCTTTCTAGGTTGGTCATAACTTTCCTTCCAAGGAATAAGCGTCTTTTAATTTCCTGGCTGCAATCACCATCTGCAGTGATTTTGGAGCCCCCAAAGATAAAGTCTGACACTGTTTCCACTGTTTCCCCATCTATTTCCCATGACGTGATGGGACCAGATGCCAGGGCTTACCAATTACCTTCATTCTGCAGAAATGTGAACTAGAACCATCACTTACCCAAACTAGAAACTCATCATATCACATAATAAAATCATTCTGTCCCACAGATTTTTTATACTGTGCCTTCCTGGGAGAGAAAGAAAACCTACATGAGGGAGCTGGCTGGGTGGGAATCTTGGTACCTCTGTTCCTCAATACTGGCCATGTGGGGGGGCACCCACGAACAGGGTGATCAAGTGACCCAGTATGCCCAGGATGGTTCCACTTTTAGCACTAAAGATCCTGTATCCAGGGAAACCTCTTTGTCCCAGGCAAACCAGGGTGGCTGGTGACCCTACCCAGGAGACCCAGTACAAGAAGTTATAGTAAAAGGAAAAAAAAAAAAAAAGACTAATTTTTTAAAAAGTATCTTTGTTATTTCAGAGGTCTTTTGTAAACAAACGAGATCTCTCAAAACAGTAAGAATGAAAGTGGTCCAAAGAGACGAGTTCATGCTTGTTTTCCTAGTAACTCACTGTTTCTAGACAATAAGGGACTAGACACTCAGTAGCTCCCTCCTCACACCTAAATTCAATTTGCTATTACTCCGTTTTAGCAAAAGACTTTGTAAAACTGTATACCTCTCGCCCAGGGAAAGAGCATCGCCTGTGGTTTAATCTGCCCGGTCAACTTAACTGGCTGAGGGAAGTGCATATCTGAGTGCTGGTCTCTCAATCCTGTAGTCCTCCAGGCTCCTTGTCCATGGGATTCTCCAGGCAAGAGTACTGAGTGGGTTGCCGTTCCCTTCTCCGGGGGATCTTCCCAACCCAGGGATCGAAGCTGGGTCTCTTGAATTGCAGGCAGATTCTTCACCACCTGAGCCACCAGGGAAGCCCTGCATAATCTAAAGAGGAGACCACCAGTAGAGACTGGGATGGAGCTACTGCACATCTAGGAAGGCAAAGAGAGTGCGTCTTGTCCAGTGTGACTGATGACAGTAACAGGCTGTGAGCCCGGCTGAGAATGCCTCTGGAATGCTACCTAGGTGCAGTGGGCTTTCTCGGTGTCTCAGTGGTAAAGAGTCTGCCTTCAATCCAGGAGATGCAGGTGTGATCCCCTGGAGAAGGAAATAGCAACCCACTCCAGTATTCCTGTCTGGAGAACTCGATGGACAGAGGAGCCTGGAGGGCTACAGTGCATGGGGTCGCCAAGAGTCAGATACAACTAAGCGACTAACACTTGGACTAACAGTGACTAAACAACGGCAGCCTAGGTGCAGTAGGAGAGGTGCTGTGATTAAGCAGCGACATATACCACGGAAAACAAACTACCTGTGTGAGCCAAGGCGGCCCGCGTGAGTCAAGTTTTCTCTGTCTGATAGGCAGACATCAAAGCAATACACAATGAGCTTAAGGCAGAAAATGCTAAAGTAAGCCCACTGAATAGTGACATAGTCCAATAGCAAATATTACTTAAAGTTATGGTAAGAAAAATGTAGCTTTCCAAACCACTCTTCCTTTTAGTCTTCGAATCCACTGGTCTTGTCTTTGACACAACAAATTCTGCCAAAGAGAGTTTTATGGGCTCTCATGTGGGTGTGTCTCTGAGCAGATAATTATGATTACCTCTATGCTCATATGCACATGCTCTCTCTTGCAAACACTCTAATACTGACATCAGCCAGCTGTCAGCAAAATGATGCATACTCCAAGGCTGCAAGTTTTAATGTTGATTTTGGGGTAACATAATCACTAGAAAATTTCTGCAAAAGATGTGTGTCTACTGGTTGAAGTGGCTTATTAAAAAAAAAAAAAAAAGGAGTTTTTCTCAAAAGGGAACCAAAAGTATCACTCATACAGTATTACAAATGATCCAAAAATACCCTCAAATTGGATTCAATCATTAGTTAAAAATACTCTCCAAATGGTGGAAAACCGATTTTCTCATTTTTTCCTTAAAAAAAAAAAAAAAATCTGCTTAGCATACAAATATGGGCACTGGCCACAGGATGTCAGTGAGGTTTATCTATATGTCTCTAGTACTGAGAGATTAATGTGATCAGTCAACAAAAGTTAGCATTTCTTTTCTCAGGATAAATTTCTGCTGACCTCAGAGCCAGTTGAATTTTTTAAAAAGGCTTACTTTTTGTGTTTATATGTTTAATGATGGGCAGCTACTTTAAAAATAAATTTTTTTCTGATTATGAAATATACATGTATTGTAGAAAAATTGGAAAATACAGCAAACTAATTAGAAGAAATCAAACTATCATTTCTTTTCTCTTTTTATATGGAAGCAGTTAAGATGGGATCTCTAAAGGTCTCTTTCAAACAAACTTAGATGGCATCATACTTCAGACCAGGATCGGAATCCTGGCTGTACAGTCCTTGGTTTGAACAAGAATAAAAAGACAAGACAGTGGTTGGCCGTCAAAACAAAGCTGAGACTACTGAGTATGATTCAAGCCTCTATGAAGAAAAGAATCAAGGACATATTAAAAAAATATTATTTGTAGACACATTTCTACCTACCCTTTTAGAGTTGCTGTTTTACGACAAGGAACAGTTCAAATCCTTTCCCTTTATTCCTTTCTAAATGGTCAAGACAACTAGTATCCTGTATGAATATAATATTCCTATCCAGAATATTTTGGTTGGAATCCAATAATGTGTGATAATTTAACAATTTAGCACAGGAAGCAAAGCCCACAACATTCCTTAGTAATTTCACAGACTATCTTGACAGAACAGAAGCATTTGAACAGGATTTTTTTTCAGTGATATTTGAAGAATGCAATTTTTCATGGTGGACACAGTGGGTTTGTGACGGATGCAAATTCAGATAGGAATAAAACACAATTAAATGATTCATACTCTTGTATTATGGTTCCACAGACTTTTATTTCTGCTCGGGTCAAACAAAGGAAAGTTGGTGTTTGACAACTGTGGGTGACTCATCAGAGGAAGTTCTTACCATATGGATGTGCTTGTTGAAATAACGCTGGTTAACAAAGCTCGCCTTTTTTCTCCCTGTGGCCCAGCGAGGGTTTCGTTTTAGGAAATGGAAGTGTCAATGTGGACAAACCGTCCTGAAGTATTTATGGCATAATGTGCCGTTTCCTTCAACTGCCTTTGAACGAAGACTATGTGAATGGAAAATGAGATCTGAATTTCTTTCACTCATGTCATCTGAATGGTATTCTGTCTACAAAAAGCTATGCTGCACTCTGACATGTATTAATATATAACGTGATAGGAAGTCGTGCAGTGCCAGTGGAGTGTGCTGTGGCTTCCCAATTAATTTTTAGAGCCCTTTATTCATTAAGGATGTTAGGCCTTTGTCATACTCCTTGCAAACATTTTCTCCAAGTGTACCATATGCTCTGAAACTTTGCAGCATCTTTATTTTTTTGATGAACAGAAGCTTTCAATTTTTATATAGTCAAATATGTTAACATTTTTCTTTGTTTTTAATGCTTTGAAAGTCTAGCTCCATTTTAGAGGCATCCGTATTATCTATAGCTTCTTTATACTTTTACAGTTTCATTTTTAATATATAAATCTTTAAGCCATCTGTTACTTGCTCTGTGGTAAAGAACAGAGAGAATCTAATCAGATTACCATTTTCCCCTGCAGTGAGTTGGTCAGTTACTGTACCTCATTTGTTGAACCAGCTATTCTGCCTCCCAGGATTTGTGATTTATGATGAATTATAACACTTTCTGGATTGGAGTTTTTCTAGGGGGCTGTCTATTCTGTTCCATTAATGTCTGTCATTTGTTCTGCTGGAACCAAATTGTTTTTATTATTCTGGCTGCATAACACATACATTTTACTGATTGGTGGTAGAAGTTTCCTTTTTAACTTTTTTTTGATAAACAATTCTTGGCTACTTTCATCAGTGTAGCTCTTCCAAATATATTTTAGAAAATCCCACTGGACTTCTGACTGAAGCTGCATAAACCTATAAATTAATTTGGAAAGTCCTTGCATCCTTTTGAACATTCAACCTTCTCATTCAGGAAAATGTAGTATCTTTCCAATATTCAAATCTCTACATGGAGGTACATCTTTTGTATCTCTCGATCAAGTGCTATAGTTTTCTTGACCTGGGTCGCACATATTTATTTATATTAATTTACATTCTTGATTATTACTGGGTGTGAGACAGAGCTACTTCTAGCTGGAGAAAACTGTTGCTCTTTTATTTGAGGTCATGATCCTGACTGTTCTCTTGAGTCAGGGGTTACCTTCGATTTCAAAAGTGGAAGCAGAAGAAAAAGAGGGTCATGTGGGGATAGTTTATATTCATAGCATGAAGACTGTGAACCTTCCAGAAAGGCTCTAAAGGTTAAAAAACATGTAACCAAAAGCATCAGGGGTTAGTGAAAAAGAGAAATAATGTGCTAATATGCTCAGAGTGATGACTCATTGCATTGGATCATCTCTGGGAAACCACCTACTAAGTAGAATTTAGCAGTTAAGGCGTTATTTTTGGTGCACCATTATGGCTACTTCCTCTTGGGAAAAAAAAATGATTAAACCCCAGCCTTCTAAAAAAGGTAACAGTGGTCCTCCTGGCAGACCAGCCTGTCAGGTAACGATGCTGTTTCAGGAGCAGGACAGGGCTGTGTCCCCTGTAGCGTCTTCTTTAGAACAAGACAGAAGCACTGAGCCACGTGTAATGGAAAAGGAATACAACCCCGGAGCCAGAGACCCAGCTCCTAGCAGGCTCTGTAACTGATTAACAAATCACTGAGTGTAGGCAGGTGGCCACTTAACCTCTGCTCATCTGCTCAAGAATCCACATCACAGCTCCTGTCCCACTCGATACCACAGATGGGCTGCAGAAATAACAAACTGGACGAATTGGAACTGCTGGCAAGTAAGATTAGCTGCTTGGTAAAAGTCATACTATTAATCAAGTAGCAAACACATTGGGAATTTGGGACTAGCAGATGCAAACTGTTACACACGGGATGGATAAACATCAAGATCCTGCCGTACAGCACAGGGAACTACATTCAACATCCTGTAATAAACCGTAGGGAAAAGAAGATGAAAAATACACATATGCAGAACCGAGTCAGGCAGCTATACATCAGGAACCAACAACACTGTAAGTCAACTATACCTCAAAATAAAAACGTAGCAAATACAATAAACACTCTTGTACTACAAAGTCACTTGTTTTGGCTTCCTACTGTATTTCCTTCTATCCTAGCCTCTGCCCCGCCCCTTTCCCTGCTGGCCATTTCTTTGCCTGGTTTCATTCTGGCTAAGTATGCAAAGAAAATTCAATGCTCTTGTTTTGGCCCCATCTTTGAGTTTAACGTACCTATGATATTCTGCTGTGTTACTTACGAATATCACTGGCTCAGAAAACTTTAAAGATGATATGGTTAGGATAATGACAAATAGGGAGATAAAATGTGTTTTCTTATTCAATATCCATGGCAGTTGGACTAGTTTTAGAGTATTCCTCTTTCTACTTCCATCAACATAGTTTAAATATGGTCTTTTCCTTATATTAATGAAGAAACTGAGGTCCTGCAAAATTCAATGACTTGCTCAACATTTGATATTTTGTTCATTCACTTCTTCATTCCTTCCTTCAGAGGATACTTCAGAGAATGAGTGTCAGATGATGTTCTGGATGCTAGCAATAGAGTAGTAAATGAACCCCACCCCCCCAGCCCCAAGTGCATTCATAAACTGTTAATAGAATGTGTATTCCCCTGATTAGTGGTGAGCCTGAACACTTCCATACTTATGCATATTCACAACTGATAATAATTCTATGAATTTCTACTTCTCAGTTTCCAACAAAGCCAGATAATTTTGCCTAATGAAATGGGATAGGAACGACAGGTAAGACCTATTTTTCTAATCCTTACAAACAACCCTGAAGTGCAGGCAATGCTCTCCTCATTTTACAGATGAGGAAGCTGGGACTCAGAGGAGGGTTTTGTAACTGAAACAGACAGTCAGATATGTGGTAAGTGCAAATGCTGGAATCAACACTGTTATTCATAATTTCTTATTGATGCTATTATATCATACATTTAAATGCAATCTACCATAGAACATTAAAGGGCTTCCCTGACGGCCTGGACAGTAAAGAATCTGCCTGCAATGCAGGAGACCAGCGTGTGATTCCTGGGTGGGGAAGTTCTCCTGGAGAAGGGAATGGTTACCCACTTCAGTTTTCTTACCTGGAGAATTACAAGGACAGAGGAGCCTGGAGACCTACAGTCCATGGGGTTGCAAAGAGTTGGACACTACTGAGCAACTAACACAGGACATTAAAAATATGTTACAAATGAGTTATTTAGGGAAATCTTTGGCCCCAGTGCACAGTACTTATTTATGAAACAAATGAACATATTCAGGATCTGATTGGCTTACACATTCTCTAGAGACATATGACTCAATCCACCATGCACTTGACTTTACAATTATAAGAGAAGGACATTATAGGCATAAAGTTGTGTCAGTCATACAAATGAAACAACTGGTAAAAAATATGTACAGTAATAATTACTGTAAATTTATATACTGAAATTACATATTAAAAAACTGGAAATATAGGTCAAATGTATACATAATATAAAATATATTCATAGCATATAATATATATATATATAAAAAGACTACAAAGACGCCTATAATGAAATTTTTAAGATATATGTTTTCTATCTATGCGTTGTAGGCAATTTTCACCCTCCCTTTTTTGCTTCTCTGCATTTCCCAAAATCAGACTTTCTAAAATTTTGCTAATGTATTACTTTCTAAGAAGAAAAATACAATAAAAGTTGTTAAAAAAGAGTCCAGTCATGTTTTGCTATTTCTAAATTGATGGTCTTAGGAAAAGATGAATATATCGATATTAAAAAACTTTGGGAGGCATTTTTTTTTTAATGTAGTTAAGACTATGTGGTCCAAGGGGCTGGCGGGTTACAGTAGGTGTCACACACTTCCCAACTAGATTCAAGATTTAAACTGTGGCTGAACATTTATTCAAAAACTGGTTCTCAGTTCAGAAAACAGTCTGGTCCAATTTTAGGTTTTAAGTAACTGTCTACTTTCTGATTATAAAGTATAATTATGCATTGACCTTTGGGACTTCTTGATCATCACTGGTAGGCTTGGTACTGTAACTGAGGGATGCATTTTCCTGGAAAGTGAAATTTAGAGTCTTTCAACCTACCAACAAGCTTCTGACGACATTTGGCAAATTAAAACTCTGAGAGGAACTTTAAGAAAGTACAAAAGAAACCTTAGCCTTAAGACCATTACGTTAGAGAAATTATGTAGATAAAAACCAGTGCCACCTAAAAGATGTTGAGTAGGTCACTTTTCTTCACCACCGATGGCTATTAATTACAGATGCAACTTACCAAGCACATGTGGCAGGCCAGGGACAGCTTTACTCTATTCTACATGTATTATCTCATTTAATTCTAAGAGCATTCTGCTAAGTACATAATATTATCCTCATTTTAAAAGGAGGAACTGAGGCTTAGATCAAATATCAAGTCTAACATCTACTATTAATCCGTAATAAACAGCAGACAGCACCTCCCAGTGGTACAAATACAGGGTGATTACCATATTTTGAGAAAGTACTCAAAAAAGTGATGCTCAAAATAAATTTTAAAACTTGAAAGCTTGTACTGTGTTCATCTCAGCTAACTGATTAGAGCCATTTAAAGCTTAGAACAGCTTCCCTAGTGGCTCAGTGGTAAACCATCTGCCCGCAATGCGGGAGATGCAGGAGACATGGGTTTGATCCCTGGGCCAGGAAGATCCCCTGGAGAAGGAAATGGCAACCCACTCCAGTATTCTTGCCTGGACAATTCCATGGACAGAGGAGCCTCGCAGGCTACAGTCAATGGGGTCGCAAAGAGTCAGACATGACTGAACACGTGCGTGTACACACACACACACACACGGCTTTTAATGCACTATAAATGGAAGTATCTAATATAGTTAAAATAAAATATTGATATAGCCTGGTAGTGCACACTGCGTGCCTTGCTCATTAAACAGACTTTCAAATTGTGTATCTTTAGCACAAAACTAATATGCACTTTAGATTCCTTTGGTTTTGCATGCTAAAAAGTCTTAAAGACATTTTTGAACTGCTATTCTTTTTTTTTTTTTTTAGTAGTCAATTTTTTTTATTTTTTTTTTAAACTTTAAAATATTGTATTGGTTTTGCCAAATATCGAAATGAATCCACCACAGGTATACATGTGTTCCCCATCCTGAACCCTCCTCCCTCCTCCCTCCCCATACCCTCCCTCTGGGTCGTCCCAGTGCACCAGCCCCAAGCATCCACTATCGTGCATCGAACCTGGACTGGCGACCCGTTTCATATATGATATTATACGTATTTCAATGCCATTCTCTTTTTAATAAAAGAAGCACTTTATTTCTTTATTTGGGTCATACCAAGTTGTGCTGCACGGCGTGTGGGATCTGCTTCCCGACCAGGGATGGAACCCGTGTCCCCTGCACTGAAGCACAAGGGCCTCAGCACTGCACCCAAGAAGTCCTGCCCTGCTTTATTAATTTACCAAGTTATGCTGCACATTTAGTATATCTTTGGTGTTTTTATCTTATTGTATTATTTTATTAGCATCAGCACTACTTTCAAAACAAACAATTTATGTTGAAAGATAAATGGGGTTCCTGAAAGCAGGAAGACCTCGACACAGGGAAGTGTCTGCATGGTGAGTCTGGCGTGGCTGGGGAGCGCAGCCACACAGGTCCCACAGCCCCTCATGGAACAACGTCCTACTGTCTGATGTTTAACTGATCCGCTCATCTGAGGATGAACTTTCCTGGTGCCTTTCCCCACTTGTTTGGGAGTTCTGCCAATGCCCAGATAGAAGGACGCTTCAGAGCAAATGTGGGGTTTGCCTCAGAGGCCTGCTGTGGAGGCACAGGCTCTGGCGGGCGGCAGGACAGCACGCCCTGTGTGGACCGCCCGGGCCGGACACGCCCGGGCCCACCCTGCCACTGGCCGGCAGTGACCCCCGAGGGCAACACCAACTCTCAGCCTCAGGCTCTTTGGGCTCTTCCTTGAATGCTCTATGGAACATCACTTACTTAGTAAATTAAAAATACACGTATGCTCCAACTATCCCACTTCCGGGTATTCATCTGAAGAAAATGACAACACTAATTTGAAAAAATATATGTATGCTTATGTTCATTGTAGCATTATTTACAATCGCAAGGACTGATGCTGAAGCTCCAATACCCTGGCCACCTGATGCGAAGAGCCAATGCACTGGAAAAGACCCTCATGGTGGAAAAGATTGAAGGCAGGAGGAGAAGGGGCCGACAGAGGATGAGATGGTTGGATGGCATCACCGACTCAATGGACATGAGTTTGAGCAAACTCCAGGAGATGGTGAAGGACAGAGAAGCCTGGCAGTGATGCAGTCTATGGGGTCACAAAGAACTGGACACAACTTAGCGACTGAACAACAAGACATTGAGGCAAACCTACGTGCCCATTGATAGAAAAATGGATAAAGAAGCTGTCCACAACAACCACAGTGACACTATAAAAAAGAAGTTGTCGACATACACAGTATAGCTACAGTACACACACACACACACACACACACAGCAATATCAGTCAGCCATAAAAAAGGATGGAATCTTGCCATTTGCTACAACATAAATGGACCTAGAGGGTATTATACCACGTCAAATAAGTCAGAAAGAGTAAGACAAATAACATATGATTTCCCTTATACGCGGAACAAATGAACTCAAAGATACAGAGAATAAACAGGTAGTTGCCAGAGGGATAGGGGTTGGGGGAGCAGAGAAATTTCATTTCTCTCTCTACAAAGAGAAATGAAATGAAAGAAATGAAAAGGTACAAACTTTCAGTCATGGAGTCTGGGGTATGAAATGTAAAGTGTGGGGAATACAGTCAACAATTACATAATATCTTTGTATGGGGACAGATGGCACGGAGACTTATCACGGTGACCAGTTTGAAAGGCAGAGACACACAAGTCATGGTGCTGTGTACCGGGGACTAACATAGTGTTGCAAGTCAATTATACTCAAAAGACAAATTCATAGAAAAAGAGATCAGATTTGGGCTTACCAGAGGCAGGGGTGGGGCTGAGGTGGAGTGGGAAGTAGACTGAAGGTGGTCAAAGGTACAAACTTCCAGTTATAAGATACTTAAGTACTAGGTATGTAATGTACAACATGATAAATATAAGTATCATTACTGTACATTATATATGAGGGCTTCCCAGGTGGCACTAGTGGTAAAGAACCCACCTGCCAATGCCGGAGAAGTAAGAGATGTGGGTTCAATCCCTGGGTCAGGAAGATCCCCTGGAGGAGGGCATGGCAACCCACTCCAGTATTCTTGCCTGGAGAATTCCATGGACAGAGGAGCCTGGCGGGCTACAGTCCCTGGGGTTGCAAAGAGTCGGACACAACTGAAGTGACTTAGCACCACCTTTCATTAAATCTAAGGTGCTACCAACTGATTCCAATGTACATCCTGATTCTAAAAATAATAAAAAATGGAAAAAAGGTATAATATGTGAAACATGGTAGCTGCTGCTGCTAAGTCGCTTCAGTCGTGTCTAACCCTGTGTGACCCCATAAACAGCAGCCCACCAGGCTCCGCCGTCCCTGGGATTCTCCAGGCAAGAACACCGGAGTGGGCTGCCATTTCCTTCTCCAATGCATGAAAGGGAAAAGTGAAAGTGAAGTCGCTCAGTCGTGTCCGACTCTTAGCGACCCCATGGACTGCAACCCACCAGGCTCCTCTATCCATGGGATTTTCCAGGCAAGAGTACTGGAGTGGGGTGCCATTGCCTTCTCTGGAAACACGGTAGAATAGCTGGTAAAACTGCTATTTTCTTGTTGGGAGACAGCAAAATGCTTTAGGCATACAGTGTTCAGATTCTTCTCGATGTTACTCTGGAAGTTATACCTTCAGTTCCTTTATAGAACCATTTAACTTTTCAGTTCACTGAATACATATTTACTGACAGTGTTTTTTCACTTTTTAAAGTTAAAACAAACAACAAATGCATCTCTGAGCTTTGGTGAACACACATGGCGAACTGCCAGTCTAAAGTTCTCGAAATAAAAACAGCAAATAGAAGACACTGACTGCTAAAGCCCTTCTCAGTTACAATAAGCGTTTCTTGAAAACTCAACAATGGTGCAACATTATGAACCATTTGTTCTAGAAAATTCAGTCAAGAGGATTACGGGGTAAGCTCTTTTGACATAATTTGGTGACTGGACTCCTAGCTTCCTTTGTGTATCCGTGGTCTGAGAAGCATGTTAGGAAGCTGATAAAAATAGCTTCAGTTAAACTCCAGGCTTTCTCTTCCCTCAAGAAAAGCTTTCCTGCTCAGCACTGTTACTTGGTACTTATAGTCTTCCTGTTCTCACTGGAAACTTGGAGTCAGTGCCTGAGGCAGCACCACGCTAGCCTCCTGCCTCTTGATCACATCAGACTGCAGGCTGAAACTGCTCTGTACCATTTCCTTTGTCTCCCCCTCTCTTCTGCAATCTTTTTGTTGTTGTTTCGTTGTTATGGGTAGTGACAGTTTCTGGTTTCTTTCGTTTATCAACGGTTTCCTTTACCACAGCCTCTATTCCTCCCACTGGAAGGCTGGCATGACTGGAAGCTGGAAGAAAAACCACAACTGAATAGCCTGGCACTTTCTTTAACAGTCATTTCCAACCACAGATTAATACTATTACTGGATTTGACTAACGGCTCTCAATCAGCCCAACTGTCATCACTTGAGAACATGTGAGCTGGTGGAAGTCAAAAAAGGAAAATATAAGTAAAGCCATATCATGGTTACAGCTTTAATGATTTCTCATCTTTGGGATCCAAAGATGCTTCTCTGAATATCCCCTTCTTGGTTCTCCTTAATCATCAGTATCACACATGGATCCGGAGAATATGCAGACAGACCTCGGCTCCAGCTAGCTGGGGGCTTACGTCAGCTGGTGAGAGTTGCCATGGGGACCATGGAGCTTCTAAGGGCAGCCTGCTCAGTTGCAGTGAGGGCGGGTGCAACCTGCACTCTGCCCTGTCACCTCTGGAAACTGCACTGGTTGCTGGTGTTCAAGGGTCTTAAGGACTCAGCATCCAAGTCCAATGAAGAGGCCCTTTTGGAGGTTCTGTGTTGATAACAGTGGTGCCTGATGCCAGCCTATCATCATGAGAAATGAGGTTTTTCTTTTCATCCTTGACCTTGACATAGCAGACTCCAGGTCTAGCACAGGTGGTAGGGTTTATTTTTATTTAATAAAAAATGTTTTATTGGAATAAACTGGACTTACAAGGTTGTGTTGCTATAGGTATACAGAATCTTGTTCAGTTACATCCATACCTATATCGACCCATGTTTATTTATCTTTGGTTGTGCTGGGTCTTCATTGCCCCAGGCTTTCTCTGGTTGCGGGATCGGGGTCTAGTCTCCAGCTGTGGCTTGCAGGCTTCTCCTGTTGTGGAGCACAGGCTCTAGGCCCACGGGCTTCAGCAGTTTCAGCACATAGGCTTAGCTGCTCTGCGGCATGTGGAATCTTCCCGGACCAGGGATCAAACTTGTGTCCCCGGTGTTGGCAGCAGGATTTGTATCCACTGCACCATGGAAGTCCAGAGTTTTCTGATAAAGACTAGGAGATGAGGGTCTGGTCTGTGAGTGGCTCAACTAAAATCAGGTTCTATCCCAACTCGGAGCTTTCTGTATTAACAAAAACCCCATCTGATACGAGGGAAGGTTTTGCAAAACAGTGATCCCCAGCTTTTAGTCCTCACAGAACCTAACCTACAGAGAGAAGAGGATGTGAATGACTATTATTTTCTGATTCAATGACTTGGGTCCTACTCTGGGTGTTTCACACACATTAATCCCAGTCTTCTTCTTTAAAATGTATTGAAAGGTGTGTGTTTAATACATCACTGCTGCTGCTAAGTCGCTTCAGTCGTGTTCGACTCTGTGTAATCCCATAGACGGCAGCCCACCAGGCTCCCCTGTCCCTGGGATTCTCCAGGCAAGAACACTGGAGTGGGTTGCCATTTCCCTCTCCAACGCATGAAAGGGAAAAGTGAAAGTGAAGTCGTTCAGTCATGTCCGACTCTTCGTTACCCCATGGTCTGCAGCCTACCAGGCTCCTCCATCCATAAGATTTTCCAGGCAAGAATACTGGAGTGGGGTGCCATTGCCTTCTCCATAATACATCACTAGTGGGAAAATAAGGTAGAAGAATCTTTCTGGAGGGTGATTTGGCTCCATATATCAAAGGCCATGGGGTTCTAAATATTCTTTACCTCACTATTTCACTTCCAGGAATTAGTACTAAGGAAAAAATCTTGGGAGTGCAGAAGAGTTATAAGAGCATATACCACAACCTTGCTTTTAAAGGCTTGTGAATTTCATTCACTCAATAAATACTCAGTATGTGCCTGGTAATATTTAAATACAAGTAAATAAGATCATGATATATTTTTATATAAGAAAAAAGGTTAAAAAAAGCATGAGCTCAATTTTATAAGACATTAAAAACATTATAACATTAGAAAAAAATTGAAAGACACTTGTTAAGTTACTAATAATGGTCAACTCTTGGTTACTGGTGTACAGTTTATTTTTCTTTCTCCTCTCGACTCATCTTAAAAAAATAAGTGTTTTATAGAGAGCGATTTTGAGGTCATATAAATTTCTCAATCTTTATCACATAAATTCACTCAGAACTTTAGCATCCATTGATGCTGTTCTATCATTCTATTTGTATAGTTGGCATTTATTGTAAGAAGGGCTTCCCAGGTGGCACTAGCAGTAAAGAATCTGCCTGCCAATGCAGAAGACATGGCAACCTGCTCCAGTATTCTTGTCTGGAAAATTCTATGGACAGAGAAGTCTGGCAGGCTACAGTCCATGGAGCTGCAGAGAGTCTGAGCACAATGTAAGAAAGAGCTTTCTCTTCTCTCCTGTCTTAAAGTATGGACTCATGGATTTTTGTTTTATTCAATGTATTGAATCCATTACTGTAATTATATATTTTAATGCCTCAGATTGTTTTAGAATTGTCTAGTGGTCTCTCTACGCTAGACTCTGTGCCCTTTTAACATATTACCAGGTTTTTTTTTTTATTAGCATTTTCTTATTTTCTGAAACAGCAAGATGCTCTCATTCAGTTCAGCTCAGTCATGTCCGACTCTTTGTGACCCCATGGACTGCAGCATGCCAGGCCTCCCTGTCCATCACCAACTCCCGGAGTCCACCCAAACCCATGTCAATTGAGTTGGTGATGCCATCCAACCATCTCATCCTCTGTCATCCCCTTCTCCTCCCACCTTCAATCTTTCTCAGCATCAGAGTCCTTTCAAATAACCCAGTTCTTCGCATCAGGTGGCCAAAGTATTGGAGTTTCAGCTTCAGCATCAGTCCTTCCAATGAATATTCAGGACTGATTTCCTTTAGGATGGATTGGTTGGATCTCCTTGCAGTCCAAGGGACTCTCAAGAGTCTTCTCCAACAACACAGTTCAAAAGCATCAATTCTTCAGCACTCAGCTTTCTTTATAGTCCAACTGTCACATCCATACACGACCACTGGAAAAATCATAGCTTTGACTACATGGACCTTTGTTGGCAAAGTAATGTCTCTGCTTTTTAATATGCTGAGTACGTTGGTCATAACTTTTCTTCCAGGGAGTTAAGTGTCTTTTAATTTCATGGCTGCAGTCACCATCTGCAGTGATTTTGAAGCCCCCCAAAATAACACCTGTCACTGTTTCCACTGTTTCCCCATCTATCTGCCATGAAGTGATGGGACCCGATGCCATGATCTTAGTTTTCTGAATGTTGAGTTTTAAGTCAACTTTTTCACTCTCCTCTTTCATTTTCATCAAGAGGCTCTTTAGATCTTCTTTGCTTTCTGCCATAATGGTGGTGTCATTTGCATATCTGAGGTTATTGATATTTCTCTCCCGGGAATCTTGACTCCAGCTTGTGCTTCATTCAGCCCAGCATTTCTCATGATGTACTCTGCATATAAGTTAGATAAGCAAGGTGACATTATAAAGCCTTGATGTACTCCTTTCCCTATTTGGAACCAGTCTGCTGTTCCATGTCCAGTTCTAACTGTGTAATCCTAACCTGCATACAGATTTCTCAAGAGGCAGGTCAGGTGGTCTGGTATTCCCATCTCTTTCAGAATTTTCCACAGTTTATTGTGATCCACACACAGACTTTGGCATAGTCCATAAAGCAGAAATAGATGTTTTTCTGGAACTCTCTTGCTTTTTCAATGATCCAGCAGATGTGGGCCATTTAATCTCTGGTTCCTGCCTTTTCTATATCCAGCTTCAACATCTGGAAGTTCATGGTTCACGTACTGTTGAAGGCTGGCTTGGAGAATTTTGAGGATTACTTGACTAGCGTGTGAGATGAGTGCAATTGTGCGGTACTTTGAGAATTCTTTGGCATTGCCTTTCTTTGGAATTGGAATGAAAACAGACCTTTTCCAGTCCTGTGGCCACTGCTGAGTTTTCCAAATTTGCTGGCATATTGAGTGCAGCACTTTCACGGCCTCATCTTTTAGGATTTAAAACAGCTCAACTGGAATTCCATCACCTCCACTAGTTTTGTTCACTACGAACAATGCTTATCTTAAAGAGCTTCCCTGGCGGCTCAGACATCTATAGTCCACAGGATCACAAAGAATCACAAGGATCACATGACCGAGTGACTAACATGCACAGGCTTATCTTATATTCTTTACTCATATTTTAACATATATTTTACAATAGCCATGTATTATTTTTGTTAAATGAAAGAACACAACCAACAATGAAAGATTTATTTTAATGTCCAGATTGCTGACCCTACATGCTTGCAAAATATTAAAGCCAATGGGCTCCTCTTTTGAGTTCCAAGTGAGATAGGAGAGGGAAGTATCTGCCTTACAAATCAGTGTGAAAGGGAATTCTGTCCAATAAGATCATTAAATGAGGCTTCCCTGATGGCTCAGATGGTAAAGAATCTGTCTGCTGTGCAGGAGACCCGGGTTCAATCCTTAGGTCGGGGAGAACTGCTGAAGAAGGGAGTGGCTACCCACTCCAGTATTCTTGCCTGTACAATTCCATGGACAGAGGAGCCCGGCAGGCTACACTGCTCCACGGGGTCACAAAGTTAAATGTGTAAGTCATTGCTCTTTTCTTGATGGAGACCAGTGAGCCAGGCACACAACCACAGACATGAAAAAGAACAAAGTACATTCTGTTCAACGAATGTCTCGTTTTCCCCCTCAGATTCCTGCACAGACACACGGTGAGACAAAATCATTTTCATCTGTGATTGAGTTTCTTCCTGCTGACTGTTTGGAGTTTCCCTATGAGCTGGTATGAGGCGCTCCTTCCTGTGCCTCAGAACAAGACTCTCTGGTGGCCAGTATACACTGGAGACTGCGCTCCGGATTCTGTGAAGCACACAGGAAACAGGACAGGGACCACCAGTTCCTCTCGGTCCCAGAGGCAGCTGATCCCTCACCCCGGAGTGCCCCACCTGGCTTCTCTAATCCCACTGGATGGGTTTGCTGAGACTCACTGTATGCTCAGCCAGACTCCGGGATCAGTTCTAGCCTTGTGGTGACTGTGGTGGGGCGGAGGGGAAGAGACACGAGGAGCCCTGCGACGATTAGTCATTACTTCAATATTGAGTCATTTGGCCATACCGCCCAGTGCCCTCAGGCAGGAGGCTCTGTGGGATCCAGTACTCCAGGTCCTAGGCTTTCTGACCTTGAATACTCCTAATGTCCAGGGTTACCTCTGACAGGAAGCCACCCCTTATCCTGTTCTAGAAAAAATGATACACCCAGGTCCTTTAACAATATGAACAAAATGACAGGGGTTAAAGTTTACTATGCATATGCAACGTGAAACAGAAAGCTCACTGCTTTACATGTGCTGTTTAATTTAACCTCAGGTCCACACTAGGTGAGAACTCTATATTAATATCATCACTTTACAGGTGAGGAAACTGAGGTGGGAGAGATGGTTAATAATGAGTCACCACGACCCAGCCAAGAAGCGATAGAGACAAATTAAATGTTCCAAAACTGCTTCCTGCAACCCCTTCACTACATTGCACTCTTCAGATATGGGACTGCTACTGGACCTGAGACTCCGACTGAACAAAAATTCTAGTTTTTTTTTTTTTTAAAGAAAAATTAATGAATGGAACCAACCCTGATAAGCTGGATGTTGAGATCAAGTAGCATTCTTTAGTTGAATCTGAGAAAAGAAAAGAGGAGATCCCCAAGAGCTGGGAGCTCACCAAGAACATGAAGCCAGCTTGCCATACTTCCATAGCTTATTCATTCCTTCAGCACTCCTGGGGGTCTGGGATGTGTGTGCTTCACTGTGCCAGACGAAGGGAATTCAGGAGGGCGTGAATGCTATGGGCCCTGACCTTGATGTGGTCCCTTGGATTTCAGGGAGGAAGAAAGAGAAATGGCCATTAAATAATTGAGTGCAAAAGAGAAAATAAAATGCTCTGATGAAGAAGAGAAGAGTGGTCAGAAAAGGCCTCTCTGAGGTGCTGACATTTAACCTAGAGGATGACACAGAAGAAGCAGTTGATGAGATCTGTTCACTTCCCCTTCATCTTTGGTAATAACTGGAATTTTTGAGTACTTTTCAAGGGTATTTACAATTTGGGTTCCTTAAAGCAGGCCAACCACTATCTTATAATCTGTATGTGCCCGTGTGCTCAGCTATGTTCATCTCTTTGCAGCCCCATTGACTGTAGCCTACCAGGCACCTCTGTCCATGGAATTTTCCGGGCAAGAATACTGGAGTGGGTTGCCATTTCCTTTTTTCAGGGGATCTTCCTGACCCAGGGATTGAACCTGAGTTTCCTGCACTTCTTGCATTGGCAGACAGATTCTTTACCTACGAAGCCCAACAATCTGTATGCTTTCTCTGCCCAGTTTAAAATATCACCAATATGATATAAACAATATGGAACTGTTCAGACCAGAACTATCCTCATTTCTTTTTTCTTAAATACAGAAAATCACTTCAGAATCAGGGAGAAGCGGAAAATTCTTTTGAGTTTTGTCGAGTTCATCCAAGTGTACTGTTTGCTTCTTCCCTGCGGAATTGTCATATCAGCTTTAGGAAAGATGATGAAAGACAAGGATTGGGCCCAGAGGATGCTAAGGAAACAAGGCCAAATTTGCTTTCCACGTGGGCCCTTAGGGGGAAGAGTGGAAGGCAAAAGCAGTGAACTGGGTCCAGATTTTTTCTATCAATGCTGTGTAGTGGTTAGATGAGGAACTCGAAACCAAAAGGCTTCTTTCCTTCACATTTCTGGAAGTGGTAATTTTATTATCTCACCAGTAGAGATTCGGCAGAGTCTGCTAAAGCCAACAGCACAGAGGACCCAGGGTTCTTTTCTCACGACAATCCAACCATATTTCCTCTGGGAGAAGGATGCTCCCTAAGAATATGTGGGGTTGGAACCGGAGGCCGTTTAGAGCTTAGGAGGGGATGTTTTTGATGTCTGGAGAGTTCCAACCATGATTAGATTTTTGGGTGCAAAGACTGCACTGCGCATTCTCTTCACGGAGCAATGTGAAGTTATAAGGCCCTCTGCTTCCTGGCTTCCAGAAGTTGGTTTTTTTCTCCATCACGGTTTCCTCTAACTACTGAATAATTAACCCTAATGACTAATCTAGTCTCCTAGGAAAAAGGCTTGTGAAATCTGTTCCTGATGCATATCATAAGTGCGGAAGGCTGTATTAGGTAATGGGGGAATTCTCCGGTGCTCCAGTCTTAGGACTCTTGTGCTCTCACGGCCAAGGGCCTGGGTTCAGTCCCTGGTCAGGGAAATAAAATCCCACAAGCCAAAATAATAACAATAAGCATGGTCTGAGAAGGTCCAAATTCCTTTCCCAGTGCCTGGCCCATCCTGGGACAGAGGGAGGAAGGGACAGCCGTGTTCTGTTTCAGAGATCTCTTCCTATCACACAGAAGCGCTGGAGGGCAGCTGCGCTCCTGCTCTCTGTTGTCAGTCAGGGGAACTCCGCACGAACTAACCGAAGCTGTCACCATCTGAGGCTGCCCACGGGGTCAGACATGTGGCCTGGCGCTGCTCCGTCACAGGGCCACGTATCCAGAGGGGGCCAAAGCCCTCTCTCTGTAACAGCTTGGCCACCTGTCTGCGATGGAAGACAAATCCCATTTCATGAGGCTTGGCGCAGAAAGCAGACGCCCCCATCCCCAGGTCCAAAAGCACTTAAGTGGCGGAAGGAAAAGAGGAGAGAAGGGTAGACTCCAAGGTGGAGGTAAAAAGTGGATCTTTTCAGAGAGGGCCCTCTGGTCAATCGGCTTTGGATTTGATGGTGTTTTGACCCAGCTCTCAACAATCTTAATCTGCATTTCGCAGGCTTTCAAGATAGTTCTCTTACTGAAGCAATGCAGTGCCAAAGACATGGTGTCACGGGGCTTTGCCTTTTCCTGCTTTTAAAGGCCATCAGAACCATCATTCCCTAACATACCGACACAGGAAAAGAAAGATGAGGCTTATCTCACAGTTCAGCTATTGTGTGACCAGCATGTCAGCGGCACAAGAAAGATAGGCAAGATAGGCAGAGGCTTGCAAAATAAGGTCTGACCCAAGCCTCACCTGATTCCGTTTCTATCTTGCTGAAAGCTCATGATAATAAGATTTCAAACTCATTAGAAACCATGGTTGTTCACGGTTTTAGAAGTGAGCTTGTACGACCCAGGGGAGCGCTCCTGATCACTTTGCAGTGAAGTCACCGTCACAAACAGGATTTCCTAAGGAGGTCTCAGGGCGAGGAAGCTTCGTTCTCGCGTTGGCCCTGCCATCTGGGCAGCCCCGCTGCTCCTCCTCTGCTGTAAACAGGCGGTCAGAAGGTCCCAGGGAACACCCCTGCCTATTGTTCCCGGTCCTCTCACTTCCCTTTCATCTCTGGGAATAGCTGGAATTTATGAGTACACGGGCTGGCGTTCCAAGCTTTTCCTTCGGAGTTTATTTACTTCATGGATCCTCCTTAGAAGGGCCCCGTCTTCTGCCTGCCCCACCCCCCCAATCCCAGCTGTAGTTGCCCAAAGGTGTGGCTTCCTCACTACGCACACACGGCTAAACTGAATGGAAGAGGAGACAGAAAGGCTGCGGCCCCGTGGTGAGCGTGCATGGAACACACGCTTTCCCATTTGATGCCTACTGCTCCAGCCAGCTCTCACGTTTCCAAGGGCACGCTGCAACTTCTGTGGCCTGCCTAATGAACTTCTGGTTAAAGATTCAATCTAAGAGCTTCAAAATCCAGCCCAGAGCGAACTTCATGAAATCTCTAGTATTGTAGTCCAGTTCAGAGTAATGTCAAACTCCCATGCGGTATTTAAATCTGTACCACGTAGCTTAGCACTGACACATGCCTCATGAGATTCTAATGCAGCTTGCTTACCATGATTACGTGCGAACACACCAAGTCTGTGTTATTCACTCATACAAACTCTAACCTCTTTGAGGTCCTGGCCACAGACCTTGGTATGTATGTGTAAGTGAGAAGTGCTGTTTCACTTTGCCATCTTCCACAGTGCCCAGAATAATCTTAACCATCTAGGTTTGCAAAAGATAACTGAAACACCATCTGAGTCCCAGCTTTCAGCACCTTTCATTTCCTTATGATGCAAGTCAGTTAAATGGAAACATCAGAATTACCCAAATGGACAATGCTAGCAGGAGTATCTAGGACTGGTACCATGTAATATGTCTACATCATTTCAATTAGTAAAATGATGTAACATCTCTAAATTAAAATTTAAGTGCTTCCTGCGAATAGGCTTCCCAGGGGTGCTAGTAGAAAGAACTCGCCTGCCAGTGCATGAGCTGTAAGAGACACAGGTTCAATCCGTGGGTTGAGAAGATCCTCTGGAGAAGGAAATCGCAACCCAGTCCAGTGTGCTTGCCTGGGACATTCCAGAGACAGAGGAGCCTAGTGGGCTATGGTCCATAGGGTCGCAGGGTTGGACACGACCGAAATGATAGCACACATGCACGGGAATATGAAATAAAAAATGATCAAACCGCAGTAAAGACAAATTTTGAGGTTGTGAGAACAGGGAGAAACACAACAAAACTGTTCAGAGGAAGGCATGGACCCAAATAATGCATTTGGCCCATTCTGTGACTCAGAATGACAGATAGGCTCTGAGCTAGAGAGACGGTACTGTGTTCATGCATTCATTATTTATTTACTCGGTGCCCGCTCTGCACCATGCCATGTGAGCTGTTAGGGATACGGTGGTGAGAAAAACAGAGATGGTCCAGAGTTGCATGAGTGACGGGACAGGCAGGTTTTAAACCAGGAACTCTAATAAATATGTAATTAGCTACTACCATTGCAGTGAGTAATAAAGTAGCCTTTGTCTCTAACCCAGGAGTCTTCTGTCTTCTGCCAGCATCCATGAAACTGTGGCAGGCTAATTTGTTAGCCTGCAATAGTGTAGTATCTTCACAGTCAACTGAAAGCCTGAAGAATGAGGACTTTTTACTTTAGAAAGGAAAACACCAAGAAGGTGAGAAGGCTGAAGCCTACAAAATCGGTAAGAAGCAACTTGGTTGTGTTCACTTCTCTTGAATACCAAATCAAAGAAGCATTTGGGAGAGGTAAGTTCAGAACAAAAGGAAGGAACTTCTTCACAGAGTGGGTAACCTTATAGAAGTTACCACCTCAATAAGCGGTGCTGGCTGAAAGTACAAGCTGTTTTATTTTTTTAAGTATTTTTTAAAGTCTTCTAAAAATTATTTTAAAATTTATTTGTAATCGGAGGAAAATTGCTTTACAATGTTGTGCTGGTTTCTGTTGTACAACAACATGAGTCAGCCATAAGTATCCATGTGTCCCCTCCCTCTTGAGCCTCCCCTCCACCCCACACACATTCCGCCCCCGGGTCGTCACAGAGAGCAGCACTGTGAGCTCCCCGTAGTATGCAACAACTTCCCACTGGCTATCTATTTTACATATGGTAGTGTGTATGTTTCTATGCTACTCTCCCAATTTGCCCACACTCTCCTTTCCCCGCTTTTAAAAACCTTTATTGAATTTGTTACAATATTGCTTCTGTTTTATGTTTTCGTTTTTTGGTCATGAGGTACCTGGGATCTTCCCCAGGGATCAAACCTGCGCCCTCTGCACTGGAAGACAAAGTCTTAGCCACTGGACCGCCTGGGAAGGCCCCTACAAGCTGTTTTTTAAAAAGGCCGCGCTAACTTTATGGATGACACGTGGACTGCCCAATTCAACATGCATTTGATGACCCAGTCTTTGCCAAGTAGAGGATCATGTCCTTGTACAATGACATCTTCATTATCTATCTCAGAGAAGGACTACTGGGAAAAGTCATTAACCTGCCCTAACAAGGGCCGTTTTTAACCTAAAAAATAAGAATCAGACTCTCCCTTGCTTTATCTAAGTCGAATCTGGGTAAACGTACATTTCTGTTGTTTAGTCGCAAGAAGACTGGAGTGGGTTGCCATTTCCTTCTCCAGGGGATCTTTCCAACCCAGGGCTTGAAGCCCACCTTCTGTATTGGCAGGCAGATTCTTTACCACTGAGCCACCGGGGAAACTTGTAAACAGACATAGATACATATATTTGGAACTATAAAATCTTTTAGAACACTTCTAGGAAATTCGAAGAGGCATATCTTGGAAAATATGTTCCATGGTCAAAAATGTTTGCAGAGAAATGCACTATATATCCTTGGACATTGAAAATTCATATTAATAATAAAGGCTCTGACAAATCCTGAGTAAGGAAACTAAACCTATCATTTCCAAAGTTATTCTAATATTATTCTGCTATACCACAGCATGCCTATTATCTTATGAAACATCATTTCATAAAAGAACAGATAGGGAATGTTCTTTTAAGGTGTTAAAAAATGAAGATTTATCTGGTAAGTAATATAAGGCCACATTATCGGTAAAGCTCCACCAATGTGAAGTGGAAAATAACAGTAAGAAGCGACAGAAAGGGATGCCAGGTAACTGGACCTCCTGGTGTGGCCTGCTGGCACACAACGGGTAGGTGATCTGCAGTTAGAGATCCTTGGGCTCAACTGGTTTTCACGTACAAGGAGTCAGAAAGACCCAGTTTCAGGAATGTTTGCATGTTTAGGGACAGCATAACAAACATAATTATAGCTAACACTTGTTGCTGCCGATCAAGGTGCTAGGTGGTAGTTTGAGCACATAAAGTTCTCACAGTACATTACAAGAGAGGCCCTCTTATCATCCATTTTCACAGAAAAGGAAACTGAGGTATAGGGAAGTTCCGTAACTGGCCCAAGACTACACAGCTAGTCAGTGAAAGAGCTGGGATTTAAACCCAGGCAGGCTGGCTCCAGAGTGCCAACCTCTATGGAATTCCAGCATGTATTAGCAAACTTCCATGTCACCAGCGTAATCCATGGCACAAAGCAACTCGCTGGACCTTTAAGTCGAGTTGAAGCCTGATGTAAGCAGCTTTCATAAATAACACCCAGAACTCTGCTAATACATCTTGAAAAGCTTGTCAAAGTTTTACAGTTGTACCAGAAGAAATTACACACAAATGGGACAGCATGGACCTACTGTCAAAACAATCTCCCCTTTGTATAACTTCTTCTTCTCACCAATTTCTTACTATACACAACAGTAACCTTAGGAAAACAAACAAGAATCTACAAATACGCTCACTCTCTTTGAATCACAGCAGTGCACAAGGCCACTTTGTTAAGATTTTTTTTTTTTTTTTTACTGTTTTAGTCGCTAAGTTGTGTCCAACTCTTTTAAGACCCCAAGGACTGTAGCCCACTAGGCTTCTCTGTCCATGGGATTCTCCAGGCAAGAATACTGGAGTGGGTTGCCATTTCTTTCTCCAGGGGATCCTCCCAACCCAGGGATCAAACCCGAGTCTCCTGCACTGGCAGGAGGATTCTTAACCACTGAGCCACCAGAGAAGCCCCTTTGTTAAAACAGCCCATCTCTAAAACAACTTTTCTTACACAGAATGATACATCCGTTTTTCCCCCAGACACCCAATCCTATGTAAACTCTTAGCCGAGTGCTGAGTACAGACTCGCTCTGGGTCCTCCTGGCCTTCAGAACTAGTGGCTCACCGTGGAGAGAATCCCAGACTGAAAACACTTCCCCAGCCATGATGAACAGTGTGTTCTGCAGCATTTACCACTGCTTCCATCCCATCCTGCCGGGTGTATTTGTTGTTGTGTTGTTATTATTTTATGTATCGGTGTGTTGGCCTGCTGCTGCTGCTGTATCGGATTACCACCAATTTTGTGGCTTAAAGCAACAGTCAGGATTCATCTCAAAGTTCTGCAGATCACACGTCCAGGTATGGCTTGGCTTAACTGGTTCTCTGCTTAGAGTCTCACGAAGGGCTGCATTCCACTCTGGAGGTTTGGATCTGCTTCTCGTCTCACTTGGGTTGTTGGCTGAACCCAGTTCCATGTGGCTGTTTTATGGAGGTTCCTGATTTCTTGCTGGCTGTCAGTGGCCCTCCGCCCCCTCCAGAGGCCTCTCTCTGGTTCTAATCTCAGAGGCTGTGACAGTGGGTCAAATCCTTCTCACGCTTGGAATCTGACTTCCTCTTCTGTCCCATCTCTTTTGCCTCCAGCCTGAGAAAGTTCTCTTTTAAAGAGCTTATGAACAGAAACAGACTCACAGACTTAGAAAACAAACTTGGTTTTAGTCACTCAGTCGTGTCTGACTCTGCTGCGACCCCATAGACTGTAGCCCGCCAGGATCCTCTGTCCATGGGATTTCCCAGGCAAGAATACTGGAGTGGGTTGCCATTTCCTTCTTCAATATATGAAATAGATAACCAACAAGGACCTACTGTACAGCACAGGGACCTCTACTTAATACTCTGTTATAACCTGTATGGGAAATAAAATTTAGAAAAGAACAGATTCATGTATGAAAATGAAAGTGTTAGTCACTCAGTCGTGTCCAACTCTTCGCGACCCCATGGACTGCAGCCTGCCAGGCTCCTCTGTCCATGGGATTCTCTGGGAAAGGATACTGGAGTGCGTCGTCATTCCCTTTCCCAGGGGATCTTTCTGGCCCAGGGATTGAATCTGGGTCTCCTGCATTGCTGGCAGATTCTCTACCGTCTGAGCATATGTATAACTAAATTACTTTGCTGTACACCTGAAACTAACTTTTTTCATGAAAGTGAAAGAGGAGAGTGAAAAAGTTGGCTTAAAGCTCAACATTCAGAAAACTAAGATCATGGCATCTGGTCCCATCACTTCATGGCAAATAGATGGAGAAACAGTGGAAACATTGGCTGACTTTATTTTTCTGGGCTCCAAAATTACTGCAGATGGTGATTGCAGCCATGAAATTAAAAGACGCTTACTCCTTGGAAGGAAAGTTACGACCAACCTAGACAACATATTCAAAAGCAGAGACTTTGCCAACAAAGGTCCGTCTAGTCAAGGTTATGGTTTTTCCAGTGGTCATGTATGGATGTGAGAGCTGGACTGTGAAAAAAGCTGAGTGCCGAAGAATTGATGCTTTTGAACTGTGGTGTTGGAGAAGACTCTTGAGAATCCCTTGGACTGCAAGGAGATCCAACCAGTCCATTCTAAAGGAGATCAGTCCTGGGTGTTCATTGAAGGATTGATGCTGAAGCTGAAACTCCAGTACTTTGGCCACCTGATGTGAAGAGCTCACTCATTTGAAAAGACTCTGATACTGGGAAAGATTGAGGGCAGGAAGAGAAGGGGATGACAGAGGATGAGATGGGTGGATGGCATCACCGACTCAATGGACATGGGTTTGGGTGGACTCCAGGAGTTGGTGATGGACAGGGAGGCCTGGCATGCTGCGGTTCATGGGGTCGCAAAGAGTTGGACATGACTGAGCGACTGAACTGAACTGAACTTTAATTAACACAACATTGTAAATCAACTATTCTCCAAACTAAAATAAAATTTTTAAAAAATTAAGAAAAAAATTTTCATATCATTAGATGGGGCCTATCCAGATAATCCAGAATAACTTATTGTAAGGTTCACTTTATTTTATAAGCAGTTTTTTAATTTATTTTTGGTTCTGCTGGGTCTTCACCACCGTGTGCTGGCTTCTCTAGTTGTGGTGAGCGGGGGCTACGTTCTAGCTGCCGTGTACAGGCTTCTCATGTGGTGGCTTTTCTTACCGTGGAGCACGGGCTCTAGAGCACGGGCTCAACAGTTGTGGCACATGGGCTTAGCTGCTCTGTGGCATGTGGGATCTTCCCAGAACAAGGATAGAACCCGTGTCCCCTTCATTGGCAGGTGGACTCTTATCCACTGTACCTCCGTAAGTTTCAGGTTCATTATCTTAATTACAGTGCAAAATCCCGTGACCCATTATAACAAAACAAATTAGGTGCATATTTAAACATGTTTAGGGGCCATTCTGGGTACCACGCTTGGTGGACATTTCTGTGCCAAGATGGCTAACAGGTGAATGATATGCTAACCACTTGCCTGAAAAAACAAAACCAAAGCAAAGGAAGAGTTTCACAGCAAAGATGTTCAATTCCTAGTTTTAACTCATTTCCGGGAGCCTGCAAGCCCTGGGAAATAGGATAAAAATCAACAGCCAGTTGGGAACTGGTAGAAGGCCTCTGGTATAAAGAGAAAAATGATCTTCCTGACATCGGCAAAGGGTAGCTGGAAGGGTCCACCGCCAGAGCAGAGGATGGCTTCCGGGGACTGAAGAGAGCACAGGAGTTGATACAAACGGATGTTGTTAGGAAAGCATCTCCATAGCCTGCGATAGTATTTAGAAACTTTTTTGTTTTAAACATCAAAGGGCTGGAGCATGATTCTGGATAACCCTGATATGCTAGCCAGTAACCCTTTAGTACCTGCGGTGTTGGAGAAGACTCTTGAGAGTCCCTTGGACAGCAATGAGATCGAAGCAATCAGTCCTAAAGGAAATCAACCCTGAATATTCACTGGAAGGGCTGATGCTGAAGCTCCAATACTTAGGCCACCTGAGGCAAAGAGCCAACTCATTAGACTGGGAAAGATTGAAGGCAGGAGGAGAAGGGGACCACGGAGGATGAGATGGTTGGATGGCATCACCGACTCAATGGACATGGGTTTGAGTAAACTCTGGGAGCTGGTGATGGACAGGGAAGCCTGGCGTGCTGCAGTCCACGTGGTCGCAAAGAGTTGGACATGACTGAGTGACAACAACCCTTCAGCTGGATCCTAGGGAAGCCCTGGTGATCTGCAGAGAGAGAGGCAGGGGCACGTAGGAAACTGGGCTTCTCGGGGCAGTGGGTCTTTTAGCACCGGGAAAACTGGAAGTGTGTCAATATCTTAACAACGAGTAGCAGAGGCAGTGATATTAACAACACAGTGACATCCAGCAACACAAGTAACATGCCGGTGGGCACTCTCACTTCTAAGAGCTGCACAGCACGCACTTTCCTATTTCCACCCTCCTCATAAATCGTACTGATAGCGGTTATTTACAAAGCAATTTCACTCATGTGGAACATGTTGATTGACTCCAGTTTTTTTTTTTTTTGTATTAATATAGATAATCTTTAAATAGAACATTTCAGGATTAAAAGAAAAATGGGAAAATGTCAGGAATTACATAGAAAGGTATGTATCCCACTTGAAAGTTTACCCAAATTTGCCTTTTGTATCATTTCCTCAGTCCTCCTAAGTGTCAGTTCTCCCTTTGTGCCTCCGAAGGGGGCTGTAATTTGGCTACTCCATTTTACATCTTTATAATTGTTCCTTATCCCATTCATCTCCCTTTCTATTTCATCTTTCCTTTGACTGACTCCTCTTCTTTATTTAAAGGCCTTTGGAAACCATTTCTTTCTAGTCATAGGTGGCCTAAAATGAAACATAATTTTAGACCCATTTAATTAGACTTTTAAATCTGATGGTACACTCTGCCTGAAGCTTCTTCAGGGGAATTTCTGAAGTCCAATTATAGGGCTATTCTCATAATAAGGACCATTAATTTATAATGGAATTATTTGCTTTTAAGCTTCATCCAGATGCTGTTGTGAAAAATATACTAGTTCGACCACATTCCTACCGGGTCATTAGATGGCCAGTACCAACAGGTGAGGGCTGCTGAAGCCACGGTTCTCAGAACCTCTGTGAAGACCTGGGTGTCTGTAGATATTGTGTCCCACAGGGAATCTCATTAGTCCTTTCGTGCTGTGGTCACCCATTCTTTTCTTAAAATAAAAAATTTATTGAAGTATAGTTGAGTTACAATGCTGTGTTCATTTCTGCTGTACAGCAAACTGCCTCAGTTGATACAAATACACTCTTTTTCCTATTCTTTTCCATTCCTGGTTTATCACATGATACTGAATATAGCTCCCCGTGCTATCCAGCAGGACCTTGCTGTTGACCCATCCGATATATAACAGTTTGCATCTGCTAATCCCAAACTCCCAGTACTTCCCTCCCCACCCCCACCTTTGGCAACAAGTGGGTCCTCTATGTCTCTGAGTCTTTCTGTTTTGTGTGTATGTTCATTTGTGTTGTATTTTAGATTCTGTAGAAGGGCTATCGTATGGTATCTGTCCTTCTCTTTATGACTTAATTGGCTTGGTATGATTTTCTTCAGCTCCATCCATTTGTTGCTGCAAATGGCATTATTCTTTTCAACGGCTACTATCCCAGTGTATACACCACATATATCTTCTTTATCCATTCATCTGTCAGTGGACACTGAGGTTGTTTCTATGTCTTGGCTATTGTAAATAGTCATCCTATGAACACAGGGGTGTGTGTACCTCTTTGAACTATAGTTCTGTCTGGGTATATCCCAGGCGTGCAACTGGCGGATCACATGGGAACTTTATTTTTAGTTTTTTGAGGAACCTCCACACTGTATTCCATAGTGGCTGCACCAATTTACAATCTGTGGTCACCTATTCTTGATGTGCTAATTTTGATATCCCTCTCAGTCAAATCAAGCATGCCCAATTGGTATTTAACAAACAAACAAGACAGTAATGGAATCCTTACATATTGGAACCTCTATGTTCTGGGGTCACAGACTTTCCCTCACAAATCTAGCCATTTCTTTATTCTCTTCTGACTTGTAGAATAAAAGAGAAGTCTGAGGTCAGCCTGATTTTCCTTTCTTCTTGTATGGCTTTCAAATAAGTTCATTGGTCTTCACAGGCTTTTTTCTTTCTCTATGCAATTCTAACACGTCCCAGTGTGAGCTTTATGTCGGTCTGATGTTCTTCAGACCACCATCTGATCAGCAAATCTTCTCTGGTCTCATTCCTTGGTTTAAATGTAGGCATGTGTCATAACAGTTCTGAGGATGAATCTCAGTACACCTATTTGGAACTCTGGGACAAAAGAATGTGTTCTTTGTCCAAAACCTGGAACTACCAGAACCACTTGGCCATGAGGGAAGACAGTCTTCAAAGATGCCACCACAATGAAGAGAGTCTCAGCAAAATGGAGCTGCAGCTTATACATCAAGCCAACTCTGAAGCTCATCTATCTCTGGAATCACCATTTATGTGAGCTAACAAATTCCTTAGTCTTTAGCTTATCTAAGTTGATTTGAGTTCTGTACCCATAGCCCTGAGCATCCCAAACTACTGGTTTTTCTCTTCTGTAATGATTTTCGTCAAAATATTGTGAGATCTTTCAATCCATATACTCAAGTCATGTCTTAGTCTATGTTTTTGATTATCGCATGTCAAGACCATTGATTTCTTATGCCAGATTCCCATTCTCTAGTCTTCATATTTGTCCTTTTCTTACCATTTAAACCACGAACAATTTTGTTCATCGGTGTTCTGTGAGAACTTCTCAATACTGTCCTTCACACCAAAGATTCCATTTCCTATAATAATTCTTTTTTTTTTTTTTCTCTCTCTAATTTTATTTTTAAACTTTACATAATTGTATTAGTTTTGCCAAATATCAAAATGAATCCGCCACAGGTATACATGTGTTCCCCATCCCGAACCCTCCTCCCTCCTCCCTCCCCATACCATCCCTCTGGGCCGTCCCAGTGCACCAGCCCCAAGCATCCAGCATCATGCATCGAACCTGGACTGGCAACTCGTTTCCTACATGATATTTTACATGTTTCAATGCCATTCTCCCAAATCTTCCCACCCTCTCCCTCTCCCACAGAGTCCATAAGACTGTTCTATACATCAGTGTCTCTTTTGCTGTCTCGTACACCGGGTTATTGTTATCATCTTTCTAAATTCCCTATTCTCAGATTTCAATTGTGCTACTGTACTTGATTTCTTTATAATTTCACATTTTATGTATCTCCCTTTCCATTTCAGTTACTGTTTCTACATTTCAGGATGTTCAGTTCTTGTTGCCTCTTGTTTCTCTCTTATTTTTATTTCTCTTTTCTTATTTCTTATTTTCTCTCTTATTTTGTTTCTCTCTTATTTTTCTCTTATGTAAATTAAGTATAGTTGATTTACAATGTTGTCCTATTTTTAGGTGTACAGCAAAGTGATTCAGTAATATATATATACATTCTTTTCCATATCCTTTTCTATTACAGGTTATTATAAGGTATTGAATATAGCTCCCTGTGCTATACAGTAGGTCATTGCTTTCCTTTTTATAAAAATCTATTTTATATATAGTAGAGTATATCTGTTAATCCCAAGATCTAGTTTATCCCTCCCTCCCCTTCCCCTATGGTAACCATAAGTTTGTTTTCTATGTCTGTGAGTCTATTTCTGTTTTGTAAATAAGTTCTTTTGCATGATTTTTTTTAGGTTCCACAAATAAATGATATCATATGATACTTGTATTTCTCTGTCTGATTAACTTCACTTAGTATGATAATCTCTAGACCCATCCATGTTGCTGCAAATGGTATTATTTCATTCTTTTTTATGGCTGAGGAATATTCCGTTGTGCGTATCTCACACACACACACACACACACACACACACACACACCCCCTCTTTAACCATTCATCTGTCAATGGACACTTGTGTTGATTCCACTGTTTCTCTTTTAGAGAGTATGTCGTCTAGCACTGTCTTGAGTTAGTCTACTGATTTTTAGAAATTTCTTCTGGTTTTGCTAGTTAATCATTTTCAGAGTTTTATATAATTTTTTAGGCTTCTAGAAACTGTTGCTTGTTTGGTAGTATTTTTTTCAAAAGTAACAAGAATTTTATTCCTTTAGTTTATCTCATTCTTCTAAGAAGGACAGTCTCCCCAGACAGACAATGTGTAGTTAACAAAATGCAGACATTACTTTGGCCCATTCTGTAAGCATTTAACAGCCTCTGAGTAGCTCTTAGATCAATCTTAGTGTCTCGCATGTTTCCCCGCACACTGCTCTCATGTCTCTATCTCCACCTACTAAATACCCTGTTCTCCTCACCTCCCCTGATCTCTTTTGGTACATATGTTTTCCTGGTATTTGTACCCATACCCAGGAGAGAAAGAGCTGTAACACTGATGGCAGAGGGGAGTCAGTCCACTGTGGAGATCTCACTAGGATCTGTGGTGGAAACAGCTGACTATTTTTTGAACTACGATCAGCTCGGTGTTTCTAAACAAGGGACTGAGGGAGGGGTAGCAAGGTCTGTTTATTTCCAGGTGCACACGAGAGCTGAATCACCAAACGGGGTTTTAAATCTGGTTCTGGCTAAATGGGGTCCTTTCACATAATTCAGATAATTATTTCATTGCCAGTTATAAGTGCTGGGGGTTTCACCTTTTTAGTAAGAAACAGAGAAGGGCAGTAGGTATCATTTTAAACTAAAAGCTTCTAATATTTTTACTGCGTTCTGATTGAGGGCTCACATATGTAATACAACAAGAAACTGTTTTTACTTAATATATAAAAAAAGTATCAGTTTAGATAAAAATGAGAAATGTCTGTGTATTTCAGTTCAGTGCCACTTCTAACTGGGGCTGTACCCCATTCACCTGAGTGCCTCTAAAATTAACTTTATTTTATGCTGATATCCGGAGAATTCAGTAAGACTCTGACCAGCAAAATGGACACAGCATTTGGCTTCCAAACTCCTTCTTATATTGAAATATTAGTATGTAAAGTTTTACCAGTTAAACAGTTGGACAACATAGCACAAACACATTTGGCAGGCTCCTGACCCCTAATTTCCGAAGTTTTGGATCTTCTCCCAGATCTGGACTGAGAGTGTCCAGCAAACTCTAATTGTGCCAGTGATAAGAACAAGAGCTAGTAATATCCAGTTTAGCTCGTAGTAAAATCTAATTTCCACCGGAAACCTGCCATTCTGAATTGTCCTTTGCAATATTTCAATTTGTGAGTAAACACAGCCCACATGTCTGTAGCTGTCTCTGCCACACTTTTTTTTCCCCTCATATTAAAACTCTAAAATGTTTATAAGAAAACTAGAAGATTTAGAAATACATTTGGCCAGATTATTGGTTTTATAGATGTGCACGCACGCATGCACACACACCCCCCAAGCAGCCGACAGCTCTTAAGCCTATCACTGAGTAAATTCGGATCCCTGCAAATTTAATTTATCCAGCAAAATTGAAGCAGTAAATCAGAAACTCAATACTACCATGTATTATTAGGGAAGGAATATACAGGAGGCCATGTTGAGTGCTCTGTACTTCCCAGTTAAATTGGGAGGAGGAAGGGAAAGAAGAACAGAGTGGGAGTGGACGAGAGACAGGGAGGAGGGACAGAAGAGGGAGAGAAAGTCTGCAGCAAGGGTTGAGAAGAGGAGATGAAAGGAGGAAAAGAAAGAACCAGGTAATATCTTGTATTTTTACGAGAAAATTCCCAGTGCTTCTCAGCTAAGCCAAGCACTGAGTATATCAGACATCAGCTCCTCCAGCCACTACGGGAAGGCCAGATGGGAGGCAGGAACGCAGTATTCAACAGTGGAGCATGGGTATCAGACAGACCCAGATCCCACAGCAGCGGCCACATGGAGCTACAACAGACTGTCATTGTAACCTATCGCTCCAGGACAAGACCAAGTAGAATTTTTTGTCACACCTGACCATTTGTTGTAATTTAGCTATTCAGCACCATTCTGTGGGAAATTACCTAGGCATACAATGAAATCCCATCAAATTTACATTTACCTGAAATACCCTGTACAGTAAGTTTCCTGTACACAAACGAGTTCTGTCCTGAGAATCTGTTTGTAGGTCCAATTTGTTCCTAAGTCCAACAAAGTTAGCCTAGGTACCCAACTAACACATTGGCTATATAGTACTCTACTGTGATAAGTTTATAATACTTTTCCCACAAGAATGTCATATCTGCTGAAATAAATATATGTACTAAGGATCCAATGAAATCCTAAAGACCACACCCAAAATTGAACTCAGTTTTAACAAATGTGGTCACAGTGAAGTCACTGGATATCTGATTTTTAATCTAAAATCCAGTATCTGTAATAGCTAATGCACATTCCCATTCAAAATTCTCCAGAGTGAAGTTATTTTATAGACTTGAGATATAATGTTTAAAGAAGTATTTGAATCTAAGGTTGCATATTCTAAGAAGTTCTTGAACTAGTACCAAATAAAGGAACACTTGTATTTTGCACTAGCATGGTACTACTGTACTCTGCAGTACTGTAAGGTACACAAAAACACAGCACGTGGGGGGGGGGGGCGGCGCATGCACACGACAACGCGTGCCAGACAGGTGAACTCACTCAGGTGATGGGACATGTGAAAGCGTGTGTGCAGCTCTGCTCATGTGCAAGCTGAAGGTTCCCATCCGGGGACTTACCGTGCTATTCACTGTATCTATTGTCTTGCCAATACAGCTGCATGGTTGCTGTAAAGCAACAGATGGAACGTAACATCGCGCTTTACAGGCTCTACCAGGGCCGGGCTCAGCTCAGATCAGAGGCCCACGTTCCGGCTGAAATCACTTTGTGTAGGCCTGGTACTTTTTATTTTGTACTGCTGGGAAGCGACTCATGTTCGTAAGAGCCAGGAACAGCAATGAGAAGTCTGCCTTTGACGGAGGAAAGATCAGACTAGTAACAGCTGGCTATCAATGTACAATACAGCTACTTTCTCTGCCAGTGTTTTATACTTTAATAATGGGCCGCTTCTTGCCTCAAATCAAATTTTTTTTTTATCCAAATCAAGGGTTGAGAGATGCAACCAGCAAGACCTAAGACTTTGACTGATGTAGAACTGAGACCATTAGATTCATTTTTTCTTTCAAGGTCAGGGCTGATGCAGGGGCTTCCAGAGTTATTTCCACGAATAGACTCAGAAGGCAAATAAAGTGAAAAGAAAGTGAAAGTCGCTCGGTCATGTCTGACTCTTTGCGACCTTGGGGACTATACAGTCCATGGAATTCTCCAGGCCAGAATACTGGAGTGGGTAGCTGTTCCCTTCACTAGGGGATCTTCCAACCCAGGGATCGAGCCCAGGTCTCCTGCATTACAGGAGCAGCTGAGCCATGAGGGAAGCCCAAGAATACTGGAGTGGGTAGCCTATCCCTTCTCCAGTGGATCTGCTTGACCCAGAAATTGAACCAGGGTCTCCTGCGTTGCAGGTGGATTCTTTACTAACTGAGCTACCAGGGAAGTCCCCTAGAAGGCAAAATCTGAAGGAAAGATGCATGAGGTCTGGCGACTAAGGAAGAAGAGTACCCACGTCTACATCCAG
Source organism: Bos indicus (assembly GCF_029378745.1). Lineage (NCBI taxonomy): Eukaryota > Metazoa > Chordata > Mammalia > Artiodactyla > Bovidae > Bos > Bos indicus. The sequence continues at coordinate 10,360,149 of NC_091763.1, forward strand.
GCTGGAAGGAAGATCAAAACTCGGTATACATTACTCTCCAAGCTTCCACACTACGGAACTCTATAGAATGATCTTCATATGCTGTCTGCGCACTGGAAAAAACTAGTCTGAAAAGCTGCTTGGGTCTTTATCTTACGATAATTTTTTTTAACTGACAAAATGAGGTTGATTTCTTCCCTATCACTACACAACTGATAAAAAGGAAACCCGCAGTCAACTTTACAGTTGAAAGAGGTCCCTCAGGCTTCAAACCAACTTAACAGCAGTTTTTATAATTACCATATTCACTCAGGTTTTCCTCTTGACATTATTTTTAAAAAGGCGTAGAAGCAGCAGGAGGAAGCCAGGGCTTACGTAAGAGTCCTTGTCTTGTTTTATTTTTGACAATCTTTCTTCATTTTTGAGACTCTCAATCCTATTTCCCACCTTAAGGTAAAAACAGAGTTTACTTGCTGGAGAGCAATTTGGTTTAGCTAGCAGAATTTTAAATAGGCATGTTATTTGACCCTATAATTTCGCTTCTGGAATTTACCCATACAGAAATACTTGGGCAAATGTTCCACAAAATAAGCACAGGATTTAACTGCAATACTGTCTGTAATAAGACCAAATGCAACCAGCCAACCAATCCATAAATGCTCATCAATGGGAAATTAAATTATGAAATAAATGAGCTGACAATGATTCAGCAGTTTAAAAATGAGTTTGATTTCTATGAACTGACCTAATATATTGTGATAAAATAAAATGAATAAGGCAACATATGTACAGCATAAGCCCATTTCTGTGAGATAAACTGACAGAGGTGTGCATGTGTTTATCTATTTATCTATACATACACATATGTAGATGTTTGCAAACACACACTTTCAAATGTGCAATAAAGATCTGGAAATATATCCAGGGATTGTCTTTGGGAATGGATTTTGGATAGGAGAATAGGAAAGACATTTTCATTTCTCAAACTTTTTTTTTTTAAATAAAGCTAACCGGCATCTGCATCCCCTAAGTCGTTCCTTCCCACACAATTCCTGTTTCTGAAAATGGCCTGCAGAATCAGAGACTGTGGAGACGGAGGCTCCAGGTGCACGTGCTTTTGAAGAGGACACAGTGGGGAAGACTGATCAGCCAGGGCTGATAACACTGTACTTACAGGCTGCCCCTTAAGTGTCACTGATTCAGGGACAAAGGCCAGGCGCTGCATCAACATCAGCTGGTTTTACAAGGATCCCAACTTCTCGGGCCTCAACCCAAACTAGAGAAGATGGCAATGTAGGAGACAAAAGACTGAGAAATCAATAAGCCTAGGGTAGAAGGGCATGGCGGAGAAGGCAATGGCACCCCACTCCAGTACTCTTGCCTGGAAAACCCCATGGATGTCGAAGCCTGGTAAGGCTGTAGTCCATGAGGTCGCTAAGAGTCGGACACGACTGAGCGACTTCCCTTTCACTTTTCACTTTCCTGCACTGGAGGAGGAAATGGCAACCCACTCCAGCGTTCTTGCCTGGAGAATCCCAGGGATGAGGGAGCCTGGTGGGCTGCCGTCTATGGGGTCACACAGAGTCGGACACGACTGAAGTGACTTAGCAGCAGCAGCAGAAGGGCACGAACTCATTCTCTCACCCCTTCCCAACAAACAGTGAGCTGTCTGTTTCTTCTTTATCTTTTCATTTGATGGTTTAAACCTGTGGCTCAGGTAAAGAATCCATCTGCCAGTGCAGCAGACGTGGGTTTCACGTCTGGGTCAGAAAGATCCCCTAGCGGAGGAAACGGCTACCCACTCCAGTAACTGAACACCAATGTAAAACACAGTACCTATGTCTATGAGCCCTTGAAATGTGGCTAGTCTGAACTGAGATGTGCTGTCAGCATAAAACATATACTGCAGTTTAACAATTTAGTGTTGAAATAGAGTATGATCCATATTCTTATAGTTATTGCACATTTAAATAATAACATTTTGGATGTGTGTGTATGTTAGTTGCTCAGTCATGTCCGACTCTTTGTAACCCCATGGACAGGATCCCACCAAGCCCCTCTGTCCATGGAATTCTCTAGACAAGAATACTGGAGTGGGTCGCCACGCCCTTCTTCAGGGGATCTTCCCAACCCAGGGACTGAACCCGGGTCTCCTGCAGTGCAAGCAGAGTCTTTACATCTGAGCCAGGGAAGCCCTATTCCATGTTTACATTTTGTATATATTGTGTTAAAAAATCAATTTTACTTGTTTCTTTTTACTTTTAATGTGACTTCTAGAGAACTTAAAATGACATGGTTCACATTCTCTTTTCTATTGGACAGAACTGGTTTAGACTTTCACAGACATTCCATGTGAATTATCTATATATTTAAATGTGTGAAAAAAGGAACCGTAGAGAGGGAGGCATGTACACACACGCACACACCACTACCCCCTGCCCCCGCCGCTGTGCACATCTGTAACTGCTGCCCTATATATTTATATGCCCACCCGGCTTCCCAGTGTAGCTCATTACACTTCAGTGTACCTGTCACAGGTCATACAGCTCTGAGTTCAAGCTCTGCAACAACCAGATGTGGGATCCTGGGGCAAGCTGCCTGGGAGGATTAAATTGTATAATGTATGTCGAGTTCTCAGAACCACGACAAGCATGTGTCATAAGAACCCCTGTCAGCAAGGGTGAGCTCTGCATGACGTGTTAAGAATTCTAGAAATGACCAAGCCACAATTTCGCCCCGAAGCAAAGAATATCAGAGTTAGAGTGAATCTTGGACGACATCTACTCCCGTGTTGTAAAACCCTTTTAGATTCCAGAAGCCCAGTAAATAAAAAAGATGAAATCAAACTGCTCTGAACAAAGCTGAGTAGGGGAACGAAAAGGGCTGGGCACTCTTAGACTGTAGAAGGATACGAATACCTCTGTGAAGGTCAGAATGCCATGGATGTAGTAGCTTATCCCAGCCTCTCCATTTTACAGATAAAGACACTCAGCTCCATGGTGGGCTACGGTCCATGGGGGTCACACAGAGCCGACTGAGTGAGCATGCACGCACTGATACAGGACATCTTTTTGTATGCCTATTTGATATCCTTGTATCTTCTTTGGTGATGTGAATGTTTAAATCTTTTGCCCATTTTGAACTGGGGTGTTTGTCTCATTATTGAGGGTTTGTTTTTTTTAGGCACCATACACTCAGAATGTGGGGGCGGGAGGTGGGGGGGCGTCTCTGGGGAGGGGGCGGTTCTCCTCCCTGAAGAGACATCTTCCAAGTTTAGCTCTGGAAGATTTAGAGAGGGCAAGGGGCCACCTAGGATAAAAGAACTGAAAGGATTCTAAGGAGGAAAACCTCAAGACACGTTTTGGGGCCACAGGGTAGGCCCCCTTCACGAACATACATTTACATCTTGGAGAATAAGATGTGACATGGGCAGAATGCAGTTGGGGCTTCTTCTTCAGAAGGTCTCGAGGGTCAAGGATCCTACACCAGTTTTAACAAGTTTTGGAAAAAGGGCGACAATGGAAAGATTAATGTATTGGAAGGAGGCAGGAAATAGGCAAGAAACAGGAAAACAGGCTGGCAGGCAGACCCAGGGAGTCAGACCCAAGGGGTGGGAAGCTGGGCAGCTGTTGGGGTGCCCTGACAGGGAAAGGCTGGCCTGATGGGGGCATCTCAGCACACACCATGAAAACAAACACATTCCTGTTAAAGTAATACTGTGGTTGCTCAGTCGATAAGCCACGTCCGACTCTTCACGATCTCACGTACTGCAGCACTCCAGGCTTCCTTGCCCTTCACCATTTCCCGGAGCTTGCTCAAACACTCATGTGCATCGAGTCGGTGATGCCATCCAACCATCTCATCCTCTGTCACCCCCTTCTCCTCCTGCCCTCAATCGTTCCCCGCATCAGGGACATCAAGAGTAAGAAAAAAACCACTGATTACGATTGAAAAGTAGTACTCCTTGTTCTTACTTAGAACTCCCCTGTGTGCACTGTTTAACAAGATCAGTTCTTTTCCTGGGTACCACCACCTTGGGTATTTCCTCACTCAAGTAAATGCTTCTTTGGAGTTTTTCCCATCTGGTGGCCTCTCTGAAGAAGGAAAAAAAGAGATCCAAGAAAACATCCAAGAAGAGACAAGAAACCTTAGGGTCCAGGGAGTGCCCTGGTTTCCACTTAAATGTTCTGACCTAAGCTGGGGTGATGGGTCTCCTCTCAGTGGCTGGGGCCTGCCTGGGTACCTTGGTGTTCAGAGCCTCTGGTCAAGGACCTCATTTCCCTGACGTCACTGAGTAAAGTGCTCAAGTATGGGGAACGCCAACACAGTACCCAGTAGGACAGTTGGCAGGGCACTCAGTGACATTTTAAAGATGTTTGCTCCCAGACCACTCAGCCACAAAGGACGGTTTCACTGTTAGTTTCTCAGCTACTGGGTGTTCAATTCATAGAAATCAATTATGGCAAGCTGAGAGAGGCCACCATCTGAGGCGGGGTAAAATCATGAAGCCTTGTTTGTTTCTTTCTAACAGGGACTGTATTTGTTATGTTCTTCTTGGTGGCATCTGGCATTTTTTAGCTAGGGATCAACAGAGCTGGCAACTTTAGCTGGCAACTTGGGACTTCTAAGAACTACTATCTGTTTACCACAATCTCCATATTCAAAGAATTAGTAGCACGTTTTATTTTTTTTAACGTGCGTTTTCTTTTTATGACTTTGCCATCACTTGGAAAACCCCATAACCTTCAAACCACAGAAAACAGTTCAGACTGTGATCACAGGGCAGCAGACAGATACCTGGAGAGTTAACAGTTGTGAATCTATCTTTCTATGAAGTTAAAAATCAATCTCTATCATTCCTCGGTCCATCCCTCTATCCATCTCATCCCAATCTTCAAGCTGAATAGTTGTCTACTCACCCAATTTGCAGCAATGTTTTTTAGTCTTAAAATATGACTCAGTGTGGGGTAAAGACGGATCACCCATTGATGAAGAGTTAAAGGAGGAAGATAAAAAGATCCAGGGGCTTCCCTGATGGCTCAGCTGGTAAAGAACCCACCTGCCACTGCAGGAGACGCAAGAGACACGAGTTCAATCCCTGAGTCGGGAAGATCCCCTGGAGAAGGAAATGGCAACCAGCTCCAGTATTCTTGCCTGGAGAATTCCATGGACAGAGGAGCCTGGCAGGTTACAGTCCATGAGGTCCCAAAGAATCAGACATGATTGAGTGCATGCACACACACGGAAGGTCAGTGTAGCAATTATTAAGTTCATATAATAATGACAGGTGGTATTCAAACTCTCTCGCTCTTTGTCAACCATCTGCCCTAAGCTTCTTTTTACTGAGTTCATATTTCTTAGGTATCCCATTCTAGAATAAAAGGCAGGCACCTCTCAGAAAACTGGTCAGCCTTTCCACTATAGGAGAGACTAGAAGTCAAAGCTATTAGATGCATGGTTTGCTTCTTCACCTCCTTAAAATATTATTGCTGCTACACTGTAATCATGCATAAATTAATGCAGAAAAAAATGTGGCCTCACAGGTAAAACCACAGCCAAGGCAGAAACATGGCAGAGTGGAAAAATCAAAGATTAGAGAGTCAGACAGACTAGGGTTCAAATTTGGTTCTCCTATAGAAGAGCTGTATGTCCACGGACAAGTTATTCACACTCCTTGTAGAAGGCTGTGGTTCATCATCTACAAACTGAGTTAACAGTCCTCAGAATGTGGGTTTAGCGAGATAACACTAATTAATTTAAGATAGTAGAAAAACTAAGTATAGTTATCTTAAGAGTATGGCAAAAATGATGAAGGTGTTAAAAGAGATGACACAATTTGGGAACTACTGCCATAGCAACAAGGAGGAAGCCAGAGGGAGGGGACACATGCCAGGATTCCCTGATGTAGGGTCAGCTAAGGCAATGAGAGTCTGCTTCCAGAAGGCATGGCCTGTGTGCTCTCAGCTGGACACCACAAACAGGTGGGTCTGCACTGAATCAGGAGTCAAGCTGGAAGCAGGTCAAGCTGGTGGCTGGACCCCAGAATTCAGCTGGCATGACTGAGAAGCCTGCACATTCAGATATCTGGGTGTTATCGCAGGAAATACCAAAACGTGAACCGAGCAGGAAGAGGGGTCAGATGCCATGGCTGTTTTCAAGGTCGCATCCAAACCGGCAGGAACTACCCAGGAGACAGAGCACCCGCCCCAGGAAGGGCGTGTATGGCAGGCCCAGATGGATTCATTGTCCTTCAGCCTTAAAGGCACATGGGTCTGGATTCTGATATGGCTTCCTGCTGCCTGCAATTATTTCTCCGTTTGCTCTCCCAGTATAAGGCTCCTAGAGAGGGGCTACTTTCTTCTGTGCACATCTGAAGAGCCAGGGGGTCTCTACCCAGCAGCTTGCTATCCCAGAACTGTGAAGCAGACTGTTGCTGTTGACGTCAGAGGAGGCTCTCTTTATGCCTCCATCAGAGTCCCTTCTCAGATCCAGTGCTGGGTGAAGAGATGGGTACTCCTGTCTCCTGGACTGAACACAGAATGGATTTTCCCATAGAAGAAACTGTTGTTAAGCAGAAAATTTTCATAAATAACGTTTTGTATATGTTCCAGGTTGTTACAGGATTCTCTGCAAGCTAGTCTGGGAACCAGACTACCAACTATACCACCGCATCAGTGGCAAAATGAAAATATGGCTGTAAAAATGAAAAGTGGCTGTAAAATGAAAATGTGGGTAGCAATTGTCCCATAAGTGGTGGCTATCTACACTTAAAAATATAGCACATTCCTTACTAGAGAACATGTAACACTACATATCTTAAATTTCATCTTTCTTTTAACATCTTCCAGAAAAAGACTGGTTTTATCATCAATTATGGCTGGTATTCAAGTTTTATACTGTTGAAAAATAACTGATCCCCCTCCTCTCATAACAAAAGAAGGACCCAATCTTAACATTTGAGGATAATTCTAGCTAGACACATCGGGGCTTCCCAGGTGGCTGGCGCTGGTGGTAAAAAATCTGCCTGACAGTACAAGAGACATGGATTTGACCTCTGGGTCAAGAAGGTCCTCTGGAGTAGGAAATAGCTACCCGCTCCAGTATTTTTGCCTGGAAAATTGCAAGGACAGAGGAGCCTGGCGGGCTACAGTTCATAGGGTTGCCAGGGAGCTGGACGCAACTGAGCGACCGAGCGCAGCACTAGATGTCAAAGTAATTCCAAACTCTAACCATCTCTCATCGGCACCAAATGGTTCATGGGATGAACTGAAATGACTGTCTTGACTCCCACACTGCAATATTGTCAGTAAATTATTCCTGATTCTGACCATAAGTGTTTAACCCAATATTTTCCACATTTGTTTGAAGAAAAGAACTACATGAGGCACTTTTAATTAAAGACAAGAATGCCAGGCCCTAGCCCAATAAGAAGTCAGAATTTCAAGAGAGAGGTCTGGTAGTCGTACATTTAAAGACTGCTATCCCCTGGTGAGACTTCTCTGGTGGCTCAGTATCCGCCTGCCAAAGCAGGAGATGTGGGTTTGATCCCTGGGTGTAGTAGAATCCCATAGATAGAGGAATCATGGTGGGCTACAGTCATGGAGTTGCAAAAGAGTCAGATGTGACTTAGTGACTAAACCACACCACCACTGATGAATCTCCACTCCAGTGGCTCCTACCCTGGATGGTGAGTTAGGATCACTTGGAGGGCTTGTGAAAACACAGACTGTTGAACCCCAGCCCAAGAGCTTCTGATCCAGTGGGTCTGGGGTGAGACCCAAGAATTTGCATTTCCAAAAGGTCCCCCAAGTGCTGCTGGTGCTGCTGGTCCAAGAACCACACTTTCAGAGCCACTTATTTAGCCTATTTAGCAAACATTGCAGCTGAATGTGGTCTTTTTTTCCCCTTCCCTCCTTGGTAGAAAAACACCACCAGACTCACAAGACTTCCTTTGGAGTAATAGCCCTCGTTCTTTTTGTTTGATGTCAGACAAATAAATTTACCACTGCATCTCAGCTATCTCTTATTGTGAGAAATAAGAAGGTACGCATGAAAAGAGGTTTGGTCCTGTGACTGGCACACAATAGGCCTGCCTTAAACACCTGTGTACTTTGATACCCCTCTGTGAGCTATGCATGAATCTGCTGAGGTCTAGAAGCAGGTCCCCAGATTTGTTACAGGAACAAAATTTCCTTTGGTTAAAACAAACAAATGAGCAAGCAAACAAGGGCTGACTGCATTTCTTTCTTGTGAGCTATTGTGGAGTTACATTTTGAATATAACATGTCCAACTTGGGAGAATACTCAGCTTCCAAACTCACATTTTCCCATGGAAATAAAAACAGAAGACAAAGAGAGATTAGATTCTGATTAGCCTCTCTGTTTAATTTTAACCAGGCTGAGTTTAGTACCAAGGTGTGGGTTCTTTTCCTGGCAGATCTTTATTATATTGTTTTGGCTATTTCTTGTGATATGAAAATCACACACAGGAACCGCAGACTTTCAGAGTCAAAGGTGCCCTGGAGGCCGTTGAGCCCACCCACCCACTCTAGGAATACCGCTGTAAACATCTCAGTGTGCAGCGGCCTGTTCTCTTCTTCGATAGCCAGTGAGAACAAGCCCTGATCTGCTCTTCAGATAACGCTAATCATTAGATTTTTTTCACCTTCTAAGCAAAAATCTTTATTTCTGTAATTTTAATATCTCTGGTTCTAGTTCCACCCTCTATAGTGCCTGAGTCTGTCTAATCTCTCCTCCAATTGACAGCATTTAAAGTATTCTGAAATGGCTCAGATGTCTGTCTATTCCTTTTCTGTCTAAATATTCTGTTTTGTCAACCCATCATCAACATTTCCACATACATAATATCCCTGGTCTTCCTCCTGTGGAAAAGGCCACCTTGAGGATATTTCTCACTAAAAAAAAATTCCATAACATGCTTCACATTTACCATGTCTTAGTATCACCAAGAGAAACAATAAATTGTTAAGAACAGTGGAGTGTTCTTTTCCAAACAGAGCTTCCAAGAGCCAGAAGCGACAACGACACCCAGTGACCCTGCAAGGACTGCGAAGGCAGTTTCTGGACAGACTTGGAAGTGAGAGCCGGAGGCATATGGATGTGGATACCATGATCCCCTTGAAAGAGAGATACTAGACTGCTACTTAAATTATCCAAGACCCCAAACATTTCTTTCCAAGGGAGACAGAGAGAAACAAAAAGTATTTCTTACTTTCTACGAAACATCTCTGCAAATATGCAGCCAACGCTCCAGAGATCCACAGGGGTGGCGTAGCTGGACTGAAGCAGGACTTCCGGAGCTCGGTACCACAGCGTGACGACCTGCAAGGACAAGCGGATCCGAGCGTTACTGCGGGCGACGGCCGTCTGCTTCACGCCTCATTCTGAGCGGTTTCATGCCGAGACTCGGTGTGGAAAGAGCTCCTAAAATCTTACGGGGACACTGAGATTGGAGCAGTAAGTAACGTGGGCTCATGGCTCACAGGTCAGGAAATTACATCATCCCCACAACCTGGGTTCCCACCTCAGACTCTGGGTGTCTTACTAGGATGGCAAAATAACTGAATTTCAGAAAGCAAAAGCAAGGACTTTAAAAAACAAGCAAATGAACAAATCCTTACCTTAAAACTATGGTTTCTTTCTTAAGGGGCTTAAAAAAAAAAGCAATACGTGGAAAACAGGTGATGGCAATGTGTTCAGCTCAATTCCCAGTTCAGCCATTTGGGGAAATTAGAAGATGACTCCAGGGGCTGTTGGATGGTGACCCTGAAGCCTGCAGAGCACCCAGGACAAGTCAAAACTACTCTTATCACGAGACTGTGGGGAATCAAAACAAAGCCCCCTTCAATGCCACTCTTGTCAGAAAACAAAACATGAAGAACCTGAGGGAGAACGTGCAACCCAACCGCTTACACCGCGTGGAGAACGCCGTCCAAAGGGAGGGACTCCTGCGTGGGAAGAGCCCTGCTTTAAACCGAGCAGTGTGATAACAGATAAACCAAGCACAACCAACTATTTCTGCAACATTGAAAGGTGAGGAAATCATATCAGTCAGGTTCTAGATTTATAAGAGCAAATGGGGGTTTGAGTGCTTCTTTTTAGCAGAAATTCTATGGATGTCTGAATTGAAGATACATACTTTCTTGTCAGGTAAGGAATTCAATACCGCATCTATTACATAGCATTTTACATTATTCAGATTCCTTCTCTCATTACTCTGTTTTACCTAATTGCACTTTCACTGATGTCTATCTAGATTTCCTGAAGTTCTGTTTATCTGCGTTGATGCTATAGAACTTAATGCATCAGGACTGCAGTAGAAATTTTTTGGGAAAAAAAAAATGGTTGCCATCAATTGCCTTCTTTCCTTATATACACACTCCTCTCATTAAAGACTGGAGTTTAATTCACCTTCCCTTCTATCTGAGGTGCCCTTAGTGACTTGCTTGACCAACAGAATATGGTGGAAGTGACATCTGAGACTACCTAAGCTCAGAGAAGGCAGTGGCACCCCACTCCCAGTACTCTTGCCTGGAAAATCCCATGGATGGAGCGGCCTGGTAGGCTGCAGTCCACGGGGTCTCGAAGAGTCAGACACGACTGAGCGACTTCACTTTCACTTTTCACTTTCACGCATTGGAGAAGGAAATGGCAACCCACTCCAGTGTTCTTGCCTGGAGAATCCCAGGGACGGGGGAGCCTGGTGGGCTGCCATCTCTGGGGTTGCACAGAGTCCGACACGACTGAAGTGACTTAGCAGCAAGCTAGGTTATAGGATTACCTGAGCCTTTCTGAATGTTTGCTCTGAAGATGCTTCCTTTTGGAAACCAGCTGCTGTGCAATGAGCAGCCCACAGAAATGTCCCAGCCGACAGCCTCATCTGAGCTCTCGGCTGAAAGACCATGTGAGTGAGCCATCTTGGACACTGCAGCCTGACCAGTCACCCCAACAGATGACTGTGGCTCCTGGCAGCATGACATGGAGCAGAAACCTGCCCACTTGAGTCCCACCAACTCACAGGATTCTGACTGATAATGAAACACATGGCCTAGTCACACGTGAGACCACATCACTGGCTTTCAACCCTGACTGTGCACCAGGATTGGGGCGTCTAGAAAAACACATGTGTCTGGGCCTTATCCTGCCCCTAACTTACTTAGATATCCATGGGTGGGGGCCCTGCAGTTCTTCTTTTTTTTTTTTTTTTTCTCTTCCTCCTCCTTTTTTTTTTCTTTTGGTTAAACTTCATTAGGTAACCCTAACCCTTGGCCAGGTTTGAGCAGCACTCATTTATACAAACGTATCTTCCAGCTCCTGCCTCCATGGTTTTTGATGACACTGTTCTAGTCTGACAAACTCTACTTTCTCCTCCACAGGTTGAAATTCTGCTTCTCCTACAAAGTTCAGCTTTGATATCATCACCTTTCCGGACCCACTGCCACCGAAAAATCATATCTTGTAATGGAGTTCTCGCAGAGTGGGACACAACTGAAGCGACTTAGCAAATAATGTAGTTCATAATATGGGTCATTACTGGGGCCATGGATCTGCTTTCGCCCATCATTATGTCTATAATTGCCCATCATAGTACTGAGCATGTCGCAACTGTGTTTCAACAAATACCAAATTGATGATTTTAAGGCAATCATTCCTTAATAATAAGTGATAAGTGATAAGAAGAAGATAAGTGGGAAAAATTCAATCCCCGAAGAGAAGGTACTTGCTACTTTTGTTAAGAAAAGTGATTCTGGGCTCCAGTGTCTAGTTACGTAATTTATTTCTGTATTACTAATATTTCTAGCTGGAGGAACACTTCCTTGTTTCTCTAACACACTGTGAACCAAGTTGCAGGGGCAAACGGACCTTAAACTCCAGTGGTTTACAGATATACACAGATATTGTGAGATTACAGATTTATCTTCTCACTTCAGTTTGAAATAGAGTCAAACGCATGAGATGAAAAGTTTAATCTGAATACAGCATTATTTAATGCTGTTTAAAGAGGCTGTGATTTCTGACTGATCACCCATTCTAAAACATTTTAGTATAACTATCTTCACTTCTGGTACTTTAACCAGTGATACTTATTATGATCATCAAATAAATGTTTAGACAGCTAAAATAATAAGAAAAAAATATTGATACATTTAAGAAGTTCCTTTTGTTTCCTTTTAAAATTTAGTTACCACACAAAATGGGTAATGCATTTTTATCAAAAGCTTTAAAAAATGTCTAACTTCCCTGGTGGTACAGTGGTTAAGATGCCACACTTCCAATGTAGGGGGTGCAGGTTCAAACCCTGGTCATAGAACTAAGATCTCACATGCTGGGAGGCCAAAAAAAAAAAAAGTCTATTAATAATAACCATTTGGCCATTCTCTTTTATTCTATTAACGCTAGGTTAATAGATTTCCCAATATTGTACCACCCTTCTATTCTTGGAATAAATCATTCCTAGTCATGGTTTATTATTCTTTTATTTGACTTGGATTCTATTTGCTACTATTTACTTAGGGCACTAACTTACACTGATGAATGAGACTAATCTACAGTTTTCTGTTTTGTGTGTAATTTTTCATGTTTGCTGTTAGGGATATATGCAAACTGTCCATCCTTTTCTATATTCTGGAATATTATAAACAGCATACGAGTAATCAGTTCCTTGATAGGACGCACTTGTAAAACCACCTGGATCTGGATCTTTCCAAGCAGTATGTTTTTAACAGTCTCATGACTTTCTTCTTGGTAATTAGTCTGTTCAGGTCTCAATGTTGTTTTGAGTCAATTTTGGTAATGATAAGGAATTTCCCTATGAAAATCCTTAGTCTAGATTTTAAAATATATTGGCTTAAATTTATACAATATTTCTTGCAATTATTTTCATCTCATTTATTTTTTTGGTTTTCTGAGAAAGGAAATCTAATTTTCTTCCTCTTTATATCAGTCAGGGTTATTGACAGTTTAGCTACATTATTAAAAAACTGACTTCAAAATGTCTTCTCATTTTGGGAGGCCTTACTGTTTTCTAATTTATTGACTTCTACTTTTATCTTTTTAAATCCTCCCTCCTAATTGTTTTCTAAAATTTATTTCTGAGTTGAAACTTGGATAATTTATTTTCACTTTTGATTAATGATAGAACATTTAGTTATATATTATTAAATAAACCTTCCTCATTTTTGTTCAGCTTTAAATAATACATAATTTATCTTTAATTTTCTCTTTAAGAATAAACTAGCATGAAGAATTATTTAGAAAAGAGTTTTAAAATTTCCATATTATCAGATATTTATGGTTAACTTTTAATTGCTGGATTATTTAATTGCTAGTGCTATTACATCACAGCCAGAGAATGCAACCTGTGGAATGTCTACCCTTTATGACTATGCATTTTACTGGCTTTTGTTTCATAGGATATAAGAAGAGTACTCTCTTTTAAGTGTAAAGTTCTTTATTAATTAGTTCGCCTCACACAGATCCTTACTTATATTCTTCTATACTGTGTCAAACTGAAAGATAATTGAGTCTGTGCTTTCCTTCCCCCAGAATCTCCTTGTCCTTCTAAGGGTTTCTGCCTTATACACACTGGCTTTATGTTTTAATATGTGAAATTAATTACAACAAAATATTATTCAGATAATAAAAATTTGGGTGACAGTAGACATAAAGCACAAAACAAACACACAAGTGCTTCTAAGTCAGCTACAAAACATAATGGAAAAGGACCGCATTCACACAGTAACAAAAAAATGTGAAACACCGAGGAATTGAAAAAAGCAAGATCTGTATTAAAAAAATGACACACTGTTATTGAAGAATATAAAATAAAAACTAAATAAATGGTGAGACAGACTATGACTAAGATGGGAAAAAGCCATATCATAAAGATAATTATCGTTCCTGCATTTAACACAAAAATGTAAGACAATCCAATGATGTGGGGGAGTAACTTAACTTTGATAGTTAGGTGCCTCTGGCGGAATAACACTTAAGAAGAGCTGAAAACAGTTTGAGAAATTAGGATGAGGGGGATTTGTTCTTTGTCACCAAAATACACTCTGAAGTGAAATGAAAGTCGCTCAGTTGGGTCCGACTCTTTGCAACCCCATGGACTATACACTCCATGGAATTCTCTAGGCCAGAATACTGGTGTGGGTTTCCAGTCCCTTCTCCAGGGGAATCTTCCCAACCCAGGGATCGAAGCCAGGTCTCCCGAATTACAGGTGGATTCTTTACCGTCTGAGCCACTAGGGAAGCAGGTACAGCAAATAAAACAGTAGGTGCTAACAGATTAAAAAATGAATAAAGTTCAGAAAGAGAATGAGATATTTATAAGGTGATATTTACAAGATATTTTATAAGATATTCTGATAGGCTGAGTTTCATTTTAGAGAGAGAGAGAGAGAGAGAATACACTTCAATAGGTGAAAGCAAGACAACTGGCCATTCATTTGGAAGAAAAATAAGTTTGATCCCTACTTTATACCATGTATAAGAAGAAAGAAACAGAGCTAGAAAAATGTATTAGAAGAAAACGGAAGAGGATCTTGGGATGTGGAGGCCTTTCTCAGCATGATGGGTAATCTAGAAGCCTGAAATGAAAAGATTCACAGATCCAGCTATTTAAAACTGAAATCCTCTTCAGCAAACACTGTAAATAAATGCAAAGGGTGAATGACAACCTGGGAGAGAACATCTAAAACAAATTATATCAATAAGACAATACAAAAGAAAAATGGATAAAAAATATGAAAAAATTCAAAATAAAAAACTAGAAAAGATACTCAATCTCATTGAAAGAAAGAAAAGAAAGAAAGGAAAAAGAATGAAAGAAAAGGGAGCAAGGAGAGAGAGGAAGGAAGGCTAACACAATAAGATAATACAACAATATACAATAAAGTAATACAATCAGAGAGCATCGTTTTTGCCTGATGGGCAGAAAGGACAGAATACCACTATTATAGAGCTGGCCATGGTATGGAAGGAAGGAAGGAAGGAACCCTGTATGTTTTAAATGGCAAACTCGCACAACCTCTTTAAAGGACAATCTGACAGTATCTATAAAATTAATAGTACCTATGTCTCTGAACCAGAGTTCCATCTGTGGGAATTTATCCTATAGAAATACTCACACTAGTATACAAAGAGGTATTTGCAAGGATGTTTACTCCACAATAATTCCCAATAGGAGAATATTATTCAGTCATCAAGAAAGATGAGTTAGCTGTCATCGTGCCCATTCCTGTTCACATGAAAAGATATTCATGATACACTGTTAAGTGAACAGGTAAGTCTTGAAGCAGCGCAAAATTTTTTTCCATTTTTATTAAAGATTATGTGTGGGTGTAAATAGTCACTTATGCATACAAAAATGCCTGCCAGGATTCTATACACAGACACCTAGCTTTAAGAGGGCAGCTGTCATGGAGACGTGGCAGTGCGGGAGGCGGAAAGTGGGAGAGAGAGGAGCGGCTGGATGGCAGTCTCAGAAGCACAAGGCCAGTCAGCTGCTGTTGGTAAGCACATTTTATAGCTGAGACAACAATCAGAGAGGCTGGGTAATTTAGCCAGAGTCAGGGAGCTGCCACGTGGGATTCTCCTGGGCACTGATTTCAACCCCATACTTCCTCCTCAGCATCCAACCCAGCCCCCTTCTTTCAGCACTCCAAACACCCACACATCAGCAGGCAAACATACAGGTTGCAATTAAAGAACTGAAAGAAAAGGATTTTAAATGTTCTTTGAAATATTTTAACATGAACTTAAAAAAAAATCTCAAAAATGCAGCTATCCTTTGGGGTTAAGTGATTTCCTCTAAAAAAAGGTTAAAGAAAAAGGCTTCATTTTTGGTTCGAAACCACAACAGTGCTCTGCATGGTACAAATGTATTCACCAAATTCCCATTTGATAACTTCAGTGAAAGTTAAGATTTAAAAAACTCTCTATTATGTCTTAGAGATTTTTAATTGGGCTATGTTTAAATCATTGTAACAAGGTGAGAGGAATTAGATTCATTCACTGGGTTTATGTTTATAGTCTTTTTGAACCATCAACATTTATCTAAAGAGCTATCTTTTTGGTTAATCCTTATAAAATTCAAATGCATGAATGTCAAAAAGTATGAACTATACATTTCTAGTTGATTCTCCAGGAAAATAACCCTAATGCTGTCCAGCTACTGCTAAGCCACTTCAGTTGTGTCCGACTCTGTGTGACTCCATAGACGGCAGCCCACCAGGCTCCCCCGTCCCTGGGCTTCTCCAGTCAAGAACACTGGAGTGAGTTGCCATTTCCTTCTCCAATGCATGAAAGTGAAAAGTGAAAGGAAAGTCGCTCAGTCACGTCCAACTCTTCGCGACCCCATGGACTGCAGCCTACCAGGCTCCTCCATCATGGGATTTTCCAGGCAAGAGTACCGGAGTGGGGTGCCATCGCCTTCTCTGATGTTATTCAGAACTTACATTTAAAATAATAAATGACTGCCTTTTGCAATAGATATAAATCTAACAATTATTCCCTATTTATGTAACATTAGCTCATGTATCAAGTAAGCTTCCCTAGTTTTAATTTGCGAATACATGTGGCCATTCCATTTTCTGACCCATAGTCCTTCAATCCTCACTGCTGCTGCTAAGTCATGTCAGTCATGTCCGACTCTGTGCAACCCCATAGACGGCAGCCCACCAGGCTCCCCCGTCCCTGGGATTCTCCAGGCAAGAACACTGGAGTGGGTTGCCATTTCCTTCTCCAATGCATGAAGGTGAAAAGTGAAAGTGAAGTCGCTCAGTCGTGTCTGATTCCTAGCGACCCCATGGACTGCAGCCCACCAGGCTCCTCTGTCCATGGGAGTTTCCAGGCAAGAGTACTGGCGTGGGTTGCCAGTGCCTTCTCCCAATCCTCACTTTAAGTCACTGTAATTTTAAAATATCTGAAATGATGACAACTTCTGTAATTTCATAGGATTTCAAATACATAACTTCCAAGCTTCTGAGAACAAATTGTAACAAATTTCCCTGACATTAAAGTATAAATTCTGTTTCCTAAGGAACTACTACAGTTCTGTACCTCTAAAAATTTCTGATGGAAGACTGCCTCACTTAAAACCAGTTTAAGTCACAGGAAAGCAGATTTACTAATTTTTAATAGAAAGTTTTATAAAGAATGAACAAAACATTAAAAAAATCCGTTTTGTTCAAGGTTTTAATGCATGAAGTAACATAGAAAACTTTCAACAATATAATCAATTAATTTCTACCCACATATTCTCTCAGTTTAATAATTCTACATACCCTTAAAAACAAAACATAATGGTCAGTTAAAAGACATGCTGTGTAAACAATCAGTACAATGTATAAAGATCAACATTTAGAAATCTAAGACAAAGGTGGCTTCTAAGGGTAACAATGACGTTGTCTACTAAGCAAAGATAACAATAGGAACTATGGACAGAGTTTGGTGGTTGCAGCCAGCTGGAACCCAAGCAAATATGATGTTTATTACAATCACTGCATGTATTAACAGTCTCGAGAGGTGCTGGATGGATTTGGCAATAGGAGGGGGAGCCAAAGACAAGGGGAGTTCAAGGATATTTACACAAGTGGATGTATCTGTTTAAACTGCTTTGATCTCTATTCACAATTTTGTGAAACAGTTCAGTACAGTATAAGATAAAGTAGAGCCAAGGCCAACTCTGACTCAAAATACATGTCAGAGTAAAGCATTCTTACTTAATATTAGATTTTGCAGTCTTTAATTCATGTACCCTTTCACCAAGATCCCGAAAACCTTAGCAGATATTCTCTGAGTCATCCTTAATCTATGGCTACGTGCTTAAAGAGCACTGAAGCACGGTAAGTACATCGTGCTGGGCCAGCTTCCCTTTGCCTCTCTGCACAGGGGCCCCATTCTTGGGAGGTGGACTTGTGTCGACCATTTGCCTTCAGCCTCTTATTGGGTTTGGCCAATGGGAAGCCAAGGCAGGAGTTCAGAGAGAAGGAGAACAGTGAAGCTGAGTTTTTAACCCCTTGATTTCCTCCCAGCAAGGTGGTGCAGAGCTGGCAGGGCTGTCACCACAAAGTCAATGTCCTTCCCAGGCAGCCCACTCCACCCAACTCCAGTTAACTGCTCCCCATCACCCTTCAAGCCTGGGAATGAATGGTAACAGCTTGATGCAAGTGAGACTCACGTTCATACCATCCACTGGGCTTCCCCTAAACCCACTTCTTTGTCAATCTTCTCTCTGTAAACAAACCTTCCTTGAATTGTCTTATTTTGAGCCTGCCATCTATTTCCTGCTGGAACCTGACTAATGCATCCAGTTTGCTGATGAAGAAACTACGGTGGGTGCTGACTTTTTCTCAGCTTTCTTATCCGTCATAGAGGACATTTAGACTGGATGACTTGTACAGCGACCTCTGTTAGCATTCTAAGAGGTCTTAAATGATGTAGCAATGGTAATGACTTAAAAAATCCATATACTGTATAGAACCAATACATCCTTGCCTGCTCTTTGCTTTAGTAAGTACTTGTCAGGGGGAACAGTGTGGTGATTCTTCTGGGGCCAATTTCAGTAAGTCTCAAATGTAAACTTCTGTAGCGATATCTGAGAAATAAGGATAAAATCCTTAGAATAGCTCAGGATTTTTATACTGTCCAAGTGAAGGCTTTCTAAGTTGTTCTCTAAGCCGTTTATTTTCTTCACACCAGTATAAAACCTTCTGTTGTGAAGTTGTTGTTTAGTCGCTAAGTCGGGTCCGACTCTTTGTGACCCCATGGACTGCAGCCCATCAGGCTCCTCTGTCCATGGAATTCTCCAAGCAAGAATACTGAAGTGGGCTGCCATACCCTTCTCCAGGGAATTTTCCCAACAAAGGGACTGAACCAATGTCTCCTGCACTGGCAGGTGCATTCTTTACCACTGAGTCTCCAGAGAAGCCCATAAAACTCTCTAGTATGTCTGTTTCTTCCCTCCAGAAGACATTCATGCTTTTGCAAAGTGAACATCAAAATGAGTGGTAATTTCACTGACTTTTCCTAAAGGGTCTCAAAATTCAGTTCTTTAAAATCATACAATTAAGAGACTATAAACCATCAGAATTTTAATTCTTTCTGGCCCAGTCTTGTCATTATAAGGCCAATTAAATGGAAAGCATTAAAAGAGGACAATGCCAATAAAAGTTAACATACAAAGTACTTTCAACAAATAATAATAACAGAATCATCTCAACTAGACACATTTATAACCTTAGGGCCAGAAAAAGATGTTCTGGCGTATGACAAAAAAATGGCCGAAGTCTACACAAAAATGTCTTCAGATTTTGGGAGTTGAGCCAACGACAATCATGGCCTCTGCTGTGCATCTGCTACCCGCAGGAAGGCTGCCTATCCTTCCAGAACCCCAGCTGTCCAGACTCACTGGGGACCAGCCAGTGGGGACCACCTCTGGCTCCCGTGTAGATGTACTGGCTTCCAACTACCTGGTCACTGCTTCTGTGGTTCTCTCTGTGGCATATTCTTTCCTTGAGTCTCTGCTGGTCTGAATGTTCACAGATCACTTGCTCCAGGAAGCCTTTCCTGATCTCTTAGCTGGGGGTGGTTGCTCTCCCCTGAGTTTGCATTGCACCGTCATAGCTCCTATTTTCCATTAGAGTCATTCCATTCATCGGCCACAGTGTACACAGAGTGTCAATGCATGGAAGGTGCTCACTTACTATCTGATGACTGGACACATGAAAGAACCACAGGCAACTAACTCCTGGGGTCAGCACTGATGGTAGAGAGAGGCAGTCCTCTACCCTGGAGAATACAGGGCCAACAATGTCTAAAATAACTGAGGACCTCTGAGTAATTCTGCATTTTTATTTATTTATTAAATTAAAAAAAATTTTTTTGGCTGCATCATGCAGCATGTGGGATCTTAGTTACCTGATCAGGGATCAAACCTGCATTCCATCCCCCCCGCCCCCCTGCATCAGATACATGCAGTCGTAACCACGGGGAAGCCCCACTAACCGTGTATTTTTAAAAAAGGAACTGTATCTGTGGAGGGAGGCGGGCTGAACCTCATTTGATTCTGAGAATGTGTCAGAAAACTCAAAGCACAATGGCACAGGGCAAAGAGCTGAGCCCAAGGTGAAGGGAATCTTTGGAGAAGAGGCACTCTGTAGATAGAGACCTGTGTCCTGTGTCCGAGGGGGACAGTGACCCACTGAAGGATGAATGAAGGGGAGTTCAAGGATCCGGGCTCTGACCTTTCATGATATCAGTGAAAGTGAAGTTGCTCAGTCGTGTCCGACTCTTTACGACCCCATAGTCTGTACCCTACCATGCTCCTCCGTCCATGGGATTTTCTAGACTAGAGTACTGGAGTAGGGTGCCATTTCCTGGGCACTGACCATCTCTTTCTAAGCCTTACGCCTTTCTCCCATTTTGCTCATGTCTAAGCAAATTTACTTTATAAAGGTATTATTCTAGACATCTAGTCTTTAAAGGTGCAAGTGAACTTCAGTTTATCATTGAGTGTGCACTCTAGGAGAGCTACCCTGTTATCCTAGACAGGGTGGGTCACAACCAGAAGAGCAGCAAGTCAAATTAGCTGGCTGAAGGAGAACTTGGGGTGGGGTCCCAGGGACTTTCCAGTAACCCCTTGGCCACCTCTTTCCCAATCAGTCCCTTAAACAATTGTTTTCTGGACAGGGAAACTTGGCGTGCTGCAGTCCACGGGATCACAGTCAGACACGACTGAGCAACAACAAGGATATTCTTGAGCAACTGCTTTCCTAATGTGCTGCACAACTCCTGGGAAGCATCATAATGGATGACCCTCAAGTCCACATGGTATCCAGAATTCTGATGTGCACGTCCAGCTGTCTCCTGGACATCACCACTTGGTGCTCCCATGTTAAGTCACTTCAGCCGTGTCCAACTCTTTGCGACCCCATGGACTGTAGCTTGCCAAGCTCCTCTGTCCGTGGGATTCTCCAGGCAAGAATACTGGAGTGGGTTGCTATGGCCCGCTCCAGGGGATCTTCGCAACCCAGGGATCAAACCGGCCTCCCTTAAGTCTCCTGCATTGGCAGGTGGGTTCTTTACCCCTAGCGCCACCTGGGAAGCCCTGGTACTCCCATAGGTACTTCAATTCCAAAATGCACACACTGTCTTTCCTCTTAGATTCCCTCTCTCTGCAAGTCAAGTCACCAGCCGCCCAGGTTCCTTCCCACACAACCCCATTCTCAATCAAGTCACCAGACCCTGACAGTCCCCCCATTAACTGCTACAGGTCACAGCAGCTTCCTCAGGGGTCTTCTTTCACTAGATTTTCTCCCACTCTGGCTCTTCTTCTGTATCTACAGCTGTGCTCACTCCATTCCTCCTTAAAATCCTTCCACCGTTCTTGAGAGCTTTCAGGGTCAAGTTCAAGTTCAACTCATGATCTGGCTCCCACCCTCTCTCTGGCTTTATCGCCTGCTCCTCCTTCATGGGAAAGCGTCCTCCACCCGTTCAGAGGCTTTATGGTTGTACAAACATACGTGCTATGTCATGCGTGCCTCGTGGCCTTCTCATAGATTGAAATCCTTTCTCTGGAAAGTTCTCTCTTTCATGACTCCACTCTTAATTCCTGTGAGTCTTGCCCTGCCTGATCCTGCCCAGTTACATGGAAATGCAGCGCTTATCACACTGTATTCCATTCACCATGTACTCACTGCCTGTGCTGTGTTTAGTCACTCAGTCATGTCAGACTCTGCGACCCCATGGACTGTAGCTGACCAGGCTTCTCTGTCCGTGCGGATTCTCCAGGCAAGAATACAGGAGTGGGTGGCCATGCCCTCCTCCAGGGGATCTTCCCAACCCAGGGATCGAACCCAGGTCTCCCATACTGCAGGCGAATTCTTTACCATCTGAGGGTAGAGGCTGTTCCTAAGTGGACTTTTCATCCTCAGGAGCTGACAAAGCATTGTGCATATGAGGTTTTTTTTTTTTTTTTTAAATGTATGTTCCACTTGTCTGGTGCTTCTGATTTAAATGTATTTCCCCCTTCAACCTACCCCCACACCAACAGGAATGCTAAGACAACTACTCTCTTTCTTTCATTCACTCATTTTTTTGGGGAAAAAATGTTTTTTTCCTATTTGACTTTTCAAATATGAAAAATAGTATGTACTGTATATTTAAAGCATAAAGAATAATAAACTAAAAACCTAAGGAAGTACCAAAAAAAAAATGTATGTTTCAAAAATGCAAGGGTAGCCAGAAGACAGCAGAATGAATGCAGGGTTCCAGGGTTAGTAGGGATACCTAGGGCAGACGAAGGGCTTTCTAATATAGTAGAAATGTATAGGGCTTTCCTGGTGGCTCACTAGCAAACAATCCTCCTGCCAATGCAGGAGACGCAGGTTTGATCCCTGATCCGGGGAGATCCCACATGCGGAGAAGCAACTTAGCCCGTGGGCCGCAACTGTTGAGCCTGTGCTCCAGAGCCCACAAACAGCAACTGCTGAGTCTACAAGCTGCAGCTACTGAAGCCCGAGCACCCTAGAGGAGCCCGTGCTCTGCAGTAAGAGACGCCGAGCACCACAGCCAGAGAGTGGCCCTGCCTGCCACAACCAGAGAAAGCCTGCATAAAGCAAAGACCCAGCACAGTCAAAAATAAATAAATAAACTTATTAAAAAAAAAAAAAAGAATTTTACAGACTGTGGTCATGTCCCCATGCCCACAACAAGGCATCCTTAGAGTCCACCAACATTATCTCTAATCAACAGATGACTTTTTAATAAAGTGTGAGGACCATTTTATTTTTGGAAAATGAAGTTTTAACATGCCTGAAGGGCCCATGTTTTCCTTCAGGCCGTATTGTTTAAATTTCATCCTGAACTTGTGAAACTTAAAATAGTTACTACTCGCTAAATGTCTTATTATGTTTCAAGCAACAAACGCACTCTCTTTTTAGAAGTACAGTATAGTGTAGTTTTGATTTTGACACTGAACAATCACACACTTGATCTCTCTCTGCCTTCACCATAGAAACCAAGCAAATATTTGTAGACATTCCTTCAACCTTCACAGATAAGTAGAAACGAAAATTATTCTGCACACAGGATATGGCAGGCTGTAGAGCTCATCGTTTCCTTTTAAAGGTTGTTTTAACACTTAAGAAAATCTATATGCTTTGGGAAGCCTCATCACCACTCAGACCTGGAAGTAAATTTACAAACTGACTTTTTATGATGAAAACAGCTGCATGTCTCTTTAAGTCCACGCCTCTTCCTCCTTGGTGACTATGTTCATCCTTAATACGGGCTGCATGTAAAACTATCACGTGAACACTTGTAGGTTATTTGGTCAGTGCAAGTGACGGAAATGGATGCACAGTTTGAGGACCTAAGTTTAGGCTCAAACATTCTTCAACATCTTAAAATCTGTGGGCTCTCCTTTCCTTAAATGGGAAGGGTGTGGAGTTTCTGAGCTGGAAGGAACTATCAAGGTACAGCCCATTCTGAAAAAACCACTCTCCCCGAAGTTCGTAAGCACACACCTTCATCTAGAAGGTTCACAGAGATGCATGCTAGCTAACTAGTTGGGGCAACCGGCAATAAACGTAAGGTCTCCAGAGGACTCCAGAGTTCCCACTAATGTGCTTTCGCTATTAAAGGCAAGAACTAAAGAAAACATGCTCCCAGAGATTAGGATGTTTCATGCCGTTCGTTTAGCAAGATTAAAACTGCAAACAAAAAAGGAGAAGGCCACAGTGCAGAGGACTTAGAGTGTACCATTAGGAATTCTGGTTAGAAGGAAGGAAGTATGCTCTGACAAGAAGAACTGTTGAACAGCAGATGGATTATTGTGGGATCTTGTGTTATTTTGTGATCTCTTCTCCTAAAAGCTTTCACTTGTATCCCATCTGGGGGGTAAAGAAGCAGGTTAGGGAAGGAGGGAACGAAAACATTTGCAGAGCACAGAAGATGTAAAGTCCTGTGCCAGATGGACCTCACCTGTCTGCGTGGAGCATCTGCAGGTTAGTGGTATGAAGTCAGTATCCATGACTCTATCTCTAAAGATAAGGAAGCTGAGACTTCAGAAATTAAGCAACTTGTCCAAGACCCAATCAACTAGTAAATGGTACAAGCAAGATTTGAAACAAGGTTTATCTGATTCAGGTTGACTCTCCTCAGTGTAGAGACCTTTCTTTGTTGGCTTTTTGGTCTTATGCCTTATTATGACTATAAATGTCTGTATTTGTAAAACAATCATTTCTGGGAATTCCTGGGTGGTCCAGTGGTTAGGACATGGTGCCTTCTACTGCCATGGGCCAACTTCATCCCTGGTCAGGGAACTAAGATCCCGTAAGCCACGCTGGACAGCCAGAAACAAAAGCAATAAGCACAAAAGCAAAACAAAACACCCCCTCCCCAAACAATCATCTCCATAACAATGTGAGTTAACAGGAAAGCTGACTAGAACAAAAGGCATCCCCCCATCATGGACCCCCCTCCCCAGGTTCATGATATCCCAAGAACAAAAGAAATGTTTCCCATCCTCCTGTCCCTCCCCCTACCCAGGGAAATGCTGTCCCAAAGGATTTCACAGTTGGGGGTTCAGGATCGTGGATGGAGGGTCGGGAAGGTGTCCCTACCCACAATGCTCTGGTGCGGTGTGATCACCAAAGGCAAGTTCGCTATGTCCTCCCAGAACATTCCTTCTCTGGGGACCACAGCAAAAGACCTTCCCCTGAAACTTGTTCTCCTTCTGCATTCCCTGTCTCTGCAAATGAAACCCCCATCTAACCAGTTCCCCAAGCTAGACTCTGTGGCAGACTCACCCTCATCCATTTATGCTGACACAGCTAACAGGGTGCCTTCTTAACTTGATAACACAGCGAAATGCACAGAGCGCTAGGGCTGTGGAAACCAGAGAATGGAAAATACAGTTTGGACAGCCTGGATACTACCACCGTTTCATTCACATCCCTGGGCATACAATATTTTCAGATTTGAAGGTTCAGTGTAACTGTATGGACATAACATTGTTCTGGATTTTATGGTCTGATTTCCAAATTATTAAACAAGAGCAAAGACGGATGGGTAACATGTGCCCTTTATTTTCCCTTTCTTTCCTATGCTTAAAGAATTTTTAGTGTCTTTGTATCTTCTCTGCGAGGAGGGGAAGGAAAGGATTACCAAAAGGGAGGATAGTTCTGCTCTTTAAATACTTATAAAATACAGAATTTATTTGCTCTTGATGAGCTGCAAGGCTTCTCTTAAAATTGTCTCAGTTTCTAGGAGAAACCACACTAATACCAAGGACTCACCAGTATTTCTAGGTACATCCGCCATCAGGAGAGAGAGACATATGTGAACATAAAAACCAGCGGAAGGCTTCTCACCTATGCTCAGGAGCTCAGGCTGCACATGTGTTCGGGGCAGTGTGGTTGCTGCATGCAAAGACGACTTGAAAGGAAAAGTAACTCTCCAGTCTGGGTATAACTTGGCTTTTACCTCAGAGCTAATTCAAAGAAAGATGACTTTTCCATTTATAAACATTTCAAAGAATGTTGCTGCTTTCTAGAAATCTGTGGCAGGTAAGCTTCTTTTATCCTTGAAACTGTCAGGGCTTTGATAAATGGCCTAAGAAGTGATAACAGTGATATCTAAGGAAACATGCAGATTACATAAAAACTTTAATTATTCTTTAGCCATTGAAAGGTAGTCTTAAAGCACCATTTTAGCCGCTTAATATATTGAGGACCCTGATATACGGCAAAAAGAAAAGCAGGGCCATAAATTTCAGAGTTTTATTGAGATGTATCAATTACTTCTACGTTTCGGTTTATAGTTTACGGGCTGATGTTCCAAGTCGGTGTCATCCCTTGGCATCTACTTAAAGCTGGAACAACATATACTAGATTTATGGAAGATGAATATGCTGTATATATGGACTCTAGAAAGATGGTTCTGATGGACCTGCTGGAAGGGCAGCAATGGAGATGCAGACACAGAGGAGACTCGTGGACACAGAGGAGGAGGGAGAGGGTGGGACAGACTGAGAGAGCAGCCTGGAGATACACACTGTATCACGTGTGAAATGGACAGCCGGTGGGAATTTGCTGTATGACTCAGGGAGTTCAAATCAGCCTCTGTGACAACCTACATGGGTGGGATGGCGTGGGAGATGGGAGGGAGGTTCAAGAGGGAGGGGGCAGATGTATACCTATGGCTGATTCACGTTGATGTACAGCAGAAACTATAACACAGTACTGTAACGCAATTATCCCCCAAGTAAAAATAAATGAATTAAAAAAAGAAATATATGCTGGTTTTCCAAAGGTTGTTAATGGGTGAAGTTTCTGTGCAAAAAAAGAGGGTAAGATATAAACTCAAGGAAGAAACAAAGTTGATAGCTAAAAGGTAGAGTGTCTTTGATATAATTCAATTTGTTTTATGTTGAAATGTATTTGTCTTCCCCAGAAAGCCTCAGAATAATTTCTATAATAAAGTTAATTTCATTAAAAAAAAAAAAAGATGCCTTTGGTAAAGCCTTCCAGAACATTCTGAGAGGCTACTAGCTCTATATCCCACACCTCTTATAGCCCCGGCTGAGGTGTGATATGACCACAAGAAACTGTTTGCATCTCCATCATCCCAACAAGACTCACTGGCAGCATTAGACCTTAATTACCTTTGGATCTCCAAAGCCTGGCCCAGTGTCTGGCATACACCAGGCATTCAATGACTGTGTTACATGTGAGACCAAGAGAGAGGTTCTTGCAAATTTTTTCCCAAACTACAAAAACAAGATAAGACCAGGGGGAAAAAAAGATAATACATCTGCTTTAGATTATTCTGAAGATACAAAAGGTGTTTCACATTCATAAATAAGGAAGCAGAATCACATTTATACATTGTACCTTAGAGGAAATTTCTTGTAAAGAGCAAATAAGCTTTAGCCACCTATTGCCAGCTCTCTCTTTCTCTCTGTCCCTCCAGCCCTTACATATGTACACACCTAGGTAACCACCACTCAGATGGAGATACAGAACATTTACCTCTCCATGGAAAGTGCTCTCTGTCTCTTTCTTAGTCAATACCATTCTATCATCATGGATGAGTACTGCTGGGTCTTCTTGCACTTCATATAAAAGGAATCATGCGGTTTGTGTGTCTGGCTTTTTTCTTTTTTTACTCAACTTAATATGTAAGTTGTTTTATTAACAACTTGCTGACAATATCAGTAGTTTGTTCCCTGTCCTTGCTGTGTAGTATTCCATTGTGTTGACATGCCAGAATGTATTTAGCCATTTTTTTTTTTCTTTTGATGAGTGTTTTAGTTCTTGGTTATAGTGATTAACACACATGGTGAATGAACATTCTGTTATGAGCATTTTTGTGCATGTCTCTTATTGGACATAGGCACTCATTTCTCTTGAATACATGTATATATCTACTTGTCTGTCTATCTACTGAGAGAGGGAAGGCATATGGTCAGCAAATACTACAAAACTGTTTTTCCAAGTATAGCTGAACCATCTTATACTCCCACTAGGAATGCATCAGAGTTCCAGTGTCTCCACTTTTCTGCCACCATTTGATGTTCCCAACCAGTCAAGTTAGCCTGTAGTGGAGCCTCTTACACTTTGATAAATTTATAAGAACATAAATTTCCAAAACATTATAATATAGTCTGTATTTACTAAAGCCCTAACTTGAGTCTTTGAAATGGCAGAATCAATAATGATAACTATCATTTGTGTGGCTCAATAGATTAAAAACGTTTTTTCACTTTTGCTCTTGCTAACTGACTTTCAGCAAATTTCTAACTCTTTAAGCATCTGCTTGTCCTTCTCTGGAGGCATATAACTATTTATACAAAGTTCTTAGATACTGTGGGTACTGAGTAGGGAAACTACACAGAGAAGTAGTTTGCAATGTCTCTGCCAAGATTCTAAGTTAAAATATTAATAACGTAGAAGCTGTAGAAGTTGGTGGAGGTGGTTTTTACTAGATTTCCTCTATGAACAAAATGCTGAAACATCATTATAAAGTCCAGAGTCGTACCTGTCAGTACATGGTCCTGTAGCCTAGGCAAGAGGCAAACGCTCGGCTACTGGCCCCTGCTGCCACACTTCCCTCTGAAGAGGTCATGTAGCCACTTTTCCTTCTGTGGTGAGCCTGCGTTCACATTCACTCTGGCGTGAAATTTAAACACGGGGAACCATGACAACTATTCTGGGGGCGAGGGGTGCACTGCAGGACAATAATCAGTATACATGTGGTACCATTTTCCTTTGTTTAGAAACCTGAACAACTGGAAAAATTATTTTCTTCATTTGCTAGATAAACATTTGCAGAGTGCTACTGGATGGCGGGCACTCCGTGATGGTGAATGCACCTCAGTTCCTGCACTTACAGGGCTTTAGCGTCTGACTGATTTCAAAAGTGCAGTGAGAAGCACAGGAAGGAATACTGTGACTCAGGCTAGAAAGACACACACAGCATCTGGGGGACTTTACATTCGGCTTCAAAAACAGGCTGAAGCCATTCCATCAATATTTCCTATCAACTAAAACATTTCCAGTAAGAGATGAATATTGACAGTATCTTGGAGAAAATGAGGAAGGAACCTATTTGGTTATACTGTTAAGTCCTGACTGTCTATACTCCTGTTTCCCAAAGGGAATTTAGAAGACAATAATGCCAAAATATGTTTCATCAAAAAGATCCTGCATGCCACAACAAGGAGTGGAGATCCCGCGCCATGACTAAGACCTGACATAGACAAATAAAGAAATACATAAAAATATTTTTAAAAACAGCTCTAAATAAAACAAATTTGGGAATATGCTGAATCCACTCTCCTGAAATTCACATTTTTAACCCCGGAATATTAGAGGATCTGAGAAGTTTTACATTTAAAAAGGAAATCTATTTAATTCAACATTTACTAAGTATTACTGAAATGTGCCTCGCCCCCTCCCCGCCCACACATATAATACCTCTCACTATCCTATACAATTAGAGGTCCTTGGAAAATGCTTTGAAAGCAATGGTCCAAGACAACGTCCGGTGTTAGGAGCACAAACAACCCAAAATAAGTGTGGAACGTATGCTGCACGCAACTTAGCCTTCTTAACTAATGCCATCTTGAAAAAATTAGAGCTGGTGTAGCTTGCTTTAAGCAAGCAATGTAAATGACAAGCTGGTTTTGCATTGAAAATGAAGGTATAAAAAGAAAATATAAGTTGCAAAAAGATCCTTCAGGGCTCTGGTATAACCATCATAGCACTGACCGCTACTATATAATATACAAGCGGAGACGGTGGGGCGGTCTTGCTACGTCTGTATTAACTATACTAACTATATTCTGTAGTACACACGTGCTCACATTTAGAAAGCGGGTATTTCAAATAAGTTATTTACCTTCAATTACCTTTTTATGGTAAAAGTAGAATGGAGAAAACAGTTCTGGTTAATTAAACTTTCTGGCTCTTGGACACCATTTGGAAGAAGCTTTTAGTTGTGTAATATGTTGAAGTTCACCAACAGGGTCTGAGACTCTAAAGACAAATAACAGACAGTGCCTGTTCTGGAGGGCTTCACAGTCTAGCAAGGCAAATATAAAAAGAAATACTGTATTACAGTGTGGCTGGAACTACAGTAAGAACTACGTGGAACTACATGGAGAAAGCTCTATGGAAACACCAATGACTTCATCAAAAAGAATCAGTGATTTATTACTCCTGCATTAAAGCATGCACAATCTGTATACAATAAAAATACAGCTGCAATCAAGAAATTGATAAATATTTATTAAGCATCTATTATATTATATACTATAAATATGCATGCCAGACTTAAGTGTCAAATTACTACAAGTCTCATAGAATTTCATATTGTTCTCAAAAGAAATATAAAAAATCCTCTCAGATTCCTGGGCGATTTTATATCCAGAATTTGAGGGAGTCAAACAAAAGTAGAAGTTTACACTTTGGAGAAAGTCTAAGGCAAAGAACACCACAGGCAAGCAACCCCTGGGATCTGTCATCAGAAATATACTTATCACATGCGTTCATTCATTTCATAGTTAAAACCAGCAGAGGGAGTAAACCTCTTCAAAGGAAAACCTCAAGTATATACAAAGAAATAGAAGACCTGAGAGGTAAAGAAAGCCTTTGACATTTTTAAAGTTTCTGAAACGTAATACAAGAGAACAATAAGCCGTCACTGAAAAAACTGAGGGATGTCAAACTCTTGCTCCCATGAGACTTATGGGACTGAAAGTCTGAACCATCCCATCTGAAAGCCTTGGCGATAGGAAACACATTTTGCAGCAAAATGGAACTCATCGACACTAATAGGAAGGACCTTCAGCAGTGCATTTGCCAATGAGTCAGAGGTAAATGTGTGCTGAGTCTCACTCCCAAGATAAGTCTATATAAACCAACCAACCAAGGCAGTACCGTTCTGCCTCAATTGCCAAGACTGAGAAGCTGCTACTTGTGAAGAGAATGGAAGCTTACCTTGAGATACCTGAATCCTTTGTGACTGTTACAATAAATTCATTTTTTCATGGAGCTATACAAGGCATTCCATGATTTTTTCTCATGGGGAGTATTGTGAGAAAAAGTGTCTATTAATGAAAACCAGGCATTTTTATGCGCTGGTACCTCCATGATATTTTTTGTCCTTGCTCTTTACAGGGTACCTCATTGATTGGAACTTTTATCACACTTACCATATTACACCAGACTATAAACCTCTCAAGCATAATCTTTCTCCTAATACTGCATACCCCCACCACTCAGCACTTAATTTCTTACACAGAGGTCATGGACTAACAGGGTCTGATGAGAACGACTTATAGGAGTTTTGAAAATAATAAGAGCAATCTGTTTTGCTCAGTCCCAAACTTTTTGTTGTTGTTGTTACAGGATATATTTTCTCTGTTCTGTTGCTTGCATGAGAACCTAAAACATACAGAGATAGGTGACATCTGTTTTTCTTACCTAGGTTACTGAACAGAGTCACACAGAGAGAGACAAGGGGAGCCTAGGCTTAAGACCGGGAAGGCACGCAGTCAGAGGAGGCACCCTGATGTTCCAGGTTTCCTGATCAGCACTGCACCCTATTCTATCTGTTCAGTCTCACATGCCACCAAGTTTTCAAAAGGCCTACTAGCCAGTAGCAAAGGTCACTGATGTGTTCCGTAATAGCACTCTCTTTTTTCTCGAGCAGCTTTGCCAGAAGTAACTTCCCTGGTGGCTCAGATGGTAAAGAATCTGCCTGCAGTGCAGGAGACCCAGGTTCAACCCCTGGGTCAGGCTGAATCCCCTGGAGGAGGCCATGGCAGCCCACTCCAGTATTCTGACCTGAAGAATCCCATGGACAGAGGAGCCTGGGGGGCTACAGTCCATGGGGTCACAAAGAGTTGGACATGACTGAGTGACTAACACACACTTCTCTTTGCCAGAAGATTGTCTTTGCTATTAGTCTTTAGGAAGGACCAACTCTGGTTTCTTTTTCCATTTTACACTTTTTTCCCCCTAATTCATTCATTTGTATGTCAAATATTATTTACTCCTGCCTCCTGATTTAGATAGACATTTTTCTAATTAATTAATCATTATGCACTTCAACAATGTTTCTGTTTTTCATGATGGGTACATTCATCTTTAGAAAACAGTAAATGCAATAGATGCCTATTGAAAAGACTTCCTTTTCTTTTATGGTCCTTGGATTGATGCTTTCGCAGTTAGAGTCAGTCTTTCTTATCTAGTAATAAAAGCATTTAGTGCTCTCAGTTAGCCTCCGTGTACAGCTTTGGTCATATTGTCAGCTTTGATGGAGAGTTCACTGTAGTATGGTAGAGTCAGTCTTTAATATGAGACATGTTAAACAGGCAAGAGAAAAAGAGAATGCTATAGGAATTGAGAGAAACTTATCACAGTAAAACTGAGGCATGACAAGCCGATGAGCTAAAGAGTTGAAATGCCAGTCACTAGACACCTTGGGGATAAGTAGGGACCAAGACTTGATGCTACTTCCTGCTCAGGGTACAAAAGACCTGCTCATAATCACTTCTGCCAATTTCAGCCTATGGAGGCACACCCACGGTGTGAAGAGCAGCATCGGTGAACCTCATGCCCACCTCTGGTTGTCAGGGAGCTCATCATGCAGTACAGGGGCTACAAGGCTAGATGGAGTAAGAGAAACAGTCCTGGACTGAAATCTAGAGACCTGGTTTTAGCTCCAGATATATCAGTAAATAATATCTGTGTTTTGTCTCAAAAAAAAAGTAATTTGGTATCAATGGGCCCCAGGTTCCTCTCCTATAGGGGTTTCCCTGGTGGCTCAGACAATAAAGAATATCTGCCTGCACTGCAGAAGACCCAGGTTTGATACCTGGGTCGAGAAGATCCCTTGGAGAAGGGAAAGGCAACCCACACTAGCAGTCTTGCCTGGAGAATCCCATGGACAGAGGAACCTGGAGGGCTACAGTCCATGGGGATGCAAAAAGTTGGACATGACTGAGCATCCTCAATTATAAAATCCAGAGGTCACATGAGATTATTTCTAAAGTCCTTCCAAGCCTAGACTCCAATAATCAAGAATAAATACATTCTACCTGCTTGGTGAAGCTACCTGGACGTGGTGCTGTCAACCCATACAACACATCCAGGTCAGGGGTGCTGATCACAGAACCGTCACACTTTGAGAAAGGGAACTCTGATCAAGAGGAAAACGTAAAGGACCTTTATAAGTACACAACGGACTCTGTGATTCCATACAGCAACACTGGAATTCCAGAAGAGTTGGTGAAGAACCTCTAAGAGTCATTTCAGCTGAGAGGCAGAAGGCAAAGTCACACATCTGTCATCAACTGCAGCTAGAGGCTAGAGCAGAGCCTGTCGCATGTCTGTGCGATGTGGCAGGGGCTGATGTCGGGCTTTTCAGAATCAAGCATCGTTACTCAAACAGGAATGTTTAGTGACTGACCTTTCTGTAGGCAAGCATCCAAATTTATTCCAAAATGGGCTCATAGTAGCCATTTCAGAAGAAACGGGTACGCTATTATATGCCTGCCTCTGAAATACACTTTTAAAAAAATGTCATGGGGTATGATTTTTTCTGCCCTGAGCTACTATTATAACGTATGGATTGATCACCATGAATTTTTCAGCTGTGTCTTTAGAAATCACTGAAGAGAAAAAAACTATTACATTAAATGACTGAAATGACATAAAATTACTTAAAATAGGTGAAAGGATATTAACCCCCCTACAAAATATTAAAACACTGAGGAAGGAGAAATTTAAGCTACGTATAATATTTCTGGAAATTCCACTTTTTCATGTGACTGAATTCATAAAGGTTATTTACAAGTTGTGTGGATAACAGACTTTTATAGAGGCAGGTATCAATGGCAGCGTAAGTATATGAATCATCTCAGTTTCTTTTCCACATCACCGAACAACCATGGTCCCAGGACTAAGACAACTTTATTTAAGTAAAAAAAAAAAAAAATCCCTTCAACTTCTTAGATGGTGATTAAAGAACTCTGAAGTTTTAAAAAAGAAAAACAAGAAGCAAACGCTCAAGGTAATAAGTGCTTTCTTGTTACCAGTGCTCATATCCCAGGGCACTGGCTGGAGCTAAAGGACAAAGAGATAAGGGCAATATTGCTAGTTACTAACAAATGGCAGATAAAAGAGCTCTTCTGGGTTCTGATTAAGTGACAGCATTCTACACATTCTTTTGACTTGAGAAAGACAGGCTAAGAGCAGCGGCTAAGTTCCATGTGAAGCACCGCTAAATAAGCATATCTGCATGCTTCCACATTCCAGCAGGATGGGATCTCTTTCCTTTCCCCGAACAGAAACACGTTCTCTGTGCTCCCAGCAAGAACGCGCCTTTGCTTCAGCTTCCATTAAAAAAAAAAAAGAGCATAAGTGTATATGCTGAAAGCACAGAGAAGTTTTGTGCTGTGGGACGTGGTGGCCGGGAGCCAATGTTTACAATCCCCTGGGTGGGAAAGGCAGGGTGAAAGGCTCAGGACGGCAGGCTTTAAAAGTCTTTGCTGTTGCCGCCGGTGACCTTCGCCTCCGTTCTCAAAGCAGCTCTCAGGTTAACCCCTTGGATACTGTGTGTGCTGGGGCCGCACAAAGGAAATACCTTTCTTTGGAGGATACCACTCTCAGGCACATCGGTTTCTGATTTTGGCTGAGGCAGCTCAGAAACACTGGGCTGACAAGCATGCATTCAGTCCGCTTTCAGACCCATAGCATGTTGGGGCTCTGGGGTCTGGGTTTCGACATGGGCTGTGTTCTACAAAGTGAAAGTTTCCAGCTTCAGGCGACGGACTCAGGCTTACAAACCAGGGGATTGTGAAACATGAGCATATTTGGTCTCCTGGGGAGAAGGAAGCATCCAATTTATGCAGAAATGCTCTTTTCCCAGCAAGCCAATGAGAGGGCGCGGCTGGGAGAGTGGGGCTTCCTATAGGGATCTCCGGACTGGAAGAATGGTGCTTACAATTAAAGACATGCTAAATTGCTAACAGCCCGACTTAAAAAGCAGCCGAAGAGAAAAAGCCAACTGGAGAAATGAAAAGCGAGTCTTCCAGTTTTAAGTTAAAGCTGACCGCATTCCATTTATTATTAGTTGTTACCGTTTCGGTGGAAGAGAATTAATAAAGCTTTTATTCCTACTGTTAAGGTGTAAAGATCCCACTAGAAAAAAACTTCCCATATATATGTATGTCTTTCCTAAATGACTCAAAAGATGTTATTCAACAGTAATATTATTTAAGACCTCAAAATGTTTTCAGGACACAAGATTTAGCTTTGAGAAAAACTGGTCTGATGTCAAGGACTTGTGTCTATTTTAACAGATGCTTTGCTCTACAAGAAGTTTTGTGGATTTAAAAATGTTTGGTACCTGTATATTGATCATCATGAATAATGTCGTCCCTTTATGTGAATGGACAGCACACAGAATTCCTGGGGTGTTGAAATGAATTGTGCAATTCTAATATCCAGAGTCTATGAATCCTTAACATGTGTTTAAGGTTAAGGGTTAAGACTTCTGGAGATGAAAGTGAAAAACACCAAACACTAGAAAATGTAACTGAAATGCACAAAAGTTATTAAAATAAGTTCTTATGAAAACCATTCAATCAAATATGAGACAGTAATAAGAGAGGATTTTCTCTCAGCATTTGGAGATGAAGTCATGGCCTTTGTGTTACCAGGCAGCCGTCTATAACATCATCAAGTATGCGTATCCTGTGGTTAGAAGTCCATCTCTAGAAGAATGGCGCTATTTGAGAATACTAGTCTTCAGCTTTTCTCAACTCAAATTGGTCTTAATAAGGGCTTCTGAAAACAGGTATTAAAATTTCAGCTTCTCCAAGAATGTTTAAGAGTAAACAAAACCACTATCTTGGCTTTCATTACAGACAAAACAACCTGTTCGACGGTAGAAGTCAATGGTGATTAAGTAAATATATTCAAGTCTAATGCAGACGCTAACTAGAAACAATTATTTTGAGAAGCGAAAAGAAACATCAGAGCTCCACACAATAGAAAAGATGTAATGACAGGCAAAGTTTACCGTGAGTTTTCCTTATGTCTGGCACTTCACTAAGAACGTTGCAAATTTGGTTGTTTAAATCCTATGTTGACTTGTGATGTAGGCACTGAATGTCTTGCCCATATTCTCGGGAGAAAACTGATGTGCAGAACACGCTAATAACTATAGGGAGCCACATGCTGGAGTCAGAACTTAAAGGCAGCATAACCCCGGGGGCTGCAGGTATGACCACTGGACCTGAGGGCCACACACACACACACACAGATCAGTAACACCACAACAGACGCCCCTACCAAACATACTTCACAGCTCTAACGGTTCAGTGCATGTTGTCATCTTCATGGTTACTGGGGACCCCCAAGGCTGACCAGTCTTTCAAGAAGGGAGTTGTGTTCAGCTGGAGATGTTCCATTTTATTACTCAATTAAACCAGTAACATGATTTCTAATCGAGGTCACAAAACTGCCATACTCTGTTTCTGCAACAGATTTACGAATATGTATGTATTAGTTTTGCATTTTTAAATGGATTTAAAGCATAGCAAAGGGGACTGTCCCTGTCAAAGATTTTCATGTTTTACAAACCAGTTGGGGAAGATTTTATTTGCAGGCTACATGATCTCATTAATCCTCTGCCCCCCATCCTCGTACCCCAAGTTTTTAAGACATTGTCTCTCTTTTGTTTCCATCAATGAATCTTGTCTTTTAAAAAAACTGTTGGTAAATCAAAGAAATAATTATAGCCATCTTTTAGACAGAAATGAAAGGTCGCTTAAAAGAAGTCTTTGGCTTTGACTTGGTTTTTGAAGCAGTTTCTCAATGACCAAGAACCTAACAGCTATCCATGAATTTTAATTATTGCAATATAATTATTAGGAACAACCAGTTACAACTGAGCTTCTCCACACAGAGCATAAAGTTAAAACTGTACAAATGAAGCCAAAATATGCACAGCTAAAAGGAATGTTACAGGGGGGCCTCTCGTAGCGAACAAAGAAAGCTCAGTTTGGCTCTTTTTCACATCCGCACATCGTTAGTTGGAAAATTCCTGATATATGCTGTAATTTTTGTGTGTGTACTCCCCCCACCCCCCAGTACACTTGGGACTTTAATGTCCAGATGCCATTTTCCTCCTTATCTGTCCCTGTTTGGTGCTCTGCCAGCCATGGTCAACAATTAATATAGCCGAACAAAAAAATACAGTGCACTCCCTGGCAACTGGTACAGCCTCGCAGGAAATACCAAATAAAAACTTGATTATGCATTGTTTAACCATTTTGTTTGCCTGTGGGCCACCCTGTCGTCAGTGTAACGCAGACGTGCAGGCTTCGTGTGGACGGCCTGTGCGCCGCACCAGCGCTCCCTGGGCCCGGCACGCAAGCCACTGCCTTCAGCCTGCGGTCCTCCAAATGAAAGCAGCAGGCCTGTGGCAGC
Source organism: Bos indicus (assembly GCF_029378745.1). NCBI lineage: Eukaryota > Metazoa > Chordata > Mammalia > Artiodactyla > Bovidae > Bos > Bos indicus. The sequence continues at coordinate 10,397,162 of NC_091763.1, forward strand.
TTTCCAAACTGCATTCCTTTTAATTAGTCAACTTGGGGCCCAACGTTATAATAGATACGTAACCTCTTAATATTCATGCAATTAATTCATTTTTTCCCTCATTCAGTTGTCAGCCTTGGCATGGTGGCGGCAGAAAAAGCTTTTTGGCTACATGGGTCCTGGTTCATGACATAAACATGTTACTATTACAAAGCACACTAGAGACCATGTTTCCATGACTCTCCATGAGGGCAGCTCCAGAAACTGCAGGGCACCCGTATCTATCTTTTAAGCATACTGTTTTTGCATTGAAAATAGGAACTGAGGCCATTTTTATGTATACATTCGATATAGGCAAGATGAATAATCTTGCCAATTTCAACTGGGCTGGGAAGCCTCCCTTCCATTTTAACTGATAAACTAGTTGATGATCGGAAGATGGGAAGCTTAACACTTGTATAAGATCCCTTGCAAAGCAAGGCTGACATTTAAAGTGTCCAGCAGTTTTCAAAATACTAGGAAGTCTGTCTGCTCTAGATCTAGAATAAGTCAATAATTAAACCACTGATGCCATTAGCTGTCAGCACACGATGAACCCTTAACAAGATAGGTTGCTTCCTATAAATATGAATAATGTCCGTCAGTATCAGGAACAAGAGCAGCTTTTAATGCTCAATATTTAAGTTCTTTCACCTATTTAAGTTTCTCAGTTAAAGGCAGGAATAACATTTCTACTTCTGTGAGATCCTCAGGACAAAATACACGTGGGTGAAATACGGATATATGTGTATTACTCCCAGATACTCTTGGTATCACATCTCATGCAGTTTATGAGACATTTACAAAATTACTTCAATGACTGATTGATTCATTCATTCATATATACACTAATGTACCAATGTGTAACAAGTACTGGATCCTGGCTATAAAGATGACGTGGAGATTACTGAAGACACTGAATGTGCTCACAAAAGTTCACAGTTGAGCAGAGGAGGCAGACTCATAAGCGCCTGTGCCAGTATAGGTATGTGATTTAAGAGCCTGGGTTCAAATCCTGGTCCTCTTTTTGCAGGTTTTCTCACCTGCAAAATGGGAAATCCATAGTACCTATTTCACAGGACAACTGTAGAATCACATGAGGAAAGGTCTAAAAACTACTTTGCAGCTGCTGGTTTTTATAAGAGTAAATCTTGGCTATTGGCATATGTTATATATACATCGACTCTACAAGGCAGGGCAGGTGCAAGGCGGAGGTGTACGGTGTTACCCTGCTCAGAGAGGAGGTGCGAAGGTATGCCTGGCAGGGACAGCAGCTTGAACAGAAGGTTGCTGAGCAGCTCATAAAGGACCTTAAGCATCATATGATTGAGCCCAGACTTCATCCTCCAGGGAGTGGGAGGCATGGAAGAGTTTTATGCAGGGGATACACATTAGATCTGCATTTTTGAGTGAATACTCTGGTAACTGCCTAGGATAAAACTGGAGAAGCTCCTTGAGGCTGAGAAAGAGCTCAATCAAAAGGCTGCCAATGATCTGGCTGCCTTGGGACAAGGACCTACCAACCTACAGCAGTGAGGGGATGAGAAGCAGGAGGAATAATTTTAAACCAGTCAAATGGAGCAGAAGGGGAGAAAAAAGAAATGTGGGTTAAGTCCCAGGTTTCTGGCCTGGGTGACAGGGTGGATGGTGGGACCATCGATCTGAATGGGGACCCAGAAGGGAAATGTCATGCAGGCTTGCTACTGGTGAAACCGTCCACTTGCATATGCAGGTTTGGGGATCAAGGGAGTGGACCAAGTTGGAAAGACTATGAGCCCTCTCTTCCTACAGGAAGCAGAGGAGATTGTTGAGCAAGAGAGCGTATGTAGCACTGAAGGCGGAGGAAGACAGAGGAGGGTAGTCTGTAAACAGGAGTGAGACAGGTAGGGTATAACGCAGGAAACTGTGTCACAGAAGCCAAGGTGGATATTTATAAGAAGTAAAGAAGAGAGGAAAGTCCATACAGTCAAAGCTATGGTCTTTGCAGTAGCCATGTATGGATGAAAGTTGAACCATAAAGAAGGCTGAATGCTGAAGAATTGATGCTTTGGAACCGTGGTGTTACAGAAGACCATGTAGAGTCCCTTGGACTGCAGTGAGAGCAAACCAGTCCATCCTAAGGGAAATCAACCCGTAACACTCACTGGAAGGACTGATGCTGAAGCTGAAGTCCTCCTATACTTTGGCCATGTGTGATGTGAACAGCTGACTCACTAGAAAAGACCCTGATGCTGGGAAAGATTGAGGGCAGGAGGAGAAGGGGGCAAAAGAGGATGAGATGGTTGCATGGTATCACCTATTCAATGGATGTGAACTGGGTGAACTCTGGAAGATGGTGAGGGACAGGTGCTGCAGCCCATGGGGTTGCAAAGAGTCGGACACAACTTAGTGACTGAACAACAAAAACAAAGACGAGGGAAGCAGAGGCATACCAGATGACGCTAAGCAAGATGGGGGCTTTAAAATACATACGCAGTAACATGGGGGGAGAGGCTGCCTGTATAAAATTGCAGGGTTAACAGCACTCCAACGACAGCCAAGTACTCTAGTGCTACCTGAGGTGAAGGAAGCTAAGATGGGACAGAGGAACAAAAGGTTAGTTAACTGCATTTAGAACAGCTTACTTGTGCAATTAAAAAAAAAAAAAAAAAAAGACCATATGCACACATTGTTGGGGCCTTTCCCATGGCCTTGGTGTGTGTGTGTGTGTGCGTGCGTGTGTGTGTGTACACGTGCGCACGTACGTGCATGCAACTGAGGGACTCTGGAGCTGAAAACCCATTAGGCACAGTAAATCCACTTCTGATCATAATAATCTCAGCTGAACTTCATTTAGTAACAAGTAATAACATTTTTTTAACAGGTCTCTTTTTATACTGCATAATACTTAATGATACTACTACTTATTCCACACACATTCTGCAAATCCCAGGATGGGCAAAGACACATTTTAAATGCCCTTAACTGTTACAATATGACCTAAGGTTAAATTATTAAAGCACAAAACAAGTTATTTTCAATACTCTGAATAAAAATGTCCTACTTTTATGACATGAATATGCTACGAAAAAGTATGTGTTGAGTGTGTGAGTATGTATACAAGTAACTAATATTTTAGCATGTGACTTATCTGGGAACAGAAACGAAGACTTAAGTATAACAAAATTTCCCAGATTACTTAAGTTTTTCTCTTCACGCTCTGAAAGTGTATTACTTTAATCATTTCAGCTTTTGCATGCTTCTGTCCCTTTATCAATTGTTTTATTTCCTATTGGTATCACTGCCTGTGTCTTTCAGCCTAATTCCTTTCAGAATTTCTGCTTCTAATATGGACTACGCTCCTTATTCAAAGCCCTTAGTTGGCTTCCTATTAAACTTAAAAAAAAAACACATTCAAACACTTTACGTGGACCTCCGAGAAGGGACCCAGGACTCCCTCCCTGATCTCAGCCTTGATCCCTCACTGGCCACTCACTCTGCACCAGCCAGTCTGCTTTTCTTGGACAGTCCAAACTCCTGCCTGTGAATGCAACACCTCTGTTGCCTGGTATGCTCTAGGATCTCAGCCTGGTTCTGCCCCTTCCTCAATAAGAGACTTTCTCTGACCACCCTCCTTGTAAATATCCATATATGCCTGGTCTGTCACACTCGAGCCCTTCATGGTGTCTTGGAGAACTTGAAATTACAGTCGGGCTTCCATATCTTCTCAGGTGGCTCAGTGGTAAAAAGAATTGTCTGCCAATGCAGGAGACGAGGGTTCGATCCCTGGGTCGGAAAGATCCCCTGGAGTAGAAAATGGTAACCCACCCCAGTATTCTTGCCTGGAGAATTCCATGGCTATAGTCCATGGGGTTGCAAAGAGTCGGACGTGACTGAGCGACTAAGCACTTTCCATCTCTGCGGGTTCTGCAGCCCTGCACACCGAAGATAAGTGTACTACATGTCTTATACAAGAGACTCTGCAGATTTTGGTGCGTGCGGCGGTGGGGTGGGGGTGGGGGGGACCGGTTTCCTGAAACCCATTCTCACAAGAATACCGAGGGATGACTGTGTATAACTGTTTACTTGTTTATCCCATCCATCTTCCCCACAAGACTGAGATTTTATCTGTCTCATCAATTTCTGCACTCTCAATTCAGTGCCCGAGCAGTGGAAATCAGATGGCGAAAATTTAAGAAATCATGTTAAATAAAGGTATGTGTCTAAAAAAGTCCTTAGAGGTGATTGCAAGGCTCTGAAGATTTTACAGCTATTTGGGTGCTCAAGCCCTTCTCCCTCCTGGTGTTTTTAACATTCCTCACTGCTCGTAATTCTAGTCTCTTGCCTCCTTATCCTTCTGTGTCCCCAGAGTTTCGCATTTCTGTGCTGTCAAGAAATATTGGTTTATCACATAAATATGCCTAAATAATGTATTTAGTAATTACTTGTTTCTGAAGTTTATAATATTTCATATACTTTATAATTTTAAAATATTTAAAAATTTCATATATGTTATCGTTTTTTTTTTTTCACTCAGTACTGCTTCTAAGATTCATCCGTGTTATTGTCTACAGTGATCGTTCATTCATTTTCCTTTTCACTGCTGGATAATTTTACTGCGTGAATATACCTGAGAGACTGAACCATCCTTTTTTCTGTGAACACTTTGGTTTTCTCAGGTTTTGCTATTACATACAATGTTGCTATGAATATTCCTGAATATTGGTGCACACATGTATGAATTTCTGTAAAGTATGTAACTAGGAGTGGAATTACAAGATCTCATGGTATGAATACGCTGAAGTACACAGTAACGTCATTCTTGAAAGCAGTGTACCATTTTATGTTCCCAACAGCAGAGGATCAAATTTGAGATGTTTCTTGGAAAAGCACTAGTTGGTATTACATAAAATATTAAAAAAATCCAACCTAACATTCTCTATCTTTTAACTGACGAGTTTTGTACATTTACTGTGATTAACAATTTATATGGACGTGTTTACCAATGTATGTATCCATTCTTTCTTGCATCTCAGACATTCCTTTTAAGATAGTTTCAGTCTTTTTGAAACTATGTCCTTTAGAAGTTATGCCCCTTAGAAGTTTCGTTAGTGAAAAGGTGAAAGGAAGCTCTCTTGATTTTTGTTTATCTAAAAATGTCTTTGTCTTGTGAAGGTATTCTGTACTTAGAACGTCAGTCAGTCAGTCAGTCAGTTCAGTCGCTCAGTTGTGTCCGACTCTTTGCAACCCCATGAATTGCAGCACGCCAGGCCTCCTTGTCCATCACCAACTCCTGGAGTTCACTCAGACTCATGTTCATCAAGTCGGTGATGCCATCCAGCCATCTCATCCTCTGTCGTCCCCTTCTCCTCTTGCCCCCAATCCCTCCAAGCCTCAGAGTCTTTTCCAGTGAGTCAACTCTTCGCATGAGGTGGCCAAAGTACTGGAATTTCAGCTTTAGCATCATTCCTTCCAAAGAAATCCCAGGGCTGATCTTCTTCAGAATGGACTGGTTGGGTCTCCTTGCAGTCCAAGGGACTCTCAAGAGTCTTATCCAACACCACAATCCAAAAGCATCAATTCTTCGGCGCTCAGCTTTCTTCACAGTCCAACTCTCACATCCATACATGACCACAGGAAAAACCATAGCCTTGACTAGACGGACCTTTGTTGGGAAAATAATGTCTCTACTTTTCAATATGCTATCTAGGTTGGTCATAACTTTTCTTCCAAGGAGTAAGCGTCTTTTAATTTCATACACATTTCATTGTGTTGTTCAGCCGCTCAGTTGTGCTCAACTTTTGAGACCCCATGGACTGTAGTCCAGGCTCCTCTGATCATGGAATTCTCCAGGCAAGAATACTGGAGTGGGTTGACATTTCCTTCTTCAGGGGATCTTCCCAACCCAGCTATCAAACCCGTCTCTCTTGCATTGGCAAGTGGATTCTTTATCACTGAGCCACCAGGGAAGCCATTAGTAGTAATAAAAAATCTGCAAAAGCAGCAGCATTGACAAGGTCCTATCGACCCCAAGAGCAGGACAGTACATTCACCAAGCAAGCCACCATCTCCACCGTGTCTGGCCCCTCCAATGATGCGAGGCACGCTTGGCAAAGAGTCATTGTTACTAATCTGAAGGAGCTCGCAGCAGCAGGAAAAAAGGTGTAAGTCCCATGAAACGTAAATAGAGAGTGAAAGGCTTCGTGTGAAGCCTGAAGCGGGTGGCTTCAGAAGGGCGGTCAGAGTTCAGAGCAGGAAGTGTCTAAAGAGAGCTAGATCCCACTAAGATCGGGTTGCAGAAGCTCCTGAATCACATTTCCACACAATGCTGCTTCTGTGGCCAAACCACACCTTTCCTTTGAATCTAAGAAAAGCCAGAGTACGTTTTCTTCAGAAATAGTATCATGGCTTAATCTGAATCCTGAGTCAGGCATGAGGCAGATGAGAGCAATACTGAGACAAATGTTCTTTAAAAAAAAAAAAAAAAAAACCAAGTTAGAGAGAGAGCAACTGTGTAAAATGCCACACACACATTCCATGAATGGCAGACTGAGCGTGCCATCGAGTTGCTCGCTCAGGTGCCCGCTCCGGTTGTGAACGGTGGGGCATTCCTGCGTGGTTTTGTGAAACAGAACAAGACAGTGCAGGTTATACACGGGCTGGGCCGAAAGCCTCAGGAATTTCTTTCAACTGGTTTTTTTGGAAAGGTTAACAGCTGGCAGAGAACTGGTGTGACACACATCTTAAGCAGACTATGGGAAAGAAGCGTATGTTATTTGTGACATTAATTACTAATCTGTGGTTGGTACCAACGAGTCACTTACTGACCGGGGAAGAATCTAACCTATTTGGAAAATGAAACTTTCTGAATATTAACTACTGAGCACCTACCCCCAAGAGACAGTGATAACCGGAATACAAAATGGTCTGGTGTAGAAATAAGATGAAAAGGCCCATTTTGATGACAGTTAGGAATTTAGTTTCATAATTTAGGAATTGCTGGTTTGCAGTCATCCACTTCCTCTCTATAGAGATTAAGTATAGAACATGCCCTTCCTGAGCAATTTGTTTCTTATCTTTCTGCAGGCTGCCCTAAGGGTGGTAAAGAAGAAAAGGAACAGCAAGCAGGTTTGTGCTTCGGGGTCAAAACTCAGTTTCTCTCCTTTACCCTCAATTATCTGCCTGGCAGGTGAAAGTGAGCAGCTTATAAAATCCGAAAGAATAACACTGGGTTTCTGGGACTCTCTGACCTCACACTGAGAGACAGAGAATGCCTGGGACCTAGATGGTCTTCTCTGTCTCTGCAGTTAATTCACAGTGACATGGGCACCCATGCTGAGTCAGTATCTTGGTGAAAACCCTGTAACTGTTGGATTTGCATATTCAACTTCTTGTATTCCAAGACCAGGTGCCTGTATACTCTTAGAAAGAACATATTTAATTTGTTCCCAAACTTCAGCACCGTTCAAAGAATACTGATAGTGGAAAGAAGATTTCCTCAACAGAGTCATTTCAGGAGTCCCAGAAACATCCTCCCCTTCGAGAAACAAATAGTAAGGAAAAAGGAGAGAAGGGTCTCCCTCAGACGTCAGCAAGGTAAACTGTAATATGAGCGGCCCTAGTAGTAACTGGCTAGAAGTGAGCACACGGTGTAATTAGTTACACTCATTCCTGTATCTGTCTTCGCGATTCGGTGCAAAGATGACTGTTACTACTGTGCATTTCCATTATAGTACTGTACTGAGTACTTATTCTTTTCTTGTATGGACTGATTTAATTCCCACAACAATCTTAAAAAGTGGGTACATTTATATTATTCATTTTAACAAACAGGACACCAAGAGGAGGCCGTGTGAAGTTAAGTTCACACGGCTTGTTAAGTAGCAAGATAAACCCCACGTAAAAGTCCTGGCTTCAGAATCCGTCCCTTTAGTCAATGGGCTGGGCCATACAGCTTCTTGAATAAAGCAAGACTTTTGGGGAAAAAAAATCTTGCTGCCTATAGTTGAAAATGGTGGAAGAGAAAAAGGAGTATTCCAGGAACACTGTGAATCAATTTAAGGCTTCAAAAACAAGGTTGCCAAGAAGGAAGAATGAAACAAGGGAAGAAATTCTGAAACGGGATCAATGGAGTCACTGTTTAGAGAAAAGAAAGACCTTATTCTCTTGGGAGGGTGTGAACTATTTATTCACCAATACCTGGTGAGATATAGAAAACACACACATGATAAACCAATGCAATATAAGAAAGAACAGTGGGGCATACAGTGCTTACATTCCAAAGTTCTGCTATCTGCTCAAATTCTTCTGACTTACCATCAAGCCTCAAGGAAATGACACTGGTCTTTCTAAGAGAAACGGCCATTTTCAAGTGTATAGTATTTGGAGGAAGCGGGGGCATGTGGTGCTGAAATTTTTATTTAAAGTTTGAAAATAATTCTCAAACTTGACAGACTCTTGGTGGAATGACATCCAATATCTAACTTCTAAACCTGCTATTCCACAGGAGTAGTGAAGGAAGAAGGCTGAAGCTGAGCGTCCAAAGAGGAGAACTAGCTAACAAAAGGCTGAAAAAACATTTTACCCCTTATTTATTAGCCTCATTCTTCTTTGACTTTCTGGCATTGGAAACTGCAAAATAAATCCATGGTACCATTTTTTTTTTTTTTTAGTGGATGAACAAGCTGGACCAAGAGAATGGAGAGGGAGATAAAACGAGACCACACAAATTTGCCCGTAATGAGGATGTATTACTTTTACAATGGACATAAACATCTTAAAAGCATATCGGTACCAATTACTGTTCCATGAGCATAATATGTGTGATGCCTGGTTTTTCCCCTCAAGGTGCTTGTTGTCTAATGAAAAGAGTAAATTATGGGCATTTTGTGGCTGTTTACATAACATAACCCTCATTAGGGTTTAGTCATATCATGACCACATGTGAAGTATGTAATTTGCCAACTTCAGCAAAAACTGGATTATGGGAATGGAAAAGGTGAAACAGAAAGACAGGTGACTAATTAGATACAATATAACTATGTACTGGGTCTTTAAGGCCCAATAAGCTAAAGCACGTATCACTTAAGTCCTGATGAAAAGACAAAGTTTCAGTAAAAGGCTCTGTTTGTAAATTAAAAAAAAAAAAAAAAAAAAAGTCATTTTATGATAGATTCATCTAAATGACAATTGGGAGATACATTAAACCATTAGAAAACTTCTGATTCACACAATTACTAGTGAGATGTCTTATGCAGGTCCTCCACGGCATGGTCTAGTCCACTTTGAATGGAAATGCTCATCACATCCAGAGAAACTACCGTACATATTTATACCATTGCCAATAACAATGGCAATGACTACACTGATATTGGCTGCTACGTCATTAAGCGTGTGTCTACATTATTATCGACAACAGTATACTACGAAGAGAATTATGACCACGGATAGTTTTCAATTTAAAGGAGTATTCCTTTTTATTTTTTTTCTCATAAGTTAAGTTTCATACCAGGGGCTTTCCAGGTGGCTCGCCTGTCAATGCAGGAGATGTGGATCCCTTCCCTGGGTTGGGAAGATCCCCTGGAGCAAGACATGGCAACCCGCTTCAGTATTCTTGCCCGGGAAATCCCATGGACAGAGGGGCCTGGCGGGCGACAGTCTATGAGCTTGCAAAGAGCTGGACACGACTGAGCACTGCACTCCTACTTTTCATATCAGACTTCGGCATGTGATGTGTTTTCCCTAGTTTTCTCTGTATCTACATTTACAGTTTCTATCTCCTTTTTTTCTTGCCTTCCCTCAGCCTCTCATCATATATCTCTCCTAAAACAGCCTCCACACTGGTCTCTCTGCCAGAAATTTCTTAATGTATGCCAAAGCTTCTTATCAATTCATTCATCACATTGCATTAGAGTGATCTTTAGAGAGAAAAACAAAACAACGAAACCCAAAAACAAAGAAGCAGTTTGATCATGTTCTCCCAAGACACCCCGCTCACCAACCCACATACTTTTCACTTTTTTGTACACATGCTCTGCTGTGTGGTATGGTATGGTACCTAGACAAAACCTTTCTCTTTTGTCTGCCGGGCAAACTCCTGCTTATTCTTCAAGACTTGACTCAAAAATCACCTCCCCTGTGCAGCATTCCCTAACTCTTCCACATCTATCAATACCTGCTTCCTGATTCCCCTGGGTTTCTTTGGTTAGAATAGAGACACGAAGGCAACTTCAGATTTACGTGTACATATGCTTTAAAAAGTAGTATAATTTAAAAATCTATATAATTATATTAATAACTAATGAACACATTAACTAGGTACAGGCATTACTTCGTTTTCTTGTGCTTCACAGATACTGTTTATTGTTTATTTTTTGCAAATTAAAGGTTTGTGGCAACCCTCAGTAAAACACGTCTTATTGATACCATTTTCCCAACAGCATTTGCTCACTTCATGTCTCTGTGTCATATTTTGGTAATTCTCAAAATATTTCAAACTTCTACATTTTATTACATAGCATTTGTTATGGTGATCAGTGATCTTTGATGTTACTACTGAAAAAGATTATGACTCACTGAAGGCCTAGGTGATGGTCAGCATTATTTAGCAATGAGGTATTTTTTAATTAAGGTATGTACATTTTTACTTGTTTATTTAGTTTTGGCTGCACTGGGTCTTCACTGCTGCACCCAGGCTTTCTCTAGTTGTGGCACGTGGGGGCCACTCCCCGCCGCGGTGTGCAGGCTTCTCACTGTGGTGGCTCCCTTGTTGCGGAGCACAGGTTCTAGGCTCAGAGGCCTCAGCAGCTGCAGTACGTGGACTCAGCAGTTGCGGCTCGAGGGTTCTGGAGTGCAGGCTCGGAAGCTGTAAAGCACAGGCTTAGTTGCTTCACTGCATGCGGAATCTTCCCAGACCAGGGATCGAACCTGTGTCCCCTGAATTAGCAGTGGATTATTATCCACTGTGCTGCCAGGGAAGTCCAAGGTACGTACATTTTTTGAAACATAATGCTATTGCATACTTCACGGACTATAGTGTAAACATAACTTTTATACATATTGGGAAACCAAAAAAGACTAGCTTTCACATGAATTCATTGTGATATTTGCCTTATGGCTGTAGTCTGGAACCAAACCCATAATACCTGAGAGATGCTTATAACATAAATATTTATATATTACAATAATATATCTAAGTAATATATTAATGAAATTAATGAAATAAATATCCTTTAGAAGTGATAAGTTTAACTAAATATTTCTTGCTGCTTCACTGTTTTAAAAACTATCCTTAGCTTCTGACACAGCCAATCAAGTCTGCATGCAGAGATGTCACTTGTAGATTATTTCCAGATTGCTATTGCCCCCGCAAGTGTTTGTTAATTCTTTTATTAAAGAACCTAACGTATCATAGTCCTGGTGAGAGTGGTAAGCATTCATTCTTAGCCTAATCAACATTCTCATGAAATTCTAAAGCTTTCTGCTTTTAACATATATGGAGCACTAAGGGATAAAAGCACTGTACTAGATAAACTATTTTACTAGAGATCACTGAATATATCTGTGACCTCTGATAAAGAGCCAGGAGCATAAGTTTCTACCTATACAGCTGCCCCAATGCCGTGGGGAGTTTCCTAGATCAATGAAGGCCTGGTACCGTTGGTTGCAGAGGAACAGACATTCCCCCTCTCCCTGACTAACACAACCTGATTTTCCTTAGGTAGCAAAAAAAAAAAAAAAAGGCAAGCTTAACTTGCAGTGTGATTGGGCTGTGGGGAGGTATATGATCCAGTTTTGGGAGGTGAAAAGTAAGCGAAACTCTGAATAGAGCTTTTGGAACTGACTGTTTTCCCTGATCAAGAAGCAGTAAAAACCTTCTCTGGCCCCTGCTTCCTTACTCACTGCGTGTGTGTGTGCACTCAGGCGCTTCAGTTGCGTCTGACTCTTTGCGACCCCATGGGCTGTAGCCCATCAGGCTCCTCTGTCCATGGGATTCTCCAGGCAAGGACACAGGATTGGATTCCTGTGCCCTCCTCCAGGGGATCTTCCCAATCCAGGGATTGAACCTGTGTCTCCTGCATCTCCTGCAATTGCAAGTGGAATCTGTACCCACTGAGCTACCTGGGAAGCCCGAACCCTGCTATATGAGGGTGTGATGTCTGAGGATGCAACAGTCACCTTGAGACCACAAGGGAAACCATCCTTCACTGAGGAGAGCAGGATGGAATCTGTTCCTAATCATTGGTTATAGGACTCCAGATGACACGGTCGAGCAGTTAACTAGCTGCAGAATTATTTATCTCCAGACTTCTTGGGTCAGATTTAAAAACTACTATTATTCAAGATAAAACTGGTTGCATATTCTGAACCTGTAATCAAATGCACGTTGACACAACTGAATCCAGAAAAAAACCCTAAGGATTTCAGTTTTGGAGACTGTGCATGTGTGCCAAGTTGCTTCAGTCATGTCTGACACTTTGTGACCCCATGGAGTATAGCTCGACAGGCTCCTCAGTCCATGGGCTTCCCCAGGCAAGAACACTGGAGTGGGTTGCCATGCCCTTTTCCAGGGGATCTTCCCCACCCAGGCAATGAACCCGTGTCTCTTAAGTCTCCTGTATCAGCAGGTGGGTTCTTTACCACTAGCACTGCCTGGGAAGCCCCTTGGTGATTACAAGTAATAAAATTAAAGAAAGGAAGATGAAGCAGAACTGCCGGGGACAGGAGACGCTCACGAGTGGCAGTTCAGTCATGTTGCTTTTCTGTTGTACACGGGACACCAGGTGGAGACATGAAGGGAAAAGCGGGCTTGAGGGTCTGATGCACAGAGGGGACCCCGGCAGAGCTGATGGCTGGGCTGCCTCTGCACAGACATGAGCGTTAAGGCTGTAGCCCTGGGTGAGATCTGTGAAAAGCTGAGGTGGGAACACTCAGGATGCTTTCTTAGTGGGGAGGAGGAACAGGAAGGGTCAACAAAGGTGATCACCAGAGACACTCAGGAAAGAGGCGGCAGAGAGCACAATCGTATTCTGATAAGAGGAGTGGAGGAAGAGGGAAATCCTGTGGGATAGCAATTTGACATTACCAGAATTTGAAATGTGCATACATGTGAGAGTTGGACCATAAAGAAGGCTGAACACCAAAGAACTGATCCTTTTGAACTGTGGTGTCGGAGAAGACTCTTGTGAGTCCTTTGGACTGCAAGATCAAACCAGTCCATCCTAGAGGAAATCAACCTTGATTATTCACGAGAAGAAATGATGCTGAAGCTGAAACTCCAATACTTCGGCCACCTGATGCAAAAAGTCGACTCATTAGAAAAGACTCTGATGCTAGGAAAGATTGAGGGCAGGAGGAGAAGGGGATGACAGAGGATGAGATGGTTGGATGGCATCACTGACTTAATGGACATGAGTCTGAGTGAACTCCGGGAGATGGTGGACAGGGAAGCCTGGTGCGCTGCAGCCCACAGGGTCACAAAGAGTTCGACATGACTAAGCGACTGAACAGCAGCAACACTCATTAAAACAACAATGAAACACCACTACACTCTTACTGGACAGGCCAGGATCAATGCTGACAACACGAAGTGCTGCTGAGGGTGTGGAGCAATAGGAACCCTCTCACTGCTGAGGGTGGGAATGTGAGATAGTACAGCCACTTTGGAAAACAAGTTTGGGAGTTTCTTATAAAACTAAACATAAAGACAGAAGAAAACTGCACACGTTATCTTTTGTCTTGGTGATGTCACTTCTTGAAACCTATCCTACAAAAGTATTGTATTTGGGGGAAAAGGTGTAAGTCCAGGATGTTCACTGTAGCCTTCCAAAAAGACTATCCAAAGGTCCATCTTAGGAGACTGGGTAAAATGAACTACTATGTATATTCACACAGTGAAGGTAAGAAAAAGAATAAACAAGCTATATGTTAGATATAGAAAACTGTGTAAGATGAATGGACATAATTAAATGACCGCCCCCCGCCAAAAAAAATTAACTTGTATGGATACTATGTAATACATGTTTACATGTACACAGACAGATGGTTGCATATAAATAGGAAAGGATATGAACATTCATTTCAGTTCAGTTCGGTCACTCAGTCATTTCCAACTCTTTGTGACCCCATGGACTGCAGCGTGCCAGGCCTCCCTTTCCATCACCAATTCCCAGAGTTCACTCAAACTCTTGTCGATCGAGTCGGTGATGCCATCCAGCCATCTCATCCTGTTGTCCCCTTCTCCTCCTGCCCCCAATCCCTCCCAGCATCAGAGTCTTTTCCAATGAGTCAACTCTTCAATGGCATGAGGTGGCCAAAGTATTGGAGTTTCACCTTAAGCATCAGTCCTTCCAATGAACACCCAGGACTGATCTCCTTTAGGATGGACTGGTTGGATCTCCTTGCAGTCCAAGGGACTCTCAAGAGTCTTCTCCAACACCACAGTTCAAAAGCATCAATTCAAAAAAAAAAAAACAAACAAACAAAAGCATCAATTCTTCGGCACTCAGCTTTCTTCACAGTCCAACTCTCACATCCATACATGACCACAGGAAAAACCATAGCCTTGACTAGACGAACCTTTGTTGGCAAAGTAATATCTCTGCTTTTTAATATGCTGTCTAGGTTGATCATAACTTCCCTTCCAAGGAGTAAGCGTCTTTTAATTTCATGGCTGCAGTCACCATCTGCAGTGATTTTGGAGCCCCCCCAAAAAAGTCAGCCAGTCACTGTTTCCACTGCTTCCCCATCTATTTCCCATGAAGTGATGGGACCAGATGCCATGATCTTTGTTTTCTGAATGTTGAGCTTTAAGCCAACTTTTTCACTCTCCTCTTTCACTTTCAACAAGAGGCTTTTTAGTTCCTCTTCACTTTCTGCCATAAGGGTGGTGTCATCTGCATATCTGAGGTTATTGATATTTCTCCCGGCAATCTTGATTCCAGCTTGTGTTTCTTCCAGTCCAGGGTTTCTCATGATGCACTCTGCATAGAAGCTAAATCAGCAGGGTGACAATATACAGCCTTGACGTACTCCTTTTCCTATTTGGAACCAGTCTGTTGTTCCATGTCCAGTTCTAACTGTTGCTTCCTGACCTGCATACAGGTTTCTCAAGAGGCAGGTCAGGTGGTCTGGTATTCCCATCTCTTTAAAAATTTTCCACAGTTTATTGTGATCCACACAGTCAAAGGCTTTGGTATAGTCAATAAAGCAGAAATAGATGTTTTTCTGGAACTCTCTTGCTTTTTCAAAGATCCAGCAGACGTTGGCAATTTGATCTCTGGTTCCTCTACCTTTTCTGAAACCAGCTTGAACATGTGGAAGTTCACAGTTCATGTATTGGTAAAGCCTGGCTGGGAGAATTTTGAACATTACTTAACTAGCGTGTGAGATGAGTGCAATTGTGCAGTAGTTTGAGTATTCTTTGGCATTGTCTTTCTTCGGGACTGGAATGAAAACTGACCTTTCCCAGTCTTGTGGCCACTGCTGAGTTTTCCAAATTTGCTGGCATATTGAGTGCAGCACTTTCACAGCTTCATCTTTCAGGATTTGAAATAGCTCAACTGGAATTCCATCACCTTCACTAGCTTTGTCCATAGTGATGCTTTCCAAGGCCCACTTGACTTCACATTCCAGGATGTCTGGCTCTAGGTGAGTGATCACACCATCATGATTATCTGGGTCGTGAAGACCTTTTTTTGTACAGTTCTTCTGTGTATTCTTGCCACCTCTTTTTAATATCTTCTGCTTCTGTTAGGTCCCTACCATTTCTGACCTTTATCGAGCCCATCTTTGCATGAAATATTTCCTTGGTATCTCTAATTTTCTTGAAGAGATTGCTAGTCTTTCCCATTCTGTTGTTTTCCTCTATTTCTTTGCATTGATCGCTGAGGAAGGCTTTCTTATCTCTCCTTGCTATTCTTTGGAACTCTGCATTCAGATGCTTATATCTTTCCTTTTCTCCTTTTCTTTTCGCTTCTCTTCTTTTCACAGCTATTTGTAAGGCCTCCTCAGGCAGCCATTTTGCTTTTTTGCATTTCTTTTTCTTGGGGATGGTCTTGATCCTTGTCTCCTGTACAATGTCATGAATCTCCATCCACAGTTTTACCAAACTGTTAATAGTGTTTTTTTATGAGAGGAAAGATAACTGAGAAATTTCTCTTTTCATTTTTTTAACCTATCTGGAATGTCTGCATTTTTAAATAATTTTAGCAATTAAAAAAGGATGCAATATGATCATCTCAATAGATACAGAAAAAGCCTTTGACAAAATTCAGCACCTATTTATGATTAAAACTCTACAAAAAATGGGCATAGAAGGAACCTATTTCAACATAGAAAAGGCAATATACGGTACGCCTACAGCAAACATTATTCTCAGTGGTGAAAAACTCAAAGCATTCCCCCTAAGATCAGGAACAAGACAAGGGTGCCCACTTTCACCACTATTATTCAACATACTTCTGGAAATCCTAGCTACAGCAATCAGAGAAGAAAAAATAAATAAATAAAAGGAATCCAGATCAGAAAAGAAGTAAAGCTCTCACTGTTTGCAGATGACATGATACCGTACATAGAAAATCCTAAAGATAGTATTAGAAAATTACTAGAGCTAATCAGCGAATTTAGCAAAGTTGCAGGATACAAAATCAATACACAGAAATCACTTGCATTTCTATATACTAATAATGAAAAATCAGAAAGGGCAATTAAGGAATCAATGCCATTCACCACTGCAACAAAAAGAATTAAATATCTAGGAATAAACTTACCTAAGGAGATGAAAGAACTGTACACAGAAAATTATGACACTAATGAAAGAAATCAAAGATGACATAAACAGATGGACAGATATTCCATGTTCCTGGGTAGGAAGAATCAATATTGTGAAAATGACTCTCCTACCAAATATAATCTACAGATTCAATGTGATCCCTATCAAATTACCAATGGCATTTTTCACAGTACTAGAACAAAAAATTTCACAATTCATATGGAAACACAAAAGACCCTGAATAGCCAAAGCAGTCTTGAGAAAGAAGAATGGAGCTGGAAGATCAAACTTCTTGACTTAAGGTTATACTACAAAGCTACAGTCAGCAAGACAGTATGGTACTGGCACAAAAACAGAAATACAGACCAATGGAACAAGATAGAAAGCCCAGAAATAAACCTGTGCACCTATGGGTACCTTATTTTTGACAAAGGAGGCAAGAATATACAATGGGGCAAAGACAGCCTCTTCAATAAATGGAAAACTGGACAGCTACATGTAAAAGAATGAAATTAGATCACTTCCTAACACCATACACAAAGATAAACTCAAAATGGATTAAAGACCTAAATGTAAGACCAGAAACTATAAAACTCTTAGAGGAAAATATAGGATGACATAAATCAAGGCAAGATCCTCTATGACCCACCTCCTAGAGTAACGGAAATAAAAACAAAAGTAAACAAGTGGGACTTGATTAAACTTAAAAGCTTTTGCACAGCAAAGGAAACTATAAGCAAGATGAAAAGAAAACCCTCAGAATGGGAGAAAATAATAGCAAATGAAACAACTGACAAAGGATTAATTTCCAAAATATACAAGCAGCGCATACAACTCAATACCAAGAAAACAAACAATCCCATCAAAAAGTGGGAAAAAGACCTAAACAGACATTTCTCCAAAGAAGACATACAGATGGCTAACAAACACATGAAAAGAAGCTCAACATCACTCATCATTAGAGAAATGCAAATCAAAACCACAATGAGATTATCACCTCACACCGGTCAGAATGGCCAGCATTAAGAAGTCTACAAACAATAAATGCTGGAGAGGGTGTGAGTAGAAGGAAAGCTTTTGCACTGTTGGTGGGAATGTAAATTGATACAGCCACTATGGAAGACAGTACGGAGATTCGTTAAAAAACTAGGAATAAAACCACCATCAGATCAGATCAGATTCGTCGCTCAGTCATGTCCGACTCTTTGCGACCCCATGAATCGCAGCACGCCAGGCCTCCCTGTCCATCACCAACTCCCGGAGTTCACTCAGACTCATGTCCATCGAGTCAGTGATGCCATCCAGCCATCTCATCCTCTGTCGTCCCCTTCTCCTCCTGCCCTCAATCCCTCCCAGCAGCAGAGTCTTTTCCAATGACCCAGCAATCCCACTCCTAGGTATATACCCCGAGGAAACCAGGGTTGAAAAAGACACATGTATCTCATTCTTCATTGCAACACTATTTACAATAGCTAGAACAACTAGATGTCCACCAACAGATAAAAAGAAGTTGTGGTACATATACACAATGGAATATTACTCAGCCATAAAAAGGAATGCATTTGAGTCAGTTCTGATGAGGTGGGTGAAACTAGAGCCTATTATACAGAGTGAAGTGAGTCAGAAAGGGAAAGATAAATATTGTATTCTAACGCACATATACGGAATCTAGAAAAATGGTACTGAAGAATTTACTTACAGGGCAGCAATGGAGAAACAGACATAGAGAATAGACTTATGGACATGGGGAGAGGGGAGGAAAGGGTGAGATGTATGGAAAGAGTAAAATGGAAACTTACATTACCATATGTGAAATAGGCAGCCAACAGGAATGTGCTGTATGGCTCAGCAAACTCAAACAGGGGCTCTATATCAACCTAGAGGGGTGGGATGGGGAGGAAGATGGGAGGGAGGGTCAAAAGGGCGGGGATATATGTATACCTATGGATGATTCATGTTGAGGTTTGACAGAAAACAGCAAAATTCTGTAAAGCAATTATCCTTCAATAAAAAGTAAATTAATTAAAAACAGAATGTAGATTAAAAAAACTGATTATAGAAAGATTAGAGTTTTAAAGAAGGGACTGAATCACGTATACAAATGCTACAAATGGACATGCAGAAGAAATTGGAGAAAATGTCTGCAGAAAACCTAGTGAACAGTATCATACAAGTAGTGTCAAATTTCTAAAAACTGCAGAGCAAATTTAAAGCAATCCATGAATACCATATTTTTCTTAAATACAATAGAACTAATAATACTTGGGAACTATAATAAATATAAAGAAAATTTGATTCCTTTAAAAATAGGAGCCATAACCACCAAAGAGAAAGAAACCTGATGAAAAATACAATTTGGATTATGCTATATGTATGATAGCAGCAATATGGCATTTAAAGGTGGTATTTCAGTCCCTGATCCTAAAAACTAAGGAATTATTCTAGAAATAAAATGAGAATAATAGCCATAAAGAAAAGACAAAGATTATATTTTGACTTTGAGTTCAGTTCAGTTCAGTCGCTCAGTTGTCTCCAATTCTTTGCGACCCCATGGAATGCAGCATGCCAGGCCTCCCTGTCCATCACCAGCTCCCAGAGTTCACTCAAATTCATGTCCATTGAGTTGGTGATGCCATCCAACCATCTCATCCTCTGTCATCCCCTTCTCCTCCCACATTCAATCTTTCCCAGCATCAGGGTCTTTTCAAATGAGTCAGCTCTTCACATCAAATGGCCAAAGTATTGGAGTTTCAGCTTCAGCATCAGTCCTTCCAATGAATATTCAGGACTGATCTCCTTTAGGATGGACTGGTTGGACCTCCTTGCAGTCCAAGGGACTCTCAAGAGTCTTCACCAACACCACAGTTCAAAAGCATCAATTCTTCAGTGCTCAGCTTTCTTTATGGTCCAACTCTCACATCCATACAGGACTACTGGAAAAACCATAGTTTTAACTAGATGGACCTTTGTTGGCAAAGTAATGTCTCTGCTTTTTAATATGTTGTCTAGGTTGGTCATAGGTCTTCTTCCAAGAAGCAAGCATCTTTTAATTTAATGGCTGCAGTCACCATCTGCAGTGATTCTGGAGCCCCCAAAAATAAAGTCTGCCACTGTTTCCACTGTTTCCCTGTCTATTTGCCATGAAGTGATGGGACCAGATGCCATGATCTTAGTTTTCCGACTGTTGAGTTTTAAGTCACATTTTCACTCTCCTTTTTCACTTTCATCAAGAGGATCTTTAGTTCCTCTTCACTTTTTGCCATAAGGGTGGTGTCAGCTGCATATCTGAGGTTACTGATATTTTTCCCGGCCACCTTGATTCCAGCTTGTGCTTCATCCAGCCTAGCATTTCTCATGATGTACTCTGCATATAAGTTAAATAAGCAGGGTGACAATATACAGCCTTGACGTACTCCTTTCCCGATTTGGAATTGGCCTGTTGTTCCATGTCCAGTTCTAACTGTTCCTTCTTGTCCTGCATACAGATTTCTCAGGAGGCAGGTCAGATGGTCTGGTATTCCCATCTCTTTAAGAATTTTCCACAGTTTGTTGTGTTTTGACTTACTATACCATTATTAAGGAAAGTTCAAACTTGAAGATGCTTTTCTTATTTCAAATGCATTATTTACTCAATCTTGTCAAAATCCTAAATGTTTTGCTACATTTTAAATTTCAACTTGCAAGTAATAGTCATGATGATAGTAGCCTATGTGTGTCCAGGTATAAAAGGAACATGTAAGTCTCTCTCTCTCTCTTTTTTTTTCCTGGACAGTTAACACTTTTAAATTCACAAGGGATTAAAAAAAATTTTTTTTTGTATGTAAGAACCACTGAAAATTAGAGTGGTCAGATAGAGTAGGTAGTTTTTCATGATATATATAATTCTGGAAAGGCTTAAGAAAATGAACTTTAACCTATTAACTTTATGTTAGATTGCAGAAGCTACTTTTGAAAAACCTTGCCATAAACTCATCTGCAAAGTACCTGATTATTTATCTATTTTACACATTAGGGTTGTTTTTTTTTTTTTTTTGACTTACACAGTTTTCTGAAAGCTGTATCAATTTTTTAAAAAACATAAGATCTAGTTTCTTCTGTAACTCGTGAAAAATTTTCCTCAATTTAATTCATTACTGATAAATCAGCTGTTTAACATTGAAAGGGGCTATGTACTGTAGAGCACAGGGAACCCTGCTCAGTGTTATGCGGCAGCCTGGATGGGAGGGGAGTTTGGGGGAAAATGGATACATGCCTATGTATGGCCGAGTCCCTTCGCTGTTTACCTGAAACTATCACAACACTGCCAATCAGCTATACCCGAATACAAAATAAAGGTTTAAAAAAAACCAAACAGTGGTTGTGACTAGATCTAGCCCGCTATGACAATAACTAACCAAACCACCTACTTGATGGCCATGCCTCTGAGTAAAAGCAGTCAAATCCTGTTTTTCCAGAATATCATTTAAAAATAAACACAAGATTTAGCAGTGAAACTGATTACTAAAACAAGTTTCATTCCTGATGCTGAAATTTCAAAATGGATGCAGACAGAGACTCTGGTGACACCTTTCAGGAAAGCTGATGTTTGGGGGGGCAGCTTCCCTGTCTTGATCTCACTCAGCACCCCCACCCAAGCCAGCCTCCCTACACCTCTGCTCCCTAGAAACCTCTAACTGGAATGGCCAAAAAATAAAAATGCATTCAGAATTTTCCATAAGCTGGTACGGAAAAACCCCAATGAACTTTTTGGCAAACCCAGTATTTCATCTCTCTCTCTCTCTCTCTCTCTCTCTCTCTCACACACACACACACACACATATACACACTCACAGACCAATACCTCGGTGCCTGTGTCCCATTACCTCAATGGATATTTTACAGTTATTCTTTTTAAAATGGAAGGCAAACCAATGGGGGCGTTATCATACGATGGCTAGTCTCTCAAAATCAACAGTATACAAAAGAAGGGCCTAACTTTGTCCTAGAGAATCTTTCAGATTTCAGTGAGGGGGTGGCCTTTCTTGAAGACTAAGTAGTACAAGTTTGCTAGGCTGAAAAAGGGAAGAGCAGTTTAAGCAGAGGGAAGATCTAATGTCTGGAGGCACACAATCTAATGGCCTGTCCTCGTAAAAGAGAGGAAAGAGGTCTGGAGTGGCAAGATCATGGGGGTGGGCTTGAGGTAGGTGGGAAAAGGGGGTGGAGAAAAAGGTGAGGGCTTCTTTGGTGGCTCAACGGTAAAGAACTCGCCTGCAGTGCAGGAGACCTGGGTTCGATCCCTGGGTCGGGAAGATCCCCTGGAGAAGGAACTGACAACCCACTCCAGTATCCTTGCCTGGGAAATCCCACGGACAGAGAAGCCTGGTGGGCTACAGTCCACGGGGTCGCAAAGAGTCGGACGCAGACTGAGCGCCTAAACAACAACAAGAGAAACGGGAGGGACAGACTGCTTCACTCCACCTTTTAACCCGTGGGCAGTGGGCAGCCCGTGGCAATCCGGGCTCCTCCTCCGGCTCCCCAAGCCGGCTGCTTTCCCACGGTTGGTCCATGCTGCATGGCCCCTCCCACAGCTCCTTTCAATAAGCCAGTCTTGTCTTTCCAGGAAAAAGAAAATCTGGTTTTCTGGTGAACTGGAGTCCTCGTTTTTCTATCCGCTCTGGAAAAGTGGGATTTTACAGTTCAGTCAAGACCTTTTCATGAATATAGATGAAGACCCTCATTTCAGGAACTTACCTCATGTTCTTTGTAAGAATCTTTTCTATTCTTTAGATAGCTTTTGCGGTAATGTTTCTCATCTGCTTTTTCTAAACTAGTAAAAGCTAGTTTTTTGGAACTAGGTTACAGACCGACTTTGGCCCATTTAACAAGGTCAGACTGTTTATTCTTGACAGAATTCTTTCCCACTGTAAAAAGGTACTTTTAAATGCCACATTCCAAGACCAGTGCCAGTAAACCACTGAAGCATATTTTCCCACAAGAACAGATACCATGTGCGGTCCACACCTCACTGAAATCACCCTGCGTTACATAAGGTGCAGGGAGGCGTCAGCGTCACCGAGGAATCTACCAGCCTCTCTCAGAAAACACGTCCCCACATCTAGAAGCATGCTGACCTTTAAAGAGGAATTCATCAAAATAAAAATGGGAAAGAAGAAAGGGAAGGATGGCTTAGAAATTAAACAAACAAACAAAAAAAAGTTATATAGCAGAAGAGAAATCTTGAAACTTTAGTATCCAAACCTAGAAGCAGGAGAAATTTTTAATCCCTTATTTTGGGCTTTTTATGGTTGAGTGGCTAAATTTATGGCCCCCACTTTTAGATTCTGCCAGCCTTCAAAATAAATATATGAGCAGTGCTAAAGTAAATTCTCCTACGCGTTCCCCTCCTTTCTGTTGGATGTTTCCCTGAGACCTGACGGTAGACTATTCCTCCACGGCCAACTGTAAGCTTTAGCATTCAAATTTATGAGAGGCTTAAAAATCGTCAGTGTCCTTATGATGTTGGGTGTCACAACGTCACTCTCCTTGTGCTCCAATCTGCAGAGAAAAGGAAAACAGAAAGTGGGAGCAGCAAGAGGCACTGTTCAGCAGCCCAGGGAGCATCGGTGATAAACACATTTGAAATATTAGCAATAAAGTCAATACAACAGGAAAGAAAATCCAGCATAACAGAGCGACCGCACACAAGTCTGAGCTGAACTTCTGGAGACAGCTATACAGATCAGGGTTTCCCCGGTGGTTCAATGGTAAAGAACCCGCCTGCCAATGCGGGAGACACAGGAGACCTGAGTTCGCTCCCTGGGTCAGGAAGATCCCCTGCTGAAGGGCATGGCATCCCACTCCAGTAGTCTTGCCTGGAGACTCCCATGGACAGAGGAGCCAGGTGGGCTGCAGTCCACAGGCTCACAAAGAGTTGGGCACAGCTGAAGCAACTTGAACAGGCACACATCCACACAGAGATTAACAGAAACACGTACTTATACTTCTCAAGAACCCAAGTGGACTAAATAAAATGACTAAAGGAAACAGTAACACAGACATTTTCTACCTTTTCCTACAACATTACGGTTCCTTTAAGGATCCCCAAAGACCTTAAATCTTAATTTAAACACACTATACAGTAAATGTACCTGCACAAGTAGGGGAGGAGTAGGAAGGCTTGGGAATCTCAAATAAGGAGGATGAAGCATGGTAATTATTTGAAGGTTAGGACTGGCTGCCTCAACAGATACTCAAAGTGTAACTGCCACTCCCTCAGAGTTCCAGTGACTGTCAGGGAGTGACGCAGTGGGCAACTGGGAAGATTAGCTGAAAGCTGGGTTTAAAATAAACAACAAATCTTTAGATGCTGATCAATGAAGAAGAACTAAAGAGCCTCTTGATGAAAGTAAAAGAGGAAGAGTTAAAGAGTTGGCTTAAAACTCAACAATCAGAAAACTAAGATCATGGCATCTGGTCCCATCTCTTCATGGCAAATAGATGGGGAAACAATGGAAACAGTGACAGACTTTATTTTGGGGGGCTCCAAAATCACTGCAGATGGTGTGATTAAAATACACACAAAATTAAAAGACGCTTGCTCCTTGGAAGAAAAGCTATGACCAACCTAGACAACATATTAAAAAGCAGAGACATTACTTTGCCAACAAAGGTCTGTCTAGTTAAAGCTATGGTTTTTCCAGTAGTCACATATGGATGTGAGAATTGGACCATAAAGAAAGCTGAGCGCCGAAGAACTGATGCTTTTGAACTGTGGTGTTGGAGAAGACTCTTGAGAATTCCTTGGACAGCAAGGAGATCCAACCAGTCCATCCTAAAGGAAGTCAGTCCTGAATATTCACTGGAAGGACTGATGCTAAAACTGAAACTCCAATACTTTGGCCATCTGATGCAAAGAATTGACTCATCTGAAAAGACCCTGATGCTGGGAAAGATTGAATGTGGGAGGAGAAGGGGATAACAGAGGATGAGATGGTTGGATGGTATCACCAACTCAATGGACATGAATTTGAGTAAACTCTGGGAGCTGGTGATGGACAGGGAGGCCTGGCATGCTGCAGTCCATGCAGTTGCAAAGAGTCGGACAGGACTGAGTGACTGAACTGAACTGAATGATGATGCAATGGTCCCACCAGCAACACGGAAAAAGTAGAGTTGGAAATTTATTCACCGATTCATCTGTAAAAAGAGGGAGTTGTGAAAGAACTTATATTTAAGAGTAGTGAGAAATGATGGTGTTCAACAATAAGGAATATGTATTTATGAGCATGGGGATGATTTGCAGGTGGGAGGGAGAGGATGGAGGGGTTGGTGATGGACAGAGAGGCCTGGTGTGCTGCAGTCCATGGGGTCACAAAGAGTTGGACATGACGGAGTCACTGAATTGAACTGAACACAGAAAAAACAAAAAACAACCCTCTGCGTGCCATGCTACCGAGTTGGAATTAATTCTTTAGACAATGGAGAATCATGAGGATTTGTTTCATTCATTCATCACGTGTTTATCAAGTGACTACCATGGGCCAAGAGGGCACTGTAGGAAACTCTAAAATAGTGCAACACCGCAGGCGAGTGAATAAAAACGGCAGTGTTCAACGTAACAGAATTTCAGTGACACTTCTCAACTCAGGAACTTGTACTAGGAGACGAGCCAAGCCCAAGCAAACTGAAGATATTCCTATCTTTCCCCGCCTTACAAGGGAGCAAGCAGCGGTATCTGCAAAACACCAGAAGTGACATATCCTAAGAATTAGAGAGGATGTGAAAATCCAAGTTATAGAGACATTGTTTCTACTCAATTCTAAGGACCGCGTCTCATACTCTGCTGAAGGGACATGACAGGACACTTGAGTTAAGGGAATTTAGGGGCGATGGAGTAATCATTCCCATACGAATATTAAATGGAAGAGGCAACGAAATGTTTCCAGCTTCTGGATCCCTAAGAAACCCTCTGTTTGCAAAACCTCTCTAAAGCACTTGGACTCCAAAACGTTAAAACAATGGTTGGTCTTTACACTCAAACCTGGCCTCGAGCTTCTGAGATTTGGGCATCCCCTGTGGCTCAGACAGTAAAAAATCTGCCTGTAATGCAGAAGACCAGGCTTTGATCCTTGGGTCGGGAAGATCCTCCAGAAAAGGGAAGGGCAACCCATTCCAGTATTCCTGTCTGGAGAACTCCATGGATAGGGGAGCCTGGCGGGCTACAGTCCATGAGGTCACAGAGTCAGACTCGACTGAGTGACTCACCTTTAAGCCATCATTCAACTTACTTCTGAGGCCTGAATGGCCTCACACAGGGTAGACACGGGCAGGATGAATGTAGATAACCAGGTGACAAGCAGACCCTGTCTATATCATACCTTGATGAGGGGGCCGAACAGATGTATGGAGGAAGCAAAACAGCTTCCAGGCAGTGGCATTACAGTTAAACTGTTTTTGTCCAGAACTAATTTTCAGCAGTGATCGCTTACGAAGGAGCTGCAATCAAATGAACGTCTATCTTTTACAA
Organism: Bos indicus; assembly: GCF_029378745.1. NCBI lineage: Eukaryota > Metazoa > Chordata > Mammalia > Artiodactyla > Bovidae > Bos > Bos indicus. The sequence goes on from NC_091763.1 coordinate 10,423,435, forward strand.
ACAAGGAAAGCAGTCATTTGATGGACTGAGCAAGAAGAGTTGGTGCGATGCGATAGGCACCCGCAGGCACGCCACGGCGGCATCCTGTACGGTGAGGAATACAGGCTCTTTCTTCAGGGAAGGTGCTCACCGTGGTCAACAGCATCTGCCTTTACCCCACAGGCAGAGACTACCCATCAGATGGTAACTGGAAATGTGTTTGATTGCCACTGAGAAAGCGTAACGGAGGATCTGGCCAGCTTCGCGTGTTTGTCTTGGCTCTGGCCTTTTCCACGTCCCCAGCCCTGGGAACCCTAAGGAAAAACGTGTCCTGTTCCCAAGCCGTGGGCACTGCCCCATTGTGCTCCGCTTCCCTCGCTGGTGAAAGTGAAAACGAAGGCGGCACAAGCGCTCCATTGTGAGCTGGGAAACACGCACTGGCGACTGGAGGCGTTCACAACAGACCTGGCTGTCTCTCGGCGAGCGGAGGTCGAACGGGGCGGGAGCCACGGGAGCCTGGCGAGGTGCGTCCTGCCCTTTCGCCGAGGTGCCCTGGCGACAGGCTTTGGGTTTTTTCCATTATACTCGGTTCACGCCTTTGCCCTGATTTACTCAGTATGCACTGGCAGGCTTTGCAGGCTTCTGTGGGAGCAACTCGGCTGCCCGAGGAGGCACAGACCCTGCCAGGTCTCCATAGTAAATACAACACGCACGGAGAGGAAACAAGCATAAACAATTTATTTTCTCCTGTAAAAGATGACATTGTTCTCTGATCTTGGGTCTGGCTTCCCTTTGCCGGCTTGGTGGTGCCAGCTGTCGAGTGAGCTATCCCAAACAGAAACGGACAAAATGAGCACAGAGTGCAGGACGGGCACCTCCATGGGGCCTGCACCCAGGGAGGATGCTGGCGGCCTCTCAGCATCTCCCATCCTGGAGGGCGTGAGCGGGGAGGGCTTCCCTGACCCAAGGGCCTTGCAGCATTCTGCCCTTCTCCCTTGTTGCACTTATCTCTGTTTCTAACTCTACACTTCTTGGCATGACTAACTGATTAAGATCTGCCTCCCCATTTTGAGCTCCATGAGAGCAAGACCTCATCCACTTCTGCTCCCCACGGTCCCTCGGATTCACTGACAGTGCTTGGCACGTGGAAAGCGATCAGGATCTGCTGACTGAATGTCACAACTCCATTAACTTTCTACCCTCGGGTTATCAAAGACTTTCTGAATCCACAAGGTTTCTTTCGTGTTTACTAAGCGCTACCCACAGGCTTCCGAGGAGGCGCAAAGGACCTGCCTGACAAAGGAGAAGATGTAAGAGACTCAGAGTCGATCCCTAGGTCGGGAAGACCCCTGGAGGAGAGTGCGGCAACCCACCCTAGTATTCTTGCCTAGAGAATCCCATGGTCAGAGGAGTCTGGTGGACTATACAGCCCAAGGGGTCACGAAGAGTTGGATATGACTGAAGTGACCTGGCACTCATGCTCGCATGCAATTGCTACCCATGTGGGCACCGGAAGAGGAAAACACCAGAGGCGTAAGGAGAGGATGTAAGCAATTGGGATTTTTTCTAATTCTTGTGGAGTGATTTTAAATATGGAAATTTTGGGAGTCTTATCAGTTTCACATAAAAAAAAATCCCCAAGTGAATTTTTGTAATCCATATAATTATCAAAACAGTCTTCCCATGTTTCCTATTTAGTTGTTATCTTTTACTTCTACAGAGAGGAAGGTGCTTTCATATGCTTACATATGTCCTTTAATAGGAAAGATAATACAGAAAAAAGGAACTTTCGAGAAGGAGAATGTGATTCACTTAGTAAGAATTTTTATTAAGTCACTGAAGACAGAATATTCTCATTCTTCCATATGATACAAAGTGGATTTTTTCCCTCCAAACTGTGTGGTAGGCACAGGCATTTGGAGGAAAAATGCGAATTCTCCCATTTGTCTAATGATTGGATAAAGGCGCCCCCAAAACACTGAAAAGGCACTGTAATACTTATTGTTCACCGAAGAACAGAAATTGGTTTATGGCAGGGCGATTCTGGACTTCATCCCAGCATGAGAAGTTACTGATGCCCCAAAGGGAACGAGCTCATTTTAGGCTGTAGCCTTCTCTCTACCCACAGGTGGCATCATGGTGACTGCCCTGGGGAGTGACTCACTCTAACTGCATAGATGTGGCCATTACATCTGGATATAAAAACATCAACCCTGGCACCGCTCTGAACGGCCCTCAAAGCAGTCTCACACCACAGAGGGAGCACAATGTGTGCACTGTCACGATCAGGCACTTCACTGAGTTTAAGGGAGCAGACACACGCAAAAGAGTCGGACATGACTTAGTGACTGACCAACCAACCATGATCTACTGAGAATGCAATAGCATTACGTCTTTAAAAATGTGTATGTGTTAGGCAGAACACTCTCCAACACAAATCACAGCAAGATCCTCTGTGAGCCATCTCCCAGAGTAATGGAAATAAAAGCAAAGATAAACAAAAGGGACCTAACTAAGCTTAAAAGCTTTTGCATAATGAAGGAAACTACAAGCACAGTGAAAAGATAGCCCTCGGAATGGGAGAAAATACTAGTAAATGTAACAACTGACAAAGAATTAAGGTCCAAAATATCCAAGCAGCTCATGCAGCTCAATAACAAAAAAACCAAACAACCCAATCAAAAAGTGGGAAAAGAACTAAACAGACATTTCTCCAAAGAAGACATACAGACGGCTAATAAACACACGAACAGATGCTCAACATCACTCATTATCAGAGAAATGCAAATCCAAACCACAATAAGGTACCATCTCAAACGGGTCAGAATGGCCATCATCAAAAATTCTACAAACAATAAATGCTGGACAAGGTGTGGAGAAAAGGGAACCCTCCTACACTGTTGGTGGGAATGCAAACTGGTACAGCCACTGTGGAGAACAGTGTGGAGAGTCCTTAAAAAACTGGAAATAGAACTGCCATCAGATCAGATCAGATCAGTCGCTCAGTCCTGTCCAACTCTTTGCGATGCCATGAATCGCAGCACACCAGGCCTCCCTGTCCATCACCAACTCCCAGAGTTCACTGAGACTCACGTCCATTGAGTCAGTGATGCCATCCAGCCATCTCATCCTCTGTTGTCCCCTTCTCCTCTTGCCCTCAATACCTCCCAGCATCAGAGTCTTTTCCAATGAGTCAACTCTTCGCATCAGGTGGCCAAAGTACTGGAGTTTCAGCTTTAGCATCATTCCTTCCAAAGAAATCCCAGGGCTGATCTCCTTCAGAATGGACTGGTTGGATCTCCTTGCAGTCCAAGGGACTCTCAAGAGTCTTCTCCAACACCACAGTTCAAAAGCATCAATTCTTCGGTGCTCAGCCTTCTTCACAGTCCAACTCTCACATCCATACATGACCACAGGAAAAACCATAGCCTTGACTAGACGAACCTTTGTTGGCAAAGTAATGTCTCTGCTTTTGAATATGCTATCTAGGCTGGTCATAACTTTCCTTCCAAGGAGTAAGCATCTTTTAATTTCATGGCTGCAGTCACCATCTGTAGTGATTTTGGAGCCCAGAAAAATAAAGTCTGACACTGTTTCCACTGTTTCCCCATCTATTTCCCATGAAGTGATGGGACCAGATGCCATGATCTTTGTTTTCTGAATGTTGAGCTTTAAGCCAACTTTTTCACTCTCCACTTTCACTTTCATCAAGAGGCTTTTTAGTTCCTCTTCACTTTCTGCCATAAGGGTGGTGTCACCTGCATATCTAAGGTTATTGGTATTTCTCCCGGCAATCTTGATTCCAGCTTGTGTTTCTTCCAGTCCAGCGTTTCTCATAAAGGCTGTATACTGTCACCCTGTTTATTTAACTTATATGCAGAGAACTGCCATATGACCCAGCAATCCCACTGCTGGGCATACACACCGAGGAAACCAGAACTGAAAGAGACATGTGTATCCCAATGTTCATCACAGCACTGTTTACAACAGCCAGGACATGGAAGCAACCTAGATGTCCATTGGCAGACAAATGGATAAGAAAGCTGTGGTACATATACACAATGGAATATTACTCAGCTATTAAAACGAATGCATATGAATCAGTTCTAATGAGGTAGATGAAACTGGAGCCTATCATACAGAGTGAAGTAAGTCAGACAGAAAAACACCAACACAGTATATTAACACATATATATGGAATTTAGAAAGATGGTAACGATGACCCTATATGCGAGACAGCAAAAGAGACACAGATGTAAAGAACAGTCTTTCGGACTCAGTGAGAGAAGGCGAGGGTGGGATGATTTGAGAGAACTGCACTGAAACGTGTATTACCATATGTAAAACAGATGGCCAATCTGAGTTTGTGCATGAAGCATGGCACCCAAAGCTGGTGCTCTAGGACAACCCAGAGGCGTAGGGTGGGGATGCAGGTGGGAGGGGAGTTCAGGATGGTGGGGGGAGGGGAGGGGAACACATGTATATCTGTGGCCGATTGATGTTGATGTACGGGAAACCCACCAAAATAAAGTAATTCTCTTCCAATTAAAACAAATTAATTAAAAAACAAACAAAACAAAAAGTCCATGTGTGCGTGTTTGCTCAGTGTTGTATGACCCTTTGAGACCCCATGAACTACAGCCCGCTAGGCTCCTCTGCCCATGGAATTCTCCAGGCAAGAATACCGGAGTGGGCTCCAGTGGAATCTTCCCGACCCGGGGATCGAACCCACGTCTCCTGTGTCTCCTGCATTGGCAGGCAGATTCTTTACCACTATGACACCTGGGAAGCCCTGAAAATGTACATGCTTTAATTAAAAAATAATTATTGCTAAGAAATCCTGCCTTCTGCAGCACATAATGTTTTTGAAATAGTAACATCACAGATCACCAAAACAAATATTCAATTTAAGACTGAAACAGCTGGAAATATTGCCAGAGTTACAAAAAAGTGACACAGAGACATTAACTGAACAAACGCTGTTGGAAAACGGTGCTATGATGCAGGATCACCACAAAGCGCCCATTTGTAAAACATGCAACATCTGCTAAACGCAATAGAGCGAGGCGAATAAAATGAGGTATGCCTGTATTCTTGAAATCCATCTGCCACAAGATTATATATAACCGCATGGGGCATGATTTGTACAGGTCCCTTACGTACAATGGAAAGAAGCTCCCTGGGACCTGTTCTCTGGTTTTCCACAAATGTAGTTATTTCATTACAGGTCGCAGAATTTGATTTTCAGGGTTTCAGAAACAGTTCTTCACCAGGCTCTGAGTATAATGGGCCCCACTTCTCTTCACCTTCCCAGCTCCTCCCTGCAGAACAAGAGGCCTCATGTACGTGCTTACGGCCACCCCCATCTGCGTGTCCCCATCCTGCCCAACGTCTGCAAGCTACTGCCCCTTAGGTGTGTGGCAAGCACACAGGTGGCCCGATGTGCTTTTAGGAAGAAGAGAAGAGCTTGTGCGATTCCCATTCGGTCAGGGAACTCCAAAGCCTTGCGTTTAGCGTGGGGGTCTCAGACTCTGAGAGGTATCTGGATTCTGTCCTCATCAAGAGAGGCGTGGCTAGAGCAGGGCCAGTGCTGGCTCCTCCAAATTGTGAAACCCAGGCCACGGGACCCTCCTGCCTGGTTCTAAGGTCTTCACTGTAGCCATCCACATGTTGATTCTGTACCATTTACAGAACCAAGTATAAACCACTTTTCCCTTTGAGGTTACATGTACATACCTGATTGTATACTGAATAACAAAACCCCAATTCTTCCTAAGACACCTTTGTGTCATGGGGAAGGCACCCAGTTAAGGGCACTTAATTGTTGTTGAGTTACTAAGTCGTGTCTGACTCTGCAACCCCTTGGACTGTAGCCTACCACGCTCCTTCCCCTGTCCATGGGATTTCCCAGGCAAGAATACTGAAGTGGGTTGCCATTTCCATCTCCAGGGGACCTTCCTGACCCAAGAATCGAATTCGAGTCTCCTGCATTGGCAGGCGGATTCTTTACCACTGAACCACCAGGGAAGCCCTAAAGGCACATAAGCCTCCTCCTTATCAGATGAAGACAAGCCAAACCAGATCGTTTGCCCCTATGTTACACCAACTTCAGCCACAACTAGAGTCTAGACTTATGACTGTCCTAAATTAATTTCTACCCCAAAGGCCCACTCCTTTAAGGAACTTACAGCTTGATAAACAAAATCCCTAAATAATTACAAACAAGACAGAAAAGTCTTACGAAAGGCATTAATGTTTCTCTGGAAATAATGAGGGAGGAAGGTGGGATTAATTGCTGCGGGGGTACCAAAAGGGGAAATCTGAGTCCGGCTTTGGAACAGAAGTAGTGTATTAGTGTTTCTCATGGTTGTAAAATGTCAGTTTCCAATCAGTTAACTTGAAATTTCTTTAACATTCCACAAATCAAGTTGATTCCCAGTTCCTGTATGACATAACCCACTAAAATATGCGTATTTCCAGGAAGTGGAATGTAGTCTTTTTCTCTTTGAGAAATGCAAAAAAAACACAAACAAACAAACAAAAAACCCCCAAAATATCAGTTCATTCTGAAAAAAACAATTCCAAGTCTAGTGTCACCATGTGTATGCAAACCAATGTATCACTACAGAAATGGATTTTCCCTTAAAAAGAAAAATATCGAACAGTGGGAAAAAATTTAATGCAGCATTCTACAGGAATCATACTCTTTATTCTTAACATTAAATTTCAGCTACTACTGTTTCAAGTAAAATCTCAATTTGTTCCAGTGTCTTTTCTGATTGCTAATCCTTTTTAGTTCATGTCACATAAGAATTATTTTATGTCACATAAGAAGTATAGAGTATACAGTACAAGCTAGATACTGAAAAATCAGGTATTTATGACTGCCTTTCCCCTTTTCTGTACGAAATCATTTGTCTCCATTTTCCTGTCTGAACATATCAACTTTCAGGGAGAATGGAATGTTAATTGGTGTTACGCACAAGCTGGGCTATCATTCCTCAAATTTAAGAAGAAGAAAAAAAAAAAAAAATCAAAACAAACCCAACTGGGTTTCCTGTTTTTATTTACGGTTTTCAGTGCCCCGTTGAGGGGGGATTAAAATAAAGTGGCTCAGTTATGGCTCATCCTTCCTTCAATTAATCTACCCTAGGAGACCAGTTCCTTCTATCATCTGTCCAGATCGCAAAGCCTATTCAAGCTTCTCCCCAGGGCCCCGAAACAACATACAAAACTACTTCCTAGGGAAGCCGCAGCCACCTCACCCTTCCCACTGGGCAAACACACAGACTCAGCCCTTTGTGGTGCGATTATATAAGCATACAAGGGCTCCCTTGACACCACCCAAATCAGAGATGTGTCCTTTAAACACCATTTTGTGCCCACTCTTCTCAAAAGTGACAGTGTGTGTTGGGCCAACAGGAAACAAGAATGCTTCTCTCCCAACAGTGGTGACGCATTCAAAGGAATCTTCTGTAAAAAAAAACTCTCTTGCCCTAGGTACAGTGTAGAACACTGGGAACCACGCGATCTGACATGTACCAGGTTCCAGCATCTGTATTTCGGGGATGAGGAAGCAGAATACTTTTGCAAATTGAGTGTTTTTTATAAGGCAAGTTCTCTCCGAGAATTTCCAACTCCCCTCCTGAATGTCTACTTCTCAGCTGGGGCATTACTGGAATTTGTGGAGGCAATTCTTTGTTAAGCAGAATATTAGCCACCTTGCAGCTGCCTCCACCCCCCAAGTTGTTATGATGACCAAAGATGCTGTCATACATTTCTCAACCACGTTTCCCCTCCCCCCTCCCTCCAGCGCCACCCTTGACTGAGAAACACTTTGAGGCTAAAAGACGGACGATACAGTAATATACATGTTTCAATGCTATTCTCTCAAATCATCCCACCCTCACCTTCTCCCACAGAGTCCAAAAGAGACTTTATATCTGCATTTCTTTTGCTGTCTCGCATATAGGGTCGTCGTGACCATCTTGAAACATGTATGTTACCATATGTGAAATAGATCACCAGTCCAAGTTTGATACATGAAATGGGGCACTCAAAGCTGGTGCACTGGGACAACCCAGAGGGATGGGATGGGGAGGGAGGTGGGAGGGGGATTCAGGACGGGGGACACGTGCACACCCATGGCCGATTCATGTCAATATACGGCAAAAACCACCACAATACTGTACAGTTATTAGCCTCCAATTAAAATAAATTAATTCATTTAAAAAAAGATGGATAATACGTAGACAATGGCCTATTGACTCATGAAGATTCTTTTACTTAAGGCTTAATCTAAAGCTTTAGGGGCAATGTTAGTAGCGTTCATGGAATCAAAAGGATTCTCCGAGTCCACATCCAAACGTCCATGTCCTGCCCCGAATACATAGCCCAGCAAAGGGACATTCCCTGGCTTTAAAAAAAAAAAAAAAAAATCTATGCATGAATTCACTGTATGTAAAACAGGCCCTTCAAAGACAAGGATTTATTAGTGCTTACTTCCAGACTCCTGTTGTATATTTTGGGTGCATTTTCACCAAAATTCATCTCAGAAACAATGAACTACATTAGGAGAAACAGAAGCTAACCAAAGTCAGCGGATTATGGTTTTATGAGACAAAAAACCCAGATTACAACTGTCCTTCTTCGCCAAAATAGAGCCTGTGGGTCTGCGCTTGTGTTTCGGCTTGGAGGAAGGCGTCCCGTGGAGGGGTGGTGCTGCCTGTTCCTGGATCACCCAAGTTCACCGTGAATTCAATCTCTTCTTCACAGTCGACACCACAGCCTCACAGGAGTGCTTTCGCACACATGTGCAGGTACCTGACTGTTTCTCAGGCTAGGATAGGGATATGTTCTTGGTGCTGTCTTCTCCCTGACCTCGAGCTGTGTCTCCCCAGACACGACATATGCAGCTCTGAACACAGTGGTTATGGCAAAAAGCCATATGGCAAAACCATTGGGAAACTTGTAACTGATTCCTTTCTAGTGGCTAAGAAGCAACGGTCTATTTCTGCAATGGGTTCTGTCCACAACAAGCCCAGCCCGGATGTGTCTGCAGTGGTAAGCAGAACACTCTCTTCCTACAGCCCGCCATATAAAAAGTGCAAAGACATTCTGTCCACAAACTGACCACGGGCAGTAATAACATTAGGGGCCTGGAATGGGGGCAGTCTGTCATTCCAAAGAGGAAAATGAAGTTGAAGGAAAGAACAGTGCTTTCTCACTCACCACTGAGGTAAGAGCCATCTGAAAACTGTAGATGCGAGCAAGGCCGAAGTCAGCCAGCTTTATTTGTCCACTGCTGGTCACCAGAATGTTCTGTGGTTTTAGATCACGATGCACCACTCGGTGAGAATGAAGAAAGTCCAGGCCTCGGAGAAGCTGAAACATCATATCCTAAATAAAACCAAGAAACAAAATCAATCATTTGCCAAAAGAGAAATTCAACATGCTGAATTCTCAGTACTTAGAATAGTATTTGGCACATATAAAGCATTTGATAAACACCTGCTGAATGAATGAATCTGTCTCCCTTTCTACCGCTCCACTCTCCCATGCTCAACATTACTACAAAAAGTGCCACTCTCCACCCATATTTTATTAATGAAAGGATGATTTAAAAAATAATTTCAGGGACTTCCCTGGCGGTCCAGTGGCTAAGACTGTACTCCCAGTGCAGGGAGCTCAGGTTTGATCCCTGGTCAGGGAACTAGATCCCACATGCCACAATTAAAAAGTTCAAATGCCTCAACTAAAGATCCCATGTGCTGCAACTAAGGCCTGGTGAAGCCAAAAAAAAAAAAAGTTCCAGATGACATAGGAAATATTCTGGAAGGATACATACCAAACTGGTGTCCAGGGTTAATGGCGGGGAGAGAAAGTAGTTGGCGAGAGAGGGACATTTTTCACTTCACATACTTTTATATGATTTAACACATGATTTCAACAATTAAAATCCAGTAAACGATGATAACAGCAATGGTAGTTCTTAATATTTTTATAGCACCTATTATTCAGCAGTCACTATGTGTCAAGTCCTGCTTTAGTAATTCACTTAATCCATACCACAACACTGAGGTAAATAATATTATCAACCCATTTCACAGGTCAAGAAGCTGATACATAGTAGGTGTATGTAATCAGCCCGAAGTAACCACCACTAGCAAAAAAAAAAACCAGAGTGTTGATTTGAACCAGAGTCCAGGAAAACTGGATTCTAACTCCCGAGGCACTCCTTTATTAGATCAAAGATCATACGAGTATGGAAAACCAGGTAAGCAGTTTTACCTCACCAAGCCTCACTTTTTCTGTCCATAAAAACAGGAAAGTGACAAAACCTGCAGCACAGGATCACTGCTCGTAAAGCATCCACCGCAGTGAGCACTTGCTGCTGACAGAGTCAGGCAGCACGGAGGCATCTGGACCAACGTCGCACCTTCTTCTCATTTCAGAACTTACAAAAGCAGGTACAATGTTTTAAGCTCAGAGGCAGTGTCGGATGGCAGGAATTTAAGATAGTGAACGTGATATGACCCTTGGAAATCTGGAGGCTCACAAGACTGACCTACCCCACGTAACACTGTGAGAATGCGGTAAAGGGAGGATGGAATTAATTAGGCTCTCGTAAGGGCTAGAAAAATGCTTAGGCAGCATCAGGGGCTTCAGAGCCGGGAGGCGCGGTGAGCACACACTTGTTCATCAGTTGGGCTCTATTTGGTTACTGGCTTATAGTTCTGGTATTTTCTTCAGGGGAGTTCTACCTTCCTGGCTTATTCTAAACCAAAGCCTGAGTTTTCCACCTATAAAAAGGAGAAAATGGGGCTTACTTTTCATAATACGAGATTTAAACGAAGTAATGCGTGTGAAGAGGTTGTGTAGTTTGCAGGAAACAAATGATCATCGGTGAAGTGTCTCGTTTCCTAGGGGAGACCGAGTCAGAAATGACCAGAGGAAACGTGGCCACTGTCACAAGGCCAGTGGACAAAGCACCAAGTGGGGATGACACAGGTGAACTGGAATTCTTTCTGAGCGCCACCTGAACGGGCCTGATGAACTGGCCGGGGTCACCTTCTAAGTTTCCAAAGACGAAAAGATCAGACCGCACTGTTGAGGGACAGTGGTCCAGGACTTAAGAACCACTGAGGGTAAAGCAACTTGCAACGAATAAACGAGAGTGTGAAAGTGAAGCACAAAATGTTAATGAAAGCAATCTTCTGTGGCACACAAGTCGTTATTGGAAACACATGCACACGACTTGCAAGCAGTGGATTTTAAACAGCATGACTAACCTAAAGTAATGCCATCCTGGCTTGCCATCTTTAGCTTCTTATACACTAAGCACCAACCCTTTCAAACAGTACCAAGAATAAATGTGCTTGATTCATGTTTCAGTGTTCAAACAGTGTAAGCAGCCAATGAGTAGAATAAATACGTAAAAATCTGAACCAAGTAATTACTAACAAGGCCCATCTAAATTTATATGTTGGAGAAGGCAATGGCACCCCACTCCAGTACTCTTGCCTGGAAAATCCCATGGATGGAGGAGCCTGGTAGGCTGAAGTCCATGGGGTCGATAAGAGTCGGACATGACTGAGCGACTTCACTTTCACTTTTCACTTTCATGCATTGGAGAAGGAAATGGCAACCCACTCCAGTGTTCTTGCCTGAAGAATTCCAGGGACGGGGGAGCCTGGTGGGCCGCTGTGTATGGGGTCGCACAGAGTTGGACACGACTGAAGCGACTTAGCAGCAGCAGCAGCAGCAAATTTATATGTTGGAGAAGACTCTTGAGAGTCCCTTGGACTTCAAGGAGATCCAACCAGTCCATCCTAAAGGAGATCAGTCCTGGGTGTTCATTGGAAAGACTGATGTTGAAGCTGAAACTCCAATACTTTGGCCACCTGATTCGAAGAGCTGACTCATTTGAAAAGACCCTGATGTTGGGAAAGATTGAGGGCAGGAGAAGGAGATGATAAGGGATGAGATGGTTGGATGGCTTTACCGACTCCATGGACATGGGTGTGGGTAGACTCCGGCAGTTGATGATGGACAGGGAGGCCTGGTGTGCTGCGGTCCATGGGGTTGCAAAGAGTCAGACACAACTGAGTGACTGAACTGAAATGAAATTTATAAAAAGCCTGAACTGTGTGCTGCGCTTAGTCACTCCGTCATGTCCGACTCTGCAGCTCTACGGACTGCAGCCCACCAGTCTCCTCTGTCCATGGGGATTCTCCAGGCAAGAATACTGGAGTGGGTTGCCAAGCCCTCCTCCAAAGAGATCTTCCCAGCCCAGGGATTGAACCCAGGTCCCCCACATTGGAGGCGGATTCTTTACTGACTGAGCCACCTAAGTTTAAATACATGTATACTGCTTTCATTTGTGTATTTATACAGCCCTGGTGGCTCAGCTGGTAAAGAATCCGCCTGCAGCACAGAAGACCCTGGTTTGACTCCTGGATTGTGAAGATCCCCTGGAGAAGGAAACAGCTGCCCACTCTAGTATTCTGGCCTGGAGAATTCCAGGACTATATAGTCCATGAGGTCACAAAGAGTCAGACACGACTAAGAGACTTTCACTTCACAGCACATACTATATTTTTCTTAGTTATAAAATTGGTCCATGCTTAATGCATGTAGAAATATTTTTTAAAAATTCATTAAAAGTCCAGAGGAAGAAAAAAATCATGCAAAACACCACCACTCAGAAAACAGAGAAAACTCTACTGTTAAATAACTTTGTCTTTCATGTCTTTTAAACAGATACTGGTATATCTGCAGGTGTAAATATATTATAATTCTATTTAATACTGAAGCATTATATATAAAATATATCATATATACTACATATCAATATATATAACATTAATATAGAAATATAACACATTTTAAAATAGAAATTGTTATTATTCAGTACACATTTTATAGTTGCTTTATAAAGATTTAACAATTCATTTTGAATATTTTGCCACTTCAACAAAATTCCTCTAAAATCTAACTCTTTTATACAATATGATTTTTAGTAGCTGCATAGTTTTCCTTCTATGCCATAATCACTATTATTTGGTTTTAGGTTGTGGTATTTTGCTACTTATTCTAAGAGTGTAGGTCTCCTCTATTTAAAGGCAAATGTAGATAAAAATGACTTGTTAACATCATACGAAAGCACAGTTTAGGCAGTGAGAACATGTACACTGGTCTAACGTTTGATTCCATGTAAATGACACCTATGTATAAAGAGTTGGTTCTATGTAAGAATCACCACTCTTTAGATTTTATCAGGCTACTTAATTTTTTTTGGTTAGCAAACTGGGTTTTCTTTTAAACCCAAAACATCCAGCTACAATTACAGTTTCGAACTAGCGAACTTTGAGTTAATGATTTTTTTTTTTTTAATTGCCAAAAATCTTGTTTCCTTCACTAATTCCAATGCATCGATGCACTGGAGCATGACAGACTTGCAACTCTGGTCACAAATAAGAATAAGAACTCTGGTCCCAATTTCTGAGAATTATATGAATGAATGAACTGTAACACTAAACAAAGAAAGGAAAAAAAACACCTTTCCTTCAGCATCGCAAGTGCTTTGATCAAAGACATCTGAAAGGACTCTCTACTTAGGCTTATTATCTGTTCCATCTCAATTTATAGTATCGTGAGACATACTTTTAAATTAGCTCCTCAAGATTTTAATCTAAATTAATCTGTCTTATACAAGACTCAAATATTTCACAGTAATCCCAGTGATGCAATGCAATGAGACTACGGATACTGCCAATTAAGTTAAACACAGGTTTAAAGCCTTTTAATGTTACAGTGCCCAGTTCTGGCATAAAAGGTTTGAATGTCTAGTCTCACTGACGATAAACAGTCACTGGGGGCCCCCATTCTGTCTTTCTGAAACATGTGACGTGGGCGCCTGTTTCAACAGGACACCATCCTGGAATGAATGAAGTCTGGCTCCTAGAGACTTCAGATGGGGTTTCGTCCTTGGCAACTTCCTTAAAAAGACTCCGGACTTCAGTCTGAACACCAGAAGTCTTCAAAGCCTTGTAACAACCATTAGTTTCTCTTAGGCGTTCTAGAGCACTAATTCTCTTATTTCTTGAAAACAAGCAAACTGAAAATCTACCTCAAGCTTTTTTAATGGGAAAAAGTTTTATCATTGGGTCTTTTTTTCCCAGCGGTGAAAAAAGTAGTTTCAAAAGACACTTAAAACACCAACTTATATACCATAAAGTAAATCACAGAAATGACAGCTCTCAATAGACAATTCTGGACTTTTGGATAGATCTACTTAAACCTAAGCAATGTATTCACACCCTCGGGTTTCAGCAACAAAAATACGTCAGTAGTTCATTGATTTAAACAGTTAAGACATATACAGCTTGTACAAAGTTAATTACTTTTTTCTCCTATTCTAAACCCCAGTCTTTTCAAATTTGTTATCCACGTTTTAACAGAGGTGTCTTTATAAACGATTTGTTGTTTCGTACAAAGATCTATCTAGTTTGTTTCTTACGAAGGATGTTAGAGGAATCGCACAGACCAACACAACAAAGGTTTTTGTGTTTTTTTTTTTTTAACAACACTAAACCAATAACATGTTGACTTGCCTGCAGTGCAGGAGAGTCGGGTTCAACTCGTGGGTCGGGAAGATCCCCTGGAGGAGGGCACGGCAACCCACTCCAGTATCCTTGCCTAGGAGATTCCAGGGACAGAGGAGCCTGGCGGGCCACAGAGAGGCAGACCCGACTGAGCGACTAACACCACACACTACACTACAATTATAAGAACAGACTTAGACCCCATGACGACAAAATCATAAAGCAGAGGACTATCGGCAACGCGGAGGGCCAGTCTCAGGATCTCTTTTTCCTCTTTTTGTTGATTACAAGTATATATATTGTTAAGCTATATATATTGTGGTATATATATTATGGTATAAGTATATATATTGTGGTAAGCTATACATAAAATTTCCCACCTTAACCAATGTCAAGTGTATAGTTTAGTAGTAAGTATATTCAAACTGCTGTATAACCAATCTCCTGAACTTATCTATCTTGCAAAACTCAAACTCTACTCTATACCCACTAAACAACTCTTTATTGCTCCCTTCCTCCCAGACCCTGGCAACCACTCCTCTACTCTCTGTTTCCACGAATCCGGCCACTCTAGATACCTCATGTAAGTGGCATCATAACGTATTTGTTCTTGTGACTGGCTTATTTCATTTAGTGTAATGTCCTCAAAGTTCATCCGTGTTGTAGCGTGCGTCAGAGTTTTCTTCCTTTTAAAGCTGAATGATATTCCACTGTCTGGATTGATGACATTTTGCTTATCCATTCATCTGCTGAAGGATGAACTTGTATTATTTTGGTTGCTGTAAGAATATGCTACGAATGTAGGTATATAAATGTAAGTATCTCTTTGTGACCCTGCTTTCAATAATTTCGGGTATACAGGCCCACAAGTGGACTGCTGAGTCTAGTCCCAGGATCACGGTTCTCCTGTAAAATGTGGTACAATATTACTGCATAAGCAATGAAGCCATGGGTAACAAAGGCTGGTCCTGGGCAGTCTATCAGGTGGCTTCATTCACTCACAGGCGATCTCACTCACTCCTTCCACTTCTGTGCTTAAGCAGAATCTGCCTGAAGTCACTGTATGAAGCTTGGTGTACGTCGACACTGTACCCTACTCCAAAACCTGAGAGTGGCTTCTCCGGCTTTCACTGATCGAGTCACAGAGTTAACAACGGGCTGCAAACCCTGGGCCTCAGGAGAACCCACAGAATGCTTCACCTCAAATCACAAAGGGCAAAACAAATCCCCAAAAAAGCAAGAGGAGGGTTAAAGCGGGCTCCTTAGAGCTTCAGATCAGCTGGACAGTAAAACTGGTAAATTGGAAGTAAGGAATAAATGGGAGGCCCTGAAGATTAGCCTCGAGTCATGCGCCATTGGCTTCCAATGGGAGGAGGCGAGATGGCTGAGGAAAGGGACGCCTGGCCTGGGGGTTCTTCAGCAGAAACAAAGGCGAAGCCCCTCACCGCAGCTGCTGGCTCTCCTACTTCCACTGCTTCGAGGCAACTGGATGAAAGCATAGTAAAAGTCATTTCCTGCATAAGTTTTATTAACAAAATACGTATTCTGAAAAGAGCATAAAAAGGAGCTATATATACTATTCAATCCTGGAACTGATGATAATGCTGAGTAAGAAAAGGATCAGTCCCAACTAAGTGGAAATTAGAAAATCGCAACTGATGTTCACCAAACCTGGAAATGTTGTGGGTGTTCGAGGGACGATGCAATGGCTAAACAGACCGTCTAAAAGAAGTAATCATTACCTCATCATGATGGCTATTTCTAGCCCACAATGGAAAGTCACTGGGAACTGAAACTGCAGACAGCAATGTCAGGTATAACTTCCTCAGATCGGGATACAAAAATTGACATTGCAAAAATAAGAAAATACAAAGTATAAATGCTTAGGTTGCTGGCTAATGACTCAAAATGGTTTTTGTTCTAGACAAAACAGAGATCACACTGTTTTGTGATCCTTTTAAAATCATTTAACAATATACTGTGGCTATTTCCCCATTTCAAAACATATTCTTCATAATAAAAAAATTTAACAGTATGCTTTTCTTAAAAAGTTTTTTTTTTTTTTTAATTAATTCATTTCACTGTGTTGGGTCTTAGTTGTGTGGGATCTTTCGTGGTGGCCCACGGACTCTCTAGTTGTGGCCCACGGGCTCAGGAGTGTGTGGGCTCACCTGCTCAGCAGCACCTAGCATCTTAGTTCCCTGACCAAGGATCGAACCCTACATTGCAAGGTGGATTCTTAACCACCCAACCACCAGGGAAGTCCCCAACAGTATGCTTTTTAATGGCTGCATCTGGACAAAATATCTTGTCTTCCTGCATTTTCCTTCTCTCTTCCCTCATCTGAAAACTTGTCTCTCACTCCATACTTGCCTCCTCTCCAAATGAGATACTAAGACACTGCTTTTCCAAAGAGTGAAGCATATGATTGTTTGCCTACGTTGTCGGGTGCCAGTCAGGAAGGACTGATCCCTGGCAGTCATATTCCTTTTTGCTAGGAGTGGATCCAGAGACCCAGTCCTAGCTACTGAGACATATAGGCACATTTCAGAAAGTATTTTTCCCCTAGTAAGACCACTGCAGAAAACTCTCTGCTGTACTGCTTCCTCATCCCCCAGCCCTAACTAACTCTCCACCTGTGCTTGAGGGCATGAACTTGAGACTGTAGCAACCACCTTGACATGGAAAGGGAGATTTCATCTGCACACAGGCAATGCCAGAGTGTAATAAGGGAAAGAGTCTGGTCTCTGAGGACATCCCTGAATAGCAGGATGGACTTTGGGGCTGCCCACTGGCCTCGTAGTTAGGGCAATAATGCTCTCGAGTACGTGCTTGCTAAGTCGCTTGTTGTGTCCAACTCTTTGCAACCCTGTGAACTGGGGCCCGCCAGGCTCCTCTGTCCATGGGATTCTCCAGACAAGAATACTGGAGTGATTTGTCATTCCCTCCTCCAGGGGATCTTCCCAATCCAGAGACGGGAAACCGAGTCTCCGAAGTCTCCTACACTGGCAGGTGGGTTATTCACCACTAGCGTCACCTGGGCAGCCCAGTAATGCTCTTGAAAGTGAAAGTCGCTCAGTCTCGTCTGACTCTTTGCAACCCCATGGACTATACAGTCCATGGAATTCTCCAGGCCAGAACCCTGGAGTGGGTAGCTGTTTCCTCCTCCAGGGGATCTTCTCAACCCAGGGATTGAATCCAGGTCTCCCACATTGCAGGCAGATTCTTCACCAGCTGAGCTACCAGGGAAGCCCAAAAATTGGCTTTGTGGGATCTTAGTTCCCTGACCAGGGGTTGAACCTGGGTCCCCTGAAGTGGAAGCACAGCGTCCTAACCACTGGACTGCCAGGGAATTCCCCCCAAAATAATGTTCTTACTTCAAGACCTTTCTTCATCAAGTGTTCTACAACTTGCCATCAACTGTTCTTACAACTTGTAAGAACAATTGTAACCTGTTCTATAACTGAAAACTATTCTAACAACTCAAATTATATTAACTAAAACCTGTTAAGGTCACTACCTTTCATTTAACCCCTGCTCCCCAATGAAACACGCCCCCCACCAACTCCCTTAGCTTCAGGAAACTTGGACTTCTTCAAGCCATTCCATTCTGTGTCATCTACTCCCATGGCTAAAATCAGAAACATGTTATTACTTAACTTTGATCCTTTTTTTTTTAATTAAAAACTTAAAAGTCACTTTAATTACATTTATTTGAATGTCAAAATACCACTTAAATTCACATAAACTTCTTAGCATAATTAATTAAACGTGGAAAGCAACTTCTTCAAACATCATTCATTAAATCTGTCAATTCCCTCACCTCTTTGGTTCTGAGGTCATTCTATCTCATCCTCTATGCAAAGATTAACCTCAGTTAGCACAAATGCTGTCTTTCTCAGCTGTTCTACCTGTGCTTCAGAGAGCTGTTAAGTGGGGAAATGGCCACATACGTGTCTACTATTAATACGAAGTCAGTCTCTAACCCTGACGACGACGCTGCTGCCAGGGATCATACAGGTCCCTAGTTAGCTCTTGTGGTGTCCCTGTAGGTGAAATTCTCACCGCTGTCCCTCTACTTTATCAGCTCTCTTCCTCTCCAAACACACTAGAGTGCACTCCACTTGAGAGAGAAAAACAGGCCACCAAGGGATGCTACCAACGTCCTGGGCGCAACCCACCCGTTGATGAGCACTGGCAATCTGTCTCCCTCCCTCACCTCCTCGTGGGAAAACCTTCCTGCCTTCCCTGCAGTGTTCCTCTTCCTCTTATGCTCTGAATCGCCTGCATTCCAGCTTCCTCAAGTCCTGCCCTCACTCTACTAACCATTGCCCTTCCTACTGTATCTGGGACTTCCGCTTCTCTTGTCCCTTGACCATGAACAACCAAAGCAACCCCCTTCCTTCCTTGGCCAACGGTCTTCAGGGTGCACACTTTCTCATTCCCCACCCACACCACATCCAAACGGTGAATGGGAACACAATGGCTCTTGCAAGATCACCAATAAGCACTTGACTCGCCACAACCAAGAAGTTCCACTCCTAACTGAGTCCTGCCTCGGCATTTCACATGGGATCCATCCTTCCTCTTCACTGTTCTTCAAAAAGGAAAGATATTCTAAGTGTCTGATTAGAAGTGTCACGCATATTCACTGTTAAATGTGGAAAAATCAAAACACAAGGGGGAAAAAAGACGTAAGACATGAGATAACAGGAATCTGAACCAGAACACTAAAGAAGAAAAGAGGGGAAAGACAATCCAAGAGACGAATGCAATCTGTTAATGCTTATTTCCAGAGGTCAACTTTACAGGGCCATCTTCTGAGGACTCTGCTACATCTCCCAGTTAGACAATGGGTGTACTTGGGCCTGCTACTTAACGCCTACCTTCCCTTCCCTCGCATCCAGCCTTGGTTTCCTCATCTGTAAAATGGGGATAACACTCTCTTGAGGGCGGCTGTGAGAACGAAAAACACTGAATTTCCTGGCTTGTCCACTGGGTTCAGAACTGGTGCCATGGAATCAAGAGAGGACCTGCCATTAGCAGTGGTGTCCAGCAACACCCTAGGTTTAGACTCATCTAGTTTCTCCAGCTGGGACATGAACAATCTCCAACTTTCCAAACAGCCATTCTGGTGGTGGCGCTCAGTTGCTCAGGTGTGTTCGACTCTGGAGCCTGCAGCCCGCTGGGCTCCTCTGCCTATGGGATGTCCCAGGCAAGAATACTGGAGGGAGTTATCATTTCCTTCTCCAGGGGATCCTCCCAATCCAGGGCTCAAAGCCACGTCTCTTGTGTCTCCTGCATTGGCAGGCGGTCTCTTTACCACTCAGCCACCAAGGTCAACAAACACTACCACGTGCATCCTAGAGGATGCATCTTGAAAGCAGTTATTACTTTATTTACATCAAGTGTTATGTTGCCTGTTCTTAATTTTGAAAGACTAAAGATTGCTAGCATTTTAGGTCCTGAAGCGTCCTCAGAAATCATCTGTTACTGTTCACTGAATGTTTTGCATGTCCCTTTTTTGTATAAGACCCAACTTTCTAAGGTGGCTTCAGGTTGCTTTTTAGCCTGTTCCCGGGGACTGTTTTCTGTTGACATTCTCTCAAAAGGGTGTTTCCATGAGATAATAACAATATGCTATAAAATGCAATATAGCTTTTTACTCAATCAACATATTTGTTCAGAAGCTACTACTAAGTAGGGAAACACATTCCTAATGGATTTTCTTACATAATTAACTTTGGTTGCTTTCCCAGCTTAAATAAGAATGAGAATTTGTGATATTGTTCCCTTATGTTATGCATTAATGCTGAACTGCGTGCATTTCAATACAGAGAGGCGGAGAGGAGTGAAAAGAACACTTAGCTTCTCTGGGTCCAAAAAATGGTCTTTACAAGGGTTTTTATTATAGGTCATAAAACACTGCTTACCACAATGTACCTCTTCCTTGAAAAAGAGAAGAAATCCCTGCAGTGGTGAGAAGCCGAAAACAACACCCTGAGAGTGTTCGTGCCTCCTTCCCATAAACACATCTGTGTGTGTTATCTGTTCTGGGTCAAGCCGCGTGCACAGCTGTTTAAGGGGGCTCAGAAGAGGCGGCGCTTCAGCAGTTGCTAGTTCGTGTTGTTTTAAGGACTGAGTTTTTAAGCTGGCAGCCTGTTAGGAGAGAGGCGGCAAATGCATCTCCAGGGGAAGGAGGAACAAACGCTCCTGGCTAGTAAGTTCGTCCACGGACAGGAAGAAGAGACTCTGGGTGGTCATATCTAGACACGAAAAGCAGGGAGGCCAAGAGAAAACAGGGGATCTTTAGGCTAGAGGGAACAGAAGAGCATTCGCCAAGGCAAAAGTAAACAAAACACCCAGAATCTAACGACTATCTTACTGTACAAAGAATTCAGCAAGTTAGTGTTAAAGTAGCCAATGCAATAGGAATTGTCTAGGGAAAGATGGGTGGCACCAAGGCTAGGAAGCTTAGTCTTGGGAGCAGCCAGGTACTAAGCACAGGTAAATTTTATACAGCAAGTGTTGTTCTGGTTTAAGGATGCCTCTCCCCTAAATGCAGGATCATGGTCTTTTATTTTTTTATTATTATTTTTAGGAAAAAAAAAAAGTAATTGGAGGATAATTGTTTTACACTGTTGTGCTGGTTTCGGCTGTACAACGCAAGGTGGTGATTTAGCCGCTCAGTCGTGTCCAACCCTTGTGACCCCATGGACTGCAGCCCACCAGGCTTCTCTGTCCGTGCAATTCTTCAGGCAAGAATACCCAAGTGTTTTGCCATTTCCTTCTCCAGGGGATCTTTCTGACCCATAGATTGAACCCGAATCTCCTGCTTGGCAGGCAGATTCTCTACCACTGAGCCACAACCAAGTGAATCAGCTCTAAGTATGTACATGTCCCCTGCCTCTTGAATCTCATGCCCCCACCCCCAGCCTGCCCCACCCCTCTAAGTCATCAGAGAATGCTATGCCGAGCTCCCTGGGCTATACAGCAACTCCCCAACTTCCCACACTTTACCCAAGGCAGCGCACACACGTCAGTGCTGCGCTCTCAATTCATCCCATTCTCTCCCTCCCTCACTGTGAGGATGCCAGTCTTGAACATACCCCTCTAGTCTTTAAATTTTTTTCCTGGCCCACCTAAAATTCCCAGTTAGCCTTCTGGATCATTCTCTTTCCAGGAACCACAAAAATTATCTTCCACTGATCCTCCAAGGCCTCACCTTAGTAAACACCTGCCCATCCCGACTTCTACGATTAAGACTGGGAACGGTCACCTGTCCTGGTCTCCAATTCCACCTGAGCTTTCAGCACCACCTTCTCTGGGTCTCTGGCAAGCTCCCTTTTGCTGTCCACAACAGTGACCACAAACATGCAGCATTTGTGTGTGTTTCCAGTCATGTGTCTCAGAAGAATCTTAAATTCTAAATTCTGCCTTCACCTCCTCAATTCACTTATTCCTGGCTCCAACAGTTATATTCTGAGCATCCAAAGTCATACTGGCAGATGGGACCTCTCCCCAGAGGGTCAGACATGCTTCCTGCTCAGCTTTTCTAGAATATTCCACACCAACTGATCTCAGTATGTCCTCAGATAGCAACACAGTTTCATCACCGTGATCAAACTTTGCAGTCTGCACTTATCTTAAATACCGGCACCACTGTCCACCCGAATGATCGATCCACAAATTGGACAGACATTTTAGATGCCTTCTCTCCACCCAGCCAGTCCTAGTAATGTGACTCCTAAATTTCCTTTCAAATCCTATCTCTACATTCCTTCTCGAGTTGCCAGTACCTCTTGCCTGTATGACTGCAATGTGTCCCAACACAACCCCTGTCCTTAGATTTAAGCATGCATTTTAAATCTCTCTTCCCCATAATGTTAACTAAATGATATTTCTGAAATGGAAATCTTCTTCGTACAGAAGTCACCTACTGTTCATTAGAAGACAAAGGTAGAACCTGGCTGTTTCCTAAAGCACTTTCATGTCTGATCTTGATCTGCCTCTGGTCGCATTTCCAGCTGTTTCTATGCCCTGAAGATGATTAGCTCTGTGCTATCTTTGCCCGTCTGCAATGCTACTCCCCGTGCCTGGGAAGTCCCTCCACCATCCTGCTCCACAATGCATACATCTTGTCCATCCGATTCTTTGCCATCTGTCTTCCAAGACTTACTTTAAGAAGATCTTGGCCAAGTCCTGAGCAAACCTCCTCACACCCACAGGCTAAGCCTGGCGCCCCCTTCTATCGTCCCATAGCACTCAGGGGTAGTTCTGTTAGGGATTATACCCTCCTTTTCTGTAATCAGGATGTCTTCCTCCCCACACTAGAGCCCCTCGATGCTAAGGAAGAACCTAGAAATGCAAGTGGAGTGAGAAAAACAAAGGAGCATTTTACAGGTGTGTTTTTTAACCCAGGCGCTCCACATACACTATTTCTTTAATTTCACAGCCACCCCTTGAGTAAACTCATAGTCACTACTCTAAGTTTGTGTCCCAGGCCAGCTCTGGAGGCAGGCGCTGTGCTCGGCCGGAGAACCACAGTGCCTGGTCTCACGGCCCTCCTGGTGGAGCAGAAAGGAAGCCGATTCTGGAGGTCAGGAAGGAGCCTCCCACCCAGGGCTGGCTCCACCCGACCAGGCACCCCGCGTGCACGTGGCCGCCTCAGCCGTTCAGTGCACAGTCTGAAGGTAATGAACAAACCATGTTTTGACAATGTGCTATGACCCAGCGATTCCACTTCTAGGAATTCACCCAACAGGACCAACAGCACAGTTCAGAGTAAAGTCAATACAAGTGGGTCAATGCTATTTTGTCTGAAAGAGTAAAAAAAAAACAACAAAAAAACCCCACTTAAAATGTCTACCAATAAGGGAATAGTTTAATAAATTGTGATGAGTCTACAATGTAATAACAAGCAGCCGTTAGAAAGAACCTGGGTAATTCTAACACGCTAACTAGATAAATTAATAAGTAAAAGAACATGCCTTAGGGTAACACATACAGTTTGATTCACTTTGATAAAAGGAAAAGTGTACGCATCTATGTATGTGTGAACATGTCTGCATTATGGTGGCCAGATCAGACACAGGACACCGGGTTACGGTGCAGTTTCAGATGACCAACAGGTACATTTTTAGTTTAAACATGTCCCTTGCAATATAAAGGACATATTTATATGAACAAATTTTTTTGTGGTTTGTTGAAATTCAAATTTAACTGAAAGTCCAGTTCCAGTCCAGTTCAGTCGCTCAGTCGTGTCCGACTCTTTGTGACCCCATGAATCGTAGCACACCAGGCCTCCCTGTTCATCACCAACTCCTGGAGTTCACTCAGACTCATGTCCATCGAGTTCGTGATGCCATCCAGCCATCTCATCCTCTGTCGTCCCCTTCTTCTCCTGCCCCCAATCCCTCCCAGCATCAGAGTCTTTTCCAATGAGTCAACTCTTCGCATAAGGTGGCCAAAGTATGGAGTTTCAGCTTCAGCATCAGTCCTTCCAATGAACACCCAGGGCTGATCTCCTTTAGGATGGACTGGTTGGATCTCCTTGCAGTCCAAGGGACTCTCAAGAGTCTTCTCCAACACCACAGTTCAAAAGCACCAATTCTTCGGTGCTCAGCTTTCTTCACAGTCCAACTCTCACATCCATACATGACCACTGGAAAAACCATAGCCTTGACTAGATGGACCTCTGTTGGCAAAGAAATGTCTCTGCTTTTCACTATGCTATCTAGGTTGGTCATAACCTTCCTTTCAAGGAGTAAGCGTCTTTTAATTTCATGGCTGCAGTCATCATCTGCAGTGATTTTGGAGCCGGCAAAATAAAGTCTGACACTGTTTCCACGGTTTCCCCATCTATTTCCCATGAAGTGATGGGACCAAATGCCATGATCTTAGTTTTCTGAATGTTGAGCTTTAAGTCAACTTTTTCACTCTCCTCTTTCACTTTCATCAAGAGGCTTTTTAGTCCCTCCTCACCTTCTTCCATAAGGGTGGTGTTTCTGCATATCTGAGGTTACTGATATTTTTCCCGGCAATCTTTATTCCAGCTTGTGCTTCTTCCAGGCCAGTGTTTCTCATGATGTTCTCTGCATAGAAGTTAAATAAGCAGGGTGACAATATACAGCCTTGACGTACTCCTTTTCCTATTTGGAACCAGTCTGTTGTTCCATGTCCAGTTCTAACTGTTGCTTCCTGACCTGCATACAAGTTTCTCAAGAGCTAGGTCAGGTGGTCTGGTATTCCCATCTCTTTCAGAATTTTCCACAGTTTATTGTGATCCACACAGTCAAAGGCTTTGGCATAGTCAATAAAGCAGTCTTTATCTCGTAAATCTACCAACCCAGCCTGTTTAGTTGCTTCAGTCGCAACCAAGACTTTGTCGCAACTTCAGACTCTTTGTGACCCTATGGACTGTAGCTCACCAGGTCTCTTTGCGCAGGAGATTCTCCAGGCAAGAATACTGGAATGGGTTGCCATGTCCTCCTACAGGGGAACTTCCTGACCCAGGGATGGAACCATATTTCTTACGTCTCCTGGCAGGTAGGTTCTTTACCACTAGTGCCACCTGGGAAACCACCAACCCCATGTGAACACACATAAAAATGTACAGAAGCCCAGAAGGAGGTACAGGTACAGTTAAAGGGTATAACCTGTGGACGTAGGTGTAAAAAGGAGGAACAAAGAGAGGAGACTTCTGCTTTGTTATGTCAAGTTCTTAAAGTGGTCGAATTATAGGTGTTTTTACTTTTCTGTTCTCTTTTAAAGTTACCAGTTAAAATTACACATACAGATGCATGTAAGCCCCCCCCCCCCCGCCCCTTTTTAGGTTGCACTGGGTCTGTTGCGGTGTGCGAGCTTCCTATTGAGGTAGCTTCTCCTCCTGGGGGCACAAGCTCCAGGGGCTCGGGCTTCAGTGGTTGCAGCACAGCCTCAGCAGTTACGGAGTGTGGCTCTCGATGCCTGGGCTTCAGTACTTGTGGTGCAGGAGCTTAGCTGCTCTGCAGCATGTGGAATCTCTCCAGACCAGAGAGAGGACCCGTGTCCCCTGCATTGGCAGGCGGATTCCTATCCACTGTGTTACCAGAAAAATCCCAAATGTCCCTTTTACTAATGACAATTTTTAACTTACTAGCCAGAAATGTTATACTGTTGAAAATAAAAAATTTAGTGTCTCTGATAAAGTTTATGAAACAAGAATAATCCTACAAGGATCATTTATAAAATATACCACAGAAACAAAAATCAGAAAGCTTCAGAATTTTCTAAGAAATGATAGCTCCTTTTCTACTTACAGTTAACAGTGTTGCTTTATGTCTTCAACAGACTACTGCTGCTTAAAAATTATGAGTACAGCTTACTCAGGTGTTTTTTTTAACCTCCACTTCCTTACACAGATCCTACAGAAGAACTGGCGCTCAATAAATAAAAGTTTTACTAATTAAGAGAAAGAGATGGTTCAGAAATACAGTAAAGTAATCCATTTAAGGGAAGAGCTAATGATACGAACAGATTGTCTTTTAGACTCTTATTTAGTCTAACTATTGGAATATTTATCTATTCACATGGCTCTAGTGGTAAAGAACCTGCCTGCCAATGCAGGAAACATAAGAGACACAGGTTCAATCCCTGGGTTGCGAAGATTCCCTGCAGGAGGGTATGGCAACCTACTCCAGTATTCTTGCCTGGAGAATTACATGGACAGAGGTGCCTGACAGGCTGCAGTCCATAGGGTCACAAAGAGTCAGACATGACCGAAATGGCTTAGCACACGCACACTGAAATATTTTATCAACAGAATGAAAGCTAAATCAACAATGCCCTCTTGGAACAACCCCAAACTTTCTTTAGGCTGAGAATCAAAAGCTTAAAAGTTTTCAGGAAAAACAACTAGCATGAAATATCCCAAGTAGCACCCATCATGGGGGCTTCCCTTGTGGCTCAGTGGAAAAAACCTGCTTCCCAGTGCAGAAGACATGGATTCGGTTGCTGGTTTGGGACATTTCCCTGCAGGAGGGCATGGCAACCCACTCCAGTATTCTTGCCTGGGGAATTCCATGGACAGAGCAGCCTGGTGGGCTACAGTCCACAGGGCCACAAAGAGCTGGACACGACTTGGCAACTAAACAACCACAGCAGACCCGTCACAACCAGACTTCATCTGCCTTGATTATTTCTAGTCTCTGTTTCTTTCCTGTTCTTTGTTGGAATCGGCATACATGATCTTTCAAAATGGTTTCTGAAGTGTTTTAACTGGCCTGTAATGCTGAGAGCCAGTTTCTAGAGAGATTTTAGGGTCACCACAGACTCTGTCAGACCTGTGTCTAACAGTGCTTACTGGTGTTTTCTTACTAGCTTATACTTCAATATAGTTTACTTTTATTTTATATCTATAGTACTTTTAAGAAGGATATGGTATGTGCACCCCCCAGCGCGCGGGCGCGCGCACACACACACACGCACGCGCGCACACACACACGCACTGTAGTAAAATGGATAAGCTAAAAAGAATTGCTTTTCATCCTTAAAGTTCATAAAATTCTTCTCTTCTGGCACCGTATTTTCAGTAATTTTTTGGTAGACAAGATGCAGACTGGAAGTGAAAGTTTCTAACAGTTAAAAGCCTAGCTATGAGGCTTCACTACCTGTCCCATCTATTTAGTTCATAGTTAAAAACACTTTATTGGAAACTTAAAATGTGCCAATATTTGAATGCCATATCATGAGTTGTCAAAATAGGCTGAAAAGGCATTAAGCAAAGATTTTGTCTCTGCATTTTTAAAGCGATCAGTAGTGAGACAGCTCCACTTTTCCCCCATCTATTTGCCATGAAGTGATGGGACAGGATGACATGATGTTAGTTTTCTGAATGTTGAGTTCAGATGGGGAAAAAGTGGAAAGAGTGACAGATTTTTATTTTCCTGGGCTCCAAAATCACTGTGAATGGTGACTGCAGTCACAAAATTAAAAGATGCTTGCTCCTTGTTAGAAAAGCTACAATAAACCTAGACAGCATATTAAAAAGCAGAGACGTCACTTTGCTTACAAAAGTCCCTATATTCCAGTAGTCAGATACGGATGGGAGAGTTGGACCATAAAGAAGACTGGGCACTGCAGAACTGATGCTTTTGAGCATCAGTTGTTGGAGAAGACTCTTGAGAATCCCTTGGACAGCAAGGAGATCAAACTAGTCAATCCTAAAGGAAATTAGTCCTGAATATTCATTGGAAGGATTGCTGCTGAAGCTGAAGCTCCAATACTTTGGCCACCTGATGCAAAGAGCTGACTCACTAGAAAAGGCCCTGATGCTGGGAAAGACTGAGGGCAAGAGGAGAAGAGGGCAACAGAAGATAAGATGGTTGGATGGCATCACTGACTCAATGGACAAACGGTCATTAGAGCAAACTGCGGGAGATACTGCAGGACAGGGAAGCCTGGCATGCTGCAGTGCACGGGGTCACAAAGAGTTGGACACATCTGAGAGACTAAACGACAACATAAGAGAGGTCCAGGAGATGATTAAATTATGCCTGATGCTCTGAGTCAAAAGAGACAGGAAAGGGTCCATTCAAATTCCTACTCACTGGGAGACTTTAGCATTACCCACAATGTATAAAGAACTCCTAAAAATCAATTAGAAAAGGACACATGACCAGTGTTTAAAAATGGTGAAAAGTAAGAACCCGCATTTCACAAAAGAGGAATCTCAAATGTCCAGAGCTTATGAAAACGTTTTTACCCGTATTAGTCTTCACAGCATTGAATATTAGAAGCATAACAAGATACCACTACAATGGTTTAAGTTGACAACACCAAGTGTTGATAAACATATACAGCAAATGACTCTCTCGTAGCAGTGACGCAAAAACAAAACAGTTTAAACCACTTGAGAAACTGTTTGGCAGGACTACTGGTACACAGAAGAAAAAAGATTTATCTCACAGATAGGATATTGAGTAAGAGAAGCTACATACAAAACAGTACACACTTTCATATGATATAAGCCAGTGAGTGATTATCTTCAGGGAAGGGCTTGTAGACTGGGGATGGTCAGGAAGAAGCCTTTGGAAATATTCTCCTTCTTGATCTGGATAGTTATTATATTAGCAAAAAAGAAAAAAAAATCAAGTTGTGTGCACAGTTGAGATCAGTGCATCAACTTTATTATGTCTCCTATACCTCAATTAGAAAAAAATCCCTATCTTTCCAGTATTCATCCAAATCTGGGAATTTTTCCAGTTGAGGCATGCTTTGCAGGGACCTCTCCAGTAGACTGATCATTAGAGGCCTTATGGACTAGAGAGAGATCTACGTCTTCCTTTGGAAACTACTTCTTCTTACGCCTGAGTAGTATAATGTGTGCTACGTTGCTTCAGGCATGTCTGACTCTTTGCGACCCCATGGACTGTAGCCACTGTAGACTTCTCTCTCCATGGGATTCTCCAGATAAGAACACTGGACTGAGTTGCCATGCTCTCCTCCAGGGGATCTTCCTGACCCAGAGGTTGAACCCATGTCTTTTATGTCTCCTGCATTGGCAGGTGGGTTCTTTACCACAAGTGCCACCTGGAAAGCCAAGTAGAAAAATAGCTTCACCTACTTTCTACCTGTATGAGTTCCTTCATTAGTATTTGGGAGGATGAAACATGTTTTTCATATCCTATTATAATAATCAGGTAATAGACAGGTGTATAAGTACTTTGAATAGCATTAAGTGTTCAATATTTGGAAGAATCGATGTTTCTTTTTCCTCATTCAACGTGTGTGCATGCGTGGTCAGTCATGTCTGACTCTTTGCAACCCCAAGGACTGTAGCCCACCAGGCTCCTCTATCCATGGGATTTTACAGGCAAGAATACTGGTGTGGGTTGCCATTTCCTCCCCTAGGGGATCTTCTCGACCCAGGGATTGAACCTGTGTCCCCTTTGACTCCTGCACTGGCAGTCAGATTCTTTACCACTGAGCCACCTGTGAAGCCCTTCTCATTCAACACTATGTTTTAAAGGTAATTTCTTACAGATGTATGCCATTCTTTTCAACTGTCACATACTAGTCCATACTATCAAGGTCTGTCTGGTCACCCCCTACTGATGAACACTTGGTTATTTCCATGTTTTCCACTATTAGCAGAAAGTTTCTTAGTTATAACTCCTTTGCACTAACTAATACCAGGGTTTCTCTGAGAAATGAAAATGCCTGGTCACTGAATATATGTGTTTTCAGTTTTAATAAACACAGTCAAACTGCTTCCAAAATGCTGTACCAACTGATACTCCCTCTAGACGTATCTGAGACTATCCATGTCTCAACGGTCTCAACACCACCCGGCATTACCAAACTTTTCTTGGTTTGTTTTGCTTGCCTCAAATTTGATGGAAGAAGGATTTCAGTATTGTGTGGCTTTTCATTTCTGATCATAGTGATGCTTGGACAGCTTTTCATACTGATTAACCGGTTATTTTTCTACACGTTCACAACTCATCATTTTAATAACCAAAGAACAGCAACAATCTCACTGCACTGTATTGGGAAGAATCCATGTTTTTCCTGTCTTTAAACACACACACAAACAAACACACAGACACACATACACACGCACACAACTGGCCATTTTCCATTCCCAGTATTTTAGCACCTCTCCTAAATTCCGTGAATCCTCAAAGGTTACCTGGGGCTCAGCTATTGCAGCCACAAGTTCTTGCAATGCCCTCAGATATAATTTCTCACTCTGGGACAAATTCAACAAGACTAAAGTAAACAACCACTTTCTTCTCCAAACTGATAACTGCTCTCTACTTATTTATTTCGGCTTCTCCTTTTCTGCTCTCAATGAGTAACCAAGTCTTCTCATTCTTTCTTCACAATTTCTCCTTACTTGCTGTTTAACCACCATGCTCCTTCTGTACTATGGCCCTGGTTATCTCATTCCCAAACTACTGGAGCAGCGGCCCCTCTGACTGACGCCAAGTCGTGGCCGACTCTTCGCGACCCCGTGCACCACGGCCGCCAAGCTTCCCTGTCCCTCGCCGTCTCCCAGAGTGGCGCCTGCAGTCTGCACATCACCAGCAGAACTTAATCCCCTACAGTGGTAACGTCAGCCACCACCCGAAAGCCTGCCATACTTCCTAGACCCTATGGGACCAAGGCCATTTATCTCCTGATCAACCAGCTTCTTGTTATCTCTCTGTTTCTTCTGCTGTGTGTAACTCGTCTCAGAGTAGCACCTTCAAAATACTATACAACTGCTACTTTCCTCAAGAAGTGAGTCCTGGGTCTTCCCTCTGAATTCCTGCAGCCTTTGTCATTTTGTGACACAGGACACTGTCATACACTGCCTTATGTGATGACTACTCAGATATTTTATTTCCTCTTTCTAGATTTTAAACTATTAGTTATGTTTATATAACATCCACATTATTCAGCATAGTGGCTTCCACATTCTGCTGCACAAGTACTTATAGAATAAATTAGATACAAAACTATATTTCTTTAGTAGACAGGTCTTCTTGTTCCCATTTAAAGCATGCCAGTAAAAGTTGATGCATTTCAAGTACATCAAATATTAGACTAGTTTAAAAAATACCATTTCATTTTGGTCAGCTGCCATCAGGAAACCATGACTAAAAATTGAGGGAAAATGCACAGATGTTAAATATGCTATATTATTTCTAGGGCTTTCACTTCTCAGCTGCACCAGTACACACTGGAAAACTAGTAAAATCAACTCCTTAAACTATGATGACATTGTGTGTTCTATACTTAGAAATTTCAGAGATAAAAGTTGATAGATTTGACTTTCCAGAGAATCTGAAGTTTTTTTTTTTTTATAGTAATTAAGGAGATAACTTATAAATATCATCAGCAAGAGACAGAAGGAAGTGCAAAAGGAGTTTTATGGTCAACAAAGCCCAAAGCAGAAGGTACGGCTTTAGAGATACCGATGCTCCATGTTATGCGGCAGCTTGGATGGGAGGGGAGTCTGGGGGAGAATGGAGCCATATGTATGTATGGCTGAGTCTCCTAGCTGCCCACCTAAAACTGTCACATTGTTAACTGGCTATACCCCAATGCAAAATGAAACGTTTTTAAAACTAGAATAGTATACATGAGAGTAACTGGAAAGTACACAGGTGAACAGTTACATCCTTTATGTCTTTAGGATGGTGGACTGCTTATAAAATATACATTTTTAACTCATTTGATTTGCACATTTTAATCTTTGTTTTTTACAGATAAGGAAATGGAGGCTCAAAGAAACTAAGTGTCTTGCTCAGGTCACCTGGCTCAGGTCACCAGGAATCTTGATGCCACGGACTCTCTCCACAACAATTAAATAAAATGAAATAAGCAGACAGTGTCTCCTGAACTGTAAGATCTTTCAGTATTTTAGCACTTCCCCAAATCCACTGAGGCGCTGCTTCCTAAGGCTCCATACAAAGCAAATACATAATTATGTGCGTTCCCCTCCTCCATGTCCCCAGCCACACCTGTGTGATTAATGAATGAAAACATGAAGTCTGCAAGGTGATTTTGGTCATGTAAGATCAGCTCATAAAGTACAAGCCAAGGACCAAAGCCGAACCTCAAATCCTTCAGGCCGGGGTTGCTAAGCTCTCATTCCTTTAATCCTGTGTGCATCTGTGACCCTTGGAGCCCCTCCTGCACCTCCTTCACCTCCTTTATATATCTCACAGGAAAGGTCTGACTGGGACAGGAAAAGGGCAGGGCACAACCTTTAAAAGACTGGCGTAGTCCAAGGACAGGACATAAACTGATAAGAACCGACTGGGGCCAAGATGGCAGACTCAACTTCCACTTGACCTCGAGCCTCAGTATATGCTCAATGTAACACACCCCAGGGCCATGACGGTTCCAAGGATGACCACAAAAGGTCAAAAAGTGGGCAGTGACCCAGTGCCTGGAAATCCCCACCCCATCCCCCAAATAGCTGGAAAGTTCCTCCTCCTCATTAGCCTATGTAATTACCCAGCCTAGCCTATAAAAACTGACAACCCCACACCCTGGGCCTCTTGGGCCTCTCTTGCCTTCCAAGATGGCCTGTATTCTCTCCATGGAGTGTGCTTCCTTCCTGAATAAACCTTCTTTCTCTTTACTAGGGCTCACTCTTGAATTCTTTCCTGAGTGAAGCCAAGAACCCACACTGGGCAGCCATCCTAGGGACTTGGACGTGACCATCCTCTCGCACCTCACTCTCTTTCCTACAATATGACTGCTTGCAGCACATGACCTGGGTGTCCCGTAAGTTTCTGAAGGTATTCTTCTTTGCCTATTTTTAGTTCTCTCTAGTCCTGAGATGGCACAGAGCTTTGCATACAGAAGGTGTGCAATAAACGTTTATTGGATTGAATAGCTTAGTTGACATATATCCTTACTTGACAAATATGTAAGTAGTTGCGCAAGAAGCTACCAGGAAAATAGAATAAGGGACAAGCATTTTGACAGCACATGAACATGACTGAAATGAAATAGGTAGACAAATTCCAACTCTCCGTAGAGGAAAAAAAAAAAATACATGTGGAATGAGGCTGTATTTAAAGAGAATAAAATGTTAAGAATGAAAGTTCTAGCAAAGAAAGCATTCCAGGATTCTGGGGTTAGGTAAGTAAAAACAAGGGCAAAGTTCAAACTAACACTGCTTTTAGAGGAATGTGCAAGTAAGTACAGTAACTTATCCAAACCAACAACAAAATGTTTTAAGTATAGGTCTTTAAAATAGTGAATAATTAGAAATAAGAACAAAACCACAGTTATATGGTTTTTGGAAAGCCCCCTGGACCAGAATACCAGGGCTTGGGATACAGTTCTAGGACTAGTCCAAATTGCATGACTGTCAGCACATTACTCATCTTTTTTTTTAACTCACATCCTTAAACGTAATGTCCAATGTCTAGACGACATTCCAAGGTATTTTCTAATTTTGAGAATTTTACCATTTCCCTAATTTGTATATAAGTGATACCTTCAAGCTATTATAAATGGCTGCTCAAGTAGGTTAACAATGATTCTTCTGGTTTTGGACACTTCAAACTAGGTAAACCTAGTTTAGATTCTACTAGGTAAACCTTGTCAACTTCTCAAGATTTCAAGTTGAACTGGCTCTAAATGGAGTCCCTTGAACTGCGAGATGAAACC
The DNA here is from genome assembly GCF_029378745.1 of Bos indicus. Taxonomy (NCBI): domain Eukaryota; kingdom Metazoa; phylum Chordata; class Mammalia; order Artiodactyla; family Bovidae; genus Bos; species Bos indicus. Next base: position 10,457,178 of record NC_091763.1, read on the forward strand.
AGTCAATTCTAAATGAAATCAACCCTGAATATTCATTGGAGGGACTCACACTGAAGCTGAAGCTCCAATACTTTGGCCACCTGATTCAAAGAGCCGATGACTCACTGGAAAAGACCCCGATGCTGGCAAAGACTGAAGGCAAAAGGAGAAAAGGGAGGCAGATGATGAGATGGTTAGACAGCATCATCGACTCAACAGGTATGAATCTGAGCAAATTCCGGGAGACAGTGAAGGACAGAAGGGCCTGGTATGCTGCAGTCCATGGGGTCGCAGAGAGTTGGACACAACTTGGCAACTGAACAAGAAAGGGCAAAGTGGGAATAGGATGGATGCACATGATCTACTATAGAGTCATGGTGACAAAACCCTACTACAGTAAGCCATTTCTGAAGAGAAACGAAACAAAGCGACGGACTTATGTCACACTCTGGACAACGTCCTAGCCACCTTTAGGGACCTAATGGAACAGCTAGAATGTTGGTTTTAAAAATCTGTCCTGTTATTCTTGCAATGCAAATTTCGAGTGTCTTCTGATAGGTTTCTGCAAGCTCTGTTTTGGTTCAATCCAGCTTTCACAACATAAAAATACCTGGCATAAATGAAGTTTTAAAAAAAGGACTTAATGATATTTAATGATAGTTTATAATGGTTTATTAAAACTATTCCTAGGTTTTAAAGTAGAGTATGGATTACCACTTAAACAACTATAAGGTATATCCTCTATATGGGTGTCATATTTGATTCTTACAGAAGTTGATATTAAAAATTACAGCCTGGGAGGTCACTCTAATTTTTACAAAGGAAGAAGACACAGGTTCTAAAACCTATAGAACACTAAATAAACAAAAAGAAATTCCAGGGGTAGTTTCTAAATTGCTTGGAGGAACAATATAATACAATAACTCCTTCAAAATGCTAAAATTTTATTTTCAGTGGTCTCTAACAATCATTATTTGTTCTCAAATAAAGGCATGAGATACTAAGTCACAAGAAAAACTGCTAAGAAGTCTAAAGTAACAGTGAATCTCCTATGTCAGATGCTGGATTATTAATGATATTTTAGGAAGAAAAAGGGTATTGGGATAAATTTGTGTTATAAACTAAGCTGGGTTCTTATTCACAACTGCTTTAAAGTTTCTCTGTCATTCTCCCAAAATTAAAAAAAAAAAAAAAAAGCGGCGGGGGGGCGGGGGTGGGGTGGGGTGGGAAGAAGGGGCAGGATCTTTTCACTGCAGAGAAGAAAATTTAACTAGAGACTATCCTAATGTGGAATTCTTTCTCAGTGACAATTCGGCAACAACAATCACAGCCGGTGATGATTTACAGATCCGTGAGGAAAATCAGAAAAAGCACTGATCACATGGGCAGTCCTCTTCACTTTCTATAGACTGTTACATTCGAGAATCAAGCTGTAGCTTTGAAAACACGCTATATTCCTGAATGGTCTAAAAGTAAACCTGCAGAAATAAGAATATATGCTCTTTAACTCTGAATATAATTTTAGAGGTGTTAAACAAAACACAATATATGTACTGAGCAGCCAATATCTAGTGAACAGTTTTCTTTCTGCAGCCTATCACTGACACCATGGGATTTAACAATAATAAAATTACACGTACCTGTCTTCATTTTGATTCTGATTTTATACACTTAGAGGCTTATAATAATTAAAATTATAAAAATGAATTGCCTAATGGCCTGGAGGGCATGGAAATGCTAAAACATTTATGTAAATAGGACTTACTCATTAAATAGCACTGACAAAGATATATAAATTATATTTAATTCCATTACGATGACTTAGATGAAAACAGCCTAATGGATTGTGCAAGAGTCCCGAATCTAGCTCCTGTGAACTTCGGCAAGTCACTCATGAGCTGGTGGTGCCAGCTGCCTCCATCTGTAAAACGAGGACAGGGCTACTTCTCAACTCTGAGACAATGTCTCAGGCTCAGTTTTGACAAGTCTCCCCCAGAATTTAATCTTTTTAAAAAAACCCAAATTCAACCAAGAGATAAAGGTATAAGAAATGTTCATTTTTCTGAAACGTGCACATTGGATAATGTCTTCCGATGGCGTTGCAGGTGCTGAACTATACGACTGTTCATGAAAATAGTCATGCTTATTGATTCACTAGGCTTGTGTCTACATGAGAGAGAGCGCTGAGGGTAAACAGGGGATAAGTCCTGGGGAAAAGAATGCAGTGAGTCATTAAGACTAGAAGTGAAACGAAATGCTATACCAAATCCCATCGAAACTTCGGGACTTAAAATGAGAAACTACTTTTTCCCATGAGAACTCGGCAATTACAAATTCTAACGAATGCTAGGAAAATGTTTTCAAGTTCTTAGCTGATGTGTTTACATGCAAGTGTCTTCAATGAAATACGCCATTTCATGAAATATGGCCACTATTAATTAATGCCAAAACCAAGAGAATTTTTACGGAATTCCATATTATGAACACATGACTACCACAGTGGTTCGTCGTGACTGGTGTTATGATTCTGAATACCATAGGAGTTAGTAATGACCCGGCGCCTTCCCATGAAATTCGAGCCAATGTTTTTGGACTAATTGGCTCATTGTTGTTCACTAAATTGGTATTTTCTCTGCTATTCTGTCTCCAATCATCGGATATTCCTCCAGAGCCTGCATTGTCTTCAGGTATGTGCTCCTACTGAGGCCCGACATTGTACGTTAGATCTTGAAATCAGGCCTAAGAAACAGTAGAACAGTTCTAAGCAACCAAAAGCTACAATTTAGTTTCTCTATGTTCTTGTTTTTAACTTACCTAAGAATCTACTTTATGGTGAATACATCCACTCCTGAATATCAAATTGTGACTTTTAACGACTTAATAAAATTATGTACTTCAATATTCAGCTAAGCTCCAAGACCATCACTGATTACCCCCTAAATCAGGGCTCAGTAGTCTGAGGAATAGAAAAACTTAAATGTAGTCTACATTTACAAGAGAAAAAGAGATTTCAGAGTTAGGGACTACTGCACCTTTACGTATACTTCACTGACTCTTCTTTGCGATCTAATATTTATAAAGTTATAAATACCTAAAGGAGTTATTTTCTCTAAATCTAATTATCTTGAAATTAACATTCAGAAATACTTTAAGGTATTTCTACATATACTTAAAACTGGACAAGAAGACCATTTTTTAACACTGGAATCTCTTGCTGTAACAGGGCCAACGAAAACTGGTACATCAAATTCACAGCCTGACGTCGTGGCAAAAGCTGACTGCGGCCCTTGTTGAAGAAAGTGATCTCCAGCCCAGATTGGTGGTGGTTCCTTCCTACTCCCTGCTGTCAACCAGACCAGGGAACCTATCTGTTGCTGCTGAGATTGGCTCTACTGAGTCAGCCCATCGAATGATATGAACAGTTCACCTGGGAAGGAGAGACTGGAGTTCTGCCTCTGCTTCACTGTGAGGTTTTGGACCGGTCCCGGTGGTTCCGTTACCTAATCTAGAAAATTAAGGTCTCAGACTAATGATGCCTTAGGACTGAAATAGCTCTAACATTCATGGCTGACAACACTTCCAAGCTCTCCTTGGTGATCACACCACCTCTTCTTCCATACAGGACGAGATGAAGTCTAGATAATACGACAGTATTACTTCTACTATTACTCTGATGGGAGCTTCTAGCCCTCACTTACAGTTCTTTTAAATGGTGCCAGAATTTTCTGTAGTAATGTTAAGGACTCAGGACAATCCAAGGATGATTTTTCCCTTCACTGCCTTGTCTGTGTGCAATCACACAGGTGAGCATCACCTCAGATCTCCTATCTTCATCCTGGTTGACCACTGTCAGAACTCAAGTCTGAGAGAGAAATACTCAGGTCCTCAAGCAAAATGGAATCCTTTTCAGAAAAGTCCTAAGTACACAAATACGGACCCAATAGCTGTTGGGGTTAAAACACGGTAACGAACCGTTCTCTCCTCCCCACCCCCCAGTTTTAATGATGAGCCCAAATGAGTAAGTTTTAATAAACAAAATTTCACATGCAACTGTCTCATTCACCCTTCCCTCCATGCTGGCAATCAGATTTTCACCAGACAAATCTACCCCAAAGCACAGAATGTGCTTACAAAGGTTAGTCAGGACTCTATTTGCATCACAGCAGCTTAATCATTTCAATCTTTAAAAAAACAAAACAGAACAGTTTTTGGAAGCCTCTAATTTATTTTCGAGTTTCTTTTCTCATCTTGGACTGCCCTTCTCCTCAGAAACTGGTTCTCATTTCCCAAAAGCTCTTGCTTGTGTTCTAAAAGCCGCCATCACTCTTCGGAGAAGACGGCTTGACAAAAGTCAGTCAGCAAGATGGATCTCTTTGGAAATGGAAGCCGTCTGGAGTCCACCGATTTTAATGACTCCGGTTTGAACCGAAGAAGAGTTTATTGCCACTCTAGTCCCCTTCCCTGTGGGCAGTAAATTACCAACGATTAAAGAGCCAGTTTCCCCTCACCCTCTCTGCCCCCACCACCCTGCTCTGCTCCCGGCAAAAACAAAAACGAAAAAAGAAAAAAACACTGCCCGGGAGGACAAAACCTGCCACCAAGGCAGCAGCGCTGCGGTAATTTCCCCAGGCATTATGATTGATGATGATCAGCAGAGCGTGGGATAATGGCTCCCCTTAATTTACCGGTCCCTTTGAAGGGTTAAAATATGGCAGATGTTGATAGCTGACACTCCTTGCTAACAGGAAAGAGGCATCGCTGGGGGCCCCCTTCTAGGCTTTCCCTTCCCCGCAGCTGTCTGTGTAGAGCAAATTGTATCCACTTGTTTAACCTCGGGGAACGTCTGGAGGGGACCCAGTGCCACAAGGGTACCTTTTTTTTTTTAACGGTCATTTCCTCTCTGGTGTAACTTGCATGACAGTATGTGACAAGCAGAAATTAATGGGGACACTGCTGTGCCAATTCCTCCTGAATTGCTGACACTGGCTACAGGCTGCCTGTTTGCCACCCAGCCAAGACCTCACATGAAACATGGCGAGGGGCCCACAGCTCTATTCACCAACAAGCCAGCTGGTCAGTGATGAGAGGAGCCGAAACAATGTGGAGCGCACAAACCAGGAAGAAAACGCTTTACAAACCGCTTCCAACCAAGGAGGTGAGGTTTGCTGTGAGTTCATATGCCGGTTTATTTCCCTGAGTGGCAAACTGCAGAACCCCAGTCTCCACAGTACTTTGGGTAGAAGAAGGATTCCTCTCCCAAAGCCTTCTCAGGTACAAGCTCGGGGAAGAACATCCTTCAGGCACAAGGAAGCCACGTGAGATCTGTCTCCAAGGATGCTTTTCCAATAGGCCCACGAGCCAGAAGGGTATCTCTTGCCTCTAGCGAACTACCATGGGGCTGCCCAGTTTAAAAATTCTATGCATGGGGTATTCTTTCCCCTCTTTCTCACATATACAAGTACATGCACAAAAGAATCTCCAGTTCAAGCCCGTTAATCCTCTGCAACGTTTTGCAAGGTTGGGGAATCTGCCCCCATCTTGGCAAGATTCGCTTTCTCCTCTTTCTGTAATCAGGATTCAAGCTCAGTCGGTGGGCACTTAAATGGTGTCTCTGTTATAGACTTGGCCATGCTGATTTCGGCCCAGAAGAACAAATCAAGGCACATACTTTTTTTTTTTTTTTAAAGGGAGGGAAGGGCAAGCAGAAACATCACCTAACTGACATTGTGTATGACTCAAAAGTTGAAGGTGAGAGATGGAACGCTGGAATGGGAAAACTGTACTGGTAAGTGTTTTTTAATAAACTGGGAGGCCTTCAGGGCATGTGCCTCAGAAAGGCACAACAAAGGGCGCCTCAATTTTGGGTTTGGGCACAGCATGGAGTGAGACTGGGGTGCTCTGAAGGAGCAGATACTCATAAAAACAACCATCTGAGGACTGTCCTGGTGGTCCAGGTGCTAAGACTCCACACTCCCAATGCAGGAGTCCTGGGTTCTATCCCTGTTCGGGGGAAGCACATCCCAGAACATTCCACAAATAAAGCTGCAATGAAGATCGAAGATCCTGCGTGCAGCAACTAAGACCTGGGACGGACAAATTATAAATATTTAAAAGCAAACAAACTAGAATCTGTTCAATTCACTTTCTCTTTCATCCCCAGTTTTACAGTGTCCTAACCAAAGTGAAGATGTAGGCAGTTTCTGAGAACATAGGGGATACTTGCAGCAAACACGAAATTCAGCAAGTGAACAATGCAGAGGTTTTGATCTAAGTTGAACAGGCCTCCTGTTTTGGGGGGAAGGAAGAATGGGAGGAGAAGCGGAAATAACCTGCAGTGTTACCAGGTTGGCCCAGGGGGAGAAAGACACTGTTTTCACTTCTGAGAGGACTTTTCAAAGCCAGCATTAGATTGGCAGCCTCAGGAACATCATTCTTTAGCCATCTCGCTTTCTACAAATAAATGGAATGAACAAAGGTCTCCAAGTCACTCAGGCAGGAAGTACAAGACTGGAGACAAAGAATGAAACAGCCTGCAAGCCCACCTCTAGTACATAAAGGCTACGGGAATAACTCCCGGGGATGGGCTGTTGTTTCCATAAGTATAATTTAGGAAAGGTTTACAATGTTTCCAACTCAGAACTGGAATGCAGGCCTGGAAAAAATACAGAGGAAGAAGTCATGGAAGTGGAAACCCTAATCTCTTAAACAAACACATTTCCAAAATATACTATATAAGGCTACCTGTGCGGGGAGCCGGTGAGGCATTCCACTCATGACAAAGGTCATGAGGAAGGAGGCTCGGCCGGCTGATCCAGGGTATACCTGAGTCTGTTTTTCGTGTTCACTGCCCATGCTTTCTAACAACAAAGTAGTACCTTAATGAAAATTCAAACAGTGCTGAGAACCTACGGCCTAAATAACGGGTCCCCTTTTGCCAAGATCAATGTGGAAACCTCAATAAACAGGAATCCCAAACAAATTCAGACATTCCCTCTCATGTGACAACTGCCTGCTGAGTCTGAATCTCTCAGGGCTTCCTGAAAACAAATGCACATGAAATCTTGGGCTTGCAATGTGATGCCCACAGCTCTCTGCAGCCTTACGTGAAAGTGGGCAGGAGGTGTGCTTGGGGGCAGGGGGTGCCTCTCACAGTGTTTCTTATTAGTTAAAATATTATTTGCGTTTACAAATTTAGGCCTAGTTTTCATTTCTGAGCTCCTAAGTTTTTCCAGCCTATAAATAGCCAATTTAATAATGCCAGATGGAGTAAAAGAATGCTACATATGGAATCTGATTGCACAGATATATTTTGAAATGCATATTTCTAGGTTAAACAGGGGTGATACCTGTACTTATTAAAACAGACTCTCTCAGCTCAAAGGCCACAGTGTAATGGTCAAAAAAGCTGCATGGTGTGTCAAAGGCTATCGAACTGCATACATGTTCCATCTGTGAGTTAGGGAACTGTGAGTCGGATTTTAAGAGGCAGAGGGATGTAACACACTTCCAGGCTTCATGACCTTTCCTGATGCTTCGTTAGGCGTCTTATCAGAAGGAGAAGAATAGAGATCTCTGTTATGGCTTTCCTGTGGCAAGTAAAAGACAAGGCGATGATTTTCCAGTCCATTGCCCCTGGCAACATGCTCATCAATCATCAGGGTCTAGGACTTTGTTATTCCGCTGCAGGAAAGAAAGCTCAGTGGTTTCTCTCCAAGTGAAATGGGACTCCCTCCTACCCAATATTTAAGGTTATCATCAACAATTGCTGTGTCTTTGCCTTCAGAGAAGGTGCTTTAGGGGCTCACAGGGCTCAGCTGAAACACAGCAATTTTACCTACTGTACCAAGGATTCAGGTATGGGGTCCAAGCTATTCTGAGCGTGTCAGGGGATGCTGTTTTCTAAACCCCACAAGGGGTTCATCTTTCTATAAACATCTTATCCTCAACAGCTTTCATTTCTATCATCTAGCCCGGTCTGTTTTCTTCCTCACATGCTCAAAAGGCCACAATGTGCCAAGACAATAAAAAATAGTAATAATAAACATATATTCAAATTCCCTTTGTTTGGCATCACTGTACCCCTTTAATTTTGAAAAAATGTAGGGCTGTCTTGGAGTGGATGGTGGAGTTATTCACGTTATTTTAAGGCAAGTGCATGTTACCAAGACCGCTGTTGGCATTTTGAGTCTCAAATAATTTACTTCGAGAAAAACTGGAAAGACATCTGACACTTGTTCATTAAACTAATTCTGCATTCACAGCATCTTATCTATTTGTGAGCAATCTCCTGGTACATGTCGATTCACGGTTTAAAAAGAAATGTTCCTTTTTTAGCAGGCACAATAACGCATAGTCCTAAAAATTCTTTGCTAAACTATACACTGGGCTTCCACTGTAAGTGTTATGAGCTCATTTTAACAAGAGGACTGAAAGTTGATTTCATGTAAAAAACACTGAAAAACAGTTAATGACCTAGAGATCATTAAAGAAACCCACACTAGTACCTGCTACTGTAGTAAAAACAGGCTCGTAACTTTACTTTATTCTAAGGGCAGATATTAATTCTAAAAGCTTACGACTCAGCAGCAATTGCTTCCATTTACAACTGAATGAAACTCCTCCATTGCCTATTTATACTATTTAACAATAAAATGCCGGAAAGATTAAAGGGGATAGTAACAATAGTGTCACATCATTTTTCCCCCAGTCTTTTAACATCTATGCCTTCATCCATATCACCATCATCAATAATCACGTACTACATGTTTTCAATACACACACACTGACTATTTTACAAATCTGCTCCATTGTGTGGCCTAACAACAAATGACATGATATTATGTTGCTAATTCTTACGCTGGGCTCAGAAAAAGATTCAGACAAAAGAACTTCAAAGTGGGGAATAACAGAGGGCATTCCCCACTAAAGCACAAGTTATAACGCCCTTTTGTCCGATGATAAAAATACTAGGTTGAAATATATGAAACTGCCATTTTTACTGGGCAAAAGCAGTCAACCACTGACAACTTCATATGGCTTAATGTACATGCTCATTTTAGACCAAAAAAAAACCACCCCATAATACCTTAACAAAGACACTTTAGCATTTTGCCTTCTAGTTTTCTATACGTATATTTGAAATACATTTCAAAGCTGGGATATTATATACACAGATAATAAAGATGAATATCATCTTTCTTTAGGCAATTCTTAAAAAATAAGCGTCTCTGAAACATTATTCTGTTAAATGCATTTTCATAATTCATTTAATCATCTCCTATTATGGTACCTTCTGATTTAAATGTACATTTCACTGATTATTTGTGCAGTAGAATATACTTCTACCAGCCATTCTGGGTCTATGTATCATTTCTTTGTGATCTGTCTGTTAATGGTCTTTATTTATATCTAAATTAGATAATTTTCTTTTTCTTATTGGTTTCTAAGGGGTTTTTGTATGTTAAGGATATGAAACCTCTGCTGTACTTTTGGCAAATATTTTATTTGCCTTTTAGTTCTATTTGTAATATTTTAAGTTTAAAATTTTAGGGTCTAATCTATGAATTGTTTCCTTTGTGATCATTTCCACTGTTTTATGCTTAGAATACTCTCTGATAGTTGATATATTATTCTAGTCATTAAAAAATTAATACTGTCACCCCCCATATACACATACCTTTTAAAACTATAAAGTGTTTATAGAGTTTATGCAAAACCACAAAAGAGAATGCTTGCTCAGTGTCCAAAGCTGAAAGGCTGTCTTCAGCCTCCTAACCAGCACTAAATGTTACTAAATCAGGACTGTTTCTAGCAAAATTTACAAGCAAACTCAGCTGTCTCTTTTCTAAGGAAAATTTCCTGCCACACAAAGGGTTACCTCTGAACAGTATCTCCATTATTTCACCCATGACTCCATTCCTAATTTTCTGTTTTCTGGCAGCTGCTCTCTAACTTACAAATAATGCATGTCTTTGTTTAGAGTTCCTTAAAAAAACTGTATATTCTAAATGTGGAAGAAAGCTCAATTTATTTTACTTTGAAACCTGAGAAATCAATAACATGAACCATATGTTAATTATGGAACCTGGTGATAAATAAAGTAAGAAGTCCTATGAAACTGTGGTGGTGAAAGTGATGGAGTTGAGACAGAAAAGGAAAGAAGTCCTTTCTCTTGGTGTGTGATGCTTTCATAAATCTCCCTGCTTGGTAGAACACCAAAATGCAACTCTTTTCTTAATTCATTCTAATGTAATTTATATTTCACTTTCTTCCCAACTCCTGTTTTTTATCAGGATGTTATAGCAATGACGAGATACATATCAATGGCGGTTAATACAGTGGCAACATTTAGAACAGATGATGCCAAAGACAAAGTTTAACCAATATTTATGTCTTTGATTTTCATTTATTTGGATTCATGGAGTTTTGCACTGGAGACATGAATCAAGCTATCTTTATCTGGTTGAAACACTCAAGGACTTCAGGCCTACAAGATAAATTGCCACGACTAGAGTAAGAATCATAATGAGGAAAACAAAAGTGAGTTATGTAATGTTTTAGGTATTTACATGTGGTATCACATACTTCTAAAAAAGAGCTAACTTTAGGGTATTTACTGAGGGTACATATATTTCTCTTTTTCCCCTGGAGCCCATTAAATCAATTTGGCTCTTGTTACCACAAACCTACATCTTCCCTCTTCTTGTACCCTCACCCTCCTGATTTGGAATCTATTTTTAAAGAGGGAAGGGACAGAGGGAAGCAGAGCCCTCACCTGCAGCTTTTACACCACTTCTGTCTCAGTAACACTTCAGGTCTTCAGCTATGGGTGATGGTGAGTTCCAGATTTAAATGATAAAATGTGATAGTGAGACTAAAATATTCATTAAGTGTTCAGTAATTGTTCCAACCATCAACAGAACTACACATTCACAGAACAACTTCAATTAAGGATATGTTTCCAGATCAATCAGTATCTGATCACTCAGGGTAGCCCTAAACTTAAAAAAAATTTTTTTTTACATCTGGAATTCATCATTTTTACTCTTTTGGCCTCACCACGTGGCATGTGGGGTCTTACTTTCCCAACCAGGGATCAAACCCACGCCCCCTGTATTGGCAGCATGGAGCCTTAACCACTGGACCACCTGTGAAGTCCCTAGACTTAAACCTTTTAACGCTGCGGTTTCTAAACTTAATTCAGATTGAAACCTCCTATGCCCTCTGGTCCCCGATCCTCTGCTATGTTCTATTTTAGCTTTCCAATCTAAAAGTGCTGTGACTATACTAGAGTAGAATGATAAATATTTCTTTGGTTTTGTCCAAGAAAGGAAAAATGAACAAGTATGGTCAGGGACAGCAGAGAGCAATAGTAAATATAAAAACCAACAAAGCTACTAGCTTGTATTTGCTAAAGGCTTAGAACCACAAGTGGAAGAAACTCTGAGCACTCATATCTTCTAATACATGAGCCTCAAGGTAAGCACCTGAACACTCTGGCCACATTAGCGTCAGCACTAGAAATCTCCACCTATGATCCCGTTAGGTTTCACGTAGTCTTGGTTCCTCATCAATAGAACAGGGTTAGGAATTCTGATCAGTTACATGTGCAGATCTGGTAATGGTTTACTAATTTAGGACCCCAGAGAACTGTGAGAACATTAAGCAAAAGGAAACAAAAAACATCTTTCAAAGGTCAAATTATGATGTGTCATAAACTTTTTTAAAGAGTAGCTTTCATGAACTTTTTTTTCTAAAGAGTAGCTTTCTGGGTGGCTTAAGAATTTCTCGTTAGAATTCTCATGTTTCTAAGCATCTTCTCGCTAATTCATATTAATGAGTTAGCACATTCCAATAGACCATCTTTAAGGAATAAAATATCAGCGGTAAGTATATACGGCCGAAGAATTGATGCTTGTGAACTGTGGTGTTGAAGAAGACTCTTGAGAGTCCCTTGGACTGCAAGGAGATCCAACCAGTGCATTCTGAAGGAGATCAGCCCTGGGATTTCTTTGGAAGGAATGATGCTCAAGCTGCAACTCCAGTACTTTGGCCACCTCATGTGAAGAGCTGACTCATTGGAAAAGACTCTGATGCTGGGAGGGGTTGGGGGCAAGAGGAGAAGGGGACAACAGAGGATGAGATGGCTGGATGGCATCACTGACTCTATGGACGTGAGTCTGGGTGAACTCCGGGAGTTGGTGATGGACAGGGAGGCCTGGCGTACTGTGATTCATGGGGTCGCAAAGAGTCGGACACGACTGAGCAACTGAACTGAACTGAACGGACGACTTTAGTTAAAATGCCACACCTGATTCACCTGGGCTTAGAGTCCTCTGAAAGGCTGGGGCCACCTACGCACAAGCAAGCAGATATTCCAAAGGTCTGAGTCATCTCAAGACATTTTCCATTCCCAAGTAGGGTCATATGTCAACCTGTAAGAGACTATTTCTTAAACAGTAATGTCTTTAGGCATCATCAGTGGGTACTTATTGGAAACTCCCTTCTCAGACTATGTTTAGGGCAAGGCTGTAGATTTAAATGAGCACCCCAGGTGGTGATTATACAGGTGATTCACTGGCCACGCCTGGAGAAAGAGCATTACATTTAACTTCATTAACCCCTTACTAGATGGTGATACCACCATCTAGGGGCTTCCCTGGTAGCTCAGTTGGTAAAGAATCCTCCTGCAATGCAGGAGATCTGGGTTCAATCCCTGGGTTGGGGAGATCTGCTGGTGAAGGGACAGGCTACCCACTCCAGTATTCTTGGGCTTCCCTTGTGGCTCACAGGCCACACCTGGAGAAAAAGCATTACATTTAACTTCATTAATCCCTTAGCAGATGGTGACACCACCATCTAGGGGCTTCCCTCATAGCTCAGCTGGTGAAGAATCTGCCTGCAATGCAGGAGACCTGGGTTCGATCCCTGGGTTGGGAAGATCCCCCGGAGAAGGGAAAGGCTACCCACTCCAGTATTCTGGCCTGGAGAATTCCATGGATGGTATAGTCCATGGGGTGGCAAAGAGTTGGACATGACTGAGTGACTCACTTTCAGATGGTGACACATTTCTGCAAACTTTGTTAGTTTAGTCTATTTTTCAAGCATCCAAATCAGGCTTCCACTACACAGTAGTAGCTAGAGTTTTTGAAGATTAGATTTATACTTGGTCATTTCTAATATCCACAGAATTCTCTTTTACTTCCTAAGATGTCAATGGTCACAGATGGCACTTCCCTGGTAGTCCATTAGTTAAGAATCTGCCTTGCAGTGCAGGGGATGTGGGTTCAAAACCTGTTTGGGGAACTAAGATCCCACATTCCGAGGAGCAACTAAGCCTGCATGCTGCAACTAGGGAACCCGGCTGCCACAACTGGAGAGTCCATAAAGATCTCAGGTGCTGCAGCCAAGAGCGGACATAGCCTAATAAAGAACTAAAAACAAAGAAAGAGTCGCAGTGTCCAGATGCATGCAGCAAAGCCCTGATTTAGATATATGAATCCAGAATCAGGTCAAACTCTCCTCATCTGATTTTTCCACTGGAATCGATCTTTGTGGACAAATTTGCTCTTTGAGAGCAATGAGAAGAAAGAGGAAGTACAGAACGAGAGTATTTGCAAACAATATTTTATTTCCTGGAGATAGTTGGTTCTCATGACTACCATTATGGGGTTTGCATTATGGGCTTCATCACACAAGTGTTTGTGAAAGCCCTTGTTCCTCTCAACAAATATGTAATAGAACCAATGATTTTAACTGCAGTGAAACGATCGATTCAGCCTTTCCACCTTCCTTAGGAATGAGGGAAAAGTTACAATCTTAGATAACTGGTGGATATTTTCTCTAGCTGCCTTTCACTAATGTAAAATTTAGTGACTATAAATTATTAGCAACTGCTCTTATAGAATGTGCTTTCTTAACTTCCAAACTCCACAATCACATGGGTATCTGAAATTTCTGGATAAGAATGATAAAAATCCAAATGATTAGGAGAGTATTTCCAATTAGATTTTTTAAAAGTAACTTCACTCTTTGAAGCTGCCACTGCTTATGGTGGGAATGACAAAGAACTTTGCACACAACAGTTAACATGTGGAAACTTACCTTTACATTTTTAAAAATGTGTCAATACCAAATTATCTGTTAGCTACACCCTTGAGAAATGAGAATGGGCTCTGAGATTCACAGCATCAATCACTTTACTGGACTCAGTTTCCCATCCATAGTACAAAACACACTTAGCAAACATTGAAAGAGAACGACTTCTGGAATTTAGTTAAGTCAGTATTAATACTAAAGGAGAAAATGCACTATAGTTCTAGTGGACATCAGTTACTGGTTTTAGACTGTACCTAAGCCAAGCCAACCAAGCAAATCCTTAGTTGATATGGGTAATTCCACAATCTCTGCCCAGCATGAAGAAAGAACCAAGTAGATATGTTACAATATGGCATATTCTCTGCTTACTTTTCTATTATATGTATATGTATATGCATATATATGTTTGTATGTTTTATTGTTTAGTTGCTAAGTCGTGTCCAACTCTTTTGTGATCCATGGACTATATAGCCTGCCAGGCTTCTCTGTCCATGGGATTCTCCAGGCAAGTGGGTTGCCATGCCCTCCTCCAGGGGATCATCCCTGCCAGGGATCAAACTCATGTCTTCTACAGCTCCTGCACTGGCAGATCAGTTCTCTACCACTAGGGCCACCTGGGAAGCCAGGCATATGCATACATACAATTTATTCTATTATATATGCACATGGATAGATAATAATATGCATATAATAGGAAAGTAAATATATATAAATATATACAAATCTATCCCTGAAAAAGTACAACTTTCTCACTTATACAATGGGAAAGCAGGCGCTGATGTAATCAACCCTCTGAAAGTGAAAGTGAAAGTGAAGTCGTGTCCGACTCTCTGGGACCCCGTGGACTGTAGTCTACCAGGCTCCTCTGTCCATGGGATTTTCCAGGCAATAGTCCTGGAGCGGGTTGCCATTTCCTTCTCCAGGGGATCTTCCCAACCCAGAGCTCAAACCCGGGTCTCCCGCACTGTAGACAGATGCTTTACCATCTGAGCCACCAGGGAAGCCAATCAACCCTCTAATTAACGTTGAAATACAGGCATCGGTATATTGTTACTAACCAGTTTACTGAAGGTCTTCTGTACATTCCAGACAGTACTAGAGACAGCACAATAAACTAGGTTCAGACTTCAAAGCTCTTATCTTCCAGTTGGGAAAGATGAACAACAAACATAAAAAAATTAATGAGATCATTTTGGCCAAGGGTAGTGAAGAAGATAAAATGCGGCACCATGTGTAACGTGGTCAACTGTGAGTAGAGGTGGAGTGGTAGGGGAGGTGATCACAGAAGAAGTCATTAGGCTGTGACCTGAGCTGGTATTACGAAGACGAGAAATAGGCACCCTTCCCGTGGGGCTGGGGAGGGAGAGGCATGTAGCATTCCAAACAGAATGAACAATACGTACCCACGCTGAGCTGGAGGCATGCTGGAAGAACAGAGGGAAGGCAGGTGTGGTTGAAGGACAGTGAGCCACAGAAGCAGAACGGGGTCTGGGGGGCCGGGAGGAGAGGAAAAGGGCACTAGGCAGGGCAGGACTTTTGACTTTCTTCTACAGGTCACAGGAAACCACTGGAGAAAAGTGGTTTTTATCAGAGGAGTAATACCTCTTAATTTTCTTTTCTCCATTTTTGTTTATTTATTTTTTGCTGGGCTGGGCCTTCAGTGCTGCACACGGGCTTTCTCTAGCTGCAAGGAGCAGGGGCTACTGTCCAGTTGCAGGGTGCATGCTTCTCACTGCAGTGGTTTCTCTCACTTAAGAGCACAGGCTGTAGGGCAAGCGGTCTTCAGCAGCGGTGGTGCACGGGCTTAGCTGCCCCGCAGTATGTGGAATCCTCCTGGAACAGAGATCAAACCCATGCTCCCTGTATTGGCAGGTGGATTCCCAACCACTGGACCACCAGGGAAGTCTGAGTGATTAATTTATGCTTCAATAAGGTGCCTCTGGTTGTCACAGGAAGGGGGTGCTACATAGGGACAGGAGTGACAACAGCATATTGAATTAGAAAGCTGGTCTGATGGGTCAGACTAGGGGTTTAGCAGTAAAGATGCTGAGAAGCAAGCAGTCAGACTGGGGTTATCTTTTGGGGATAAAATCAAAAGTACTTGCTGAGGGATTAGATGAAGATTGTGAAGGAAAGAAAGAAACCTAGAGAGATCCTTAGGTTTGGGGATCAAACAAGTGGGCAGATGGGGGAGGCCTGAGTTGGGGAGAGGATTCTTGGGTAATGTTTTGGTCCCAAGATATCAGACAGCTGGTTGATTATAATGCATTCAGAGCAAGAGGGAAAGGTCAGGCTAAAGAATAATGATACCTGAAGGTTCAGGACTGAATGATATCACCTGGCCAGAAAGCGTAGACAGGGACGAGAAGACAGCTGAGGATGAAGAAGCCTCCACTGTTCCAACATTTAGAGGAAGACAGCCAGGAAAGAAACTGTAACCAGGCAGCTCAGGCGCACTCTAAACTTGGGTGAGGAATATCCCTCTACTATGTGGAGCATCTCTCCACCATCTGTTACCATAGCGACACACACTGGGTATACACTGCCCGCGACTTCTTCATGGGCTCTATAAACAGACTCAATGCCCAAGGTGAGGAAGTGCTTTCTAAAGAGATTCCAGCTAACCTATTATTAGCTTGATCAAAGTGTCACTTGTTTATTTTAGTGAGTCAGTATTTATTTTAATGAGTCAGTCTTACAGTACCTTTAGAAAGACACCGGTTTTTTGTTTTCTTTTTTAACCCATATTTCCTGTTAGGGAAAAAAACAAACCCACCCACTAAATAACTCCATTATAATTTACTATACTGTTATATGTTTATATAATCATATTATCTAAATATTATATATAGTATATAGATTATATATATAAAACAGCATCATCTGTTATACTTTGAGATAATCATGTATTCACATAATTCTGTCCTCTTTCTGATATTTTCAACTACTACAAGGGCCTGGGAAATTGCTTAAGGATTTGTTTCTGGGAGAGTCCTCAAAATCTAGACTATCTGAAATGCTCTCCCTGAAGAGCTACTGAAAGTTACTACAGATGTAGCTCACTCACCCTAGGTTACCCCCTAAATCTGAGGTGAACTCAGGGCTGACTCGCTTCCTTCCGATCATCTCTCCTGTTAGAGTTGACGGTGGCCAATGGCTGGAGCCACTTTGATTTAGCCCTCAAGCAACTCCCAGGCTGGCTGCCTAACTTTCACTTAGCATTATGGCTGACGTTCCTGTTTTTAAAATCCCCCCAAATTCTGTGCGTGTATATGCGCAGGGGGGTAAGGTGGGCACCTACCCAGCTAAGGGTGTGGGCCAGGATGTGGTTTGTTCAGAGAAGGCATTTTTTTTTTGAGTCAGAAGTCTACATTCCAAGCTGACTTCCCACAAAGAAAAACTATGACATACATAGGTTACATTCCTGATGAAAGTTCAGACACCTGGTTTTTAAAAGCAGAATGCCTCTAAGTATGATCATTAATGTACGGGTGACGCACTTTTTAAAAGGCATACTAAGGGTCCAGAATGGGCAGAAGGGGCTTCCCAGATGGTGCTAGTGGTAAAGAACCCGCCTGCCAATGCAATGAAGAACGTGCACAGGTTGTTTGGATAAAGCATTACAATCAGCAATCCTCTAAAATGTTACCTTAATGTGGAAGGGCAGGGAAATGTAAAGGAAAGGCTCTTAGGACTCAGGCTGGAGACAGCCTAAGGCCCAGAACTGAGGAGGAAGCTCTGGGGCAGAGCTCCGGAGACCTTGGGAAAGCCAAGTGTGTCTGTGTGCACTGGCGAGGAGGGAAAAGAGTGGGGCATGGGGACAGTGCGGGGCAGGGGAGGCAGAGGGTAGAGAGAACACAGGATCCTGAGTGCCAAGAAGCAAATCAGCTGTCTGGGCTACCGTGCTGGCAAGTCACAAAGCCCTGAGAAATCCAACTGTACCACAGGCGTGAACTGCTTTAAGGCAGACTGCTGTAGGTTGAGGCCCATCTTAGAGTAAAAACCAACACCGGCCAGTGAGGTCCTTGCACCAGAACTAGTGTTACTGTAACATTCCACTGTTTAATCTTATTAAACAGTCCTCTCAGGCATCCTTCATGGACGCACTTTCTTCAAAAAATTATTTCATGTGACTCTGAAAAGCAGTTTGCTTTAAACACCAGGAGAGATGTGTGTGCACATGCCTGTGTGTGTTTGAAAAACCCACAGTCTATTCAGCAAAGTCCAGCCTTGATATCAGATTGAAACAAATGTCCTTCCAGGACCCTCATCGTCATTGTGGAGTATTTGTTCACTGAGTTTCTCGTCTTGTTTTTGGGATCACTTTATTATGCAACATCTGCTCTGAATTTCAAATGTGATAAACAGGGTATGAGTGTCGGTGGCAGATGGCTAATGACCGCCAGCGACAGGGCATTCAAGTCTGCCTTGTTTTCTGGGAAGCGATATTTTCATGTTAATTTGCTCTGTGTCCTGCAAAGATGAGACAAATCACCTGCTCATAATTCAGGCAAAGTGGAGACCACCAGGAGCTGAGAGGGGCCATGGCTTGATTCCTTTGGGGGTGAGAGGAGAGGCGGCTCTGGGGGGCTTTCCTCATCAGAGTAACGGGACCGGGCAGTCACTTCGCATTATGTCAGATGGAGAAAGATGAATCAGTCCCGGCCACCCCATCCTGACACCAGGGCCACTGTTTACTGCAAGCAGATATTATTCATGAAAACAGATCTTTCCCAGAGGCAGAAAACAGGTGCTATTAAGAGTGTGTGTCAGTCTCTGAAGCCTGGGTTTTGTAACATAAACTTAATAGGACATTTTATCTCCTATTGAAAATGTTACAACCAACAGAAATCTCCAAGAAACATTCAATCGAAGATAAAACGAAATCTAATTCGCAGAGAAAATGACCCGCACAGACTCATAAACCTTGAGGTCTTTCAGCCTTCTCGAGCCCGGTAGAATTTGTCTGTTACAGAGATACATGCACAAAATATAATTTTTATTCCAAGACTGAGTCATCCAAAGAGGCCATGTGGTCTTGAGCTGAAAGAACCGTGCTCTGTTTTGGAGAGTCAGCTGGTGTTCTGTGTGATCTCTCAGTGCCTTTGAATTGCTGCTTGTGAAAGACACGTTACATGTACAGAATGTCCAAAGAATGACACAGGGACTTCAGAGAGCTTAAAAGATAGTTGAGAAGCCGGGTCAGACACCAGGAGAGAGAATGTACCAGAGAGGCAAGTCTGAGGACCAACTGACAGTTTAATAAAAGAGGGTATTACATTTTGCAGGCATGTAAAGTGTGAGATTTTTACACAGGAGTTTCTTCATATATATATATATATATATAGGCTTTCCTGGTAGCTCAGCTGGTAAAGAATCCACCTGTAATGAAGGAGACCTCAGTTTGATTCCTGGGTTGGGAGAATCCCCCAGAGAAGGGATAGGCTACCCACTCCAGTATTCATGGGGTTCCCCGGTGGCTCAGGTGGTTAAGAATCTGCCTACAAGGCGGGAGACCTGGGTCCGACCCCTGGGTTGGGAAGATACCTTGGAGAAGGGCACGGCAACCCATTCCAGTATGCTTGCCTGGAGAACCCCATGGACTGAGGAGCCTGGCAGGCTACAGTCCACGGGGTCATTAAGAGTCGGACATGACTGAAGCAACTTAGCATGTATGTATCCTGCCATACAGTTCTTTTTCTGGGTAGCAGTTACATATGACAAAGGAGCAAAGTGAGGGAATTTGTTTACAGTTCTTTCTGATTCTTTCTCACAGAGTGGCAGATAAAGGCACGAAAGAAAAAACCCAACAATCTGGAAGCTGCTGTTTTTCCTTTCCTTATAAAGCACCGCCCCCCTGCAACAAGTGAAAGGTGCCACGTAAACACATATACTCAAAACATATTATGAACTCCCAAAGAAAAGAATAAGACAATCATAAGGTGTCAGTTATTGCCTCATAAGTTTAAGCAAGGAAGTCTCAGAAGATGATATTGAATCTCAAATGATCAAATTAAACAGATGCACTGAATTCCTCCACAGTTAAGGAGATCAGAAAACATTCTGAACTACAAAGAGGAAAACAAGACACAGCAATGATTAGCCTACGAGGCAAAGTCTGAGTATTTGTTTACGTCACAGCGTAGCAGTCAAGAGGGTTCTTTATGCAAATATCACCATCAGCATGAATGACCGTGTCTTAGGACATCAAGAAAAGAGATTAAAGAATGCGACGAAAATTTCAAGATCAAGAGTGAATACAATAAGATGTGATTATTCATTTTTAGAAGAAGAGCATTTTAAAATGTTGGAAAGAACCACCTATAATTTTATTGTATTCTCATCATTCTCTCAATGACAATGTTCAGTCCAGACCACATGATAATGACAAAGGAAAAGTGAAAGTGTTAGTCTCTGTCGTGTCCGAATCTTTTTGATCTGATGGACAGCCCACCAGGCTCCTCTGTCCGTGGAATTCTCCAGGCAAGAACATTGGAGTAGGTTGCCATTTCCTTCTCCAGGGGATCTTCCCGACCCAGGGATTGAACCTGCGTCTCTTGGACTGCAGGAAGATCCTTTACCGTCTAAGCCACCAGGAAAGCCCTATGATAATGTCCGGATTTCCTCTAATGAGTTCACCAACTATCAACCATCACAAATACTTAGGGCTTCAGGGGTAGTCTTTTGCCTTTTACAAACAAATGGTATTTAAATGCATTTTAAAATTGCTATGTGATGTATGTATACTGAGAAGATAAGCCCAGCTTCTAGATTTAACAATGTGTTCTTTTTTTTTTTTTTTTAACAGACTGACAACGGACCTGAACAGAAAGATTTTACCTCTGCAACAGTTAGTCAGAGACCATGCAACATCCTAGGTTTACCAAATACAGCTCACCTAATGCAATATATGTCCTGAATGTGCACTCAGGAGACGCGAAATTGAGGAGGGCCAACAGGTAAACAGTGTCAAAGACGACACAGAGGGGGACGGGTGCTGGAGGACGATTCTCGCAGCTCACGTCGTGGTAATAAGGGGTCTCTCTCCTTGGTTTTCTGTCCTATGCCTATTTCACGTTAAAATATTTAACCTATTTACCTATTCTGAAACATGGCATGTTCTGATATATGCAAGACAATAATATTTATGATTTTGAAGCACATTTTAGAAAGTTTTTTGCTACCATAATGCAAGAATCAGCTACAAACTGCGTTTATTTATAAATAAGTGGGTTTTTTAAAACTTGAAAACACCAACTGAGCTACTTATATAACCATAGCGAAGTATCCTACAGGCTTCTGTGTGCTCTTATATTCTAAAGCCCCTGAGCAAAGATTCATGACTCATTCAGTTTTCTGTCCTCAAAGTGCCTAGCATAGAACTTGCCCCGTAAAATTTTAATTAATGTTTGTACAAGTATACTCAGAAAAACTCTTACTATGAGAAAGCATTCTGTATGAACAGTTCAATCCATGTTCCCAATAGGTCCCTCATAATAATAATGATATAGTTACTAAGACTTCTCACAAGTGAGTTATACAACAACAAAATATTTCTGTTCTCTGGCTGCAGGTTCGAAAAATTCAACTAGCCAGAACTGTCTACTTAGCAGCTATTTATCC
Source organism: Bos indicus (assembly GCF_029378745.1). Classification (NCBI taxonomy): domain Eukaryota; kingdom Metazoa; phylum Chordata; class Mammalia; order Artiodactyla; family Bovidae; genus Bos; species Bos indicus. The sequence continues at coordinate 10,478,877 of NC_091763.1, forward strand.
TGCATACTAATGCTTAAAAAGACAACAGCTTACAAACAAAAGATACAAGTATTCATTAAAAATAAATTTATATCAATCATATATTGAACTTAAAACGATCTGTTTCCAAAAAAACCACTATCCACTTGATGGTATTACAGCACTTATAAATGATAACTCAGGTTTTTGATAATGACCTTAAAGAATCTCAAACACTCAAATTCTAAAAAAAAAAAAAACCTAAACCCTTATATTCTTATATTTAATAAGAAAGAAAAGTAGATCTGCACAGTTCAACAACAGTTTTTAAAATTAAGGATGAATGGGCATTTATCTGGATAAAATTCTAATTTGAAAAGATACCTGTAGCCCAGTGTCCATCACAGCACTATTTACAATAGCCAAGACAGGGAAACAACCTGTCACACAGTGGAATATTACTCAGTCGTAACAAAGAATAAATACCGCCGTTTGCAGCGACAAGGATGGGATCCAGAGATTATCACAGTAAATGAAGTCAGGTAGAGAAAGACAAGTATCATATGATACCACTTGTTGGTGGAATCTAAAAAAAAATGATACTAGTGGGCTTATTTACAAAACGGTTACCAAAGGGAAATGGGGTACGAAGGGATAAATTAGGAGCCTGGAGTTAGCAGATACAAACTACTATATATAAAATAAACAACAAGGTCCTACAGTTTAGCACAGGGATATTATAGGATATTCAATATTCTATAATAAAGCTTAGTGGAAAAAGTATGAAAACGAATAATATATATATATATATATACACACACACACGTGTGTAACTGAATCACTTTACTGTATACCAGAAACGAACACAACACTGTAAGTCAACTTTAATTAAAAAAAATTAAGGATGAAAACGAAAAGTGTCTTGTGACTATCTTTTAAGTTATCGAAAGATGTTCAATTAGTCATTAACATACAAATTAGCTGCCTGAAATACTGCCTGACTATAGTTTGGTTTTATTATGAAAACATCAACACACAATTAACCACAAACCTTGAATAACCACAGTCCTTGCCCCCGCCTCCATCTCTGTGAGAATGGCGTTGACCCTGACTGAAGACATTTAACAGCCGCCAGGAGAATCTTCTGTTCAACAGAATGGAGCGACACGCCCTTTCCATGGATAGGTGAAGAACTCAGAAATACTTCCAACAAGCTGCCTTATGAAAAGCTTCTGCTGATAAGCACCAATCCTCTGCTCCCGAAGCCTGGCTCGGTCACTCCCCTACTCCACTTCTCTCTTTCCTCCTCGCCTTGGTGACTGCCTTTCTGCCCGTGCCTCATTTAATCCAGCTTACCTCTCTACCCCCACCCTTCAGGAGAAGTGGAATTTTCCCCACTCTACATTATTTTCTACTCTTGCCTGACCAAGCCTTAGTTTAAGCACATCATTTTAGTTTATCAGCTGTTCTAACTACTGATACTGCTGCAAATGGGAAGCCCCAGTAGCTCAGCTCGGAGAAGGCAATGGCACCCTACTCCAGTACTTTTGCCTGGAAAATCCCATGGACCGAGGAGCCTGGTAGGCTGCAGTCCATGGGGTTGCTAGAGTCGGACACGACTGAGCAACTTCACTTTCACTCTTCACTTTCATGCATTGGAAAAGGAAATGGCAACCCACTCCAGTATTCTTGCCTGGAGAATCCCAGGGACAGCGGAGCCTGGTGGGCTGCTGTCTATGGGGTCGCACAGAGTCGGACACGACTGAAACGACTTAGCAGTAGCTCAGCTGGTAGGTAAAGAATCTGCCTGCCATGCAGGAGACCCCGGTTTGATTCCTGGGTCAGGAAGATCCCCTGGAGAACGGATAGGCTACCCACTCCAGTGCTCTTAGACTCCCCTGGTGGCTAAGATGGTAAAGAATCTGCCTGCAATGCAGGAGACCTGGGTTCAATCCCTGGGTTGGGAAGATCCCCTGAAAAAGAGAACAGCAACCCACTCCAGTATTTTTGCCTGGAAAACCCCATGGGCAGAGGAGCCTGGTGGGCTAAAGTCCACGGAGTCGCAAAGAGTCAAACATGACTGAGCGATTTTCACTTTCACTTTTGCAAATGATTCCACTTGGCAGCCTCTAACATCCTAGGAGAATTTAACATGAAGTTCAAAAGACCTATGTAGCTGGAAATGCAGGGTGTAAACAAATGATTACCTTGTCTCGCTGTTTAAAAAATTGACCTCTCCTGGTGTTCTTTGGAAGGACTGATGCTAAAGCTGCAATTCCAATACTTTGGCCACCTCATGCAAAGAATTGACTCATTGGAAAAGACTCTGATGCTGGGAGGGATTGGGGGCAGGAGGAGAAGGGGACAACAGAGGATCAGATGGCTGGATGGTATCACCAACTCGATGGACATGAGTTTGGGTAAACTCCAGGAGTTGGTGATGGACAGGGAGGCCTGGCGTGCTGCAATTCATGGGGCTGCAAAGAGTGGGACACGACTGAGTGACTGAACTGAAATGAAATGAAATTTTTGAACACAGAAATAGATCAGAAGAAGCCAATCCTTGTGTTGACAGTCTATGTTTAAGCTATTGGAAGTCATTTAAAAAAACAATAATTTTCAATTATATCTGAAGCATGGTTGACAACGTGTCTTACTGTACCTATGTGTATAAATTTCTGAGTATGGACTGTCAGGACACAAAGACGAATAAGTAAGATATGGACACAAATAATCACAAATGAACAAAATATGATAAAGAGGAAGAGAGGTGTAGAACAAGTGCTAAAAGACAAATGAGATCACATCCAGCTGTAAAAGTTAGCCAAATGGTATCTGGGGTCAGCCCTGAAATATGTGAGCAGATAGCTATTAGTGGGGGGAGCAAAGAAATGGCAGTGAGAGGAAGGCCTCGGAGGGAGGAAGCTGTGAGCCACACTAAGAGGATGCGGATTAGTCCAATTTGGCCTGAAAGCAGAGTACAGAATGGGGCTATGTTCTGCCCTGCATGCTGAACATAGTATTTTGGACACACTCATAAAGGAGAGAACTGAAGTCACAAGACTGGAAAAGAATTCTGAAGGAAAGAGGATGCAGAGATAGAAGAGAAAATGACCAAGAACATGGAAGGAGGACTGCGCGTGTGTTAGCTGCTCAGTCACATCCGAGTCTTTGCAAGCCCATGGACTGTAGCCCACCAGGCTCCTCTGTCCATGGAGTTCTCCAGGCAAGAATACTGGAATGGGTTGCCATTTCTTCCTCCAAGGGATCTTCCCAACCCAGACCCACATCTCTTGTGTCTTCTGCAATGGCAGGCAGATTCTTATGAAAGGCAGATGGGAGAAAATAAATTCTATATATTAGTCTAAAACCAAATAAATAAATCATTCAATATGTCAAGTTCTAAATGTACCCAAACTGGGAACCTACCTAGCTGTCACTAAAAGATCTTTCTTACTCTGTTCAGAATATAAACTATTTTTAGGTATTCACTCTTATCTAAAATGCTGATTTTGCCATACATCAACATGAATCTGCCATGGATGTACACATGTTCCCCATCCTGCTGATGTATGGCAAAACAATACAATATTGTAAAGTAAGTAGCCTCCAACTAAAATAAATTTATATTAAAATAAAATAAAATGATACTGAATTCTAGAAGTCATTTCTACACAATGAATGATAAGGTAAAGAGTCTGTTTCACCTAATTCACAAAACCAAACAGATCTCCATGAACACCTGCACATATGTGCAGAGATCTAAAAGATCAACTGGGGAGTTCAATTAAGCAGAACAAAGTAAACCAATAAAGCTTTATAAGCAGCTCTTCCCTTTAGACTTAAAGGCAGAAAAGATTTGGAGTCAATATACTGCATCTAGCTTGCTGACCTCCAAGGAGTCTTAAGTCATCTTTCAATCCCAAGAGTTTGGGATGGTACCTGACACTTCTGGGCTTCCTATAAATGTTTTATGAGCGAGGAAAAAACGCCGAGTTCACAAACCATCAGAAAATGCCTGAGCTATTAACATACTTACTAAACTATACTTCGTAGACGCAGGGCCAGATAACGTACGAGCAGGTATTTCCTAATAATTTTAATATATATCAGAACCAAAGGGTTTTTTCCACTGAGTTCTAAAATTAGTGAACTAGAATATACCCCATTCTTTAAACATCTACTTAGTCATACTAGTTATATTTAACTATATATTGAGTTCCAAAGGCTCTACTTCTGGCAATTTTCGTAAGGAAAGTATGCCACTGTTTAAATAACAGTGCGACTGTTTGACCAGGCAGAGAGAGGACTCTTAGTACCTTTATGGTTTCAGTGGGCACTCCAGGTTCTGGCACTTTATCCAAATAAGTGGTCAAGTCTTGATCAACGTGTTCAAACACTAACGTTAGTTTGGTTTCTCTGTCTGTTCGTGACACTGTACACACGTCAAACAACCTAAAAGGAAAAAGAAATAAGTATTAGGTAGGTGGTAATACGAAAAAAAGTAAGTCTGACACATATCCTTTGATCACAAAATTAAGGCGGAGGGAAAGACTAGATTGGATCGTTCCTTGTGATAATATGGAAGGATACCTGTTAGTGCTCAGTCCCTCAGTTGCGTCCTGCTCTTTGGGACCCCATGGACTGTCACCTGCCAGGCCCCTCTGCCCTTGGGATTATCCAGACAAGAATACTGGAGTAGGCAGCCATCCCCTACTCCGGGCAATCTTCCCAACCCAGGGACTGAACCCGCGTCTCTTGTGTCTCCTGCGTCAGTAGGCAGATTCCGTATCACTAACGCCACCTGGGTCTGACCCTTTAATGTGAAAGTTCAGGAGAGGAGCACTTGGTTCCCTGGTGACAAAACTGACAGAGGCGAAAGGAAAGCCGCGCGAGGTCTGCTTGCAGAGTCCTTACCTAAGGTCTTAGGGAGAACGTGCTGCTGGAGAGAGTTTCAAAAACTGCAGCCTCCATAAAAAACACGGTTCTTAGCTCATAGGTCAAGAATTATTGAAGAGACAGAGACTAAGCATACTTTAAGGACACTGGACTCTGCGATTTAGATTTTCCTGGAATTTAAGGTCTTCAAATCATGTCTATGAAAGTAATTAAAATGGAATATGGAAAAATCTGGTTTATTTCTAAGAAAGTGTTCTCATCCTGGTCAATCCAGTCATCTCCCTGGAAAGGGCATGAATTCTTTGTTTTAAAACTCCAAATACCATGCTAATAAAAATTGTGAATTTTTTATTTTTTTTGAGGGGGATGCAGACATTGCATTGGCAAACTAATTCTGCCCTAAGATGATAAAGGCAGACTGACAAACTTTATAATTATGTTTTGATGGGAGAATTCAATTTATCCCATAAAATCCTACAACTAATTCCAAATTTAAGTTTTAAAAACAAAGCCTTCAGTAATCAAAAGAATTTTCAAGCCAAAGGACTGATCCTCCTTTAGTTTCAACAATCAAAGGACATCATTGTGGGGGGGGGGGGGGGCAGGGGAGGACATGAGATGCTCACCAAACATATAAAGAATTAAACACACCACACATAAACAAGCTGGAAATAAATTTCAGGACAAGAATGTAATATAAATACTAAGAAAAGGCTAATAAAAATTCTATTCTATTATTTTCTTTCAAGTTTTAAAATGAAACAACACTTTCTTCAAAGAAATTAACTATAAATGTGTGTGTAACCCAAGTACTAAAATGCAGGGTTGACTCACAATTAGCCACTTTGTACATTACCACTTACATTTTTAATGCCTAGCTGGTTCACCATGCCACTCTACTACATTTCTGCAATCGATGGGCTCCACAATCTATGGTACTTCTCTCTAAATCTAAAGTAAACTTTAAACACTGTAATTAAGTTAAATCAGATGGAGTGAGCACCACCAACAACCACACATATACTTCATAGCCAGATCCAAACTACTTTTTAATTCTGGGTAGCCTGGGGTGAGTTCTCTAACTCCAGTAAAATCAATTAAGATCAACCAAATTTCTTCCCTACTTTGTCTACTTTCAAACATTCTAAGTTTTTTTAATCATTTACTTATAAAATTAACTTCTAAATTTCTAAAGTGTTTGAATATCATGACACCACCCTTATGGCAGAAAGTGAAGAGGAACTAAAAAACCTCTTGATGAAAGTGAAAGAGGAGAGTGAAAAAGTTGGCTTAAAGATCAACATTCAAAAGACAAAGATCATGGCATCTGGTCCCATCACTTTATGGGAAATAGATGGGGAAACAGTGGAAACAGTGGCTGACCTTATTTTTCTGGACTCCAAAAATCACTGCAGATGGTGATTGCAGCCATGAAATTAAAAGATGCTTATTCCTTGGAAGGAAAGTTATGACCAACCTAGATAGCATATTCAAAAGCAGAGACGTTACTTTGCCAACAAAGGTCCGTCTAGTCAAGGCTATGGTTTTTCCGGTGGTCATGTATGGATGTGAAAGTTGGACTGTGAAGAAAGCTGAGCACCGAAGAATTGAAGGTTTTGAACTGTGGTGTTGGAGAAGACTCTTGAGAGTCCCTTGGACTGCAAGGAGATCCAACCAGTCCATTCTAAAGGAGATCAGTCCTGGGTGTTCACTGGAAGGACTGATGCTAAAGCTGAAACTCCAATACTTTGGCCACCTCATGCAAACAGTTGACTCATTGGAAAAGACTCTGATGCTGGGAGGGATTGGGGTCAGGACAAGAAGGGGACAACAGAGGATGAGATGGCTGGATGGCATTACCGACTCGATGGACATGAATTTGGGTGAACTCTGGGAGTTGGTGATGGACAGGGAGGCCTGGCGTGCTGCATTCATGGGGTCGCAAAGAGTCGGACACGACTGAGCAACTGACCTGAACTGAACTGAATGTGACTTATTCTGAAAAAATGATTCTGATAAAGTAAAAACCCCTAATTACCAAATGTATTACAAATAGTGCCATAAATCATATGCATGCCGTACTGTGAAAAATATGATTGCTATCATTCATGAATCAAACCAGTCGACCTTAAAGGAAATCTACTCTGAATATTCATTGGAAGGACAGATGCCAAAGCTGAAGCTCCAATACTTTGGCCACCTGATGCGAAGAGTTGACTCCCTGGAAAAGACCCTGAGGATGGGAAAGACTGAGGACAGGAGGAGAAAGGGGTGACAGAAGATGAGATGGTTGGATGGCATCACCAATTCGATGGACATCAGTTTGAGCAAACTCTGGAAGATAGTGAAGGACAGGGAATCCTGGCGTGTTGTAATCCATTGGGTCACCAAGAGTCAGACGCTGAACAATGGATCTGACCTGGGAAGTTTATGAAAACACTTCTTTGAATATGGTAATTTGAGGTAACTACCACTTATTCACAGGCTCTTTTGAATCATCTTCTTCCCATTAAACCCATATTCTTTGACAGCTTTACTTTTTTGTTCGACAATCACCAAGCTTCTTTATGTTAGTTGCTTCTATTTTTGTGATAAAATAAAACAGCAGTGAACCAAAAATGGCCTGTATTAAAATCAGATACAAACATGAGAACTGCATCATTACAGCTATGCTTCTTACACATTACTTTCAAAATGCTTTCTATCATCAATAATACTTTCCCTTAATAAAAATACATTGCTTATCACTGCCTCCAGTCAGTAAAGATCTAGTAACTAACTTCAGTTCTTACTGCATTTATGCTCTGTATACATCAGACATTTTAGTAATTTTCAAAAGGAAAAAAAAAATTGACAGGGACATAACTAGAGAATGAAGTGATCATAAAACACTGCAAAACCAAAGGGTCACCTGCTCCCAAACCGTTGTTAGTTACCTAACACCCCTGGCTATATGCTACGTTGCTTCATCGCACTGAAACCGTTTTTAAACACTCCGTGTGTCACAATGCAAGAATAACATCTAACCCACCCAAGTTATTTTTCTCAAAGTTATAGCACTCTGCAATTTCTCAAGATTCACTCTTGCTGCCTGAGGCACCTGTGATATCCAAGTGTGAGCTCCCTAGGGTCGCTGCTAACTGCCCCTAATGATAAGCCATGGAGAAAAGGCGCTAATTTTCACTGGCAATATTTTTAAAAGTGGAGTTTTAAAAGAGACATATTTAAAGAGACACAGAGTAGAATATTATTGTATAACTTTTAATGTATATACTTATGTATCTTCTAGGCTATGAAAAGAAGGGTGCTCAGTAGAAGTGGCTCATGCTGGTTCAAGGAGACAGTTATTTTTATTTTTTAAGATAAATTTCACTTGATACTATGAATAATAATAATATTAATAATAATAATATACTAATTTCACTTGGGAAATGGAGCCTATTACTGTTTCCTTAGAGCTTCCAAGGTGGCATCGAGAGCAGTAAAAGTCCTAGAAGAACCTGTAAGCTTTGCACTCCAGTGCTGGCCACCAACATCCTGCAGACTCAGTAATCCACAGAATGCATTTGGGAAATATTACTCTCTCTATATATTCTCCAAGCCAGGCTTCAGCAATACGTGAACCATGAACTTCCAGATGTTCAAGCTGGTTTTAGAAAAGGCAGAGGAACCAGAGATCAAATTGCGAACATCTGCTGGATCATCAAAAAAGCAAGAGAGTTCCAGAAAAACATCAATTTTTGTTTTATTGACTATACCAAAGCTTTTGACTGTGTATATCACAATAAAATGTTGAAAATTCTGAAAGAGATTGGAATACCAGGCCACCTGACCTGCCTCTTGAGAAACCTGTATGCAGGTCAGGAAGCAACAGTTAGAACTGGACATGGAACAACAGATCAGTTCCAAATAGGAAAAGGAGTACGTCAAGGCTGCATATTGTCACCCTGCTTATTTAACTTCTATGCAGAGTACATCATGAGAAACGCTGGGCTGGAAGAAGCACAAGCTGGAATCAAGATTGCTGGGAGAAATATCAATAACCTCAGATATGGAGATGACATCACCCTTATGGCAGAAAGTGAAGAAGAACTAGAGCCTCTTGATGAAAGTGAAAGAGGAGAGTGAAAAAGTTGGCTTAAAGCTCAACATTCAGAAAACTAAGATCATGGCATCCGGTCCCACCACTTCATGGCAAATAGATGGGGAAACAGTGGAAACAGTGGCTGACTTTATTTTTTTGGGCTCCAAAATCACAATCATTGCAGATGGTGACTGCAGCCATGAAATTAAAAGATGCTTACTCCTTGGAAGGAAAGTTATGACCAACCTAGACTACATATTGAAAAGCAGAGACATTACTTTGCCAACAAAGGTCCGTCTAGTCAAGGCTATGGTTTTTCCAGTGGTCACGTATGGACGTGAGAGTTGGACTATAAAGAAAGCTGAGCGCCGAAGAATTGATGCTTTTGAACTGTGGTGTTGGAGAAGACTCTTGAGAGTCCCTTGGACTGCAAGGAGATCCAACCTGTCCATCCTAAAGGAGATCAGTCCTAGGTGTTCATTGGAAGGACTGATGTTGAAGCTGAAACTCCAATACTTTGGCCACCTGATGCGAAGAGCTGACTCATTGGAAAAGACCCTGATGCGGGGAAAGATTGAGGGCAGGAGGAGAAGGGGACGACAGAGGATGAGATGGTTGAATGGCATCACCAACTTGATCGACATGGGTTTGGGTGAACTCCGGGAGTTGGTGATGTACAGGGAGGCCTGGCATGCTGCAGTTCATGGGGTCGCAGAGTCAGACACGAATGAGCGACTGAACAGAACTAACTCTATATTAAATGTGAAATTTAGTCTGACTTAATTGTTTGAGTGCTTGAGTGCTCAGTCACTTTGGTTTTGTCAGACTGTTTGTGACCCTGTGGACTGTAGCCCGCCAGGCTCCTCTGTCCATGGGGTTCTCCAGGCAAGGTTACTGCAGTGGGTGGCCGTGCCCTACTGCAGGTGAACTCCCCAACCCAGGGACTGAACCCACATCTCTTATGTCTCCTGCATTGTCAGGCGGGTTCTTTACCACTAGCACCAGCTGGGAAGCCTGACTTGATTGTTTAGTAAACACTACCATAGTAAAATTAAGTTACATTAGTGATGTTATGTTATGTGTTAAGTCGCTTCAGTCTTGTCTGACTCTTTGTGACCCTATGGACTACAGCTTGCCAGTCTCCTCTGTCCATGGGATTCTCCAGGCAAGAACACTGGAGTGGGTTGCCGTTTCCTCCTTCAGTACATTAGTGATAACGGGTAGAAAATGCACTTTGAATCAACAGTTATAAATACTAATCTTAGGAATTTTAGAACATAATATTTTGGATGCTTTCTCATCTACAATGACTCTATCTGGAATCAGCCCAAAGCAAATAGTAATCACTTTGGTGAGCAATAAAGAGAAGATAGATGCTTTAATATAACAGATCAGACTCACATAAAGCAACTGAGCTAAACAAGAACTGAAATCCCTGGTATTTGGCAGGAGGTTAACAATCTGTAATATATTTATATAAATCAATAAGGAATGTGGCCAGGCTGCCTAGAGCCCCTAACACTTGCAAAACAAAAGGGCCAGACAGGTCTGAACACTTGAACATACAGCCTGGGAAACAACTTCAGCTGTCTGATTTCTTGTGTTGATCAACATCTCAAGGCTTTCTAAACCTTTAAAAAAAAAATCTCTTTGCTATTCAGTAAACTGACAAAAATACCATTTCAGCGATTGCATAACTACAGGGCTGTAAGAGAAATATAATCACACTGTGTCGAAGATGAACAAACTATCTCAGATGACTTCTAGAGGAAATGAGAACTACCATTCAAAAGTTATCCATTAGGGTTTAGCTTAATGTGATCCAAGTGAATATTCAAAAAACAGAAATGGAAAGTGGTTCTTGAGCCCTCACTGAGTCTATGAATGCAATTTAGCTGCAGGAAACATGATCCAAAAAAAGGCAGAGAGGTCATTATCATTTCACATTTAAGTCAGACAAGCCCCTAACCATCCCATAAAGCAATCCTCTCCCTGTCTCTGCTGTCCTGACACCCCAGCTGCAGGGCAGGGAGCAAGCACTGCGGTCCAGCGCCGCACTCAGCTGTCCAGCTGCCCTAGTGATGTAATCATCTCACAACAAAATATCTCCACGAATTAACTCTGCTTCCTACCCACTGGAATTCGGAGCGACTGCTTCCTGTTCGTGTTCTCCACTTAACTCTCTATTCTGGATCTACTGCATAGGCAAGTTGTCTTCGTCTAATGGATGGGATTATGTCCAATAGGTCTGGGATTTCCAAAGATTAACAATTTACAAAGGTCTCCCAAACAACATGTTCTGTAAACACATTCCCTGCCTTTCTATTGTGGTTATAATTAAAGGGAAATCTGCATTATTTGCTGTGATTAAAACTCTGACCTGTCACAGGAAGTTCTGTGAGGACTTTTTTCCTGTCACTTTTTTTTCCATACTCTTGAACGTTTGGACATCAAACAATTTAAGAGCTGTGAGATGTCTGGCGCAACTGCCTAAAAGTGCTAAATACAATTTTACTGAGCTATTGGCAGTCTTCAGAACTGAGAAATTAAAAAAAAATCTCTACTCTCTTCCTCTATGGTCCACAGAGCACCTTCTGTGGTTATAGCTTGCATGCACCAAATTTATGTTCACACATTCCACCAGCGCTACACTACGGGATACTGGCCAGGGTATTCTCCTTTTGCTCATTAAATATAGACTACGTGTGCTTATTCTCAACCAGCACTGAATGGTGTAATTCCAGAAGTATTTGCTGCCAGCAATAATGAGCATACTGCTAGAAGGAAAGCACCATTTCAGCAGCATCTGTAAACATTTATCAGTACCTGCCATGTGCAGGCACTGTACTTGGTTTTAGAGATTCCAAGAGATCTAAGACGGGTCCCGTTTTTAAGAGTGTCATACCCAGTTTCGGGGAAGACAACCAACATGGAAACTTGTAAACCTTCAAGTAGTGGTATATGGCTATGTATTAGTTCTACAAATACTATGTGAAACTTTAACATCAACATCAGAGTAAATTCATTCTACATCCCACTACAGAGAGACGTCTGTGATGTCTCAATTTCCAATATCCATTATCTCTTCTGGAAACCATACCGTCACTTTTTGCTGAGGAACCATCTCTAGCCCACACTCAGGCAACAGAGCTGTGGGGCGCCTGCATAGGATGGCACGTACCCTACCCTGGACACAGTGATGATGACTGATTCAGGGATGGACAGGACCATGAGAATTGGTCCAAGGAATTTTACTAGAACTTCTGGGAAAGTAGAGCTCTCTTTATTCTGGGATTACCAAACTGGCAAGTGATTAGCCTGCAGCTGCTGGTGGCCTCTCTGCCACCACTTCAGGGCACCCACCGTGGAATGCAGCCAACACTGAAGAAAGCCTGAGCGGGGAGATAACAGGCAAGAGATCCTGGATGACGTCGGTGAAGCACCTAGATCCATTTGTGCCCAGCCTGGGCATTACTTACGTGAGCTAGTAATGTTGTTTTGGAGCTTATCCCGTGTGAGTTGGGTTTTATATGACTTTAAAAAGTCCTAAGACATCTATAAACATTCTGAAACAATTAAATGACTTTAATCATCAATATCTGACCTTAAATACATCTTATACATTAGACAAAATGAATTAAGCTCAAGATGCTGGGGAAGAATGAAAGCAGGAGGCAAAGGGGGTGACAGAGGATGAGATGATCGGATGGCATCATCAACTCAATGGACATGAGTTTGAACAAACTCCAGGAGACAGTGAAGGACAGGGAAGACTGGCGTGCTGCAGTCCATGGGGTCACAGAGAGTCAGACACGACCGAGGGACTGAACAGCAACATAGCGGTAGGGTGACTGCCCCAGTTCACTGATTTGCTGGGAGACGATTTGCCTTAGGAGGGTCCTCCACGAGGGTGCCCTCCAGGTGAGAGTAATTGACAGCAGCAGAGTTGACTAAGTAATGGCTCCTTGGGAGCTTCTCCCCAGGATTCCTCCTATGGTTCCTTGTCTGCCCACAGGGGCATTTTATGGAGGAAAAAATAAAGGAGGAAAGACAGATAAGCTCATAGCAAACAGGAATATGGAACCTAGAATCAGAAAGGCCTCAGCTGGTTAAGAGGAAGTGAAGTAATAATACAAGGATACTGAGTTTAGTTCATTTAAAGAATGAGTCCAATGCTCAGAGATATGTACTCCTAAAACCCTTAGTTAAGCAACCCCCCTTCCACTAGCTCTTGCTGAAAGTGGAAATGCACAGGGACACCGTATCAGTAGTAACCCCATTGAGGGAAACCCCTTTGTGATTATACAGTTACACTGAAGGCTCCCACTATCTGTTAAGGGGATGCAAAGAAAACACTTTTCACTTACTAAATCATTTTTATTCTTTATAGCCTTAAAAAGCGTGTTCATAAGAAAGCCTCACCGTTCATTTTCTTCCCGTTCATCTTTAGTTTCTGCTTCTATCTACGTATACTGGCAGCGTGGATCTATGAGTTTATAGTTTTGCATACACTAATCAAAAAGTGTTTTACAAATAAAATGGGGATCCCCCAGACTGAGCAAGTTTACAAGATGTGACTTGCAGTACAGTGAATACTTCAACTAGAGCAAAAGTGAAACGTGTGTATATAGAGACACACTGCTATCATCCAGTAGTGCAACACTGGTGTGCGACAAGCTGGGCCCCAAATCAGCTATTCGGGCTGTCTCAGTGGGTATATCGGAGAAGGCGATGGCACCCCACTCCAGTATTCTTGCCTGGAAAATCCCATGGATGGAGGGAGCCTGGTGGGCTGCAGTCCCTGGGGTTGCTAAGAGTCAGGCACGACTGAACGACTTCACTTTCACTTTTCACTCTCATGCATTGGAAAAGGAAATGGCAACCCACTCCAGTATTCTTGCCTGGAGAATCCCAGGGATGGGGGAGCCTGGTGGGCTGCAGTCCATGGGGTCACGAAGAGTTGGACACGACTGAAATGACTTAGCAGCAGCAGTGGGTATATGGGATACCGTATACTGCTTTGCTCACATTCAAGATGAATTCCTGAAATGGACATAAAATAACAGAATTCAGACTTCTTTCATAGTCCTCTAGCAAGCACTCTGTGTGCTGTTCTGTGCTTAGTCGTTTCAGTCGTATCTGACTCTTTGCGACCCCGTGGAGTGTCACCCATCAGCCTCCTCTGTCCATGGGATTCTCCAGGCAAGAATTCTGGAGTGGGTTGCCATGCCCTCCTCCAAGGGATCTTCCTGACCCAGGGATCGAACTCGCGTCTCTTACGTCTCCTGCACTGGCAGGTGGGTTCTTTACTACTAGCACCACCTGGGAAGCCCATAGCAAACAGCAGAGGCACTCATATTTCAAGCACAATCCTTCAAACCTAACGCATTTTATGTAGTGAAAGGCATACAGAAGAATGAAGGAGTAACATCACTGTTATGCTCACTATATGCTATTAAGGGAAACAAGCTAAGACACACGGGGAAATCATAGAAACCTATTTTATATCTCTTAAAGGGAAGAGAATGGTAGCAGAGGCAAAATATTCTGAGTCACCATGCATCACCATCTCCCCAGAGTCAAGAGAAAGAAAAACAGAGGCGGCTAGATAATAATGACTTTCACACTTTTGCTTCAGCCAGCTCCAATACAAAAGAGTTTCCTGCGGTCAACAACAGCATAAAGTCAACTCTGTAAAAAGAAGAAGCCTGCTGACTAAGAAAATTAGGGACCATTACGTCTTGATTCAGTTCAGTTCAGTCGCTCAGTCGTGTCCGACTCTTTGCGACCCCATGGACTGCAGCACATCAGGCTTCCCTGTCCATCACCAACTCCCGGAGCTTACGTCTTGATTACTAATAGAATAAACACCATTGGACCTTCCCTGGTGGTCCAGCGGCTAAGATTCTGTGCTCCCAACGCAAGGGGCCTGGGTTTCACCCCTGGTCAGGGAACTAGATCCCACCGGCTGCAAGTCAAGATCCCACATGCCGCAACTGCGATCCAAGTCCTGAGTACAGCAACTAAGATCCCGCACAGCCAAATAAAGTAATAAATACATTAAAAAAAAAAAAAAAGAAATTAACACCATTTACCAACCCATGGACAGAGGAGCCCGGCCGGCGACAGTCCATGCATGGGGATGCAGAGTCAGATACGAATGAGCAGTGACTAAGCATAGCACTGCACACACTCAGCTTGCTAGAGGACTGTGAAAGGAGTCTGAATTCTATTATTTTATGTTCATTTTGAATGTGAACAGAGCAGTATACAGTATCCCATTTACCGTTAAGATAGCCCAAATTGCTGTTAGTTTGCTCCTCACTAGTCACTTCTACATATTTTCACTTTTTTTGTTCCTCATAACAACTCTATGAAATGGTACTCATTTTTATAGGTGAAGAGACAGACGTATGTACACAAATGTTCACTGCAGCATCTAACAGCCCCAAACAGAAACAACCCAAGTGTCTATCGATTGCTAAATGGATAAATATAACATGGTATCATCCATAGAGTAGAATATTATTTAGTACTAAAAGGAATGAAGTACAGATACACGCTGTGACATGAATCAACAAGATTATGCTCACTGAAGGGTACCGATCACAAAAGGCCAAATATTTCATAATTTCTTTTATGTGAAACCTCCAAAAGAGGCAGATCCGTAGAGACAGAGAGGAGATGAGTGGCTGCCTAGGGCTGGGGGTTGCCAGGTGGCACTAGTGGTAAAGAACCCACCTGCCAACGCAGGAGATACAAGAGACGTGAGTTGGATCCCTAGATCGGGAAGAACTCCTAGAAGAGGGCATGGCAACCCATGCCACTATTCTTGCCTGGAGAATTCCATGGACAGAGGAGCCTGGAGGGCTACAGTCCATGGGGTCACAAAGAGTTGGATACAACCGAAGCAACTTAGCACACAGGGCTGGGGGTGGTGGAGGTGGAGGAGTGGAAGGAATGAAGAATGACTTCTGTTTCTTTTTAGGGTAATAAAATGTTCTAAAACTACAACATGGTGATGGCTGCAGAACTCAGTAAACATCCTAAAGAACCACCAAACTGTATTTATGTCTGTGGGTGAATTTGATGGTATGCATAGTCTATCTCTGGGCTTCCCAGGTGGCTCTATGGTAAAGCATCTGCTAGCCAAAGAAAGATGCAGGTTTGACAGCTGAGTTGGGAAGGAGGAGGGCATGGCAACCCACTCCAGTATTCTTGCCTGGAGAATCCCACGGAGAGAGGAGCCTGGTGGGCTATAGTCCGTGGGGTCGGACACGACTGAGTGACTGAGCACGCACACAGAGGCTATCTCAAGAAACAGTCATAGAGAGGTTCAGAGTCTTGTCTAAGGCCCAGACACTCCAAGTGGTGGAGATGGGATTGGAAATCAGGTTGCCTGGTTTCCAAGTCTGATCTGCTGACCACCAGGCAAGCCTACCTCTGTATGGAACACACCTTTGGGGGCAGACACTTCCTTATGGTAAATGAGACCCATTGCTGACAGATACAGCGGTAATGCCAGCTCTCAAGGGTCCTTGCTTAGCTTGGCCATATGTTACCTCCTGGGCTGAAAAAACAAAAACGTGTCGGAAAATTAAAATAAAGCTGAAGACTGTTCATCTCCTAGACTCTCATCTCTTGAGTCCTTCCCTTGTCTAGTTAGAAAATGACACACTGTAATTCACCCAACAGAGCCCGAAAAATATATTTCGATCTCAAAAATATAGGAGTGCAGCGATCATTTTGAAAGCAAAGTGAGCAGCTCTGGCCCGAGTCACAAGGAGAGCAGGAACACTCTGGCCAGCTTTCAACATTCAGTTCTGTCTCCGTTTCTGACCTGTAAAAGCCCTGTTCTTCAGCTCTGGGCCTCTCTTGAGGAAAAACGAGGAATCAGCCAAAACTAGGCAGCCGTCTGTGATGAAGACTGTCTGCTGGGTTTTAGGGAAAAAACAACAACAACAACAACCAAATTTTACCTATACCATAAGCCAAATATCTTTCCTAATCACATCCTTACTAGGTGAGTAAATCTCTCCCAGCACTAATTCACTCAGATACTGATGATTGGGTTATTATCCCATAAAACCACCACTGAAGTCAGTTCCTTTTAAGGAAACATAAAGGAACAGAAACACAGGAGAAAATGGTAAATTAGTAATAAAGAAACATAAATGGTACCATCAGTGATACACTATTTATAAGCCCCTCAAACTGGGCAACAAAAATGTTTAAATGATAAAAGGGCACAGCATTTGTGAGGGTTTGTGAAAATGGACCCACATGACTATGGGAGTAAAAATTGATTTTAAAAACCTTTTAAGAAGAGTAATCTGGATACACACACAGACACAGATATCACGTGGTCCTTAAAATGATGATACAGATTCATATTTTTGAACATGGAAGGTGTCAGTCACTCAGCTGTATCCAGCTCTTTGTGATCCCATGGACCGTAGCCCACCAGGCACATGGGATTCTCCAGGCAAGGATACTGGAGTGGGTTGCCATGCCTTTCTCCAGGGGATCTTCCCAACCCAGGGATGGAGAATGGTGTTATTAAAAACAAATTCAGGCTTCAAAAGAATACATACAGTATGACTCTACATATATAAACAAAATAGTAGAAAGACAAATCACGATGCTATTAATAACATGGCTAGCTCTCTAGGTGGTAAAATTACAGAATTGTGTTTTCTATTTGTCAATACAATGGTAATTATCAGTTTTTACATACAATGAGAATATCATTGTATTTTTATTACCAATACAATGAGAATTACCAATTTTTAACACGAAAAAAAAATCACCATTTTAAAAACAAGAATTATAAGTTTTTTTCTTGACCAAGTTTTTTTCCTTCCATCAGTTATATTTTTCTTTCCATCTGCTCCACTACATTAATAAGGCAATCCTGATCATCAATTCTGAAAAGGTAGTTTTAAAACTTAAATATGTTAAATTCTTAATTTTGCTGTAGGGGAAAAAAACCCAATATGCATCATTACTGCCTCACTAAAGGTATGTGATTTTCAATCTTCCCTATTATGGATGGATTAACTCTACAAAAAAGAAGTTAGGAAAAATAAAACTACTTTTCTGATATCTGGCTAACAGGTCAAAAGTAAGAGTTACCATGAAATAAAAGGGAAACAACAATAACTCAAAATATCTTAAAATTACTCCAATGCTCATTATACTGGCCAAAAAAGAAAAAAGTCCTGCAAGGCAGAATAATGTAGTTTTTAAGTACGGTGAGCTTTGGAGATTATCTGGTTCTATACAGTCATTTCTGGAGAAGGCAATGGCACCCCACTCCAGCACTCTTGCCTGGAAAATCTCATGGATGGAGGAGCCTGGTGGGCTGCAGTCCATGGGGTTGCTAAGAGTCGGACAAGACTCAGAGACTTCACTTTCACTTTCTACTTTCATGCACTGGAGAAGGAAATGGCAACCCACTCCAGTGTTGTTGCCTGGAGAATCCCAGGGACAGGGGAGCCTGGTGGGCTGCCGTCTATGGGGTCGCACAGAGTCGGACATGACTGAAGCAACTTAGCAGCAGCAGGAGCAGCAGCAGCAGCAGTATACAGTCATTTCACAGATGAGGCAACACAGGCCAAGAGAATGAAGACAAAACTAACGAAGGAATAAGATACTTGTGTCTGAGGACAGAATTTAGTGTCCATATTAATATAATATGGTATAAGCAACCAAAATACCTAAAGCATAACTTTAAAAAAGGCATTAAGAATGAACACCTAACATCCTACGTTTTGAAATTAGGTCTATCCCAACAAAATTTCCAGGAATGATTTTTTTAAGAACTGAGAAAAATTCTATATATATATTTTAAGAACACCATCAAGAAATTGTATTAGAAGGTTAGAAAACAGGACACAGTTGGAAAAGTTGAAAGAGCTGGTATCTCTATCAACTACTACCCTTAGGATATGAAATCAGGTTTTGTTCAAATGTAAAAATGTGTAAATATTAAGTTATTATTTAATATATTTTTACTTCAAATTTATTTTAGAGTTTGATTTTTGTTTTAGGACTATTTCAGATAATAAGGTAAATATTCCATAGCGTCAAGAGGAATTAAAAACTAAAATAGGTAAGAATTTGTAATGAAATTGTAACTGTCTTTCCTCCAAGGCATCCTTTTTCTTTTGCAGAGAACCAGAGGAACAACTGGCCCTGGGAGTTAACAAGGCACCTGGGTGCTGCTGTTTAGTCACTGAATCATGTCTGACTCTGTGCGACCCCGTGGACTGCAGCCCGCCAGGCTCCTCTGTCCATGGGATTTTCCAGGCAAGAAAACCGGAGTAGGCTGCCATTTCCTTCTCCAACTGGGTGTTCCACCTAAGTAATTATTTTGGATAACTGATTTTTATTCATCTTAAGCACCTAAATTTTTAATTAAAAATTTTAATGGAGTTCTTTGAGATAAGCATGGAACATTTTCTTGACTTCTCAAGCACAGTGTACTGATTGTGTTCTACTGATGAAGGACTCATGGTCATTATTATTAATATTAAATTATAATCATTTAATTCAGCATCAATTTTTATGATCCTTTATCTGAACGCACATGAACACGAAGCAAGGAGATTGAGACGTATTATAAATCAAGCTGTCAAAAAGCAAAGAAAACCACCAGAGATAAGTAACTCATCACTTACAAGGAAAACTCAGTAAGATCAACAGCCAACTTCTCATCAGAAACCATGGAGGGCAGAAGGCAGTGGGAGAACAAATTTAAAGTGCAACTCTTAACCAGGAATTCTAAATCCAGAAAAGCTATGCTTTAAAAAGAAAAACGACTTCGCTGGTAGTACAGTGGATAAGAACAGGACACAGGTTCGAGCCCTGGTGCAGGAGGATCCCGCCTGCCGCCAAGCCTGGGCACCACAAGGAAGAATAGCACCTGCCTGCCACAACCAGAAGACGCCTGTACACAGCAAATGAAGACCTCGTCACAACCCGATATAAATACATAATACGTATTTTTTGTAATAAAGAAGGCTGTTGCCATTAGATACATCGTAGAAGAAATGCTAAAGGGAGTCCTTCTGGTTGAAATGAAAGGACGCTAGGCAATGAAAGACACATGAAGAATAAAGATCACTGACAAAGGTAAACCACTGCTTAGGTAAATAGAAAAGCCAATATTACTGTGTTTTGAACTTTTTTCTTAATACGATTAAAAGGACAAATGCATATGAAAATAATTATAAATCTACAGTTAATCGGTAGACCATGAATAAAGATATAATTTGTGACAACAGAGATATAGAGCTCTAAAGGAAAAAAGTTTTTATATACCATAGAATGTAAGTGAGTATTATTTCAAGCTAAATTTTTCTAAGTTTAAGATATCAACTGGGCTTCCCAGGTGGTGCTAGTGGTAAAGAGCCTGCCTGCCAAAGTAAGAGACATAAGAGACGTGGGTTCGATCCCTGGGTCGGGAAGATCCCCTGGAGAAGGGCATGGCAATGCACTTCAGTCTTCTTGCTGGAGAATCCCATAGACAGGGAGCCTGGTGGGCTACAGTCCATGGGATCGCCAAGAGTCAGATACGACTGAGAGACTGAGCACACGCGCATGCATGGGTGTGCGTGGGTGCTGGGGACAGAAAAATCAAAGGATAAAACAGATTTGCTTACATTGTTCAGAGCCTAGTGTGGTGGCAGACGTAAGTGGATGAACATTAACTAACCTGGAGATGCTGAGGCAGAGATAAACACTGGGTATTTTAAGAGGTGCAGAGAGACACAACTCACTGAGACTTGTCGGAAAAGGTTTGTAGCGATGACAACTGAACTTAGGCCGTCAGGTGTTGCCTAAACAAGTGGCAAAGAAAGGGCACTGGAGACCAGGAGAAGGCCTTCCCTGGTGGCTCCATGGTAAACAATCTGCCTGCCGATGCAGGGGACACAGGTTCGACTCCTGGTCCGGGAAGATCCCCCATGCTGAGGAGCAGCTAAGCCTGTGGGCCACAGCTATTGAGCTTGTGCCCTAGAGCCGGGGCGCCCAACCACTGAGTCCATGTGCCGCGACTACTGAAGCCGGTGCGTCTGCAGCCTGGGTTTCACAACAAGAGAAGCCACAGCGATGAGAAGCCCGGACACTGCAACTGGAGGGTACAGCTTCCACCTGCTGCAACCAGAGAAAAAAATCCTGTGCAGCAACAAAGACCCGGCACAGTCAAAAACAGATAAGTAAATCCAATTATTATTTAAAAAAAAAGAAAAAGAGGTGTGAGCAAAGAGACAGCAAGAAGTCCCACTGGAGGGACTGCCCTGCTGGTCCAGCGGCTAAGCCTCCGTGCTCCCGATGCAGGGGGCCTGCATTTGATCTGATCCCTGATTGGGGAACGAGATCCCAAGCGTTGCAATGAGGAGTTTGCATGCTGCAACTAAAGATCCTGCAGGCCACACTGAAGACTGAAGACTTGGCGTGCTGCAACCCAGACTGGGCACAGCCAAAACACTAAAAAAAAAAAAAAAAAAAGTTCCATCGGAGAGAAGTTTTGTATGCCACAAGAAACTTGTATCCTGTGGAAAACAGGTATCTTCTTTCGATTTTTGAAACAGCTCATTCTGATTAGCAGGAATAAAAGAGGAACAGTGGCAAGAAGACCAGTATAAGGAGCCTGCTGCCACAGTTGTACAGGAAAATAAAGAGGGCCTGTCCTAATGAATTGGCAGCAAGGATGGAGAGGAGAGCACAGATTCCAGAAATATTTAGGAGGTTGAATTGGCAGGGCTTGCTAATGTGGCGGGGGCGGAGGGATGAGGAAGGAGGACAAGCCAAGGATGACTCATGGGCTTTTGACTTTGGGGACTTGGTGCCACCCCATGAGATACAGTGTTCCCAGACCTTTGGTTTCCAGGGACCTGTAGCATTTCCAACAAGTTTAGGGCTTTGACATCCAGCTGCCAACTAAAGACATAAATACACCCTCCCATCTACTATCAATATCATCTCATTAAGAGAGTACATTTTAACACCCAAAATGTAAATAGATTTAGCTTTCCGAAAAATTCACCACAGGGCCCTTATTTTTCTAATTTCGTCACAGACGTTGGAAAATTGGTACCAGGCCTCAGACCAACACTGAGAAACCCTGAGATGGAGATATAGAAGAAGCTGCCTGCTCAGCAGTAACCTGATGAGTGGAAGGCAGAGGAACACGTAGTCCCTGCCTTCGCTAACTCTCTGTTCTGATAGGGACGTCCATCACGTATGTATTAAGGGACGTCTATCCCATATATGTTAAGGGTTGGAAAAGAGTTCAAGAGGTTATGGAAACCCTGAAGAAGAGGAACTCAAATGAGGGAAAGTGGCTGGGGAGCCAAGTCTCCCAAGATGATCTGGAATTTGCCAGATAAACAAAGGCTGTTTCGCATGGTCCAGGCAGAAGGAACAGCATGTCCAAAGGTATGTAGGTATGTAGGAAAATTCCTATTGGGGGAACTGTGGATAGTTTGGCATGACTTGGTGATTATCTTGGAAGATGGCAAGAGAAGAGCTGGAAAAGTACACAGAAGCAAAATTACGAAGAGTTCGGTAATCCAGGCTAAGAAGTCTGGAAATTATCTTATGGGCATTGGGAAAGAATCAAAAGACTTTACAGTGGGCAATGCTATGGCCAGATTTACCACTTGGAAATAACCACTCTGACTGCAGAATAGAAGTTGGACTGTAGGGGAAGCAAAATGGAAGTGCCTGCAAAAGTCCAGGTAAGAAATGCAGATCAATTAGAGAAACAAGAGTAGCAGAGCGAAAACAATACAACCAACAAATATTTACAGAGCACCTCCTCTCTTCAAGGGGTACCAAGGTCAATGAAACAAGATTCTTGCTCTTTTAGAGCTTATTTTCTATTGTTGTTAAAATAAGAATCATAGAATTACGTAATGCAATTTAAAAAAACTAACAATGTAGCAAATGCTTTCACAAGTCTCTTTCTTTATACGTACATATCTATGAAACCATGTTTAAATTGCCCTAAGTTACATTATATTTGTGATTTGTTTAATTATTTCTCTATTCTCATAACATTGGCTCATTACATTAAGGTAAGTTCCAGTGGTCATGGATGGATGTGAGAGTTGGACTGTGAAGAAAGCTGAGCACCGAAGAATTGATGCTTTTGAACTGTGGTGCTGGAGAAGACTCTTGCAAGCCCCTTGGACAGCAAGGAGATCCAACTAGTCCATCCTAAAGGAGATCAGTCCTGGATGTTCACTGGAAGGACTGATGCTGAAGCTGAAACTCCAATATTTTGGCCACCTGATGCGAACAGCTGACTCATTGGAAAAGACTCTGATGCTGGAGGGATTGGGGGCAGGAGGAGAAGGGGACGACAGAGGATGAGATGGCTGGATGGCATCACCGACTAGATGGACATGAGTTTGGGTGAACTCCGGGAGTTGGTGATGGACAGGGAGGCCTGGTGTGCTGCGATTCATGGGGTCACAAAGAGTCGGACACGACTGAGCCACTGAACTGAATTGAACTGAACTGAACTTCCTTTAAGTGGTCCTGCAAAAATCAAAAGGTATATACCTTTTCTGAATCAAAATATACACACTTTTTAGAAATTCTTGCTCCAAATTGCCTTACAGAAGATCACATCAATTTATATTCCCATAATCTAAGGAGGGAGAATACATAGGGTTGTGTGACCAACTAGGATGACTATGCCAAAGCCTTTGACTGTGTGCATCATAATAAACTGTGGAAAATTCTGAAAGAGATGAGACCGCTTGACCTGCCTCTTGAGAAGCCCGCGAGGCTCCTCTGTCCGTGGAATCCTGCAGGCAAGAATACTGGAGGTGGCTGGGTTGCCATGACCTCCTCCAGAGGCTCTTCCCCACACAAGGATCGAACCTGCATCTCTTCTGTCTCCTGCACCGGCAGGCAGGTTCTTTATTGCTATTGCCAACGGGGAAGCCCGAACGTTCTCTGTGTTTCTGTATTTAAACCTCCTAAGCCTTTAATTTGACTGTGTGGATCACAATAAACTGTGGAAAATTCGGAAAGAGATGGGAATAACAGACCGCCTGACCAGCCTCTTGAGAAACCTGTATGCAGGTCAGGAAGCAACAGGTAGAACTGGACACGGAACAACAGACTGGTTCCAAATAGGAAAAGGAGTACGTCAAGGCTGTATATTGTCACCCTGCTTATTTAACTTCTATGCAGAGTACATCATGAGAAACGCTGGGCTGGAAGAAGCACAAGCTGGAATCAAGATTGCCGGGAAAAATATCAATAACCTCAGATATGCAGATGACACCCCCATTATGGCAGAAAGTGAAGAGGAACTAAAAAGCCTCTTGATGAAAGTGAAAGAGGAGAGTGAAAAAGTAGGCTTAAAGGTCAACATTCAGAAGATGAAGATCATGGCATCTGGTCCCATCACTTCATGGGAAATAGATGGGGAAAACAGTGGAAACAATGTCAGACTTTATTTTTTTGGGCTCCAAAATCACTGCAGATGGTGATTGCAGCCATGATATATAAAAGATGCTTACTTCTTGGAAGGAAAGTTATGACCAACCTAGGTAGCATATTAAAAAGCAGAGACATTACTTTGCCAACAAAGGTCTGTCTAGTCAAGGCTATGCTTTTTCCAGTGGTCATGTACGGATGTGAGAGTTGGATTATGAAGAAAGCCGAGTGCCGAAGAATTGATGCTTTTGAACTGTGGTGTTGGAGAAGACTCTTGAGAGTCCCTTGGACTGCAAGGAGATCCAACCAGTCCATTCTGAAGGAGATCAGCCCTGGGATTTCTTTGGAAGGAATGATGCTAATACTGAAACTCTAGTACTTTGGCTACCTCATGTGAAGAGTTGACTCATTGGAAAAGACTCTGATGATGGGAGGGATTAGGGGCAGGAGGAGAAGGGGACGACAGAGGATGAGATGGTTGGATGGCATCACTGACTCGATGGACGTCTCACTCGTGAGTCTGAGTGAACTCCGGGAGTTGGTGATGGACAGGGAAGCCTGGCATGCTGCGATTCATGGGGTCGCAAAGAGTCGGACACGACTGAGGGACTGAACTGAACTGAACTCAACTGAAGCCTTTAATGCAGGTATCATCATCTCTTTTACAGATGAAAAAAATCAAGGTACAGAAGGTGACTAGACTGCCCAGCATCACAAAGCTTGTAAATGAAGGAACCAGGATTTGAGCTCAGATAACCAGGCTAAGAAGAGCACAACACAAGCAGGCATGAGAAGTCTCAGTCTCCACCACTGTATGCTCCATTCCATGGCTTCCAGGACCCTCATGACCCCACCCCTAAGAACCACTCCATTCTTATCTTTTAACTGAGATTCTGTCCACCCTGAAATTACAGCATTTCTTCCATGAAATGTGCATGGCTTTTGTGCTGTGCTTTGACACCACTGTTACCTCTGCCTAGAAAGTTTTCCTTTTCTCTGGGCATCTGGGGACCTCCTGCTGCTGCTGCTGCTAAGTCACTTCAGTCGCGTCCGACTCTGTGTGACCCCATAGACGCCAGCCCACCAGGCTCCCCCGTCCCTGGGATTCTCCAGGCAAGAACACTGGAGTGGGTTGCCATTTCCTTCTCTAATGCATGAAAGTGAAAAGTGAAAGGGAAGTCACTCAGTCGTGTCTGACTCTTCGCGACCCCATGGACTGCAGCCTACCAGGCTCCTCTGTCCATGGGATTTTCCAGGCAAGAGTACTGGAGTGGGGCACCATACTCATTTGCAAAGACTGCACAGGGCTAACAGCCCCTGGGATCCTCACCTGTCTTTGTTCCCACTCCCAGAGCCAGGCCCCTTTTGTGTAATGAGCACACACCTGACTCAGCAGTGGCACTCAGTCCCCATGTGCGAATGAATAAATAAATGAATGAGAATATTCAATTGTCCTGTAAAAGAGTACACTCTATTTTTTGGGAAATAGCCTGAGCCAAGTCTGATAAATTCAGTGGGGGATCAGGCTGAGTCATAGTCTTTTGTTTCCAAAAAGAGGTGTGATAATAAAAGTAAAGATGCTGATTTTGGAGTTTGGCTCATAAAACAGTTCTGAAGACAATTCCAAAAGAGTCTGAAAATGTTTTGCTCAATTAGGACCGAGCTAGAAAAATTGGACTGCCTACCATGGGACAAGATTTATTTGGTCATGTAAGTTCTAGTACCTGTTGTTTTTTTTTTCCCTTGGTCTCATTATTTTCAAGTCACATAGTATAAGACTTCGTTTTTATGAAAAATGTTCCATGTCCTAAAGAGCAAGCCACTAAATAAGTTATCCCCACTTTTTTCCCTGCGTGTTTTCTTTCCTCAGTAACCGTCCTGACATGTTAAAGAAATACTTTATTATCACAGGGTGATTTCGCTTATTTCCAAAGAGGAAAGCAATTTGCTACTCTTTAATTTAAACCTACCCTTAAATCCAAGGAATGTCTGGCTCATGAAAGGAAAAATAAGGTCCAGAATCTATTAACTTGTGATCCACAGCCTTCAAAGCAATTTACATGCAGTATACATTTGAGTTCATTTAGCTGTTAGAGCTTAAACCCCCTGTGTATCTTGCCAGGATGAAAGTATACTGAGGCCAAAACTAGGTCACAAAACGTGTTCGCACCCGTGTTTCACTTGTCCAGCATTTTGAGAAGTATCCAAGGAACTGCAAGAAGGAAGCTTCCAGAAAGGAACAACTTCATACCCTAAATCACATCCGAGAAAAGCCCCATCTGGATTTAGGGCCCAATCAAAGCCATAGACGAGCGCTCCTCTGCGCCACAGCACACATCCACCCTCATTGTTCCTCCCAAGTAGATCTGGACACGCCACCAAGCCCATCCATGTGTAACTGCCCTGCAACGATCTCGCCCAATTCTCTAGGTAGGGCGACTCATATATTTTAATCTAACCCGTTTTTCTCGTGCCAGACTTTATTTACATTATGTATTTGGAATTAGTATACACAAAGGTTAGAGCCAAGTGTCAGCCCAGTAAGCACAGCTCGGCATATGAGAGTAAATGTCAGTTACTAGTCTAAGCTGCTGATAGAATTTCATTCTGCTAAAGCCACCCTCTTATCATCTTGGATATAGGAAGTTACTTGAGTCTACAAGCACTGCCTAAGACGGCTGTCTGCAGAATACCCACTGGACCTAAGGTGAGAAACAGCAAAGGCAGCAGTGTTATCAAATACAGACTCAGGTAACGTCACTGGCCGCAGAAATTAACTGGAAAAAGAAATCCTATCCTAAGGGGATGGAGGAGAATTTCACTTAGAATATTTCAGTTTTGTTAGACAGTAAACAAGAGTTCTGAAAAATATAACCTTAGGAATGAACGTAGTTATACAGCTTTTTAAAAGTTATAGGACTTTCCTGGCAGTCCAGTGGTTAAGACTCTGTGCTTTCAACTAAGATCCCACATGCTGCAGAGCAAGACCAAAAATTTTTTAAACTGAATAAAAATAAAATAAGAAACTAATTGGGTTTTTTTTTTGAAGTTTTAGACATATGTATATTTAATCACTGCCCTTTTGGCTGGTATTTCTTTGTCAGAAGTAAAACCAAAAAGTCAAATCAGCTATATATCCCTCTTTAACAGAGCAATGAGCTCACAGTTTTTACTGACCTTTTTCAGATACTAAAACAATAATAAAACTGATAGTTTACAGTCTCTTTTTAGTCTCTCTAATCATTCTCATAGAATCCTCTGAGAGGAGGTTATATTTTACAAGTTGCAAATGTAAAAGTATTAACTGCTATAACATATTGTTAGACCTTTTTCTTTGATGTTTCTCTTTTCTTTTTCATACAGAGAGTACATTTCCCTTTCAGAATCAGAATAGCAGTTTCTTTTTCAAAAACTGAGTAGTAAGAGTAAGGCATTTTCCTCCTTAAATACATGCATATTATCTTTTAGATATTCCAAAAAAAAAAAAAAAAAAACTATGTACGAAAATTCTAAAACCTGACATATACAATTTATAGTTCAGTTCAGTTCAGTCGATCAGTCATGTCCGACTCTCTGCAATCCCATGGACTGCAGCACTCCAGGCCTCCCTGTCCACAGTCAACTCCCAGAGATTACTCAAGCTCATGTCCATCGAGTGGGTGATGCCATCCAGCCATCTCATCCTCTATCGCCCCCTTCTCCTCCTGCCTTCAATCTTACCCAGCATCAGGGTCTTTTCAGATGAGTCAGTTCTTCGAATCAGGTGGCTAAAGTATTGGAGTTTCAGCTTCAGCATAAGTCCTTCCTATGAATATTCAGGACTGATTTCCCTTAGGAAGGACTGGTTGGATCTCCTTGCAGTCCAAGGGACTCTCAAGGGTCTTCTCCAACACCACAGTTCAAAAGCATCAATTCTTCAGCACTCAGCTTTCTTTATAGTCCAACTCTCACATCCACACATGACTACTGGAAAAACCATAGCTTTGATTAGACAGACCTTTGTTGGCAAAGTAATGTCTCTACTTTTTAATATGTTGTCTAGGTTGGTCATAGCTTTCCTTCCAAGGAAAAAGCGTCTTTTAATTTCATGGCTGCAGTCACCATCTGCAGTGATTTTGGAGCCCCCAAAAATAAAGTCTGACACTGTTTCCACGGTTTCCCCATCTATTTCCCATGAAGTGATGGGACCAAATGCCATGATCTTCGTCTTCTGAATGTTGAACTTTAAGTCAACTTTTTCACTCTCTTCTTTCACTTTCATCAAGAAGCTCTTTAGTTCTTCTTCACTTTCTGCCATAAAGGTGGTGTCATCTGCATATCTGAGGTTATTGATATTTCTCCTGGCAATCTTGATTCCCAGCTTGTGCTTCATCCAGCCCAGCGTTTCTCATGATGTACTTTGCATAGAAGTTAAATAAGCAAGGTGACAATATACAGCCTTGACGTACTCCTTTTCCTATTTGGAACTGATCTGTTGTTCCGTGTCCAGTTCTAACTGTTGCTTCCTGACCTGCATACAGATTCTCAAGAGGCAGGTCAGGCAGTCTGGTATTCCCATCTCTTTCAGAATTTTCCACAGTTTGTTGTGATTCACAAAGGCAAAGGCTTTGGCATAGTCATAAAGCAAAAATAGATGTTTTTCTGGAACTCTCTTGATTTTTCGATGATCCAGCGGATGTTGGCAATTTGATCTCTGGTTCCTTTGCCTTTTCTAAAACCAGCTTGAACATCTGGAAGTTCACGGTTCACGTACTGCTGAAGCCTGGCTTGGAGAATTTTGAGGGTTACTTTGCTAGCGTGTGAGATGAGTGCAATTGTGCGGTAGTTTGAGCATTCTTTGCCATTGCCTTTCTCTGGGATTGGAATGAAACCTGACCTTTTCTGGCCCTTTGGCCACTGCCGAATTTTCCAAATTTGCTGGCATATTGAGTGCAGTGCTTTCACAGCATCATCTTTTAGGATTTAAAATAGCTCAACTAGAATTCCATCGCCTCCACTAGCTTTGTTCATAGTGATGCTTCTTAAGGCCCACTTGACTTCACATTCCAGGATGTCCAGCTCTAGGTGAGTGGGAGTGATCACACTTTCGTGATTATCTGGGTCGTGAAGATCTTTTTTGTACAGTTCTTCTGTGTATTCTTGCCACCTCTTCTTAATATCTTCTGCTTCTGTTAGGTCCATACCATTTCTGTCCTTTATTGAGCCCTCTTTGCGAGAAATGTTCAGTACTTGTTAACTACAAATGTAAATAAAATACCAGGGAACTCTAAAATATTCCACTTCTACATCACTTACCTTTTTTCAAATACCGCTATCAAATGATGTGAAAAAGTTATCTTTAGAAGGTTACTTTTAGTCAGGGAAATTATTTCAATGAACAGACACAAAAGTACTCATAAGTAGGACCATGGGACAGAAAACACGTTAAGCGTCTGAACTAAACTGAAGGGAAAACTCTAAGATGGAAGGAGGGAAAATTAAAATGTAAGTGAGGAGGCTGAGCTACCAGTAAAAAGGGCCAAGAGACTCCAGCCACTCCGAATCTAAGGGATCAGGCTGCAATGCAACTAACACAGCACAAAGTAATCAATCCAACTTACTTTTACAAGAATTTCATATTTTATCTCTATAAAAGCAATCTCTGCGGGCTTCCCTGGTGGCTCAGTGGTAAATAATCTACCTGCCAATGCAGGGGACACGGGTTTGATCCCTATTCCAGGAAGATTTCACACCCTGTGGAGCAACTAAGCCTGTGTACCACAAACGCTGAACCTGTGCTCCAGAGCCCAGGAGCCTCAACTACTGAGCCCACGTGCTCCAGCGAGTGAAGCCCGCGCACCTAAAGCCTGTGCTCCACAACAAGAGACATCTCTGCAAAGAGAAGCCCGTACAGCACAATGAAGAGCAGCCTCTGCTCACCGTCACCAGAGAAAAACCCGCACAGCAACAAAGACACATCACAGCCAAAAAGAAAGAAAGAAAATTGTTTTTTTTTTTTAAAAACCCATGTCTGGAAAGACACAGTCTGGCAATGGGGTGCCGACTCTGCACAGGCTGGGGAGCTTTCGTGACAAGCAGAACTTCCCTCCCTACAGTCAAAATGATGCACTGGACATGGAGTTTGAGGCCGACAGACATGAAGATTATCTTCCAACTCCCTTCCTGGGCTCTGCACTCTGTGCAACTGTCCTCTGTAATCTGGCTTTCCCACAGATAAGCACACAAGAAAGGCAATGCCCTGGTTGGCAGATCAGAGTACCCTTGAAAAAGCACAGCTTTTACTGGAAAAGAGTAAATTAACATTTTGGTTCAAACCTCGGTTTCTTGTGAGGTTGGCATGAGTCCATCATCCCTGGACTCTCAATCCCTCTAGGTATACTAATAAAATCAGCCTTCCAGCCTTCAATGCCAGGCAGATCCTGGAACATGGCAACCGCACCAGAGAACTGGTTCCCTGTGTATGGGCAGCGAGCCATAATTCTGACTGCCTCCTGAAAAGGCAACGCTGGTTACCTTGACCTTGAGACATACCTTTTCTTCACACTGTAAGAGAACTGTTTCTGCATTTTGACTTTTAATTCATGCAACCTTTAACTGGAGGAATAACTGCCTCCGGATGTACTTACCCAGGTTTGCCAGAAGAGCTTCTATAGAGGAAGAAGAGCTCATTTGAGAAGGCTCATTTTTAGACTTCGTTTAGACTGAGTTGTTTTTATTATGAATTGCCTCCTGGGTGAGAAATGCTAGAGGGTGAGAGAGGAGCAGATAATATAAAAACCCCTATTGGGCCTTGTCAAATACTTTTTCCTTACTGTCCACTGAGCATCAGCCAATGACTCGAAAGTGGGCTTCTGGAACTTTCCATGTACCAATGCTGGAGATACGGCAATTAACAAAACTGTCCCCTCAGGAAGTGACTGGTATTGCTGTCCTGCCGAGCCACTGGCACTGATACGTCTACTTCCTGTCTCAGGTACGCTGGTGCACAAATAAGGCTGAAAAGGACTCACCTTGATTGACATTTAATGAGTCTTTTCAAGTGAATTTTGTCAACACAGTTACAGCGAATTCTATTTTTGCCTTGAGCTATTCACAACACAAATCTGTTCTATTCATCTGATGGAAGACTAAACAAAAGCATTCATTAAGAAAAAGCAGAGAAAATAGAGCGCCAAAAGCTTTGTATATTTTAGCACATAATACATTTACCTTCTTCCTGGCAAACAGTATGCAACTTGTTTCTAATTCAAAGACAGATAATGGAAAAAACTGTTTACAGTAGAACAATCTTCAATAATTCAAAGCTTGATGATCTAATGAAATTACTTTAAAATGCCAAACGTCAAAACACTGTATCAAACCTTTCCCATTTCAACTCTGAGTTAACATTTCTGTAAAAAAGGAATTCAACAAATAGTAACTGTTTCATGGAAGACTCATCCAACTTTTACCAAGCATTCATTTTGATAGATTGGCTGCCATGTAAAAGAGGTCTTCCTTTTATAAACATGTCACCTTAACAATTTTAAGTGTCTACACATAAGTTAATTAATCATCTTTAGCATAAACCAAGAAGTTACCTATCTATCACATCTTTGAAACAATAAACACAAAGCAAGGAAACTACCTACTTTAAGTTACACTGACCAATAATACCCAGGACTGATTTCAGGAAATAGGTCCTGGGTGTTTATTAGAAGGACTGACGTTAGAGCTGAAATCCCAATGCTTTGGCCACCTTATGCAAAGAGCTGACTCATCTGAAAAGACCCTGATGCTGGGAAAGATTGAAGGCAGAAGGAGAAGGGGACGACAGAGGACGAGATGGCTGGATGGCATCACTGACATGATCCATCATCAATGGACATAAGTTTGGGTAAACTCCGGGAGTTGGTGATGGACAGGGAGGCCTGGCATGCTGTGTTTCATGGGGTTGCAAAGAGTCGGACATGACTGAGCGACTGAACTGACTGACTGACTGACCAATAATACAATAGGGTGGCTGGAAAGGGCTTGGGACATGCTAAGTGTTCAATTAAAAGGTTAGGTGTGAGATGAAGAGGATGAAGATGAAATGACTTATTCTTAAGAACTTTGGCTTTTATTTCATTTATTAGAGCTATTTTTAAAAGCATAAGGCTTCTTCTGATGCAAGCCTTTAGCACATTATAAAGCCTCCACTGACTGAGTCACAAGGGACAGTGTCTGGGGCTGAGGGACTCCAAGAATACTGACCACTTTAGACTCTTCTACGCAGTCAAGTCCCTCCTCTCAGGACAGCCCCTTCCTCCACTTCTGGTCATCAAATTGTGGCTGGCCCTCACCACCCAATTCTCAAGAATTACACCTTCAGCCTTGACTGAAGAGAGGTGACTATTTCTCACCTCTCTCTGCAAATGGCCTTTTCTTGGAAAGGAAGAAAATCCAAGCCATGCAGCTCATCAACAGATCTTCTGTCCCTCCTGTGTTCACAGGAGAGTATTCTCCTCTCCAAGGAGAAGTGCTCCCCCACCAACGGTGCCCTCCACCTTCTAAGTCCTCCTTTCATCAGTCTTTACTCCCTACCATTCCTCCCCAACCTCTCCTCTGCACACCTACACACACTCATATTTACTTTCTATAATAACAAAAAAAATTACATCAATTTTACATCAACCGGGGTGTCATTCTACCAACAACGTCCCACTCCCTGATGGCTCAGACAGTTAAGAATCTGCCTGCAACATGGGAAACCCAGGTTCGATTCTTGGGCCAGGAAGATCTCCTGGAGAAGGGAATGGCAACCCGTTTCAGTAGTCTTGCCTGGAACATTCCATGGACAGAGAAGCCTGAAGGGCTACAGTCCCTGGGGTCTCAGAGAGTCAGACACGACTGAGTGACAAACGCCGTCTGTCTTTGTGCTACAGCTTCTCACTCTGTTATCTGTTAACTGGCTTCCTTTCTTCCAGTAAAATCTCAGACATGGAACCGGACCGCTTCCCGCCACTAAATGCAGCCTTCCATCTCTCCCACCAGTGGGCAGCACCTGAGATGATGGAGTGAAACGCCTCATTTTCCTTGAAATGCTCCCCTCCTGTGGCTTCCCCGGTTTTCTTCTGTTTTTCTCCCCCTACTTCCCTGGTCTCTGACTTCCTCTCTGACCCCTTTCCCCGTCAATCCTAAATGCAACATACAGGACAACTGTCTGGATACCAAGAGGGAAAGCGGGGCATGGCATGGACTGAGAGATTGGAGTTGACATGTATACACTACTGTGTATAAAACAGATAACTAAAGAGAAACTTCTGTACAGCACAGGGAACTCTACTCAGTGTACTGTGGTGACATAAACGGGACCGGAAATCCAAAAAAGAGGGGATATACATGTAATTAACATGGCAAGAGCAATTAACAAACTAAAGCAACTATACTCCAAAAAAAAAAAAAAGCTAAATGTACATAATCTCAAGGTTCCATTCTTAGTCTTATCTTTCCCGTCAAAATATGGCAATTCTTCTTCACTATGTGACATGTAGGGTCATATTTGACAGCGACCTTCAGGGTTTACTGTGCGTCTACTATGTGTGTTAAGTCACTTCAGTCGTGTCCCACTCTGTGCAACCCTACGGACCGTAGCCCACGAGGCTCCTCTGTCCGTGGCATTCTCCAGGCAAGAAAACTGGAGCGGGTTGCCAAGCCCTCCTCCAGGGGATCTTCCCAGCCCAGGGATTGAACCCACGTCTCTTATGTCAGTTATTTACCACTAGTGCCTGGGAAGCCCGCGTATCTACTATGCTCTACCCTTCCCTGGTGGCTCAGACAGTAGAGCGTCTGCCTGCAATGCAGGAGGCCTGGATTCAATCCCTGGGTCGGGAAGATCCTCTGGAGAAGGAAATGGCAACCCACTCCAGTACGCTTGCTTGGAAAATCCCATGGGAAGCCTGTATATCTACTATATTCTACAGTATATGCGTATACTGTAGATCTACTATATAACCTACCATATAGACGGCAATTATGTCTGGGCACAATTTGAACCCCCTGTGCTGTAAAGGCTGACGGCTGTAGACAAGTCACTCAGCTGGTGACACAAAGCGAGTCACGTGCTCAGCTTCCACACTGGGGCACTTGTGGGCTGCTCCCTGAGGTGGGACACAGGACGTGCTCCAAGTGTGGAGCTCACAAAGATCTACGTCTCCTTTAAGACTGTCTCAGGTTTTCTGAACTCCTCTCTGGAGCTCTCAGTTTTCCGCGTTTCAATCCTAACTCTGCCTTTGGCTATTTCCTGAGAGCCCATACAACTCAACACGTTCAAAACGGAGCTCATCAGGGTCCCACCAAACCCACTCCTTCTCTCTCGATTCTTGTTTCTAGCTGCAGCACCACCATCTGGCTTAAAACTGCAATTTAGGACTTCCCTGGCGGTCCAGTGGTAAGAACCCACGCTTTCACTGCAGGAGGCACCAATTCAATCCCTGGTCAGGGAACTAAGATCCCACATGCCTCGAGGTGCAGCCCCCCCTCCCCCCAAAAAAAAGCAATTTATCTGGTTGACTCTAGAGCCCTGTCCCCTAACACACCCACCCAGCCACTCAGACTGGCCGATTCCTGCCCTCAGATTCTCTCTCTCAGTTTAAGGGAACGGCGCCAATGTAGGCCACCAGTTTTTCCTCACGTCCCAGGAAATGGCCCATCTCCTACCGGGTTTGCGCACCTCTAGATTCTATTTCAGCCTGGTTAGCTCTCTGCTCGCACTCTGACCCCCACCCCCGACCTGGGCACATCTCCACCTCTCCCCACCCCTCACACCCCTGTCGCGGCCACCCCTCAGGCTTGTCTGCCTTGCAGGCGTCATTCCTCTCCACAACTCTGATTCTGTTCGCATGGGTCACCGCTTCCACGGAGGCACGTTTTTGCTCCCACAGATTATTTCTTCTTCTGTAGTAGCCTTGATTTTATCTGTATCTGGGGATGGTCCTTACCCCTACAATCTTTGTATGACAGCAGTCTGCATAGAGTCCAAGCTTTCTCTCCTCCCACTGGGTTACAATCTCATTGAAAGCAGGGACTGAGCGATCCCTATGGTTTCACACTCTGCACACACGCTCTAGTATCCACGCTCCTTGCATCCAGGAGGTGCTAGCTAACCTCTGCTCCCTGCGGCACCATCTCCGGCACTATTTTATGAACATCTCCCATGTCACACACTGCTATTTCCTGTAGGGAACACTGACTCTGGAAATGAGATCCAAACTGTAGCTGGATGCCCTTAGCATCTGGATCTATGCTGAAAGCATCTTCTATTCAGGCAATCCCACTACCAAAGTTCTAGAATAGGTCCTGGGCAAATGAGAATATGCCAAAACCAATCTCTCAGTTTCTGCAGAATAGAGAGAGTACATAAGCCATTTCATTTCTTGGGATACTACAATATCCCCAGCCTTGTGAATATCTTGAACTGTCAACTTTAAGAATGAATAAAGGAGAAAATTATTAAGGTTCTGTTTAACTGCCCATCTAACAAATAGGAAAGCTTCATCGCTTGGTTCAGAGCTCAATAACTTACTAAGTGGTAGGCTGAAAAACCTTAATAGAGCTTCTATTCTGGCTCTAGGTGAGTAATCACACCATTGTGATTATCTGGGTTGTGATCTTTTTTGTACAGTTCTTCTTGCATTCTTGCCACCTCTTCTTAGTATCTTCTGCTTCTGTTAGGTCCCTACCATTTCTGTCCTTTATTGAGCCCATCTTTGCATGAAATGTTCCCTTGGTATCTCTAATTTTCTTGAAGAGATCTCTAGTCTTTCCCATTCTATTGTTTTCCTCTATTTCTTTGCATTGACTGCTGAGGAAGGCTTTCTTATGTCTCCTTACTCCTTGGAAGAAAAGTTATGACCAACCTAGACAGCATATTAAAAAGCAGAGACAATCCTTTGTCAACAAAGGTCTGTCTAGTCAAGGCTATGGTTTTTCCAGTGGTCATGTATGGATGTGAGAGTTGGATTATAAAGAAAGCTGAGCGCCGAAGAATTGATGCTTTTTACTATGGTGTTGGAGAAGACTCTTGAGAGTCCCTTGGACTGCAAGGAGATCCAACCAGTCCATCCTAAAGGAGATCAGTCCTGGGTGTTCATTGGAAGGACTGATGCTGAAGCTGAAACTCCAATACTCTGGCCACCTGATGCGAACAGCTGACTCATTGGAAAAGACCCTGATGCTGGGAAAGATTGAGGGCAGAAGGAGAAGGGGACGACAGAGGATGAGATGGTTGGATGGCATCACCGACTCAATGGACGTGAGTTTGGGTGGACTCCGGGAGTTGGTGATGGACAGGGAGGCATGGCGTGCTGCGGTTCATGAGGTTGCAAAGAGTGGGACACGACTGAGCGACTGAACTGAACTGAATGCATTCTACCTTTACAAACAGGAAATTTCTCAGATCTGGATGCATTGAGCTTAACATGAGATGTGTGAAAATTTCAGTATTATTAGTACTATTAACATGTTTTTTTTATACCTAAAATATTTTCTTTACACATCAGAAAAAATGGACAAAATTTTTCTTTACACATCAGAAAAAAAGGACAAAATTAGCTACCGATGACATTTTAAAATCAGCTGTAAGTTTCATTTGACTCTTTATTTTGCTTGGGGGTGGGGACAACTTTTAACTTATAACAGGAATTCCTTTCTTTCTTTACACATTGGAGTTGAGCCTTTATAGAAAGGGATGTTTCCGAGGGTTCTAAGGAACGAACTAGAATAATTAACGCCTTCAAAGTTTCTTTCATAAACTACTTTGTATAAACAATCTTTTGTTTTTTTACGACTTGAAACTGAAATTACAGGAGCATAGAATTTTAAAGTTAGAGGTCATCAAATCTTAGTCCTTCCTTTTGAAAATAATTAGTCCTTAGCCTAAGTCCTTCTTTTTGAAATGAGGAAACTGAGCTGGAGAATGACTAAGATGTCCTACCCGGGACCTCTCTGAGAACTGCCTGGTCTCTCCACTGCACCATTCTGCCCCTGCATGCAGCAAAAATGGACCTCCCAAACTCATTTTTGGGAGGACGACCATTAAAAATTACCAAGGGTTCTTCAAGGAAGCTTTCAAAATATTTGGAAAAGTAAAAGGTTGTAAGCTTCAATCTTCTAACACAACTATCAATCACTTCAAAGGAATTTCACCTTATTAAAAACGTGACCAAATATTCTAACACATCCTTCTGGGATAGCAAATGCCCGTCATTCTCTAAAACCATGAGACATGTGGACTCAGCTTTAAGAGAATTCTCTCTACATACTGTCCTCTCCTGCCAAAGGCACGGCCTACGACATAAAGTGCCCTTTTATTACACAAGCAGCTATCAACTCTCTGTTATTCTGGTCTCTGTACATAGCTGCAGTTTCCACCGTTAAGGAATTTACAGCATATGATCACTCCCTCCACATAAAATGGCATCAGTGTTTGAACATTCTCTTTCCTTTAGGTGATAAAAAATGTCAACTGTGGTGTCCACACCATGCCGCAGACTGGGGTTTCGGTCCCTGCCACTACTGACATTTGAGGCCATCTAACTCTTTGCTCTGGGGGATCGTCCTGTGCATTGGATGACGTTTCATCACATCCCTAGCCTCTAACCACTAGGTGTTTGGCTGTTTAGTCGCTCAGTTATGTCTGACTCTTTTGCTAACCCATGGACTGTAGCCCGCCACGCTCCACTTGGGATTCTCCAGGCAAGAGTACTAGAGTGGGTTGCCACTTCTTCTCTAGGGGATCTTTCTGACTCAAGGACCAAACCCATGTCTCCTGTAGAGCAGGCAGATTCTTCACTCCTGAGCCACCAGGCAAGACTGCCTGCCCACTAGACTGCAATACTATCCTTCCATTTGTTAACGAAAAAAACATCTGCCAAATTCCCCTGGGGGTAAAGCCACCCTCAGGTGAGAACTGCTAATATTGAGGGAGGAGAGTCCACACTGCATTACGTTCTAATAAAATTTCTGAAACACACCCTTCCCATGTAATCCCAGGAAGACTGGTGGCAGTTCAAGTGTTCTTATATATAAAAATTGTTACTGGTTTTGTGCACCTTATTTTGATGTAATTTTTAAAGAGAGAGAATATCTCACACAATCAACCAAGCAAGCATTTATTAAGCACCTGCAGTATGACCAGCATTATGCTAACCACCAAAGAGAGATACAGTGACAGATTCTCTTTTCTTGGTCTCCAAAATTACTGTGGATGGTGACTGCAGCCACAAAATTAAAAGATGCTTGCTCCTTGGAAGAAAAGCTATGGCAGACCTAGACAATGTATTAAAAATCAGAGACATCACTTTGCCAAAAAAGGTCTGTCCAGTCAAAGCTATGATTTTTCCAGTAGTCATATATGGATGTGAGAGTTGGACCATAAAGAAGGCTGAGTGCAAGAATTGATGCTTTTGAACTGTGGTGTTGGAGAAGACTCTTGAGAGTCCCTTGGACAACAAAGAGATCAAACCAGTCAATCCTAAAGGAAATCAACCCTGAATATCCATTGGAAGGACTGATGCTGAAGCTAAAGCTCCAATACTTTCACTACCTGATGCGAAGACTGAACTCACTGGAAAAGACCCTGATGCTGGGAAAGACTGAAGGCAGGAGAAGGGAATGACAGAGAATGAGATGGTTGGATGGCATCACCAAATGGATGGACATGAGTTTGAGCAAGCTCTAGGAAGTAGCGATGGACAGGGAAGCCTGGCACGCTTCAGTCCATGGGGTTGCAGAGAGTTGGACATGACTGAGCGACTGAACAACAAGGAAAAAAGATGAAAGTTGTGGACACTTTTCACAAAGAGCTTTCATTACAGTTGAGGAAAAGGAACATGCATGTGTGAAGCAGCCACGGGCACTGCAGGACCAGACAGAACACAGAGCTAAGCAGGTGAAAAAAACTGCTTAGGGCCAACATGGTCAATGGGAGTGCTCAAGTCTCCAGAAACACCCTCATGGAGTTGATGAGATCTAGCTCAACCTTTGAAGATGTGTGCAAAGCAAACAGATTAGAAGAGAAGGCAAGCCAGACAAGGGAGCCACATGAGCAAGGCTTGCTGGAAGAAGCCAGCAGGCTCTGCCTGAGAGCCACATAAGCAAGAGTTCGTTTAGAGGACAGTGGAGCGTGAATACGTAAGACAGGTCCAGACTGTAGTGGGCTCCGAGAGATAAAATCTGGACTTGACACGGTAGGCATTCGAGGTCATTTTGGGCATGAAGTTTCATTGGAAGAGGGCATGGTGTGAACTAGAAGATGGTTACACAGAAGGCAGGGGAAAAAAGTTATATGGCTCTATATTGATGGAGCCCTGGAATAGTAACCATGACAATGGAGAGGGGGAAGTCAGCACTGGGGGCATTCCGGAGGGAACACCTACTGGCCTTGGATGATACCAGATTGCGTCAAGAAAAAAAGACATGAATCTTCAAGGTTCAAGTCTGAACAACTCAGGTAACAAAGAGGTCTCAACCTATCGATGTGTCTATCATATCCACAGACTTCAATATCACACACCCTAATTAATCTCAGGAGTTCTCCACTGATTATTTTATTGAATCACCTCATATGAAATAATGACATTTTATAAATGGAGGCACTGGAACGAAAACCATAAAACATGACACGCAATCGCTGTGGCAGGCCCTAAGACATGAGGAAGAGGGATGCTGCAAGTCCCCGTGGATCTGTGCCCTCAAGGGAGACACACAAGAGAGGCACAGCTCGATGCGGGATGGGCTGAAAATTGAATAATGCAGACTGCTCCTCCACCACCAGGTCACCAGTCCCCTGAGCTTAAGTCATTTGGGGTCAAAATGAGGCTGCTCCTCATTGGCTGGTTGATAAAGGCCAAAGCTAGTGAGTTAGTTATACAGAAGGTGTCTTTTAAAACCACAAAGCCAAGCAGCCCTTCTGCTCAGTGGTTTAAAATCCATTATCTGTAAGATATTCCCACCTTTCCATCTGAGGAGCATGATTTTCCCACGCAAACGAGTAAGTGGGAGACACCTCTGTGGCCCGGGACGGGTCATGCTCATCCACGCAACCTAGGACCTCCTTCAGGGTTCTCAGGGCCTGCTACAACTCAAATGTCTCCACGTTTTTCTGACGGAACACTTACTGTTGAGTCTTTGCATGCAACTTCAAATCTGTCTAGTGACACACAGATGGTTTTTGGAAATGCTTCGTCAAACTTCAAAATGATTTAAGAATTATCCTCAAGCTGTGTTTTCGTGACAAACACGGGATTTTGCTTCTTAAAGACTCAGACCTTAGCTAGAACAACAAAGAATCAAATGTCAACCCATTTTCTTAACCATAGGAAACTGAGACCAACATCCAGTCTTTCCTAGGCTGGGGCTTTCAGTCCCCACACCAGATCTTAAGACTCTCTGGAATCCAGGGCGTCAGCCTCGTTTGGCACCAGTGCTGAGAAGACCACGAAGGCTCACGGCAGTGGAGTGTGAGGGAGCCCCGAGCGTGGAGACAGACTGGAAACAGTGAGGGCCGAAGGCAGAGGCGATCACTCCTGCGTGCAAGGCGAACCAGGGCACTCCTTGGGGACTCCCGGAGTCCAGAAGCCATTCCAGGAGACCACGTGTGTGAGGAGAGGGCCCGGTTCCCTTAGATAAAGCCCCTCCTTCTTGAGCTGGCTTCAGGGGGTCTCTATTCCTCCCAACCCTAATACTAAGCCGCTACAGGTTCCCATCTCCTGGCCATAAAATGTCATTTAAAAATCTATCTTCTTGGGAGGGACAGGGGAATGGGGAGTTAGCATTTTAATTACTACAGAGTTTCAGCATAGGATGACAAAAAATGTTTTGGAGATGGATAGTGGTAATGACTATACAACAGTGTGGATGTACTTAATGACACTGAATTATAGACTTGAAAATGCTTAAAATGGTAAATTTTATGTTATGTATATTTGACCACTGAGGGGGAAAAAGTTAAAAAAAAAAAGTATCTTCTCAAAAAAAGTATGACTGAAACATTCTGTCTATAGATGATTCTAATCCTCAACATTAAGACTGGACAGCTGGGGATCTTCCCCCTAAAAGAATATTTACAAAAGTATGTTTCATATTCTCCCAAGTTTAGCAATGTATTTGAGAATGTATTGAGGACTTCAAAATGTCTTTTTCAAAAAGTAAATAATTGAAGACTATGAAGTGACTCCTCCCTCCTTTGTTTTAATGATTTCTGGTCCATCAGCATTCCTGTTTTTGTCACTGCTTACCACTTTATTGGCATCTTTATAAATATATGCAATGAAATGCAAATGGATATGCACATTTATCCATATGAAAAAGAAGACAGGGAGGGGAGGGGTGGGACTGTGAGTGAGAAAAGAAGAACCCAATGTCCTAAATTGATTACCACTTATCTAGCATATATGTTTAAAGAAGTCAGTTCATACTTTAACACCACAAGGCAAGAGTTTCTCTGGAACCAGATAATGGGCATAGCATACTGGGTATCATAAGGTCAACGAGAAAAACCAATAGGAACTTTACAATGTATGGGACAGACCAAAACCTTGTTTGCATGTCAGGTATAACAACTCTTTTACTCCTATTTTTCTACTGTAAGACCAAAAGCTGGATGAATACAGGATGAATGTACCTTCTGTTTCCCACAAGAGACATAAGATGAAAAGAACAAACAAATGTATGTTTGTTTAGGTTTTGGGCAAGAGGTCAACAATGTAAGATTAAGCATATTGATTTTGTTCATTTTGGAGCCAAACTCATTTTAATTCTCTATGACTCCTTTGTATTTCTAGGTGTGTTTTTTATTTTCCCCCTTTAGCTTCATTTCTTGTGTCTAGTCTAGAGACACCCACTCAGAATCAGTTTTTTGCCATTCTTATTTTGACCTTTCAGAACTTCAGGACACAATTTCCTTAATTTGATCTCTTTTAAATTTGGGGGTTCTTTTTTTATTTTATTTATTCACACACTCTCAGAATTTCCTTCTTCCTCTATATTTTTCATTATTTTATTCTCCATCTAAACTTCCTGCATGTCTCTCACTACTACTACCTCAACATCTCAACTTTTCCCTTCGTAATCTACAAGTTTAAAGAGTAAAATTTTATTATCTAATCAAAGCACAATACCATAGTAACTGTTTCTTCAACAGACATGATACAAGGCCTTTTCTTGCCTGTCATGAATAGCCAAACTGTATAACCAAGTAAACATTTTATTACCTATAATTCCTTACAGTAGGCGCAGTGTTCATCATAACTGTAGTTCATAAAGATTACAATAAAGGATAAATCTTAAAATATTTCCTCAAATATCAACAAAGTAATAAATTATTAGTTTTACTGTTCAATGTAGTTTGTCATATTCTAATTCTTGGAAAATGAAACAGTGCTCAGAAGAGATGATAACCTTCTATTCACTAGGTTTTCTTATTAACTGGAGCACTTGATTCATCAATAAATTATGCAAGTTAACAAAAAGACTCCCTGCTGAAAGTTAAAAAAAACAGTTTAAAAAATCAGAAATCTCAGAAGGTATTTTTCATTTTCAGTGATTATCATGTAGAATTTCCCACTATAGCTCAATACGCAAAACACTCACTGAATCAGCAAAGGATGAGAAAATGCAGAAGAAATCAAAATGTGAGTTTCTGTACTGTGGTGGGCAGGACCAGAAAAGTGGAGTCTTAAGTATATGCCACCCATTCTCTGAGTTCTAGAGCACCATCTCAGAAAATGCACAAGAAAAGACAGGGTTTCCTTTGCTTCTGCCTGTACTGGTCATTATTCTCATATTCTCTGTAATGATTTGTGACGCTTTCTAACACTGTATACCCTAAAGTTGAGTTGGCCAAATAGTTTGGTAGAAATGCTTAGACATGTCTCAAATGATTCACATTAAGCACCTTCTAGAAAGTAAATGTTCTGTAAGTTAAATTTACAATTGACTGGACAGATGTTCTGACTGGCAAAAACTGGGTTTGTCAATTCTGTTTCTCTTCT
Source organism: Bos indicus (assembly GCF_029378745.1). Taxonomy (NCBI): domain Eukaryota; kingdom Metazoa; phylum Chordata; class Mammalia; order Artiodactyla; family Bovidae; genus Bos; species Bos indicus. The sequence goes on from NC_091763.1 coordinate 10,522,293, forward strand.
TCCATTATTTACTTATTTTAGTCATCATCAGAGTGAAATTCCACTTTCAATTTTCCAGTGGCCTGAAACTTTCTGAAAAGCTCATGCTTTGAAACGAAGCTCTTCATGTAATTTCTTAAGTACCTTGAGGCCGGTGGTTAGATGAACAACCAGAACACAACCCGTTTTCAGCTGGTAGGATAGTCAAGAAAACAAAAGTATGTTTCTGGATGAAAGATATTCAAAGGGATACATATTACTGCATATTTTCAGTATGATTATGTAACAAGACGCCACTTCAAAGCTAACTTTTCATTTGGATTACATGTGCAAAAAGGTCAGGGCTGTGTTTTCTGTAGGAGTTTTCACTTTTGCTTATTTGGAAGCAGTTAAAGGGCTAGAAATTCTTCCTATTTAGAAGCCTCTGTAAAGATGGAAATACATAAAGAAACATTTAACAATAAATATTTGTGTCTTAAATACAACATTATTCTTGCTGTGATATAGGTATTACTTCGCTAAAAACCACTTTAATATTGTCCCAAAATCAAGTTTTAGAGAACTTTGTTTATAAACTCTATTATAAATAATAAAAATAGTTTGAAATATTTTTCATAATTTTAAACCAGCTGGTTGTTAACAAGGATAAACTCTCAACCAGGTCCTATTAACTAATGTAACAACACCTCAGGAAAACAGGTAGAAAATGTATTCTAAAATTTTTAAGGTTTTCTGAAATAGTTCATCTTCAGATGTCTTGATATTAATAACTTTGCATGTGTCCGTGTGTGCTCAGTCATGTCGGATGCTGCAACCCCATGGACTGAAGACTGCCAGGCTCCTCTGTCCATGGGATTTCTCAGTTAAGAATAGTGGAGTGGGTTGCCATTCCCTTCTCCAAGGGATTTTCCCAACCCAGGAATCGAACCCACGTCTCCTGCATAGGTGGGTGGATTCTTTACCACTGAGACACCTAGGAAGCCCAAGAATGACTTTAGGGTGTAACAATTTTGCTTAGTTCTAAATATAAAACTAATTAATAAAAACAATTCCTTTTCACTCACATAGTGGGTCTGTTGTGGACTATTCAGAAACTGATGAGGTGCCAATGAACAGATCTATGATTTCTCTCCCTCTCTTGGCCTCTTGGGTCACTAAACCTTTCCAAAGATCGAACTTAACAAATACACAGCAACTGTAGTTTGAACTTCACTTCCTTCCATTCCTGCCCCAGTTACTGGACTGAATACAAGTAATACAAAGACCAAATGAATGATAACATGGCTGCCTTCACTTGAGAAGTAAGGATATATTTATTTACAGCTCAGGGCCAAAGCTACTTCCAATTCAGAACAAAAAAGCATGTAAACCAGTGTAGAGACTAAGGGCTCACACCTAATACCCTAAATTCAGTAAAAACAGAAAGGAAGGCAAGATTTTTTTGATTTCAAAGTTTTGACAGTGAGGAAACCAAAGGTTCCCTGAAACCCTCAGCTGGGACCAAGGTCATTTGATATTATTAGCCGCAGCGAGGCTGCAGAGAGCAACCAGGAAGTGCTGAGTCATCCTGAGCCTGAGTGACACCTCGTCAGCACTTCTGGTGCCAGATTCAGAGGTGAGCCGACTTCCTTTGACCTCTAGCTCTTCCTCCCTTTGCTCACCGGCCTTGGGGATGGAAAACTGACTGCCATCAAGTGGAGCAGCATGAACCCTAACAAACAACACTATTGAACAGTCCCAATTCCATGGCCACTTGCCTCCACATACGTTATTAAAACAACTAGTTGGAAAAAAAAAAAAGTTTTTAATCTAAAAACATGGATATGTTATATATACAGCATTTAATATCTGTCATAATTAAGCAATTATACCTCTAGTTTCTGGTTATAAGAAGATAATCTTCTCCCAAAAATAAAGTCCAGCCTCTATCAGCATGCAGTATATGTCTGCTTCATTTCCCAAAGAGGCCTTTAGCCAAAAAGAGTCCTATGTCCAAATGATTTTTGCGTGACCAAAATACTCGGGGCTCAGTGGCAAAGAATCCGCCTGCCAACACAGGAGATGCAAGAGATGCAGGTTCGATCCCTGGGTCAGGAAGATCCCCTGGAGGAGGGCATGGCCATCCACTCCAATACCCTTGCCTGGAGAATCCCATGGACAGAGGGGCCTGGTGGGCTACAGTCAATGGGGTCAGGAAGAGTAGGACACGACTGAGCAACTAAAACACTTTGTAGTACTACACAAAAACCCTAAGGGGAAATAACACCTGGAGTCAAGGTGACCTTGAACAGATCCTGCAGAAGTTATGAGTCTGTTTCTTTACCTGCACAATGGGACTAACAATCCTCCCCTACCCTCTGTTACAGTAAGAATGAATCTACTAACAGCGCTTAAGAAGTAGACAACTGCCATACAAAAAGGAATAACACATTCTTTACCTATTTAAAAACAAACCAAAACAAAATAAGACCTTGGTCTCAGGCTAGTTTCTATACGTTTGTCAGAAACATTCAATAATTTCATTGCATTTCAACAGCTGGCACCCCAAACTGAGAAGCCACAGAAGATAAACCTGACACCTCCAATAGTAGTTCCTGGGCAATGTTCTGTATGTAGTACTGGGCAATGCAAAAGCATACTTTTAAAAAGGCAATTATATATGAGAAATATTATAACAATACTCTATTGAGAGAGAAAGTCTGAAGTTGATATTAAAGAATCAGTATTAAGCAGTTTCCTCCAGAATCTCCGTTAGGTCTCCAAATACCTTATTCATATTAAACCAACTTTTCCTCAATCATCAGTATTTTATTTCTCAAATGCTACTGAATGTTATACTTGTAGAATATGAACAAAACAAGAAAAGCAAGCATTACTTTTTGCAATATTTGATTGCACTGTAGTATATTATTCGGGTTTCCCCGATGGCTCAGTGGGTAAAGAATCTGCCTGCAATGCAGGAGACAGAGGAGACTGGGCTTTGATCCTTGGGTCAGGAAGAACCCCTAGAGGAGGAAATGGCAACCCACTCCAGTATTCTTGCCTGAAAAATCGCATGGATAGAAGCAGCTAGGCTATACTGGAACAAATAAGCTTTGTGAGCTAGCCAGGGTGGGGTTCAACTGCATTTACAAAGCTGTTTCCACCAAAATCCGTGAGCCCCCAAACCCCGGCTTAGCAGTGGCCTCTGGGCGGTCATCTTTGCAGTCCCTTTACCACCTTCATATGCTTTGATGATGCAGACATGCCTAAAGGGAGATTCACACTCTCCCTACTGCGTGTAAAAACAGAACTGGAAGACTGCACTGCTTCTTGGCCCTTGACTCTCAAAGGAAGAACAAGACTCGGGTGACTACAAGTCTTGAGATTAAAGGCAGAAATGACTCCAGCACTTGAAAATGGCAGAAGACGGAGAAGAACGCACAGTGACAACACAGCTCTGTCAAACAGCAAACATTTATTTGCTGTTGTTCAGTCACTCAGTCATGCCCCTTTGTGAGACATCTATTGGACAGTCCTTAGTATTAATACATCCACTCAATCATTTGGAGTGTTCTGTTTTTTTTTTTAAGGAGAGTGATTTTGTTCAGGAAATAAGAGACTGAACTCGATCAAGTCCTCTTCAAATTCTACTATTATGTGCATCTCTCTTTCTCTCAGAATGATTAAGTCTTGCAGGAATCTCTCAGGTCTGCCTAGTTTTCATGCAGACAGCAAGCCCCAGGCAAATATCATTGTGGTGGTGGTTTAGTTGCTCAGTTGGGTCCGACTCTTATGACCCTATACACTGTATCCCAGCAGGCTTCTCAGTCCATGGGATTCTCCAGGCAAGAATACTGGAGTGAGTTTGCCACTTCCTTCTCCAGGGGATCTTCCCAACCCAGGGATCAAACCCGCAGATATCCTATCAGATATTAATAGTAGCTTCAAGACATGAACTGTTTAATGATGCTTTTGAACTGTGGTGTTGGAGAAGACTCTTGAGAGTCCCTTGGACTGCAAGGAGATTCAACCAGTCCACTCTGAAGGAGATCAGCCCTGGGATTTCTTTGGAAGGAATGATGCTAAAGCTCAAACTCCAGTACTTTGGCCACCTCATGCGAAGACTTGACTCATTGGAAAAGACCCTGATGCTGGGAGGAATTGGGGGCAGGAGGAGAAGGGGATGACAGAGGATGAGACGGCTGGATGGCATCACCGACTCTATGGACGTGAGTCTGAGTGAACTCCGGGAGTTGGTGATGGACAGGGAGGCCTGGCGTGCTGCAGTTCATGGGGTCGCAAAGAGTGGGACACGACTGAGAGACTGAACTGATCTGAATGTAATTGTGTCTCCAAGGGCCCATGTGTACTCTGAAACTTATATTTAAAATGTCAGACTCTAAGTTTTAAATGTAAGATGCCCACATAGTATCTTTCCCCCAAAGACTATATATTACTGAACTGTGGTTCATGAATTTGTTCATGGTTTACCTGATAGACATTAAGCCCCTGCTCGAGCATTTTCAATAACATCTATGAAGTTGATGCCAACCCACAATCTGCAGAATATATTTTCAACTGTCACACTAGCCAGGTGATCAGATGTTCTATCTCAGAATCGAAGGACGCACGTGTGAGATAACTGCCTAGGGCTGGAGCTGCAGGCTTCTGACGGGGAGTAATTTTCTTCCATGAAAGCCACAGGTAAATTCCAAACCTTGGTCTGCATTTTTGCTGTTGTTTAGACTCTCAGTTGTATCCATGGTCTGAACACTTCTTTGGCCATTCCCTATAGTGGCCAAGAAAGCATATGCCATTCACAGTCATTTATGATTTGGGGTTTTATTTCCATATAAAAACGAGGTAATTTTTAAGGATTTAAAAGTCCTTTGGATCGTGTTAGGGTAGTAATTTATCCCTGCCAGAATTAGTTTACTGGAATTCTTAAGTAAATAACCGTGAAGAGGAGATGGAGGTGAAAACCATGGTTGTAGAAAATCTGGGAGAGAAGAGAAGCAATCCTATGTAACACTGCTTGCCTTAAGAAGAGAGAGAGAAAAAAAATTGCACCAGAGCTTTCTCCATTTGAGCAGTCGGTTTTGTTCCCTGACTAGGCTCCCCACATATCTAAGTGCACTGAGTACATTCCCAACTCCGACTGCCAAGTTAAAATGAAAACGTTCTCAGTCTAGAAATGATTGAGGTGGTTTTCTTTAATCAAATTAGAGCGGCCAAATGTTCCTTTCAAAGGTAACTGTCTACTCTGCAGCTGTATGCAAACTACCACATCAAATGAGAGAGGGGGAAAAAAAATAGCGATAGAATTGTGTCCTTACAGTACAGTGCTGGAGGCAAGGGTGGAGAAACAAAAGCCTGAGTACAGCGAAGAATTACACTCACAGTGAGCTTCCAGAAATATGCTGACTTCACAAACTGCGAAAAACTTACTGAAACTTCCAGTGTATAATTAATTATTTTGGGGAGGGGAGAAACACGGTGGGGGAAATTCCCCCTTAAAAACTGCTAAGCAGCAATAGATACCTTGAGTCATTTACCCTAGTGACCAAAGCCTCAATGAGAAACATTAAACGACTTCACAGACACAAAAATCTCATAGACCTTGCTTTTTCACTTCCTGCCTCCATCAAAAAACACACTACAGTGAGTAATCTGGAGTATCCAACAAGCTTCAGTCAAGCTCATAATGATTCATTTAAATGCAAAATAGATTCTTTTAAATCATCAAGACATGGGAAATTCCTGCAAAGAAATTAATTCGTCTTGAGTTTTATTTTTCTCAGTTTGTTTCTCATAAGAAAAACCAGTTGGTTAAAAATCAATATGACATCAAACTAGTTATTGCATGATATGGGCTTTATACTACCTGTTGGCTTCAGGGAGGAATACGGCATGAAAATCTAGAATGATGATGGATTTAGATAGCCAGATGAGACAGGTAATGGAAGAAAGATGATGTTCTTTCTACATTTATCACTCCTTTCTAGATGATTAATTACACTGTCCTCCAAATTAGGGAGTGCAACAATAAACAGCCATACTAGCTACCCAGTTTTTTTTTTTTTTGTTGTTGTTTTTTACAAAAACTAATGGGTATTTAGGGCTATAAGAAAGCAAGAGGGCTGACTTATCCACCTGACACAAACAACTAGGAATTGAACAAACATATGAAACCACCGTTTTCAGATACTGGAGTACAGGAAGCACAGGACTGTGATCCTGGAGACTAGGGAAACAAATCAGGTGCCCTGGACCACCCTGCCTTTACGCCTGGAGGCAGTTTCCAAACCATGGGCACAGGCAAGAGAAACATCCCATGAGGTGCATCGTCTGGATTGAGCAGGTTGAAATCAGAGCTGAGAAGACAAGGCAGCTAAAGTGACTAAAATCCGTGAGACAGAGAACTGAAGAAAAAACTACCTAGAAAAAGAGCTTCCGAAATCTACAAGGGATCTCCTGAGTTCTTGCCTAAATCTGCGCCTGAGGCCAAGCGAAAAACTGCTTCTGAGAAAGAACAATTACCAGGAAGCTGTAAACTGAAAGATTCCTAGAGCTCACACAAAGCAAGAAATCTTTCTAGTTCCACTAACCAGAAGAGTGGAGACCACAAAAGGGTAACGTGGCCTTGGTGGCGGGCCTTACCTAGCCCTCAAGTAAAGTCTACAGCAGAGCAGCTCCCCTCCGCCTTTTGCTGCTGTTGTTCAGTCGCTAAGTTGTGTCCCGCTCTTTGCAACCCCATGGACTACATTTTCCAAAAACTAAAAGTAAGCCTTGGAAGGATCAAACTCAACTGCAAGTAACTTACTGACCCTCAGAACAAAAGTTCAGCATTCTTCAAAAGAATGGAACAAAATCAAGCAGTCAACAATGAAATATTCATAATGTTTGGCATTCAATAAAAAAGTATCAGACATGCATACATATAGGAGAAAAATCAGTCAATAGGAATAGACCCAGAAATAACACAGATTATGGAATAGCAGACAAAGAGCAACTATTATAAAAGTTCTTAAAGATTTAAAGGAAAACATGAACACATGAGAGGAAAATGGGAAATATTTTTTAAAGAGTCAAATAGAACAAGTACCAAGATACACTTTATCTACATTTATTAACACGTCTTAATCAATTTAAAAAGGATAAAATCATATAGCATTGTTCTCTGATCACAACAGAATTTAATTAGACAGGCATTTGAAAAATTCTGTATATATCTGGAAACTTAAAAACACAAATCTAAATAACCCACAAGTCAAAAATTCATCACCAAAACAGGGCTAAAATATTTTGTATCACACGAAAATGGAATCACACTATGTCAATATTTGTGGGAAGCAAATAAAACAACATAAATGCTTATATTAGAAGAGAAGAAAATTCTGAAAACAATGAACAAGGCTACTATTTCAAGAAGCTAAAAAATAAGAACAAATTAAACTCAAAGTAAGTAGGAAAAGGAAATAAAACTAAAAGTAAATATAGTGGAATAGACAATAGACAAATTACAAAGAAAATTAATGAAGCCAAAAACTGGTTTATCATCAATAGAGTTAACAAAAATCTACCTGTATTATCAAGAAAAACAGGGAGAACATACAAATTACTAACATCAGAAATGAAAGGGGAAGACATCACTACAGATTCTAGACATTAAAAAGATAAGAAAATAAAAGAATCCATGCCAGTAAACCCCAAAGGCTAGATGAAACATACAATTCCTTGAAAAACAAGTTACAAAGTGATTCAACCTATATGGCTCCATGTCCACTACAGAAATAAAATCTGAAGTTAAAAGCCGTCCCATGAGGAAAATCCTTGGCTCAGATGATGTCATGGGTAAGTTCTGTTAACTATGTAAGAAGATAAAACTAACGTTACATGAAGTCTTTCAGAGGAGCTAGAAGCACTTAGAAAACTCACTATATGATAACAGGATTACCTCCAAACCAACACCTGAGACGTTATTTAAGAAAGAAAATTAGATAACAATATCCTTCATGAACACAGTTGCAAAAATTCTTAGCAAAATTTCAGCAGACAAAATTGCAAAAGCAACTTTCAAAAAGAAGAAGAAAATAGTTGGAAAACTTACACTACCTGATTTCAGGACTTACTATAAGACTGCTGCTAAGTCACTTCAGTCGTGTCCAACTCTGTGCGATCCCATAGACGGCAGCCCACCAGGCTCCCCCGTCCCTGAGATTCTCCAGGCAAGAACACTGGAGTGGGTTGCCAGTAATCAAAACATCATGGCACTGGCGAAAGTATAAATATATAAATCAATGGAACAGAGCAGAGAGTCCACAAATGGACCTAAATTTATATGGTCAACTCATTTGTGATCAAAGTGCCAAGGTAATTCAAAATGAAGAAGGCGTGGTCTTTTTTAACAAATGGTGCTAGAACAGATGGATAATCCATACAAGAAAAAAATTAAACCAGACTCTTCCCTCAAGCCACACACAGATTTAACCTGAATGTACCACAGACTTGACATAAAAGCAATAACTATAAAATTCTAGAAGAAAACAAGAAAAAATCTATGTGCCTTTGGGGTAAGCAAAGATAGGATACTAAAAAAAACAAAATCCATCAAAGAAAAAAATTATAAACATTGGAAAAATCAAAATGTCCTCTTTGACAGACACCATTAAGAAAATGAAAAGGCAAGCCGGAGACCTGGAGAAAATATCTGCAACACACACACCTGACAAAAGAGTGTTCCACAATACATAAAAAACTCACAATACAATCGGATCATCCAGTTTTTTAGTGGTCAAAATATTTGAATAGATAGTTCCCAAAAGAAGCTAAGAGAATGACCAATAAGCAAATGAAAAGATGGTCAATAATATTAGTCATCAGGTAAATGCAAATTAAAACCACAATGTAGTATCAGTTCGCACTCAACATAGAATGGTTAACAGTAAAAGGATTGACAATACCAAATGTTGAGTAGAAAGCAAATCAAGTGGAACCTTTATACACTGCTGGTGGAAATACAAAATGGTACAACCAGTTTGGAAAAGTTTGGTAGTTTCTTTGAAAATTAAACATATTAATACATTTGCCATACAAGTCAGCAGACCACTTCTAGATACTCGGTTTTAGTCACTAAGTTGTGTCCAACTCTTGCAACCTCCTGAACTGTGGCCTGCCAGGCTCCTCTGTTCATGGGATTCTCCAGGCAAGAATACTGGAGTGGGTTGCCATTTCCTTCTCCAGGGGATTTATCCAGACCCAGGAATCAAACCCGGGCCTCCTGCATTGCAGCAAATTCTTTACCGACTGAGCTACGAGGGAGGCGCTCTAGATATTTACTCAAATGAAACGAAAGCATGTGTCATATCCACACAAAGACCTGTACACGAATGTTCATAGCAGCATGATTCATAATAACTGCAAACTGGAAGCAACACAATTAACCATCAACAGGTGAGTGAATAAATAACGCAAATTACGGCAAATTCATATGAGAAAGAATGTACTACTAATACAGTCAACATGAACCTCAAAAATACCTGTGCAAGTCAGATATCAAAAAACACAATACTGTTTGATACCATGTATGAAACTCTAGAAAGGACAAATAGAATCTATAATGACAAAAAGACAATTAGGGTTGCCAGGGGTTCAGGTAGAGGAAGGAGACTGAATGCAAAGGGGCCTAAGGGAACTTCTGGAGTAATGGAAATGTCTTAGATCTTGACTCTGATGGTAGTTCATATGAGAGTATAAACTTGTCAGACTTCATTAAAAAACACACTCAAAATGGATATCTTTTACTGTTTGTAAATTATATCTCAATAAACTTGATTTTTTGAAAAAAAGCAAAATAATATCCAAATACTGAAGTGAAGTGATAGTCGCTCAGTCGTGTCCAACTCTGTGCGACCCATAGACTGGAGCCTGCCAGGCTCCTCTGTCCATGGGATTCTCCAGGCAAGAATACTGGAGTGGGCTGCTATTCCCTCCTACAGGGGAGCTTCCCGATCCAGAGACTAAACCCGGGACTCCTGCAATGCAGGTGAATTCTTTACCGTCTGAACCGCCAGGGAAGCCCATTCAAATACTACTCAGCATTTAAGGAATCCAGCAACAGGGAAAACAAAAAAGTTAGGAACAAAATACTGACTAAAACAGATAATACGGAGAACTTTTTCAAAATTTAGAGCAATTCACAGACATAGTACAACTATAAAACCAGAATAGAATGTTTATTAAAAAAAAAAAAAAACAAGCAAAGAACAACAACAAAAAAGATAGTTTGAGGTTAAAAATATAACTGCGCAAAGAGTAAATTCAATAGATGTTTGGAAAATAGCACAGATTTCTTTAGAATAAAGCAAAACAAGCCCAAAGGAAAGAAAATAATTAGAAAGTAGAGGAAAAGATGGTAAGAAACATAAAGGCCAATCTGTAAAACTGAACCTTAAGAGACTTAGAAGTCCCAATTGAAAGACTGAATATCTGACGAACAAGAGGGATTCATGAAGAAAGAACAGAACAAATAGGAAAAAGTAACTTTTAAAAACAAAATAAATATGTACAGAAAGATCTCCAGGAATGCCCAGCAAATTCGACTTAAAAAAGCACCACACCCAGTCACATATTTCTGAAGAACACATCCTAGCAGCTTTCAGAGAAAAAAAAAAAAGTCACTAAAAACTAATTAGAAAATCATATCAGTAGATGATTTTTTATTAGTAACACTGAATACAGAGAAAGCAATGTTTTGTGGCAAAAATTGTTCATCCTAGATTTCTACAATCAAGTCATAATCAATTGCGAGAGACAATAAAGATGTTTTCAAACAGGTGAGGATTCAGAAAAGTGTATCTCTCATACACAGTTTCTTAGGGAGTTTCTCACAAACCTACACTAGCAAAAGAAGGGTGTGAACCACTGAAGAGGAAGAGTCAGGATGCAGGAATGAGTAGCTCCAAGTCAGAGGAGCAGTGAAAAAGTCCCAGGAAGACAACGGTTCATCAATCCAAGTAAATAACCAATTCTCAGTAAACCAAAACTTCAGAGAAACTTCAGGAAATCGGGCAATTCAATAGAAATAGATGATATGATGAAATGATTGAAAAGAAAACATTCTGGCTGTGATAAAGGCAAATAGTGTAAGAAAAATAAAAAGGCAATCATAAACTCCAGGAAAAACAAAGTCATGGTCTGAAAAAGCAGTACACTAAAATAGGTGTAATTTTTTTAAAGTGATGTAGAATAAGAAAAGAGAATCCAGATGTCTGTATTTAAGAAAGAAGGACTCTCTCAGCCTCACAGGGTTTTAACATTGGACCTATACCTGAGGTTGCAAAACAATGCAAATATTTAACAACTTTAGCAAAGTAGCTGATGGAAGTTGTGAGGAAAAGTTAGGGAAATAAAGAATTCCTCTCTTACTAAATGTAGACTCAAGAGACACTGCCAAAAGAGAAAGAACAAAAAAAATTATGTTTAAAGATATTATTTTAAATCATCATAAAAAATAAAAATGTCCCTATCAAACCAAAGAGGAAGGAGATTAACAAGGAGTAGTACTGATGAGCTAAATCTTCATCTTTCAGAATAGGAAGTCAATAGTTATTACCTGAAGTTTAGATATTAAGAAATAGAGCATAGCATATTATCTAGATTCACAGAGGAACAACCAGAAGCACCAAACACAGAATTAAAAGAAGTTGTATCTGGGTACTGGGCACAGGGATAGTTGGGACAGGAGCCTTGCTTTTTTATCATATACTCTGCTATAGTAATCACCAAGCATGTATGTCATGATTATCAAGGGGGGAGGCACAAATTCTTTAATACTTTCTAGTAAGAGATGGTGGGCTGCCGTCTATGGGGTCGCACAGAGTTGGACACGACTGAAGCGACTTAGCAGCAGCAGCAGCAGCAGCAGTAAGAGATGGTAGATGTGCCCTCCCCTGAATCTGTGGGGCTTTGAACTCACTTATAACCAACAGAACGTGGCAGAAGTAACCCCACCTGTTCCTAAGGATACTGACTGGCTTGTGGAGCCATGCAGGGCCACAGGAGTCCAGTTACTCTGCAGCCTTGACGCTGAGAGGAAGCTCAGGATACATGGAGTGCATGCTTTGGTCCACAGGCCCCCTGCTCAGGTCTTAGCGTATGTCAACCAGCATGAGTGAACACTAGACTTGTGAATGAAGACATCCTCTCCAAATGAATCAACTCCCTAGCAGCTGTGTCATCACAGGGCATCACTCAGACATCACAGGGCAGAGATCCTACTCTCACTGTGCTGTTTCCCAGCCACCCAATCCTTGAGCCTAAGAAAAAGGTTGTCTCCAGCCCCTAAATTCTGGGGTAACTGACTACACAGCCATATTAATCAGAACAACGTCTTTAAGAGAAAACATAATTACTTTAAGTTAAAAACTACAAATAACCCCCTTGGTATCCTACTTCAGTTACAAGTCCTTGCAATGTATCTGACAGCAGCAGGCTGGGAACACCGCACGCTTTCACTCTACTCTAGTCTATTCCACTGCACGCTTTCACTCTACTCTAGTCTATTCCACACCATTCCACTGCACGCTTTCACTCTACTCTAGTCTATTCCACACCATTCCATTCCTCCCCTTCTTCCTCTTCCGCTTTTTCCTCCTTTTTCTTTTCATCATTACTATTAGCCACAACCAAGTAAGGTCAGATCCCTTGGGTGATCACAGTCAATTGGTCTAAGCAGAGAAGAAAGGTGTTTGGAGCAGCAGCAATGCCAAACAGCAGTACTGGGCCAAGGTTCACGGTGAGATGGGCCTGCGATAAGCACAGCTGTAGGGGCTTACACCAGGACTTTACAGCTCACGCCAGACTCTTCAGGAAACTGATTGTCAATCCTCTCTATAAAATTTCATGACCGGGAGAATCGGAAACTATATCCTAAAATTCCCACCAAAATATCTAAATCAACTCTGCCACAATCATATGACCATTTAAAATATCAGTTAATACTGTTTATGTAAAATTATGTTCATAACTGAATGAAAATATCAGTGGAAAAATTAGTTTAGAGGGAATATATCTTAGTGTCCAGTCTACTTGCTAATTACTAAATTATTCAATAACTCCTAATTACTGTCATAATCCAATTTACTAATATAATTATTAGACTATATAACCTTAAGAGTTTTAAATGCAATACTAATGAGTGAATAGAAAAATAACACAGCTGCTGAATTTGGTGTTAATTTACACTTTTACTGTCATAAAAACTCCTGTAAAAGAGTAATCTTTGCTCACTGCTTAGCTCTTCGGTAAGTCACTCAACAAGTATTTATGTGCCAGATACTGTTCTAGACACTGGGGATAAAAGCAGTGAACAAAAGGGGCAAAAATTCATGTCTTCATGGAGCTTATGTTCTAATGCGAAGCATACATTCTATATTAATTCATGCATTACTTCAAGACATGTGCATGCTAGGCATGATGGACAATGCAATATGGCTAAAATAAGGTGAAGGTGAAGTCACTCCGTCGTGTCCAACTCTCTGCGACCCCGTGGACTGTAGCCCACAAGGCTTCTCGGTCCATGGGATTCTCCAGGCAAGAATACTGCAGTGGTTTACCATTTCCTTCTCCAGGGGGTCTTCCCGACCCAGGGATCGAACCAGAGTCTCCTGCATTGGAGGCAGACGCTTTAACCTCTGAGCCACCAGGAAAGCCCTGGCTAAAATAAGGTACCCAAGAAAAAGGAATCAGACAACTATGCCATTTTATCATTATGGAATTAAAAAGCATGATAGCCTGAGTTTACTTATTCAACAAACACTGGTTATGGTCTTTCTAAACGTACCAGAACTTTAGGCTTCACTAGGTTTCAAAGCTTGAACTCTTAAGAAAATTCAGATTTACGTAAGCATTGCCAGATTCTGTCACTATTTTACATCTCCACCATACAGTATCTCTCACTTCTACCTCAACTTAGCTCACCTTCTGCCATGTTCTTCCCTCCTTTTAATGAGTCTGTGGTCCTTTCAGTTCATAAGGTACATCTCTTAACCATTCTCTGTTGGCCTAATGATGGTTTCACCTCTCAACTTTATCACCTAAGATGGGGAAAAAATTATACCATTTTTCATAAACAAAGATGCTACTCTTGACTCATCTCAAAAGTCCTATTTTTCTCGCATCAGGAATGGGTACCACCAAATCAACCAAGCTTTTTTATAGTTCTCCTGGAGACCAACTCTCCCGTCTAAGTCAACCTTTTGCTCTTTGCAAAACTAACTGGTGTAGTTGAGGACCCAAGAGGCACCATCAATCCTACACGCTAGCCTAATGAGCTTTTGGTTAGAGAAATTACCACTGATTAAATCTCATGGGCTTAAAGGAATTTGTAACAACTAGCAGGATGTCTCAACTTTTCATTTCATCTTAATATGTAAGAGGTATGTTATTTCAAAGGAGGGATGCTGTCCCTGTTCTTTAAGGGGACTTCCATAACTTAAATGTACTTCAGTCCTGATCAGCAACAGGAGTCCTTTCCAGCCCAATCTCTAAATCTTGTCTCTGGGTTTCTTATGGCTCAACAAGAAAACATCCTGTTTTTATCCAAGGCTATTTAATAGCTCCTTTAAGTGATTCTACATGGTTGGAATGTAGACGACATCATCTAAAACTCCCAACTTGAAACCACTCAGCTAGCTTCCTGGTTTCCACCAAAAAGTTTTAAAATATATTGGTCAGAGCCAATAGCCTAACATTTAAAATGCAAAGACATATTCTGTTTTTCTTGTTCTGTTGGTGAATAGGGCTAAGAGTTAATGTTTCCAACTTTACACATTCATACCTTACCTTCTAAAAAGAAAACATTAGGAAAAATACATGTTTTACACTAATTTTTAGGAATACCTAACACAGAAATTATGAGATTACTTAACAAAGAAAGCAAAATAAAAAAGAGACTTCATTAGAGATTAGTGTCCCTGAAAGAGAACTACCTCTTTTCTGTGGATAGATCTTAATGACTTAAACACAGAGTATAAGGAACGAAATTTAAAATGTCCTAAGGTGGTCATGCCTTAAGAGGAGCCTTGGAAAATTCCAGTGTGTGCCATAAAAAGGAATAATTCTGTTTGAGATTTTGAAATAAAAAGAGAAAGAACAAATAATTCCATTCCTCCTTGAGTTAAATTGAACAGTGAACTAAAGTAGATAGCACCACGCTTCCAAAAGTTCTGACAACGTGTTCCTGGGGGCGCTGTGTCCTCAGACCTGCCGACAATAAACCCATTAAAGGACAGGATATTGGGGAAAGGTGATTCCCTGGCGGTCAGTGGTAAAGAACCTGCCTGCCAGTACAGGAGACGTAAGGGACAAGGCTTCGATCCCTTGGTCGGGAGGATCCCCTGGGGGAGGAAATGGCAAACCACTCCAGTATTTTTGCCTGGAGAATCCCATGGACAGAGGAGCCTGGCGTGCTACCACAGGGTTGCAAAGAGTCAGACACAACTGAATGACTTAGCACACAGAAAGATTTCACTTAATTCCATTCCTCCGAAGAGTTCTTCCAGCACAGAAAGCCACATTAGTGGTAAAAAGAAAAGTAAAAGAATTCAAGCAATTAAAATGTATTCAGAGTAACTTACATTCTTATATTTAAAAATGTGCAAATCATTTTCAACTTTTACTGAATGTGTGCACATTTCCTGATGTTAATGTCTTCTCTATAGTATGTAAATTAAGCCCAAGACTGTTAACCATGGGAATTACTTAAATTTTAAAACTCACTTGACTATAAACTATATATGCTGGAGTGAAAAAAATGAAAATTCCTCTTTTCAATATTTATTATTCCCGGGAAACCAAATAAGTATAACCCAATATACAGATCTATTTTCCCTCTTTATTTGACACTCCTTTGTATTAACATTCCTGTGATGGAAATAACCCATATGATCCCTTACTTAATACCTACACCCCCTTTTCATTATTTCATTCATTTGTTCATTCATTCATTTTATTTCCACTGGATGTAGAATGTAAATGGACGTGACCCAATACACACTTTCTGCCTCAAGGAGCTCACCACTGGGGTGTGGAAAGTTAAAAGGGTCAGAAACAGTGGGAGGAGGGGAGATTGGTATTATACCTTACATAATAAGCATAGTAATATACAGGGCAGACAGACATATACTAAGCACCATAAAGGAGGGCTGAGGTTGTTAAGATTCAAAGGAAGCAGAAATTTTATCCAAATGAAGGTATTAAGGACACACACAAGTCAGGAAGCACATGACTAACGGAGGAGAAACAGGGTCTGAAACACATGAAGACAGAATCTGGAGGGTGGAAAATTCTCCCAACCCTCCGACGTATAAAATTTTAAGTGAAGAAACTGGTTTTCATCAGTGTTTGCTCAAAATGGAAATTCACCCGTGTCACAGATAACTTTGATAATTCAACATATGCAATCGTGAACATTGTGCACTAATTTTTTCTTTTAGGATAAGAAAGGTGTAAAATCGAACTTATCAGAATTCCTTTGTTTGTAAGGCACAACCCAACAGCAATACTACAAACAATAAAGAGGACGGTATGTACCCTCCCCCCAAAAAACAGTGGCATTAGAGCTTGGTTCTGAAGGATGCATACACAGTATTTCAACAGGTGCCGGCAGGTGGTACAGGGAGGAGAGCGTACCCTGAGACCAGCTCCCATTAAACACAGCGGGGGCAGCAAGGAGCCCAGGGAGAGGAAATGGACTAGTCAATATCAGTGTAGGATGCAAGCAGGGAACGCGCACAAAGAATACAAGAAAATCCCATCAAAGTTGAAGCTAGGACTAAAGATGAAAAAAACAGTCACAGGGAAAATTTTAAATATCAGTAAAGTATTTGAGTGTTCTTACTAAATAGCTTGGCGTACAGATACAGTCAAAACCAATAATCTGCCAGCATGTATCTTGAGATATCAGTCACTTCAGCATGGGGTCTCTTTGCGACCCCATGGACTGTGGCCCTCCAAGCTCCTCTGTCCATGCGATTCTCCAGGCAAGAGTACTGGAGTGGGTTGCCATGCCCTCCTCCAGGGGATCTTCCCAACCCAGCGATCAAACCAGTGTCTGCTGCATCTCCTGCACTGCAGGCAGATTCTTTACCACTGAGCCACCAAGGAAGTCCTACTAATGTTACATGCAACTCTAAAACGATGAAAAGTTCTCATGTGAGGGGCTTATAATTTAATTTACTCTACTTCATTCAGGACACATATTGGGCAACTAACAGTATGGACCCTGTTATTTATGGATATAAAAGATACAGCCGACCCTTGTCTTCAAGTCAGCAAACATAAAAGCATTAAACTGAAAATACTTTTCTCATTCAAGGGAATGTTTTCTGATACGCAATGCCCATCAGTCATCCTGTTCTGTTAACACTAGATATAAACCTGTTTTTGAGCCTTAGTTATCCTCAGTTTGTATCTACAACTCATGTAACTGAGGAATAAAGTAACTGATTAAAAATCAGGCAATTTTTTAATGCATTTACACAACAGTTCCTACACAGGTCAAAGAGGGTTGAATCAAGTTAAATCTAAAACCCTTTTCAATGAAAAAAAACTCCTGTACTGTGATTCTAATTCTACTGAACTAAAATCCTTTAGGAAGGCTAAATAGGACTCAGTAATTAAAATGGCTACTTGAATGACAAAGTAAGTAGCTGTCCAAATTCAGGTAAACTACTAACTGTTTAATACTGATTCCATCCTAAATGGGCTTCCAGGCGACTGCTGTGTGCGCAAACATACAGATTCCTGCCACATGCTTTAAGCTGCCTTTATTTTGTGATACATAACATACAATGGATTATTATTCAGCCATAAAAAGGAACGAATCTGAGTTGGCTGCACTGAGGTGGATGAGCCTAGAGTCTGTTATACAGAGTGAACTAAGTCAGAAAGAGAAAAACAAATATCATATATTAATGCATATACATGGAATCTAGGAAAAGCGTACTGATGAACCTCTTTGCAGGGCAGGAACAGAGAGGCAGATGTAGGAATGGGCTCGCGGGCACAGCGAGGTAAGGCGAGGGGGCAGTGCGCTGACAGAGTAGCACTGACACGTATCATTCCCACGGGCAACACAGGCAGCTGGCGGGAAGCACCTACACGGCACAGGGAGCTCAGCTGAGAGCTCTGTGACGCCCTGAAGGGGTGGGCTGGGGGTGGGAAGAGGGCTCAAGAGGAAGGGAATATACGGATACTTACGGCTGATTCAAGCTGCTGTATGGCAGAAACTAACACAACACTGTGAAGCAATTATTGTCCGATTAAAAATAATATTAAAAAAAAAATGTTCTTGGGATTTTTCTTGTGGTCCAGTGGCTAAGACTCCAAGCTCTCAAGACAGGGGGGCCCAGGTTTGATCCCTTCTCAGGGAACTGGATCTCACATGCTGATAAATAATATGTGTGTGTGTGTGTATATATATATATATATATATATTTTAAAGGTGCCTTTATTTCACCTTAATGGGGAGCAGTTACATAAGTAGTTGGTAAAACAAAATCAAGCATGGCAACACACAGGTGACACTCAGAACAACTGCCCAGCAGCTCTTACAAAACTCCTCCCTCTGACTGCTCACCCGCCTGCCCCAGTACACTTGGCATCTATAGATCACCAATCAAATGGTAACCTTTATGTAGGCAGGCTTGTCACCAACCACCTGTGTCTATTTTCCATGCGCCTGGAAAAGGCCCCACTTCCAAACACTACCTTCTTGTACTCCCACTCCTCCTGTGCCCAGATTTCATCTCTGCTGTGTTCTAGAACACCAGGAAGCTCATGATTAATTTCCTTCCTAAGAAAACTGAGGAGGACTCCTCTGGGGGTCCAGTGGTTAAGAATTCACCTATCAATGCAAGGGACACAGGTTCGATCCCTGGTCCAGGAAGATTCCATACGCCACAGAGCAACTTAAGCCTGTGCGCCGTAACTCCTGAGTTGGTGCTCTAGAGCCCCTGAGCTGTAACTCCGGGAACCCACATGCCTAGAGCCTGGGCTCCCCAAGAGAAGCCACTGCAGTGAGAAGCCTGCATACAACAATCAGAGAGAAGTTCCCACTCGGAAACTAGAGAAAGCCTGAGCGCAGCGATCAAGATCCAGCGCAGACAAAAACAAATAAATAAACCTTAAAAAAGAAGACTGAGAAGCTTATCTGAGCCTCATGAGAACTAGAAATGGTGTGATTAGTTCAAGAAGCATGGGCAACACATATTTACTTAGGTGTCTAGAAGTTGCTATCCTACCTAATTTTCAAGTATTATAGTGTTTATTTCACTAACTGGGAATTAGATGCCAGGGCCACATTATGAAATAGTTCATAAGCATTTAGATTTTTTTTAACTGTTCTTTGTCTCAAATGAATTTAGTATTATTACTTACTTAACTACATTATTTACCTCTATTTTTACTTAACTATAGCTATTTAAATGATCATAGTTATTACCCAATTTCCTTAAAAGCAGAATGTAATGGATAATCACACTTTTTTACAGATTTACTTCAGTAAGGCATACTGCAAGAATTCAGGAATTTCCCGAGTTGATATGTCATTTATTCCTGGCAAACCATCACCTTTGTCTACATATAGTTCATTTTTTTCCAAACTAGAAATGTACTCACTGGAGTTAACTCTTCCTTCAAACGAAAGAAATTATTTTAAAATTGCTACTGAGATTTTAGAGTACGTCAACAAATTTCAAATGGCATGGCAGGCAAGATGCTTACCTCTGGACTTTAGTTTATCTATAGTACCAAAGGGCTGAAAGGCCTCCAAAGTGTCTTCCAATCCTACTATTAATGAGTTTCCCATCACACAGAGTATTGGATGTTTTATTCTTAAAAAACATTCTTAGGAAATCATTAATAGTGAGACATGATTTTTTTTTTAAGATAATTTTTTTTTTAAATTTTATTTTTAATTGGGAGGATAATTGCTTTACAAGTTATGTTGGTTTCTGCCATACAACAATGTGAATCAGCTATTAAGTATATATATGTGTGTGTGTGTGTATATACACCCTTCCTCTTGAGCCTTCTTCCCAACCCTCATCCCTCTCAGTCGTCACAGATGGCCAGGTCGTGCTCCCTGTGTTATATAGCAACTTCCCACTAGCTATCTGTTTTACACGGGGTAATATATATGTTTCAATGCTACTCTCTCCTCCCTAAAGGTAATTTACTTTTAATAAGGAGTCTGTTTTCACAGATTTCCACTTACCTTTGTTCTAAACATAGGAAAACACCCTAAAAGATACTCAAGTTTAAACAAGTCTTCCTCTTAAGAGCTACTTCCTCGTTGATAGAGAAATTCTAATAGTCCCATAGTGATAACAGTTGTGTGAAAAGGATACAGCGCAATCCACGGCAACAATTCAGCACTACCAAGTTCTTCTGCGGCAACAAGGAATGGAAGAACATCACTATGAAAATGTGTATTTACTAAAGTTCAATAACTTGGGAACTTCTCAAGGAGCTCTCAGAGAATGAAAGACAAAGCCTACTTTTCACATAAAAACACATTTTAAATTCGTGCTTCTCCTGCCTTCCCTGAAACAAGTCCTAATAAATACATTATTCACCCACAAAATAACAGTTTATTCAGAAGGATTCCCATAAACTAACCCACCAGAGGATTCATGTTTATGCAGCAACCAATCATGTATCTTTCTACTCTGTTAATAGGTTTTCCCAGAGAAATCACATTTTTATTCTTTTTATGATATTACTGAGATCATTAAAAAGAGGAAATGGGAAAACTCTCCTTGAATAATAATCGGTGAGCTATATGCATTTTTCCTGGTTTTCTTAAAGCAGTGATTAAATTTGTTAATAGTGATAATTTAACATATTCAGACATCACCAGTTTATTCACTGAAATACTGAGAGTTTTAGATTACTGAACTAGTACTTGAACTTGAATTACTTCTCCTGCTACCCTAACAAATTTCATCCCCGGAGACAACACTGATAACACTAACCAGTATCTCTGTAATGACATGATATTCATGTCTCCAGGTTACGGTGACCATACTATTCCTTCAAAACCAGGGAGAATTATTATTTAAAATCCCCTTGGTTTTTAAACAGTAAGTCCTTCCTAAATCCTTGTTGAGTAAGTGGAGCTCAGATGTTCATATCTATCAATTGCACACCAATGTTGTCTTATACAGATCTCTGTGTATGTCCCTAAAGTGAAATTTAATCCCGCCAAAGCATTTGATTCTGATTAGTGTTTCAGTTATCTAATTATTCAATCAGCAAATTCACAGTAACCAAATTATCACAAATATTAGCTGCTCTAAAAAAAAAAAAAAGGTTAGGTGAGATATAGCAAAAAGTCAATGGAAATAAAGAGAAATGAATTATTAAAAAGATCTAAGAATTGTTCATCCCATGACAAGGTTAAGTTCTGTAAATGTAGAGACTTTTTCAACTTGTTCACTGATGTATCCCCAGCTTCTAATAGTGTCTGGCAAATACTGGGCCCTTGATAAATATTTGGTGAATGGATAGATTGCTGATAAAACATGTTATTTTATCCACTCTGCATACTTAGTTCAGAAGGTAAAACGGGATTCATTTGTGGAGTGCAGAAGCTCTAATATAGGTTCATACTGAAGTCTGATTCTGGCGAAGGCTCCCAGATTTGGAATTACTAACTGTAAAATACAAATAAATTTATATCCCAGACACTGACTGGCTGATCAAGCCTGGGCCGGGGATACATCAAGCCACAGGTAAGCAAGAATTTCAAGTCATTATCCCTGCGCATGCCGGCAGTCCCAGAGCCAGCAACAAGGCAGCTTTTCAGGCAAATCCATCAAATATCTCAAACTTTTGAAAAACTAATGTGTTTATTATGCGTCTTCAAGCTTTGAGGCTTAACTATCTGTGGGAAGGGCCTATAATTATGATCAATTACTTGTGACTTGAAGGCATTTATACAGGCACCTATCTGCCCTTTTAAGAAACCTTTAAAGAACCAGCCACAGGACTGTAAAATGGATCCTCTGGGGCAACAATAAATCACAAGTTTGGGGGCCCAATTCTGACAACTCTCCCTTAGAAGGAAAGAATTTGTCACCTGTCCTTGATTTCCTAATCCTGCCTGAACAATTATCGCCATCATCTAAAATGTGAATTCCTAGTCAAGCTCAGCAAGTCATGGGGACCAGTAATTGCCCCAGGCAGAAGCAGAAGGGAAGAAACAGGAAGGAAACAAATGGAATGGAGATCTGCAGCTCGTGAGGATGACATCATCGATGATTTTCTCAAGTGTCATTGAACTTCATGGCATATGACTGATGGTTTTTTCTGACAAACTATAGGCTCATTATATTCCGAGTAGCTTAATGGTTCCGGAGCTTGTAACGTCTAGGCTTGAGTATGATTCGTCCCTACAGGAAAGGACAGGTGAGCTAATGCCTTACTGGGAACTTCTACCAAGGCAAGCCCCCTGTCCATCCCTCCCCACCCCCCCATCCCCACCGTCAATCTTCTTGAACACAAATAATACTTGGACATCTGAAGCGCTCTTAAATTTACAAACTGTTCATATATACACTATCTCAGTTTCTCCTCACGATTCTTAAGAGGTAGATGTCATCTTTACCACTTAACATGTGAAATAGTTTTAGAAAATGATGCCTTTGTCTTCCAACATATCAGTACAATTTCGACTTATCAATGCAATCTCCTAAAATTTCTCAGTACAGAATCCAAGACATGTGGCTTGGTTAGAAATGTGTAAAGACACACCAAGCTCAAGAAGATAAATCAAGAGAATAAGTTGGATTTGCCGGCACAAGGGCAAAAACAACTTCCCTCTGTTATGAGAGTAAACTGTGCTTTAGGGAAAGGACGGTGTTACACAGGGGTGCCTCCGGAATACCTCGACGATTGGAAGGCCATGATTTTATTCATATACATGATAATCATCCTTAACTGGACACTATCCATAGGTAACAGACAAAATAAAACAAGAATTTTGGACTTAAATTCTAGCGGTGGAATTCACCCTTTGGGAAGTGACTGGGTGGTTCCGCTAGGAAGATAACTAAGTTACAGGGGACAAATGTACCCTTCGCTTTCCTCTCCAGTATCACAAAGACGACCCAAAAGGGTTTCTGTTGTTTTTTCAACAACAACAAAAAAATACACAGGTTATAAAAACCTACTGCTTTTATATATAATCTCATCTTCCTAAATCACTGATTCTTTCAGTCCCTCTCTTCGCTATTGGCTGAAACAGAGGTATATTGGTTCCAAGCTTTACAGCCATTTATTACCTTGTTTGTGTAGTTACGATTCTTTGCTGCCTTCTAGCCTGAGTCCTAACTGTGGCAGGAACAAAGTACCATACAAGTCATCCGGCCTGGGATGAGAGGAGACAAGTCGAAACCTCCCAGGAAGACTCTGTAGACACATGGGCTTCCTGAGTCTATAGAGGGCTTGGTATTTCAAAGGTCAGTCTTGGGTCTCTCCACTTTGGTGACTAATGTTAAATTGTTTGACTTTTCACAAAAATATTTAGCTATGCTTATTTACATAATCTCATCCACAGCACACATACAGTAGTAGATATATATCTGTTGAAAAGAGCCCCTCGACGGATAAGGAGACAGGAAGAAGACCTCAAGACCTCCTTTTTCCAACTTATTATCTTAGACATTGGTTGAGAAAGGTAAAATCACACCCTAATTTGTAGAAGTTTCCGGGCATTCCTTTTCAGCTTAAAACTATGCACCTCTGTTTAAAAAAGAAAAGGATGACACACCACACAATGTCAAACACACAATGGGGAAATTCCAGGATCACTAAGAAAACACCATTATCCAAAGTCACACACACTTTGGTTTAATACTGGTTCCCACACAAGAAACGCGGTAAAAACTGCTGCCTCCCCACCTGGCAGCACAGCCCACCCAGGAAAATCCTGGGCAGGACGTTTAGAATCTAAATATTTCATAACCTGGACTGACTGACTGGAGAAGAAGCCTAAGGACTATGCTCTCTTAGACACACAAAATAATACAAACAGGTAACATATTTGGAAGACATTTTTAAAAGGACACAAACTGGGCGTTGGCACTGAAGTCCTTCATCAGGCATCCTTATCAATATGCAATGTTAGGGAAAAGAAACTGTAGGTGTAATTGACAAAATTATTCTCAAGTGTTTCTGCACTTTCAAACCTCATTTATACTAGGCTATGGCAGAAGACTTTTCTTCCTACTAATTACCACCATACCCTGTTACCTCTCATTCATTCTCTCAAAAACTCCCCTAATGGCCAAGGAAACTACACGGGTGGGCTGGGGGTGGGGGGTGGGGGGCGCCCGTCTCAGGTTGCCTTGTTCTAGCCCCTAAAAGACATCCATCTTTCAGGACCTCTTTCAGGACGAACCGGAGAAAAACACTTAGAACTGGCACAGCAGCGAGGAAGGCTGCGCAGGTCATATTTTCTGACTGGTCTTTTTGCTCGCTGTCTGGCAAGATCACCAGCTCTGGCTCGTGGCTCTGTCGACAAAACTCACTCTCACTCAGTAAGGTCGACGGATGGCGCCATGCCTCCCCCGCCGTCCCCCCACCCTCCCGCACGCGCAGCATCTTCGTGGGGCCGGGGATCCCAGCCCCTCCCCCAGCGCACTGCCCCCGACGGCACGGGCGCCGATCCACCGCTCACCTGACCACGTTGGGGTGCTCGAAGGTCTCCAGGTGCCTCAGCACCGCCACCTCGCGGATGGTGGAGAGCGGCATGCCCTCCTCGCCAGTCTGCACTCGCACGCGCTTCAGCGCCACGAAACGGCCTCCGTTCTTCAGGTCCCGGGCCTTGAACACCTTCCCGTAGGCGCCCTCCCCGATCTCCGCCACGCACTCATACTGCTGGTCGGCACGGCTCAGGCCGTCCTTCTCCATGCCGCCCGGCGCGGTGCCGCTGGGGCGGGCGGGGGGCGCGCTCGGCTCGCTGGTGGCCGCCGCTCGCCTCCTCCCGGACTCCCCGGCTGGCTCCCTCGGGCCCCGGAGTTCGGTCTCGCTTTCTCTCTCACCCCCCGCCGACTACCGCGCCCGGGCGCTCGGACTCTCGCGGCCGCCGGGGCTGGATGGAGCGACCTCCCCGCGGGCGGGCGCAACCCTGGTGCCGCCGCTGCGAAACTCCGCCTGCTGAGTCGCCGAGGAGCGAGCCGATCCCTCCTCTTCCCTCCCCGAAGCGCAGTCCTCTGCAGACACCGAGGCGATTACATAGTCTCAGTCTCAGCCCGGGCGCGTCTCAGTCCACGGTCATTCCACCTAAAAGAGGAGACGGGAGGACAAGAAAAAAGTGTAATTAGACATCCCAGGCGCCTTCTCCGGGGTTCCTACAGGGACCCCTCCTCCTCCTTTACGCAGCCCCCATCGCTACCCTCTGCGAGCTCCTGCCCTCTCCCAGGCCGCTTAATCCTTCCTGGTTCCTCCGAGAAAAACGAAGTTACTTTTCTTTCCCTGCAGAGCTGGAGCCGTCTTCGCGCGGAGAGGTTGCAGGGGCCCCTCTGGGATGAGCGCAGGGCGCGGGACGCAGTGGAACGAGAGGGGGCGTGCCAAGCAGCCCAGAGTGTGCCGGGAGCGCGGGGGAGGGGAGGCGCCGGGCACGTCAATGTCACGGCTTAATATTTCCCTGTATCATTGTGTTGCGCTGCTACCCTCCCTGCCTACCGGGCCTGGACGTCAGGGGACAGGGGCTCCATGGGTGCCGTGGGGGCGTTCTGGGGTCTTGCGCAGCCTGGTGTGGAGAGACCTCGGGTCCGCCCGAGTGCGGCCGTAGAATGTGGGTGGGGGCTCCCAGGACCTTTGTAACCCGATGCTGGGAGTGTGCGAGAAGGGGTGGTCAGACATCTGCTCGGAAATTGCTTCCTTTCTTTCTACTTTCAGTTTTTCTACGAGGAGACATTTAAAAACGACACACAAATGGTCTTTTTAAGGTAGAAGAGTCTGGGTTGGAAACGGAATCCTTCCTCTGACTTGGGAAGACCTCCCTGGTGGAAACCCATCAGATCCGAGAGGGCGGGAGCTCCCGCTACTCGGGAGTGGGTGAGAGATGCCTCCCCCCGCGGTGTGGCGGCGGGGGCGGGAGGGCGGGCGGGTGAAGTCGCCTACCGAACCCTAAGAATGGGATAAAGAGGTGCTCGCCGCACTTCAGCTTGTCGTCTCCTTGGAGAACAACTTCAGAAGCAAGGCGGCATAATCGTGACTCGCCTTTAATTTTTCAACCGATTGCAACCTGAGCAAAACTCAGCCTCCCCTTAAAAAGGGTAAGGGTGGGGGGAGTAAAAGCTGAGCCTCCAGGGGAAAGCGAAAAGGGGTTGCGCCCCCGCGGCCAGGACTCGCGAACCTTTCCCCACTACCCGGGTTGTTCCCTAAGTAGGCAGCAGAGGTGGTTGCTCCACTCCCCTTTCAGCTTAAGGTCGGGTCCGAATAGCAGTCAGTGACCCCCGGAGCCCACCCCCAACACACACAACAAAACAGGGAAGGGGGGGGTCGCACCCTTCTTTCCCATTCAAACTGCAATCCAGGACCCAGGGGACCTCCGCTCCACCAACGCTGTGGCCTCCGCCGGACATTCACCGCTCCGACTGCGTGTCCGAAATTCCCGGAGCTCCTCGGAATTACCTGCCCCGCAACCTCTGGCTCTCTCGCCTTCCGCCAGGAATTAAAGATACAGACTGCGCGACCCCCGCGGTCTGCGGGCGGAGGGGACCGCGGAGAGCACCGGGCCCCTCACATTCTCTCCATTCAAAATTCTCCTTAAAAGGTGAAGGCTAGTCCTGGGGGCGGGGGTAGGGCGAGGAACGAGCCCCCCGAGCCGAGGAACCAGCGGTCGGAGCCAGGCCGAGGGCCACACAGGTAGCGGAGGAGCCGCGGCGAGCCGCGCCGCCCGCCCCCTCCCGCGGGCCCCCTCCCCGCCCCAGTCCTGCCCGCCGCCGGGCGGCGAAGGAAGCGGCGGGGACGTCCCACCCCCGCAGGGAGCTGCGCCCGCCGCCCCCGCTGGGCCCCGCACCGCCCGCCCCGGCTCTCCCCGCCTTGCTCCCCGGACTGTCGGCTCCGGCGGAGAGAAACGGGAGCAGCCGTGCCTCCCCCCTGTCCCCCGCCCCGTCCACTTTTTTTGTTGTTGTTGTTGCTTTCCCACGCTGGCTGAATGTGACTTGACCCCATTTCAAAAAAGTTTGACAGAGTGCTTCAACATTTCCGCATTCCTCCGCGACTACAAAGGCTGCAGCCGCCTCCTTCTGCTTTCTGTCTCTGCTCTCTGTCTTCACACTCAATGAAATCCTTCATGTGCCTCTCCCGAAGCCTGCCAAGCACCGCAAGGGTCGCCACCACCGCGGCGACCTGAGGCCGCCCCGGGGACCACGACTCCCGCGTGTACACACACGCAGATGCGCCCACGTGCACACTGACGGATGCGGGGTCGGGCCCGGAGGTGTTCACCCATGGGGCGTGCGTTTTAACGATATTTTAAATTAGGAAAGTAAACTAGGAAACTAAAGCAAGCGTCCATCCTTGCGGGGGGACTCCCAGCCTGGGCACTGGCCGCCGGCGTGCACTCCTCTCTTAAGTGCAGAACACGCCCGTGGGGGCTGCCAGCAAAAAGTCTGCGTTAACATTTATCTCGCGGTGGGGAAGGTGGAGCTCACACCCACACCTCGGCGAGATGGAGGGGGAGCTTTCGTGGGGAAATAAATACAAGGTACCGAAACACATTCTCTCCCGCGTGAGGTCCCCAAAAGCAGTGCATTTTAAACCCTGAATGTAAATTGCTCGGTGAGTTTCCCAGTGGAGCCTAAGTTCCGTTTGAAAGACTGGAGAAGAAGTGTTTGTGTGGGTGTTTGTGCGCAAGACTGTGTGCGAGCAGGCACAGGAGCTCGGCGTTGGGGGGAGTCCCTCGTGTGGGATGTTCCCCTCTAGTCAGATTAGGAGAAACTCCTGTAGCTCCCCCGAAACTGGCCCCTGTAACCACCCCTCCTGGATCGTAAGGGGTTAACCACAGCCGATTCCGAGAACCTACCGCCCCCCACCCGCCCCAGTCACCCCCACCCACCCTCCCCTCCGACCCGGGCCAAGCCCCCAAGTCTTCCCCAAGGACCACCCCCCCACCCCGCACCCTGCCGCCCACCCATCAGCGCGCACAGCGCCTCACCTGAGGGGCCCGGCCGCGGCGGGCCTCGCGAGGGGGCTGCGGGGACCGGTCGACCTTCGCACGTGTCCGCCGCGGCGCGGAGCAGGTAAACCGGCTCGAGGAAGGAGTTAGCGGCGCTCGCTCGGGCGAGGGGGTGGGCACTGCAGCGGAGGGCGGAGGGACGGCGGAGGGCGCCGCCCGCGCGGCGCGCTGGGGGCGGACGGAGGCCGCGGGGCTCCGGCCGGGGCTCGGGGCCCGAGCCGGGGAGGCGGCGGGGGCGGGGTGGGGGGCCCTGGAGGCCGACGGCCCGCGACCCTCCCGGCGGCCGGGTGGGGGGCTCGCCGCTCAGTGGCCAGCGAGTGTGCAAATTAAAGCCTTCCGGAGAGAGGGGAGGCGGCCGAGCCCCGGCTGTGCTCTGAGCCTCCGGCTCTCCGGCTCTCCGCTCCGAGTGGGGGGCGAGAAAGAGGGGGGAGCTAAATGAAAATTTCCGGCTTTCGCTGCAACTGGAGTGGGGCGACTAAAATAGGAGGCGTGAGAGGGAGAGTGGGATGTGTGGTCGGCAGTCGGCTGAGTTACCAAACCCAGGGTCGCCCAGAGTTGGGGTTTTTGACAGAGTGAGGCGGGCGGGGGGTTTCAGCAGTCACTGATGTAGACGGATGGGGAAAACACAAAACGACCAATAATAATCATGAGGGGCCGGTGGGGATGGTAAATACTAACACTTTCCAAGAAACTGAAAAATCAGACCAAAAAAATAACTTTATTAAAAAAAAATTGGCAGGACGCCTTGCAGAAAAGAAAATACTAATCTGTCCAAGCACTTTTCACTTTCAGCATGAGCTACATTTGTTTTGTTTTCCTTCGCTTCCTTTCGGCCTCACAAAGCCCTATCTTTTCCTTCTGGACAGAGGATATGATTTGGAAATTGTCTGGCACTCTTGTGGTTAACGATCTACTTGAAGGGGCTGGCCGGTTCACAGTTATTAAGTGATTAGTAACTGCTGAGGGTTCACTAAGGTATTTCTGTGGAGGTAAAAAGCCTAAAATTGACTTTAAATAACAGAACAGCAAGATAATAGACACACGCACACACACACAAAGAAGGGAGAGCACGATTCGATGGGTGCTTCCTTTAAATGCATTACTGGACTTCTGAAATTTGAAACTTTGTAAGAATGTATACTTTACCTGCTGAGAAAACCTCAATATTTCAGGTGAAAATTAGATTTTGGAGAAAAAGAAAAGTCTTCTAGACTTCTATAATGAAGTAAAACAAAACTTAAAATGACTATTTTTTTGAAAGAATTCAATATTATCCAAAATCTCTATCTGTAAAATACTTGAAACCCTTTGAAATATCTTAATGCAAACCCTAAAAAAAGTTACTTATTTCAGGACTCTGTGTAAAAATTAAAACCCAGAAAAATTCTGTTTGAATGAAAAATACTACCTCTATAAATCTTTTGACATTTTGAATTAAACTATTTTGCTAATTTCACAGTAGATCAAAATTTGGCTTTATAAAATTGATTCTATAGTATAATGTGAAGTAACAGGTTAGGTAAATAAAAATTGTTGCATTTACATTAGCAAATATTTTGCAAGGCATTATAATACTTCTTAAAAAATAAAAAGTGTGTTTTATGCTTAAGATAATTCATAAAATACATTTTTTGTGTTTAGAAGCATATCTTCTAAAATGAAATCCAATTTCTGAACAAAATTTATATTTGTAAAGATAGCTATAATCTCATATACCTTACAAACTTAAGAAAACAAAGTGTTGGAATTTGTATTTCTATAAAATATTGGATCATTACAAATCACTAATTAGACTTTAAACCAGAGACACAAATGGGAATCCTCCATTTTGATAATTGCTCACACTATCAATGCTTTTTTTTAAAAAAAGATTTATTTGTTGGTAATTAACACATTTATGTAACTCAGAAATAATTGTCAATAGTCATAGGAACCAGCAAATGATTATAAGAATTTGAGTAAATAATTTGTTTAAAAATAGTAAGCTGTAAATATCTTTTAAATTAACAGAAAAATATCTTTTCTACACTGGGTTGCATTTTTCATTCCTGAATTGGATAACAACCATAAATGAATTAGAAACTCCATGATTTAGCTTACTAGATCACTTGGGCAATGTCAAAAACAATGAAACTTTATTTAATTACATACACTGAGTGTTAGCTCTCTTTATGTCATCTGCTTTCTCTGATACTGTTAATTTGTCTTGTTCACTCTCCTTGGTTATGGTTCATTCAAACTCCAGGTTGGTTAAAGCTTCAGATCAGGAAGTTTTACAATGGATTGTATAAAATTAGTATATACCAGATTGTTTTTGTTTATGGATACCTTCCTTTGTGGGTAACAGGTTATCATACCAAAATTTGTGCCAAGTTTACAAACTGTGAACAAAATTCCGACTCCTTTGTTTAGGAGTCCTCCATGAATGAGTACATCATTCCAAAATAATTATTTGTACCAGTATTTTCACACTACATCTCAGATATTCTAAAGTTGCAAATCACCTTAGTTTTTAAAAAATTGGAATTCATGGATTTCCAAATACACTGTTGTAGCTTACCCTAAAAGTTTTCTGAGTGTCACATAAGAGATACATTCCCTGTGTGAACATTTTATACCAAATATCTGTAAGTTTTTGTTTTTCCTAAAATAAAAATGAAAATTTTAATTCTGGTCTATACTTTTATAACACTGTTTAAGAAATCAGAAATGTGTTTAAAATTAGTAATTGTATAATGTACATCTAATTCTAAATGATCTCTGATTTATATTAGCCATTTGAGTTTATAAAGTACATTTTCCAGAAACTCAGAAATGAAGTTTTGTTAGAATCTACTATACAATAAGTTTAATTAGAGGTCATGTAAATTTATACTTTTTGTCTACAAAGTTCTGTTTATCATCTTGATAAAAAACTTCTCTGGTTTAATAACTTTGAAATTAGTTACCCTCAATTTTAATTTGAGTTATATGTGTATATGAACATTACCTTTATTAAGTAATTACCACAAAAAACTGTTATTTCAACAGAAAAGGCATAATATAATTCAGTGCATTTGAATGCATTTTCTCCCCTCCCTCAGGCATTTCTAAACTGGGTTTTTTTTGGAGGATTGGCCTTTAAAATATAATATTGAAAATCTGCTAAATATCTTGGAAAAAGTCAACTGTACCACCAAATTTTTCAATTGTAAATTTTTGGACTTTAAGTTCAACCTTCTAAATAAATTGCTTCCCGTCAATTTGGAAATGATCTGGATTTTTCTCTTCCTGCTGTTGCATGTGCTCTAGTACACTGCATTTGAGCAGTGGAACTTGAAATGGTTTTGATACTGCCATGAGGGGAAAAAAAATAAATTAGTAGCTTATAAAATTAAAGGAGAAAAGCCAAATAATATTATCTATTGAAAACATTCCATTTTCATGGGATGAAATTACAATTATCCCCATGCAACATGTCAGCACTATGTTCATATCTGTATAATTATCATCATCTTTTCAGTTTTTTCCCTTTTGATAGATACTCCTATCTTCTGTTCCCTTTGTGTGTGAGTGTGAATACCTTTATGTTCCTGGCATATTGTTGTGACTCGTTTGAAACATGTTCTTAAGATTCTTTCATCAACTACATTAGAATTCTGAGCTATCAGAAAAATAACTGTGGAAATACACTTAAAAAGATGGTGACAGTCACACTGAAATACCTCCATTTACTTTTCCGTTTAGAGTGTCCCATCCTATTCAGTGACTTCCTACATTTCTTTTCCAAGAGAATACTTGTATTCTGCACACGTGGCCTAACAGTTGCGTCGTCATAGCTGCCTGTGGTTGAGCTAAAAGGTGTATACGTGTTTCAGATAGATTGTTCAGATGAAGCAGTGTAGGTCCAACACGATGGAGGTGAACAATGATAAAGCGGGATCCAGGAGATGGGAAGAAAGAGAGAGAAGGTCACCCGGGAGAACCTCCTGTGAATGGCTTGGTAGTAGGGATATGTGAAGAAGGCATATGCTAAGGTCCCGGGACCAAGAGATGTTCCTCAGTGCTCTAAGTATAGCATGTCCAGACAACGGATTCTTTCTGAATGAACGGCATTCTGTGTCTCTCCTATTATGTAGTGAATGAGACCGCATAGTGTATGGGTCCATATTCATGTAACTCTCTTATGTTGTCTCATGATGGATTTCCCCTGAAAATAATACAGAATGGAATTCTTGGCAGAATTCTCTGAATGTCTAGAAGAAAGTATGTAATAGCATAGCTCTGTGGGTCAAACATTTTACCATGAATTGAAGACAGGATCCAATTTTTAATGCCCACTTTAATTTTGTTCAAGGTTTCTCAAAGTTTTGTATTCCTGATACCCAGCGCAGTATCTGGCAAGTATTTTGGGTCCAATAAATGTTTGTCAATGGGAAAGTTGACTTCGTATCCTTTATTTCTTCTTCTTTGGGGACAATCTATTGATTTCCTTCAGAGCGATGTATCAGGATAATTTTTTAAATATAATCCAACCAAACTTTAAGGATCAGTTTGCTGACTTCAGGACCCTAGAAAGGAGTCTCTTCTGTCTTCTGCTCCATTTCCTTTTAGCCCTCTTCACTAAATTCTACAGTCCTTTTAAGGCCCAGCTCTTCCTTAAAACCTGGGCGAGTCCCTCAGCCGAACCTCTTTGCTCTAACTCCTAGAGCCCATCTGCTTCTTGCCTTCCTCAAAGCTCGGTGCTCTGCTCTGCTCCACCCCGAGCTCCCCGCGAGCATCCACTGTGCCTAGCTCCCTTCTACAATGTCCCAGCCCCTGGCAGTGCCGTCTGGCCATAGTAGGTGGTCAATGAACACAGCAATGGCGCTTGTCTCTCTGAGGCAAACAGGCACAAAGCAGCCTGGGATCGTGAGACATAATTAGGATAACATCTCAAAGTGGAGGGTGGTGTTCCACTTTTCTTAAACAGGAAAGAACAAGGGCATCCTGCTACTTTGTGTGGATTTCTTAGTGTTTTCTCTTGTGTTGCAGAGATTAGTCATTTACAACATTTCTGTCTGAAAGAAAATGCGTTCACATACATTTCTGAATTTGTCTGAAAGACGAATTCTAAAATCTTACCAGAAGGAAACTGCATTTAGGTAATTGTCTGTATTCTCTAACCCTAAAAATCCCGATTAAATTATTTTTCTCTGAAAAGAACAAATACTAAAACTCCGAGGTAAGTTAGATACTGTAGAGTCCAGAACCTGTAAAGATTATTCATTTTATTTGCCAATATCCTTAACGTCTATATACCCTAAAGGGCAGAACCCTTGATTTCTGAGTCGGGAGTTTGTGTTTTATTCCTCTCTCAGCAATGTTCACTGTACCCTCAGGGAACAGATATTTAACCTTTCTGACCTTCAGTGTCTGTGCCTATTAAATGGGTTTGCTAATTATTCAGGAAGATGTTACAAAAATAGTTTGGAGAGAAGCAGTAAAGAGTTTTACCTTCGCTGGAGAAGATATGGGAGTATCATGGAGGCTGCTGGTCCACGTGAAATTTAAGATGAAGTTGCCTACAAACTACCTGTGTGACTTTGGGCAACTCAGCGAAGGCCCTGGGTCTTAAGGTCCTTGTCCGTAGAAGATGATGAGACTGGACAGTTTCTATGGCGGCTGCACCTTGAAAGTGCTATGGTCCAGTCTAGCATGCCAAGCCTGGCACCATCATGATACATCCATTTTTTATAAATGCCCTAAATTAGAGTAGTGACAGAAGATGGGACTCTGACATCAGCACCCAGAGAGGGGTCTGGACTTCAAATGTGAATTACTGGGATCTCTGTAACTTAACTCTCTGGATTTTCAAGACTGAATAGAAATGAGGACTTCAGAAAAACATTAGGAGAATTCACTAGCATTTTCCTTAGAAATGGGGAGGGAGGAGCCAGGTTTTAACTTTTTTGGCTGAAAGTAAATATGATGAGTGAATGAATCAACCCTCATTAATAAAATTTGATCAGTAAATTATAATAGTACATATAGAACTAGGATACTTAAGATTAGAAATCATGGATGAAAACAGAAATTCTTCAACGGTATCATGAAAAAAATAAGCTATCATGAATCCTAACTTTGGAAGATGTGACATATCTGTAAACTATTGTAAACATCTGGGGCTGCTGGCCCCCTGTGAGGCAGTGCAAAGTGGGGGGCCCGAGGGTTAAAAGCAGTACGCAGCGAATCTGAGGGGCTCCAGTGGAAACCAGCAATTCTGAGAGCTGTTTATCCAAAGCCATTATGATAACGTGCAGAGAAAAGCAGACTCTGTGCTTTTGTTTTCTACCACATCAGCCCTTGTGCGTGGTTGTAAGGTCCTCCCTAGAGGCACAGGGTAAAAAACGTTTAGGCAGTTGGACCCAGAGAGTCCTGGGTTAGAAGCCTGGCTCCACCACGTGACCCTGGACTAGGTTCTTAAACTTTCAGATCTCTGGTTTCCCTCACTCATAAAGTAGGGATGCTATCTTCCGCCACATTAGGTTGGTGTGAGAACTAAATAAATGCATTTAGCAGACCCTTAACCAGTATTAGGACTGGTTAGTATCTCTTTCATGAAAGCACGTTTCCTAGTCTTTCTGTTTTTATGGACAGCTAACCCTCTGACTGGCAGGTCATTCTTTTTAACTGGGTTGAAACATCCACCTGTTGCAGAAGGAGCAGCCTGAAACAGAGCACCTAAAAGGATAGTGGACTGTAACGAAGCCACGGCTGCCTCTGGGCATGTGGGCTATCTCCTCGGAGGCCGCTCGTCTTGTCCAGATCCTGTCCCAGGGCTGCTCCATCTCCTCTGTCTGCTCCTCCCTGTCCTCTGCACTCTCTTCCCTACAAGCGGCTCTGTTCTTCCTTTCTCCACTGCTTTGGTGTGGGGGCACCTCGTTCTGCCCCTTTGATCTGTACCCCAGATTTGCTGACACTTGTCTCCAGAGCCCTGTGCGTGGCTGCCCCCACAAGAGCGCCTCTGTTGATCACGCCTCCGCAGCCGCTGGCTCCTACTTCTCTTGTTTGCAGTGCAGACTGTAGTTATCCTGTCATCCTCTCCACCTCCTCACTCCACTCAGACCTGATCTTCTTGGCTTAGCAGAAGTTGCCTTAGATGACACTGCGTTTCCCACCCCATATGCTCTCTTTAGAAACTCTTGAGTAGTTACTCTGTAGTTTCTTTCTTTTTTTCTTTCTTTAATTAATTAATTTTTATTTTTGACTGTGCTGTCTTTGTTGCTGCACAGGCTTTCTCTAGTTGCCACGAGCCGGGGCTGCTGTCCATTGCCGTGCTCGGGCTCATTGCAGCGGCTTCTCCTGTTGCGGAGCACAGGCTCTGGAGCACACGGGCTTTAGTGGTTGCGGTGCAGGGGCTTAGTTCCTCCATGATCTGTGAGATCTTCCCGGACCAAGGATCAAATTTGTGTCCCCTCCATTGGCAGGCAGATTCTTATCCACTGTGTCACCAGGGAAGTCCTCCCCTGCCCTTTTCAGTTTTTATTTTATGTTTTGAACTTCCCAGGGATATCTCCTCAGCTTTCTGTCCTTTGATACTCCAGGGCTTCCTTGTGAGCCATTTTCCTCATAGCTTTCACCTCCTTACCATCAGACAGATGCACCCCCAGTTCCTGGAGTTCTGTTCTGCCTCCTACTGAGGTCCCCCGGGATGATAAGACTCCTTCAGTGTGGGATCTGCAGCTTTTATTGCTTTATCTCTAAATCCTGGCCCAGAGTAGGGAGCCACAGGTGCTGGCTAGACGAAAGCTACGGGACCGCAGGAAACACAGGGGCCGGCAAATGGTCCTCCATCCGAGCACCGACTGCCCTGTGGACCACCAGGCTCTCCTGTTTCCTCCCCACTCTGGCTTCCGCACTGTCTTCTTTAGGAGTGATCTCTGAAGCAGGGTAGGTAAAGGTCTCCTCCTCTGGGTTGCACCATCCCCACCTCCCCTGACACAGGAAAACACAGAATGGTTGATACAAAGCTCGTGGAGCTGCATTGATCCTACCTGTGGGTTCATGGTGGTCAGAAAGAGCCATGAGATCCAGGCAGGGCCGCTTAAGCTTGATTTCCAGGCAAAACACAAAACTGATTTAAGATTTTTTTGAGCCGAGAATGTGGCTCTTGGAGCAGTAATAGCATAAAAGTTGTGTACTTGGTACTAGCAGGGTCAAGAGGCTGAAATCAGGGAGGCCAAGCTCCTGCCAGTGGTGAAAAGACCAAGATGATAAGAATGGATATATATAGAGACAGAGAATGGCTATAAGAGAGAATTCAGGGGAAATATCTAACAGGATTTGTTTAATAACAAGATAAGCAGAATTATAGGAAGAGTTAACATGTATATAGCCTGCCAAGACGGAGAAGGCAATGGCACCCCACTCCAGTACTCTTGCCTGGAAAATCCCATGGACGGAGGAGCCTGGTAGGCTGCAGTCCATGGGGTCACTAAAAGTCGGACACGACTGAGCGACTTCACTTTCACTTTTCACTTTCCTGCATTGGAGAAGGAAATGGCAACCCACTCCAGGGTTCTTGCCTGGAGAATCCCAGGGACGGGGGAGCCTGGTGAGCTGCCGTCTATGGGGTCACGCAGAGTTGGACACGACTGAAGCGACTTAGCAGCAGCAGCCTGCCAAGATAGCTCAGGCACTGTATATAAACTAACCCATTTAAACCTCCTCATTATCTCCACTTTGCAGACAACGAAATGGAGGCACAGGACCAAACTTCTAACCAGGCTTTGGGTCCAAGGTATCAAAATAATTAATAATAATAATAGTGATAATAATATAGTCCATAATAGATAAAAAGAAAGATGGCAAAAGGAGATGGCCTGAAGTTTTTTTTTTTATATTTTTTTGATGTGGACTATTTCTTTTTTGTTCAAGGGATGCTTTTATTATTTATTTAAAAATGAATTTATTTATTTCAATTGGAGGCTAATTACTTTACAATATTGTGGTGTTTTTTGCCATACGTCGACATGAATCAGCCATTGGTGTACGTGTGTCCCCCATCCTGAACCCCCCTCCCATCTCTCTTTCCACCCCATTCCTCTGGGTTGTCCCAGAGCACCGGCTTTGAGTGTCCTGCTTCATGCATTGAACTTGCCCTGGTCATCTATTTACATATGGTAATATACATGTTTCAATGCTGTTCTCTTATATCGTCCCACCCTTGCCTTTTCCCACATAGTACAAAAGTCTGTTCTTTACATCTGTGTCTCTTTTGCCGTCTTGCATATAGGGTTGTCATTACCATCTTTCTAAATTCCGTACATACACGTTAATATATTGTATCGGTGTTTCTCTTTCTGACTTACTTCATTCTGTATAATAGGCTCCAGTTTCATCGACCTCATTTGAGCTGACTCAAATGCATTCTTTTTTATAGCTGAATAATATTCCATTGTGTATACGTACCACAACTTCCTTATCCACTCATCTGTCGATGGACATCTGAGTTGCTTCTGTGTCCCAGCTATTGTAAACAATGCTGCAATGAACATTGGGGTACACGTGTCTCTTTCAGTTCTGGTTTCCTCAGTGTGTATGCCCAGCAGTGGGATTGCTGGGTTGAATGGCAGTTCTATTTCCAGTTTTTTCTTTTTTAAGATTTGTTTTGACGTGGACTATTTTTAAAGTCTTTATCGAATTTGTTACAATACTGCTTCTGTTTTATGTTTTGGGTTTTTTGGCCATGAGGCATGTGGAATCTTGACTCTCTGACCAGGGACTGAACCTGAACCCCCTGCACTGGAAGGGGAAGTCTTAGCCATTGGATCACCAGGGAAGTCCCCTTGGTGAAGGTTTAGGATTTCCACTTTGGAATTTGAGATGACAGCCAAATGAAAATATCCAGTGGCCACATGGAGTATAGAGACCTTCCCCTTTGCCTGTGTGTGTGCTCAGTTGTGTGTGACTCTGCTACCCCGTGGACTGTAGCCCACCAGGCTCCTCTGTCCATGGGATTCTTCAGGCAAGAATACTGGAGTGGGTTGCCATGCCCTCCTTCAAGGGAACTTCCCATCCCAGGGATCAAACTCAGGTCTCTTACATCTCCTGCAATAGCAGGCGGATTCTTTACCATTCGGGCCACCTGGGAAGCCCCTTTTGGCTAGTTCCGCCTTTAAATACACCCAGATCCACCATTCTGCAGTTTTCCACTGCTGGTTTCAAATGATTCTGCTATTTTTCCCCCTTTGCCATCTGCAGGGCCACTTGCATGAGTTACATAGAAGAGCCCCGTGCTGGGTAGAATCCTCTGCTGTGGCCGCTATAGTAATTTTTGAGCAAGGTGTCTATATATCCACTTGGACTGAGCCTGCGAATTTTGTAGAGGGCCTGCCTTTCTGCTGAGCATCTGGGATGGATGTTCCAGGTGTGGGCATTCCCGCCACTGTTCAGGCTTCCTTCACCTTCACGGGGTGTGTGCTCCTCTCACTGCTTCTGTAAAACTGTTCTTTCCCACATCATCACTGACGCAATCAGTGCTAGCTTTTTCTTAGTTGTTAGGCTCAGCACTTATCACATGCTCATTTTCATCTTTTCCAAAAATTCTCTCCTGTCTTAGCTGTCACAAGCCATGACTTCTGCCGCTTCTTGATTTGATGTTCTTTTCTTTGTACGATGTAAGAGTTGGACCATAAAGAAGGCTGAGCACTGAAGAAATAATGCTTTTGAACTGTGGTGCTGGAGAAGACTCTTGAGAGTCCCTCGGACTGCAAGAAGATAAAACTAGTCAATCCTAAAGGAAATCAACCCTAAATATTCACTGGAAGAACTGATGCTGAAGCTGAAGCTCCAATACCTTGGTCACCTGATGCAAAGAGGTGACTCACTGGAAAAGACCCTGATGCTGGGAAAGATTGAAGGCTAAGGAGAAGAGGGCAGTAGAGGATGAGATGGTTAGATAGCATCACAGACTCAACGGACATGAATTTGAGCAAATTCTGGGAGACAGTGAAGGACAGGGCAGCCTGGCATGCTGCAGTTCATGGGGTTGCAGTCAGACATGACTTAGTGACTGAACAGCAACAATGCTTTGCACCACCAGCTCTTCCTCTGGGTCCTGCCCCACATCTGGAGGTATCTTCTAAGACTCAACAGTCATGGGTTGAACTGTTCCTCTGCAAGTTCACTGACTCCCATTTAACCTATCAGAACATCCCCTGTGGTATGCATATAAAAATGGATTCCCATCATCCTTTTCTTGATAGTTGTCACTGCCTGGACCCTAGCCACAAACCCAACCTGATTCACTCTCTTTTTCTATACCTGTTCTTAGTATTTCTGTCTGGTTGACTTCATAACTCTTCAAATTTATGATCTCTTCTTACTCTGTTGGTCTTCACTTTTGCTGTCTCTACTCAACCACTAGTCCATCGTAGGGTGTCCTCCAATTCCAAGTATTTTAGGCCACCCTGGGAAATTCTTGGCTTAATCCAGCCCTGTTCCCTGGCCTTTCATCCTGACCAGGGGCTGGAAGGTGATGCTCCTGCTGAGTCTGTCTTAGCTCTGTTAATGTCCTCTCCCTTCCCTCTGCACATTTAACTCTGAAGCTGAACAAGCCTGACACTGAACTCTGCACCGCAGAGCCACCACAGCCAACCTGCTCTGGCCCGTGAGTATGTTTACCAAATAACCAGCTTTCAAGAGAGCCCACCCACCTAGGCAGTGCTACTGCATGTCCCTAGTCCATTCTTGATCTTGGTTTCCCAAAGATTATCTCCTATATTCTGTCTTCTCAAATCTCCAGCACTTTCTTCCTAGTCTCGTTTCATGATGCCCTACTTTTGATTTCACTGAGAAAATAGAAGAAATGAAGGGAGAAATTCCATCCACTTGCATGCTTACCCTTCTTGAACTGCTTTCTTTGCTGTCTCCAGCACCCCACTCTCTTGCTTTTCTTCTTCTCTCATGGCCACATCTATTCACTTGTTGGTCATTTTTCTTCTTCCAAGCCTCTAGGTTGGTGTATAGCCTTCAGTTTGGGCTGCCATAACAAAAATACCATAAATTGGGTGGTGTAAGCAACAAACATTTATTTCTCATAGTTCTAGAGGCTGGGAGGCACAAGAATAGGGTACCACCATGACGACCCTCTTCCTGGCTTATGGACAGTCATCTCCTCACAAGGCAGAGAGCAGAGACTCTTCTTATAAGGGCACCAATTTCTTCATGAGGGCTCCATTCTTCTGATCTAATTACTTCCCAGCAACCCCCATCTCCACACACCCCACATTGGGGATTAGGCTTACAATGTATCAATTTGGGGAGGACACAAACATGGAGACCGTATGATGTGTTTTAAGGGTTAATCCTTATAGCTCCTTTCCCCACTCTTCAATCTCACTCTCTGAGTAACTTCATCTAGTGCCATGACTTTAAATAAATATCATTTCATACTGATCCTCCAAGATTTATACCTTCACCTGGATACTCCTTTTGAATTCCAGATATATATCCAACTGCCTACATGATATTTGATGCATGTGTGAGTGTATGCTAGGTCGCTGCAGTCATGTCCGACTCTGACCCCATGGACTGTAGCCCACCAGTCTCCTCTGTCCATGGGATTCTCCAGGCAAGAATACTGGAGTGGGTTGCCGTGACTTCCTCCAGAGGATCTTCCTGACCCAGGGATCAAACCCACATCTCTTATGGCTCCTGAGTTGGCGGGGAGCACAAATGTCCAATAGGCATCTCAAATTTAACCCATCCAAAACTGAACTCTTCATTTTCCTCCCCAAACTTCTCCCACAGTTGTTTCCACCTTAGTAAATAAAATCTGTATTTGTCTGGTAGCTTAGTCCAAAATGTAGCAACTCAGCCTGACTCTGCTCCCTTTTTCAAGCCTTGTAGTCACTCCATTGGTAAAATCCTGCCAGCCATACAGTCGCACTCCACACCACTAGAGCAGTCATCCTCATCCATCACCGGGTCTCTTGCAATAGCCTCCTAACTGGTCTTCCTGCTTCTGTCCTTGCCCCTTCGCCTTCTCCACACAGCAGTCAACGTGATGCTTGCTAAAACCGAAGTGAGATCGTATCATTCCTGTTCAGTGTCAAAGACTCTCCAGGGTCGTCCCGTTTCTCTCAGATTTCCTTTCCAGGGTTTCCAAGCCTTCCAGTCATGCCCTACTCCCTCTCTGTGCTGGTTCTTCTTGCTGCTCCCCCTCCTGCTTCTTCTGCACAGCTGCATTGGCCTCCTTGCTGTTCCTCACGTCCACCAAGCACGTTCATGCCCCTGAGCCTTTCCACTGGCTGTGCCCTCTGGCTGAAATGCTCTTCACCTACGCATCGGCATGGCTGTCTGCCTCATCGCCCTCAGGTCTCATTCAGAAGTCAGTAGAGGGATCTTCTTTGACAACTCTGCCTGAGTTGCACTCACTCCAGTTTCTCTATCCATCTTATTTCACCTTATCATTCTTTTTTGGCATTACTGTCATCTGACACATTATATTAATGTTTCTTTGTTTAGTATCAGTCTCCACTCTACCTCCCAGAATGTAACCTACAGAAGAGCTTTACTTTGTATACTCTTGTATTAACTAAAATAGTCTCTCAGAGTGGTTACTGAATAAATATTTGTTGAATGAAAAAATGAACTCTCTTCCTATTACCCAGGCTTACAACTAGTCAGTCCTGGGCTGGGTTCATTAACTTTACTCATTAAGAGTAACTATCTATAATACATACCTTAGACACACTTCAGTTGTGTCTGACTCTTTGTAACCCCAATGGACTGTAACCCGCCAGGTTCCTCTGTCCATGGGATTCTCTAGGCAAGAACACTGGAGTGGGTTGCCATGCCCTCCTCCAGGGGATCTTCCCAACCCAGGGATGGAACCTGTGACTCCTGTGTCTCCTGCACTGGCAGGCAGATCCTTTAGCAATAGCGCCACCTGGGAAACCCACATACATTAGTGCAGTCTTCCTAAATTTAGGTTATTTCACGACCAACCAACATTCTGTTAGGGGGCTTCAGCTGGGATTGTTCACAAAGGTGCCAATTAAGGGTAATTTGATTCATGCACCATAGGTTAAATTATATCTAAAATCACTAAGACTATAAAATCAGGATATTCAATTGTAATTATCTCTTACACTGAAATGTGTGTGTAACAAGTGTTTGTTTTGTTTAAAATATTTGTCTCTCCTCACATAAAGAGAGGGGAGCAGTTTGAAAACCAGAAATGCCCCGATTCAGATTCACATCCCAATCCACCACACTTCCTTTCTGCCGTCTTATTACAGCAGGTTCTTGCAAGTCCAATGAGCAGCAGTCATGGTGCTTCAGAGTAGAGGCACTGAAGGCCAGCTATGTTGGTTCAAATCCAAGCTCTGCCACTTGTCAGCTTTGTCTCCTTGGATAAGTTACTTAACTTCTCTGAGTTTCTTTATCCGGGTTAAGGCTCTCTGCCTCTAGGGTTGTCCTGAGGATCTAATGAGATAATTCATGTAAAGCACTTACAGGATTGGCACAAAGAAAGTGCAAGTAGCTACGATTTTTGCTAATATTCCTCCTGATAAAACAGCTGTCGCTTCTTAAGTGTTTTACTGTCCTTGCTCCTGGGACCTGGCCCGGGACTGACTCCACAGTACTGTGTGTCCAACGGGTACGGCCACCACGCCCTTGGAGCCCTTGCTACTTGTGCTCCACAAAAGCTCGGTCTTTTCCCTCCCCTCCTCTCTCCTCCCGTCCTTCCTTCCTTCCTTCCGCCCGCCCTCCCTTTGTCCCTTCCTTCCTCGTCCCCTCACTCCCCAGCCCTCCTTTCCTCTTTCTCCTAAGCTCCGCCTTTCCTCACTCTCTCCTCTACTTCTCGCTCACATACCGCAGGATCTGTTTTGCATTAGTCTCTCTTTCCTCTCCTCCATTCTTCTGCTGTTTCTCTCTGCTCTCATTCACAGAGGAAGAGCTCTAGAGGGAAAGGACCTGTTATGTCACCAGGAAGAGTCCCCAGAAGCAAATGTCTTAGACTGCTCACTTCCTGAAGAGTTTTGCTCTTTCAAGCAGGCCCTGCTTTAGAAATCAGAGGCCTTTTATCAAAGACTGTTGGCTGCTCAGGTTAATCAGAAATGCCATCTCAGCATTTCTAACCCATATGTGGGTTATGCCAGCAGCATTCACGAAATGCTTTAGAAAACACTGTCATGTCTTCTCAACAGTCACAGGCAAACCATGAAATCAACCATAACCAACTGTATTGCTTGCTGCTTCTAAGGAACATCAATGAAGTAATGTGGTCACTGTGGTGCTTAATAATGTTCAATTCCAGTGATGGTGAGAATGTAGAAAGGAATGAAAGACATGTTCAGTGGAAACATGTTTGTTTTTTTTTTCCCCTTTTCCCTATTAGATTAGGAGCTCCATGAGTGAAGGGACAGTGCCTGCTGTAGTCCTGAGGTACACGACTAGCAGCTAGCTTAGACCTTACTCACAATATGTGTTCAGTAAATAAACATGCCCTGAATTTTTACTTCTCAAGAATTAGACAAATGTGGTCAAAAAGTCTGAGTATACAAAGACAACAAGAAGAAAACCATGAATAAGGATGGTGCTTTATGGGACAATCAGGTAGCTTTGTAACATAAAAGTCTAAGAACTAATTAGAAAACATCACTGAAAACATCACAATTCTCTACAGTTCTATGAATTTTTATACCATCTCTTTTGTGACAATTACTACTGAAAA
Organism: Bos indicus; assembly: GCF_029378745.1. NCBI lineage: Eukaryota > Metazoa > Chordata > Mammalia > Artiodactyla > Bovidae > Bos > Bos indicus. Next base: position 10,566,215 of record NC_091763.1, read on the forward strand.
TTATAGTGATATGGAAGTATATCTCAATTCTTCCTATTATTGATTATTTATTATTCTATTACTTGGGGAACTAGTTCCTACTGTTTCACATACACATCATATACTTCAGTACCTGTTTGCTAAATAAATGATTAAATGAAGTTACATGCATGCTTGCTAAGTCGTAACTTCACCATTTAATCATTTGAATATTGTGCTAAATCACTTCAGGCATGTCCGACTCTTTGCAAGCCTATGGACCATCACCTGCCAGGCTCCTCTGTCCACGGGATTCTCCAGGCAAGAATACTGGAGTGGGTTGTCACACCCTCCTTCAGGGAATCTTCCTGACCCAGGGATTGAACCCATGTCTCTCGAGTCTCTTATGTCTCCTGCAATGGTGGGCAAGTTCTTTACCACTCAGTGCCACCTGGGAAGCCCAATTTCTGGTCATTCAGAATATTTGAAAAGGTTTCACAAAATTGGATGGCCTTATTAAGCAAAAATTACTACCTATATAATCTGTATGGATTGATATTAGAACATAAAATTTAAAAAGTCACAATTATGTTAAACATATGTTATCTCTTTTGATTCAAAAAACACTTCATGATCTTTAAGTTATAAAATTAGGTCCCTTTCTCCATCAGTCTGAAAGGATGTCATTGTTGGGCCATCAAGGAGAAAAACTACCATATCCAGTTCTTCGACAAAACCTCAGATGCATGGCTTTCTGGCCAAGCATCTGCAATTTCATATTGTTGGAACATTCATTGTCTCCCTGGGAACTGCAACTTTCTGTAACTTTGCTATAGCTGAACCAGGAAAGAAAGCATATGCAGATTTCTATAGAAATTATGACTCCATGAAAGATTTTGAGGTGAAGAGGAAGGCTGGTATCTTTCAGAGTGCAAAGTGATTTGAAATATAAAGAATTTCTTTGCTTGAGTTCCATGGAAGTTTGACACTTACCTGTGTTCCTGAAGCATGAAACTATGAATATCTGGGCTGAAGAATAGTTTCTCAACAAATAAATGATGAGCAAATACTGTGGGCACTAAAAAAAATGTCAAAGAAACCACTTAGGCACCCCAAAATGTAACTTAATCTATTTTTGGTCTACCTGTATTTTACCAAGACTTTAAAATAAACCTGCTTTTTCAAGTTGTTTAGTTGAATGGATTCTGAATAAAAAGCGATTTTATATTCTGGTTGGAAAGATTTAAAGAGGCTGAATTACCTGAGAAAGACAGTATAACCCTAAACCAAAGTGACAGAACTGTCCTTTAATTTTTCTTTAATACATTTGTATCTCATCATATTACATTTCTAGACCAAAATGGTTTGTACATTTCTGTTGGTCGAGCAGGAGGAAATCATTATAATGAAAAGAAGTTATTGAAAATGGTCCATGTTGTGTAATTCCCAGGATAAATGGGCTGAGTAGCAAATATTTCTGTTGTGAACTGTTTTACACTGAAATGTGCATTATTAAACCCATTTGTTGAACACATTGAAAGATCGAATATCTTCCTAACCCGACACTGGAAAATGTTTATTTGCTAGTCCTCTCCTTCCTCTGCTGCTTGGATCTTGATAGATATTGTTTCTGGGTTTTCTGGAATCCATTCACATGAGAGGGGAAAAAAAAAATCATAGATGAAGAAACCAGAAAAACAGAATTTACGATTTATAAACACATACTTTAAACAAGATCATAAGAAATTTAAAATAGTATACCTAATAGAAACAGCATGTGGAAAAGCATATAGAACAATGGTGGGTGGTGGGTGACTAATTTTTTTATACTATCATGAAGCTCCTACATGTTTGAAGAACACAAAAAACCAGCCATCCAGCTATAAGAATCTGAGTACAGCAGAAGAATGCTAGAGATCAAGATGGTTCGGGGGTGATGTTATGCTCCTTTGATTTTATAACTATGTTACTTTATGTATACCGTGTATTTAAGTAATATGATTTTACTGCCCTTTAAAACACTGTGTGTGCAATCAATCGTTTTTATTTCATTTAGAGTAATTAAATGTGGGTTTGATTCCATGTGCCAATTATCTCCCAAAAAAGCCTCTGCTGAAAAAACAACAGAACCTTCAGAGACTTAGAGTTGGAGTTTATAGCATCTGGAGTGGAAGGAGCAGAAACTAGTCTTCTTTTTTGACCATCCTTTTCTTTCTTCTCCAGTAACTCCACTTAATCTAGAGTTGAATTGGAAGTAGGACATCTAGGTGTAGATTTATTTATTTACTCATTCAATCAATAAACATCTATTAAGTGGCTACCGTGTGCCAGCTTGGTACTAAGGATGTAAGAAGTTGTTAATGTGGCACCGAACTTCTGGAGAGATTTTAAGGTTAAACATCTAGAATTGTAAGTCAGATAAATGGGAGTAAAAATGTCTTTGAAGCAGATGAAAACTGCAGGAAGTGGAGAGACAGGTTTATGCTGAGGAGGTGTGGAAGAGGTATGAATTATATTTGATTCTTTAGGGCTTCCCAAGTGGCTCAGTGGTAAAAAATCCACCGGCCAATGCAGGAGACACAGGAGTGGCAGGTTCAATCCCTGGGTCAGGAAGAGCCCCTGGAGGAGGAAATGGCAACCCACTTTAGTATTTTTGCCTAGGAAATTCCATGGACAGAGGAGCCTGGTGGGCTATAGTCCATAGGGTTGCAAAGAGTCAGACATGACTGAGCATACACACATATATAGGAAGTCTTTGTCATGAATGATAGAGGGAAGATACATGAGATTTTGAGGTACATAGATAAAAATTAGGTGCATAGAATTATTGGGGGAATATTCCCTGCAATGAATCAGGGGATTTTTGCTGGCATTCCTGGCACTGTTGTAGCCAGCATGTGTTATAGGGAGCCGGAGAATTCCCAGGTTCTTTCCAACAATGTTCCTGGGCATGAATAGAAAAACTGGACGGTGTGCATGGTGTGGGTTTCCCAGTGACAGGGTGAGTCCCAAGAACATGATAGGGGCCTTGTTGTTAGAGAAGGTAGTAACGGGCTGAGTTGAGGGTTCCTAGGTAGGTCAAACAGAAGGATTTAGTGTTCATTGAACTCGGTGAGCAGAAAGCAGGGAGGGACAGAAGGGGCAGAGGTACAGTGGTAGATATGGGACTGTCTATAAAAATCAAACAGTCCAGGTACCTCTAATGGTTAAATTCAGAGATTGATTCTGCTGGTACATGGCTAAAGTAGGGTGGAACTGGAAGACTGCAGTGAACAAGATCGTGTGACCCTACAGTTACAGTGACTGATGGATCTCTAGTATGAGTTTTAAAGATGTCAGGAGTGATGACGAGCTGTTGAGGATGTGGAGGAAAATTAGCCAGGTGCTGTGTTCATCTAGAAAGGTGGAAGTGGGTCTCACAGGAGTTCAGTAAATAACAGCTATGGTGTCTTTAAGAGAGTGGAACAGAGAACTGATGTCAATTTTATATAAAGAGGAAAAAGAAGTGGACAGTGAGTAGTCCAAAAGTTTAAAGTCTTGGTTTGTAAATTACTGGGGGGAAAACTCCAAGGAGGCCAGAAATTGTTTTGAAGGCATCTATGATACGTCTAGTCAAGGCTATGGTTTTTCCAGGGTCATGTATGGATGTGAGAGTTGGACTGAGTGCCGAAGAATTGATGCTTTTGAACTGTGGTGTTGGAGAAGACTCTTGAGAGTCCCTTGGACTGCAAGGAGATCCAACCAGTCCATTCTGAAATAGATCAGCCCTGGGATTTCTTTGGAAGGAATGATGCTACAGCTGAAACTCCAGTACTTTGGCCACCTCATGCGAAGAGTTGACTCATTGGAAAAGACTCTGATGCTGGGACAGATTGGAGGCAGGAGGAGAAGGGGATGACAGAGGATGAGATGGCTGGATGGCTATCACCGACTCGATGGACGTGAGTCTGAGTGAACTCCGGGAGTTGGTGATGGACAGGGAAGCCTGGCAGGCTGTGATTCATGGGGTTGAAAAGAGTAGGACACGACCGAGCAACTGAACTGAACTGAGGATGTAGAACAAGAAGGAAGGAAGGAAGGTTAGAATGAGTTTTCAGAGTTCTGGTTGAGGCAACAAGGTTGGTAGTGCTATTTTCAAATAGCAAAAAATAAATAAATAAAATAAGAGAAGATTGGAAGATTAATCAATGAGTTTCCTCCAGAAGAGATGAATTCAAGATGTCTGTGACTTTCAGGTGGTAATGTCCAGTGAGGAATTGTAAACGTAGAGGTGGGAGATTTGGACACAATTCAAGTAGCCGTTTGGGGAGTTATAAGCATACAAGTGAGACAATTTTGAGCAACAGGAAGAAGAGCATCCCTGCATAAACCAGAGATGTGGGCAAGAAACCAGGTGAAGAAAATGATGTCACAAAATAAAACAAGGGAATTAAGAAAACAATTCCATTTATAATAGCATCAAACCCAAAATACACTGGTATACATTTAACAAAAGATGTACACTGAAAACTATAAAACAATGTTATAAGAAATTAAAGATCTACGTAAGTAGAAAGATTTCCATATTTGTAGATCAGAAGGCCTTGATAATTTAAGAGGCTACTATCCCTAAAACTGATCTACAGCTTCAATGCAACCCACATTGAAATTCCAGACTGTTCAGCAGAAACTGACAAACTGATCCTAAAGTTTTAAGGAAATGCAAGGGCAAATAATCTTGAGAAAATGGGAGGACTCACACTTCTTGATTTTAAACTTACCACAGCATGCTTTGGTATTCAAGACAGTGTGGTCCTACCATAAACATAAACATAGATCAATGGAATAGGATTGAGAACCCAGATAGTAACTCTCAGCTTTATGCTCCACTGATTTTTCAACAAGGGTACCCAGGCCATTGAATGGGGAAAGAATTGACTTTTCAACACACGATGTGAAGACCACTGAAAATCCACATGCAAAATAATGAAGGCGGACTCCGAGCCTACAACATACACAAAAATTAAATTCAAGATGGATCACAAACCTAAAAAAGGAGCTAAAAGTATAAAACTCTTAGAAAAAATATAGGACTAAATATTCATGAACTTGGGTTAGGCCATGCTATGCTATGACAGCAAAAGCACAAGCCATAGAACAAAGACGAGATAAACCAGATTCATCAAAAATAAAACAATTTGTGCTACAAGGGACACAATCAAAGAAATTAAAAGGCAACCCAAAGAATGGTAGAAACTATTTGCAAATTATATTTGATAAGAGACATAACTAGAATGTAAAAATTCTTTCAATTGAATAATAAAAAGACAACTCAATTTACAAAGGCTGTCAATTATGATTCAATCAAGCTGAAAATAAGAAAATAAAATAAGCAAAGCATCTGAATAGATAGTTCTCCAAAGATGATACAGGAAGAACCAATAAGCATATGATAAGATGTTCATATTATTAGCCAGCAGAAAAATTCAAATCAAAACTATGAGGTACTACTTCATACCTCTAAGTTGGTTAATAATAAATGCTGGCAAAGATGTAGAGAAAATGGAACCCCATATATCACAAGGGGGATTAAAATATGGTACAGATACTCTGGAAAACAGTTTGGCAGTTTTGGCAAAATGTTAAGCACATAGCTACTATATGAGTATATGACCCAGCAATTCCACTCCTTGCTGTATACCTGAAGGAAATGAAAACAAGGTCTATGAAAAAACTTGCACGGTAATGTTCAGAGCTGCATTATTTGTAATGATCAATCCAAACCTTTCATCAGCTGATGAATGGATAAATGAAAATATATGTACACAATAGAGTATTATTCAGCTACAAAAGAAAGAATGAAGTACGGACACATGCTAGAACATGGATGATTCTTAAAAATATTATGTTAAGTGAAAGAAACCAGTGACTAAAACCTACATCCTGTATTATTCCATTCACACTAGGTGGCTAGAACAGACAGATCTACAGAAGAACAAAGTAAATGAGTGGTTGCCTAGGATGCAGAGTAGTGGGGCTGGGGGGAAGTGAAGTCCCTGTGAATGGGTATCGGATTTCTTTCAGGGGGAATGGAAATGTTCTAAAATTAGATTGTGGTGAGGGTTGCACAAGCTTGTGCCAGGCACGGTGCTAAGAACGTTCTCTGCGTGCTGCATGTGTTAACTGCTTCAGTCGTGTCTGACTCTTTGGGACTTTGTGGACTGTAGCCGGCGAGGCTCCTCTGTCCGTGGGATCCTGTAGGCAAGAATCCTGGAGGTGGCTGGGTTGCCATGACCTCCTCCAGAGGACCTTCCCCACACAAGGATCGAACCCGCATCTCTTCTGTCTCCTGCACCGGCAGGCGGGTTCTTTATTGCTATTGCCAACGGGGAAGCCTGAACGTTCTCTGTGTTTCTGAATTTAAACCTCCTAAGCCTTTAATTTGACGGTGTGGATCACAATAAACAGTGGAAAATTTGGAAAGAGATGGGAATACCAGACCACCTGACCTGCCTCTTGAGAAACCTATATGCAGGTCAGGAAGCAACAGTTAGAACTGGACATGAACAACAGACTGGTTCCAAATAGGAAAAGGAGTACGTCAAGTATATTGTCACCCTGCTGATTTAACTTCTATGCAGAGTACATCATGAGAAAGAATGGGCTGGAAGAAGCACAAGCTGGAATCAAGATTGCCGGGAGAAATATCAAACACCTCAGATATGCAGATGACACCACCCTTATGGCAGAAAGGGAAGAGGAACTAAAAAGCCTCTTGATGAAAGTGAAAGTGGAGAGTGAAAATGTAGGCTTAAAGCTCAACATTCAGAAGACAAAGATCATGGCATCTGGTCCCATCACTTCTTGGGAAATAAATGGGGAAAATCGTGGAAACGGTGTCAGACTTTATTTTTGGGGGCTCCAAAATCACTGCAGATGGTAACTGCAGCCATGAAATTAAAAGACTCTTACTACTTGGAAGGAAAGTTATGACCAACTTAGATAGCATATTCAAAAGCAGAGACATTACTTCACCCACAAAGGTCCATCTAGTCAAGGCTATGGTTTTACTAGTGGTCATGTATGGATGTGAGAGTTGGACTGTGAAGAAAGCTGAGTGCCGAAGAATTGATGCTTTTGAACTGTGGTGTTGGAGAAGACTCTTGAGAGTCCCTTGGACTGCAAGGAGATCCAACCAGTCCATTCTGAAATAGATCAGCCCTGGGATTTCTTTGGAAGGAATGATGCTACAGCTGAAACTCCAGTACTTTGGCCACCTCATGTGAAGAGTGACTCATTGGAAAAGACTCTAATGCTGGGACAGATTGGAGGCAGGAGGAGAAGGGGACGACAGAGGATGAGATGGCTGGATGGCTATCACCGACTCGATGGACGTGAGTCTGAGTGAACTCCGGGAGTTGGTGATGGACAGGGAAGCCTGGCAGGCTGTGATTCATGGGGTTGAAAAGAGTTGGACACCACCAAGCGACTGAACTGAACTGAGGATGTAGAACAAGAAGGAAGGAAGGAAGGTTAGAATGAGTTTTCAGAGTTCTGGTTTAGGCAACAAGGTTGGTAGTGCTATTTTCAAATAGCAAAAAAAAAAAAAGAGAGAAGAGAAGATTTGAAGATTAATCAATGAGTTCACTCCAGAAGAGATGATTAGAGCTGTCTGTGACTTTCAGGTGGTAATGTTCAGTAAGCAATTGTAAACGTAGACATGGGAGATTTGGACACAATTCAAGTAGCCGTTTGGGGAGTTATCAGCATACAAGTGAGACAATTTTGAGCAACAGGAAGAGGAGCATCCCTGCATAAACCAGAGATGTGGGCAAGAAAACTGCTGAAGAAAATGATGTCACAAAAGTTAAAAAAGGGAATTAAGAAAACAATTCCATTTATAATAGCATCAAACCCAAAATACATTGGTATACATTTAACAAAAGCTGTACACTGAAAACTATAAAACAATGTTATAAGAAATTAAAGATCTACGTAAGTAGAAAGATTTCCATATTTGTAGATCAGAAGGTCTTGATAATTTAAGAGGCTACTATCCCTAAAACTGATCTACAGCTTCAATGCAACCCACATTGAAATTCCAGACTGTTCAGCAGAAACTGACAAACTGATCCTAAAGTTTTTAAGGAAATGCAAGGGCAAATAATCTTGAGAAAATGGGAGGACTCACACTTCTTGATTTTAAACTTACCACAGTTTGCTTTGGTATTCAAGACAGTGTGGTCCTACCATAAACATAAACATAGATCAATGGAATAGGATTGAGAACCCAGATAGTAACTCTCAGCTTTATGCTCCATTGATTTTTCAACAAGGGTACCCAGGCCATTGAATGGGGAAAGAATTGACTTTTCAACACACGATGTGAAGACCACTGAAAATCCACATGCAAAATAATGAAGGCGGACTCCGAGCCTACAACATACACAAAAATTAAATTCAAGATGGATCACAAACCTAAAAAAGGAGCTAAAAGTATAAAACTCTTAGAAAAAATATAGGACTAAATATTCATGAACTTGGGTTAGGCAATGCTATGCTATGACAGCAAAAGCACAAGCCATAGAACAAAGACGAGATAAACCAGATTCATCAAAAATAAAACGATTTGTGCTACAAGGGACACAATCAAAGAAATTAAAAGGCAACCCAAAGAATGGTAGAAACTATTTGCAAATTATATTTGATAAGAGACATAACTAGAATGAAAAAATTCTTTCAATTGAATAATAAGACAAACAACTCAATTTACAAAGGCTGTCAATTATGACTCAATCAAGCTGAAAATAAGAAAATAAAATAAGCAAAGCATCTAGATAGTTCTCCAAAGATGATACAGGAAGGACCAATAAGCATATGATAAGATGTTCATATTATTAGCCAGCAGAAAAATTCAAAAAAAAAATATGAGGTACTACTTCATACCTCTAATTTGGTTAATAACAAATGCTGGCAAAGATGTAAAGAAAATGGAACCCCATATATCACAAGTGGGATTAAAATATGGTACAGATACGCTGGAAAACAGTTTGGCAGTGGCTCAAAATGTTAAGCACATAGCTACTACATGAGTATATGACCCAGCAGTTCCACTCCTTGCTGTATACCTGAAACAAATGAAAATATAGGTCTATGAAAAAACTTGTACAGTAATGCTCAGAGCTGCATTATTTGTAATGATCAATCCAAACCTCCATCAGCTGATGAATGGATAAATGAAAATATATGTACACAATAGAGTATTATTTAGGTACAAAAGAAAGAATGAAGTACGGACACATTCTACAACATGGATGATTCTTAAAAATATTATGTTATGTGAAAGAAACCAGTCACTAAAAATTACATACTGTATCATTCCATTCACACGAGATGGCTGGAACAGACAAATCTACAGAAGAACAAAGTATATGAGTGGTTGCCTAGGATGCAGAGAAGGAAATGGCAACCCACTCCAGTGTTCTTGCCTGGAGAATCCCAGGGACGGGGGAGCCTGATGGGCTGCCATCTATGGGGTCACACAGACTTGGACACAACTGAAGCGACTTAGCAGCAGTAGCAGCAGGATGCAGAGTAGTGGGGCTGGGGGGAAGTGAAGTCCCTGTGAATGGGTATCGGATTTCTTTCAGGGGGAATGGAAATGTTCTAAAATTAGATTGTGGTGAGGGTTGCACAAGCTTGTGCCAGGCACGGTGCTAAGAACGTTGTCTGCGTGCTGCATGTGTTAACTGCTTCAGTCGTGTCTGACTCTTTGGGACTTTGTGGACTGTAGCCGGCGAGGCTCCTCTGTCCGTGGGATCCTGTAGGCAAGAATCCTGGAGGTGGCTGGGTTGCCATGACCTCCTCCAGAGGACCTTCCCCACACAAGGATCGAACCCGCATCTCTTCTGTCTCCTGCACCGGCAGGCGGGTTCTTTATTGCTATTGCCAACGGAGAAGCCTGATCGTTCTCTGTGTTTTTATATTTAAACCTCCTAAGCCTTTAATTTGACGGTGTGGATCACAATAAACAGTGGAAAATTCGGAAAGAGGTGGGAATACCAGACCACCTGACCTGCCTCTTGAGAAACCTATATGCAGGTCAGGAAGCAACAGTTAGAACTGGACATGGAACAACAGACTGGTTCCAAATAGGAAAAGGAGTATGTCAAGGCTGTATATTGTCACCCTGCTGATTTAACTTCATGCAGAGTACATCATGAGAAACGCTGGGCTGGAAGAAGCACAAGCTGGAATCAAGATTGCCGGGAGAAATATCAAACACCTCAGATATGCAGATGACACCACCCTTATGGCAGAAAGGGAAGAGGAACTAAAAAGCCTCTTGATGAAAGTGAAAGTGGAGAATGAAAATGTAGGCTTAAAGCTCAACATTCAGAAGACAAAGAGCATGGCATCTGGTCCCATCACTTCATGGGAAATAGATAGGCAAACAGTGGAAACAGTGTCAGACTTTAGTTTTTGGGCTCCAAAATCACTGCAGATGGTTATTGCAGCCATGAAATTAAAAGACGCTTACTCCTTGTAAGGAAAGTTATGACAACCTAGATAGCATATTCAAAAGCAGAGACATTGCTTTGCCAACAAAGGTCCATCTAATCAAGGCTATGGTTTTTCCTGTGGTCATGTATGGATGTGAGAGTTGGACTGTGAAGAAAGCTGAGTGCTGAAGAATTGATGCTTTTGAACTGTGGTGTTGGAGAAGACTCTTGAGAGTCCCTTGGACTGCAAGGAGATCCAACCAGTCCATTCTGAAGGAGATCAGCCCTGGGATTTCTTTGGAAGAAATGATGCTAAAGCTGAAACTCCAGTACTTTAGCCACCGCATGCGAAGAGTTGACTCATTGGAAAAGACTGACGCTGGGAGGGATCGGGGGCAGGAGGAGAAGGGGACGACAGAGGATGAGATGGCTGGATGGCATCACCCACTCGATGGACGTGAGTCTGAGTGAACTCCGGGAGTTGGTGATGGACAGGGAGGCCTGGTGTGCTGCGATTCACGGGGTCGCAAAGAGTTGGACACCACCGAGCTACTGAACTGAACTGAGGATGTAGAACAAGAAGGAAGGAAGGAAGGTTAGAATGAGTTTTCAGAGTTCTGGTTGAGGCAACAAGGTTGGTAGTGCTATTTTCAAATAGCAAAAAATAAATAAATAAAATAAGAGAAGATTGGAAGATTAATCAATGAATTCACTCCAGAACAGATGAATTTGAGATGTCTGTGAATTTCAGGTGGTAACGTCCAGTGAGCAATTGTAAACATAGACGTGGGAGTTTTGGACACAAATCAAGTAGCTGTTTGGGGAGTTATAAGCATACAAGTGAGACAGTTTTGAGAAACAGGAAGAAGAGCATCCCTGCATAAACCAGAGATGTGGGCAAGAAAACTGCTGAAGAAAATGATGTCACAAAAATAAAACAAGGGAATTAAGAAAACAATTCCATTTATAATAGCATCAAACCCAAAATACATTGGTATACATTTAACAAAAGCTGTACACTGAAAACTATAAAACAATGTTATAAGAAATTAAAGATCTATGTAAGTAGAAAGATATCCATATTTGTAGATCAGAGGTCTTGATAATTTAAGAGGCTACTATCCCTAAAACTGATCTACAGCTTCAATGCAACCCACATTAAAATTCCAGACTGTTCAGCAGAAACTGACAAACTGATCCTAAATTTTTAAGGAAATGCAAGGGCAAATAATCTTGAAAAAATGGGAGGACTCACACTTCTTGATTTTAAACTTACCACAGCATGCTTTGGTATTCAAGACAGTGTGGTCCTACCATAAAGATAAACATAGATCAATGGAGTAAGATTGAGAACCCAGATAGTAACTCTCAGCTTTATGCTCCACTGATTTTTCAACAAGGGTACCCAGGCCATTGAATGGGGAAAGAATTGACTTTTCAACACACGATGTGAAGACCACTGAAAATCCACATGCAAAATAATGAAGGCGGACTCCGAGCCTACAACATACACAAAAATTAAATTCAAGATGGATCACAAACCTAAAAAAGGAGCTAAAAGTATAAAACTCTTAGAAAAAATATAGGACTAAATATTCATGAACTTGGGTTAGGCCATGCTATGCTATGACAGCAAAAGCACAAGCCATAGAACAAAGACGAGATAAACCAGATTCATCAAAAATAAAACGATTTGTGCTACAAGGGACACAATCAAAGAAATTAAAAGGCAACCCAAAGAATGGTAGAAACTATTTGCAAATTATATATTTGATAAGATAAATAACAGGGTGACAATATACAGCCTTGACGAACTCCTTTTCCTATTTGGAATCAGTCTGTTGTTCCATGTCCAGTTCTAACTGTTGCTTCCTGACCTGCATACAAATTTCTCAAGAGGCAGATCAGGTGGTCTGGTATTCCTATCTCTTTCAGAATTTTCCACAGTTTATTGTGATCCATACAGTCAAAGGCTTTCGTCAAGGCTGTATATTGTCACCCTGTTTATTTAACTTATATGCAGAGTACATCATGAGAAACGCTGCACTGGAAGAAACACAAGCCAGAATCAAGATTGCCGGGAGAAATATCAAACACCTCAGATATGCAGATGACACCACCCTTATGGCAGAAAGTGAAGAGGAACTAAAAAGCCTCTTGATGAAAGTGAAAGTGGAGAGTGAAAAAGTTGGCTTAAAGCTCAACATTCAGAAAACTAAGATAATGGCATCGGGTCCCATCACTTCATGGGAAATAGATGGGGAAACAGTGGAAATAGTGTCAGACTTTATTTTTCTGGGCTCCAAAATCACTGCAGATGGTGACTGCAGCCATGAAATTAAAAGATGCTTACTCCTTGGAAGGAAAATTATGACCAACCTAGATAGCATATTCAAAAGCAGAGCCATTACTTTGCCAACAAAGGTTCATCTAGTCAAGGCTATGGTTTTTCCAGTGCTCATGTATGGATGTGAGAGTCGGACTGTGAAGAAGGCTGAGCGCCGAAGAATTGATGCTTTTGAACTGTGGTGTTGGAGAAGACTCTTGAGAGTCCCTTGGACTGCAAGGAGATCCAACCAGTCCATTCTGAAGGAGATCAGCCCTGGGATTTCTTTGGAAGGAATGATGCTAAAGCTGAAACTCCAGTACTTTGGCCACCTCATGCGAAGAGTTGACTCATTGGAAAAGACTCTGATGCTGAGAGGGATTAGGGGCAAGAGGAGAAGGGGACAACAGAGGATGAGGATGGCTGGATGGCATCACTGACTCGATGGACGTGAGTCTGAATGAACTCCGGGAGTTGGTGATGGACAGGGAGGCCTGGCGTGCTGCAATTTATGGGGTCACAAAGAGTCGGACACTACTGAGTGACGGATCTGATGTGATCTGATCTGCTATTTGATAAGAGACATAACTAGAATGTAAAAAAATTTTCAATTAAATAATAAAAAGACAACTCAATTTACAAAGGCTGTCAATTATAACTCAATCAAGCTGAAAATAAGAAAATAAAATAAGCAAAGCATCTGAATAGATAGTTCTCCAAAGATGATACAGCAAGGACCAAGAAGCATATGATAAGATGTTCATATTATTAGCCAGCAGAAAAATTCAAATCAAAACTACGAGGCACTACCTCATACCTCTAAATTGGTTAAAAACAAATGCTGGCGAAGATGTAGAGAAAATGGAACCCCATATACCACAAGTCGGATTATAATATGGTATAGATACTGTGGAAATAGCTTGGCAATAGCTCAAAATGTTAAGCACGTAGCTACTATATGAGTATATGACACAGCAATTCCACTCCTTGCTGTATACCTGAAGGAAATGAAAACAAGGTCTATGAAAAAACTTGTACGGTAATGCTGAGAGCTGCATTATTTGTAATGATCAATCCAAACCTTTCATCAGCTGATGAATGGATAAATGAAAATATATGTACACAATAGAGTATTATTCAGCTACAAAAGAAAGAATGAAGTACAGACACATGCTACAACATGGATGATTCTTAAAAATATTATGTTAAGTGAAAGAAACCAGTGAGTAAAACCTACATTCTGTATTATTCCATTCACACGAGATGGCTGGAACAGACAGATCTACAGAAGAACAAAGTAGATGAGTGGTTGCCTAGGATGCAGAGTAGTGGGGCTGGGGGGAAGTGAAGTCCCTGTGAATGGGTATCAGATTTCTTTCAGGGGGAATGGAAATGTTCTAAAATTAGAGTGTGGTGAGGGTTGCACAAGCTTGTGCCAGGCACGGTGCTAAGAACGTTGTCTGTGTGCTGCATGTGTTAATTGCTTCAGTCGTGTCTGACTCTTTGCCACTTTGTGGACTGTAGCCCGGGAGGCTCCTCTGTCCATGGGATCCTGCAGGCAAGAATCCTGGAGGGGGCTGGGTTGCCATGACCTCCTCCAGAGGACCTTCCCCACACAAGGATCGAACCCGCATCTCTTCTGTCTCCTGCACCGGCAGGCGGGTTCTTTATTGCTATTGCCAACGGAGAAGCCTGAACGTTCTCTGTGTTTCTGTATTTAAACCTCCTAAGCCTTTAATTTGACGGTGTGGATCACAATAAACAGTGGAAAATTCGGAAAGAGATGGGAATACCAGACCACCTGACCTGCCTCTTGAGAAACCTATATGCAGGTCAGGAAGCAACAGTTGGAACTGGACATGGAACAACAGACTGGTTCCAAATAGGAAAAGGAGTATGTCAAGGCTGTATATTGTCACCCTGCTGATTTAACTTCATGCAGAGTACATCATGAGAAAGAATGGGCTGGAAGAAGCACAAGCTGGAATCAAGATTGCTGGGAGAAATATCAAACACTTCAGATATGCAGATGACACCACCCTTATGGCAGAAAGGGAAGAGGAACTAAAAAGCCTCTTGATGAAAGTGAAAGTGGAGAGTGAAAAAGTAGGCTTAAAGCTCAACATTCAGAAGACAAAGATCATGGCATCTGGTCCCATCACTTCATGGGAAATAGATGGGGAAAACAGTGGAAACAGTGTCAGACTTTATTTTGGGGGGCTCCAAAATCACTGCAGATAGTTATTGCAGCCATGAAATTAAAAGACGCTTATTCCTTGGAAGGAAAGTTATGACCAACCTAGATAGCATATTCAAAAGCAGAGACATTACTTTGCCAATAAAGGTCCATCTAGTGAAGGCTATGGTTTTCGCAGGTCATGCGAAGAGTTGACTCATTGGAAAAGACTCTGAATATGGGAGGGATTGGGGCCAGGAGGAGAAGGGGATGACAGAGGATGAGATGGCTGGATGGCATCACTGACTTAATGGACATGAGTCTGAGTGAACTCCTGTAGTTGGTGATGGACTGGGAGGCCTGGCGTGCTGCGATTCATGGGCTTGCAAAGAGTCGGACACGACTGAGCGACTGAACTGAACTGAACTGATGATATGATATACAGTATATAATTAGACAATTGGATTTTTGCTGGTTTCAGTCAGTTCATTTCTGTTCAATCGTTTAGTCATGTCCGACTAACCCCAGCACGCTAGGCCTCCCTGTCCATCACCAACTCCCGGAGTTCACCCAAACCCATGTCCATTGAGTCGGTGATGGCATTCAACCATCTCATCCTCTGTCGTCCCCTTCTCCTCCCACCTTCAATCTTTCCCAGCAATCAGGTCTTTTCCAATGAGTCACCTCTTCGCATCAGGTTATCAAACTATTGGAGCTTCAGCTTCAACATCAGTCCTCAAATGAACGCTCAGGACTGATATCTTTTAGGATGGACTGGTTGGATCTCCTTGCAGTCCAAGTGTTAGTCCTTGAGAATTCAAGGACTCTCAAGAGTCTTCTCCAACACCATTCTTCAAAAGCATCAATTCTTCGGCGCTTAGCTTTCTTCACAGTCCAACTCTCACATCCATACATGACCACTGGAAAAACCATAGACTTGACTAGATGGACCTTTGTTGGCAAAGTAATGTCTCTGCTTTTGAATATGCTGTCTAGGTTGGTCATTACTTTCCTTCCAAGGAGTATGCATCTTTTAATTTCATGGCTGCAATCACCATCTTCAGTGATTTTGGAACCCCCAAAATAAAGTCAGTTACTGTTTCCACTGTTTCCCCGTCTATCTGCCATGATGTGATGGGACCTGATGCCATGATCTTCGTTTTCTGAATGTTGAGCTTTAAGCCAACTTTTTCACTTTCCTCTTTCACTTTCATCAAGAGGCTCTTTAGTTCTTCTTCACTTTCTGCCATAAGGGTGGTGTCATCTGCATATCTGAGGTTATTGACATTTCTCTTGGCAACTTGATTCCAGCTTGTGCTTCTTCCAGCCCAGTGTTTCTCATGATGTACTCTGCATAGAAGTTAAATAAGCAGGGTGACAATATACAGCCTTGACGTACTCCTTTTCCTATTTGGAACCAGTCTGTTGTTCCATGTCCAGTTCTACCTGTTGCTTCCTGACCTGCATACAAATTTCTCAAGAGGCAGGTCAGGTGGTCTGGTATTCCCATCTCTTGAAGAATTTTCCACCATTTATTGTGATCCATACAGTCAAAGGCTTTGGCATAGTCAATAAAACAGAAATAGATATTTTTCTGGAACTCTCTTGCTTTTTCAATGACCCAGCAGATGTTGGCAATTTGATCTCTGGTTCCTCTGCCTTTTGTAAAACCAGCTTGAACATCTGGAAGTTCACGGTTCACGTATTGGTGAAGCCTGGCTGGGAGAATTTTGAGCATTACTTTACTAGCGTGTGAATGAGTGCAATTGTGCAGTAGTTTGAGCATTCTTTGGCATTGCCTTTCTTTGGGATTGGAATGAAAACGGACCTTTTCCAGTCCTGTGGCCACTGCTGAGTTTTCCAAATTTGTCGGCATATTGAGTGCAGCACTTTCCCAGCATCATCTTTCAGGATTTGAAGTAGCTCAACTGGGATTCCATCACCTCCACCAGCTTTCTTTGTAGTGATGCTTCCTAAGGCTCACTTGACTTCACATTCCAGGATGTCTGACTCTAGGTGAGTGATCACAGCACGTGATTATCTGGGTCATGAAGATGTTTTTTGTACAGTTCTTCTGTGTATTCTTGCAACCTCTTCTTATTTATCTTCTGCTTCTGTTAGGTCCATACCATTTCTGTCCTTTATTGTGCCCATCTTTGCATGAAATGTTCCCTTGATTATTTCTAATTTTCTTGAAGAGATCTCTAGTCTTTCACATTGTATTGTTTTCTTCTATTTCTTTGCACTGAAAGCCGCTGAGGAAGGCTTTCTTATGTCTCCTTGCTCTTTTTTGGAACTCTGCATTCAAATGGGTATATCTTTCCTTTTCTCCTTTGCTTTTCATTTCTCTTCTTTTCCTAGCTATTTGTAAGGCTTCCTTAGACAGCCATTTTGCTGTTTTGCATTTCTTTTTCTTGGGGATGGTCTTGCTCCCTGTCTGCTATACAATGTCACAAACCTCAATCCATAGTTCATCAGGCACTCTGTCTATTAGATCTAGTCCCTAAATCTATTTCTCACTTCCACTGTATAACTTAAGTTTCCCTAGGCTTTTTACATATCTTAAGAATGAGAACCAGTTGGTAGAACCACTAAAGAGCATGTCGTTTTTTTCAAGATAATCCTCTGCATCTAAAAGAAACACACTATAATGTTCCTTTTTCCTCCCTATTAATCTTACTTATATAATCATGGCCCTAGATGAGTATTTTTATTTCGAAGTGATGAGTCCTATCCACTGGACAGCCAGGGAATTCCTTGGATTAGTTTTGAAACCACCGTTGTATTAAGTATGTAAAACACAATTGATGTGATTATCGCAAGGTGTACCTTTTGCATTGGAATAGAGAACACAAAGTTTCCTGACATACGAATAATGGTCTGATAACTTTACAGTTCGCACTAGTATCTTTGTGGACATCCTGACTTCTTCAAAGCCAGTTTTTTTTTTGCATGGATGGTTCCCTTTTTATTTACAAAGCATCATGAATGCTATTTAAATTATAATAAAATCCCTTCTAGGGAAATTTAGTAGGGGCAGTATGTGGTTGACGTTGACCAACACCTGTCCTTTATAGTTATGTGCTAAAAAGCAGGTGTTCATACATTTATTGTGCTTCTGTTGGGCTTTTCATCTCTACCCTCTTATCTGAAAATGTTGATAATTCAAAAGATTTCATAGCAACAGTACAGTTTGTGCTTTATCACTTAGAGCAAACAAAACCTATTCCTTCATTGGGATGAATGTATTACTTTTTCAATCTTTATTTAAGCAAATTGAGTCCAAGGCATTCCAAAGTAACACATTACCACTTTCCCACTTGTCCTTCCTGCGGTGTTCACTCTCTCTTGGAAGACGGTCATCTTGCCTGCTGGATCCTTCTCTTAGTCTGGCTCTGTGTGATATGAGATCAAAGGGCTTTCATTTTCTGTATCAACTAGGCTGGCTGTCTTGTCTCAGTGAGATTAAGTAGCCTCTGGAGACTAGTGACACGAGAGCAGCAGCTGATGAGCTGATGGTTAGCATACAATTTGGTTGTCTTAATTCTTTCTAAATGGTAGTTTGTATAGTCTGACATCTTTCTTTTATGATTGTGTCTGTGGCTTATTTGTTCAGGGCAACTGTGCAGCACACCCCAGACTTGATAATCAGTGATCCGAGTTTCTCAAAAGGCCAGTGAGGCACATCAGTTCTCTCCTAAGCTTCATGTATTTCTCATGCTAAGGGAAGGGCCAGAGTTTTTGTTCCTTTCTTTGATCTTTTTGGTACAATGTGAAGTACCAAACTATTCAACCCCAGATAAATTCTAAATCCTCTACCCAGAATTTACCCCAAAGTTGCTTAAAGGAAGTGTTATTAAAAGCCTTTGCTGATCCCCGGGAAAAGCTGTGTAAGGCTGGTGTGGGTCCTGCTACATGGACACTCTTCTGTATCTGGAAGTTTATGGTTCACATGTTCCACAGTCATACTGAACCACTTCTCTGGAGATAAGACTTGAACACCCTTGCAAAAGAAAGTGCAGTCGTGTTTTTAAGGGTAGAAACAAGACACTGGTATGTATTAACATTCTCTCTCAGAGTATTCGCCTTGACTTCACTTTCAGAGATTTCCTAGCCAGCTGCTTCTTCAAGAAAAAGGAGGTCATCAAGTAGAAACTCCCTGAGTTTGCCTTCTTCACCTTCTTCAGACTTCTCTAGGCGTACACCGACTCTTTCCTTCTTCCTTCCTATGCCAGAAGAGAAAGTTCTACCTCTTTCTAAGTCTTTCTCTCAGTGTGTGCCCAAAACCTCTGGCCTCCTCAGTACCTCACCTCCTCTCACGTCTTGACCCCTCCTTTCTCCTCTGGGTACACATGTGCTCAAGACTCTGCCAGACATTAGAGAAAAAAAAAAAAAAAAAAAAACAGCGACAGAAACAACTACCCTTTCTTTAGCTCAACTTCCTTTTTTTTCTGGGCTGATGCCTTACATTTCACCTTTTCTTCATCATCAAATTCTTAAGAAAGACAACATGCCTTATTTTAGGTACTGGGTCTGATTCTCTTTTTCATCCCCTGTCCTCTGATTTCTGCCCCACCCTGCTGTTCTCGCCAATCAAGAAAAACCGTTCGGTTCTCCTCTTACTCGCCTCTCCTTTCCATTTGCCACTCAGGATTAGTCTCTCCAGCAGGAAGCATCTTCTGAGTTCTGTCTCATTTCCGTCTCTTGGTCCCCCTCGTATATCCTTCTAAATGTTGTGCCTCTTCTCTTTGTTTTCTGTCCCTCAGTTAGAGTTGGGGTTTTCTAAGGGTACTCATCCTTCTCTCCTCCCCTCGCTCCTCTTCCTCCTCATCCCTAGGCAATCTCATGACTTTCTTCCAGCCAGAAACTTGCATCACCAGCTACTCATAGGAATTCTCCTTGTGGCACCTCAGAATTCAGCGCACAGGAAAGAATGACACAGCAAACCCCTTCCATGGGAACTGCTCACACACACCTCTTCTCCTCCCTTGCTCCGTCAGGACCTCCTCATCCTCTCAGATGCCCCAGAGGGATCCGAGCCCTCTTATCTTGTCTTCTTACTTCCTCTCAGTTCTACTGTCTTCACTCTTCATTCCATTACCTCAGTCTAGATCGGCCCTCATCGCCTCACACGTGGAAGGCTGCACCTAGGCATTTCCTGCATTATATTTCTACAACTATATCTGATCCTATCACTGGCAGGAATAAAG
Source organism: Bos indicus (assembly GCF_029378745.1). Taxonomy (NCBI): domain Eukaryota; kingdom Metazoa; phylum Chordata; class Mammalia; order Artiodactyla; family Bovidae; genus Bos; species Bos indicus. Next base: position 10,586,366 of record NC_091763.1, read on the forward strand.
ACTTCCTTCCATTTCCAGCTGCCTACAAAATCTATTTGAGTCCAAACTCCTTAGTGTGGCATATGATCCGCTTCAGATTGTGATCAAGCCTAGTTTTCTAATTATTCTGGTCGCCCACCTCCATATTACACACTCCAGAATGTTCTCCATCTGTGCCTTCATAGACAGGGTCAGGGTGATCCTTTTCCCTGAAATGCTCTCTCTTTTATTTTTTGGTCCTCTCCTCTGCCTGGAAAATCTCAATTCCTCCTTTTACCTGGACTCCAGCATCACCTTCCTTCTAGCGCACTGGTCTTCACTGACCACAGCTCCTACCCCAGGCCCACAACTTTCACAACTTTAACTGTCCTGACTTTGGTGTTCCCAGAGCATTTTATGCACATGCATGCTAAGTCACTTCAGTTGTGTCCAACTCTTTGCGACCCCATGGATTGATTGCAGCCCTCCAGGCTCTTCTGTCCATGGGATTCTCCAGGCAAGAACACTGGAGTAGGTTGCCATTTCCTGTTCCAGGTTATCTTCCTGGTCCAGGGATGGAACCCATGTCTCCTCCATTGGCGGGTGGGTTCTTTACCATTCAGCTACCAGCATGCTTCCCCTTAAAGTCCTGTCTCATCCTACTGCCCTTTGTCTGTTAGTCTGTCTTCCCCGCCAGGCTTCTCCAAAGCCACATTCATTTTTCTCCTATGCCTAGGATTCTCCCCCAGTTCCTATTTTGTTTTTGAGATGCAATAGAAAGCCTTAGCTGCCTGCCTCAGGAAACACTGGTAGTCCTCTGTCACCACGCCTACAATTTTCTATTCGTGTTTGCTATTACAGCACTTATTATATTGATGCTGTATGTTTACTTTTCTGTCTCTTCCTGCTAGACTGAGAGTATCTCAGGAGCAGGGAACCTTGTCTTATTCATCATCATGGCCACCCAAGTGGTTAACACAGTGCCCAGAACACAGTAGGTACCAAATAAATGTTTGGCAAATAAACTGCCAAGCCCCTAAGCCTTTATTATTTATATCTGAGTTACTTTTAGATGTCAAATGGTGCTTTTTTTTTTTTTGGTGCTTTTGTTTTGAATGGCTATATAAGATACATTTTATCAAGTGCTTATTAATTTACTATGAACGTTTCACCAACAGTGATCATCACCTGCACAGAAAATTTAAAATCCTCATTCCTTAGAGAAGGGTCATGTTAAGGGACTAGAAAACAACCCTGACTTGTGGGAAACTGAGCCTGAGAGAGTGCTGAATTAAAAGGAAAGGAGTGAACACATAAAGTGGCATACAGTGCTTGCTCAAGGCATTGGAATGCCAATAAATACATAACATCCCACACCCTGGAGTCTGTTTTCTTTAAAGGGAAAACAAAAAAGGTAACTGAAGTTACTTACCAAATTTATGCTAAAAACCAAGATTAAAAACTACACTGAAAATCCCCTTGGTCCCAAGAACCATAGTGTTTCTATGAAGTATCCTCCTACTGGTGTTTTTCTCATAATCACCAAATTACGGGACAGAAAAGAACGTGATTGTATGTATGTGTAATCAGTTGAGGTGGGCAAGTTGGGGGAAAGTTAGGGGGGAAGTGAAGATCAGAAGAATCAGCACTTCTCTCTTCCCTGGCTTCCTCTCCCCTTGTAGATTTGCACAGATAATATACATTCACTTTATAAAAATCAGTCAACAGGAAAAAGCTCCCTGGGCTATAAACTGAAACACTGATCTGAGGGAGTCTGGTTTCAGAGTTCCTATTTTCTATGGCTAACAACTGTGAGTTATTTTGTGAACTCTTCATTACCTGAAGAGCTTAGGTGCTTTAAATTATTAGTAATACAAATTAGTAATTATATTAAATGACCCCAGATTTTCTTTTAGCCTGGTGAGTCCTTTCAAAGCTGGGCTGTTTCAGCCAGCTACTATCACTGTATTTTCCCTTTTATTTTTTTCTTTCTTTTTTCCCCCTTGAGTTATGTTGTGCTGTGTGGTATTATGGGTATTTCCCAATATTATCAACCCATGTACATCCATTTTAACTTAGCCCATATCCTGCTTCCTACACTCTTCTAAACTTTTATCTATGAATCACTCAAAATTTTACATATTCTAGAAATTACACACTTACTTTTCAGAATATAGTAACCACTCTTCCTCCCTTATTTGAAACATTTTTAACATCTCTCCTAAAGGAACTCTCCATTGCTTATGCTAGTTTATACAATTATAGTTAGCACTTATGGTGAGCCAGGGGGAAAAGTAATTATCAAGGCCATTTTTTCCCTTTCTTTTCTCCTTGCTCATCTTTTTTATTCTTCGCAAAGCCTGGGGGTCTGGAGCACAGGTGGGGAGTTCTTCCACAGGAAGAAAGGTACCTGGCTGTGAGCACCTTCACACCTCATGATTATCTATTAGGCATTGGCTCATTTGAAAACTGTTAGGCAGGCTGGGATTGGAGGTTGGAGGAACCAGGGTAGAAAGCGATTTGTCCACGTTAGAAAAGAATCAATCGATATGGAGAGCCCCAAACTCAGAGAGATGACTCAGCCCTGCAAGAAAACTGTGGACTTGGGAGTTTTTAACAGCTGTTGAAGGATGAAGAAAGCACTCCTAGATTATTAGAATTAGGAAGCAGTGCTTCAAGTTTAAAAAGAATAAATTCAGTTTCACCCAAAGAGATGAAATCTGGGAATTTACATAAAGAGATAGTTTAGGCTAAAATTAAAAGACACTTTCTGGGACTGAAGACGTAAGTGATTATATATTCAATATATAACACATATAAAAATATATGTATGATAAAGATATATTTAAACAGGAAATTTTAATTAGAAAAATTCAGACAATACAAAGGGGAGTACAATGAACAATGAGTCCCCCTCCTTGCTCACACTCTTCTCTGCCCACCTCCCCTGCCAGGTCCCCTTGCTGAACAAAATCCCTGCTACTTAGGTGTTATTTATCCTTTTAGAGAAATTCTATGCACTTAAAAACACGTATGTGTGCGAGGTTTTTTTTTTTACCGCCTGCACCTTACTTTCTCCACTTATCAATGTGTCTTAAAAATCTTTCCGTATCAGTCCATATAGAGCTGTCTTATGCTTTATGACTGTGGCAGAATTTAATAAGCCATTCCTTTCTGATGGACATTGAGGCTGTCTGCTCTCTTCTGCTCTTACAAAACTGTACTGGATTACAACTGAACTAAAAGAATGACATGAAACCCTCATGATGGGAGGGCTGGAGGCAGGGTGGGACAGAATGAACTGCTGCTCTCACATGAGCCAAACCTCTTTAGGGTCTGATTCTCTGTGTGCCTCACTGCCATGCAAAACTAGGGGGGAAATGCAGAGGAATCCACGAGAGGGCCACATTCTGTGGTTTGCCCATTAGATTGGCAGGTTTCCATGGTGTGGAGTCATTATGTAACGGTATTCCAAGTCTTACATGGCAGTGGGGGAACATTTTAGAAACACACCTGAGTTCTTTGAGAAGAAGAATGTGGAAGGAGCACTGGGTTTGGGTCACAGGAACGTGGTTTGAGCCTCAGCTCTGCCCTTTACTTGTGTGTTCACTGAAGCCATCTTTGCACCTCTGAACCTTTTTTTTTTTCTCCTGTAAAATGGGGATAATAGTACCAACGTTATGTTTTGAAGCTGTAATGAAGTCAGGCTTATGAAGTGATGGTGTAAGCCAGTGGTTTTCAAAGTTTAGACAGGTTCTGATTCAGAAGGTCTGGAGTGAAGCTTGGGAATTTACATTTCTAATAAATTCTCAGATGATCCTGATGTTGTTGGTCTGGGGACCAGAATTTGAGAAACGCTGGTATAAGCCATAAAGGACTGATAGGTGGTGTTATATTTTTTGTTATTACAGTTATTCTCCTAGAAAGAACACTATCTTTACATATCTCCTTAGAGAAATGAGAGAGGCCGTGATAATCACCTTCAAATTAAAGTGAACATTCTTCCAGCCAATCAAGTACAATGAAAACCACAGAAATCTCTAAAGAGATTGAACTTGTTAGGGGAGGGTGGTATTAAACACATAATTTTGCACACTTTGAGTTTATTTAAATGTTCATGCACCTCTGAAGTCGATGGTAAACAGCACTTGACAGGAAGTGGAAGTATAAAAATAAACAAGAAAGGCTCACCTCGTGGCATTGCTGCCTTAACTGAACACAGGAAGCCCTGGAAATCTTGCAAGACTGTCTGTTCCTTCATGATGTCTAGCCCAATTTTAAGACCCCAAATTATTTTTGGTTTGTATTAGGGAAACAGAAACAATTGGAGGGGGAAAAATACATATGTGTGCACATGAGTGTATATATATATATATATACACACACCACTCCAGTACTCTTGCCTGGGAAATCCCACAGATGGAGGAGCCTGGTAGGCTGCAGTCTATGGGGTCGCGGAGAGTTGGACATGACTGAGCAACTTCACTTTCACTTTTCACTTTCATGCATTGGAGAAGGAAATGGCAGCCCACTCCAGTGTTCTTGCCTGGAGAATCCCAGGGATGGGGGAGCCTGGTGGGCTGCCGTCTATGGGGTTGCACAGAGTGGGACACGACTGAAGTGACTTAGCAGCAGCATATATATTTAAAAGAGATTTATGATAAGGTATTGGCTTCTGCAACCTTGGAGGCTGAGAAATGCAGACCCAGAAAAGCCTATGGTATACTTTCAGTCTGAGTGCAAGAACCAGGAGCACCATTGATATAAGTTTCTTTCTGAATGTGAATACGGAGGCAGGAGAAGATCAATGTCCCAACGTAAAGACAGTCAGGCAGAGAGACAGAATTCTTTCTTATTCAACCTTTTATTCCATTCAGGCCTTCAATAGATTGGACAAGGCCCAGTCACATTGGGAGGGCCATCTACTTTACTCAGTCTCCCAATTCAAATATTAATCTCATCTAGAAAGATCCTCACAGACACCCTTGGAAATAACATGTGACCAAATATCTAGGCACCTCATGGCCCAGTGAAGTTGACACAGACCATTAACCATTATGGTATTGTTGATGAATATCTGAAACGAGCCACTTTCAGTTTGCTTATCAGTGGCTTTCCAGTCCACAAGTCTACATCAAAATGTTGGATGCTTCAAGGAAGACAAACTTCAGCTGCAGCTGTGTGTATAGTCAGCTTCACATTCTAGTTGTCACACATCGTACAGCAACATATTTCAGTGGCCGACTTACAGCTCAACCTCATAAAACTCACATTTTGGGTAATGATGGCCAGTGGCTGCCATCACCATTATCATATGTATGTAGGAGAGGCGCTGCCAGCAGGTCTGCCAGGATATAAATGCTGTTCAGTATTTAAATGTATGTTAAGAATGAGTCAGAATCATTGATTTATTTCTGTGTAGGAATCCACACATTTGGCTTTTAACACTGAAAGGCTATCTTCTGAAATCTGCCATACACTTTCTCCGCATCCCCATCCCAACCAATAAATTCAGCTTGTGGAACAATAGACATACCTCAGTACATTCCTGGGATCCCAAGAGATATTTTTAAAGACAAATATTAAAATGAATGAGACAGCTATAAGAGTTTGGATGTAAATTAGTATGAATGATGAAGCAAAATGTTCAAACCACAGCATGGTAAGAGGAAAACATTGGGGTTGTCTGTGAAGAATGCTTTTGTGAAGATGGCATCTTCTTCTGGTGGGTTTCCTTGCTTTCCATCTCCCTGATTTCCTTCTTGACACTGTACAGCTATTTCCTCTCTAATACAGAAACTCTCCCTTACAGAATCTTTTTCCATGGCTGGCTTTCATCACTTTTTGATAGGTACCTAAATATTTCAGTTTTTTATACTTTATTTTCCCTTAACAATAACTGCTGCCCAATCAACTCATTCATCTTTCCCCCTGTTATAAAGTATTTGAGATATTGAATGAGTGTTTATCAAGCACCACTTGGAATCCTCTAGATTCTCTTGTTTGGTATTTTCTTAGAGTCCTGGTCTCAATTTCACTTGGAAGTTTAAATTAGGTTTGTCTGATCATTTAAAATTTTTGAGTTCAAAATTCATTGTGGGCTTTCTCTTCTTGTCTTCTTGTTCTTGTCTTGCCTGATGGATATTTTTGTGTGTGTAAATGAAGGACAGATCTTAAAATCTAAGACTTGTTTAATAGATCATGCACATTTTTCAACAATATTCAGACATATGATACAGAAAAGCAAATACTATGCTTTGAAATCTCCACAAATGATTACAGCTAATATTTATTTGCTATTTGCTATGAAGTAGGTACATGGCAAAGTTCAACCTAGGAGTTAGGGATCTTTTTTGGGGGGGGGCATGCCACACAGCATGCAGAATCTTGGTTCTCCGACCAGGAATCAAACCTGTGCCCCTTTCAGTGGAAGCGCAGAATCCTAACCATTGGACCACCAGGGAAGGCCCTAGGAATCTTATTAAGAGTTTCTTACCCTTGGTGTCCATAGTAGTGTATCAGTAGTGTTAGTCACTCAGTTGTGTCCGACTCTTTGCAATCCCACAGACTGTAGCCTGCCAGGCTCCTTGGTCTATGGAATTCTCCAGGCAAGAATACTGGAGTGGATTACCATTCCCTTCTCCAGAGGATCTTCCTGACCCGGGGATCGAACCTGGGTCTCCTGCATTGCAGGCAGATTCTTTACCATTTGAACTATAGGGAAGACCTATTGGTGTCCACAGGTAATCTTATTAGTTCAGTTCAGTTGTCCAAGTCTTTGTGACTCCATGGACTGCAGCATGCCAGTCTTCCCTGTCCATCACCAACTCCCAGAGCTTGCTCAAACTCATTTCCATTGAGTGGGTGATGCCATTCAACCATCTCATCCTCTGTCATCCCCTTCTCCCCGCTTTCAATCCTTCCCGGCATCAGGGTCTTTCCTAGGGAGTCAGTTCTTCGTAACAGGTGGCCAAAGTATTGGAACTTCAACTTCAACATAGTCCTTCCAATGAATATTCAGGACTGATCTCCTTTAGGATGGACTGGTTGGATCTCCTTGCAGTCCAAGGGATGCTCAAGAGTCTTCTCTAACACCACAGTTCAAAAGCATCAATTCTTCTGTGCTCAGCTTTCCTTATAGTCCAACTCTCATATCTATATATGACTACTGGAAAAACCATAGCTTTGACTAGATGGCCCTTTGTCAGCACTCTCATAGGCAATCTCAAAATTATTATAGTTATTTGAGTTGAATTTCTGGTATTTGTAACTCAAAGAGAATTAATTTATGTAAATATGATACATGTTATTATATACACATTTGTCTTTGTGGGTGTGTAAAACAAAGTTCCATATCCTGAGCAAGGGGAGATCAAGGAGAAAAGGTCTGTGTTCTCTCGCTGTCACACCCATTTACACTGACTGAATGTACAAATCCCTAGAAGAACCTCCTGAGAGAACAAAACAACAAGGATTGGGGCCAGGAAGCTAACGTGCAAGGATTTCATGTGCATGGCTCCATGAGAAGGACCTGACCTTAAAGACAGGAAAATCTGAAGACTGAATAGGTAAAACATAAATATGGTTTAAAGATCAAAGAATATAGAAAGATACAGCATGTAGTGCAGTGGTAGAGAAAGTAAAGAATCTGCCTGCCAATGCAGGAGACACAGGAGATACAGGTTCCATCCCTGGGTTGGGAAGATCCCCCGGAGGAGGGCATGGCAACCCACTCCAGTGTTCTTGCCTGGAGAATCCCAAGGACAGAGGGGACTAGTGGGCTAGTATTCTTGCCTGGAGAATTCCATAGACCGAGGAGCCTGGCAGGCTACAGTCTGTGGGGTTGCAAAGAGTCGGACACAACTGAAGCAACTTAGCACGCATACACACACACATACAATAAAGGGTCTCTCTCCTGTCCTACTATTTGGCCCTCTATTTGATGAAATCTCACCCAGTTCCTAGACTGGTAACTGTCCTTCATTTCCTGTGTCAATTTCCATAGTTTCTTCAAGCAAATACAAGCAAAGCCAAACAGATTCTTATTGTTCTTCAACTGTTTACAAAGGTAGCATATTTTACATATCATTCTGCACCTCTCTTTTTGTTTGTTCGTTTATTTTGGGCTTCTTTCCCTGTTGGTATAAAGAAAGTTTCCTCATTCTTTTTTAACTGCTGCTTAATGTTCTATGGTGTAGATGTATCGTTATTTAACCATTTCTTTTGGACAGACATGAGTTGTTTCTAACCTCTGGCTAGAAATCTCTGGCTATTACAAAAAATGCTATCAAGAATGACTGCACAAAAGTCATTTCTCACCTGTGCATGAATATCTGCATGATTAATTCCTCCATAAGTAATTCTGAGTCTATATTTATTAATTTGGCTGCCTCAGGGGTTATTACAGCATGAGGGATCTTGTTTCCTGAACAGGGATTGAACTTGGGACCCCTGCATGGGGAGCAGGGAGTCTTAGCCACTGGCAGGGAAGTCCGGTAATTCTGAGTCTTTAGTGGCTTTTGTTATTTGAAAGTGACCACCTAGCTATCCTCTCTATGAAGATATACTTGTGGGAGAAGGGATGTGTGTCTGTAGAGCTAGAAAGGGCTATAACACCTTAGGGCCCAGTCCACTCTGCTTTTAGAACCCCTAAGAGAGTCCAACCTACGAAGAAGAGTCACATTCCTGCCCACTTTCAGAAGAAGGATGAGTGTGGGTCCTCAAGGTTGCCAAAGAGGTGACACTGGAGAGGAAACAGTGGCCTGAGTGAGGCATAGGGCTGTGGTTCAAATGTGAAGCCATGATTGTGTTGTAAGCTGCTGGGGCTTAAGCAGCACTTTGTAAGGATTGGTGACCCCAGCAGTGCAAGTGGCCCTGGCAAAGGATGGCACAAAGACAAGCGTTTTCCATGTTTTTACATTTTCTCACTTGGAACTAACACTCTAACAAAAGCCATAGTACTGTGAAACCTGGTGATATTTGGGTAATATATGCTTAAGAAAGGTCCTGAATAATTGAAAGATATTAATAGAGGTTTTGGCTTAGAAGGTAAAGCGTCTGCCTACAATGCGGGAGACCTGGGTTCAGTCCCTGGGTTGGGAAGATCTCCTGGAAAAGGAAATGAAAACCCACTCCAGTATTCTTGTCTGGAGAATCCCATGGACGGAGAAGCCTGGTGGGCTATAGCCCATGGGGTTGCAAAGAGTCAGACACGACTGAGCAACTTCACTTCACAGGGTGAAAGGGGCTTCCCAGGTGGTTCACTGGTAAAGAATCCGCCTGTCAATGCGGGAGACGCAAGAATCTGGGGTTCGATCCCTGGCTTGGGAAGATGCCCTGGAGTAGGAAATGACAACCCACTTCAGTATTCTTACCTGGAAAATTTAATGAATAGAGGAGCCTGGCAGGCTACAGACATGGGGTTGCAAAGAGTCAGAAATGCCCAAGCACAAACACACACATAGGGTGAGAAGTTAAGAGTCCTACTTCACCCATCTCTTGATGTTAATAAATGGGAATCGACTCTGTTGAGAGTTGCTGTGTATCCTTCTTAATTTTTCAATATATATATATATCTGTATTTACCAATGTAAATAATTTTTGTTATATAAATAGGATATCTCTACACATATTACTTTGTACTTGTTTTTATTTTAAATATGTATTTTGGAGATTTTCCAAGTCAAAAATATAAAGATCTACTTCAATATCTCTAAATGCTGCATAGATGTCTACCATAATTGACCTGACCAATCCTGATATTTGGCTATTAGAAAAAATGCTATAGAAAACACCTTTGTACTTGTCTCTGGGCATATATGTGAGTGCTTCTCAAGAACTGAAGCCTAGACAATGAAATACTGGACTGAAGGGTACGCATATTTAAAATTCTGATGGATACTACCACGTTATCTTCTCTTAAAAAGGTTTTGCTAGTTGACTCTCTTACCAAGAGTATAGGAAAAAGACTGCCCACAATCTTACTAATAATGGATCTTATCCATCCTTTAAATTTTTGTCAATTATATTTTTAAAATCATGTTACATTGTAAACATAACTTATATTTCCTAGATTACCAGTGAGGTTGAACTCCTTTCATAAAATTCATTTATATTACTTCCATAAATTGCCTGTTAATTTCTTTTGCCCATTTTTCTCTTAGGTAGCTGTTTTAATTAATTTGAAGAATTATTTTATGTTCTGTTTTCTGTTACTTACGTAGCAAGTATTTTTTGTCTGTTCTCTCATTTAACTCTTAACTTGAATGTAACTATTAAGACTCTTTTAGTTGTGTCTTAATTTATAAGACTACTATAACAAAATACCACGTGCTAGGTAGCTTATAAACAATGGAAATTTATTTCTCACAGTTCTAAAAGCTGGACCATCCAAGATCAATGTGGAGACATGGTTGGGTGAGGGCCCACTTCCTGGTTTGTAGCTGGCACCTTCTCACTCTGCCCTTATGTGGTGTAAAGGGCAAAGGGTCTATCTGGATCATCTCTTGAATTGGCATGAATAGCATTAATGAGGGCTTTGCACTGGTGACCTAATCACCTCCCAAAGGCCCAACTGTCATCTTTGGGGATTAGGATTTCTACATATGAATTTGGGGAGGACCCAAGCATTCAGAGTACTTAACATTCCATACCTGGCTCTCCAAAATTCATGTCCTCCTCCCATGCAGAATACATTCCATTTCAACAACCCAGAAATCTTGTCTCAGCCTCAACTCAAAAGTCTAAGTCCAGGGACTTCCCTGGAATGCAAGCTGTTTTTAAAATCCTAAAAGATGATATTGTTAAAGTGCTGCACTCAATATAAGAGGAAATTTGGAACACTCAGCATGGCCTGGAACTGGAAAAGAACTGGAAAAGGTCAGTTTTCATTTCAATCCCAAAGTGGGGCAATGCCAAAGAATATTCAAACTACCATACAATTGCACTCATTTCACATGCTAGCAAGCTTATGCTCAAAATCCTTCAAGGTAGGCTTCAGCAGTATGTGAGCCAGGAAATTCCAGATGTACAAGCTGGATTTAGAAAAGGCACAGGAACCAGAGATCAAATTGCCTGTATCCATTGGATCACAGAAAAGCAAAGGAATTCCAGAAAAACATCTACTTCTGCTTCATTGACTATGCTAAAGCCTTTGACTATGTGGATCACAACAAACTGGAAAATTCTTAAAGAGATGGGAATACAAGACCACTTATTTGTCTCCTGAGAAACCTGTATGCAGGTCAAGAAGCAGCAGTTAGAACTAAACATGGAACAATGGACTGCTTCAAAATTGGGAAGTAGTAAGCAAGGTTCTATATTGTCACCTATTTAACTTCCATGCAGAGTATATCATGTAAAATGCCAAGCTGCCTGAAACACAAGCTGGAATCAAGATTGCCAGGAGAAATATCAATAACCTCAGATATGCAGATAACACCACTCTAATGTCAGAAAGAAGACCTACAAGACCTTTTAGAACTAACACCCAAAAAAGATGTCCTTTTCATTACAGGGGAATAGAATGCAAAAGTAGGAAGTGAAGAAACACCTGGAGTAACAGGCAAATTTGGCCTTGGAGTATAGAATGAAGCAGGGCAAAGGCTAATAGAGTTTTGCCAAGAGAACGCACTGGTCATAGCAAGCACCCTCTTCCAACAACACAAGAGAAGACCCTAGACATGAACATCACCAGATGGTCAACACCAAAATCAGATTGATTATATTCTTTGCAGCCAAAGGTGGAGAAGCTCTATACAGTCAGCAAAAACAAGACCAGGAGCTGACTGTGGCTCAGATCATGAACTCCTTCTTGCCAAATTCAGACTGAAATTGAAGAAAGTAGGGAAAACCACTAGACCATTCAAGTATGACCTAAATCAAATCCCTTGTGACTATACAGTGGAAGTGAGAAATAAGATTTAAGGGACTAGATCTGATAAACAGAGTGCCTGATGAACTATGGATGGAGGTTCATGACATTGTACAGGAGACAGGGAGCAAGACCATCCCCAAGAAAAAGAAATGCAAAAAAGCAAAATGGCTGTCTGAGAGCCCTTACAAATAGCTCTCAAAAGAAGAGAAGCAAAAAGCAAAGGAGAAAAGGAAAGATATACCCATTTGAATGCAGAGTTCCAAAGAATAGCAAGGAGAGATAAGAAAGCTTTCCTCAGCAATCAGTGCAAAGAAATAGAAGAAAACAATAGAATGTGAAAGACTAGAGATCTCTTCAAGAAAATTAGGGATACCAAGGGAACATTTCATGCAAAAATGGGCTCAATAAAGAACAGAAATGGTATGGACCTAACAGAAGCAGAACATATTAAGAAGAAGTGGCAAGAACACAGAGAAGAACTATACAAAAAAAATATCTTCACTACCCAGATAATCACGATGGTGTGATCACTCACCTACAGCCAGACATCCTGGAATGTGAAGTCAAGTGGTCCTTAGGAAGTATCACTACAAACAAAGCTAGTGGAGGTGATGGAATTCCAGTTGAGTTATTTCAAATCCTAAAAGATGATGCTGTGAAAGTGCTGCTCTCAATATGCCAGCAAATTTGGAAAACTCAGCAGTGGCTACAGGACTGGAAAAGGTCCGTTTTCATTCCAATCCCAAAGAAAGGCAATGACAAAGAATGCTCAAACTACTGCACAATTGCACTCATCTCACACGCTCATAAAGTAATGCTCAAAATTCTCCAAGCCAGGCTTTAGCAATACATGAACTGTGAACTTCCAGATGTTCAAACTGGTTTTCAGTTCAGTTCAGTCGCTCAGTCATGTCCAGCTCTTTGCGACCCCATGAATTGCAGCATGCCAGGCCTCCCTGTCCATCACCAACTCCCGGAGTTCACTCAAACTCACGTCCATCGAGTCGGTGATGCCATCCAGTCATCTTATCCTGTCGTCCCCTTCTCCTCCTGCCCCCAATCCCTCCCAGCATCAGGGTCTTTTCCAATGAGTCAACTCTTCACATGAGGTGGCCAACTGTTTTTAGAAAAGGTCAAATTGCCAACATCTGCTGGATCATCAAAAAAGCCAGAGAGTTCCAGAAAAACATCTATTTCTGCTTTATTGACTAAATGCCAAAGCCTTTGACTGTGCAGATCATGATAAACTGTGGAAAATTCTGAAAGAGATGGGAATACCAGACCACCTCACCTGCCTCTTGAGAAACCTGTATGCAGGTCAGGAAGCAACAGTTAGAACTGGACATGGAACAACAAACTGGTTCCAAATAGGAAAAGGAGTACATCAAGGCTGTATGTTGTCACCCTGCTTATTTAACTTATATGCAGAGTACATCATGAGAAATGATGGGCTGGATGTAGCACAAGCTGGAATCAAGATTGCTGGGAGAAATATCAATAACCTCAGATATGCAGATGACACCACCCTTATGGCAGAAAGTGAAGAAGAACTAAAGAGGCTCTTGATGAAAGTGAAACAGAATAGTGAAAAAGTTAGCTTAAAGCTTAACATTCAGAAAACTAAGATCATGGCATCCGGTCCTATCACTTCATGGCAAGTAGATGGGGAAAGAATGGAAACAGTGGCTGACTTTATTTTGGGGGCTCCAAAATCACTGCAGATGGTGACTGCAGCCATGAAATTAAAAGACGCTTACTCCTTGGAAGGAAAGTTATGACCAACCTAGATAGCATATTTAAAAGCAGAGACCTTACTTACTTTGCCAACAAAGGTCCGTCTAGTCAAGGCTATGGTTTTTCCAGTAGTCATGTATGGATTTGAGAGTTGGACTATAAAGAAAGCTGAGTGCCAAAGAATTGATGCTTTTGAACTATGGTGTTGGAGAAGACTCTTGAGAGTCCCTTGGACTGCAAAGAGATCCAACCAGTCCATCCTAAAGGAGCTCAGTCCTGGGTGTTCATTGGAAGGACTGGTGTTGAAGCTGAAACTCCAAAACTTTGGCCACCTGATGTGAAGAGGTGACTCATTGGAAAAGACCCTGATGCTGGGAAAAATTGAGGGCAGGTGAAGAAGGGGATGACAGAGGATGAGATGGACTCAATGGACTCAATGGACATGAGTTTGGGTAAACTCCAGGAATTGGCAATGGACAGGAAGGCCTGGTGTGCTGCAACCCATGGGGTTGCAAAGAGTCAGACACGACTGAGTGACTAAACTGAATGTCAGAAAGCAAAGAGAAACTAAAGATCCTCTTGATGAGGGTGAAAGAGGAGAGTGAAAAGCTGGCTTAAAACTCAACATTCAAAATACTAAGATCATGGCAGCCAGTCCTATCACTTCATGGCAAATAGAAGGGGAAAAAGTAGAAATAGTGACAGATTTTATTTTCTTTGGATCCAAAATCACTGTGGACAATGACTGCAGCCATGGAATTAGAAGATGCTTGCTTGTTGCAAGAAAAGTTATGACAAACAGCATATTTAAAATCAGAGACATGACTTTTCCAACAAAGGTATGTATAGTCAAAGCTATGGTTTGTCCAGTAGTCAGGTATGTATGTAAGAGTTGGACTATAACAAAGGCTGAGCACCAAAGAATTGATACTTTCAAACTGTGGTATTGGAGAAGACTCTTGAGAGTCCCTTGGACCACAAGGGAATCAAACCAGTCAATCCTAAAGGAAATCATAATAATAACTGGAAGGACTGATGCTGAAGCCAAAGCTCTAATTCTTTGGTCACCTGATGTGAAGAGCAGACTCACTGGAAAAGACCTTGATGCTTAGAAAGATTGAAGGCAGGAGGTGAAGGAGACAAAAGAGAATGAGATGGTTGGATGGCATCGCTGACTCAATTGACAAGAGTTTGAGCAAACTCTGGGAGATGGTAAAGGAAGGGGAAGCCTGGCGTGCTTTGGCCACCTCATGTGAAGAGTTGACTCATCGGAAAAGATTCTGATGCTGGAGGGATTGGGGACAGGAGGAGAAGAGGATAACAGAGGATGAGATGGCTGGATGGCATCACTGACTTGATGGACATGAATTTGAGTAAACTCTGGGAGTTGGTGATGGACAGGAGGCCTGGCGTGCTGTGATTCATGGGGTTGCAAAGAGTCAGACACGACTGAGCGACTGAACTGAACTGAACTGAACTGAATGCATACATATGGAAGCTAGAAAAATGGTACTGGGAATTTACTTACAGGACAGCAATGAAGAAACAGACACAGAGAATAGACTTAAGCATGTGGGGAGAGGAGAGGAGAGGGTGAGATGTATGGAAAGAGTAACATGGAAACTCTCATTACCATATGTAAAAATAGATAGCCAACGGGAATTTGCTGTATGGCTAAGGAAACTCAAACAGGGGCTCTGTATCAACCTAGAGGGGTGGGATGGGGAGGAAGATGGGAGGGAAGTTCAAAGGGGTGGAGATATATGTATACCTATGGTTGATTCATGTTGAGGTTTAACAGAAAACAATAAAAGTCTGTAAAGCAATTATCCTTCAATAAAAAAATGTTTGATAGAATTCTCCTATGAAGCCATCTGGTCCTGAGCTTTTGTTTATTGGGAGATTTTTGATCACAGCTTCAATTTCAGTGCTTGTAACTGGGTTGTTCATAATTTCTATTTTTTCCTGGTTAAATCTTGGAGGACTGAACTTTTCTAAGAATTTTCCATTTCTTCCAGGTTATCCATTTTATTTCCATAGAGTTGTTGTTAATAACAGTCTCTTATAATCCTTTGTATTTCTGCATTGTCTATTGTAACCTTTCCTTTTTCATTTCTAATTTTGTTGACTTGATTATTCTCTTTTTTTCTTGATGAGTCTGGCCAAAGGTTTGTTAATTTTGTTTATCTTCTCAAAGAACCAGCTTTTAGTTTTATTAATCTTCACTATTGTTTCTTTCATTCCTTTTTCATTTATTTCTGCTCAGATCCTTATGATTTATTTCCTTCTACCAATTTTGGGTTGTTTTTTTTTTTTTTTTGGTTGTTGTTGTTGTTGTTCTTTTTCCAGTTGTTTTAGGTATAAAGTTAGGTTGTCTATTCGATGTTTTTCTTGTTTCTTGAGGTAGGATTGTATTGCTATAAACTTCCCTCTTAGAACTGCTTTTGCTGCATCCCATAGGTTTTGAGTTGTTGTGTTTTCATTGTCATTTGTTTCTAGAAATTTTTTGATTTCTTCAGTAACCTGTTGGTTATTTAGAAACACAGCTTAATCTCCATGTGTTTGTGTTTCTTACAGTTGCTTTTTTTCCCCTTGTAATTGATATCTATTCTCATAGCATTGTGGTCAGAGAAGATGCTTGATATTATTTCAATTTTCTTAAATTTACTGAGGTTTGATTTGTGACTCAAGATGTGATCTATCCTGGAGAATGTTCCATGTGCTCTTGAGAATAAGGTGTATTCTTCTGCATTTGGATGGAATATTCTGAGGATATCAATGAGATCATTTTCATCTAATGTATCATTTAAGACTTGTGTTTCCTTATTAATATTTTGTTTTGATGATCTGTCCATTGGTGTGAGTGGGGTGTCAGTCTCCTACTATTATTGTGTTACTGTCAATTTCTCCTTTTATGTCTGTCAGTGTTTGTCTTATGTATTGAGGTGCTCCTATGTTGGGTGCATAGATATTTACAATTGTTACGTCTTCCTCTTGGCTTGATCCCTTGATCATTATCCCTTGATCATTATCCCTTGATCATTCTTTAGTTTAAGGTCTCTACTCCAGCTTTATTTTGCTTCCCATTTGCATGGAATATATTTTTCCATCCTCTCACTTTCAGTCTATATGTGTCTTTAGGTCTGAAGTAGGTTTCTTGTAGACAGCATATATATATGGGTCTTGTTTTTGTATCCATTCAGCCAGTCTGTGTATTTTGGTTGGAGCATTTAATCCATTTACATTTAAAATAACTATTGATATATATGTTCCTATTGCCATTTTATTAATTGTTTTCAGTGGATTTTGTAGATCATTTTCCTTCTCTTGTATTTCTTGACTATATAAGTTCCTTTAACATTTGTTGTAAAGCTGGTTTGGTCATACTGAATTCTCTTAACTTTTGCTTGTCTGAAAAGCTTTCTATTTCTCCATCAATTTTGAATGAGATCCTACCTGGGTACAGTAATCTTGGTTGTAGATTTTCCCCTTTCAGTACTTTGAATATATCCTGCCATTCCCTTCTGGCCTGCAGAGTTTCTGCTGAAAGATCAGCTCTTAAGCATTTTGGATTTCCCTTGTATGTTACTTGCTGCTTTTCCCTGCTGCTTTTAATATTCTTTCTTTGTGTTTAGTCTTTGTTAGTTTGATTAGTATGTGTCT
Organism: Bos indicus; assembly: GCF_029378745.1. NCBI lineage: Eukaryota > Metazoa > Chordata > Mammalia > Artiodactyla > Bovidae > Bos > Bos indicus. The sequence continues at coordinate 10,603,596 of NC_091763.1, forward strand.
TGGCATATTTCTCCTTGGGTTTATCCTGATGGGACTCTTTGTGCCTCTTGGATTTGATTTACTATTTCCTTAGCTATGCTCGGGAAATTTTCAACTATAATCTCTTCTAAAATTTCCTCATTCTCTTTCTTTTCCTCTTCTTCTTCTGGGACCCCTATAATCCAAATGTTGGTGTTGTTTGATATTGTCCTACAGTTTCTGAGAATATCCTCAGTTCTTTTCATTCTTATTTATTCTGCTCTTCTGAAGTTATTTCCACCATTTTATCTTCCAGCTCACTGATTTGTTCTGCTTCAGATATCCTGCTATTGATTCCTTCCAGAGTATTTTTAATTTCAATAATTGTGTTGTTTGTCTCTGTATGTTTATTCTTCAATTCTTCTAGGTCTTTGTTAATTGATTCTTGCATTTTCTCTATTTTGTTTTCAAGGTTTCGATCATCTTTACTATCACTATTCTGAATTGTTTTTCAGGTACTTTGCGTATTTCCTCTTCATTTATTTGGACTTCTGTGTTTCTATTTTGTTCCTTCATTTGTGTAGTATTTCTCTGCCTTTTTATTATTATTTTTTTTAACTTATTGTGTTTGAGGTCTCCTTTTCCCAGTCTTCAAGGTTGAATTCTTTCTTCCTTTTGGTTTCTGCCCTCCTCAGGTTGATGCAGTGGTTTGTGTAAGCTTTGTATAGGGTGAAATTTGTGCTGAGTTTTTTTGTTTGGTTGGTTTTCCTCTGAGGGGCAGGGCTGAGTGAGGTGGGAATCCTGTCTGCTGATGATTTGGTTTGTATTTTTGTTTTGTTTGTTGTTTAGATGAGGTGTCCTGCACAGGGTGCTACTGATTGTTGGGTGATGCCAGGTATTGTATTCCAGTGGTGTCCTCTGTGTGAGTTCTCACTATGTGATACCCCCTAGGGTTAGTTCTCTGGTAGTCTTGATCTTGGAGTCAGCGCTCCCATTCCAGAAGCTCAGGGCTTGATCTCTGATTGTGGAAGCTTTCAGTCTTTGGTGTCGCAAATCTTTAATCTGGCAGGCTGGAGACCAGGGAATAGTTGCAGTCTGAGTCCAAAGGCAGTGTTTTGGCAGAATTCCTCCTTGGTGAGGGAGGTCAGTCTTTGTTCTATTAAGGCCTTCAACTGACTGGATGAGGCTGACCTACTTCTAGAAGCAGTTCTTTCCCTAAGGCTCTAAAGAGTGACTTATATATTGGTCATCAAAACAGCCACAATAGGTATTTCGGACCATGCAGAAGGAAATACTGACCCTTTTTTCCCTTTGTGCTTACTGTAGTTTCAGGTGCTCATGAGGTGCTGCACGCAGAGGCCTTGCCCTGAGAACTTTGGGCTGGAGCTCCTAGTGTGAAAAAGACGCCCACTACACCTCAGTTCAAGATGGCGGCCCACACTGTGTTTTTTCAAACAAACTTTCTTATTCCTTTCAAAATGGATAGGGCGAGAGTTTTCCAAATGTTAAAGTTCTGCTTTGTTTTTGATGAACATTTCCACCCAACTCCTACATCCATGAAATTTTCCAGGCAAGAACACTGTAGTGGGTTATAATTTTCTCCTCCAGGGGATTTCCCAATCTAGGGATCAAGCCTGCATCTCTTGTGTCTCCTGCATTGGCAGACAGATTCTTTACCACTGTGCCACCTGGAAGCCCATAGAGTCAATTATCAATAAAGTGTCAAAGAACATACAATGGAGAAAGGATAGCCTCTTCAATAAGTGGCGTTGGAAAATGGGATAGCCATGTGCCAAAGAATGAAACTAAACCACTATCTTCTACCATTCACAAAAATAACTCAAAATGAATTAAAGACTTGAATGTAAGACCTGATTTTTGGATTTGACACCAAGAGCAAAGGCAACAAAAGCAAAAATAAGCAAGCTAAAAAGCTTCTTCACAGGAAAGGCAATCATCAAATGAAAAAACAACCTACTAAATGTAAAAAGATATTTGTAAATCACATACCTGATAATGGGTTAATATCCAAAATACATGGGTTTCCTAGGTTGTGCTAATGGTAAAGAACGCACCTGCTGATTTAGGGGATGTAAGAGACACGGGTTTATTCCTGGGTCTGGAAGATCTTCTGGAGGAGGGCATGGCAACCCATTCTAGTATTCTTGCCTGGAGAATCCCATGGACAGAGGAGCTTGGAGGACTATGGTCCATGGGGTTGCAGAGTTGGACATGACTGAAGTGATTTAGCATGCATACATCCAAAACATATAAAGAACTGATATGGTTCAATAGTGAAAAACCAAACAATCGGACTTAAAAATGAGCAGAGGATCTAAAGAGACATTTTCCCAAAGAAGACATATAGATGGTCGACAGGCATATGAAAGATGCTCAACATCACTGATCATCAGAGAAATGCAAATCAAAACCACAGTGAGATACCACCTCACACCTGTTAGGATGGCTATCATCAAAATGACAAGAACTAAGTGTTGGGGAGGATGTGGAGAAAAGGGAACCCTTATGCACTGTTGGTGGGAATGTAAATTGGGGCAGCCACTATAAAAAAACAGTATTGATGTTTCCCCCCAAATTACAAATAAAACTGCCTTATGACCCAGCAATACCACTTTTGGGTATTTGTTTGAATAAAATGAAAACCCTAACTCAAAAAGACATATGCACCCTCATGTTCACTGCAGTATTGTTGTTATTTTTTTTTAAATTATTTTCCTAAGATAGTCTCAATTTATTTCTATTACCACTTGTCAAAACAAATGAGACTCTTCTGCTCAAAAATTTACAGTATGCTCTCTTGTTTGACAAATAAAATAAAAACCTCTTTGCTTTTTAAAACAGATACTAACATGCAAACAGTTTAGTGTGATCAGAAAGTTGTTAGGAGGTTTCCTCTCAAGAAACCGATTTATACCTCATTAATTTGTAGGGATCCCTTTCACTACCTTCTTCTACTTTTTTTTTTTTTTTTAGCATTTATTTTCATGAAAGATATATATGCCTCTAAAGAGAAAATGGTTATTGTATTATTTACAATAGCCAAGACATGGAAACAACCTCAGTTTCAACAGATGGGTGAACGGATAAAGAAAAACATAGTATTGCTGTTCAGTCACTAAATCGTGTCTGACTCTGTGACCCCATAGACTGCAGCATGCCAGGCTTCCCTGTCCTTCACCAACTCCCAGAGTTTGCTCAGTCTCATGTCCATTGAGCTGGTGATGCCATCCAACCATCTCATCCTCTGTCATCCCCTTCTCCTCCTGTCCTCAATCTTTCCCAGCTTCAGGGTCTTTTCCAGTGAGTCTGCTCTTCACATCAGGTGGCCAAAGTATTGAAGCTTCAGCTTCAGCATCAGTTCTTCCAATAAATATTCAGGGGTAATTTCCTTTAGGATTGACTGGTTTGTCTCCTTGCTGTCCAAGGGACTCTCAAGAGTCTTCTCCAGCATCACAGCTCAGAAGCATCAGTTCTTCAGTGCTCAGCCTTCTTTATAGTCCAGCGCTCACATCCATACATGACTACTGGAAAACCATAGCTTTGATTATACAGACCTTTATTGGCAAAGTGATGTCTCTGCTTTCTAATATGTTGTCTAGGTTTGTCATAGTCTTTCTTCCAAGAAGCAAGTGTCTTTTAATTTCATGGCTGCAGTCACTGTCCACAGTGATTTTGGAGCCCAAGAAAATAAATGTCTATCACTAATATATACATATATATAAAATAGAATATTATTCAGCCATAAATAAGAATTAAATCTTGTCATTTGTGATAATATGGATGGGCTTTGAGGGCATTATACTAAGTGAAATAAAATACTGTATGATCTCACTTTTATGTGGAGTCTTAAACAAACAAAAATACTGGAGCTCATGGATATGGAGAACAGACTGTGGTTGCCTGAGGTAAGGGGGCCGAAACAGGTGAAGGGATTAAAAAGGTTCATATTTCTAGTTGTGAAATGGGATATAAATATAGCCCAGTGATAACAGTTATATACATCATAGTTAATAACCTTGTATTACATATTTGTATTATAAAGTGTTTTTTTTTTTGTATTGCAAATATATATTACATATTTGAAAGTAGCTAGGAGAGTGGACTTCACTTTCACTTTTCACTTTCCTGCATTGGAGAAGGAAATGGCAACCCACTCCAGTGTTCTTGCCTGGAGAATCCCAGGGACGGGGGAGCCTGGTGGGCCGCCATCTATGGGGTCACACAGAGTCGGACACGACTGAAGTGACTTAGCAGCAGCAGCAGCAGGAAAGTGGATCTTGAAAGTTCTCATGAGAAAAAGAATTGGAACTCTGTAGGCTGATGAATGTTATTGGACTTATTATGGTGATCATTTTGCAACATATGAAAGTATTGAAATGAATATCATGTTATGTTAGTTATAACAATAAAAAATGATGAAATAAGAAATATGGGAGGCAGCGTGAAAATGTCTAACTTCCAGAAGGGGAACAGAAAGAGAATGGGGCAGAAGCAAGAAGCAAACAGGGAAAAAATGATGGCTGACAAGGTTCAGAATCAGTGAAAGTTATTCAAGAGGTTCTCAGAATGACTGCAGGATAAATGCTCAGAAACTATACCTAGGTCCTTCTTAGTAAAACTGCTGAAAATAAAAGGCAATTATAAACAAACTTAGAAGTCAAAGATGAGGGAAAGTATGTACTGCCTTTAAAGGAACAAAAAATACAGTGACAGCTGTATTCTCAATGGAAACACTAACTACAGAAAAAATATGGAATGATGGCTTCAAAGCATTGGGGTAAAATGACAATCTTAAAATTCTATGTACAGTGAAAATACCCTTTAAAAACAGAAGTGAAATCATTTTCAGATAAAAATTATGAGAACTTGCCACCAGTTACCTTATAAGAAGAAAAAAAAGAGGAAAAATAATAACAGATAGAAGCATAGATGCAGAAAAGACAAAAAAAGAGCAATGGGAAGAGTAAATATTAATATATGGGTAAATCTAGGTTGATACTGAGTGTTTAAAAGAGCAATGAAAAATGGAACCTCTTTTACAAAAGCACTATACCACTCTCTTGACCAAATCACCTCCCAGCAGCCACACTTACTAATATCATCACTTTTGGAGGCTAGCACTTTAACATATGTGTTTGGGGGGGGGACACAATTATACAGACCATAGCAAGCTGCAAATGAGAGAAAAGTCAAATTAAAACTGCATTAAGTAAAAACAGAAATTCATTATGCATCTAAAAAGTCCAAGCTTGGACTAGTGGCAAGTGCACCTGGAACCAGGGTTTAACTCATGTCATTAAGATGTACTTTTTTTTCTCTCTCCATTAATTAACAAATATTTAAGTGCCTACTCTGTACCAGGCAATGTTCTGGGAAACAAAATTCATTGTTGAGTGAACCAAACAGACAAAAACTCCTGTTTGTGGAGTTTACATTCTGCCTGTAACTGTGATGACTTCACTCTCGGGATCTTCTTTGCAGTTCCTAGCTCATTTCTGGCAACACCAAGTCCAGTAGAAGACGGAAAATCACCTGCCCCAACAGGTCAAACCAAAGCCAATGATGAGGTCTGATTCTAATGTTTCTGCCTTAGATTTTGTGCTCATTTCTCAAACAATCACTGCCTCCACTAAAGGAGGCAGATCTCCTTATCTCCTGGGAATCAGAAGAGGCGTCAACTGTCCAGGTACAGCAGTAGCTGCGTGTTGGGGAGGAGTGGATGGACAAACAGGAATCAGCTGTGACTTAAAGGAAGATTCTGGGCCCCCTAATCCAACCAGTGTCCAATGACTGGCCTGTGCTGGTGTGCTAAGTCGTTTCAGTCGTGTCCAACTCTTTGCGACCCTATGGACTGTAGCCCCCCAGGCTCCTCTGTCCATGGGATTTCCCAGGCAAGAATACTGAAGTAGGTTGTCATGCCCGCCTCCCGGGGATCTTCCCGGCCCAGGGATCAAACCCACATCCCTTGCATCTCCTGCTTTGGCAGGCAGATTCTTTAGCACTGTGCCACCTGGGAAGCCCCACTTGAGTTGTCACTGGGGGCTCATCTGTTTGTAGGGGGACAAAGATTTTTCTTGGCAGTGCTGAATTGGTTTGGGAATCATAATTTCTCTCTATGGCCAACAGTGAGAGGAAACTGTTCTCTAAAAATTCCAAAGGGATTCCTGTTCCTAGCCTCCCTTTCTTGGAAATGTGAAGAATCAAACTCCACAACAAATGCATGCGTGCATGCTAAGTTGCTTCAGTCGTGGCTGACTCTGTGTGACGCTATGGACTGTAGCCTGCCAGGTTCCCCTGTCCATGGAATTCTCCAGGCAAAATACTGGAGTGGGTTGCCATTTCCTCCTCCAGGGGATCTTCCCGACCCAGGGATCTACCCTGAATCTCCTGCATTCCCAGCACTGGCAGGCAGGTTCTTTACCGCTAGCGCCACAACTGTGTGTTTCATCAAATAGAGTTTTAAATTTTTCTGTAGTTATATCTGTCTATCCTTTCCTTTACTGCATCTGGAATTTATGTCTTCTCAACTATTAAATTTAGGGCTTCCCTGGTGGCTCAGATGGTAAAGAATCTGCCCCTGGAGAAGGGAATACCCACTCGAGTATTCATGCCTGGAGAATTCCAGGTTTTACAAATACCTTTCCCATATTACCTCCCACATTTTATATATATTTAAAATATTTAGCTCTTAATTCATCTTGACTTTATTTTTGAGACTGGTGTGATGTTAGGATTGAGTCTTTTAAAAGTATGTGCTTAGCGGAAATTGAAACTGTAATCAAAAATCTTCCAGCAAGCAAAAGCCCAGGTCCAGACGGCTTCACAGCTGAATTCTACCAAAAATTTAGAGAAGAGCTAACACGTATCCTGCTCAAACTCTTCCAGAAAATTGCAGAGGAAGGTAAACTTCCAAACTCATTTTATGAGGCCACCATCACCCTAATACCAAAACCTGACAAAGATGCCACAAAAAAAGAAAACTACAGGCCAATATCACTGATGAACATAGATGCAAAAATCCTTAACAAAATTCTAGCAATCAGAATCCAACAACACATTAAAAAGATCATACACCATGACCAAGTGGGCTTTATCCTAGGGATGCAAGGATTCTTCAATATCCACAAATCAATCAATGTAATACACCACATTAACAAACTGAAAAATAAAAACCATATGATTATCTCAATAGATGCAGAGAAAGCCTTTGACAAAATTCAACACCCATTTATGATAAAAACTCTCCAGAAAGCAGGAATAGAAGGAACATACCTCAACATAATAAAAGCTATATATGACAAACCCACAGCAAACATTATCCTCAATGGTGAAAAATTGAAAGCATTTCCTCTAAAGTCAGGAACAAGACAAGGGTGCCCACTTTCACCATTACTATTCAACATAGTTTTGGAAGTTTTGGCCACAGCAATCAGAGCAGAAAAAGAAATAAAAGGAATCCAAATTGGAAAAGAAGAAGTAAAACTCTCACTATTTGCAGATGACATGATCCTCTACATAGAAAACCCTAAAGACTCCACCAGAAAATTACTAGAGCTAATCAATGACTATAGTAAAGTTGCAGGATATAAAATCAACACACAGAAATCCCTTGCATTCCTATATACTAATAATGAGAAAACAGAAAGAGAAATTAAGGAAACAATTCCATTCACCATTGCAACAGAAAGAATAAAATACTTAGGAATATATCTACCTAAAGAAACTAAAGACCTATATATAGAAAACTATAAAACACTGGTGAAAGAAATCAAAGAGGACACTAATAGATGGAGAAATATACCATGTTCATGGATTGGAAGAATCAATATAGTGAAAATGAGTATACTACCCAAAGCAATTCATAGATTCAATGCAATCCCTATCAAGCTACCAACAGTATTCTTCACAGAGGTAGAACAAATAATTTCACAATTTGTATGGAAATACAAAAAACCTCGAATAGCCAAAGCGATCTTGAGAAAGAAGAATGGAACTGGAGGAATCAACCTACCTGACTTCAGGCTCTACTACAAAGCCACAGTTATCAAGACAATATGGTACTGGCACAAAGACAGACATATAGATCAATGGAACAAAATAGAAAGCCCAGAGATAAATCCATGCACATATGGACACCTTATCTTTGACAAAGGAGGCAAGAATATACAATAGATTAAAGACAATCTCTTTAACAAGTGGTGCTGGGAAATCTGGTCAACCACTTGTAAAAGAATGAAACTAGACCACTTTCTAACACCATACACAAAAATAAACTCAAAATGGATTAAAGATCTCAACGTAAGACCAGAAACTATAAAACTCCTAGAGGAGAACATAGGCAAAACACTCTCTGACATACATCACAGCAGGATCCTCTATGACCCACCTCCCAGAATATTGGAAATAAAAGCAAAAATAAACAAATGGGACCTAATTAACCTTAAAAGGTTCTTCACATCAAAGGAAACTATTAGCAAGGTGAAAAGACAGCCTTCAGAATGGGAGAAAATAATAGCAAATGAAGCAACTGACAAACAACTAATCTCAAAAATATACAAGCAACTCCTACAGCTCAATTCCAGAAAAATAAATGACCCAATCAAAAAATGGGCCAAAGAACTAAATAGACATTTCTCCAAAGAAGACATACAGATGGCTAACAAACACATGAAAAGATGCTCAACATCACTCATTATCAGAGAAATGCAAATCAAAACCACTATGAGGTACCATTTCACACGAGTCAGAATGGCTGCGATCCAAAAGTCTACAAATAATAAATGCTGGAGAGGGTGCGGAGAAAAGGGAACCCTCTTACACTGTTGGTGGGAATGCAAACTAGTACAGCCACTATGGAGAACAGTGTGGAGATTCCTTAAAAAATTGGAAATAGAACTGCCTTATGACCCAGCAATCCCACTGCTGGGCATACACACTGAGGAAACCAGAAGGGAAAGAGACACGTGTACCCCAATGTTCATCGCAGCACTGTTTATAATAGCCAGGACATGGAAGCAACCTAGATGTCCATCAGCAGATGAATGGATAAGAAAGCAATGGTACATATACACCATGGAGTATTACTCAGCCATTAAAAAGAATACATTTGAATCAGTTCTAATGAGGTGGATGAAACTGGAGCCTATTATCCAGAGTGAAGTAAGCCAGAAGAAAAAACACCAATACAGTATACTAACGCATATATATGGAATTTAGAAAGATGGTAACAGTAACCCTGTGTACGAGACAGCAAAAGAGACACTAATGTATAGAACAGTCTTATGGACTCTATGGGAGAGGGAGAGGGTGGGAAGATTTGGGAGAATGGCATTGAAACATGTAAAATATCATGTATGAAACGAGATGCCAGTCCAGGTTCGATGCACGATACTAGATGCTTGGGGCTAGTGCACTGGGACGACCCAGAGGGATGGTATGGGGAGGGAGGAGGGAGGAGGGTTCAGGATGGGGAACACATGTATACCAGTGGTGGATTCATTTTGATATTTGGCAAAACTAATACAATTATGTAAAGTTTAAAAAAAAAAAGTATGTGCTTAGCTGATAATTCTGATTGTCTACAATGAAAAAGAGGTGGGATCTTGTGTGATCAACGGTGTCCTAAAAGATTGACCTGATAGTCATGTATGTGCTATGCTGTTTATCACATCATTTAGAGGTGGAGAACAGACAGGTGATTCGGAGCACACGTGCTGGAGTGAGGTGGCCCGAGCCTTCTGCTCTGCCCAGTTAGCTCTACATGCAGAGCAAGTCTCTGAACCTCAATTTTCTCTCCTGTCGAATGGCGATAACCTCATTTCCTCATTGGATTGTTGTGATAAATAATAAAGCCACCTTTGCAAGACATAGATAGTTCTTGGCAGGTAATGAATATGGATAAAGCATAGCTAGTATACTTAATAGTAAAAAAACAGGAACAGTTTCATTAATAGGAAATTGTTTAAACAAATTATGAAAAATTCATAGAATAGTATACAGGCACTGAAAATCTTATTTTAGAAGAATGTTTAATGACAGGGAATGATAGGGGAAAAAATGTTCACTGTGTTTGAAAAAGAGCAGGAAACAAAAGTATATAAAATTTAATTCCAATGATGAAAAGTGATACATATTTGTGTGTAAAAATTATATATAATTTTTTATTATACCCTTAGAAAAAAGACCAAACTGCTAAATCTGGACATCTCTGAATTCTAGGTTTATAAGTTTTTACTTTTATCTTTATACTTTCTTATTTAAAATATTTTCTATAGCAAGAATTACTTACATAATAAGAAAAATGTTACAAGATGCAATGAAATTTGTGCTACAATATAATACCTACAGCTATGTGCACAGAGAGGAGAAAGACATGAAACGCATAAAAAGAAGCTAAAGCAGCAAGCTCTGGAGTTTGCGGAGAGGGAGCCGTACAAAACACCTGTCAACTCCATGGACTTTGGCACCAACTGAGAGAGGTAAATGGAGATCAAAACAATCACTTTTAATTCTAATAAAGGTTAGAGAATGTGACTTTAGGTGTGTTAGCTAAACAGGTCAATGACAGCCTCCCAACTGCCTTACAGTAAGGAGAGGCAAGGAAGGACATGCAAGGAAGAAGCTGAGGAAGCAGTATTCAGGGGTTAAGACTCAGCACTTCAGCGAGGAGCTGCGGGTTCGAGCCCTGGTTTGGGAACCGAGATCCCAAACACTGTACGGCACAGTCAGAAAGTAAAAATTAAAAAAAAAGAAAAATGAAAATTCATTCCTACCACGTAGATGACAAAGAAAGTGCTACTCTCATGGCCTTTGCTGCACTTGGAAGCATAAAGCCAGAAAAAAATGGAGCTACCCTCTTAAACAGTGACAAGTGTTCAACCATGTTAAATACCACAGAAATACAGAGGAAGAGGACCAAAATAATCTCTGTAGAATGGTGAGGAAGAAATCAGATTTGCAGAATTCACTGGAAGTAGGACAGCAGAGTCTGTATGGATTAATCCTTTGAAGAAATACGTCGGTTTAAAAAATTGAGAGGAAAGATTGTAGATTGGGAGAGAGTACATAGAAGAAGCAAGGTTTCCTTTTTATTTTATTTCTATGTATTCAAAGTTTTAGAACCGGAGAAACTTGAGTTTGTTTACAGCCTCCAGGGAGGCAAAAGGAGGGGGAATCTGAAGAGAGGAGAGTAACTGATGGCACAGAGGTCTGGAGTTGGTTGCAGGCCACGTGAAGCGTATTTTTTTTTCTGAAGCAGGAGGTTCCACCATTAGTTGAGTCCCAGACAGCTGCCCTGGCAGATAACTGGGGGCTGACTAAAGATCCCAGAAGTACATTCATTTAAGTGTGACGGTCCCAACAAGTTTTCAGTTGGACCAATTAATACAGTTATTTCATTTAGTTTTTCTAGAAGCACAGAGGTACATTTGGTGTCATGAACTGGCAAGGCAGAAATGGCTTTTAAGGACTGAGCAAAAAAAGTTTAAATAAATAAATTTAACAGATCAATACATATATATATATATATTTTTTTTTTTTCTGAAAAGAAACTTGTTCCAGAGGATAAAATTCAAAAGGAATTTCAGGAAGCACAAAGTTTTAGGGTATGGTAAGCTTGAAAAATAAAGGTTTATTTTGTTGAGCAACCTTCTAAAAATTCCGCTTTATTGTTAAATCCAGCTGCACTGAAAACAAGTGTATCTAATAAAGTAAGGTAATGTGTAAAATACATTAGAAAAGCACAAGTGACATCAGGGTCCTGAATGATCTACTGAACTGAGAAAGCCTGCTGTCACACTGCCGGACCTGGACAGCATATGCAGATTTGGACATGTTCAATGAGACAAAGCAGGCACATATACACACGCGTTGGTTTTATCTAGTTACTATGATCGTTAAATCCTTTGCTCTCATAGAACTTCAAAATTGGCAAAAGAACAAAGTTAGAACTTTACAGTGCTGCTATTTTTAATCAGCCATGTGTTCCAAATACATTAATTGCATACCAACTCTTTAAAATAAGCATGCTTGGCTAAGAGACAGGACATTGTGTTGTAGAAATACAGCATTTCCCAATGTATGTCATTCCAGTGAAGGTTTTTTTTTTTTTTTTTTTTTTTTTACTGTGGATTGATCATGGATGTGATAAACTACAACAGGAAGGGAGAAAATACAAAACTGAGCATTTGACCTTCTCCACACTTGATCCTGTTTGCACTGATAGGCTCTTTTCATTGGAGGACTGTTTGATGTGTATGAAGGGGCTCATCCCTCTCTCCTAAATCAAGTAACAAAGAAAGTAACAGAAGTTCAGGGTCAAGTTACTAGGCTGGACTAAAAAGATGGATGGGAGAATCTAGGAAAGATGGGGAGCAGAGCAGGTTGCCATTTTTAATTCAGGACTTAAAAAAAACAAAGCCAGATTTGCCAACTCAAGGTCAGAAGCACATATTAATAGTAATCAGTAAAGCAGGAAAAGGTAGCAGAAACATTGCAAAAAAGGATATGCAGATGGCTGGAGAGAGGGTTTTAAGTAGTTTAATATTTCTTCTAAATCCCAACAGATCTCACCTGTAAGATAAACCCCTATTTGGTCACCTCATGTGTTTCCCTGAATATGTTCAGTCATGTCTGACTCTTTGCGACCCCATGCACTGTAGCTTGCCAGGCTCTTCCGTCCATGGGATTCTCCAGGCAAGAATATTGGAGTGGGTTGCCATTTCCTATTCCAAGGGATCTTCACACAGGGATCAAACCTGCGTCTCTTGCATTGCAGGTGATTCTTTACCTTCTGAGCCACAGGGTGCTGTGCTTAGTCTCTCTGTCATGTCCAACTCTTAGCAGCCCCATAGACTGCAGCCTGCCAGGCTCTTCTGTCCATGGGGATTCTCCAGGCAAGAATACTGGAATGGGTTGCTATGCCCTCCTCCAAACCCAGGTCTCTGGCATTGTAGGTGGATTCTTTACCGATTGAGCCACCAGGGAAGCCCACACAAACAGTACGGTCCATGAAAACAGCTCCTCTAGCACAGGTAAACAGGATGTTTCTGAATCACCGTATGGTATATTTCTTGATTGATTCTATCAGTGGTGATGATAAATTCTGAAGGGTCAAAGTGTCACTTGGCACAGCACCATGAGTCCTTGCATACCTTGTGAAGGAGCCAACTGGAAATAGCTATTGATCAATATTCAAGGTCACTGTACAGGATCTTGTAGAGTGACATCAGCGCCCAGTTATGAGCCAAAGTCTTGAGGTCAGTTTCACTAGCAACTCTCTCTAACCTACTGAACTAACTTGCTATAGACAGACTGCAATCAAAGTAGGACATAAGAGGGGATTTTCTGGCTCTTCATTTCTAAAATTCAACTTTGAAATCTTATGTCAGATTTCTCTTTTTCAGTTCAGTTCAGTTCGGTCACTCAGTCGTGTCCGACTCTTTGCGACCCCATGAACTGCAGCACGCCAGGCCTCCCTGTCTATCACCAACTCCCGGAGTTCACCCAAACCCATGTCCATTGAGTCGGTGATGCCATCCAGCCATCTTATCCTCTGTCGTCCCCTTCTCCTCCTGCCCTCAATCTTTCCCAGCATCAGGGTCTTTTCAAATGAGTCAGCTCTTTGCATCAGGTGGCCAAAGTATTGGAGTTTCAGCTTCAACATCAGTCCTTCCAATGAACAGCCAGGACTGATCTCCTTTAGGATGGACTGGTTGGATCTCCTTGCTGTCCAAGAGACTCTCAAGAGTCTTCTCCAATACCACAGTTCAAAAGCATCAATTCTTCAGCACTCAGCTTTCTTTATAGTCCAACTCTCAAATCCATACATGACTACTGGAAAAACCATAGCCTTGACTAGACGGACCTTTGTTGGCAAAGTAATGTCTCTGCTTTTGAATATGCTGTCTAGGTTAGTCATAACTTTCTTTCCAAGGAGTAAGTGTCTTTTAATTTCATGGCTGCAATCACCATCTGCAATGATTTTGGAGCCCCCAAAAATAAAGTTTCTATTGTTTCCCCATCTATTTGCCATGGCAAGATTTTTTTTAAAGGCGATGAAGGAATATGGACAGAGAAGATCCTTTATGCCTGTTTCTGAACATTGTGTAATGAGTGCTAAGATTCTTTGGGGAAAAAGTCAAATATTATGTATTGTAAAAGGGTATCTTGGAGAAGGAAATGGCAACCCACTCCAGTATTCTTGCCTGGAAAATCCCATTAACAGAGGAGCCTGCTGGGCTACAGTCCATGGGGTTGCAAAGAGTAGAGACATGACTGAGCATGCACATATACATGCAAGAGGGTATCTATTCTGTGAATGCAAAGCAGTTTCATATAATCTCTTTCAAGTTATCACTTTCAGATTCTAAATAAGCGGTTGTTACTCTGTTTACAAAAAGATAAGGATATTTATATACTTTGTCTATATTACAAAAAATATATATTTTTTTAGTTTTGTACCTCTCTGTGCCAACTATGCACCTTTTCAGAGCAAATGTAGTCAGAGACAGTTTGTAAATGACTGGGTGTGGTTGTGTTCCAATAGAACTTTATTTACAAAACAGGCAACAGACTGGATTTGGCTTTGTTTGCTGACCCCTGCTCTAAATTCATGAAGAATTCCTGAAGCTTATTGTATTTAGGAACCTGAGCATATCAATTTGCTTTTAATGATGCTAATAGCATTCATATGACCCTATGTACTGTCCTGAAATTTTTAGTAATGTAATCTCAGTGCTAATTTTCTTCTTATAGGTTAAGCAACCTAAAAACCTCATATACTCAGCAAGTGGTGAAGCAACTTAAGGTTAAGTGAATTTGCACCTTAACAGTTTAACTTTAGATCTGAACTTTTTCCCCCTATCTCTTTCTCCCATTCTTCCCCACTTGGCAACCATAAGTTTGTAGAGTCTGAACTTTTAACCATGAAAAGTAAATATCACCCAGGAGACAGCTGCCCACATTCCAGTGTCGTCATTTTGCACTTGGGGAAGATTGGCTGGTGGGCTTACCTCAGGATACCTGAGTTGTCCACTTCATGGCTCTCTGACTTCAGGAGAGGCTGGCCCCCGGTCCCCAGGCTGCAGTTTCCCCATGTGGACAGACACTGGAGAAAGGACGTGGGTCACGCCACACTGCTTTGTACTGCCCTGCCTCTCTGTGCCTCACAGCACACCGCGTGAAACGGCAGCGGGGCATCAGAACCACCAGGAAGTCTCAGCGTGAGTAATGGCATTCCTGACTGAAGGGCGAAACGTGGAACCACACACTGTGTGGGTCTGTCTAGGCCAGAGGAAAAGCCCCCAAAGAGACAAACCTTTCACACGGGAGCCCGGATAGAAATACCCGTTTCCAATCTTTTAGAGTCCTCTAATTGTTAGGCTCCTAATTTTGAGGCTTCCCTGGTGGCTCAGATGGTAAAGAATCTGCCTGCAATCAAAGAGACCCAGGTTCGATCCCTGCGTCAGGAAGATCCCCTGGAGGCGGGCGTGGCAACCCACTCCAGTATTCTTGCCTGGAGAATCCCCATGGACAGAGGAGCCTGGCGGGCTACAGTCCACAGGGTTGCAAGGAGTCAGACACAACTGAGCAACTAACAGTCAATTTTGAGGCTGTTCTCTTCAAAACGACTAAATCTGATCCTCATTCATCTTATTGGAGAAATTTCAATCCAACCCATAGAGTGTGGTCCAAGCTTGGTTCCACCTCCTTCCTTCACACTCTAGGTAATGTCTGGAGTTCAGGAACCTTAAGGACTCCATCAACAGATTCTGCCTCTGACTACTGGTAGAGTCTGGCCAATGGAGAAGCCAAAGAGTAAGGTCAGGATGTACATTTTCTGGCTTCCTTTCCTTCACATGAACTGAGATGACCAATTTTATGTGTCAACTTAGCTCAACTAAACTTTCAAGTTGTTCAATCAAATACTAATCTGAGTATTTCTGTGCAAGTATTCAATAGATGTGGAAAATTATGAAGCTCTGCATTGATAGTTCATGGAGAGTCTGAGGACACTGATCAAAGAAAAGTGTTATTATTATAGATGAGAAATTAGAATGTCTGAATTAGAATTAAATTAGAATAAGCTACGTCAGTACATCCTCCTTCTTTCAATGGTGAATTACATGTTTAAAAACTGAAGGGCTTCCCAGGGGCACAGTGGTAAAGAATTCGCCTGCCAATTCAGGAGACATGGGTTTGATCCCTGGTCCAGGAAGCTTCCACATGTAGCAGAGCAGCTAAGCCCATGCAACACTGCCATTGAAGCTTGCATGCCCAGAGCCTGTGTTCCACAACAAGAGATGCCGCTGCAACGAGAAGCCCACATGCTGCAACTAGAGAGTGGACCCCACTCTCTGCAACTAGAGAAATGGCTGCACAGCATGAAAACACAGTGCAACCAAATACACAAAATTATTTTTTAAAATGTAAAAGGTCTTCTTATGACTTAAGCTTTATTTTATTGTAGCTTCTATACCCCTGAATAAAAGACATTAAAATGTCTTAAAGCAAAAAGAAAGAAAGAAAGTATTCCACAGAGGTGATCAAAATCAATAAATAATTGACTCTCCATAAGGAAGATTGCTCTAAGGAACCTGGGTGGGCTTAACTCAACCTGTTGACAGGCTTCAAAGAGCAGAACCAAGGCTTCCCAGAAGAGCAAATCCTGCCTGGGGATAGGAGCTTCATCCCGTGCCTGAGAGTCCCCACCCTGCCCTTCCTGATGGTCTGCTCCCATAGCCGGCCCCCAACAATTACATAAGCCAGTTCCTTGTAATAAATCCCTTAATCTTTATCTCCTACTAGTTATGTTTCTTTGGTTGAACCTGGCTGTAGCCTTGAGCTGATGGTCTCTTATCCAAAGGCCAGTGGTCCTCTCGAGTGTCTAACTGTATATGACTCTCTCCTTCCTGTTCTGCAATAGCTTCTGGCCTAAGGGTGGTTACTGTAACTGTATCATTACTAGTGGTTCTTCTCTATGCCATTTTTGTATATAATCCCTTTGTAAGTCACCTGCCCCTGAATTATCCTATTTTGGGTGTGCTGTTGTCTCTTGGGACTTAAGTCAAGTGTCCACAAACAGGACACTTAAAATCAAATCAATCATCAACTGCATTAATTTTTTTTATTCAAAATATTGTCGAGTGTCTATTATGAGCCCGCCAAGTGCCAGGGTCAAGGGATATGATGGTTAATAAAAACAACAGAGTCCATGTCTTCCTGAGCTTACAGTTTGGTGTAGGAGATAGACAAATAAATAATTATTGTTTTGTGTATGAAATTCTACAGTAGGGAAAGGATAGCATTCTATGTGTGCAGAGGTGGGGGGTGGTCCTGCATTAAGTTGAAGCATCTAGGAAAGTTTCCTGGAGAAAGAGGGATCTACAGTGAGGCCTAAAATAAGAGGGAAATAAGTCTATGGGGTCACACAGAGTCAGACACGACTGAAGCAACTTAGCAGCAGCAGCAGTAGCCAGTTGGGTAAAGGGAGGTGTGTGGTGGATGGTATATGCATGTAGTGAGAAGTGTTTCAGACAAAGGAGTAACGTGTGCAAAGGCTTAGAATCCTAAAAGACTGCGGCTTCTTTAAGACCTAAGAGTCAAGACTTCCCTGGTGGTACAATGGATAGGAATCTGCCTGCCAATGCAGGGGACTTGCGTTCAATCTCTGATGCAGGAAGATCCCACAGGCCACAGAGCCCATGTACCATTGAGTACTGAGCCAGTGCTCTAGAGCCCAGGAGCTGTAACTACTGAGCCTACACATTTCAACTACTGAGTCTGCGCTGCAACTGCTGAAGTCCACGTGCCTAGAGCCTGCGCTCCACACCAAGAGAAGCCACAGCAACGAGAAGCCCGCACTGCAGCTAGAGAGGAGGCCCGCTAACGGTGACTAGAGAAAGCCCGTGTGCAGCAACAAAGACCCACTGCAACCGAAAATAAATACGTAAATTTTAAAACAAGAAAGAGTCATTGGGTGTGGAAAGAAGACAACAGAGGCCTCAGAAGCAAGCATGGGCCAGATCAGGAAGGACTCTGCCATCACATTAAAGGGTTTGAATAGGGGAAGCCATTGAAGGGCATCAGGGGTGTTGTAGTCAGATCTGAGAATAAGGACCACTCTGCAGAGTGGAGAGCATACTGAAGGAGTGATGCTGGAGTTCTCGTTATATGGTCCAGAGGTGACGGTAACTTACAGAAGAGCAGGGGCTAGTCCGGGAAAAGAGAAAACGACAGATGTTTAGAGATGTTTGGAAGGTTCACTTGACTGAGCTGCAGGGAAAATGGGAAGGAGAAATGTCCGTCAGCTGTCAGCACCGAGTGTCTGGATGGCGGCACAGCGTCTGAGATAGGAAGCGCCGGCTCTGGGAGGAGTTATGAACACGGGGCGACTGAGGAACCTGTGTGATACGCAGGGGAGAAGGAGGAGGAGGATGTAAGTCTGAAGCCCAGAAGAGTTTTGGACCAGAGGTAAAAATCTGAGACTCATTAGCAAATAGATGGTAATTGATACTATAGGATTGGGCTTCCCTGGTGGCTTAGATGGTAAAGAATCTGCATGCAGTGCAGGAGACAGGGGTATGATTCCTGGGTCGGGCAGATCCCCTGGAGGAGGAAATGGCAGCCCACTCCAGTATTCTTGCCTGGGAAATCCCATGAACAGGAGCCTGGCAGGCTACAGTCCATGGGGTGGCAAAGAGTTGGACGTGACTGACCGACAAAGACTTTTACTTTCACTATGGAATTGGATGAGACATTTTAGGGAAAGAGTATCAAGTGAAAGAGAGTAGGGTCCAAACCAAGGAATGCCGCGTGTGAAGGGCTGGTGAGGGAAGGGCACTCTGAAGGAATCTAAGAAACAAGAGAGCCAGGAGGAAACCAGGAGCAGGGAGTACTCCCAAAGTCTGAGAGGAGAGGGTTCCGAGCAGTTTGTATACACAAGTGGAGCAAGAAGGGTCTGGAAGTTGTACTGGGGAATAAAGAAGACACTGGCCCCTCCTAACCCTGATGGAGTTGGGGGAGTTGAGAGACTGCAAGCGAGAATCGTGTCTTAATTAGGGCAAGGTGGTATACATTCAGAGAGTCTGAGAGAAGAGAGGGTGTTCATTCATTACAGGAGGGATTTCCAGAGGATATAGCTGTGAGTTTGAAGAAGATGCCCAGAGAAGCATGGAGATGTGTTTACAGGGCAGCGGTATCCCTGCAGTGGCGTATCCACTGCCACGGGGTTCCTAACACACCAGCAAGATACAAGCACCGTCTCGGGCTTCCCTTAGGCTCAGTGGTGAAGAGTCCATCTGCCAATTCAGGGCACGTGGGTTTCACCTGATCTGGGAAGACCCCACATGCCATGGAGCAACTGGGCCCATTCGCCACGACTACTGAGCCTGTGCTGTAGAGCCTGGGAGCCATAACTACTGAGCCCAGAGGCTGCAACTACTGAAGCCTGAATGCCCTAGAGCCTGTGCTCTGCAACCAGAGAAGACGCCACAGTGAAAAGCACGTGCACTGCAACCAGAGCGTAGCCGCCACTTGCCACAGCTAGAGAACAGCCCGTGCAGCATGAAGACCCAGCAAAGCCAAAATAAATAAATAAAATTGTTTTTTTTAAAGTATCATATCTCTGCATGATGATAATATCCAGACATATATGAGATAGCCACCCAGACATGTAGGACTCTGTAACAGTGACCAATGGGGCCAATAAATAAGAAAGCAGCAATCCTTGGCAAAATAAAACATATCTGAAATATTCGGGGTTAATTTGACAAGTTCCATGTGCTGCTGTAAACATCAGTGATTCTCAGATAACAGACCAAGAGTAAGTTTTCCCTGATACAAGGCAAAAGGACAAAAATGCAAATAAGGTAGTGAATTCTTATTATAGCTAGATATATTCAATTTCGATAACTGTCCTTTACTCTTAAATTATTCCTTCACTTTTTGCTTATGTCAGTGATCTTTCTTGGCAAGATGAAATTGTGGCAACCTATTGATTTTAGTGGGGCTTCCCCAATGGCTCAATGGGTAAAGAATCTCCCTGCAATACAGGAGACATAGGAGATATGGGTTCAATCCCTGGGTCAGAAAGATCCCCTGGAGAAGGAAATGGAAACCCACTTCAGTATTCTTGTCTGGGAAATCCCATGCACAGAGGCACCTGGTGGGCTACAGTCCAAAGGTTCGCAAAGAGTAGGACACGACTAAGCGCGAGCACAGTTGATTTTACTGGTCTTTGAAGTCTCTGAATCTAGAAACCACACATTGATTTCCACACTTTCAGAGTTTTGTTTCCAGTGCGATATGGCTTGTTCATACTGGTTAGGAATTAGGAAGGCATGACTTCAATGTTACTTGACAGTAATAGTCTTTCCGTCAGTTGCCAAGTAGCAAGCATCCCCTTGGGAACACAGTTTGGGGAAGGTGGTGAATGTACCAGAACTCTAAGAACAAAGGGTCTGCACTCAATTACACTTGATAAACCATGCATAGCAAAGCTCTCTCCTGGGTTTCATAAAGCACATATCATCTGAAAGACTGAGAAGTTCTGGATTCAAGAAATCAATTACATTTTGTTTAATGGAGGAACAAACAAATTTGTCTGCTGCAGGAAAAAAAAAGTTCTGGGCACCTCACAAACATCTTCTGGAATAAACTTGTGTTAAGACCAGTTTGAGAAGTGTGTGAATAATTGCTCTCAAACAATAATCAAATATGTGCTGCATGCTGTAATATAGCCAGCAATCTAAAGAAATCCTATTTAAGTGTATTTTATTTGTTTTTAGTTATATCAGACTGACTTTTAGATACCTATATTTTAGACATCTATTTTGGCCATGCTTAAAAAATAACAATAGCAAATATTTTTGTGGCATTTACAATGTATTTTAGGCACTATTCTAAGCGCTTATATTAACTCACTCATTCTTTAAAACCACTCACCTATGAGGTAAGTACTATTATTATGCCCATTTTATGGATGAGGGTACTGAGGCTCAGAGAGGTTAGGTCATTTGCCCATGAACATACAATTGGGTCTAGAGCTCTACCCCTCGGTCGGTCTGCCATGATGCTCTCTGATGGGCTCCTCATGGCCAGCATGGTCTGCAAAACTCAATTTCCCACTGCACAGTTGGACAAGCCACCTATAAACTTGTCTAAAGAATGGATGATGGATCAAGGTGTTCTAAAACTGTTCAGGATGAGTCCACCTGAATTGACAATTTCTTAGGTTTCAGTTCAGTTAAGTCGCTCAGTCGTGTCTGACTCTTTGCAACCCCATGAGGCGCAGCACGCCAGGCCTCCCTGTCCATCACCAACTCACAAAGTCCACCCAAACCCGTGTCCATCGAGTTGGTGATGCCATCCAACCATCTTGTCCTCTGTTGTCCCCTTCTCCTCCTGCCCTCAATCTTTCCCAGCATCAGGGTCCTTTCCAATCAGTCAGCTCTTCACATCAGGTAGCCAAAGTATTAGAGTTTCAGCTTCAACATCACTCCTTCCAATGAACACCCAGGACTGATCTCCTTTAGGATGGACTGGTTGGATCTCCTCGCAGTCCAAGAGACTCTCAAGACTCTTCTCCAACACCACAGTTCAAAAGCATCAATTCTTCTGCACTCAGCTTTGTTTATAATCCAACTCTCATATCCACACATAACCACTGGAAAAACCATAGCTTTGACTAGACGGACCTTTGTTGGCAAAGTAATGTCTCTGCTTTTGAATATGCTATCTAGGTTGGTCATAACTTTCCTTCTAAGGAGTAAGCGTCTTTTAATTTCATGGCTGCAGTCACCATCTGTAGTGATTTTGGAGCCCAGAAAAATAAAGTCAGCCACTGTTTCCACTGTTTCCCCATCTATTTCCCATGAAGTGATGGGACCAGATGCCATGATCTTCGTCTTCTGAATGTTGAGCTTTAAGCCAACTTTTTCACTCTCCACTTTAACTTTCATCAAGAGGCTTTTTAGTTCCTCTTCACTTTCTGCCATAAGGGTGGTGTCATCTGCATATCTGAGGTTATTGATATTTCACCCAGCAATCTTGATTCCAGCTTGTGCGTCTTCCAGTCCAGCATTTCTCATGATGTACTCTGCATATAAGTTAAATAAACAGGGTGACAATATACAGCCTTGACGTACTCCTTTTCCTATTTGGAACCAGTCTGTTGTTCCATGTCCAGTTCTAACTGTTGCTTCCTGACCTGCATACAGGTTTCTCAAGAGGCAGGTCAGGTGGTCTGGTATTCCCATCTCTTTCAGAATTTTCCACAGTTTATTGTGATCCACACAGTCAAAGGCTTTGGCATAGTCAATAAAGCAGAAATAGATGTTTTTCTGGAACTCTCTTGCTTTTTCCATGATCCAGCGGATGTTGGCAATTTGATCTCTGGTTTCTCTGCCTTTTCTAAAACCAGCTTGAACATCCGGAAGTTCACGGTTCACATATTGCTGAAGCCTGGCTTGGAGAATTTTGAGCATTACTTTACTAGTGTGTGAGATGAGTGCAATTGTGTGGTAGTTTGAGCATTGTTTGGCATTGCCTTTCTTTGGGACTGGAATGAAAACGGACCTTTTCCAGTCCTGTGGCCACTGCTGACTTTTCCAAATTTGCTGGCATATTGAGTATAGCACTTTTCCAGCATCATCTTTCAGGATTTGAAATAGCTCAACTGGAATTCCATCACCTCCACTAGCTTTGTTCGTAGTGATCCTTTCTAAGGCCCACTTGACTTCACATTCCAGGATGTCTGGCTCTAGGTCAGTGATCACACCATTGTGATTATCTGGGTCGTGAAGATCTTTTTTGTACAGTTCTTCTGTGTATTCTTGCCACCTCTTCTTAATATCTTCTGCTTCTGTTAGGTCCATACCATTTCTGTCCTTTATCAAGCACACCTTTGCATGAAATGTCCCCTTGGTATCTCTAATTTTCTTGAAGAGATCTCTAGTCTTTCCCATTCTGTTGTTTTCCTCTATTTCTTTGCATTGATCACTGAGGAAGGCTTTCTTATCTCTCCTTGCTATTCTTTGGAACTCTGCATTCAGATGCTTATATCTTTCCTTTTCTCCTTTGCTTTTCGCTTCTCTTCTTTTCACAGCTATTTGTAAGGCCTCCCCAGACAGCCATTTTGCTTTTTTGCATTTCTTTTCCATGGGGATGGTCTTGATCCCTGTCTCCTATACAATGTCACGAATCTCATTCCATAGTTCATCAGGCACTCTATCAGATCTAGTCCCTTAAATCTATTTCTCACTTCCACTGTGTAATCATAAGGGATTTGATTTAGGTCATACCTGAATGGTCTAGTGGTTTTCCCTACTTTCTTCTATTTCAGTCTGTATTTGGCAAGAAGGAGTTCATGATCTGAGCCACAGTCAGCTCCTGGTCTTATTTTTGTTGACAGTCAGTAAACTCTAAATTTTCAGTACTAACTTAAGCCTAAGATTGTTCTGATCCCATTTTGTGGCAAAATTATATTGGGGAAAACACAAGAATCTCTGGATACTTCAAAATTCATCCTACATTTCAATGATATGGAGGGTTTTTTTTTTGTTGTTGTTTTTAGCATAACAAAGCCTATCCTCTTGGAGGGAGTAGATGTTGAAACAGATTAAAGGAATTAAAGCAAGGACTAAATCTTAAGAAAGTACATGGAAGAAACCAACAAGGGATTAATCTCCAAAATATACAAACAGCTCAGGAAGCTCGGAGAAGGCAATGGCACCCCACTCCAGTACTCTTGCCTGGAAAATCCCATGGACGGAGGAGCCTGGTAGGCTGCAGTCCATGGGGTTGCTGAGAGTCAGACACAACTGAGCAACTTCACTTTGACTTTTCACTTTCCTGCATTGGAGAAGGAAATGGCAACCCACTCCAATGTTCTTGCCTGGAGAATCCCAGGGACAGGGGAGCCTGGTGGGCTGCTGTCTATGGGGTCGCACAGAGTTGGACACGACTGAAGCGACTTAGCAGCAGCAGCAGGAAGCTCAATATCAAAAAAACAAACAATTCAATTGAAAAATGGGCAGAAGATCTAAACAGACATTTCTCCAAAGAAGATATATAGA
This sequence comes from Bos indicus, assembly GCF_029378745.1. NCBI lineage: Eukaryota > Metazoa > Chordata > Mammalia > Artiodactyla > Bovidae > Bos > Bos indicus. The sequence continues at coordinate 10,627,649 of NC_091763.1, forward strand.
TGGCCAAAAAGCACATGAAAAGATGCTCAACATCACTAATTATTAGAGAAATGAAAATCAAAACTACAATGAGGGATCAGCTCACACTAGTCAGAATGGCCATCACCAAAAAGTCTCCAAACAATAAATGCTAGAGAGGATGTGGAGAAGAAGGGAAAGAGGGGAGAGATGGGAGAGAAGGGAGAGAGAAAAGGGAGCCCTCATACACTGTTAGTGGGAATGTAAATTGGTATAACCACTATGCAGAATAGTATGGAGGTCCCTTAAAAAACTAAATATAGAACTATCATGATCCAGCAATCCCACTCTTGAGCATATATCAAGAGAAAACCATACTTCAAAAAGATACACATGCTCCCCAATGTTCATAGCAGTACTATTTACAATATCCAAGACCCAGAAGCAACCTAAATATCCATTGACAGATGAACAGATAAGGAAGCTGTGGTATACGTATACAATGGAATATTACTCAGCCATAAAAAGGAGGCAATAATGCCATTTTCAGCAACAGGGATGAACCTAGAGATTGTCATACTGAGTAAAGTCAGACAAATTATCAAATGATATTGCTTATATGCAGACTCTAAAACAATGGTACAAATGAAATTATTCACAAAACAGAAATAGAGTCACTATTGTAGAAAACAATCTATGGTTACCAGAGGGGAAAGGGGGGGGAGGAATCAATTGGGAGATAGGGATTGACACAAACACACTACTATATATAAAGTAGATAACTAATAAGGACCTATTTATAGCACAGGGAACGCTACTCAATACTCTGTAATGAACTATATGGGAAAGAATCTAAGAAAGAGTAGATATGTGTATATGTATATACACGTTACTGCACACCTTAAATGAACACAACATTGAACACAAATTAACTATATTCCAATAAAAAATTCTAAAAACTGTAAAGTCATGCTTAATGAACAGCAAACAAAATCTGTCACACTGTTAGCTACACAAAAACATAGAATCCACACACATAAGTAGTAAATCTATTTGGCTAATTTAAAGTGTAACCAGGTAGGGGTGTGTGAGTGTGTGTGCGTGCGTGCATGCATGCGCTCAATCGTGTCCGAATCTTTTGCAACCCCACAGATTGTAGCCTGCCCGGCTTCTCCATCCATGGAACTTTCCAGGCAAGAATACTGAAGTGGGTTACTCCTCCTTACTCCAGGGGATCTTCCCCACCCAGGGATTGAACCTGTGTCTCCTGCACTGGCAGGTGGGTTCTTTACCACTGTGCCATCTGGGAAGCCCCGTAACCAGGCATAGTAGGTGAGAAAGAGTGTCTGTCGACTGCTAGGACATTTGCAATAAAGACCAAGAATGGAATAAAAACTCTCTTCCGTGAGGGGAGAGTTTTTTATTTTTTACTAAAGTAAAACTTTTCTTCCTGATATCATGATTCTGCCCTTTTTCCACCCAACTGACAGCAAAAATTGCAGTTTTAACACAGTGGGAGATGGCAGCCTGGAAATCAAATGGTAGGGTGTCTTTGTAATTGCTTGACAAATATTGAGATAAAAGCCCTTTGCTCATTCAGAGATGGAGTATTTAAAATATTTGAGGGCCAAAATGAGTACACAGGCCATTTGCTGATAAGCTCCAATTTCAGAGGAATTCAAGCTTTTGAGAAATCCCATCCCTGTAGCTTTTGAGTATTCTTTTGGGTTGCCGGTTTGTTTTCATTTGTAATTGCACATTAAAACTCCACTCTGTTTCACTTAGCAGCTGACAGCTGAGACCACAGATGACAGAAGATAGATGATGAGGGAGAGTTGTGGAAAATCCTTCTAAACTATTTTAAGAAAAGAAACAACTTAAACTAGGAGTAATTAAACCCAGCCAGGCCTACACTTGAGATGCACTGGAGTTGCTTCTGTTTCTACAATGAAGTGATTTTATGGTTCAGCCCAGTCTTTCGTACAGAAATGAGTCTGTTGTTTGATAAAGCAAAACAGAGCAGAAAAGCCTTAATGATTAGCAGATAAATTAAGGTCAACAGTAGATGATTTTGTTAATTATCTGTGTTCTTATTTAAAAAATGCAGGATAAAGAATGCCTGTAAATGCCTCAAACCACATACACGTGTCTATTATTCTCTGAATAGCTTTTTGGAGTATTTAGTGCCTTTTTGGTATTTATTTGGTTCTGCTTCATTGTTAGACAATGGTATATATAAACACTGTATAATAGCATAACAAGAATTTTATATGCGTAAAAATGCCTAGAGGGCACTGCAGGCATTTTCTGTTCATTTCCCAGGACCCAGCAGGTAGGTCACCTTCACAAAAATTTTTCTCAGCTTCGCTCCTCCCGTCCGCTGTGCCCCTGCTCTGCTCCCACTGCACTTGGTGCACACCTCTGTTAGAGCATTTATCTGTTAATTATTTGTTTTCATTTCGCTGGGAACTTCCCAGAAGCAGAGAACTTGCCTTGCTCACTGTTTCATCTCCAGCACTGAGCACAGTGTGTGGCCCACAGTCGGCACACCATCATTACTACTGACGGGCAGTCTTTTCAGTGGGAAGCCAGTGTGGAAGCTGTCTGGCTTGCAGGTACAGCTGCAATTCAGAGATTGTAACTGTTTGCGATTTCTTGCCTTTTAGCTTGTCTAGCGCCTCTGTCCAAAAAACTAGCCCATCCCTGATTTTTAGGCATGATCTTGTTCAGTCTTCTAGTCTGCCAAAACTCCCAGAGAATGATCCAAAGCTTTGGTTATACTGAATTGTGCTATATTAAATTCAATTTGAGGCTTGGGGGCTATAGGAGAGAAATTTGGAAATCTTTGAGCTTTATACAATAAAGACTTGACTGTCAGAGTTAACCAGTTTCCACTTACCCAACAACAGAGCATCTTTATTGTTATCCCATTCCATTTCCCATAGAGGTATGGCTAGGTATTATTTCTGCCATCCAGTCTTTCACTTAATTTTAATAACAACTTTGTTGCAACATGCTGCTAGAGTCGCTTCAGTCGTGTCCGACTCTGCGCGACCCCATAGACAGCAGCCCACCAGGCTCCCGCCGTCCATGGGATTCTCCAGGCAAGAACACTGGAGTGGATTGCCATTTCCTTCTCAATGCATGAAAGTGAAAAGAGAAAGTGAAGTCGCTCAGTCGTATCCGACTCTTAGTGACCCCATGGACTGTAGCCTACCAGGCTCCTCCGTCCATGGGATTTTCCAGGCAAGAACACTGGAGTGGGTTGCCATTTCCTTCTCCAATGCATGAAAGTGAAAAGGGAAAGTGAAGTCGCTCAGTCGTATCCGACCCTTAGCGACACCATGGACTGCAGCCCACCAGGCTCCTCCGTCCATGGGTTTTCCAGGCAAGAGGACTGGAGTGGGGTGCCATCGCCTTCTCCTTGTTGCGACATAGTTCATATTCATACACTTCCCCTATTTAAAGTATACTAGTCAGTGGTTTTCAGGGTATTCACAGAGTAGCACAACCAACACTACTAATTCCAAAACATTTCATTATTCCCACCAATATTTTGGATATTACCCCTTATCAGACATGGCATTTGCAAATATATTCTCCCATTCAGTAGGTTGATTTGGTTCCATTTGTTTATTTTTGCTTTTGTTGCCCTTGCCTGAGAAGTCAGATCCAAAATACACTGTTAAGATTAATATCAAAGAGATATTAAGAAAACTCACAGTTTTCTTCTGTGAGTTTTAGTTGTTTGAGGTCTTACATTTACATCTTTCATCCATTTTGAGCTTATTTTTGTACATGGTCTGAGGAATGGTCTAGTTTCATTCTTTTACATGTAGCTATCCAGTTTTCCCAACACCAAGTATTGAAGAGGCTATCTTTTTTACCCATTTTATATGCCTGCCTCCTGTGTCACAGATTAATTGACCATGTGTGTAACTTTTTTTTCTTGGGCTCTCCATTCTGGGTTCTCCTGATCTCTGTGTCTCTTTTTTGTGTTGGTACCATACTGCTATTACTGTAGCTTCCTCGTATAATTTGAAGTCTGGAAATGTGACGATACTTCTAGCTTTGTTCTTCTTTCTCAAGATTGCTTTGGTTATTCAGGATCTTTGTGGATCCATAAAAATTAAAAAAATTTTTTACTCTAGTTATGGGGGAAATGCCATTGATATTTTGATAGGGATTGCATCGAATCTATTCATGGCTTTGGGAATTATGGACATTTTAACAACATTAATTCTTCTTATCCCCAAGCATGGTATGTCTTTCCATTGATTTGTGTCATCTTCACTTTCTTTCATTAATATCTTATAGTTTTCAGAGTACAGATCTTTCACTTCTTTGGTGAAATATATATTCCCAGGTATTTTATTTTTAATATAATTTTAATGGAATTGTTTTTCTCTTTCTGATAGCTCTTCACTAGTGTATCAAAATGCAACAGATTTCTGAATACTAATTTTGGATTCTGCATCTTTACTGAGTTCATTCATTAATTTAAACAGTTTGCTGGTGGCTCTTAAGGATTTTTCAGTATATAGAATTGTGTTATCTGAAAATAGTGACAATTTTACATCTTCTTTTCTAATCTGGATACCTTTCCTTTCTTTTTCTTGTCTGATTGCTATGGTCAGGACTTCCAATACTATGTTGAATAAAATTAGTGAGAGTGGGCTTTGCTATCTTGTTCCTGATCTTAGAGGTAAAACTTTCAGCTCTTCACCATTAAGTATGATGTTAGCTGTGGGTTGCCATAAACAGACTTTATTATATTGAGCTATATTCCCTCTACACCAACTTTGTTGATAGCTTTTATCATGAACGAATGTTGAATTTTGTTAAGCGTTTCTTCTGCATCTGCTGTGACAACCATGTGATTTTAATCTTTTATTAATGTGTTGTGGGATATTAGTTTTTTACATAAAAAGGAGGCTGCAAAATATACCTCCAACTTATTGACAGTGGGTACCTCTAGAATGGCAGAGAGGAGTAAAGAAGGACTTTTCAGTTTTTAGCCATTGCTACCAATGCTGCCTGAACATTATTTACACACATCTTAGTATGAAGCCTATCTCAGTAAGATATGAAACCTGAATGCTATAAATGAAATGAACAGCATGTAAAAGTTTTACACTGGATCAGTCAGAGTTCAACCTGAAAAGTGGGAAAGCATGAATGTGTGTGTGTGTATAATTTGGGGTGTTGACTAAGCAAATTTGAAATCAGTAAAACAGATCTTCAGGAACAGAATATCACAAGTAGATTGGAACTATATTTTCTCCTTCTGAAAAAAGCCTCTGTTCTTCTTTTAAGGCTTTTCAACTTATTGAATCAGCAACACCCTCCCTCAACCCCACTCCCACCAACTGTCCACGATAATCTCCTTTACTTAAAGTCAACTAATTAGGGGCTTTAATACATCTTAAATACCTTTACAGCAAAACCAAGATTAGCATATGATTGAATAACTGGATACTGTTGACAGCTCAAAGCCATCATATATACAAATTAAAAATTTATGTTCAGCAAAAGACTGTGAACAAAGAGAGACAACAGACAGGTAAAATATATCTACAATAGAGATAATAAAGGGATTAATACTAAAAATTTATTGAGTTCTCCCCATCAAGAAAAAAGTCATGAAACAGCTGATAGAAAAATGAGCAAAGGATATGAATAGGTAATACACACACAAATAGTGGAAGTGACAAATAGATTCAAGGGATTAGATCTGATAGACAGAGTGCCTGAAGAACAATGGATGAAGGTCTGTAACACTGTACAGGAGGCAGTGATCAAAACCATCTCCAAGAAAAAGAAATGCAAAAGGGCAAAATGGCTGTCTGAGGAGGCCTCACAAACATCTGAGAAAAGAAGAGAAGCGAAAAGCAGAGGAGAAAAGGAAAGATATATCCATCTGAATGCAGAGTTCCAAAGAATAGCAAGGAGAGATAAGAAAGCCTTCCTGTGTGACCAATGCAAAGAAATAGAGGAAAACACGGAGAAGGAAACGGCAACCCACTCCAGTATTCATGCCTGGAAAATTCCATGGACCGAGGAGCCTGGTGGGCTACCATCCATGGGGTCGCAAAGAGTCAGACACGACTGAGCGACTTCTGTGTTTTTGAAGCTCAAAGGGATATGGGTCACTGAAAAGGATATAAACCAGGGCAGAATTTCTTAAAGAAGCAACAGATTAGTTAGTTACAACATCAAGATAAATGGAATTGAAACAGAGATGCTACCAAGAGAGTCGGGCAGTACTGCTTAAATAATGCTCAAGAGTTTCTATTCTTAAATTGTTTCCTCTTGAGAGAAGAAGAAGAAGAGCCCTGGGCCCACTCAGCTCTGCCTTTTCTGTTCCCCACTTTGGTCATGTGTTGTCACTTTCAGAATTGCACTTTTTTCACCTTGTCATAGTAGCTGCCAAAGTGTGTTTTTATAAACATGGGGTTCTAGAGCGCTGGCTTCCTGGGGCAGAGGAGAGAAAGAAATGCGTGTTGTACAAAATCAGTATGTTCATATGTTTAATAAAATAGTTCTATTATTGAAAAAAAAAAAGAAATAGAGGAAAACAATGGAATGGGAAAAACCAGAGATTTCTTCAAGAATATTACAGATACCAAAGGAACATTTCATGCAAAGATGGAACAGAATAATAAAGAACAGAAGTTGTATGGACCTAACAGAAGCAGAAGTTATTAAGAAGAGGTGACAAGAATACACAGAAGAACTATACAAAAAAAGATCTTAATGACCTAGATAAACACGATGGTGTGATCACTTACCTAGAACCAGACATCCTGGAGTATGAAGTCAAGTGGGCCTTAAGAAGCATCACTAGGAAAAAAGCTAGTGGAAGTGATGGAATTCCCGCTGAGCTATTTCAAATGTTAAAAGATGATGCTGTGAAAGTGCTACATTCAATATGCCAGCAAATTTGAAAAACTCAGCAGTGGCCATGGGACTGGAAAAGGTCCGTTTTCATTCCAATCCCAAAGAAAGGCAGTGCCAGAGAATGTTCAAACTACCACACAATTGCACTCATCTCACATGCTAGCAAAGTAATGCTCAAAATTCTCCAAGTGATGCTTCAACAGTACGTGAAATGAGAACTTCCAGATGTACAAACTGGATTTAGAGAAGGCAGAGGAACCAGAGCTCAAATTGCCAATATCGGTTGGATCATAGAAAAAGCAAGAAAATTCCAGAAAAACATCTATTTCTGCTTCACTGATTATGCTAAAGCCTTTCCCTGTGTGGATCACAACAAACTGTGGGAAATTCTTAAAGAGATGGGAATGCCAGACCATCTCACATGCCTCCTGAGAAACCTGTATGCAAGTCAAGAAGCAACAGTTAGAACTGGACATGGAACAACAGACTGGTTCAAAATTGGGAAAGGAATATGTCAAGGCTGTATATTGTCACCCTGCTTATTTAACTTATATTCAGAGTACATCACGTGAAATGCCAGACTGCATAAAGTACAAGCAAGCATCAAGATTTCTGGGAGAAATATCAATAACCTCAGATGCACAGATAATACTACCCTTATGGCAGAAAATGAAGAGGAACTAAAGAGCCTCTAGATGAAGGTGAAAGAGGAGAGTGAAAAACCTGGCTTAAAGCTCAACATTCAGAAAACTAAGATCATGGCATCCGGTTCCATCACTTCATGGCAAATAGATGGGGAAAATGTAGAAACAGTGGTAGATTTTATTTTCTTGGGCTTCAAACTCATGGTGGATGGTGACTGTATCCATGAAATAAAAGAAACTTGCTTCTTGGAAGAAAAGCTATGACAAACCTAGATAGGATATTAAAAAACAGAGACATCACTTTACTCATAAAAGTCTATATAGTCAAAGCTATTTTTACCAGTAGTCATATATGGATGTGAAAGTTGGACAATAAAGAAGGCTGAGTGCCAAAGAAATTATGCTTTTGAATGGTGGTGCTGGAGAAGACTCTTGAGAATCTCTTGGACTGCAAGGATATCGAACCAGTCAATCTTAAAGGAAATCAACCCTGAATATTCATTGGAAGGACTGATGCTGAAACTGAAGCTCCAATACTTTGGCCACCTGATGTGAAGAGCTGATTCACTGGGAAAGACCCTGATGCTGGGAAAGATAGAAGGCAGGGCAAAAAGGGGATGACACAGGATGAGATCATTGCATGGTATCACTGACTCAATCAACATGAATTTGAGCAAACTCTGGGAGATGGTAAAGGGCAGGGAAGCCTGGCATACTGCAGTCCATGGGGTCACAAAGATGTGGACATGACTGAGCCAGGCTTCAGCAATACGTTAACTGTGAACTTCCAGATGTTCTAGCTGGTTTGAGAAAAGGCAGAGAAACCAGAGATCAAATTGCCAACATCTGCTGGATCATCGAAAAAGCAAGAGTTCCAGAAAAACATCTATTTCTGCTTTATTGACTATGCCAAAGCCTTTGACTGTGTGGATCACAATAAACTGTGGAAAATTCTGAAAGAGATGGGAATACCAGACCACCTCACCTGCCTCTTGAGAAATCTGCATGCAGGTCAGGAAGCAACAGTTAGAACTGGACATGGAACAACAGACTGGTTCCAAATAGGAAAAGGAGTACGTCAAGGCTGTATATTGTCACCCTACTTATTTAACTCATATGCAGAGTACATTATGAGAAACGCTGGGCTGGAGGAAGCACAAGCTGGAATCAAGATTGCCGGGAAAAATATCAATAACCTCAGATATGCAGATGACACCACCCTTATGGCAGAAAGTGAAGAGGAACTAAAAAGCCTCTTGATGAAAGTGAAAGAGGAAAGTGAAAAAGTTGGCTTAAAACTCAACATTCAGAAAACGAAGATCATGGCATCTGGTCCCATCACTTCATGGGAAATAGATGGGGAAACAGTGGAAACAGTGTCAGACTTTATTTTTCTGGGCTCCAAAATCACTGCAGATGGTGACTGCAGCCATGAAATTAAAAGACGCTTACTCCTTGGAAGGAAAGTTATGACCAACCTAGATAGCATATTCAAAAGCAGAGACATTACTTTGCCAACAAAGGTCCGTTTAGTCAAGGCTATGGTTTTTCCAGTGGTCATGTATGGATGTGAGAGTTGGACTGTGAAGAAAGCTGAGTGCAGAAGAATTGATGCTTTTGAACTGTGGTGTTGGAGAAGACTCTTGAGAGTCCCTTGGACTGCAAGGAGATCCAACCAGTCCATCCTAAAGGAGATCAGTCCTGGGTGTTCACTGGAAGGACTGATGCTGAAGCTGAAACTCCAATACTTTGGCCACCTAATGGGAAGAGCTGATTCCTTGGAAAAGACCCTGATGCTGGGAGGGATTGGGGGCAGGAGGAGAAAGGGACGACAGAGGATGAGATGGCTGGATGGCATCACCGACTCGATGGAGTGAGTCTGAGTGAACTCTGGGAGCTGGTGATGGACAGGGAGGTCTAGCGTGCTGCGATTCAAGGGGTCGCAAAGATCAGACACTTTGAGCGACTGAACTGAACTGAACTGAGTGACTGAAGAACAACAAGAACACAAAATACAACAGTGTGATGAAAAATGTATATGAAAATGTTCAAACTCATTAGTAATTAAGAAAACAAAATTTGAGATTTTTAACTTTTTCTGATAATTTTGGATACTATTAAAAGTTAGCAAAAATAAAGAGGAATGGGCATTCTTATTCATACAGAAAGTCGTTGGTAAGAGTGTACACTGACAAAGGCTTTTAAAAAGGAAATTTAATAGTATCTCTGAAAATTGTAAATGAACATACTTCTACTTGTGAACTGCTAGGGATCTATTGTCTCTTACTCCTTTTGTTAATCACCAAGTTCAAACATTAAATATTATACAATTGAGCTTCCAACTAACTCTCCCTCCCTCTTAATTCTTCTCTTATTGAGTTCAGCTTTATACCATGAATACTTACAGACAGATCTCCCAAATTCTCTTTTCTATTATACACAGACATAGATATACCCATACACACATACAGCTATGCCACAGCACTGTAACAGCCCCAAGCTGGAAACAACCCAATTGTGTAACAACTATAGCATGAATAAAGAATTTATTCACAATAAAGAAAGCAAAGGACTATTAAACACAAATATCAACATAGATGACCCTAAAAAAATACTGCGGGGTAAAAGAAGCAAAAAACCAAGAAAACAAAAAGTATGATTCTATTTAAACTATGTTCAAAATAGGCAAAACTATACTACCTTATTTAGGGATGCATAGGACTTCCCTGGTGGCTCAGATGGTAAAGCGTTTGTCTACAATGTGAGAGACCTCGGTTCGATCCCTGGGTTGGGAAGATTCCCTGGAGAAGGAAATGGCAGCCCACTCCAGTACTGTTGCCTTGAAAATCCCATGGACAGAGGAGCTTGGTGCAGGCTACCATCCATGGGGTCGCAAAGAGTCGGGCATGACTAAGCAAGCGACTTCACTTTCACGTTCATCTAGGGGGTAAAACCATAAAGAAAAGCAAGAAAATAAAATGATTTCCGTAAATGTTAGGCTAGTGATTATGATGGGTGGGGGAGGAGGAAGGGAGTTGTGACTGGGGGGGTGAATTCAAGGAGACTTTAGGATGTGATTGACCTTAGACTTCTTGACAGACTTTTTGACCTTGATGGTACTGACATGTTAAACCGAATGTAAGTGTTTCATGCTTTTCTGTATTCTCATAATTATAAAAAAAAAGTCACTGAGAAACTTTCTGAGGTGCTGGCAGTCTTCTATTATTCTTTTCTTATTTCCAGCTTTGTTGAGATGTAACTGACTTATACCATTGTATAAGTTGAACATGTATAATCCGTTGATTTGATACATTTGTAAATCACAAAATGATGGCAACTATAATGTTAGCTACCACGTCCATCCTGTCACATATGCCGGTTGCACAAATTTTGCCTTATCATTTTGTAGACTAAATTTGCATCTGACTTCCACATTTTTTGATTTGTTGTATTTGACTTAAAAATAAAATTTAAAAACTTCTATGGATTACTTGCTGCCTACAGAGTAAAGTTCTGAGTCCTTCATCTGAACTTTCAAATGCCTCCATCTACTGATGACTTTTCAGCCTCTCTAATCCTAACTCCCACTACTACCTTCAGTGGAAACCCAAAAAACCCCAAACAAAACAAAACCAAAAAAGCCCCAACAGATACTAATTTTAGTAAAATGCCTTTACAGAAAAAAGAAAAGACAGACAGAAAATTGCCCTTTCCTCTTACTCTGTATTTGAAAGTAAATGGGCAAGGATTATGAATTGCCTACCACATGTTTTTCTAAAATGAATCAGAGCAGGATGAGATGCCTGCTTAATCTTTGGCTATAATGAATGTGTGTCTGTGACAGCATTCTCAAAAAGAACGTATTTCTCCCAAGTTACTATCTAGCTGGCATTCTGATTAAGACTTTTCTTTTAGGCCAAATAAGCAATAAAAAATGGTTGAAGGCAAGTATATGTGATGTTACATGCTGGTGTGTGTCCACCAAAACACAGTGGAAACTAAATAAATGACCTGAATCGAGCCCTGAGTCTTCACGCACAGACTATCAGTTTCACACTTAGTCATAGTTAACTTCACACATAGATGCCACTGAGACAACCAGGGCCAAATGTTCCTGGAAAATGGGACTTCTTAGACATTCACAGACATTTGGTGCAAATACCTGCACCCCATGCTTTGGGTGGAGATCTCAGCAAGAAAACTGATGGGCAGCTTCCAGGGGAAAAAATGAGGGAGGGGCAGGATGTGGTCTTGATGATTCAGAGGCGCCCCCCCTGCCCTCCCCCACCAGTTTGAGTCAGCATGCAGCCACATGGCCCCACATGGGGCAGCGACAGCTCCTGATGAGTTGTCATACGAGGTCCTCCCAACCTGCCTTCATTAAAGCACTTGGTGATTTCAGAAGCCCACATCACATATGAGTAGTTTTACCCTTTCTAAATTGGTCAAGCAGCAAGTGGTTGACGCTTTCTGATCTACAGGATATGGTGGCACGGGGTGCTGCTGGCCATTTTGATACTTGCTTGCCTTCCCTTGTCCTTAAAATGATAAACTTCCATCACTCATTTGGAGGCAGCTTAGCATGGCTTCCCTGGTGGCTCAGACGGTAAAGCGTCTGCCTGCAATGCAGGAGGCCCGGGTTCAATTCCTGGGTCGGGAAGGTCCCCTGGAGAAGGAAATGGCAATCCACTCCAGCACTCTTACCTGGAAAATCCCATGGACGGAGGAGCCTGATAGGCTACAGTTCATGGGGTCGCAAAGAGTTGGCCACAACTTCACTTTCACCTTCACTTAGCATGGCAGTTGAGCCCCTGGATGTTGGTGCCAAGCTGGCTGGGCTCAAATCCCTGCTCACCACCCCTGGACTTGTGATTTTAAAAGTGTGCATAAATCCCTCCTTTTTGCCCCAGGGCATGAATTGTGTGCTCTTCACATGATTGGTGCAGGAGGAGCAGAGGGTCATCCTTCTGGTTCAACACTGGCAGCAGTCAGAGCAAGCTCCAGCAGGGCGGTCCTACTGCTGGCTGCGTCCGGGTTCCAGGGCACGCAGAGTCGGTCACACTGTCCAGAGCTGACCGTCAACTATCCATGTCTTGGATCTGGAGTACTGTCCACGACTGCATTGTCCTCAACCCGTCCATGCTGGCAACTCCGGGAGTTATCCAGTCACCTTTTAACACCTTCTTTTCTGCTTCAACTTTGGCTTTTTTAAAATATAACTAAGATTACTGACTGATACAATGACCTTGGAAATTTTTATTACGTTTTTCTCAGCTTCTTTTCTCATCTGTCAAGTAGCTTAGTAGTATCTATCTCTTAGGGTTAGTAGGAGACTTATAAATATGTTACTGCATGCAAGTGTTCATTATGGTACTGGTGCACAGTAAGGATCCCTAAAATATTAGCTATTATTATTAATTTGTGGGGCACAAGAAGTACATAGGACTGCTTAAGTAAGAGTGAAACGTGGTACGAGAAAGTCCTTGTCATTTATCTTAGAGTTAAGAACTGTAGCTTGGAGTCTTAGAAATTAGAGCTCATTCATTATATGTTAGCTTCAAGATTCAAGTATTGTGACCCCATCTGACTGGTTATGTTGAAGAAATAACTCCATCTTTATTGCAAAGATAGGATGAAAACTAACCTAGGAACTTTTGTGGCTTTAATTTATGGTTGGCTGATTTAGGCAACCACAAGTATTTTGTTTTCCTTATCTAAATTTGACACGTAGATCAAAAAGGGCACACATCTAAGTTTATAACTTGATTATCATACAAAGCAAAGTGTTGAACATTACCAATACTACAGAGGCTTACCCTGTGTTCCCATCCTCAGAGGCATCACTACACAGATTTCTCTTACCATAAATTTAGGTTGCCTGTTTTTGAACTTTACATAAATGAGATTCTATAGTACGTAATCTTTTTGTTGCTAAATGTTACATCTTTTGAGATACATCCATGTTGCACACAGAAATAGTTCTTTACATTGCTACATAGAATACATGCCACACTTTATTTGTCCATTCTACTGTTAATAGACATTTGGGTTGCTTCCAGTTTGGTGCTATTAAGAATCATGTACTGAGAATATTCTTGTAATTATCTTTCATGCTCATATATATGCATTTCTTTTGGATTTACACCTAGGGGTTGAATTGCTTAACCACAGGGTAGACATATGCTTAATTTAACTGGCCACAAAATTTCAAAAGTAGTTTTACCAGATCACACTCTCAAGAATTCCAGGAGTTTCTGTTGCTCTATATTCTAAAATCTGTATCATCAACCTCTTAAATTTTAGCCTTTCTGGGATGTGTGTAGAGATTTTCTGTTATGTTTTCAACTTGAATTTTCCTGACAACTAATGATGTTGAACACATTTTCATGTTCACTGACCATTTGCATATACTCTTTCATAATTCTGTTCATATCGTTGAGCCTTTCTTTAAAAAAAAAAAAAAACGGAGTCAATTTTTTTTTTTATTGAGTTACAAGAAATCTTTATACACTCTGGATATGAGTTCTCAGTGTGATTTATAGACATAAAATACCTTTTCCGACTTTGTGTCTTGCCTTTTCATTCTCTTAATAATTTTTTTTGATGAATAGAAGTTTTAAAGTTACAATACATCCAAATGATGACTTTTTCCTATTATGGTGTTTTTCCAAAAGAAAATAGACTTCATTGTTTAAAGCAGTCTTAGGATCATGGAAAAATGAGCAGAAGGAAAGAGCTTTTATTCCCATATACTCACCCCTACTCACCGAGTTTCCCCTGTTATTAACATCATGCATTGGTGTGGCACATTCCTGAACACTGATGAGCAAATATTGATACATTATTATTAACTAAAGTTCATAGTTTACATTTACATTTCACTCTTTATGTTGTACACTTTTTTGGTTTTGACAAATGAATCATGGTATTTATCCCCCATTATAGTATCATACAGTATATAGCATATAGTATCATACAGCCCTAAAAATCTCTTGTCTTTCTCTTCATCTTCCCTCTCAACCCTTGATAACCATTGATCTTTTCACTGTATCCATAGTTTCTGCTCCAGAATGTCATATATTTGGAATCATACAGGATGTAGCCTTTTCAGACTGACTTCTTTCACTTATCAATACACATTTAAGGTTCCCCATGGCTTCGTATCTCATTATTTTATACTGAATAATATTCCATTGACTGGATATACTAGAGTTTATTTATCCATTTACCTACTAAAAGACACCTTGGTGGCTTCCAAGTTTTGGCAATAATAAACAAAGCTCTTATAAACATCTATGTACAGATATTTGTGTGAACTTAAGTTATCCTTTTCTCTGGGTAAATACCAGGAAGTATGACTGCTGGCCACCCAAGATAGATGGATCATGGTGGAGAGTTCTGACAAAATGTGATCCACTGGAGAAGAGAATGGCAAACCACTTCAGTATTCTTGCCTTGAGAACCCCATGAACAATATGAAAAGGCAAAAAGATATGACACTAAAAGATGAATGCCCCAGGTTGGTAAGTGTCCAATATGCTACCAGAGAAGAGTAGAGAAATAGCTCTAGAAAGAATGAAGAGGCTGAGCCTAAGTGAAAACAGCACCCAGTTGTGGCTGTGACTGGTGATGGAAGTAAACTCTGATGCTGTAAAGAGCAATACTGCACAGGAACCTGGAATGTCAGGTCCATGAATCAAGGTAAGTCGAAAGTGGTCAAACAGGAGATGGCAAGAGTGAACAGTGACATTTTAGGAATCAGTGAACTGAAATGGACCAGAATGGGTGAATTTAATTCAGATGACCATTATATCTACTAGTGTGGGCAAGAATCCCTTAGAAGAAATGGTGTAGCCCTCATAGTCAACAGAAGAGTCCAAAATGCAGTACTTGGGTACAATCTCAAAAATGACAGAATGATCTCTGTTCTTTTCCAAGGCAAACCATTCAATACCATAGTAATCCAAGTCTATGCCCCAACCAGTAATGCTGAAGAAGGTGAAGTTGAATGGTTCTATGAAGACCTACAAGACCTCCTAGAACTAACACTAAAAAAAAGATGTCCTTTTCATCATAGGGGACTGGAATGCAAAAGCAGGAAGTCAAGAGATACCTGGAATAACAGGCAAGTTTGGCCTTGGAGTACAAAATGAACAGGGCAAACGCTATCAGGGTTTTGCCAAGAGAACGCACTGGTCATAGCAAACGCCCTC
The DNA here is from genome assembly GCF_029378745.1 of Bos indicus. Lineage (NCBI taxonomy): Eukaryota > Metazoa > Chordata > Mammalia > Artiodactyla > Bovidae > Bos > Bos indicus. Next base: position 10,643,364 of record NC_091763.1, read on the forward strand.
TTCCAACAACACAGACAGGACTCTACACATGAACATCACCAGATGGTCAATACCAAAATCAGATTGATTATGAAGATGGAGAAGCTCTACACAGTCAGCAAAAACAAGACGGGGAGCTGACTGTGGCTCGGATCATGAACTCCTTACTGCAAAAACCAGACTTAAATTGAAGAAAGTAGGGAAAACCACTAGACTATTGAGATATGACCTAAATCAAATCTCTTGTGATTATAGAGTGAAAGTGACATAAATTCAAGGGATTAGATCAGATAGATAGAGTATCTGAAGAACTGTGGACGGAGGTTCGTTAACATTGTATAGGAAGCGATGATCAAGACCATCCCCAAGAATAAGAAATGCAAAAGGCAAAATGGCTGTCTGAGGAGGCCTTACAAATAGCTGAGAAAAGAAGAGACGTGAAAGACAAAGGAGGAAAGGAAAGATATATCCATCTGAATGCAGAGTTCCAAAGAATAGCAAGGAGAGATAAGAAAGCCTTCCTGTGTGACCAATGCAAAGAAATAGAGGAAAACAATAGAATGGAAAAGACTAGAGATCTCTTCAAGAATATTACAGATACCAAGGGAACATTTCATGCAAAGATGGAACAGAATAATAAAGAACAATAAAGAACACAAATGGTATGGACATAACAGAAGCAGAAGATATTAAGAAGAGGTGACAAGAATACACAGAAGAACTATACAAAAAAGATCTTATTGACCTAGATAACCACGATGGTGTGATCACTTACCTAGAACCAGTCATCCTGGAGTATGAAGTCAAGTGGGCCTTAGGAAGCATCACTAGGAAAAAAGCTAGTGGAGGTGATGGAATTCCAGCTGAGCTATTTCAAATCCTAAAAGATGATTCTGTGAAAGTGCTGCACTCAATTTGCCAGCAAATTTGGAAAACTCAGCAGTGGCCATGGGACTGGAAAAGGTCCATTTTCATTCCAATCCCAAAGAAAGGCAATGCCAAATAATGTTCAAACTACCGCACAATTGCACTCATCTCACATGCTAGCAAAGTAATGCTCAAAATTCTCCAAGCGAGGCTTCAACAGTACGTGAAATGAGAACTTCCAGATGTACAAGCTGGATTTAGAGAAGGCAGAGGAACGAGAGCTCCAATTGTCAATATCTGTTGGATCATAGAAAAAGCAAGAGAATTCCAGAAATACATCTATTTCTGCTTCACTGACTATGCTAAATCCTTTGCCTGTGTGTATCACAACAAACTGTGGAAAATTCTTAAAGAGAAGGGAATACCAGACCACCTCACCTGCCTCCTAAGAAACCTGTATGCAGGTCAAGAAGCAACAGAACTGGACATGGAACAACGGACCAGTTCAAAATTGGGAAAGGAATACGTCAAGGCTGTATATTGTCACCCTGCTTATTTAACTTATATTCAGAGTACATCACGTGAAATGCCAGACTGCATAAAGTACAAGCAAGCATCAAGATTTCTGGAAGAAATATCAATAACCTCAGATGCACGGATAATATCACCCTTATGGCAGAAAATGAAGAGGAACTAAAGAGCCTCTAGATGAAGGTGAAAGAGAAGAGTGAAAAACCTGGCTTAAAGCTCAACATTCAGAAAACTAAGATCATGGCATCTGGTCCCATCACTTCATGGCAAATAGATGGGGAAAATGTGGAAACAGTGACAGACTTTATTTTCTTGGGCTCATTGGAAAAGACCCTGATGCTGGGAAAGACTGAAGGCAGGAGAAAGGGATGACAGAGGATGAGATGGTTGGATGGCATCCCTGACTGGATGGACATGAGTCTGAGAAAGCTTCGGGAGTTGGTGATGGACAGGGAAGCCTGGTGTGCTTCAGTCCATGGCGTTGCAAAGAGTTGGACACAGCTGAGTGACTCAACTGATGATTGTTAGATCAGATGGTAAAATTACATTTAGTTTTGTAAGAAACTGCGTAATTGTCTTTCAAAGTGCACCATTTTGCATTCTCATCAGCAATGAAGAAAAATTCCTCACCAGCTTTTGCTGGTGTCAGTGTTCTGGATTTCGGTCATTCTAATAGTGGTGTAGTGGTATCTTGTTTTAATTTGTACTTTCTTTCCTGGTGACGTACATCGTGGAGCTTCTTTTCTTATGCTCTTCTTCAATCTGTACATTTTCTTGGGTGAGGTGTCTGTTATGATCTTTGGCCCACTTTATAATCTGATTGTTTGTTTTCTTATTGTTGATTTTAAGACTTCTTAGTATATTTAGAATAACAATCCATTATCAGGGATGTCTTTTACACGTGCTTTCTTCCAGTCTATGGCTGGTCTTATCATCCTCCTGATATTTTGCAGAGCAGAAATTTTTAATTTCAGTGAAGTTCAGTTTATCCATTCTTTTTTTCATGGATCATTCCTTTACTGTTGTGTGGAAAAAGTCAGTGCCATAATCACTTAGGTTTTCTTCTGTTATCTTCTAGGAGTTTATAGTTTTAGGTTTTACATTTAGCTATACGATTCATCTTACGTCAGCTTTTGTGAAGGGTGTAAGGTTCTTGTCTAGATCCTTTCTTTTTTTCTTTTAGCGTGTGGACGTTGTTCCAACATCATTTGTTGAAAAGACTATCTTTGCTCTACTGTTTTGCCTTTGTTCTTTTGTCAAAAATCAGTTTATTTATGGGGGTCTATTTCTGGGTTCTCTACTCTGTTACCTTGATTTACTCGCCTCTCCTTTGACCAATATCACACTGTCCTGACTACCATTCCCTAGATACCTCCAGTGTGAAACTCAGAGCTCATTATACACAGGATGGAACTATGGTCTAAGTGGCTACTTGGACTTGTGGTCTGTAGAAGCAGAGACAGTTCATATGACCAGTTTAAAATGTACTAGTCTGTCCCCTTTCAGTGGCAAGTGACAGAAAGCCAGTTGCAACTTAAGCAAAGGAAGGAATGTTTTGGCTCTCAAGAATGAGGAGGATCTGAAGTGGAACTGGGATCAGATATATCCCAAATCAACATCAATTTCTCCCTTTTTGTCTCAATCTCTTCACTTCTCTTCCTCATTTAGTGGATTTGAAACAAAAAGAAAAATAAAAAGCCCCAAATCCCCACATCGTATGCCTTCAAGAAAACTTCATTTCCTTCAAGTGTTTGCTCAGATCTCCCTTCTTCAGTGAGGCTGACCAATTCTCACTTTATTCAGCCAAAACTGTTCCCTCTATCCCAGCAGTCCTGATTCATTTCACCATGCTCTATTTTTACATTTCCTTGCTTACCACTTCCCAAGATGGTGTAGTATTTTCTTATTTATGTTTTTAATTTACCTCTCTCAGCTGGAACGTTACTTCTACCAGAGTAGGGCTCTTGTGTGCTTTATTTATCAACATATTCCAAATCCTTTCTTCTCAGGTAGTTCAAATAGTAAAGAATCTGCCTGCAACGCAGGAGACCTCAGTTTGATCCCTAGGTCAAGAAGATCCCTTGGAGAAGGGCATGGCAACTCACTCCAGTATTCTTGCCTGGAAAACCCCATGGACAGAGGAGCCTGGCAGGCAATAGTTCATGGAGTCACAGAGAATTGGACACAACTGAGCAACGAACACTTCCTTTTTCCGATCACCTATAATAGGGTACCTAGAGCATCCTCTCATGGTAGGTGCTCAATACTGTTGAGTGAATGAAAGGGAATTTATTATATCACATAAGAAGAAGTCTCAAGTTGGGTGCTCCCAGGATTTTCCGTTCTGTAGCTCAGTGGCCTAATTAAGAACCATGTTCTTTTCATCTTCTCTGCCTGCCATCCTCAGCTTGTCAGGCTGGTCTCTCAGGTTAGTTCCTGGCACGGTTGCAGGATGGCTACTGCAGTTCCAGACATCACATCTCAGACACATCTAGCAGAAGCAGAATGATGACTATAAGTTGCTTTCTTACTTATCCCCTTTTATTTTTAATCAATGAGGAAACATAGTATTTTTTTTAAACACCCTTGCATATGCAATATGTGTGTGTTAGTCACTCAGTCATGTCTGACTCTTTGTGACCCTGTGAACCGTAGCCCACCAAGCTCCTCTGTCCATGGAATTCTTTATGCAAGAATACTGGAGTGGGTTGCCATTTCCTACTCCAGGGGATCTTCCCGACCCAGGGAAGATCCTCAGGTCTCTTGAATTGCAGGCAGATTCTTTACTGTCTGAGCCACCAGGGAAATACCTGAAATTAAAATAAATGCATATAATTGCATTAGTTTCTAAGCTAACCCTTATTGATGAGAATGTATATTCTTGGGACCTCCCTGGTGGTCCAGTGGTTGACTCTGCACTCTCAGTGCAAGAGGTACAGGTTCAATCCCTGGTCAGGGAACTAAGATCCTACATGCTGTAGGTATGCCCCCCACAAAAAAGTATTTATTCTTAGCATAAACTACTTAATTGCAACAATATTATTTTAGGAAGAAGCATGTCAATGTAAATTTATGAAACATTAAGGCACTTTGGATTTAGAAAGTGTAATAATTTGGACACTGTGCTTAAAAAGTTTAATAGCTAGAAAAATATTTTAAAATTCATATCAGTTACTTGTTTTGATAAAATTCTGAGAAAAAAACACACGTAGAAATATGCCGTAAGGATGAGTAAGGGGAGAGGCATCTTGAGTATATTAAAGACAAAGTATCTTTAAAGACAATGAAAATGTACTTAAAAATACAAAATTTGTACAAAAGCATGATACAGCCAAAAACACATGGAAAACAATTTTAATATATTTTTTGGTCTGATTCATTGAATACATATTTTATGTAACTTAGGTTACAGGTCAAATGGATTAAGAAATTCACTTTTGCTAGGAAAATAAGATATTGGTAAGGGAACTGTCGAGCTCATTTAATAGTACTGTTCTGAAAAAATGAAGAATAATTAATCTGAAATGTTTAACACATGGACTTTATTGGTTACAATTTTGCTTAACATATGTAATATGGCTCCTGCTTATAAAATCTGAAGAGAAACTAACCACCAGTCACCCTGCTAATCCATGGGGCACTTCTGGCTGAATTAAGTTTGTCCTTGTTAAAGAAATTATCTTCGTTTTCTTCCCCTCTCAGGAATGCATGTAAAACAGTTCCTGTCTCGATGCACGCCTAAGGCAAAAAGTTCAGTGCTCAATTACCTGCTGTCTGCAGTCTCGTATTTTGCAGTGAGCCAGTGAAACAGCATTTTAATCAGACGTCTTGACCCATGCTCTTCTGTTTTCCTTTGCAGCCTTGCAAGCTATTTGGCATATGAAGGTCCTGACCTGAGAAAACCATCTTGGATAACCGTGGCAAGGAGAAGGAAAAATGCAACAGCTAGGAGATTTCGGTAAACAGTAGAATCATGCCAACCTAATCTGTGTTAAAATGCTTGGAATGTGGGAGCCGCTGATGATGCCTGTTGTCTGTGTGTCTGACTGAATCCTTTCTTTTCTCAGAGCAGCAAAGCAAAGCCTGGGAACCAGGCCAAATGCCTGCCACTTACCTTAAATTGATCAGCTACTTTGAGATTAAAACCCCTGAGAGCTGCCACACCGTGAAAACAAGGCCTCCTTCACATTAAAGGCAAATTGCGACTTTGGGTTTGCTGTGATCTTTTTTTCCATTTTATCCAGTTTTTCACAGTGCGCACTTTTTTTTTTTTCCTTTCCATTTATGCTCCAATGTAGAAGCCAATAGTTACAGCATCTTGGCCAAGCATTCATTAAGGTTTATAAGAACAAAATTTATGGTTATTTAGCAGTTGGCACAAAGACAGACTTGCTGAAGAAAGAAAAAGGAATACAGGTGGGAAATATAAGCCCCAACAAAGGCCCATACTAAACTGCAGGGCTGTAGTGTGCGAGCTGCTCAGAACTGGTCTGGGAGAAAAATTATATCATATTCAAAAGCAGTCACTTCTCTATTCTGAATCCATCCCATTTTATGGCTCTGTGGATGACTGAAGCAAGTCTGCAGATCATTCCAAGAGATCTTTCTGTCTTGTGTAACTGCTACCATTTACAGGAGCTGGCAGTTGTAGAGATAAATAGATTCGTGTTAATCTGGGTGATAATCTGTCAGTTTGGTTAATAGATGAGGTACATATAAAAATATGTATGTTATGGATCAGAAGAAGGGCTCTCCCATGAAGAGGAGAGTCATGTTAGCCTTGTGAGTAGACCTTACATAATGGCAAGGCCTATGTTCCCAAAAATGTAGGGTGTGGGCAAAACACACCCTTAATCTTTGAATTCAGGCAGTAATGTGGAATTCTGGCACCGTCTGGAAGTCTATATTCTTCCTCAGGAAACACTGTTAATGAATCTTGGGTTTTGTGTGTGGTGTGTGTGTGTGTGTGTGTGTGTGTGTGTGTGTGTGTGTGTGTGTGTGTGTGTGTGTGTTTAATATTCTCTGATTTCTTGACCGAGGGGGATAAGAAAGCATCGTCTTCTGTCATTTGCACTACTTGTAAAACAAATATTTTACGAATATATTTCAGTTTTTTACTTGTTGTTTAAGGAGTATGTGGGAGTACTTGCATGCATTGAAAAATATACAGCTTCAGTGTTTCATGATGTAGACTGTTTCCAAAATATCATTTGTTTTAGCTATGCCAGTAACTTGCTGTATGACTTAGGGAAAGCTAATTTAAATGTCTGTTGCTGCTGCTGCTGCTAAGTCGCTTCAGTCGTGTCCGACTCTGTGCGACCCCATAGACCGCAGCCCACCAGGCTCCCCCGCCCCTGGGATTCTCCGGGCAAGAACACTGGAATGGGTTGCCATTTCCTTCTCCAATGCATGAAAGTGAAAAGTGAAAGTGAAAGTGAAGTCGTGTCCAACTCTTCGCAACCCCATGGACTCAGCGCACCAGGCTCTTTCACCCATGGGATTTTCCAGGCAAGAGTGCTGGAGTGGGGTGCCATTGCCTTCTCCAATCTCCTATTATCAAATGGGAACATTAATACTGTTACAGGGTCCAAGCTTACCATACAACCGGGCAATGAATCAGAGACAGGTGTTGAGGCAAGGAATAGGACTTCATTAAGAGAGCTGGCAGGCCCAGAAGATGGCAAACTAATGTCTCAAAATAACTGTCTTGTCAGGGTCTGGATGTCAGGTTATCTTATGGATTGGAGATGGGGAGAGGTGAGGAAACAATGTAAGAAGGCCGTTAATCTTGCAAATATCTCCTAGAATGGCAAGCCTCAGGCAGGGGATATGTTTCTTCCTTCCTGCCATCTACAGGTGGACAGGGTCCTGAATAAAGGCACTTTAGTTCAAGAGTCAGGCAGATGAGCAGGATTCTCTGAGGCAGGCCATTATGTACGATTATAGCAACAAAAACAACGAAAAGCAAGTCAAAGAAACAGTTTCAACATGCAGTCAGAATTGACTTCTGCAGCAATACTAACACCATATTCTCTACTGGGTGAATTGTGATAATGTATGTGTTTCCGCTTCCAATACCTTGCAGACATTACACCGTTTTTCCCCTTCTTTTACATGAAATGAAGTATATATTTCTTACTGACTTTGTTTTGGAAATCTTCCACTTAATTGTTTGTATCAGTGTTACCTCCGATAACCTCCAGTATATCCATACCTCTAGTATGGAAATACATAAATACTAAACTTACATTAGTTCACACATTGCTCTGCAAAGGACCAATTTACTTGTGCATAAATATGAGTACTTTCTCCTAACTACACACACTTCCACTCCCCAAGGGCAAGGGGAATGTTCCTCTTGATATCTCTACATATATGAGATGCTCATTAAGTTTGGAAAATTGAATATGCACACAAACGTTTGCATCAGTTCGTAACATGCTGAATACAACTTTGGCTGCATGAGAACACAAAGTGATCATCATTTGCAGACTAATACTACTTATTTCTGAGCATGGGGGAGCCTATTTGTTAAGTAGTGATTAGAAGTCACTTCCTTTGTTTTGCAGAATGCCAGAAATCCAGAGCCATCAGAGAAGGAACAGAAAAAGCTGTTTCAATCTGGTGCTGATCTCTGTTTCTGCATCTTTTTAACCAGCTTGCCTTATGCGTTTGTCATTTAAATTTTCTATCACGGCTTAGGGAATTTTATCGTGACTACTGATTTTTCTAACTTCCAAGCCTTCATACTTTGTATTGCCTATTAATTCTGATCCCTTCATATTTCGTCAGTATGTTTCATGTTTTATCAAGTATCTTTCATATTTTATGAAGTATGTTTAGTGTTAGTCTAAGGATAACTGGAAGATCCCTATATAAAAAGAAGTAGTTGGTTAAAAAAAAAAAAAAAGGCAAACAAACAACCGTGCAGTGATCTACTCTGCATTTTGTTGCATAGGGTAACACTTTGAGGACATCAAGAGAATGTGCAATAGAGTCATATTTCATGATGAAATATCCAATGTGGCAGTTCAGAAAGTGTTCCCTGGGGCAATCACAGAATATATAAGACTTACTGCTACTGCTAAGTCACTTCAGTCGTGTCCGACTCTATGCCACCCCATAGACGGCAGCCCACCAGGCTCCCCGGTCCTTGGGATTCTCCAGGCAGGAACACTGGAGTGGGTTGCCATTTCCTTCTCCAATGCATGAAAGTGAAAAGTGAAAGTGAAGTCGCTCAGTCATATCCGACTCTTAGCAACCCCATGGACTGCAGCCTACCAGGCTCCTCCATCCATGGATTTTCCAGGCAAGAGGACTGGAGTGGGGTGCCAAACTGGGCCTAAAAAGATGGTGGAGAAAGAAGGGAAATTTCTCTAAGAGAGGGGAATGGCATAAACAAAGCACAGAGGTGGGAAAGAACTTAGTGAACTCACAAATCAGACAAGATGTGTCCTGGGTGGAGAGGTTAGAGTGTGGCTAAGAAGGTGATAGGAAAGAGGATTGAAAGAGAAAAAAGAGTTACTAATGAAAGTCCTTGAAAGTCAAAAAGAAGAATAGTGATGGTCTTGGGGAGACAAACGTGACCCTCTGAAGATCTGAGTTGAGAATGAAAGATTTCAGATGATTATCAATTCTTTTTCACTCAAAGAGCCCTAGACTCGGAATCAGAACACCCAGGCTCTGGTTTCCATTTCACCGCTTTAAAGATGTACAGTCTTGAGCAGGTCAGTGAATTTGTCTGAGCCTTAGTCCTTGCACTGATAAAACAGGAATGCTAATACCTGCCTTGCCGGTCTGCTTCAGCATGCCATGGTCAGTCACTGGAGCCACACAGGTGTGATGGAATCAGGGTCTGCAGGACAGCAGGGGCTGCAGGAATTGAGTGAAACGAACAAATCAGAGAGGTTGCAGGTGCTGATGCTTTATCACAGAGGTGACTCTGGTCTGCTGGTCTTCAGAAAAAAAAAATACTGTTTCAATTGACTTCTTTTTTGGAAACTCAGTGTCCTTATCTCCCCATGTCAGTGGGGTTTCTCTTCCCCTCACATTATTCCCTGGTGGCTCCAAGGGTAAAGAATCTGTCTGCAAAGCAGGAGACCAGGGTTCTATCTCTGGGTCGGGAAGATCTCCTGGAGAAGGAAATGGCAACCTACTCCAGTATTCTTGCCTGGAGAATTCCATGGACAGCGGAGCCTGGTGGGCTACAGTCCTTGGGGTCACAAAGAGTTGGACGTGACTGAGCAACTAACACTTTCACAGTTCCACCTTATACACGCCCTCTGTTAACGTTATTCCTTAGTTTTGTGACATCTTATTTTCTGTAAATCCCCAGACCTTCCAGTGAGTCAGACTCTATAAACGATCTTTTTCTTCCCACCTAAAATAATTCACATTCCTCCATTTTCCTAAATCTGCCACTTATTATTTTCCTCATGGAGGTCAGCTGACCCCCTGATCACTCCACCAGCACCCCTCTCTTTCCTCCCAGTAGCCTAGCTCATTCTTGGATCTTCTTGAATTTGAAAAGAGTAAGGAAGTCACAGTGCTAAATGCCAAGCCCTGGTGAGGATGTGGGGAACAAACTAAGATAATGCTGGTGAGCTGGTGATACTGTTGCAACCAACTGAAAATCAATTTGGGATTACCTAGTAAAGCCACAGATGCTTAGAACTGCTCCTAATAATAACGACTGCTATCATACACTGAATGCTTCCTCTCATAGCTTTATTTTCTTGAAGGAGGTGTTATCATTGTTCTAATTTTACTGAAGAGGAAACAGGGCATGGAGAAATTAAGTAACACACCCAGGATCACACTGTTGTGACTTTGTGGTGGAACACAGATTTGGAACGGGCAACTGGGTTTCAGAGCCTAAGGTGTTGTCTACCCAATTCTGCCTGGAGAAGTTCATGCCCTAGAAACCGTGTTTATCAGATCAGATCAGATCAGTTGCTCAGTCATGTCTGACTCTTTGCGACCCCATGAATCGCAGCACGCCAGGTCTCCCTGTCCATCACCAACTCCCGGAGTTCACTGAGACTCACGTCCATCGAGTCAGTGATGCCATCCAGCCATCTCATCCTCTGTCGTCCCCTTCTCCTCCTGCCCCCAATCCCTCCCAGCGTCAGAGTCTTTTCCAGTGAGTCAACTCTTAGCATAGGTGGCCAAAGTACTGGAGTCTCAGCTTTAGCATCATTCCTTCCAAAGAAATCTCAGGGCTGATCTCCTTCAGAAGGGACTGGTTAAATCTCCTTGTAGTCCAAGGGACTCTCAAGAGTCTTCTCCAACACCACAGTTCAAAAGCATCAATTCTTCGGCGCTCAGCCTTCTTCGCAGTCCAACTCTCACATCCATACATGACCACAGGAAAAACCATAGCCTTGACTAGATGAAACCATGTTTATAAATATTCACAAATGTTCACTGCAGTACTGCTTAGAACAGCAAAAAGGCATTGTTAGGTAGTTAGAATAGGGAAAAGGAGTCTAGAATGGTGGTGGCTAAAAGATAAGGAAGAGAAAAGCCCGCAAAAATAGAACAAAGGAAGGTCCGAGGACCAGAGTGAGGACCTCAGGTAGAACAAACAACACTCCTGGCTGGCCCAATTTACGTAGGGCAGGCCCAGGGTAGGGGGAAAAACATATAAAAAGAGGAGCCAAAGGGCTGGGGGTCACTCGCTCTCACTCCCGCACGCTGGGGCGCTCTTCTCTTACATCTTTGGATCAACGTGCCCTCACACCTCGAGGATGGATTTTCCTGCTATCTTCTAAATAAAATAGAGCTGTAACACTGAGCTGTAACACTGATTTGTCTAAGAGCTATGACATAGTCCGTTTGAGACCTGAGAGCTATAACACAGTCTGTCCAAGAGCCGAGAGCTGTGACACGCCGAGGGCTTTAATGTCCGTCACTCCAAATCTTTGTTGTGATGAGACAGAACTGAGGAGAATATACTCGCCTGACAGCATGAATGGTCGAACTGCCCCTCCAAAGGTGAATGGGTGGCTATAACCATGGACTACTATTTCAGGAGCTAAAAGGAATAAACTAAATCCACACATGTCAACACAGATGAATCTCAAAAATAGAATATGGTAAGAAAAAGCAAGGTACAGCAAGATATATACAATTACACCAGGGATGATATAAATTTTTAAAATATTTGAGGGATAAATTAGGAGTTTGGGGTTAAAATATGCACTGCTGCTGCTGCTAAGTCACTTCAGTCGTGTCCGACTCTGTGTGACCCCACAGACAGCAGCCCACCAGGCTACTCTGTCCCTGGGATTCTCCAGGGAAGAATAGTGGAGTGGGTTACCACTTCCTTCTCCAGTGCATGAAAATAAAACGTGAAAGTGAAGTCGCTCAGTCGTGCCTGACTCTTAGCGACCCCATGGACTGCAGCCTACCAGGCTCCTCTGTCCATAGGATTTTCCAGGCAAGAGTACTGGAGTGGGTTGCCATTGCCTTCTCCAAAATACGCACACTACTATACATAAAACATAACCAGCGAGGACCTATTGTATAGCACAGGGAACTATACTCAACATCTTGTGATAACATAGCAAGGAAAAGAATTTTTAAAAGTTTATATATATAAAAAACTGAATCACTTTGCTGTTTACCTGAAGCTAACAAAACACAGCAAATCAATTATATTTTAATAAACATTTTAAAAAGAAGTAAAGCACTTGCAACATAATACATGGTGTGGTTTAGTTGCTAAGTTGTATCCAACTCTTTGCAACCTCATGGACTGTACCCTGCCAGGTTCCTCTGTCCATGGAATTTCCCAGGCAAGAAATCTGGAGTGGGTTGCCATTTCCTTCTCCAGGATATCTTCCTGACCCAGGGATCAAACCAGCATCTCCTGTTTGATAGGCAGATTCTTTACCACTGAGCCACCTGAGAAGCTCAAATATTTAAATAAGAAGTAAAACACTTGTAACATAATACAAAGCATATAGATAATTTCATGCGTAGTAGATAAAAACCTTAGATGTGAATGAGCTAGACCAACTGAAAGAAACCTTGAGGGATGGAGGGACAAAGTAGGAATGGTGATTTTCTCTGTGTTTGTAGCATTTAAAAACAAAAGAAAGGGTTGATGAAAGCATGGGAAAATATTAACATTTTTTAAATCTAGGTACTGGGTACATAGGTATCATATTATCTTTTGGTTCTTTTCTATATGTTGGAAATATTTTATACACACAATTTGAAAACATTTTAAAAAGAAATGACAAGTCAGCCAAAACTTTACGAAAGGGACCATCAGTTTTATGCCTCTTCAAGTCAAAACAAGTAAGGAAAAGGCAATTTCTAGGAGCCTTGAGATTCTCTTGGACTTCAAGGAGATCAAATCAGTCCATCCTAAAGGAAATCAGTCCTGAATATTCATTGGAAGGACTGATGCTGAAGCTGAAGCTCCAATACTTTGGCCACCTGATGTGAAGAACTGACTCACTGGAAAAGACCCTGATGCTGGGAAAGGTTGAAGGTGGGAGGAGAAAGGGGTGACAAAGGATGAGATGGTTGGATGGCATCTCCATCTTGATGGACATGAACTTGGGCAAACTCCAGGAGATAGTGAGGGACAGGGAAGCCTGGCAGGCTGCAGTCCACAGGGTCGCAAAGAGTTGGTCATGACTTAGTGACTGAACAACACAAATACACAAAGGCAAGCAGTTGTGAAGCACGACCTTCTTGTACTAGAGAAACTGCTCTTGGGGGTTTCAGCAGCCCAGCCATGGCTGATGCTGCAGAAGATGCACTGGGCTCGTCTTTGGATGCTGGGTAGCCTTCTGAGTATGACCCCTAGTGTGATAGCTGAGGCTCTGCTCTTAGAAAGTGAGCAGGGTAGGACACACCTTGGCTACCCATCCACTGATAGCCTGTTACTGATGCAGAGCAGCCAAAACCATAATTTTATTGTTTTGTAGCCAGGCCTCTCTTTATACATCTCATGTCCATAGGGTTGGTATAATTAGAACAAAGAGGTAGCACCTAAGGTATCTATTAAATGCGTAAGGCATTCTGACTGTATTATATTTGTTATATATTGAGCTCATCTCTATGTGCACACGATGCTTGACAAATATGTAGAAAGACAAGTTTTCTGCCCTGGGGTGCTTATGTTCCAATGTGGACAAACAGACAGAGGGGATAGGATCTCTACGTGGGGAAGACTTGGCAGATCGGGAGAGGGTGCCAAGGGAGAAGAGAAGGAAGGCTGAAATCTCTGGGAAAGTGGGGGTGGGGTGGGGAGGGGATAGAGGACCTTTTAAGAAATCTTTTAAAAGTAAATATGAGGTTTAGTCAGTAAAATACTTTTTAAAGAAAACTTTTTTTTTTGAGAGAGAGCAGGGGAAAAGGTTAAGAAGAATGAATCTCATTGTGACAATAATTATATATGTAGTGAAGCAGCATTAATAGTTTAGCACGGCTGGTGGCTCGGTGGCAAAAAATCTGCTTGCCAATGCAGGAGATGTGGGTACGACCCCTGGGTCAGGAAGATCCCCTGGAGGAGGGCACAGCAACCCACTCTAGTTATCCTTGCCTGGAGAATCCCATGGACAGAGAAGTCTGGCGAGCTACAGTCCATGGGGTCGCAAGAGTCAGCTTAGCTACTCTTGACTAAGTATGTTAGTGTACTTTAGTATGACTTAGCTACTAAAACAGCAACACAATGTATTGAAGCTACCACAGCCAGACAACCTGCTAGACCCCCATTTATATATTACTTCACCAACTTTGAAAGGCTGATTTAATGTCATCACTTTATGCAAGTGGAAACTGAGGTTCAGAGGCTAGGGAACTCGCCAGAATGACACAGCTAGTAAGTGAGTGAGCATGAATTCAAAGTTAGATCTGACTTCAAAGTCCAGGCTTTTACTCCATGCTCCCCTCAAAGCAAAGAGATTGTCAAGGAGTGAGGAACAGACAGGAGGGTTAGAGCACAGTAGGGTTAACTGTATACCCGGGGCAACAATGCAATACAGCCAACTCAGCATTTCAGGGGGTGCATGCGTGTGAGATAACTCGCTTTGGTCTTGTCCGACTCCTTGCGACCCCGTGGACCGTAGCCCACCAGGCTCCTCTGTCCATGGGATTCTCTAGGCAAGAATACTGAATGGGGTTGCCATGCCCTCCTCCAGGGGATCTTCCCGACCCAGGGATCCGACCTGCTTCTCCTGCACTGGCAGGCGGGTTCTTTACCACTAGTGCCACCTGGGAAGCCCAATTTAAGGGGGTACATTTTCTTACGTGAGAAAAAGTAGAATCAATGATGATAGGTTAAAAGACTGAACTGAACTGCATTTATCACTAGTAAATAAAATCTGCTGAGACGTATGCTTACATCCTGGGAGAGCAGTCAGAGAGGACGGCATAGGGTGTGACCATGGAGAAAAAGAGCAATGAGGAGAGATGGACAGGACGGGGTGGGGACGAGCCCTGGATGTGCAAGTCTTTTTTTAAATTTATTTTTAATTAGATGATAATTGCTTTACAATATTGTCTTGGCTTCTGCAGTACAACAACGTGAATCAACCGTAAATAGACATATACTCCCTCCGTCTTGAATCTCCCTCCCACTCCCTCATCCCACCCTTCCCTCTAGGTCGTGACAGAGCACTGATCTGAGCTCCCTGTGTTATACGGCAACTTTGAGTCTGTACACTCAGGCTTTGCTCAGCTGTGTGCCTCTATTTTGCCCCAAATGCATAAGAACCCACTGGCACGATAATCTGCCAGTCTATCTATTCTATCCTCTTCCATCTCTTTCTGAGACAGATTTTTTCAAAATATATTTACTCGGTACGGTTAATAAAATTTAAAAAGGAGAGACATCACTTTGCCAACGGGGGTCCATATAGTCAAAGCTATGATTTATTCAGTAGTCCTGTATGGATGTGAAAGTTGGACCATAAAGGCTGAATGCAGAAGAATGGATGCTTACAAATTGTGGTGCTGGAGAAGACGCCTGAGAGTCCCTTGGACAGCAAGATCAAACTAGTCAATCCTAAAGGAAACAACGTATCACTGAACATGTAACAACGGGCTCGTCCAAAATTGCGGAAGGGGTACGTCAAGTTGTGTCTGTCACCCTTCTTGTTTAACTTATCAGAGGCCATCACGTGAAATGCTGGGCTGTATGAAACAGAAGCTGAAACTAAGATTGCCAGGAGAAATATCTACAACCTCAGATATGCTGATGACACCTGTCTAATGGCAGAAAGTGAAGAGGAACAAAAGAGCCTCTTGATGAGTGTGAAAGAGGAGAGTGAAAAAGCTGGCTTAAAACTCAACATTCAAAAAACTAAGATCATGCCATCTGGTCGAATCGTGCAGGCATGCTTACTAAGTTGCTTCAGTCATGTCCGATTCTTTGTGACGCTATGGACCGTAGCAGGTCAGGCTCCTCTGTCCATGGGACTCTCCAGGCAAGAATACTGGAGTGGCTTGCTGTGCCCTCCTCCAGGGGATGTTCTCAACCCAGGGATCGAACCCAGGTCTCTCACCTCTCCTGCTTTGGCAGGCAGGTTCTTTACCACTGGTGTCACCTGGGAAGCCTCCAGTCCTATCACTTCATGGCAAAAAGGTGGGGGAAAAGTAGGAACAGTGACAGATTTTATTTTCTTGGGCTCCAAAATCGCTGTGGACTGTGACTGTAGCCACAAAATTAAAAGACGCTTGCTCCTTGGAAGAAAAGCTGTGACAAACCTAGAGAGCGTAGTAAAAAGCAGAGACATCACTTGCCAACAAAGGTCTGTACTGTCAAAGCTATGTTTTTTCCAGTAGTCATGTATGGATGTGAGAGTTAGACCATCAAGATGGCTGAGCGCCAAAGAAATGATGCTTTCGAATTGTGGTGCTGGAGAAGATTCTTGAGAGTCCCTTGGACAGCAAGAAGATGAAACCAGTCAATCCTAAAAGAAATCAACCCTGAATATTCACCGGAAGGACTGAAGCTCCAGTACTTTGGCCACCTGATCTGAATAGCTGACTCACTAGAAAAGACTAGAAGGCAGCAGCAGAAGGGGGCGACAGAGGATGAGACGGTTGGATGGCATTATTGACTCAATGGACATGCGTGCATTCTAAGTCACTTCAGTCACGTCCAACTCTTTGTGAACCCATAGATGGTAGCCTGCCAGGCTCCTCTTGTCGCAAAGAATCGGACATAACTTAGCAACTGAACAACAAACAATAACAACAACAAGGCTATTAAAAAGCAAAATGATTATAAACTTACTTGCCATGCTCTTTCTCAACCCCTGACCCTCAGTCAACCCTCCATCCATCACACAGTCTCATACTTTGAGATCTAACTCAAAACCCCTCACCAATCTGACTCTTCTATCTTGTCCTTCTATTATTTCATGTGTATAAATTTATTATAGAATTTATCATGGTATCTTGTCTCCAGTGTACTTGACAAAGCATCTGACATGTGTTAGGTACTCAAATAGTTAGTGAATGAGTGAAAAATTAAATGAAAATCAGAACCAAGGAAAATAACAGAAAGCTAGAATTCTAAATGTACAGACTGAGATAGATTTTTGTGTTGAGCATCAGATTTGGCTCTGAAAGTCAGGGTCAAAAGAAACACAGAAAAATCACATTATCATTACCAAAAGGAAAAGGAAAACATATTCATGGGGAAGCAGTGCTTATACCTAATTAAACATAATTAACCTTTGGGGGCATTTTAAGTAATATGTTGTAAACTGATTTTTCCAAGAAGTAGTTTCATATTAAATAAAGAATACTGTACTAGGTTGTCAAAGAGTTATAACCAGAATTTCCCAGTACCACTGACACAAGAAGAACTCTAAATTTATGTTTTAAATGTGACAGTAGTACCAGGGAAAAGGTTTTGGCTCTGTTGCTGCCAAGTAATCACCCATCACTGTAATTCACAGTGGTACTATTTTTCAGTCATTAGTCAAGCACCTTCTCTTTCAGCACATTTGTTTTGAGATGCTGTGCTTCAGTATACTGAGCATGCACTTGGAACTGGGGATCCTTAGGCTCAATCCCTAGTTCTGCCATTTATTCACTATGTGATAAATCATAGAACCTCTCAGAGCTTCAGTTCCTCATGTGTAAAAATGATGTAAACAGTATATGATGCACAATATGGGTGCCTTCTTTACCACTAGCTTGACCTCAGAAGCCCGAGGCTGTGTTAAGTACCTAATAAAGTGGCCCCCATTGAGTAGCCAATCAATCGGTGATGCTTATTATTCAGGGCAAAAATCCAATCATCCCCTGGTTGCCCTTAATCAGAACACTTATAACTTCTCCACACATTTTGGGGGCAATAGTGAGGAAGGAACCCCTTTCAGATCGTGGGCCTGGGGCTTGCTGCCTTTGACTGCTGCTCTGATGATTTACTGGCTTCCCCAGCGGTTCAGTGGTAAAAGAATCTGCCTGCCAATGCAAGAGACACAGGAGACACGAGTTCAACTCCTGAGTTGGAAAGGTCCCCCAGAGAAGGAAATAGCAACTTACTCCAGTGCTCTTGACTGGGAAATCCCATGGATAGAGAAGCGTGGCAGGCTGCAGTCCGTGGGGTCGCAAAGAGTCAGACACGACTGAGTGACCAAACAACAAACAATACTGCTGATTGTTGCCAAAATCATTATCTCACCTGGAGGATGTCACCCCGTGTTGCAGCAGGGGAGCTGGAAGGTTTTCCTGCCTGAAGCCCTCTGCTTCCAGTGGTATGCACCCCCTCTCACCCCCCGCCCCCAGCATCCATCATTGACACCCCGCTGGATAAGACAGCAGATTTTTCTTAGATTTATGCTTTCCCTTTATCTCCACAGCCTGCATTCTGGTCTTTATCACTGATCTTCACTCACTTTGTTCCAGTTCTTTCTACACAAATGACCAGGACAATCTTCCTCAAACTCTGAGTTCAGTGTTTAATGATCCCTTTTAGGAATTTTAGAGATAAAATGTGCTAACCTGTCAGATTATGGGTCTACCCATATCAGTATTTTATTTCTACACCAAAATTTTGTGGGGAGTCTCCAAAGGTTTTGAAGATATTGATCAATATCTTATTTGGTATTTACAATACCCTATTTGTCATTAACAGCTTCCTCAGATCAGTTCAGTTCAGTTGTTCAGTCATGTCCGATGCTTCGAGACCCCATGGACTGTAGCACACCAAACTTGCCTGTCTATCACCAACCCCCGAAGCTTGCTCAAACTCATGTCCATCGAGTTGGTGATGCCATCCAACCATCTCATCCTCTGTTTTCCCCTTCTCCTCCTGCCTTCAATCTTTCCCAGCATCAGGGTCTTTTCCAATGAGTCAGTTCTTCACATCAGGTGGCCAAAGTATTGGAGCTTCAGCTTCAACATCAGTCCTTCCAATGAATATTCAGGATTGATTTCCTTTAGGATTGACTGGTTTGATCTCCTTGCAGTCCAAGGGACTCTCAAAAGAGTTTTCTCCAACACTACAGTTCAAAAGCATCAATTCTTTGGTGCTCAGCTTTCTTTACAGTCCAACTCTCACATCCATACATGACCACTGGAAAAACCATAGTTTTGACTAGATGTACCTTTGTTGGCAAAGTAATATCTCTGCTGTTTTTTTTTTTTTTTTTTTTATCAACTATTATGCATGGTATGATAAATGAGCAGTGAGTCATCTGAAACCTTGCTTACTCACAAACATCTTTCACCCTGACAGGCCTTATGGGGGTGGGGGTGGGGTTTGTGGTCTTCTGTTTCTTTTTTTTTATTTATTTTATTTTATTTTTAAACTTTACAATATTGTATTAGTTTTGCCAAATATCAAAATGAATCCACCACAGGTATACCCGAGTTCCCCATCCTGAACCCTCCTCCCTCCTCCCTCCCCTACCCTCCCTCTGGGTCATCCCAGTGCACCAGCCCCAAGCATCCAGTACTGTGCATCAAACCTGGACTGGCGACTCGTTTCATACATGATATTATACATGTTTCAATGCGATTCTCCCAAATCTCCCCACCCTCTCCCTCTCCCACAGAGTCCATAAGACTGATCTATACATTGGTGTCTCTTTTGCTGTCTCGTACACAGGGTTATTGTTACCATCTTTCTAAATTCCATATATATGTGTTAGTATACTGTATTGGTGTTTTTCTTTCTGGCTTACTTCACTCTGTATAATAGGTTCCAGTTTTATCCATCTCATTAGAACTGATTCAAATGTATTCTTTTTAATGGCTGAGTAATACTCCATTGTGTATATGTACCACAGCTTTCTTATCCATTCATCTGCTGATGGGCATCTAGGTTGCTTCCATGTCCTGGCTAAAAAACTGGGAATAGAACTGCCTTATGATCCAGCAATCCCACTGCTGGGCATACACTCTGCTGTTTTTAATATGCTGTCTAAGTTGGTCACAGCTTTTCTTCCAAGGAGCAAGTGTCTTTTAATTTCATGGCTGCAGTCACCATCTGCAGTGATTTGGGAGCCCAAGAAAATAAAGTCTGTCACTGTGTCCATTCTTTCCCCATCTATTTGCCATGAAATGATGGGACTAGATGCAATGATCTTAGTTTTTTGAATGTTGAGTTTTAAGCCACCTTTTTCACTCTCCTCTTTCACTTTCATCAAGAGACTCATTAGTTCTTCACTTTCTGCCATAAGGGTGGTGTCATCTGCATATCTGAGGTTACTGGTATTTCTCCCAGCAATCTTGACTCCAGCTTGTGCTTCTTCCAGCCCAACGTTTCTCGTGATGTACTCTGCATAGAAGTTAAATAAGCAGGGTGACAATATACAGCCTTGATGTACTCCTTTCCCAATTTGGAACCAGTTCGTTGTTCCATGTCTGGTTTTAACTGTTGCTGCATACAGATTTCTCAGGAGGTGGGCGGCAGATAAGATGATCTGGTATTCCCATCTCTAAGAATCTGCCAGTTTGTTATGATCCACACAGTCAAAGTCAAACAACACAAAGTCAAACAACTTGCTAAACAACCTATTATCTGTTCACCTAGAATTTCTTTGTCTCCTTAGGATTGGTTTCTTGAAATAGATAATGATATACTGCATGGTAGAGAGAGAGAGTCAAAGAAGAAATGGATCTTCTTAGGTTTAGTCTCATACTTTCTGCAGGACTTCCCATATGGCTTAGTGGTAAAGAATCTGCCTGCCAGTGAAGGAGAGGCAGGTTGGATCTCTGGATCAAGAAGATCCATCCCCTGGAGAAGGAAATGGCAACCCACTCCAGTATTCTTGCCTGGGAAATCCCATGGACACAGGAGCCTGGCAGGCTACATTTCATGGGGTTGCAAAAGAGTCAGACACGACTTAACGACTGAACAGCAACAATAACAAGCTTTCTTCAGAGACTGGGAAACACTCACCTAAGGCATGTAAGCTAGAGATGCTTCAGCTGGGGTGATAACAGAGATCATGTGTTCATTTCAGCAAAGAAAAGTGAAAGTGAAGTCGCTCAGTCATGTCCAAGTCTTTGGGACCCCATGGACTGTAGCCTACCAGGCTCTTCAGTCCATGGAATTCTCCAGGCAAGAATACTGGAGTGGGTTGCCATTTCCTTCTCCAAGGGATCTTCCCAACCCAGGGATCAAACCCAGGTCTCCAGCACTGCAGGCAGACGCTTTACCGTCTGAGCCACCAGGGAAGCCACAAAGAAGTGGAGAGAAGAACGCTTTGATCTGGTACTTTCCGTGTGTCCCAGAAAATGGGACTTCAGAAGGAAGAAAAAAAGAGAGAGAGCTCTAGGCCCATATAGAAATGGTTAAGCTCTGCTTATGAGGTAGTATAGGAATAACTATCTCAGTAGGCACCACTGACATAAGACTTTCTGTTCCTAAGTTTCATTCCCCTTTAAATTGTGATATGTGCTCATTAGAAACAGACTTAGTGTTTAGGAGCTGAATTCTGCAGCTTCCCATTTATGTCCTACATAGTTAAACTTCTTAGCTCTTCATCAATAACAAATCATTTTTCATTGACTTCTGCAAGAAAACACTACAACTAGGCACTGTAACACAGGTAGGCTTGTGCTACATATGACTAAATACACATATGACTGCATACATATATAACTGCAGTGAACATCTGTAGGATTTTTAATTTTTAAAGATTGTTGGCTGCCTAGCATCCAAGATGTTTCCTATCTGCAAGAAAATCCATTGTGTGGTACTGGAGTGTTGAAAGGAGTGTGAGACAGAAGTCCCTTTTCCCATCCCTCTTGTGCCTGGGGTGTGCACATTCCATATGCTGCTGCTGCTGCTAAGTCGCTTCAGTTGTGTCCGACTCTGTGCGACCCCATAGACGGCAGCCCACCAGGCTCCCCCGTCCCTGGGATTCTCCAGGCAAGAACACTGGAGTGGGTTGCCATTTCCTTCTCCAATGCATGAAAGTGAAAAGTGAGAGTGAAGTCGCTCAGTCATGTCCGACTCTTAGCGACCCCATGGACTGCAGCCTACCAGGCTCCTCTGTCCATGGGATTTTCCAGGCAAGAGTACTGGAGTGGGTTGCCATTGCCTTCTCCGCACATTCCATATAGGCTAAGATAATTTCTTCCCTTGGTATTTTTATCCTGAAAGCAGACACAAAGACACAGGGATCATTTTGACATCTCTTGTGACTCAGGCAGATGGTAAAGAATCTGCCTGCATGCAGGAGACCCAGGTTCAATCCTTAGGTTGGGAAGATCCCCTGGAGGAGGGCATGGCAACCCACTCCCATATTCTTGCCTAGAGAATCCCATGGACAGAGAAGCCTGGTGAGCTACAGTCCATGGGATCACACGACTGAGACTGAGTGACTAACACTTTCATTTCACTTTCATGGCAGCAAAGAGAGTCCACAGTAGTGTCCATGGGGCAGGGAGGATGTGCTTGGCCAGTAGCTCCCATGGCTGCACCTTGAGTATGATTTTTACTGTCAAGTCTCTGGTTCCTACATACTTTCTGAATCTGCTTCTCCAGCCGCCCTTTCTAGCTTGCTGGAGTTAGATAAGACTTCTGTTGCTTGGTGGGTCACTAACAGAAGTCTGACTAACAAAAAGTAAATACAGCTCCTCTCCATACACACTGTCTCAGGACTTCCATCCACCTCCCTGTGGCCCTTCTATCTCAGTAGAGCTCCCAGCATTGCGGCAGCAGAGAAAGAGTGTGAGAACTTACACTGGCTCTTACACGTTCTGGACCAGAAGCACACGGAGTACTTCCTCCTGTGACCATCAGCCAACACCAGTCGCATCACCCGTATGCCTGCACGGAGGCGGGAGTGGAACCTTCCTGCGTGCCCAGGAGGGAGAGGAGAGTCAAGTACAAGAGACACTAGATGCCTGTGCGTTGAGAGTACGGACCAAGTTCTGCTCAACGTTCACCAAAGCAGAAAACAAGGGAAACCTGGAGAGTCAGAGGATGTGTATGAGAAATGCGCTAGTGCTCTGCAGGGTCACTCTGTACCAGCGTCTCCCGAGCCTCAGCCACCTCCCCTGGCTCGGTCTCAGCCGCAGCATCCAGGTGGTTCCAGCATCTGCTGCTTACCAGTCCCGGGAGGGCTGGCTGGTGCAGTGTTGCCTGTCTTCTCTGGACATGAATGAAACACTACACGGCAAGGTGTGGAGTCCCGCTTTCCCAGAGGATGCCAAAGGAGCAGAAGGTGGCAATCTGAAAGGGCTCCGAAACTCATGGCCTGGGGGTCAGACTTCGACTAACAGGAGGTGGGGATGGGGACAGAAGGTGGCAGATCTGTTCTCTTCTCTTCCTCCTTCCCTCGAGGCGCAGTTTCTCCACACGGTCTGTCAGGAGATGTGCTGTGTCTGGCGCATGGCAGACAGTGGCCAGCGTGGAGATCATTCGCCTTTCTGGCTTCCCTGCTTTTCCTGCTTCATCGTCTTTTTCTCCTACTCTTGCTGGCTTGGGCTTACACTCCCTAATATAACATTGTAAGAAAAACCTCACTCACAGGGCTTCCCGGGTGGCTCAGCGGTAAAGAACTTGCCTGCCAATGCAGGAAATACCGGAGACATGGGTTTGATCCCTGGGTCAGGAAGATCCCCTGGAGTGAGAAATGGCAATGCACTACAGTATTATTGCCTGGGAAATCCCATGGACAGAGGAGCCTGGTGGGCTGCAGTTCGTGGGGTCACAAAGAGTCAGACACAACAGAGCACCCACGCACCACACTCGTGTTCCTAGCTACCAAACGTGTAGGGTTTCCCCACACGCTGAGAATTTCTTCCGTTGCTGGTGGACACCTAGACACAATCTACCTCAGGTTATCGCTGGATCCCACAAGGTAACGGCTCAGTCTCATTAAACTGTCCCCACGTCAGAAGCTGGTCAAAACCATAGGCTGCCCTCTTTACTTCTGAGCGACTGGCTCGAGGCTCCCAGGACCCACTTCTCAAGTTCAACAGTTTGCTAGTTCACAGAACTCAGGGAGATGCTTATATTGACTGGTTTGGCTCATAATAAAGGCTATGATAAAGGATCCGGATGAATAGTCAGGTGAAGAAATACGTGCAGCCAGGTTCAGAGGGCTCCTTCTTACAACTATAGATGTGTTTCCACGGCCCTTTGCCTAGAGGGTGTTGATGCAACGTCGGGGAAAAAGAAAACAACGTTCTTCACAAACATACACACACGCCCCAGATTTATTGGTTCATTTTGTGCTTGGTAGATCAGACTTCAGACCCTGCTGCTGTTATCCCTGCTGCGGCTGCTATAGGGCCCACTGGCTTTCCTACCGGGAGGTGCCAGCCTTCTGTCGCCTCGGCACGGCACAGCTCTGTTCCTGCTGGTCCCAGCGCGGGTGGTGGAAGCAGGGCCAGAGACTGCACTGTACGGGCCCCACGTCCCCTTGTGTTTGGGCTGCTGCCACTGAATCCCATGGCATTTGAAATGCCATAAGGAAAGTACTCTGCTTGTGGTGGCTGTGGTGTCTGGCTCTGGGAGAGCAATTCTCCTCCTGAGTCATGGGCAAGGCTGGCTCATGAGCTGAGGCCAGGGCTGGGACAGAGATAAAAGCTTTTCTCTCCTCTGCCGAACCCAGTTAGAACCAGACTTGCTGAGCCAGACCCAGCACTACAAATATTGTATTCACATGTAGCTTGATATAGTCATTTAGTTTCAGGGAACACCAGGGTTTTCTTGGCAATGGATTCTATTTGCCCCTGAAGACTGTGATTTTTTTTTTTTTTTTTGGCTACCAGTTCACATATGAACTGTTGCCTCTTACATTGTAATGGCCTTTCTCTTGCCATTTTTAAAGGACTTGTTTAGATTTTTATTTACCCATTTGTTTTTGGCTGCACTGGGTCTCAGCTGCTACACTGGGGTTTCTCTGGCTGTGGTGCTTCTCTTGTTTTGGAGCACAGGCCCCAAGGCTCAGTAGTTGTGGTGCCAGGGCCTTGCTGTCCCTCGGCATGTGGGATCTTAGTTCCTGGACCAGGGGTCAAATCCATGTCCCTTGCATTGCAAGGTAGATTCTTAACCACTGGACCACCAGGGAACTTCCTCTCTTTCTATTTAATTTGATAAATCCTTATTCAGCACCTTCCATATGGCTCTGGAGAATATAAAATTGGGGCGGGGAGGATGAACTGAGTGAGGAGCACTGACATGTATACTCCACCATGTATAACACAGAGAGCTAGTGGGAAGCTGCCAGATAGCACAGGGAGCTCAGCTTGGTGCTCTGTGAGGACCTAGAGGGGTAGGATGCTGGTGGGGTGGCGGGGTGGGGGGGGTACGAGGGAGGCTCAAGAGGGAGGGGATATACGTATATGTCTAGCTGATTCACACTGTTGAACAGCAGAAACCAACACATTGTAAAGCAATTATACTTGTATTAAAAACACCCAATATACAAATGAATGGAGTATAGCTCTGATCTTAAGAAGTATATAATCTAGAAGGAGTGTCAGACATGTACATAAGTAACTGGGCATCACTCGTAAGCACCTCGACGCCGGGCACTGTTGTTCAGTCGCTAAGTCACGTCCAGCTCCCTGCGATTCCATGCACTGCAGCACGCCAGGCTTCCCTGTCTTTCACCAACTCCCAGAGTTTGCTCAAACTCATGTCTATCAAGTCGGTGATGCCATCTAGCCATCTCATCCTCTGTTACCTGCTTTCTTCGCCTGCCCTCAATCTTTCCCAGCATCAGGGTCTGTTCCAAGGAGTTGGCTCTTTGCATCAGGCGCCCAGAGTATTACAGCTTCAGCTTTAGCATCAATCCTTTCAATGAATATTCAAGGCTGATTAAGCCGCATGTTGATAAACGCTATGAATGTGCTGAAAGGATGGTGTTCAAAGGATAATGATCTATTTAATGAGTGCCTTTAACGTGCACTTACTGAACCAATGACCTTTACCTGGCTATCTCCCTTGATCCTCAGAAGAACCCTTAGAGCCAGACACTGTTACCACTCTATTCTGCAGGTGAGACAGCTGTGGTCATGGTGCAGCTTGCTGAGATCCCAGGGCTAGTTAAGTACTGGACTCAAACCCAGACAGCCTGCCTCTGGGTCTGTGCCCTTCCCAAATACAACGTGTGTTTTTGTTATTCTTTTGGTCTACAGTTTTCCTTTTTTTTTTTTAGGATGTTGTTGATCTCTGAGAACTGCTTTTGGGGAATCAGAAAAATTATAAGGCAACCAGCAACCAGACCTTTTCAGAGGTGTCTGAAAATTTTCCCTGCCGTTGCTTCACGTGGGGATACACGTGACTGCGTCGGCACTGAAACAGCGCCTGGAGTCTGAGGCGCTGACTGTACTCCCGTTGTTCTATGCATTCTGTACAGTCTTGGGAGGTTATTTTTAATGCAACATGCCAGAGTGGCATGTTGAAAGATCCATAGTAACCAGCTAACAGTAACAGTAGGGCCTGCCAAGTAAAAGTTCCGTAAATCAGTCATAAACGCAGTTACAAAATCCGGCCAGCATCGTGTGCATGAGGGAGTGTCCTTGGAGGAGGTACAATCCACGCACAGTTTCACGGGATCTCCTCGAAATTCCAGGGTAGTAAAGAGCTCTTGTGGTAAGTTTTTGTTTTGTTTTTAGGGGAAAAGAGTGAAAAAGAGGCTTCCTGGAACTTTATTCTAATAAGGAACTTTCCCCCATGTGATCAGGTAGCTTAGAGAAGCTGAGGAAAAGACATACAGAGAGACGAATGTTTCAGATACCAAGGGCCCTCCTTTCTCGTGTTTTTAATATTTTTGGACTCTTTCCTTTCCCACTACTACACCCCACATTCAGGCCTCATAACGCGGTGTCCTGAGAAGCCTCATCGCTTTTATCTGTCTATCCACCCTCAAGTCTACGGAATTCACAACGGTGAAAATTGCCCCAGGCAGGATTTTGGACTTCTTACCCTTGGAGTGGGAATTTTACGAGGAGCTC
The DNA here is from genome assembly GCF_029378745.1 of Bos indicus. NCBI lineage: Eukaryota > Metazoa > Chordata > Mammalia > Artiodactyla > Bovidae > Bos > Bos indicus. The sequence continues at coordinate 10,670,145 of NC_091763.1, forward strand.
CGAAGTGCTACCAGACCAAATAAAAGCTCACACTTTGCAACATGAGGGGCTTTCTCTATGATAGGTGGACAGCAAACCCTGGGAGGGAGCAAGACACTTTACATGGGGTTTGAGAATTACGAGGAAGACTTTCCTCACAGGCAGTGGGCACATCATCAACAAACACTGAGTCATGTGTTACTTCGGAAACATTGGAGAAATCATCTTCATGTATTTGGCTTCCTGCTGTCACAGAAAACTTGGGCATGGGGAGCAGGCTATTCATCATCAACACAAGAGTACCTGCCGCGTGGATGCTCAGTCCTTCAGTCGGGTCCGACTCTGTGCGACCCCACGGACTGTAGCCCGCCAGGCTCCTCTCTCCATGGGATTTCCGGGGCAAGAATACTGGAATAGATTGCCATTTCCTCCTCCAGGGGATCTTCCCAACCCAGGGATTGAACCCAGGTCTCCTGCATGGCAGGAGGATTATTTGCCAATGAGGCACCAGAGAAGCCTGCGTCATACAGAGTATGACACAAGTATAAATACACCACAGGCTGGAAACTGAAGCACCGATAATTTGATAACTTAATGCTCAAGAAAAGACTGAATCTGGGCCTGCAGGAGTAGATTTCGAGGCCCTTCCCCAATCGCCCTCATCACCATTCACACCATCCCTACTTTTTTCCCTTGACTGTGCAAGCAGTCGGTTCCATCCTTGCTTACAAAGCACCTGTTCACAAACCACTGTCCTCTTGGGAGAGGGAAGTGTGGGGTCAAGGTAGAAGAGGACTGAAGGAAACCGAAAGGAAAACTTTCGAGCAGTGCCACCTGAAGAGCAGTTAGAAATGAGATAACCCCCTCTACCTATTAGAACCTATGTTATTGGGAAGATGTGATTTAGCTCCTAATGTCACAGAAACAGTTGTTACTGGTAAAACAAGGTGTGGCTGTGTAACCCCAAAGGCTAGAGATAAGCTGAAGCAGAAGGCTCTTTCCAAGGTGCCTCTCAAGACGCCTACCTGGGAATTTCCCAGGGCTGATTTCTTCCCCCAGAAAGATATTCTTGTTGAACAGAGGGGAGTTACGAAACTGACTTTTCTGTTTACTGTGAAGGTTTTCATTTCAGGGACTTTGATACTTTGGACGCATTCTCTCTGCACCCCCGCCCCCCACCGCCGTTACAATGATACTTCACATGAAATGGATCATTTTAACCATTATTTTTCTTAAGTATTTATTTATTTGGCTGTGCTGGGTCTTAGTTGCAGCATGCGGGATCTACAGTTGCAGTACAGGTGATCTAGTTCCCTGACCAGGGATCGAACCCGGGTCTCTCTCACTGGGAGAGTGCAGTCTTAGTCACTGGATCCCCAGGGAAGTCCCTAACTATTTTTAAAGCGTACAATTCAGTGGCATTGAATACATTCACAATATTCTGCAACCATTCATTTCCAGTACTTTTTCATCCTCCTAAACAAACTCTGTGCCCATCAAATAACAACTCCTCATTTCTGCTTCCCCCAGGCTCTGGTAACCTCTATTCTGCTTTCTGTCTCTATGAGTTTGCCTATTCTAGGTGCCTCACATAAGTGGAGTCATGCAATATTGTCCTCACAAAGCGTCTCTGGCTTATTTTCTCAGCACAATGTCTTCAACGTTCATCCCATGTCTTTATATATATGTGTGTGTATATATATATAGTTTTATTTATTTTGACTGCACTGGATCTCTATTGCTGTGCAGGCTTTTCTCTAGCTGCGGTACGCAGGCTTCTCAGTGCACTGGCTTTTCTGTTGTATGTGGGCCCCGGTAGTTGCAGTTCCCGGGCTCTGAAGCATAGGCTCAGTAGCTGTGACGCACAGGCTCAGTTGCTCTACAACACGTGGGATCTTCCTGGGTCAGGGATTGAACCTCTGTCTCTCGCATTAGCAGGAGGATTCCCTCCCACTGATCCACCACAGAAGCCCTCATCCCATGTTTTCACACGTTTCAGGCTTTCATTCCTTTCTAAGGATGAATAATATTCCACTGTATGCATAAACCACATTTTGCTTATCCATTCATTGCTGAGGGACATTTGGGTTGTTTTTATCCTTTGGCTACCGTGAATAAGACTGCCGTGAACATCAGTGTACAATTATCTGTGTGTGTCCTTGTTTTCAATTCCTTTGGGTACACACTTAGAAGTGAAACTGCTGGATCAAATGGCAATTCTATGTTAAAGTTTCCAAGGAAGTTTGGGCACTTTTAGAGAGAGTATAAATCACAGCTGCTGCTGCTGCTAAATCGCTTCAGTCGTGTCCAACTCTGTGCGACCCCACAGACGGCAGCCCACCAGGCCCCTCCGTCCCTGGGATTCTCCAGGCAAGAACACTGGAGTGGGTTGCCATTTCCTTCTCCAATGCATGAAAGTGAAAAGTGAAAGTGAATTTGCTCAGTCGTGTCCGACTCTTCGCAACCCCATGGACTGCAGCCAGGCTGCTCCGTCCATGGGATTTTCCAGGCAAGAGTACTGGAGTGGGTTGCCATTGCCTTCTCCATAAATCACAGAGGCAAGCCCAAATGAGGAGTGTCAATTGGGTTTAGGAAAAAAATAAAAAAGTGATTGGTAACCCTGATATGAGCAGGGTGGAGGTGAGGAGACAGAAGCCAGATTAGAGTGGATTGGCAAGTGAATGGGAGAGAAGCAGAGATAGCTATTTGTTCAAGTCCTGTGAAGATCTGAACCATGAACAATGGGAAAAAGGCAAGGTGGTAGCTGGAGGAACAAAGTTGAGAACCGGCTTTTTTAAGTAGGAGAATCTTGAGCATTTTGAGTGCTCGTGGGAGATAGGAGCCAGGGTGGTGACAGTCAGCAGAGGTCTCTGAGAAGGCAAGAAAGGGCAGTGGTTGGAGCTGCTCTGCCCTGCACCAAGGATGCATTTCTGTATAATGACAGAGAGGACAGGACAACTTCCAGTGCAACCAAATTTAATCTTTCAAAGGTATTTTTTGAGTTTGGCATTGAGGGTGAAGACAAAGTGAAACACTACCTGGCTTTCACTCTAATGGTATGGTAGAGGAGAGAAGGATTGAACCCCCAAACTAAAAACAGGGCAGAAAACACTCGTGTCCCAAGGGAAAGACACAGACATGGTATTATCACTTTCAGTAGAGGAAGTACTTCCAGCCTTGGAGGAGGACCATTGATAAGGGAGCCTCCACTACAGCGCAAATCATTTGGGACAGCATTTGAGATCTAGACGGACTTTCCTGGTGGCTCAGACTGTAGACAGTCCGCCTGCAGTGCAGGAGACCTGGGTTTGATTCCTGGGTTGGGAAGATCCCCTGGAGAAGGGAATGGCAACCCACTCCAGTATTCTGGCCTGGAGAATTCCATGGACTGAGGAGCCTGGCGGGCTACAGTACATGGGGTCGCAAAGAGTCAGAGACGACTAAACAACAGATAGGAAAACCATGAGACGTTTATAAACCGAAAAGAGACAATGTTAATTATGCCAGGACAACAGGTGTATACTGGGACTGTCCCAGGCAGACTGGGATGAATGGTTACCGTCATTCTATACCAGAATCCCCATCTGAAGATTAGGATTTTAAAGGCTCTGAAAAGTACTCTAGTAAAGAAATTTGTTTTATACTGGTTAACTCAACACTTCCCAAATTTATCTCACTATGGCATCCTGACCCTGCTTTTTTCCCCTCAGAGAAGCACATACTAACACCTAATAAGTGCTTCCAGAGCAGAAAAGTGAAAGAGGTGTGGGAGTCTGGAGGATTTGGTCTGGCACACAGACAGCAGTGGAAGGTGAGATTAGAAAGTGAACTGAGCCACATCCTAGAGGACTTAGAGGGCCAGAGTTGCAACTTGTACTTGCTGATCAAAGTGATTAATGCCATTTCTCACAGCAGCACACAGAGTAGGCACCTGAAATTCGAAAAGAATTCCAAAGAATGCTTCTCAGAAGGGCAAAATGGTGCACTTTTCTTTCCTTTCCTATTTCTGTTCCTTCCTTAACCTCTGTGACGAGGAGAGACAAAAAACTCCGCTGCAGGGACCTTCTTCAGTTAAGAGATAAACTCCCGAGTTGTTCAACTCCTGTCCCAACTCTATCTTCTCCTCTCACTCTCGTTTCCTGTGTGAGGTCTAAAGGATAAAGAGATGGAAGAATGCTGGGTCTTGAAGAGAAGAGGCATCTCAGTTCTGTTTGTTACTGTGGGTGCTACACTCTAAGACGTGGATTTGAATACACAGAGTCTGCTGGCTAGGGCGGAGTGGGAAGAAAACAGACCAGTGTTTATCATTGCTTGGTCACAGCTAAGACTTTTCTTAACCAGGGGCCATGTATCTGGCAACCTGATTTACAGGACAAAACAGATACGAAGCGGGAATCATTCAAAATAAACTCCTGGAGAGGCTAAAACTTACCAGAGCAGACTCAACACACCTTAGGAACCACAAGACAATTCTCAGAAACTCCCCATACCCATTTGCACAAACTTCCAGTAAGTTTAGTAACCCAGATTTCTAGCATGTAGTAAATTTAATAGCAAGTTACAAGGGAAGGAAAAATTAACAGGGGTCGGTACATTTAAGTGAAAAGGGAAAGTGTAAGACTATAAAAATTCACTAACATGACTAACATGGAGCAAAGTTTTGAAGGCATTTTTTTAGAGGTTAAAAACTATTTGGTTATACCATAGAGACATGCTTATTTATAAGGATTATTTTGATTCATCAAAGGATGTTTAAGAATGTTCCACTGTTTAAAGTGGTAAGAAAGCACGTAAGACATTTTAGAAACATTTCAATCCAAAATGTTGCCATTTTACAAGTTTGGTCAATACAGTTATCTGTTATCTAGGGGAGTCACTGTGTAAATCTGGTATTCCTCCAGGTGCTACTTCCTTTAGAAAGAAGTTCATTGTCAATTTTTTTTCCCAAGAAAGAAGTTCATTGTCAATTTTTTTTCCCATCCATATTTCAACATCAATTATTAATCCTGTGGGTTGAAAAGAGATCACATGGCAACAAAATATTTTGAAAACAGTCTCGCAATTTGAAGATTAAAGAAATCATTAAATTAAATTACTCCACCATCAAATGTTTATGACTGTTTAAAGTCGGCCAGCCAGTGGCACTCTGTAAAGGAACACCAACTGAATTACGTCATAAAATACAGCAGCTAAACCCTATCTTATCACTTAAAAGCCACTTGCGGTTCTCAAATGGAGATGCTGGCTGCTCGGAGGCACAGAGGACGATCCGGTGTGTAACAAAGCAGCTGTCGGCACCGTATCAGCCGCCCTGCAGGAAGGAGAGGGCCAAAGGTGCAATCCGTAGGGACCTATTTCTTCTCCTTAATATTTGACTTTGGAGTGCTTTTGCCTAAAGACAGCAATTTGACCTCATCAGAAGGTGGGGGTGAAAAACAGATAAAGGTGCCCTGCAAGGTAGATATGAGAAGAGTTCAGAAGTTTTGAAAAATTAACATTATTTAACACCATGTTTGCCACTGTTACATTATATGGTCATTGTCCTTATTTCTTGGCAAACAATAGCATTTCCACTTTTCAATTCAAATTGAGCTAGACGGCTGAAGAGTGAATCACTGTTAGAAAACTACGTTTCCTCTCGGATAATGTGAATGTGCTAATAAGATTTATCAGTTTCTTGTCTCATAATTTAAGGAGGTTTGCTTTTATTCATTCTTTATCAGAAATAAATATGGATTTCTTAAAAAAATACAACTGTCTCTAATATATGAGCTAACCTTGGGAATTCAAAAGAACTATGAACATCTGCTTTAAAAGATGTGGTACACTCTGCTGACTGCTAAATAGGAAACACAGACAAGCCTCACTGTATGGCTTAGGGGCATTATGGCTGCCATTCCTTGAGAGAGGTTGTGCAGAACACATAATTTGTCTACTTTGTAGAGTACGACTTTTTAAAAGTAACAAAATTTTAGAGTTTGAAGAAATCCCTGTGTGTGATGTTAGACCAGAAGCACTGGCACTACCCAGAAGCCTGACAGAAATGCAAACTCACGAATCTCACCAGCCCACCTGAATGTGCATCTCTAAGGGTGAACACAGGAAACTGCTCTATGAAGCTCTCCCAGGCGACTCCAATGCGTACTGAAGCCTGAGATTTCTCAGACATCACAGAGCACCACCAAACCTACATGAAGTGTGCAGAGGGACATCTGCTATCTTCCAAGGGACAATTTTTTTTTTTTTTTTTTTGAGAGAAAACTTTTGAGTATTGAGCTGATATCTGTGTCCCTGAATCTCTCTTCTAATTCTACCTGTCTGGAGTCACACAAACAAGTCCAGTCTGTTCTCCCTTGTTGAGATGTGAGATAGTCTGTACGAAGGCTAAGGCACAGACAGATCCTGGATTTGAGTTGCTAATTCTAGCATTAATGCATGTGTGACTGTGGGCAAGTTATCTGACCTCTCTGAGTAGGCCTATACCAAACTAAAAAGCTTCCACATGTCAAAAGAGACAATGAACAAGGTGCAAAGGCAACATGTGGGTGGGAGAAAATAGTAGCATATCATCTGATAGTATTTAGGTTAATATTCAAAATATATAAAGAACTAATACAATCCAACAGAAAAAGAACAAATAATCCAATTAAATTATGGGCAGAAGATCTGAACAGACATTTTTCCAAAGAAAAAGATATCCACATGGTCATCAGGTACATGAAGAGATGCTCAACATCGCTAATCATCAGGGAAATGCAAATCAAAATCACAGTGAGATATCACTTTGTATCTGTTAGTTTTGATAATATTCATTATCAAAAAGACAAGAGATTAAGTATTGGCAAGAATGTAGAGAAAGGCAGCCCTTGTGCACTGATGGCGGGGATGTAAATTTGTAGAGCACTATGAAAAGCAGTATGGCGGTTCCTCAAAAAATTACGAATGTAACTACCACATGGTCCAGCAATCCCACTTCTGGGTGCATGTCTGAAGAAATGAGATCAGGGCCTCAAAGAGGTATCTGCACCCCTGTGCTCACTGCGGCATTATTCACAACAGCCAAGACACGGAGACAACCTCACGGCACATCAGTGAATAAATGGATACAGAAAGTGTGACATGGATGAGTGAAGAAAGAACACGGAATGTCATTCGGCCATAAAAAAGGAAACCCTGCTTTTTGTGACAACACGGAAGGACCTTGAGAGCATCATGCTAAGTGAAGGAAGTCAGACAGCAAAACACAAATACTGTGTTTTCTCTTACATGTGGAATCTAAAAGAGCCAACCACACAGAAATAGAGTGGAATGGTGGTTGTGGGGAAATGGTAAAATGTTGGTCAAAGGGTACACACTTCCAGTTACAGATGAGTAAGTTCTGAGGATCTAACATACATCATGGTGACTATAGTCAGTACTGTATTATAACCTTGAAAGTTGTTAAGAGTAAATCTTAAGTGTTATCACCACAAAAAAAGAAAAAATAAAGGTCGTTATATGAAATGAGGTGACATGTTAAATAATGTTAATGAGGTAACAATTCCACAATTGTATCAGATCATCTATTTGCACACCTTAATTATGCATTATGTCAATAATATTTCAGTAAAGCTGGAAAAAATAAATGCTATGGTTAATGCTCTAGTAGCTAAACACTTACGTGTATCCTTAATTATTTAAGAGAAATTTCTGAAACTATAATTCTTAGGATAAAAAGTCTGCATGGTTTTATGATTTCCAATACATATTGCCAAACTGTTGCAGAAGGACTTAACAATTCACACTTTGACATGAAGTATATGAGAATGCCTATTTCTTCAAATTCTTGTCAGCACTGAGAATTACCTTTCTTCCTACCTTTATCAATTTGGTAGATTGAGGGATTACTATTTCAACTTAAATCTCTTGGAATGATAATGAAGATAAACCATTTTGTTTATGAATCATTTATATTTCTTCTTTGCATGGTTGCCAGTTCAAGTCTGACTCTAAAACACACACACACGGTTCCATGCCTCTCCCATCCTGTATTTGTACACAGTGGTTTTTTCTTTTTTCTTTTTATGGGCCAGAATGCAAGAACTTCCATTTTTCCCTTTGCAATCATCTTGTTAAAGCCAACAGTTTCAGCTTTTCAGATCCTGATTCTCTAATCCTGTGTTTGCCATCCTTTTCTGGTTTGTTTTTAACTGCAAATCTGAAATATTTGCAAAATATCATTGTATTTTCATCTTTTACAAAGGTTGTCTGCAGGACAGGGCTGGTGCCCCTTCAGGAACTGGCCCTGTCCTGACATAGACCGGTTCACTAGACGGGCTACAGGATGACGTCCCGTCACCACCGTGGATGGTGCTGGCATCCTCAGCGTTCAGACGCTCTCTCAGCCTTAGGGCTGGTCACTGTAGCTGCGCCTCGAGGCCCACTGAAGCCACAGGATTACAAAGTTTTGACTTCTGCTTTGGCTGTAAACCTCTAAGACATTTGTAATAGTATCTCACTCATCTCTTTACGTGTCTCCAGATCCTTCCTCAGTTTCTTGTTCAGAGTAGTCATTCAATGGAAGTGTGTAAAACTGAACATAAACTTTCCCGGCTGCTTTGCCTACAGGGACAAATGACTCACCTCCTCCTCAACTCTGTAGGCTGATCAATCCTACATCTAAGTAGCAATATATATATTGCTATACACACACACACACACACACACACAGAAAAGCTTCATGGATAAAACTCATGTTATATACTCCATTGCTGAAACAGGATAGAAATTGAAAACTCTGATGTGCTACATTTTTAAAAGAGTAATTTCTTTTTTTTGTTTTCTGCAATTATGGATCTATAGTAAGAATTTATTGCTGAAAAGTGAACCTGAGGCACTGTCAGTTTCTAGGTCATAAAATAAAGATTAAATTCAAGGAGGCTTGAAAACTTAAAAAATAAATATCTGGTTATTCAAAGAGGAGTAGTCTCAAACATTCTAGTTAATGTTCTCTTTTCTCTGATGTCCATCTTCACTCAGTTTCAGATCAAGAGAATTTTGATCATTAGTTCTGTCCAAGTCTAAAGTCTTCATTTCTTGCCTAAGCACTTTACAGACTGTCTCACTGAACCCTCACAAGAAAGAAATGCACAGAACCTTTTTAGAAGAAAATAATATACATAGATTTCTAATCCTGAGGTTATTTTTAATTTTATACTTATATAATATGTACATTGATAATACCAGATTTAAATTTATAATACTTAGAGCTTTTACTAAAATTAAAAAAGAGAAATTTAGGAATCTAATACAAATAAAACCGCAAAACAATGTAATTCAGATGAACAGCATAAGCTTGATGTGATGAATGGTCTTGTTTGAACTTTGGGTTAGATATGGAAAAAATACCTAGGTTAACTTGATTCCCAGCACTATGAACCATGGTTTGAGTCATTATCGTTAGGCTTCCCCTTAATCAGTGATCTTGTATTCATGCTAATAATTTGAGTAATGCACCCTAAAAATAATACTAAAAAACTGTTTTCTAACAAATCCTTCACTGTGGGTTTGCCATTACTCTTATTGCTGTTACCACACAAGATGGTGGGTACCAACAGGACCTATGATACTCTGATATACTTACCCTTTTAAATGCGGTCCTGACTGCTGTGGGTCAGCTCTTCAAGTCTGGCTTCCCCTTTATTACCATACACTGTGTGATGGCCGGGTTTTCCCACTACTTCTATTTCAATGACTTTGAACCTCTGATTTGTGCTATTAACCTCAGAGTCTTTTGGCTTTTCATGTGGTAAGAATGAGACTGTACATGTGAACAGAGCATGCGCACTGATGTTATCCGGGGTGGCTAGTCATCTAGATAATCTCATAATATATTTATATTACACTCATACGTTTCACTGAAGTGAAAATTCCAAATTAAGAATTTCTAAACAAACTTTACAAGAGTTTATCTTCTGAGAAACACTTCAACAAATTTATTAAGAGGTATAATTCAGCAATTTCCCTGGTGGTCTGGTGGTTAAGAATCTGCCTTGCAATGCAAGGGACACCAGTTCAGCTCCTGGCCAGGGAAGATGCCACATGTGGCGGAGCAACGAAGCCTGAGTGCCACAACTACCGAAGCCTGCACAGCTAGAGCCCGAGCTGGGCAACAGAGAAGCCATTGCAATGAGCAGCCTGAAAACCATTACTGGAGAGTAGCCTCTGCTCCCTGCAGCTAGAGAAAGCCCTCGTACAGCAACGAAGACTCAGCACAATCAGAAAATAAATCAATATCTTTTGCATAGAGTCAGGCACTAGGAGTAACTGCAATCAGGCAAGTCAAGCACTGAGCAGAGTCCAGGACATACTGGTTAGGATCCCCATCACTATTGCTATGAGTCTGTGTAAAGCTTCAAGGAGGCAGCCGTCCTGGACTGGTCTGGTCTAGGAGGGGTGCGAACAAAGTGAATTCTTTACACTGATATTGAAGAATAAGTAGGGGTTTAAGAGGGACAGAGAAAAAGCCTTGTACAGAGGCCGATGAAGACAACATTGCTGTGAGTTACAAGGAACCATGAGGAGGGAAGGTCAGGTGAAAGTTGAGGGTGTGTGCAGCAGGGGACCACGTGCAGGAAGCTTGCTGGGGCCTGAAGCAAGAAGTCAGGGCTTTCTTTATTTCACAGGTACTGGGAAACAAGGGAAGATTTTGGATTGAAAAATAACATGACTGAGGTAGAACGGCTTATAGAGAAACAACGCTTCTATAGGCAGAGGAGATGCCAGCCATCATCCCGTGTGCTCCTTCGCTGTAACCTCTTGATGACTTATATCCCGAACGCAAAGCCAAAGCACACATGCAGGAAATGGTCTGGGAACATGAAGCAGGAAAACATTGTCCTCAGTCCCCAAAGGACTCAGAGCCCATGTTTCACGGTCTTGTATACTAACCAAGCCAGCTTTTCTTTATCTCTGAGCCATGTACCCTGAGTGTGGGTATGTGTGTCTGTATACAGTCAGGTATGTGTTTTCAGCAGAGTATACATTTGTATAAAATTACATTTTTCATGTGATTTGTACAGAATCACATGGTGATTTTAATGATTTATGAATTTGTTCTAGTGGTTGTGTTCACATCCCTTTTACTATTCTTTCCTTAAATAAATAGATCATTGTTGGGACTCCAGCAAGATGCAAGCAAATGAAACCTAGCTTCCTTTGAAATACCTGAAGATGTGGCACCAAATGATTAGACTGGAGCTGTAACTGTTCCCTTTCAAGAAAAAAAAAAAAGTGTTCCTCGCTTTGCTACAGTTGTCATTACTCCCTTTTATTTCCCAACCCTGAGCCTGTGTGTCAGTGGTATTTATCGTCACAATAGTGCTCTTGTTTGGCTTCTAGTTGCTTCCACACATTGATTTTCATTCCCTACTTGGCATCTATGTGCATTTTAGCTTGTGACTCATGGATAAAACCAATTTTGATTTTCCTGTCTGAAGTTGAATTTTTATAGGTATTTCTTCTAAATATTCTTAGACAAGCTAAATGCAGCATTGACTATCATAAATGCTGAACAGCTGAGGTCAGGCCAACTCGTGGCTGTAACTCATGTATACCACGTTTCTTGGCCTGGCTAATTCTGTGCATTCATTGACAAAGAGAATCTGCCAGAAGTTGTTTTCTATTTGACGGCAGGCCAACAGATGCTGTGAAATCATGCCACCACGTGCCAAGTTGTCACCTCGGTATCCCTGTTATCAGAGACTTCATTGTACAAATCCCTTGCCCACCGCTATGTCATATTTACTTGTTCAGACAGATAAAGGCCCATGTCCAGATGACTGAACTCTTAGGAGGGTTCTATTTTTAACTGATTCCCTAAAAGCAATATACGAGTGACAAATATTTCCATAGGATTAATGAATAGATGTTTAAGTCTCCTCTGCTCTTATTAAATACTAGCTTTTTCTTTTATACTTGGAACTCTGTTGAATTTGTGGATGAGAAACATTTTCCATATATAATGAATCCAGGGACTTTTTAACCTATTCAGTTTTGTTATATATATTGGTCACTGTTTTAAGGAATTGTTCCCAATCTAACCAAGCATCAAATAACCTAAGAATTTGGTACTCCTTCATTTAGAATATTTTCATATTTTTGAATAATATATGTACAGAATATTTCTTGATAAGATCAAGAAATGACCAAGGGGATCATGTAGCTTTAGCCATCCTTGTTTTTATCATTTGCCAAAAAATTTCCTTAGCTTCATGGAAACCACATAGAAACCAAATGACTTGGTTTTCTTTCCACTTCTCTAGGCAACAAACCAATTTTTTTTTTAGTTTCCATGGACACCCACTTGAGCAACAGTAGTTAGATCTGTAAAAACTGCTATCTGACCTGGAGTCTGATGGTGACCTACACACCGGCACTGGTAATGCAAGCTTGGCTCTCTAAGGGACCCACATGTGTGAGACTGTTGTTAGCATCTGGGATAGTACCCAGTTACTGTCCCTGGTGCTTTTCCAGTTTCTTAATTTGTGGAGGTTCACAAATCATTATGGATCTTGTCTTGATATCTGGCTAGTCAGAAAGCTTCAAAATAAGGAGTGGGAATGGTAATAAAACAGGTCTAGTTGAAATAGATTTACTTTCTTTCCACTTGGTTAAGAAAAAGGCTGCTATTTTAACTCAGTTAAGAAGTAGTACTTATTTGGAAATCCTTGTGGGAAGCCCAAAATGTACTTGAAATGAGAGAAGTCATAAACTTATTTAGCACATATGAAGCATAGCTTTGACTCTAGGCAGTAACTGAAAGTCCATCTGTACAGGCCCTGGAGAAACGTAAGAAAAGACTGAACTGCATTATCGTGTAACATACACAAATTCTCCAGGGCCTGTTCCCTTCTAACTTAGGATAGAACAAACAATTAATTGAAAAGATCAATCTGGTTTCCAGGTTTTGAAAATGTTGTTCTTTGCTTTTACTTGCATTGTGTAAAAATTTTCCATTTCTCAGCTGCCCCAAAATTAAGAGTTTAAAAACTGAATCTTTCAGACCATTGATCAGTGTTGGAAATGTTGACAAAGAAAGGCTTTGAAAAAGTAGTGGAAATGATACTTTAACTGGAATTAGGGGACTCAACTTTGCCATAAATATGCAAGACCATTGTAGTAGGTATGTAATTTCTCTTTTCTCAATCTCTATCTCATCTATAAAACTCTAGCTCTTCACAGGAATAAAACTTTCAAGTTCATGGCTGCAGAGATTTGACCTTGTATTTTCATAAAATCCTCTAATTGCTTCTGTTTCTCTTTGTACTATGGAACTTTTCCATGAACACCATACAAAGTGGATTCCTGAGGAAAAAGTGGGTCTTTCTCAGAGATTTTCATTTTTGGTTTGTTTCTAGTAATTTTAGATAGACAAATAGAAGTGGAATTTTTAAATGTAATTTTTTTCTTTTAAAAAAAGAAGAGATAGTAATAGATGGTAGCTGGCTATCAGAAATCAGCCAAAGTTTCATGGGTGTATACTGAATTGATGATTTGAAGTGATGTATTTTGTCATTAGTACATCAGGAATAGGAGAAAGATTTAGGAGAAACATTACAGAGAAACTTGTACCTTTACAAACCTAGGGACTGACACATACCACAGTTCCCTGGCAGCTCCTTTAATATATGCAAAGTTTCCCATCTCACTAAAGCACCCTGGGCAAATCAAAAGGAAAAGGCATTGCAGGTAAAAGAACACCATGATCAGAGACTGGGAAGTAAGAGACAGCATGCTGTGTGGAGGCAGTGCAAAGAGCTGGTTTACTCCTTTAGGAGGATAAAGTATAGAAGGACACTAGATCATTCAGAGTTCAGGTGCAGATAACAGAAACCATTTTGTTGATTTTAAAAGAATCGTGAAACAGAAACCAACGGAGGGGAGTTACTCAAGAGGGTCAAACACTGCTGTCTGGTCAAGAAAGATCAGGGCTGAGGAGTGCCCAGCAGCTTTGACTGTCAGGAAACCTTTGACATTCTTAGCAAACACTGACCGGGAGGTAAACTGGGTCACACTGCAGGGATTACGGTGTGAACAGGAGACGAGGAAGAGGAAGTAGAGGCATCTGTTCTGAATGCTTGGCTCTGAAGGGAAGGAAAGCTCTATCTGAAGAAAAACATCAGATGGAGGGAGATTTTGATCTTAAGCTGTAAAAATCTTAAACAGGTTTGGATGCAGAAGGAAAGAAGTCAATGGTTTGATAAGACTTCAAGGAGAGAGGCAGATACATGATACTAGACGCCCTCAGATTTGGAGGAGAAAGACGGAGGCTGGAGGAGGCAGTGCTGGCCTTAGGGAAGAAGAGAACTGTGTGTTTCTCTTACATGAGGCAGAGGAGGGAAGCCTGAGTGAAAAAGCACACGTGTTTGTAAACTGGGGAAAAGAAGGGAGTAGAAATCACACCCAATAGATTATCTTCTTGATAAGAAACAGACCATTTGCTGAGAGAGGAGAGAATGGAAGGGGAGGTGAAACAGGGTGGGGTAGAAAGTGTGAAGAAGAAATGGGTGGGAGAAAAGAGCCAGAAGTGATCAGAACTGCTAAACAGGACTGACTTTGAAGAAGTAGGGAGATTTCTGAGGAAAGGCTTAGAGTAATATCGTAATTGTCATGACCTTGGGAACTTTGGGTCTTTCAGAAAGTGCTGGTGGGTAGTTTGAATGGTGATGTTCCTCTTTAAAATACATTTGTTTTTGAAGCTGTCCACATGATGACTGGGTGAGACTTTTAAATTATCATCATCACCTGTTAGTCATCTATTCATATGACCAATCTTTTATTTCTAAGACCATCTTCAGTGCTTTGCATAGGAGTGAGACAAAATGGCAGAAATGTATCATTAACAAAAGAATGTTCTAAGAACTTACATTTTGAAGCACTCTTCTGTGAATTCCCTGGTGGTCCAGTGGTTAGAACTCAACACTCTCATTGCCTGAGCTCCGGGTTTGATTCCTTTCCAGCAACTAAGATTCTGCAAGTTGCGTGGCGCAGCCAAAAAAGTAAAATAAAATAAAATTTGAAGTACTCTTCTGTGACTGAAACTCACTTTAGGTTAAACCTGATTGAAGATTTGACAAATTTGCCCAATAGACTGAGTAATGATACAATAAGATGCTCAAAATTATTACTCATCAAGGATACACAAAATACAAGGTAATACCACCATATACCTATTCAGTTCAGTTCAGTCACTCAGTCCTGTCTGACTCTTTGCGACCCCATGAATTGCAGCGCGCCAGGCCTCCCTGTCCATCACCAACTCCCGGAGTTCACTCAGAGTCACATCCATCAAGTCAGTGATGCCATCCAGCCATCTCATCCTCTGTCATCCCCTTCTCCTCCTGCCCCCAATCCCTCCCAGCATCAGAGTCTTTTCAAATGAGTCAACTATTTGCATGAGGTGGCCAAAGTACTGGAGTTTCAGCTTTAGCATCATTCCTTCCAAAGAACATCCAGGACTATCTTCAGAATGGACTGGTTGGATCTCCTTGCAGTCTAAGGGACCCTCAAGAGCCTTCTTCAACACCACAGTTCAAAAGCATCAATTCTTCAGTGCTTTGCTTTCTTCACAGTCCAACTCTCACATCCATACATGACCACTGGAAAAACCATAGCTTTGACTACACGGACCTTTGTTGGCAAAGTAATGTCTCTGCTTTTGAATATGCTATCTAGGTTGGTCATAACTTTCCTTCCAAGGAGTGAGCGTCTTTTAATTTCATGGCTGCAGTCACCATCTTCAGTGATTTTGGAGCCCCTAAAAATAAAGTCTGACACTATTTCCACTGTTTCCCCATCTATTTCCCATGAAGTGATGGGACCAGATGCCATGATCTTCGTTTTCTGAATGTTGAGCTTTAAGCCAACTTTTTCACTCTCCTCTTTCACTTTCATCAAAAGGCTTTTTAGTTCCTCTTCACTTTCTACCATAAGGGTGGTGTCATCTGCATATCTGAGGTTATTGATATTTCTCCCAGCAATCTTGATTCCAGCTTGTGCTTCTTCCAGCCCAGCGTTTCTCATGATGTACTCTGCATATAAGTTAAATAAGCAGGGTGACAATATACAGCCTTGACGGACTCCTTTTCCAATTGGAACCAGTCTGTTGTTCCATGTCCAGTTCTAATTGTTGCTTCCTGACCTGCATATAGGTTTCTCAAAAGGCAGGTCAGGTGGTCTGGTATTCTCAAAATTGCAAACACTGAACATACCAGGTGTTGGCAAGGATCTGGAACAAGGAGGACTCTTATGAACTGTTGATGGGAATGAAAATGGTTCAACGACTTTGGAAAACACTCTGGCAGTTTCTTAAAAACATGCACATCTACATCCATATCATGTGACAAAGACACTTCATCCTCAGAATCAAAAATATTTGTGTGTAAGTCTTTGTACAGACTTCGCTTTCTGTATGGCAGAAAGTGACGAAGAACTAAAAAAATCTCTTGATGAAAGTGAAGGAGGAGAGTGAAAAAGTTGGCTTAAAACTCAACATTTGGAAAACTAAGATCATGGCATCTGGTCCCATCACTTCATGGCAAATAGATGGGGAAACAGTGGAAACAGTGAGACTTTATTTTGGGGGGCTCCAAAATCACTGCAGATGGTGACTACAGCCATGAAATTAAAAGACACTTGCTCCTTGGAAGAAAAACTATGACCAACCTAGACAGCATATTAAAAAGCAGAGATATTGCCAACAAAGGTCCGTGTAGTCAAAGCTATGGTTTTTCCAGTGGTCATGTATGAATGTGAGAGTTGGACTATAAAGAAAGCTGAGTGCTGATGAATTGATGCTTTGAACTGTGATGTTGGAGAAGACTCTTGAGGGTCTCTTGGACTTCAAAGAGATCCAACTAGTCCATCCTAAGGGAAATCAGTCCTGAATATTTATTGGAAGGACTGATGTTGAAGTTGAAATTTCAATACTTTGAACTGGGTCAATACTTTGGTTGGACGGCATCACTGACTTGATGGACATGAATTTGAGTAAGCTCCGAGAGTTAGTGATAGACAGGGTAGCCTGGCATGCTGCAGTCCATGGGGTCACAAAGAGTCAGACATGACTGTGTGACTGAACTGAACTTTGTATAGACTATCCAAGAGAAAAAGAAATTTATGGCTATAAAAAGACACATGCAATATTCACAGAAGTTTCATTTGTAATAATCTTTTAAAAAAGGAAGCAACAAAAATGCCCATCAACAGGTGAGTGGATAAATAAATTGTGGTATATCCATACAATGGACTACTACTTGGCAATAAAAGTAAACAAACTGCTGCCTGTACAACATAGATGTATCTCAAATAAATATGATTAGTGAAAGAAGTCAGACAAAAGAGAGGACACATTCTATTGTTCCATTCATAAAATAGTCTAAAAATCCAAACTAACCTATAGCAACAGAAAACAGATCAGAGGTTCCCTGGAGATAGGGGTTGGCGCTGGGGGAGGCAGGTGGAAGGATTACAGTGGAGCACAAGAAAACTCTTGTGGGTGAAGCATATGTTCATTATCTCAATTGTGATAATGGTTTCATAGGTACATTCACTAGTCATAACTTAGCAAACGACACTTTAAATATGAGCTTCCCTGGTGGCTCAGACAGTAAGAATCCACTTGCAATGCAGCAGACTCAGGTTCAATCTCTGGGTCAGGAAGATCCCCTGGAGAAGGGAATGGCAACCCACTCCAGTATTCTTGCCTGGAGAATCCCATGGACAGAGGAGCCTGGTGGGCTACAGTCCATGGGGTCACAAAGAGTTGGACTCGACTGAGTGACACATACACACACTGTAAATATGAACAGATAATTACATTTTAATAAAGGTGTTAAAACAAAAGAAATAGTGCACACGTCAAAAGTTGGAGAATGATTTAATTATGCTGCTGCTGCTGCTACTTCTAAGTCACTTCAGTAGTGTCCAACCAGGCTCTCCCGTCCCTGGGATTCTCCAGGCAAGAACACTGGAGTGGGTTGCCATTTCCTTCTCCAATGTGTAAAAGTGAAAACTGAAAGTGAAGTCGCTCAGTCGTGTCTGACTCCTAGCGACCCCATGGATTGCAGCCTACCAGGCTCTTCCGACCATGGGATTTTCCAGGCAAGAGTACTGGAGTGGGGTGCCATTGCCTTCTCTGTTAATTATGCTATAGAACAGTAAATATTTGGAATACTGTATCTTTTAAAAATCATGTTTTTTTTTGAAGAGCATTTAATAGTCAGAAAATGCTCATAGTATTCAGAGACACGTGTTGTTCTGATTGATAGTGATCCATTAACATTTGACGAATATGAAATGAATGATGTAGTGTTACATGAAAAGAGCAAGGCACAAAAATGCATCCATAAACAAGTAATATCCCAATTTTGGTAATTCTCTCTCATCTCTCATGGCTGAAAGGAAATCTCTCAAAATGTTAACAGTGGTTGTCTCTGTGAAGTGGAAGACAATTTTAATTTTCCTTCTTATGCTTTTGGGGCTTTTCTGTACTTGATCTTCCATTACTTTCACAAATAGATGAAAACCTACCCAATGCTCTTTGAAAAGATTCTTTCCCACAAAGGGAACTCACTGGTGCAAATATTTTTAGAAAATCTATCAATCTGACGTCTTTTCCTGCACTTTTTCATGGTAACCTGCTGCTGAACACTGAGGGAGTTTAGTGGAATGGCAATGAGCTGGAAAGACCAGCTTCAGCCTGCAGTTAGCTTGCAATGAGATATAGTCTAAAAATGCATGTTTTTAAGTTATGCTTTATGTAGCCTCAGGTAGTCACTTACCTTTATCACTTCACTGCTAGCCGTCCCTTGATAAAACCAGGTCAAACACATGGAGAATCAATTCCCCAGATTATGTCTGGTACAGATCTGTCAGGAAATGTTCACTAAGGATGTCCTGATGAGAAAAGGAGAGCAGTTGTGTATCAAATGTAGAAAACTCCTCAGGCTTTCGTCCAATCCATGGTGAGCATGTCTTTTCTCTATGAGTCAAAAAGACAAGCAGGGGAGGGCAAGCCATGGAGTGAGAGCTGAGGAAGGCTAGTGAAAGTGAGGGCCATAGGTGAGGAGGAGTTAGGAGAGCTCTCATGCACAAAGATGTGCCTTGGGGGACATTTGTACAGTGAGACTTCCATTCTGCTTTTCTGTCCCCTGGAGAGTTGCAATGATTGATGCTGTCCTCACTGTGGGGGGTGCCGTGGCAGGAGGGGACAGGGCTAGGGCCTGAAGCAAAGACGATGGTGAGACCCACAGGGAGCCCTCGCACTCCTACCCAACTCTGCAGGGTAGCTGGGGTTGTATATTCACCCAACACATGAGAATTAAAGGGAACTCGAGCTTGAGGCTTTCAGGACTGGAGATGAGGGACACCTGGGGCAGCGCGAAGGTGGGGAATGATAGCTCTTCCAGTTTGCAATAAAAATAGCCTCCAATAAAACTGCATTGCAAAGCATGGGAAAGAAACAGAATGGAAAGACTAAAAGTCGGAAAGAACAGCCTGAAGAATTGTGATGGAAAAAGACAGAACTGACTTGTAGTGAAAGGGTAGGGGATGGTATTTCCTCAAGTAAAAAGGAACTATAGATGTTGATGATATTGGGACTCTGAAGGAAACTCAGATTACCCAGAGTTAATTGAAACACTTCTTAATTCTCCAACAGCTAGTACAGAAAAAGGTGGTACAAAAAGAAAATCTTTATCAGGCAGTGAATCTGATGCCAGGAAATCAAAGAAAGAGATGCTGCTATCAAATCAACAGGCTGTGTCAGGGGTGATCCTGAATGAATAACTGGTGCACAGACAGCAGTGGAGAATTCATGTTTCTCATGCAACGGGCAGGAAGATTCAGATGAGGCAGACTTGGTGCTGGTAGAAGCAGCAAAGATGAGGTGTACTCAGATTGTAACTGCTACTTATGCACAGACTAACTTGACATTCTCGTCCAGAAAATGAAGCTCAATAATGGCCTACATTGCCATACATATAATTTCATATATACATAAACTGATGTATATAAACGGTGGGTCTTGGTTTTTGGTTTATTAGTGTGAAGAAATAACTAGATTCTAAAGAAAATAAAGTTTCATATATTCATTTTGAAGTTGTATTAGAGGCGCTGGTTTTTGTTTTTTATTTATTTATTTTTTGAGTCTATAGATCATGGCATCTGATCCCATCACTTCATGGCAAACAGATGGGGAAACAGTGGCTGACTTTATTTTATTTGGGCTCCAAAATCACTGCAGATGGTGATTGCAGCCATGAAATTAAAAGATGCTTACTCCCTGGAAGGAAAGTTATGACCAACCTAGATAGCATATTAAAAAGCAGAGACATTACTTTGCCAAAAAAGGTCCACCTAGTCAAGGCTATGGTTTTTCCAGTGGTCATGTATGGATGTGAGAGTTGGACTGTGAAGAAAGCAAAGCGCCGAAGAACTGCTGTTTCTGAACTGTGGTGTTGGAGAAGACTCTTGAGAGTTCCTTGGACTGCAAGGAGATCCAGCCAATCCATCCTAAAGGAGATCAGTCCTGGGTGTTCATTGGAAGGACTGATGTTGAAGGTGAAACTCCAATACTTTGGCCACCTCATGCGAAGAGCTGACTCATTGGAAAAGACCCTGATGCTGGGAAAGATTGAAGGCAGGAGGAGAAGCGGACAACAGAGGATGAGATGGTTGGATGGCATCACCGACTCGATGGACATGGGTTTGGGTGAACTCTGGGAGTTGGTGATGGACAGGGAGGCCTGGCGTGCCGTGGTTCATGGGGTCGCAAAGGGTTGGACACGACTGAGTGACTGAGCTGAACTGAACTGAGTCTATAGTTCTGGTCACTTTGAACAAATAAATAAAGCTTTCTTAGTTGCTTCCTTTATCATAAAAAACCATTCGCTAACATGATACATTATTTCCTCTGCATTAGGGAACGTATTTTCTAAATGTTGGAGGAAATCTTCACAGTCATTACTCAATCTGATTTTGTTTTTAACTCATATATGCCTACAGACCATTCTGGGTTTTTTGTTTATTTGCTGTTTTTTTTTGTGTGTGTATACATAAAACACATGTAAATGATTTTCACTTCTTTATTTTTATTTTTTAAAAACATTTGCCAAAAAAAATGCCAATTCATAATCATGGATAAGCCCACATTTCTGGGATGCTCTTACTCTGAGCAGCCTAAGAAATAAATCAATTCAAGTAAAATGGAAATTTTCCTGAAACCTTATCCTTTCAAATTAGGTAGTTGATTCTGTGATTATCTGTAAAATTTAAATATAATATAAATAAGTTAAATTGGACAATACAAGCAGTTGTATTTGAATCCATATCTATAACTACATATAAAAGGAAGTTTATTTGCAAAACTCCTGACAGGAAAAATTTCATCACTAACAAGAATCTGCCCACCCAGATGAGAAACTAGAAAAATCCTAATGTGTTTTAATTAGCTAAGCAAGACTGAGTTAAATGGACATTGACAGGTTTCTTCTAGTGAAGCTCTTCTTTCCTAGAGTTGAAATCCCTGTGCTGTGTCAACTAAGAGCTCAATGTCTAAGACTTTGCTCATGAAAACCTAACTGGGTGGTTAGCGACATCAGTTTAGGACCTGCTAGAATAAATGGGTGAATAAGCTTTTGTAATCTAAACTATTGATCTACATGTTTTTCTTTATCTCAACTGATTCTTCACATATAGGTTCAATCTTTTCAGTATCTGGATTATTGGTTCAGCAGAAGCATGGAAAACCAAGAACATCGTAGTAATCAGAATGTTACCCAGTTAATTATGGCTCCTCTTAGTGTAGAAATTATACTATAAAATTATAGAACAAATTTCCTGTATCACCCCTTACACACAAATCAGTTCAGTTCAGTTTAGTAGCTCAGTCATGTCCAACTCTTTGCGACCCCATGCCCTGAAGCACGCCAGGCTTCCCTGTCCATCACCAACTCCCGGAGCTTACACAAACTCATGTCCATAGAGTCAGTGGTACCATCCAACCATCTCATTCTCTGTTATCCCCTTCTCCTCCTTCCTTCAATCTTTCCCAGCATCAGTGTCTTTTCAAATGAGTCAGTTCTTCGCATCAGGTGGCCAAAGTACTGGAGCTTCAGCTTCAGCATCAGTTCTTCGAATAAATATTCAGGACTGATTTCCTTTAGGATCTGGTTGGATCTCCTTGCAGTCCAAGGGACTCTCAAAGTGTTCTCCAGCATCACAGTTTAAGAGCATCAATTCTTCGGTGCTCAGCTTTCTTTATAGTCCAACTCTCACATCCATACATGACTACTGGAAAAACCATAGCTTTGACTAGATGGACCTTTGTTGGCAAAATAATGTCTCTGCTTTTTAATATGCTGTCTAAGTTGGTCTTTTCCTCCTCCTTGTTCCTTTTCTTCCAAGGAACAAGCATCTTTTAATTTCATGACTAGAGTCACCATCTGCAGTGATTTGGGAGCCCCCAAAATAAAGTCTCTCACTGTTTCCATTGTTTCCCCATCTATTTGCCATGAAAATGGGACCGGATGCCTTGATCTTAGTTTTCTGAATGTTGAGTTTTAAGCCACCTTTTTGACTCTCCTCTTTCATTTTCATCAAGAGGCTCTTTAGTTCTTCTTCACTTTCCTCCATAAGGGTGGTATCATCTACACATCTGAGATTATTGATATTTCTCCTGGCAATCTTGATACCAGCTTGTGCTTCCTCCAGCCCAGCGTTTCTCATGATGTAGTCTCCATATAAGTTAAATAAGCAGGGTGACAATATATAGCCTTGACATACTCCTTTCAGATCTGGAACCAGTCCGTGGTTCCATGTCAAGTTCTAACTGTTGCTTCTTGACCTGCATACAGATTTCTCAGGAGGCAGGTCAGGTGGTCTGGTATTCCCATCTCTTTCAGAATTTTCCAGTTTGCTGTGATCCACACAGTCAAAGGCTTTGGCATAGTCAAAAAGCAGAAGCAGATGTTTTTCTGATATTCTCTTGCTTTTTCGATGATCCAACGAATGTTGGCAATTTGATCTCTGGTTCCTCTAATTTTTCTAAATCCAGCTTGAACATCTGGAAGTTCATGGTTCATATACTGTTGAAGCCTGGCTTGGAGAATTTTGACCATTACTTTGCTAGCGTGTGAGATGAGTACAATTGTGCAGTAGTTTGAGCATTCTTTGGCATGGCTTTTCTTTGGGATTGGAATGAAAACTGACCTTTTCCAGTCCTGTGACCACTGCTGAGTTTTCCAAATTTGCTGGCATATTGAGTGCAGCACTTTCACAGCATCATCTTTCAGGATTTGAAATAGCTCAACTGGAATTCCATCACCTCCACTAGCTTTGTTCGTAGTGATGCTTCCTAAGGCCCACTTGACTTCACAATCCAGGATGTCTGGTTATAGGTGAGTGATCACACCATCGTGGTTACCTGGGTCATGAAGATCTTTTTTGTATAGTTCTTCTGTGTATTCTTGCCACCTCTTCTTAATATCTTCTGCTTCTGTTAGGTCCATACCATTTCTTTCCTTTATTGAGCCCATCTTTGCATGAAATGTTCCCTTGGTATCTCTAATTTTCTTGAAGTGATCTTTAGTTTTTTCCATTCTATTGTTTTGCTCTATTTCTTTGCACTGATCGCTGAGGAAGGCTTTCTTATCTCTCCTTGCTATTCTTTGGATCTCTGCATTCAAATGGGTATATCTTTCCTCTTCTCCTTTGCCGTTCGCTTCGCTTCTTTTCTCAGCTTTTTGTAATGCCTCCTCAGACAACCATTTTGCCTTTTTACATTTCTTTTTCTTGGGGATGGTCTTGATTCCTGCCTCCTTTACAATGTCATGAATCTCTGTCCATAGTTCATCAGGCACTCCTAAAACTGGAAAAGACTGATGCTGGGAGGGATTGGGGACAGGAGGAGAAGGGGATGACAGAGCATGAGATGGCTGGATGGCATCACCAACTCGATGGACATGAGTTTGAGTGAACTCCAGGAGATGGTAATGGACAGGGAAGCCTGGCGTGCTGCAATTCATGGGGTCGCAAAGAGTCAGACACAACTGAGTGACTGGAATGAACTGAACTGAATGATAGTGACCATCTTTTACGTGATTATTTAACTTCTCTTTATCTACTTTGGTAAAATATCTATTTAAGAGTTTTGCATACTTGAAAAATAAAAAGAATGTTTTCCAACTGTATATTGTTTACCTTCTATAAACACTGGTGAACAATAGTCAATAGTTTTATATTAAAAAATAAAATGGATATGCAAATTTGCACTTTTGCAAATCATCAGTAGCTATAACATTTTAGCTAATTTCTGCCCTTGTTAATTATCTAGAGTTATATTTCATAACACTTGAAAATGTGTTTCTTCAAATGTCTCTGGGACACACTGTCATCCTTTTACTCTGTAAATAATTGCACCCTTTATCAGGTTGAAAATTTATCTTCAGGTTCTTAAGTATTCCATCCTCCCTGACCCAGATTTCCTTAGAATTTTAAAGAAGACCTCTGGTCACTCCAATATAGCTTTTCAGTCTTCTGGAGTTTACCTTCAGCGTCTGCACATCCTCAAATGATCATCTGGCTTTAGAGGCTACCATCACTGGGTAGAAATGTGGGAATCCAGTTCCTATTGCCTGTTGAAGGGTCAAAGATGGCAAGTGGAGCAGGGAGTAATGATAGTCCTCTAGGAACAAAGTTCTAGACACAATGGGCAGGAATTACATATGCCTTTTTCCTTAGAGACACTGTCGTACCTGTGAATTAAGTTCTAGAATGTGATGATGGCAGTGTTTAACCACTTATTTTTGGTTAAATAAGCTTTAGTGGCATACTTAGGCATTGAAATTCTTCCAAATTTGGTACACATGTATGGTGGTGGTGTAATATGTGTTGGGTGGTGGTGTTATTTAATCGCTAAGTTGTGTCCGACTCTTTATGAGCCCATGGACTGTAGCCCACCAGGCCCCTGTGTCCAAGGGATTACCCAGGCAAGAATTCTGGCATGGGTTGCCATTTCCTTCTCTAATACATTTGTCTAGATATTTTATAATCTATTATCCTATATGTATTATGTATTTCTATATATAATTTTAAGCCATTTATTTAACCTGAACCTTGATTAAGTAGAATATACTTCCCAATTAACCTTGATAACAGAAGTTACCACATTTAAGCTTGAAAGAATGAAATGATGTAGGAGTTCTATACTTATAGATTAAAAAAAACAAACAAACATGTCACTATAGTATAAAATTTGGTCACAGAGATTAACTATCTCATTTTGTAAACTGTCCATAGCATTCAGTTGAACAACAGCTGACCTTCTACCTGACTGTTACAGAATCATTCAATTTTGTATTTAAGTCTTTTCATTATTTTAACAAATTTTAATGAAATAAATTATTTTAATGAAATACAAAGACTTTTGTATTTAAGTCTTTTCATTATTTTAAAAATTGTTATTTTCAGTTCAGTTCAGTTGCTCAGTCGTGTTCAACTCTTTGCAACCCCATGAACTGCAGTACGCCAGGCCTCCCTGATCATCACCAACACCCAGAGTTCACTCAAACTTACGTCCATTGAGTCAGTGATGCCATCCAGCCATCTCATCCTCTGTCATCCCTTCTCCTCCTGCCCCCAATCCCTCCCAGCATCAGTCTTTTCCAATGAGTCAACTCTTTGCATGAGGTAGCCAAAGTACTGGAGTTTCAGCTTTAGCATCATTCCTTCCAAAGAACACCCAGGACTGATCTCCTTTAGAATGGACTGGTTGGATCTCCTTGCAGTCCATGGGACTCTCAAGAGTCTTCTCCAACACCACAGTTCAAAAGCATCAATTCCTCAATGCTCAGTTTTCTTCACAGTCCAACTCTCACATCCATACATGACCACTGGAAAAAGCATAGCCCTGACTAGTCGGACCTTTGTTGGCAAAGTAATGTCTCTGCTTTTGAATCTGCTATCTAGATTGGTCATAACTTTCCTTCCAAGGAGTAAGCGTCTTTTAATTTCATGGCTGCAGTCACCATCTGCAGTGATTTGGGAGCCCAAGAAAATAAAGTCTGACACTGTTTCCACTGTTTCTTCATCTATGTCCCATGAAGTGATGGGACCAGATGCCATGATCTTCGTTTTCTGAATGATGAGTTTTAAGCCAACTTTTTCACTCTCTTCTTTCACTTTCATCAAAAGGCTTTTTAGTTCCTCTTCACTTTCTGCCATAATGGTTGTGTCATCTGCATATCTGAGGTTATTGATATTTTTCCTGGCAATCTTGATTCCAGCTTGTGTTTCTTCCAGTCCAGCGTTTCTCATGATGCACTCTGCATATAAGTTAAATAAGCAGCGTGACAGTATACAGCCTTGATGTACTCCTTTTCCTATTTGGAACCAGTCTGTTGTTCCATGTCCAGTTCTAACTGTTGCTTCCTGACCTGCATATAGGTCTCTCAAGAGGCAGGTTATTTTACTCTAGTGAATTCTACACATTTGTGAATAATTAGTGAAATTCTGAATATGCTGTTGATTAAAATATGTTTTTAAGACACTCTCAGAATTTAAATAATGACCATGGTATATTCCAGTACTTAAAAATAAGATATCATAATTACTTTGAGGAGGAAAACTTTTTAAATTCTACAATAAAAGCATTTAGGAACTCTGGAATGAAGTGATCTCTATACTGTTCTCCATAGTGGTTTTATCAATTTACATTCCCACCAACTGTGAAAGAAGGCTCCCTTCTCTCCACACCCTCTCCAGCATTAATTGTTTGTAGACTTTTTGGTGATGGCCATTCTGACTGCTGTGAGGTGATGCCTCACTGTAGTTTTGATTTGCATTTCTCTGTGGCTTAGCTGGTAAAGAATCCACCTGCAATGCAGGAGACCTGGGTTGGATCCCTGGGTTGGGAAGATCCCCTGGAGAAGGGAAAGGCTATCCGATCCAGTATTCTGGCCTAGAGAATTCCATGGGGTTGAAAAGTGTCGGACATGACTAAGTGACTTTCATTTTCACTAATTATTGATGTTGAGCATCTTTTCACGTGTCTACTGGCCATCAGTATGTCTTCTCTGGTGAAATGTCTATTTTGGTTTTCTGCCCATTTTCTGACTGGGTTGTTTTTGTTGTTCTTGACTTGTATGAGCTGTTTGTGTATTTTGGAAATTAAGCCTCTGTCTGTCAAATCATTTGCAAATACTTTCTCCCAGTCTGCTGGCTGTCTTTTCATTTTGTTTATGGTTTCCTTCACTGTGCAAAAGCTTGTAAGTTTTATTAGGTTCAACTTATTTATTTTTGTTTTTATTTCTACTGCTTTGGGAGACCAACCTTAAGAAAACAGTGCTGCAATTTATGTCAGAGAATGTTTTGCCTATGTTCTCTTCTAGGAGGTTTATGGTATCCTGTCTTATATTTAAGCCTTTAAGCAATTCTGAGTTTATTTTTGTGTATGGTGTGAGGAAATGTTTTGATCTCATTGATTTACATAAGGCAGTCTTCCCGCCATCACTTGCTAAAGAGATGATCTTACCTCCACTGTTCCTCCATTCATTCTTGCCTTGTCTAAGATTAATTTCCCAGTAGGAATGTGGGTTTATTTCTGGTCTCTCTATTTTGCTCCATGGATACATACACCTGTTTTTGTGCCAATATCCTGCTGTTTTGATTACTATAGCTTTGTAGTGTTGTTTGAAGTCTGGGAGAGCTTCCAGCTTTGTTGTTTTTCCTCAGGATTGCTTTGGCAATTATGGGTCTTTTATGATACAATACAAATTTTAGCATTATTTGTTCTAGTTCTATGGAAAATGTCATAAATTATTTGATAGGGATCACATTAAACCTGTAGATTGTTTAGGGGTAGTATGGGCATGTTAACAATATTAATTCTTTCAATCCAAGAGCATGGACTATCTTGCCATGTCTTTAAATCATATTTAGTTTCCTTTATCAATGTCTTATTGTTTTCAGCATCAAAGTTTTTCACCTCTTTGGTCAAGTTTACTACTAAGTTTTTTTAATGTGAATTTAAAGTGGATTTAAAAAAAACTTTTTCTTTTTGATGTTTCATTGTTAGTATGAATATATGCAAGTGATTTTTGTATGTTAATGCTGTATACTGCTACCTTGCTGAATTTGTTTATCAGTTCTAGCAGTTTTTGTGGGGAGTCTTTCTACTTTCTCTATATATTATCATGTCATCTCCATATAAAGACAATTTTACCTCTTTTCTTTCAATTTGGATACCTTTCATTTCTTTTTCTTGTCTAATTGCCATGCTGTGCTGTGCTTAGTCATTTAGTCATGTCTGACTCTTTGCGACCCTATGGACTGTAGCCCACCAGGCTCCTCTGTCCATGGGGATTCTCCAGGCAAGAATACTGGAGTGGGTTGAAATGCCCTCCTCCAGAGGATCTTCCCAATCCAGGGATTGAACACAGGTCTCCCACAATGCAGGCAGATTCTTTACCATCTGAACCACCAGGGAAGCCCATGAAAACTGGAATGGGTAGCCTATCCCTTCTCTAGGGGATCTTCCCAACTCAGGAATCAAACTGGGGTCTCCTGCATTGCAGGTTGATTCTTTATCAGCTGAGCTATCAGGGAAGCCCAACTGCCATGGCTAGGACTTCCAATACGATGTTGAATAGAAGCAGTGAGAGTGGGCACCCTTGTCTTATTCCAGGTTTTAACAGGAAGGCTTTCAGCTTTTTACCATTGAGTATTATGTTGCTGTGGGTTTGTCACAAATAACTTTTATTATGTTGAGATATGTTCCCTCTATACCCAGTTTGGCAAGAGTTTCTTTTTTTTTTTTTTTTAATCACAAATGGATGTTGACTTTTTCAATGACAGAATCAAAGAGGAAATAAAAAAAATACCTAGAGATAAATGACAATAAAAATACAACT
The DNA here is from genome assembly GCF_029378745.1 of Bos indicus. Classification (NCBI taxonomy): domain Eukaryota; kingdom Metazoa; phylum Chordata; class Mammalia; order Artiodactyla; family Bovidae; genus Bos; species Bos indicus. The sequence goes on from NC_091763.1 coordinate 10,699,073, forward strand.
AATACAAAACTGCGGTAAAAGCAGTCATAAGAGAGAAGTTCACAGCAATACAGACCTTTCTCAAAAAACAAGAAAAATCCCAAATAAACAACTTAAAGGAATTAGAAAAACAAAACCTGAAGTTATCAAAAGGAGGAAAAGAAAAACAAACAAAACCTAAAGTCATCAGAAGGAAAGAAAGAATAAACATTAGTGAGGAAGTAAATAAATTAGAGATTTAAAAAAATAGGGGAAAAAAACACAATCAAACCAACACCTGTGTTTTTGAAAGGGTAAACAAAAATCAACAAACCTCTGGCCAGGCTCACCAAGAAAAGAAACAGGACCCAAATAACCTAAATAAGAAATGAAAAAGAAGAAATAATGGCCAATACTTCAGAAATATTAAAAAAAAAACCTTAAGAGAATACTATGAACAATTGTATGCCATGAAACTGGACATCCTGGAAGATACAGACAAGTTTCTAGAAACATACAATCCATCAAAACGAATCAAGAAGATATAGACCTATGAATAGACTGATCAGTAGCAGTGAAGCAGAATCTGTAATAAAATAATCCCCTGCAAACAAAAGTCTAGGACTAGATGGCTTCACTAGGAAATTCTACCAAACATACAAAGAACTTATACCAATCCTTCTCAAACTCTTCCAAAAGACTGAAGAGGAAGGAACACTCCTAAGGTCACTCTGTGAAGTCACCATCACTGTGATACCAAAACCAGACAAAGACACAACCAAAAAAGGAAATTATAGGTCAATATCTTTGGTGAGTACAGATGCAGAAATTCTCAACCGAGTATTAGCAAACTGAATCCAATAACACATGAAAAAGATGACTGTACACCATGATCAAGTTGGATTCATCCCAGGGTCACAAGGATGGTTCAACACACAAATCAAGGAGCTACACCACATCAACAAAAGAAAGGACAAAAACCACATGATCAATCCAACAGATGCAGAAAAAGCATTTGCTAAAACTCACTGTTCTTTTTAAACATAGTTTAGCCCAGTGAGAAGCTGACTGTTGCATTAGCTTTTTAGTTCTGAGGATTATAGATATGTGATATTTATACTGTCTTGAACACACAGAGAAAAAAAGTCATTTTGAAACAGAAAACTGCTTCATTCCATAAGCATGCCATTAATGCATGACTCAAGATGTCATAGTTTGGATGAGATAGTGAAATTCCTTAGATGAATCAACTGAAAGCAGCTGCTTCATTTTGGAAAGATTTTGGAAAGATTTAGAGATATGTAAATTGAAGATAGTAGACTGCAAGGGAGGAAAAAAGAGATAAGTGAAAAGATATCATTAAAAATACAAAATGATTAAAAATAGTCATTATGACTACTGGGCCAATTGAAAAAATTCACACCCATTCATCTTGCAAGGAATACCTCCAAACGAAAATACAACTCTAGTTCTACTAGTACATATTTGATATTGACAGATATTTTGAGATTATGAACTTGAAACCCTTGGGAGTCATCATAGAACAAATGAACTAATATTCTTTGAAAATCCCAGTCCAAGAAAGTTTGTTCTCAATAATAACAATTCATGTTTATAAGGTGTCTTTCATTCAACTCTTAAGACTCTGTGCACAGATACATTTAAATATGCACGGTCATATATCACTGTCTTCATACATCACAGGCCAAATGTTTCAATTCCTTGGACATAAAGCAAGTCTTTATTTCATATATGAAAATACAATCTCTACCCCCACCATACAAATTCTCTATAAATAGCACCTTCTCATTTATGCTCCTATATTGCTTGTGTTGAAGGATTGTTAATGCAATCTTTTCTTAAAGAAATGTTTAAAAAATTCTTTAAAAACAAAACACCTGTGTTTTCTGGCAGGACAACAATGTATCAGCCAAAATAGCTTTATTTAATGACTGACTGTGGTTAGCTAGCGCCCCATAATTCATTTCATAATTGGAAAAAAATGTAACATTTGCTGACATCATCTGAGTGCTGATCTGGACCCACTGAACAGGGAGTTTTCCAACAAAAACGATTTAACTTTCCACTTCACAATTCAGGAAGAATTTAGGATTATGGCATTCATGGAGTCTAGAAATGGTTTTCATTTTCAGCATTTTAGCTCAAAGTTTGAACAGGATGGAAAACAGGACATAGTTTAATTTCCAAGGCAAAATTTCACCTGTACAATCGTACTTCCTCTTATGCATGTTGATACCAAACTGAGATAAAACATATTAAGTTCTGAAGAGAAAACAGCCTTTTAGAAGTGAAAAATTAAATGGAAGTTCTAATTAGTAAGGTCAGACAGAGTTACTGTAAGTTCTATTCTGAGTTTCTTCAACAAATATGTACTCACCTGATTCTTGATTACTTAGCTCTCCAGTCTATTTGAATGTCTGCAGTGCAAAAATATCAATATATATGGATTACTTCAACAATTATTCTAAAGTAATACACTACCAGTTGCAGTGGCATTATTTGATAGTGATAGATAATAGATACATACTTTACTGTAAATATGGGTAAAGAACATCTACCCTAACCTTTCTTAACAAAGCTCATCTTTGTATCAGACAGGAGACAGAGAAACTTATTTTTAAAGCTGCCACCTTCCATATTTTTATCTCTTATTTAAACACCCTTATGAATACCCCTAATTCTCTAGGCTGGAGTTAATTCCAAAGTCATAACCTAGGTTTAAATCCATCTGTCTGCTTACCCTGCGCTGGCATCTGAACAGTTGAAATGACTGAAAATCAAAACGCATAACTGTGTGTCTTGCTCCCTCTTTAAGTTTCACAGCAGCAAATCTCAGATGGGCACACAACATGCCCAGAATACTACTAAGATTGAATAACATCTTCACTATCTTACTTTCCTACCTTAGTCTGCTCAACCTGTCGTAACAGGATACGAGGCTATGTGGCTTAAGCAACAGAAATCACTCTTACAATTCCAAAGGTAGAGAAGTCCAGTATCGGTGTTGGCAATTCCACTTTCTCGTGAGGGCCCTCTTCCTGGCTTGTGGATGGCTGTGTTTTCACAGTGCAGAGATAGATTCATTCTTTCTTTTTCTCAAGATCCCTGCTCCTTTCCTCTCTTCTTCCCTCCTTCCCTCTTCATATAATGCCACACTCCTATCAGGTTAGAGCTCCCCCTTTATGGGTTCATTTAATCTCAACTCAGGTGGCACTAGTGGTAAAGAACCCACTTGCTAAGGCAGGAGACAAAAGAGATGCGGGTTTGACCCCTGGGTCAGGAAGATTCCCTGGAGGAGGGTATGGCAACCCACTCCATTACTTTTGCCTGGAGAATTCCATGGACAGAGGAGTCTGGCAGGCTACAGTCCACGGAGTCGCAAATAGTCGGACACGTCTGAGCACACACACACACACACACACACACACACACACACACAAATATATATATATATATTAATATACTGCCTCCTAAAGACCCTATCTATAGATAAAGACACAGACACATTGGGAGTTAGGGCTTCAACATATAAGCTTTAGGGAGAAACAACTCAGTTCATAGCAATTCTCAAATAATCATTTCACTCAGCTCTGAAACTCATTCAGCTTCTTCCCTACCCCACTACTTAACATATAGTGGAAGTGTGAAAGTTGCTCTGTTGAGTCTGACTCTTTGCATCCTCATGGACTATTCCCTGCCAGGCTCCTCTGTCCATGAAATTCTCCAGGCAAGAATACTGGAGTGGGTAGCAGGCAAATGAATTCTTTACTGTCTGAGCCACCAGGAAAGCCCAAGAATACTGCAGCCCTTCTCCAGGGATCTTCCCAACCCAGGAATTAAACCTGGGTTTTCTTCATTACAGGCAGATTCTTTATCAGCTGAGCCACCAGAGAAGCCCCACTACTTAACATATGCTTATCATAAATTTATCAGGAAAGTAGAAGCAGCTAGACAGAAATCCCTCTGAAAACTACCAGTCTACTTGCAACATTACTCCTCTTCTGCTTCCTTCTCATTACTACAGATGACGTAGCTAGGCTCAGGTCAAAGGACAACCTGATCAGGTCATCCCCTGTGTTCCAGATCTTTTCTAGTGACTTAATTTCTATAATTATCTCTAATATCTCAGATCTGTATGTCCTGTGAATTGTTCCTTTTTTCTGCTGCTCCTCATAAAAATTCTCTTCAAAGAGTTATCCAGAGTTGCTGCTCTTACTTTTTCAATTCACATTCTCTCCTAACCTACCTCAATTGGACACCTGTCCCTACAACTCCAAGGACTCTGCCATTCCTCTCTTGCTTGCCCTCTTAGCAGTATTCAAGAAAGTTGACCATTCTTTCCTTCTTTGAAAAAATTTAATTTTTTTACTGTGATAAGAATACAGCATGAAATATACTCTCAGATTTTCAAGTGTACAATATAGTATAATCTATAAGCACAATTTTGTAGAGCAGATCCCTAGAACTTATGAACTTTCCATCTTGAAACAGTTACTTTTCTTGGAATCCATGATCCCATACTCTCCTGGTTTCTCTCTATTTCATTGGCCTTTGCTTCTCAAGTCTTCTACATGGGCTCTGCCTTCTCCTCTATCTGAATGCTAAAGGTATGAGCACTCCAGGGCTCTGCTTTGGTCTCCCTTCTTTTCTCTATGTATGCAGTTTTCCCAATTAACCTCATTCAGTACCATGGCTTTAAATACGATCTGTATGCTGATGATTTCCAAATCTCTATGTTCAGCTCTGATGTCTCTTTTAAGCTCCAGACTAAACATCCAGGTTCCTATTTGACATATCCACACCGATTTTAAATAGGTTTGCTGCTGCTGCTGCTGCTAAGTCACTTCAGTCGTGTACAACTCTGTGCAACACCATAGAGGGCAGCCCACCAGGCTCCCCCGTCCCTGGGATTCTCCAGGCAAGAACACCAGAGTGGGTTGCTATCTCCTTCTCCAATGCATGAAAGGGAAAAGTGAAAGTGAAGTTGCTCAGTCATTTCCAACTCTTAGCGACCTCATGGACTGCAGCCTACCAGGCTCCTCCATCCATGGGATTTTCCAGGCAAGAGTACTGGAGTGGGTCGCCAGTGCCTTCTCCGTTAAATAGGTTTCAGTTCAGTTCAATCGCTCAGTCGTGTCTGACTCTTTGTGACCCCATGAATTGCAGCACACTAGGCCTCCCTGTCCATCACCAACTCCTGGTGTTCACTCAAACTCACGTCCATTGAGTCGGTGATGCCATCCAGCCATCTCATCCTCTGTCGTCCCCTCCTGCTCCTGCCCCCAATCCCTCCCAGCATCAGAGTCTTTTCCAATGAGTCAACTCTTCGCATGAGGTGGCCAAAGTACTGGAGTTTCAGCTTTAGCATCATTCCTTCCAAAGAATACACAGGGCTGATCTCCTTTAGGATGGACTGGTTGGATCTCTTTGCAGTCCAAGGGACTCTCAAGAGTCTTCTCCAACACCACAGTTCAAAAGCATCAATTCTTCAGCACTCAGCTTTCTTCACAGTCCAACTCTCACATCCATACATAACCACTGGAAAAACCATAGCCTTGACTAGATGGACCTTTGTTGACAAAGTAATGTCTTTGCTAACTTTCCTTCCAAGGAGTAAGCGTCTTTTAATTTCATGGCTGCAGTCACCATCTGCAGTGATTTTGGAGCCCAAGAAAACAAAGTCTGACACTGTTTCCACTGTTTCCCCATCTATTTCCCATGAAGTGATGGGACCAGATGCCATGATCTTTGTTTTCTGAATGTTGAGCTTTAAGCCAACCTTTTCACTCTCCTCTTTCACTTTCATCAAGAGGTTTTTTAGTTCCTCTTCACTTTCTGCCATAAGGGTGGTGTCATCTGCATATCTGAGATTATTGATATTTCTCCCACAATCTTGATTCCAGCTTGTGCTTCTTCCAGCCCAGCATTTCTCATGATGTACTCTGCATATAAGTTAAATAAGCAGGATGACAGTATACAGCCTTGGTTTAGGTATCTCTAATTTAAGGCACCCAAGATAAAACTTTCCTTTGTCATTCCCAAGTCCAACCCTAATGGGTCTTTTCCTCAGTATATAACATCATCTTGGCTTCAACATTGATTCCTCTCCTTTCCTCATTCATCCTCACATCTAAACCCGTAGTAAGGCCGCTAACTTAACCTGCAAAAGTATTCTGAAAACTTCTACTTCTGTTTCTACTACTACCTTCTCCTCTGGACTATTTCCATAATCTGCTAGGTCTACCAGGGTTCCCTCCTGTTCCACACTCCCAGTATAAATGGAATCCCAATGGATGACTATATGGCAGCCAAAGTGTTTTTTAAAAATAAACATCAAATCATGACTCACTCTTGCTTGAAGTTCCTCTAATGACTTCTCATCAAGATCAGAGGAAAACCCAAAGCTTTGACCTAGAAAATTCTAGGGCTTATAGCATTTTCAATGTAGTCTATGAGGGAATTAAGGTATGAAGAACAATTTCACCATTAATGATGATGTTAGGTGTGGGTTTTTCATAGATGCCTTTCATCTGGTTGGGGATGTTTTCTATTTCTAGCTTGAATGTTTTTATCCTGAAAGAGTGTTGCATTTTGCCAAATACTTTTTTTTGTATCATTTGAGATAATCATGTGATTTTTGTCCTTTATTCTATTAATACAGTATATTACACTGAACTAAATTAGCTGGGTTACATTCTACTTGATTATGGTTTATAATCTTTTTTATATGTTGCTGGATTTGCTTTGCTGGTATTTTGTTGAGGAATTTTTGTTTTCTCAATAAGTCCTTGCCTGGTTTGTGGAGCAGAGTAATACTGACCTCAGAATGAATTTGGAAATGTTTCCTCCTTTAGTATTTTCTGTAAGAGACTGTGAGAGATTGATGATTATCTTACATTTGGTAGAATTCCCAGTGAAGCTATTTGGGCATATGCTTTTCTTTATGGGATTTTTTTTTGATTACTAGTTCAACCTCTTTATTTGTTCTAGGCTGATTCAGATTTTCTATTTCCATTTGAGTCAGTTCTGGTAGTTAGTATCCTTCCAGGCATTTGTCCATTTCAACTGGGTTATCTAATTTGTTGGCATATGATAATTCATGATATTCTCTTATAATTCTTATTTCTATAAGGTCAGAAACTTATTATTTCAAAATACTATTTATTTTAGTAATTTGAGTCTTCTCTCTCTTATTGGTACTGAAGCTAAAGGTGTGTCAGTTTTGGTGACATTTTCAAAGAACCAACTTTCATTGATTATTTACTGATTTTCTGTTCTCTATTTCATTTTTTTCTATCTAAGCATTCATTTTCCCTCCACTTCTTTTTCCTTTAGTTTTATCATCTTTTTCTAGTTTCTTAAAGTAGAAGGTTAGGTTATTGATTTGAGACTTTTCTTCCCTTTCAATGGGCATTTGTTGATATAAATTTCTCTTGAAGCACTGCTCTAGCTGCATTTCATAAATTTTGGTATGCCCTGTATTCACTTTCATTCAACTCAAAGTATTTTTTAATTCTGCTCCTGGTTTAGCTTTTAACTTGTTGATCATTTAGTAGTGTGTTGTTTAATTTACACATACTTGTGAACTCCCCAAATTTCCTTCTGTTTTGCATTTCTATTTGTGATCCATTGTGGTTGGAGGTCATACTTTGTATTATTTCAGTCCTTCTGAATTTACTATGGCTTGTTTTATGGCCTAACGTATGGTCTATTTTGAAAACTGTTCCATGTGTACTTGAGAAGAATGTATATTCTTTTGCTATGTAGAATGTTCTATAGATGTCTATTAGGTCTATTTGGTTTATAGTGTTAAGTCTTCTATTTCCTTGTTGATCTTCTATCTAGTTATTTTATTCATTATTTAAAGTAAGTATTAAAATCTTCAATTATTATTGTTGAATTGTGCATTTCTACCTGTTTTGCTTCGTGTATTGGGGATTTGGGGATTCTGATACTATTGCTCTCTCTCACTATATAAAGTACGAGATATATATATGTGTGTTGTATATATATACACACACACTGTGCCATATGGCTTGTGGTATTTAGTTCCTGACCAGGGACTGAACCTGGGCCCATGGCAGTGTAAATACCAAGTCCTAACCATTGGACGACCAAGGAATTCCCATACATGTATTTTAAGCATAGTTATACTTGAAATATGCCATTTTAGGTAAAGATGATTAGCCATTTCATGTTAAATGCAATTATAAAGTTTGAAAAATTCTATAAAAATCACAATATACCCTTGTTCTTATGATGTATCTCTGATCACCATAGTTTCCTATGCCTCATTTAATAAACTCTCAGAAAACAGTTATTACTAGGTAATACAGATTAAGTTATTTCCATATGAATTTGTAAACTTTTAGTTATGTTTCCATTGAATTTCTTTTATTGCTGTCATTATGAGCTCAGTTTTTACAATAAAAAAATTTACCCGGGTCTAAGAATCTAAACAATGTCATCTAAATTAATTTTCTCTCTCCTTTCTCCATTTATTCCATCTTTGTGTTAGCTTCTTTCTTTCATATGGATCAGTTCAGTTCAGTTCAGTTGCTCAGTTGTGTCCAACTCTTTGCGACCCCATGGACTGCAGCACGCCAGGCCTCCATGCCCATCACCAACTCCTGGACCTTACTCAAACTCATGTCCATTGAGTCAGTGATGCCATCCAACCATCTCATCCTCTGTTGTTCCCGTCTCCTCCCACCTTTAATCATTCCCAGCATCAGTCTTTTCAAATGAGTCAGTTCTTCACATCAGGTGGCCAAAGTACTGGAGTTTCAGGTTCAGAATCAGTGCTTCCAATGAATATTCAGGACTGATTTCCTTTAGAATGGACTGGTTGGATCTCTTTGCAGTCCAAGGGACTCTCAAGAGTCTTCTCCAACACCAGTTCAAAACCATCAATTCTTTGGCACTCAGCTTTCTTTATAGTCCAACTCTCACATCCATACATGACCACTGGAAAAACCAAAGCTCTGACTAGAAGGACCTTTTTTGGCAAAGTAATGTCTCTGCTTTTTAATATGATGTCTAGGTTGGTCATAGCTTTTCTTCCAAGGAACAACTGTCTTTTAATTTCATGGCTGCAGTCACCATCTGCAGTGATTTGGGAGCCCCCAAAATAAAGTATCTCACTGTTTCCATCTGTTTGCCATGAAATGATGGGACCAGATGCCATGATCTTAGTTTTCTGAATGTTGCTTTTTAAGCCAACTTTTTCACTCTCTTCTTTCACTTTGATCAAGAGGATCTTTAGTTCTTCTTCACTTTCTGCCATAAGGGTGGTATCATCTGCATATCTGAGGATATTGATATTTCTCCTGGCAGTCTTGATTCCAGCTTGTGCTTCATCCAGTCCAGCATTTCTCATGATGTACTCTGCATTTAAGTTAAATAAGCAGAGTGACAATATACAGCCTTGACATACTCCTTTCCTATTTGGAACCAGTCTGTGATTCCATGTCCGGTTCTAACTGTTGCTTCTTGACCTGCATACAGATTTCTCAGGAGGCAGGTCAAGTGGTATGGTATTCCCATCTCTTTCAGAATTTTCCAGTTTGCTGTGATCCACACAGTCAAAGGCTTTGGCATAGTCAATAAAGCAGAAGTGGATGTTTTCTGGAACTCTCTTACTTTTTCGATGATTCAACAGTTGTTGGCAATTTGATCTCTGGTTCCTCTGCCTTTTCAAAATCCAGCTTGAACATCTGGAAGTTCACGGTTTATGTACTGTTGAAGCCTGGCTTGGCGATGGATAGAGCTTCCTAAACACAGAAGAAAGAGAGAGCTCCTCTTTCCAATGGTTTCACCATTTCAGGATTGAGTTTCACACTCAACCAGAAATACTGAATGTTTGATACAATGACTGAACAGGCCTGGGATCTAGACTCCCTTTAGAAGCTGGTGGTGGAATGAGCACCAACCATCCACAGGGTCTGAGAGTTGGGGAGGAGGATTTTATCAAAAGAAAATTAAGGTGCTCTTATCAAAAGAAGGAAGAGAGTCGGCCAAGCAAAAACAACAGAGGACCAATGTTCCCAATGTGTCAGATCACAGGAATCACTGAAATGAGTGTTAAAAAACAGAGATCCTCGCACCCTTCCCCATTCTTATTGAATCAGGATCGCTTAGAGGAGTTGTTCAGGAATTGGTGTTCTTAATAGATTAATGACTGTTCCATGTTAGTCACTGCTTCTGCTAAAATGTAAAGAAGTATTTGCAATATTCTCATTTTCCATCCATCTTAAGATATACTTCTTAGGTTATACATCCAAGCTAAAGAGAAGTGAAGAATCATTGACCACATTTAAGTTGTGCAGATATGCACTTGCAGTTGGTATGGGGAATGATCTGAAATAGATACTGCTACTTCTCTAAAACATCAGGAATTATTTACCCATTTTTTTGACTAGTGCAGTATACAACTAATGACATGTTTTATTTTAAAAAGAAAGGAAAAATGAAAACAAAACAGAAAACTCTTCTAATTCAACATTGTTTTTCTCTCCAAAGGCAAAAATAGATAAATAGCCATTTATAACCATTTAATAGCTGCATTCTAGATTTGTTGAAAGAGGAGACCATCTTTTTCATGTCTTGAATTATATCCACACTCCTCATTTCTAAACACTCATATAAGTTTTGTCATTGGAAGAGAAGAGGTCCTCAGCAGATTAGAAAGTCACTGTGAGCACCAGTAAGTTACTTCCTGCTTATATTCAGCTGTTTTGGCTGATATAAGTGTGTGATGTATGAAGTTGCTCTGAGAATGGAGGTATCCTAACTCCTTTGTATTTTCATGAAGGTGTGTTGGCTTCTTCTACGTACCTTGTGGATCTAAGTTTTAATACCAATATGTACCAATGCTAAAGGAATTTAAGCTATAACTCATACTTACATATAATTAGCCACTATGAAATTCATGTTTTGAAATGTTCAATAAAAACAATTTTTTGTTGTTCAGTTGCTAAGTCATGTCTGACTCTTTGTGACCCCATGGACTGCAGTACACCAGGCTTCCCTGTCCTTCACTATCTCCCAGAGTTTGCTTAAACTCATGTCCATTGAGTCAGTGATGCCATCCAAACCATCTCATCCTCTGTTCGTCCCCTTCTATTTCTGCCCTTAATCTTTCCCAATATCAGGGTCTTTTCCAATGAGTTGCCTCTTTGTATCAGGTGGCCAAAGTATCGGAGCTTCAGCATCAGTCCTTCCAATGAATGTTCAGGGTTGATTTCCTTTAGGATTGACTGGTTTGGTCTTCCTGCTGTCCACAGGACTCTCCAGCACCAGAAGACTCCAGCACCACATTTCAAAAGCATCAATTCTTTGGTGCTCAGCCTTCTTTATGGTCCAACTCTCACATCCATATATGACTAATGGAAAAACCATAGCTTTGATTATACAGACCTTTGTTGGCAAAGTGATGCCTCTTCTTTTTAATATGCTATCTAGGTTTGTCATAGTTTTTATTCCAAGGAGCAAGTGTCTTTCTTGTGTCTGCAGTCACCATCTGCAGTGATTTTGGAGCCCAAGAAAATAAAGTCTCTGTTTACATTTTTTCCTGTCTATTTGCCATCAAGTGATGGAACTGGATGCCATGATCTTAGTTTTTGAATGCTGGGTTTTAAGCCAGCTTTTCAGCAAAAAATGAACTAAAAATACCATTTATTGAGTATTCTCTATGTACCTACTTTTCCATGTAATGTGCTTAACAAAAAAGTAGGTACATAGAGAATACTCAATAAATGGTATTTTTAGTTCATTTTTTGCTGAAAAGCTGGCTTAAAACCCAGCATTCAAAAACTAAGATCATGGCATCCAGTTCCATCACTTGATGGCAAATAGACGGGAAAAAATGTAAACAGAGACTTTATTTTCTTGGGCTCCAAAATCACTGCAGAATCTCATTAAATATTTATAACAATTCTATGAAGTCTTTTCTATTATTATCCCATTTCATGATAAAGAAATGGAAACACCAAGTAAACTACCTAAATTCACAAAGCTATGAAATGGCTGAGACAGTTTAGTACAGTCTGTTTCCATCTATATATACCTATTATCTACTCTTTTTGACTAATGGATACAATGCCAGTGGGGATGTGTACAGTAGTCATGTGTTCAGCTGACAGAGAGGACAAAATCAGCAAGTTCCTCTTATGCACAACTGAATCAATGACCTAGACTTCATTAACTTGGTATTGCATGGAGCTAAATGAGCTTAGTGCAGACTTGGGTGTTTCAGAACACTCAGCAGCAATTAAAGCCTTGCATCTAGGTTGAGGGCTCCTAGACAGAGAAAAAGCAGGCTTCAGGAGACCTTGCTGTCTGTTGGTGTAGACTAGACAGATTAGATTCACAGAATAAAGACAAATGAACATGCAAGTAGGAACTCACACCCTTCGAGTGCAGTGAAAGCAAGAACTGAACTCATTCATTTATAGCTATCACTAAGAAGTCCTCATTTTTTCAATCCATGTCTCCAAGGAAAATTTTTCTTTTCAAAAAAAGTCATCTCTGTATTATCTCTCTAAAAATGAGGTAGACTGTTCAAAAACTTTTGCTTTCTTTTTTTTTTTTTATTAGCCTCTCAGAAAGTTAGAAGTTGCTCTGTGATCTTCAAAATTGCTTTGAATTAGGTGCACACTTATGAATCCATGAAGTTGGAGAAAGAGCTGAACTTTCCAACACCAGTTTATCAGTTTAACCATTTTTTTTAATATAAAACAGGTATCAATAGAAGAAAAGGGGAAAGTCTGCCTTAACATGCAAAGAGGCTCTCAGTTTGTTTTTTCTTTAATTATTATCTGAGAAATGAAAGTATCTGTTGCAATAAGCAGGAGTTGTGGCATGTTCTCTGAAGACAGGGGAAACCTCCTGCAGGACTGTGTGAATGGAATTCAGTATACATTGCAGCCTAAAAATATTGTAAGAGCATTCCATTCTTCTCATGTGACTTTTCTTTCTTTCTTATTCAGCTGTACTCAGATCTCTGTGGGGAGCAAGCGAGTCTGTGGATTCAATGAAATGTAAAGGCAGTGGAGACTTCCAGAGAGGCTTCTTTCTGTCCTTTAAGGTCTTCAATTGTTTACAACACTTGATAGATCAGTTTAGTCCAGAATTCACCGATACAGGGGAGATATTGACTTGCCCTTTTGTGTAAACACAGAAAGCCGCAAATCAAAACCCCTGCCAGTGACCCCAAGCCCCAAGCTCTACGAACTATGGGATTGAGACAAGAAATTGTGAGAGTCAATAATGGCACTGAAGCCATACGTTATTGACTCAGAGTGATTAGAAATTAAAGCACCAACCCCAGAGGAAATTTTGCAAAGAAAGCAGGGAATGCTTGGGTGCTCTGTATTTTCAAGCTCTTATTCTTGCCTTGACTGGATCATTATTAGCAAACACCGGTAGAAAAAATGCAAGATACTTCTGTAAGCGCTCCTTCCTTTAAAAGGAAAAAAAAAAAAGTTGTCATTGACTAAGGTTCCATATGAAAAGCTGAGATGGGGCTTGAATGGTTTGTATTAAATTTTGCCTTTACCTCTGAACTTATGTTACTTTAAGAAATCCATACCACCACTGGATGTTTCTATTTTGAAAATCTACCCAAAAATGAGGTAATCATATCTTCTTCCTTCTTAATCTTCCAAGATAGGGTATCGATCAGGCTGTGGACAATGTGTTTAATTCTGAGGAAAGGTGGCTCTGATGAAATTCAGGAGAATCCTTTTTTCTCTAATTGCTGTTTTTTTCCCCTTTGTTAAGACTCAATGTAGTTCTTCTGCATCCAACAGACAATAGAGTCACACAGTCCGGTCTTATTCCTGGCATCTTCTTCTCTCCAAAACATTATCAGTGATTTCACCAACAGAAAAGCAGAGTATGGAAGATTGTATTTGTCAGTTAACCTGCACTCCCTCTGCTGGTTGTATGACTGGTATTTCTCTTCCCGTGACTTCTCCCAAGATCTCAGATTTAATTAATAATTAGCTTATTTATTTTCAGTAAAGTTGGAAAGTATATATTTTGGGGGGAAAATAATCAGTTTAGGATGAACTTGTGATAGGCAAGTTTCATAAAACTAGTTTTATCAAGGTGATGTTATCAAGGATTAGCTGCTGCTAAGTCACTTCAGTCATGTCTGACTCTGTGCGACCCCATAGATGGCAGTCTGCCAGGCTCCCCCATCCCTGAGATTCTCCAGGCAAGAACACTGGAGTGGGTTGCCATTTCCTTCTTCAATGCATGAAAGTGAAAAGTGAAGTTGCTCAGTCGCGTCCAACTCTTAGCGACCCCATGGACGGCAGCCCACCAGGCTCCTCCATCCATGGGATTTTCCAGGCAAGAGTACTGGAGTGGGGTGCCAATGCCTTCTCCAAGGATTAGCAAATCTATTCAACTCTAATTTTCTGATGGTACATACAAAAAAAGGCATAAGAAATAAATACTTGGCATCACGTACCAACATGACTGATAAAAGCAAGCAAAGCTGTTGAATATGTTTAAATTCATGGGTTCAAAATAATACAAAAAAAGCCCCAGTCACCTTCAAATGATGATAAAGAATCAATTTATTATTTTGAAAGCTGCTAAATAAAAGGAAAGAATCAAGCAATTATCCTGTCTTTTCAGCTGCATTATACTACTGCATAATCTAAAGTAGATGAAAGAAATATATCTTTATATAAGTGTTCCAGCTAGTGAATATAACACAAATGACAGAGTATTACCATTTTACAGTCCCTAGCCAATGAACCTATTAAGGCATCAAGCGTCAAAGGTTACTGCTGCTGCTGCTGCTGCTAAGTTGCTCCAGTCGTGTCCAACTCTGTGCGACCCCATAGACAGCAGCCCATGAGGCTCCCCCGTCCCTGGGATTCTCCAGGCAAGAACACTGGAGTGGGCTGCCATTTCCTTCTCCAATGCATGAAAGTGAAAAGTGAAAGTGAAGTTGCTCAGTCGTGTGCGACGCTTAGCGACCTCATGGACTGCGGCCTACCAGGTTCCTCCATCCATGGGATTTTCCAGGCAAGAGTGCTGGAGTGGGGTGCCATTGCCTTCTCCATCAAAGGTAACTAACACCTAAAGAGCTACATCCTGTGCCTCCTAATGAAAAAACACGCCACAACCTATGAACTTGACAAACCCAAGTCTGACCAAGCCTCTGGCTCCGGCTGCCAATTTGCCAGAAACAGAGAGGACAGGAGAGATGTTAACTCCGTGTGACCTGCACAATCCAGACTATGGGAATCTCTCCAGGTCAAACGCCCTGGGTTCTTCAACAGATCAACTGCAAAGAAAAGAAACAGGGAGGAACTCTTTAGAATAAAGACAACTTAAAAATAATGTTTTTAAATTAGGGAAGTCTTCGTCAGAGTGACTGAGGTGCCTCCTGGGGGTGGTAAAAATAAAGAAACAGAAGAGATGATTACAATGCTTGTCAGGTTGGTGTGTGTTTCTGGGATGAGGGAAGGTGTTAAATCTGGATGGGACACACAGAGGTGCTTCGCAGACGTTACCAAAGTTCTGTTTCTTGACTGGGTGGTGGTTACGGGGTGCTCCCCTTATAATAATTCGTTAAGCTATGATTTTGTGTGGTTTTGGGTTTCTATGTTTTACTCTGCCATAACAAGTCTGTGAAACAGGCATTCAGAATGAGCAAGGTGCCTGTGGCTCCGTGAGTACCCTCCTTTCCTCTCCCTCTCCTCCTTCTCTGTCTCTCTCATTATCATAGTCATTCTTCTCAGCTCTCAGCCCTAAGCCACTCCTTGGACTGAAGCTTTTCGTACCTCCCTCATGTGGTTATTCTAGATCCAAGGTGAAATTCTCATCTGCTTGTTGGTTTTGGTAACTGCCTGTGCCTACTCTCATGTCACAGCCAAGTGGGACAGCTGCGAAGAGAAGAGAGAGTCCAAGAATCTACTTCTTTTTTGTTGGCTTTCAAGCTCTGCTGCTAAACTGAATTTCATCAGAGCTCATGTCCTATTAAGGATTTCCCACCACATATTTTTATAAGTTTACATGATTTTCTGTTTCTCTTCATCTGCTTTAATTTCAGTTATCTGTAAATTTAACAGACTTGCATGGCAGATTCAAAAAGCATGAGTAAGTATTTTAGACAAATGTGTTTAAGAAACAACTATTATTTTTGTGGAGTACCTTTCTAAAGGCCATAGGCCAGGTTACTTTTCTTTACAAGAGTTGTAAAAACAAAAGTAGCTACATATTTTAGTCCTAATCCTGCAAAGGACAGATCATCTCTACAAAGCAGGTATCATTATCTTTACTGTGTGTGTGTGCATTAGTCGCTCAATCATGTCTGACTCTTTGCGACCCCATGGACTGTAGCCCGCTAGGCTCCTTTGTCCATGGAATTCTCCAGGCAAGAATACTGGAGTGGGTTGTCATTTCCTCCTCCAGAGGATCTTCCAGACCCAGGGATCGAACCCACATCTCATGCATTGCAAGTGAATTCTTTACCATCTGAGTTAGCAGGGTAAGGCTGCATTATTTCCATATTTATGAAAGTGTGACTATTGCTGATACTGTCTTTTTTTTTTTTTTAAAGAATCCAAATCTCTCTCTCGCTCTTCTGCCACCCCACCCCAAACCACCATGGCTGTGGTTTTCTTTTTGAGTTTCTTGAAGAGAAAAAGCTCCCTAATATATGGGAACAAGTCTTGGCTACTTTTATTTTTCATGCAACTAATGATAAATTTTTTAAAGTGTTAAACATGGCCCAGAGAACTATTTGTATGTTAACACTTGGACTTACTGAATTGTTTTCAAAGCAATCAAATTACATATCTTTCTTTTACAGAGGGTAGCTACCATCTGAGAAACTCCACAGACACTGTAATGGTATGTATATCCAAATATCACTTAAAAAGCAAGAGCTCCAGGTCTCTGACATACCACACAAAAGTGAAGGTTACTTGACCAAGTGATGCCTCCATTAGTGGGCTCCAATAAACAAAACTCCATAATAATTAAAACACAAATTTCTAAACATCAGCCATTCTTCCACAGCCAGTGGTTCTTGACCTGGCTGTCTATTAGAATACAGTCCCATATAAAGGGACTGTATATGAATGCTTTGACTGTGTGTGAATGCTTTTGATAAACACGGATGTCCAGTCCTTTCCCAGGTCTCTAGGTGTGGATCACAGGCATCAGTGTTTTTAAAAGCTCCCCAGACAATCTCTACATGCAGCCAGTGTTGAGAACCATACTCTGCATGATAATTTCTAAATACATTGCAATTTCTGGGGACATGTGGAATTATTTATTCCTTGATCAGAAGGTCTGATTTAAATACGGGAGGCAGTCATCAAAGTGTGTTCGCTGGCAATTTCTTTCTTTCATTTAGAAGGCACTGCTGTGTGGGGGAATCATGTGAAAGTTCCAAAACTATCCTGCCAGATATCTGTGGCAACTTTGCAGGCCGCAGATTTATTCACTCAGGGAAGAGTGAAACAAGTGTTTTTCTGGGGTCTGGGAGAGGTTTTTAAATAAGGGCATTTAGGGGAAGTGAGCCAGAAGAGCTGTCTCCCTTCTCTTCATTTCTATTTTCTCAAATGTGTCAGTGGTATCTGGGCTGATCAAGCTATAATGATGGTCACCTTAAGGACCCAGAGTGACGCTTCTTTGAATGAAGGGAAGTTTGGCAGAAGCCCAAAGATCAAACCTTACATCAAAACCCTTATCTTCGTGTTCTGCAAAGCCACTCTCACCCACTGACACAACTTCCAGTTTCTCTTGTACAGTGGGCATTTTGCTATGTTGGTAGGCGTTTTGCAATGTTTGCTCAGTTTATCTGAAACAAGAGTAGTGTGTGAGGAGGATTTGCTTTCCAGACACTGTGGCATTTTAGTGAAAAAAGGCCAGCCTGTGTGGCTCATTCGAATTTATCAAAAGCTGCCAGGCTTGGCTACATTGCAGATCTAGCAATCTACTTCAATGTAAACATTTTAATTACTATTTCTAACATTTGGCTTTCATTAAAAGTTAAAGAAAAACTTCATATTTTTTTTTCATAAAGTAAATACTGGAAAACCCCTTTAAACAGCCATTCCACCAGTCCCTCTCTTCCTCTACTTCATTCTTTTTCCCTCTCCTCCTCCCATTAGACACAGACACACACACACACACAGTTTTGATTTAAAAAGAAAAATCTATAAATAAAAGGAGCTTCCCAGGGTGCCAGTGGTTAAGAAACCACCTGCCAGTGCAGGAGACATAAAAGATGGGAGTTTGATCCCTGGGTTGGGAGGATCCCCTAAAGAAGGGAAAGGCTACCCACTTCAGTATTCTTACCTGGAGAATCTCATGGACAGAGGAGCCTGGCAGGCTACAGTCCATGGGGTCACAAAGAGTTGGACATGACTGAAGCGACTTGGCACACACGCATTTTAAAAAAGAGGAAAACCAAGAAGATGAAGAAGAATGAGAGAGACAGAGAGAAGAAAGAAGGAAGAAAAGAAGGAAGGATTGATAACAGAAAAAAGAAGAATGAACTCCTCTTATACCACTCACAAAAATTAACTCAAGATGAATTAAAACTTAAACAGAAGACCTGATACCATAAAACTCCTAGAAGAAAACATAGGGAGGAAGCTCCCTGACATTCATTTTGGCAATAGTTTTTTGCATATGACATCAAAAGCACAAACAACAAAAGAAAAAATCAACATGTGGCATCAGCTCAAACTAAAAAGCTTCTGCACAGCAAAAGAACCAATCAAAATGAAAAGTAAACTATGAATGAGAGAAAATATTTGCAACCTGTATATCTGATAAGAGGTGAATATCCAAAATATAGAAAGAAATCATACAACTCAATTACAGGAAAAACCAAATAATACAATTAAAAATGGGCAGAGGACTTGAATAGACATTTTTTAAAAGAAGACATCCAAATAGCCAACAGGTATATGAAAAGATGATCAACATCACTAACCTTCAAGGAAATGCAAATCAAAACTACAATGAAATATCAACTCACACCTGTTAGAATGGCTACCATCAAAAAACAAGAGATAGCTAGTTGCTATATGAAGGGTGTGGAGAAAATGGAACCCCTGTCTGCTGTTGGTGGGAGTGAAAATTGGTTCAACCCCTTTGGAAAACTAATGTGGAGGTTTTACAAAAATACTAAAATACAACTGTCATATGATCTAACTGACCCTCTTCTGGATATACAACCAAAGGAAATGAGAACAAGACACTGAATAGATATCTACACTCCCATGTATACTGCAGCGTTATTCACAATAACCAAGATATGGAAACAATCTAACTTTCTGCCAAGGGATGAAAGGATAAAGATGTGGTATATTACAACTAAATATTATTTGGCCATGAGAAAAAAGGCTGAAAGAAGTCCTGCCATTACAGGTGGGCAACAGCCAGAGCTGGAAGGCAAGGGGCAAACTTGGCCTTAGAGATGGCATCCTCTACCAAACTGCAAGCAGGCTCCCAGTTTCTAACCAAGTCTTCCTGGGATCCTGGATGGTTGACATCTGCCAGGAGGGTCACAGCCAGAGATCAGTTCCCCAGAGGAGACACATGGCACACCTGAGATGGCGCTCCCACTGCACCCGGGACCAGGGAGGTGATAAGACGCACAGCCCACCTGGGGAGAGTGTGCTCGCCAAGCACCTGGTCGCCTGAATGCTTGGACCTGGGAAGGGCACAAAATGCAGGCCCAACCGAGTCTGTGCCTTTGTACCCAAGAACCTGAGTACCCGAGAACCTGAACCTGAGCGGCTTAGACCTGTGAAGTACACACAACCCAGGGCCCGCTTTACTGTTTCCCGCAGAGCAACCTGGAGCCTGAGCAGTGTAGACCGGGAAAGCACACACGCCGTGAGTGGGGGCAAACCCAGTGCGGCCCAGGTACTGCGAGCGCTCCCCACACACGCCAGTGATATTTGTTTGCAGTGTTCTTCCCTCCCCGCAGCAAAACTGAACAAGTGAACCTAAATAAATGACCACCTTCACCTGCTTGTGTCAGGGCGGAAGTTAGATACTGAAGAGACTTGCAAACAGAGGAAGCCAAAATAAACAAAGAAGAGGGAACCGCTTTGGAAGTGACAGGTGCAACAGATTAAAACCCTGTAGTTAGCATTGACTACATTGGAACGGACCTATAGACCTTGAGAAAAAGTATAAGCTGGAACAAGGAACTATCTGAAACTGAACTGACCCCACACTGCTCTCAACAGCTCCAGAGAAATTACTAGATATATTTTACTATTATCATTTTTAAATTAAATTTTTTTTTTTATTTTTAAGTTCTTTATTACTCCTTTGATTTTCATCTTTAAAACCTCTACTACCTTGCAAAAAAAAAGACCCTATTTTTAAAGCAAATTTCTTATATATTTTTAAATAACTTTTGCAATTTTGTTTTGTTTTGTTTTTAATATTGTATTTTTGAGAGTATAACCTCTACTCTAGATTTTTAATCTTTGCTTTTTGGTATTTGTTATCAATTTCACACCTTTAAGAATCCAATATTCAGTACCCATTTTTACTTAGGAGTATGATTACTGGCTTGATTGCACTCTCCCCTTTTGACTCTCCTTTTTCTCCCCCAGGTCACCTCTATCTCCTCCCTCCGCCTTCTCTTCTCTACTTAATCCTATGAATCTCTTTGGGTATTCCAGTCTGTGGAGAACACTTAGGGAACTGATCACTGGCTAGATTGGTCTCCCTCCTTTTGACTCCCCCTCCTCTCCTCCTAGTCACTTCAATCTCCTTCCTCCCTCTTCTCTTCTCTATGTAACTCCATGAACCTCTCTGGGTATTCCAGACTGGAGAGCAAATAGGGAATTGATTACTGGCTAAATTTCTCTCTCCCCTTTTGACTCCCTCTCCTCTCCTCCTGGTCATCTCAATCTCCTTCCTCCCTCTTCTCTTCTCTGTGGAACTCCGTGAACATCTCTGAGGGGTCCAGACTGTGGAGAGCACATAGGGAATTGATTACTGGCTAGATTGCTCTCTCCTTTTTTGATTCCCCCTCTTCTCCTCCTGGTCACCTCTATCTCCCTCCTCCCTCTTCTCTTCTCCATGTAACTCTGTGAACCTCTCTGGGTGTGCCTTACTATGGAGAATCTTTTCATCATTAACCTAGATGTTTTATCATTGGTGCTGTATGAATGAAGAAGCTTGAGGCTACTGTAAGAATAAGACTGAAAGCCAGAGGCAGGAGGCTTAAATCCAAAACTTGAGAACACCAGAAAACTCCTGACTCCAGGGAACATTAATCAACAAGAGCTCACTCAAAAGCCTCCATACCTACACTGAAACTAAGCTGCACCCAAGAGCAAGACATACCACGCTAATTCTCCCACAACGCAGGAACATAACCCTGAACACAAAAGTCACACCAAACCCATAGATACCTCAAAACTCACTACTGGACACGTCATTGCACTCCAGAAAGAAGAGATCCAGCTCCACTCATTAGAACACTGACTCAAGCTTCCCTAACCAGGAAACCATTTGTCCAACCCCAAGAAGCCACTCGTCCAACCCCACCCACAGGGAGGAACCTCCACAATAAAGAGGAATAACAAACTTCCAGCAGACAGAAAGGCCACCCCAAACACAGCAACCTAAACAAGATGAAAAGGCAGAGAAATACTCAGCAGATAAAGGAACATGATAAAAGCCCACCAAACCAAACAAAAGAGGAGATAGGGAGTCTATCTGAAAAAGAATTCAGAATCATGATAGTAAAAATGATCCAAAATCTTGAAAACAAAATGGAGTTACAGCTAAACAGTCTGGAGACAAGGACTGAGAACATGCAAGAAAAGTTTAACTAGGACCAGAAGAAATAAAAGGAGAAGGCAATGGCAAACCCCTTCCAATACTCTTGCCTGG
This sequence comes from Bos indicus, assembly GCF_029378745.1. NCBI lineage: Eukaryota > Metazoa > Chordata > Mammalia > Artiodactyla > Bovidae > Bos > Bos indicus. The sequence continues at coordinate 10,720,961 of NC_091763.1, forward strand.
AAAATCCCATGGATGGAGGAGCCTGTAGGCTGCAGTCCATGGGGTCGCAGAGACTCAGACACGACTGAGTGACTTCACTTTCACTTTTCAGTTTCATGCATTGGAGAAGGAAATGGCGACCCACTCCACTGTTCTTGCCTGGAGAATCCCAGGGATGGCGGAGCCTGGTGGGCTGCCGTCTGTGGGGTCACACAGAGTCGGACATGATTGATGCAACTTAGCAGCAGCGGAAGAAGAAATAAAAACGAGTCAATCAATAATGAATAATGCAGTAATTGAGATCAAAAGCACTCTAGAGGGAACCAACAATAGAATAACTGAGGCAGAAGATAGGATAAGTGAGGTGTAAGATATAATGGTGGAAATAAATGAAGCAGAGAGGAAAAAAGAAAAAAAAATTAAAAGAAATGAGGACCACCTCAGAGACCTCTGGGATAATGTTAAATGCCCCAACATTCAAATCATACGAGTACCAGAAGAAGAAGACAAAAAGAAAGGCCATGAGAAAATACTTGAGGAGATAATAATTGAAAACTTCCCTAAAATGGGGAAGGAAATAGCCACGAAGTCTAAGGATACACCCAAGGTGAAACACCCCAAGACATATATTAATCAAATTAACAAAGATCAAACACAAAGAACAAATATTAAAAGCAGCAAGAGAAAAACAACAAATAATTCACAAGGGGATTCCCATAAGGATAACAGCTGATCTTTCAATAGAAACTCTTCAAGCCAGAAGGGAATGGCAGGACATACTTAAAGTGATGAAAGAGAAAAACCTACAACCCAGATTACTATACCCAGCAGGGATATCATTCAAATATGAAGGAGAAATCAAAAGCTTTACAGACAAGCAAAAGCTCAGAGAACTCAGCACCACCAAACTAGCTCTCCAACAAATACTAAAGGATCTTCTCTAGATAGGAAACACATAAAAAGTTTATAAACACTAACCCAAAACAACAAAGTAAATGGCAACAGGATCATACTTATCAATAATTACCTTAAATGTAAATGGGTTGAATGCCCCAACCAAAAGACAAAAACTGGCTGAATGGATACAAAAACAAGACCCCTATATATGCTGTCTGCAAGAGACCCACCTCAAACCTAGGGACACATACAGACTGAAAGTGAAGGGCTGGAAAAAGATATTTCATGCAAATGGAGACCAAAAGAAAGCAGGAGTAGCAATACTCATAACAGATAAAATAGACTTTGAAATAAAGGCCATGAAAAGAGACAAAGAAGAACACTACATAATGATCAAAGGATCAATCCAAGAAGATGTAACAGTTATAAATATATACGCACCCAACATAGGAGCACCGCAGTATGTAAGGCAAATGCTAACAAGTATGAAAGGGGAAATTAACAGTAACACAATAATAGTGGGAGACTTTAATACCCCACTCACAGCTATGGATAGATCAACTAAACAGAAAATTAGCAAGGAAACACAAATTTTAAATGATACAATGGACTGCTGCTGCTGCTGCTGCTAAGTCGCTTCAGTCGTGTCCGACTCTGTGTGACCCCATAGACGGCAGCCCACTAGGCTCCTCTGTCCCTGGGATTCTCCAGGCAAGAATACTGGAGTGGGTTGCTATTTCCTTCTCCAATGCATGAAAGTGAAAAGTGAAAGTGAAGTCGCTCAGTTGTGCCCGACTCTTAGAGACCCCATGGACTGCAGCGTACCAGGCTCCTCCATCCATGGGATTTTCCAGGCAAGAGTACTGGAGTGGGTTGCCATTGCCGTCTCCGTATAATGGACTAGTTAGACCTAATTGATATCTATAGGACATTTCACCCTAAAACAATGAATTTCAACTTTTTCTCAAGTGCACACGGAACCTCCTCCAGGATAAATCACATCCTAGGCCATAAATCTAGCCTTGGTAAATTAAAAAAAAATTGAAATCATCTCAAGAATCTTTTCTGATCACAGTGCAGTAAGATTAGATGTCAACTACAGGGAAAAAAACTATTAAAAATACAAACATATGGAGACTAAAATAACACACTTCCAACAAATCACAGAAGAAATAAAAAAAGAAATCAAAATATGCATAGAAATGAATGAAAATGAAAACACAACAACCCAAAACCCATGGGATTCAGTAAAAGCAGTACTAAGGGGAAGGTTCATAGCAATACAAGCCTACCTCAAGAAATAGGAGAAAAATCAAATAAATAACCTAACTCTACACCTAAAGCAACTAGAAAAAGAAGAAATTAAGCACCCCAGGGTTAATAGAAGGAAAGAAATCATGAAAATTAGGGCAGAAATAAATGCAAAAGAAACAAAGCAGACCATAGCCAAAATCAACAAAGCTAAAGGCTGGTTCTTTGAGAAGATAAATAAAGTAGACAAACCATTAGCTAGACTCATCAAGAAAAAAGGGAGAAGAATCAAATCAACAAAATTAGAAATGAAAGTGGAGACAGACAACAGACAACAGACAGAAATACAAAGGATCATAAGAGACTACTATCAACAACTATATGCCAATAAAATGGACAACTTGGAAGAAATGGACAAATTCTTAGAAAAGTATAACTTTCCAAAACTGAACCAGGAAGAAATAGAAAATCTTAACAGACCCATCACAAGCACAGAAATCGAAACTGTAATCAGAAATCCTCCAACAAACAAAAGCCCAGGACCAAATGGCTTCACAGCTGAATTCTACCAAAAATTTAGAGAAGAGCTAACACCTATCCTACTCAAACTCTTCCATAAAATTGCAGAGGAAGGTAAACTTCTGAACTCATTCTACGAGGCCACCATCACCCTAATAGCAAAACCAGACAAAGATGCCACAAAAAAAGAAAACTACAAGCCAATATCACTGATGAACACAGATGCAAAAATCCTTAACAAAATTCTAGCAATCAGAATCCAGCAACATAGTAAAAAGATCATACATCATGACCAAGTGGGCTTTATCCCAGGGATGCAAGGATTCTTCAATATTCTCAAATCAACCAATATGATATACCACATTAACAAATTGAAAGATAAAAACCATATAATTATCTCAATAGATGCAGAGAAAGCCTTTGACAAAATTCAACATCCATTTATGATAAAAAACCCTCCAGAAAGCAGGCATAGAAGGAACATACCTCAACAGAATAAAAGCCATATATGATAAACCCACAGCAAACATTATCTTCAATGGTGAAAATTGAAAGCATTTCCCCTAAAGTCAGGAACAAAACAAGGATGCCCACTCTCAGCACTACTATTCCACATAGTTTTGGAAGTTTTAGGCACAGCAATCAGAGAAGAAAAAGAAATAAAAGGAATCCAGATTGGAAAAGAAGAAGTAAAGCTCTCAGTGTTTGCAGATGACATGATCTTCTACATATAAAACCCTAAAGACACCACCAGAAAATTACTAAAGTTAATCAATGAATATAGTAAAGTTGCAGGTTATAAAATTAACACACAGAAATCCCTTGCATTCCTATACACTAACAAAGAGAAAACAGAAAAACAAATTAAGGAAACAATTCCATTCACCATTGCAATGAAAAGAATAAAATATTTAGAAATAAATCTACCTAAAAAAAACAAAAGACCTATATATAGAAAACTATAAAACACTGATGAAAGAAATCAAAGATGACACAAATAAATGGAGAAATATACTGTGTTCATGGATCAGAAGAATCAATATACTGAAAATGAGTATACTACCCAGAGCAATCTATAGATTCAATGCAATCCCTATCAAGCTACCAACAGTATTTTTCAGAGAACTAGAACAAATAATTTCACAATTTGTATGGAAATATAAAAAACCTCGAATAGCCCAGGCAATCTTGAGAAACAAGAATGGAACTGGAGGAATCAACCTACCTGACTTAAGGCTCTACTACAAAGCTACAGTCATCAGGACAGTATGGTACTGGCACAAAGACAGAAATACAGATCAATGGAACAAAATAGAAAGCCCAGAGATAAATCCACACACCTATGGACACCTTATCTTTGACAAAGGAAGCAAGAATATACAATGGAGAAAAGACAATCTCTTTAACAAGTGGTGCTGGGAAAACTGGTCAACCACTTGTAAAAGAATGAAACTAGAACACTTTCTAACACCATACACAAAAATAAACTCAAAATGGATTAAAGATCTAAATGTAAGACCAGAAACTATAAAACTCTTAGAGGAAGACATAGGCAAAATACTTTTTGACATAAATCATGGCAGGACCCTCTATGATCCATTCCCCAGAATAATAGAAATAAAAGCAAAATAAACAAATGGGACCTAATTAAAATTAAGAGCTTTTGAACAATGAAGGAAACTATAAGCAAGGTGAAAAGACAGCCTTCAGAATGGGAGAAAATAGCAAATGAAGCAGCTGACAAAGAATTAATCTAAAAAATATACAACCAACTCCTTCAGCTCAATCCCAGAAAAATAAAAGACCAATCAAAAAATGGGCCAAAGAACTAAACAGACATTTCTCCAAAGAAGATATACATATGGCTAACAAACACATGAAAAGATGCTCAACATCACTCATTATCAGAGAAATGCAAATCAAAACCACAATGAGGTACCATCTCACGCCAGTCAGAATGGCTGCTAGCATAAAGTCTACAAATAATAAATGTTGGAGAGGGTACAGAGAAAAAGGAATCCTCTTACATTGTTGGTGGGAATGCAAACTAGTACAGCCACTATGGAGAACAGTGTGGAGATTCCTTTAAAAACTGGAAATAGAATTGCCATACAACCCAGCAATCCTACCCTACCTGGTGTGGTGGGCATACACACTGAGGAAACCAGAACTGAAAGAGACGCGTGTACCCCAACGTTCATTGCAGCACTGTTTACAATAGCCAGGATGTGGAAGCAACTTAAACGTCCATTGGCAGACGAATGGATGAGAAAGCTGTGGTACATATACACGATGGAATATTACTCAGCTATTAAAAAGAATGCATTTGAATCAGTTCTAATGAGGTGGATGAAACTGGAACCTATTATACAAAGTGAAGTAAGTCATAAACAGAAACACTAATACACTATATTAATGCATATATATGGAATTTAGAAAGATGGTAACGTGACCCTATATGTGAGACAGCGAAAGAGACACAGATGTATCAAATCAACAGGTTGTATGTACATTTCAACTTGCCCAAGTTCAGTTCAGTTCAGTTCAGTCGCTCAGTGGTGTCCGACTCTTTGCAACCCCATGAATCACAGCATGCCAGGCCTCCCTGTCCATCACCAACTCTGGGAGTTTACCCAAACTCATGTCCATCAAGTTGGTGATGCCTTCCAGCCATCTCATCCTCTGTCATCCCCTTCTCCTCCTGCCCCCAATCCCTCCCAGCATCAGAGTCTTTGCCAATGAATCAAGTCTTCGCATGAGGTGGCCAAAGTATTGGAGTTTCAGCTTCAGCATCAGTGCTTCCAATGAACACCCAGGACTGATCTACTTCAGGATGGACTGGTTGGATCTCCTTGCAGTCCAAGGGACTCTCAAGAGTCTTTTCCAACACCACAGTTCAAAAGCATCAATTCTTCGGTGCTCAGCTTTCTTCACAGTCCAACTCTCACATCCATACATGACCACTGGAAAAACCATAGACTTGACTAGATGGACCTTTGTTGGCAAAGTAATGTCTCTGCTTTTGAATATGCTACCTAGGTTGGTCATAATTTTCTTCCAAGGAGTAAGCATCTTTTAATTTCATGGCTGCAATCACTATCTGCAGTGATTTTGGAGCCCCAAAAAATAAAGTTTGACACTGTTTCCACTGTTTCCCCATCTATGTCCCATGAAGTGATGGAACCAGATGCCATGATCTTAGTTTTCTGAATGTTGAGCTTTAAGCCAACTTTTTCACTCTCCTCTTTCACTTTCATCAAAAGGCTTTTTAGTTCCTCTTCACTTTCTACCATAAGGGTGGTGTCATCTGCATATCTGAGGTTACTGATATTTCTCCTGGCAATCTTGATTCCAGCTTGTGCTTCTTCCAGCCCAGCGTTTCTCATGATGTACTCTGCATATAAGTTAAATAAGCAGGGTGACAATATACAGCCTTGACGAACTCCTTTTCCAATTTGGAACCAGTCTGTTGTTCCATGTCCAGTTCTAATTGTTGCTTCCTGACCTGCATATAGGTTTCTCAAGAGGCAGGTCAGGTGGTCTGGTATTCCCATCTCCTTCAGAATTTTCCACAGCGATCAATGCAAAGAAATAGAGGAAAACAACAGAATGGGAAAGACTAGAGATCTCTTCAAGAAAATTAGAGATACCAAGGGAATATTTCATGCAAAGATGGGCACAATAAAGGACAGAAATACTAGGGACCTAACAGAAGCAGAAGATATTAAGAAGAGGTGGCAAGAATACACAGAAGAACTGTACAAAAAAGATCTTCATGACCCAGATAATCACGATGGTGTGATCACTCACCTAGAGCCAGAAACATCCTGGAATGTGAAGTCAAGTGGGCCTTAGAAAGCATCACTATGAACAAAGCTAGTGGAGGTGATGGAATTCCAGTTGAGCTATTTCAAATCCTGAAAGATGAAGCTGTGAAAGTGCTGCACTCAATATGCCCGCAAATTTGGAAAACTCAGCAGTGGCCACAGGACTGGAAAAAGTCCGTTTCATTCCATTCCAAAAGAAAGGCAATGCCAAAGAATGCTCAAACTACCACACAGTTGCACTCATCTCACACGCTAGTAAAGTAATGCTTAAAATTCTCCAAGCAAGGCTTCAGCAATACATGAACCATGAACTTCCAGATACTCAAGCTGGTTTTAGAAAAGGCAGAAGAACCAGAGATCAAATTGCCAACATCCACTGGATCATTGAAAAAGCAAGAGAGTTCCAAAAAAACACCTATTTCTGCTTTACTGATTATGCCAAAGCCTTTGACTGTGTGGATCACAATAAACTTGCCCAAAGTTACAAGTAAATTATATCTCAAAAAATAAATGAAAAGTAAAGTTAGCATTAATATAAAAAGACCCTAGCAATCCGATAACCCAAAGTGTTACCTGCTCAGTCGTCTTCGACTCCTTGCCACTCCATGAACTAGAGCTGGGCTTCCCTGGTAGCTCATCTGGTAAAGAATAAGCCTGCAATGCAGGAGATCCCAGTTTGATTCCTGTTTTGGGAAGATCCCCTGGGGAACGGATAGGATACCCACTCCAGTATTCTTGAGCTTCCCTGGTGGCTCAGATGGTAAAGAATATGACTACAATGTGAGAGACTCCGGTTCAATCTCTGGGTTGGGAAGATCCTTTGGAGGAGTACATGGCAATGCACTCCAATATTCTTGCTTGGAGAATCCCCATGGACACAGGAGCCTGGCAGGCTACAGTCCATGGGGTCTCAAAGAGTCGGACATGACTGAGCGACTAAGCACACACAGCAGAGGACTACAGCTTGCCAGGCTTCTCTGTCTATGGAATTCTCCAGGCAAGAATACTGGAGAGGGTTGCCATGCCCTTCTCCAAGGGCATATTCTTTACTATCTCAGCCACTAGGGAAGTCTCAAACCTGAAGGCAAGAGTTGGATTCCAAGAACATGAATAGAAAGGAGGAAATCTTGGACTGATTCTGAAATTCAGAATTATAGTTTTGGTAAAGGACTTTAAAAAATATGATTCACAGTGAAGTTTTAAAATATCAGGGAGGTGCATTTTCCTGCCCACTTTCAAAAAAATCTATGGTAGGAACTTTCCTGGCAGTCCAGTAGTTAAGACTTTGCCTTCCAATGCAAGGGGTATGGGTTTGATTCCTGCTGGGGGAGCTAAGATGGTAGGCCTAGCAGCCAAAAACTAGAACATAAACAATAGAAGCAATATTGTAACAAATTCAGTGAAGACTTTAAAAAACAAACAAACAAACAAAAACAAACCCCAAAAAGATCTACGGTAGTTTACAAGGTGTACTATGGTATAAAACAGTACTGCTGCTGCTGCTAAGTCAGTCGTGTCCGACTCTGTGTGACCCCATAGACGGCAGCCCACCAGGCTCCCCCGTCCCTGGGATTCTCCAGGCAAGAACACTGGAGTGCGTTGCCATTTCCTTCTCCAATGCATGAAACTGAAAAGTGAAAGTGAAGTTGCTCAGTCATGTCCGACCCTCAGCGACCCCATGGACTGCAGCCCACCAGGCTCCTCCTCCATGGGATTTTCCAGGCAGGAGTACTGGAGTGGGGTGCCATTGCCTTACAGTTAACATTAAAACAGAACCTGGGCTACCCAATAGAAATTGAGGAAAGGATATTACTAGGAATTTCGGATGAGTCGCTTATGTCATCTGGGAAATGGATTTGCCTTTAATTTTCTTGGAAATCAAGCGATAAAAGAAACATGTCTTCTTTTTTTTTTTAATAGTTTCTTTCCTTCTCTTCTCTTGCCAAAAAACAACATATAAAGCTGTCTTATAGATGAAATTGTTATAGACTACACAATTAGTTGCTAATGTAAATGTTTTCAATGGTGAGATTCTTTTTAATTAATTTTTAAGGTCATTATATCATCACAACAATCTTCACTTTTGGTTTTGGTTTTGAAGAAATATATATATATATATATATATATATATATATATATTTAAGGAGATGATATTGTTAAAAAATAAAATTAAAGTCTGTCATATATTTTGATGAGTTCTTCCTATCAAGCTCCAGAGGTCACCATAAGGTTTGACTGGACAGGATGTACATGAAACACTAGTGGACAACACAAGCTACAACTTCATTTACACACCTATACCAGGAGTGTTGGTTTCAGTTGATAAGTGCTCCCTGTTGTGATATGCAATTCCATGCTACATCTAGTCTTAGTCGAAAGACTAACTTTATACTCTAGTACATAGTGTATAGTAGAACAGTGAAGCGCCGAGGTCTTAGTGGTTCTTCAAAAGGCAGAGAATGGGAGTGAAAAAGGCTAGAGAGACAGTTGAGGGGAGGTCACGGCAGGCTGTGGCAAAGACTGACTATTACCTTGAGTAATATGGAAAGCCATTGGAGGGGTTGGTGTAGAGAAGTGACATCACCTTGATTATTGGGTTAAGAACAGATTGTAGGAGACAAGGGCAGAGCAGGAAGATCAGATTGCGTATTCAATAGTTAAAAGGGATTATGTACCTTGGACCAGGCTGATAATGGTGGACCTGGAGAGAGGTCACAGAATCATGGATATCTTTGAAATTTAGATGTGACAGGATTTGGTGATGAATTGGACATCTGAAAGAAAGAGAGGAAGGAGTCAAGAATATAAGGTTTTAGATTTGGAACAACCAAAATAACAGCAGCCATTAGCTGAGGTGAGTGATCACACTTTAAAAGTTTCATTCATTTATCCATTTTAGTTGCTCAGTCGTGTCTGACTCTTTGCGACCCCCATGGACTACAGTACACCAGGCTTCCCTGTCCATCACCAACTCCCAGAGCTTACTCAAACTCATGTCCATTGAGTCGGTGATGCCATCCAACCATCTCATCCTCTGTTGTCCCCTTCTCCTCCAGCATTCAATCTTTGAAAAGCATCAGGGTCTATTCATATGAGTTAGTTCTTTGTATCAGGTGACCAAAGTATTGGAGCTTCAGCTTCAGCATCAGTCTTTCCAATGAATATTCAGGACTGATTTCCTTTAGTTGGAAAGGAACTAAAGGAAAGGAACCAGTTGGACTGGTTGGATCTCCTTGCAGTCCAAAGGACTCTCAAGAGTCTTCTCCAACACCACAGTTCAAAAGCATCAGTTCTTCGGCGCTCAGCTTTCTTTATAGTCCAACCCTCACATCCATACACGAGTACTGAAAAAACCATAGCTTTGACTAGATGGACCTTTGTTGGCGAAGTAATGTCTCTGCTTTTGAATATGCTGTCTAGGTTTGTCATAGCTTTTCTTCCGAGGAGCAAGCGTCTTTTAATTTCATGGCTGCAGTCACCATCTGCAGTGATTTGGGAGCCCAGAAAAATAAAGTCTGTCACTGTTTCCATTGTTTCCCCATCTATTTCCCATGAAGTGATGGGACCAGATGCCATGATCTTAGTTTTCTGAATGCTGAGTTTTAAGCCAACTTTTTCACTCTCCTCTTTCACTTTCATCAAGAAGCTCTTTAGTTCTTCACTTTCTGCCATAAGGGTGGTGTCATCTGCATATCTGAGGTTATTGATATTTCTCCCAGCAATCTTGATTCTAGCTTGTGCTTCATCCAGCCTAGTGTTTCTCATGATGTACTCTGCATATAAGTTAACTAAGCAGGGTGACAATATATAGCCTTGATGTACTCCTTTCCTGATTTGGAACCAGTCCACTTCTAACTGTTGCTTCTTGACCTGCATACAGATTTCTCAGGAGGCAGATCAGGTGGTCTGGTAATTCCCATCTCTTTAAGAATTTTCCGCAGTTTGTTGTGATCCACACAGTCAAAGGCTTTGCTGTAGATCCACATAGTCAAAGGCTGTGGCGTATTCTCCTTTAAAAGTTTTCAGTGTTTTAATTCTTTTTAAAAAGTTAAATTGGAGGATAATCGCTTTACAATGTTGTGTTGGTTTCTGCCATACAGCAACATGAATCAACCATAAGTATACATATATCCACCCCTCTTGAACTTCCCTCCTGCCCCACTCCCATCCCACCTTATAGGTCATCACAGAGCACCAAACTGAGCTTCCTGTGCTATACAACAATTTCCATTAGCTATCTATTTTACACAGGTTAGTGTATATATTTCAATGCAACTCTCTCAATCACTGTTTTAATTTAATCTTTAATACTTACTATTACTTGTTACAAGTATCTATGCTCTAAGTATTTCCATATGGACTCTATTCTCAGTGTCTAGCTCCGAGAAGCATTTAATACATATTTGGCCACTGCATAAATAGTATGACTTTATGTTATCTTTAAAATGGAATCTAAAAGTTTCTCTCTATTGTTAAGAATGGTTTGTGAATATTTTAAATCTTAAAGTTATATAATTTCTCACATTATATGAAAGGTATTGGGAAAATACAATTCAGGAACTCAAGGATTCTATCATGTGAGGAAAACTAATGCCAGAGACCAGTACTGAATCTTCCTTCCACCCTGGTCTAGACACCAGTCATGACCTAAAGCAGGACCAAGGTCCTGCTAATGTTTCAGATGGAAATGGGCCTAAAACTTCTGGCCAACACTAACCACATGAATGCTCCAGGGGTTGGAACCATCACAGCACATCTGGGGACAGATGCTAGCAGGTAATGGCTTTACAACTTCTGGGTCAATCAAAAGAACAAGTGAAGTGACTACATCATTTGACTGACCATCCCAGGTAAGGTTTGCAATAGTTCTTCCCTTTTCTTCTGGAATGAAGGAGATTTAGGGTTTGGTGGTTTTCTCAGGTCTGTGGAACTAGTATCTTCTGAGAGAGACTAAGTAATGGAAGGGAAATGGTACTTTCTTAGATGACTTTTTAGCATCCTGTATCTGACACCTCTGAAACCATGGAAGTCAGAAGGAATATGGAATTTAAAGGAAAATAGAAAGGTTCTAACTTTACCACTTAGATTCAAGCTTTCTGTGTACCATTCCACTCAGAAATGGCTTATTGAACACCTGCTCTATGTTGGGGGCTGTGACTAACAAGTTTGTTATTATTTTGTTAAGTACAGTGTATTTTTTAAATTTAGTGTATTTTTACATTTAGAAATTTAAAATTAGAAATAATTCTTAATTATGGCTACTATCAAGACTTCAAAGCAGCCAACATCAATAATAGAACTTTGGTAGAATTTAACTTCAGATAAAATTTTCACAAAGATATAAAACTGTCTACTGAAATAGGATACTAAAAGTTAATCAATATATCGGAAGACAAGTTTTGCGCCTAAATATGACAAGCAAATGGGTCTTCCTTATAGCAAAATATCTTATGCACTGCTTCTAAAAAGCACTGTAAAAATAGAAAAAGATAAAAGAATTAAATTATTCAAATAAGAAATATAAGTGGCTGATAAAAAAGAAAAACTTGAATGTTATTAGTAATAAAAATGTTTGCAACTACAAACGATGTCAAAATACAATTTTTCCTGTTAACTTTTTATGAATTGGGTTTTGAAGACTGCGTTAGGAGTTCTATCCATCCATCTATCAGATGGGTTGAATGTAAATTAATCAAGTGGACAAGAGGGTAAGGGTCTGAGAGAAGGGCACTCTAGAGGTGTGAGGCTGTACTCTTGTGTTCAGAGATGTGAAAAGTTCAGCACTGCTAGAGATGTGTATGCAAGGGGGAGGAGAGTGAAGAGTGAGGCAAGATAAGTAGGAAGGTCAGGATTATGGAGGATATTGAGTAGGGAACGGTAAAGACCTTTGTATCCTGAGGATGATCAGGATCCAGTACGGACTTTCTACAGGGAAAATTCCAATTGAATTCGAGTTTTAGGAAAATCACTTTGACCCCGCAGGTAGGGTGAGGCTGAAGACAGGATGATCACTCAAGCACAACAGGTGGCTCAGTGAGATGGGGAAGCCTGAACCTAGCCAAGAAAGAAAGGCTGAGAGGAGAGCAACAAGCACCTTCTGTGGCACCCTTCCTGAGTCTAAGGGCTTAACCTGTGAGCTACAATTACACTCAGGAAAACACCAGCAAGGACACACTTGGCTTCTTTTCCATTTTAGCACAGCTTCACCTTCAAAGCTAAGATGTCCCCAAGGTTTGTTTTCACTGATGTGACTCTGGGGGTCAAGGGTGGAGAGGCTGTTAGCCCAGAGCTGGGCGTAGCTTGTGGTCAGTAAATTTGTGGGCAGCTTTCTGCGTGTCCTCACACTGGCTGGAGGGTTCTGATAATGCAAGGATTTGGGCCCAAGCTGTAGGGAACTCCTATCTCAAGGCTCCTGCCCACACCCTAGGGGGGTTTCCTGGAAGCCTGAGCTCTTCGTTATATGTTAATCAGCTCTACCCAAAATGGCAACCAGGGAGAGACCCAAGCTCTAAGAAAAGAACCCGACAAGTCTCAGGAAAGATGGAGAGGGTCTTCAAATTCTCATCTGGAATTTATTTTTTGCCTTTCCAGGAACATAATATATCTGGTTACTGCTCTTCTAATTCATGAGGGTAGCAAACGTTGTTTATAGTTAACCCTCCTCCAGCAACCCCCACTTTTTTTTTTTAAGAAAAAGAGGAGAGAATTTCACAACTTGACTAGGATATGTACAATTTCACTTTTAAACTATAAATTCATGTTATGGTTTAGGGAAAACTGATATGACTTAATATTTTAATATTACAGAATATTAATAGAACTACTATTAGTAGTTCTAACTATAGTTAGGTTGGTGGGTCTATATGGGGAAATGATATAAATAAATCATTGAAGTGCTTTATGTTGGGTTTTAGTTGAGCCACTTGGAGCTAGTAAAATAGCACAGTCATTCAGTAAAAACTTAGAAGTAAATGGGCTTCCCTGGTGGCTCAGCAGTAAAGAATCCACCTGCAATGCAGGAGACAGCTTCGATCCCTGGTCAGAAGATTTCCTGGAGAAGGAAATAGCAACCCACTCTAGTATTCTTGCCTGGGAAATCTCATGGACAGAGGAGCATGGCGAGCTACACACATGGGTTTGCAAGAAGTTGAATATAACCTACAACTAAACAACAGAAGTCAAAACTGTAATAAAATAAAAACAGTTCTTTGCTGGGTGGTTGGGAATGAATAGGAAATCCCATAGATGTCACTTCAGAGGTGAAGGTGTACAAAGCTCAAATCTTAAGGGAAAAGTGTGTATTCTCTAGAATACAAAGATTCTTTTCTAGATAAAAGAATCTGAAACCGAAAGCAATTAACTGACAACCTGGCAAAGACACATAGCTAGTTAGTGCAGAGCCTGGAAGAAAACTAACCTCCCTTGACTCAAAGTTCATTTTTTCCCCACTATCCCATGTTATTCTATGATTAACTACGGAATTGGAGATTTCACTGACTATGGTGTCACACACAGAGAAGGACACCAGAATAGGAAGAGTGGTAAGATTATATAAAAAAATAACACACAACAGAGTTGCAAAACAAAAATAGTAAGTCCAAATAACTTTCTAGGTTGTAACAAACAACAGCTATGTCTCCAAGCATGGAGAGAGAAGGAAGAGGGGCTGTCATTGGCTAAAAGATTCTGTGGGCACTCCTTTGGCATTTAATTCAGGAAACTGTGTAAGAATCGCACTTTCAGAAAAACCTTTCAGTGATATTTTTCACACAGACACACACAAATGGCAAAGGATGAAAAGGTCCAATTAAGGAGCTTATTCGATAGAAGACACATTGTAAAATAATTATATTGCCCTTCTAATTGCCAGGGAAGAGGGTGGAGACCTGTTAAAAGTGTACAATAGACACCGGCACTAAAAGGAATCCAGATAACAGCTAACAGAACTGGTTATAAAAAGATTAGAAGCACTTGAAGCTGACCAAACAGAAGGCACAGATAACACACATCTGCAGGTTCGCAAGGCCTCACTGGGAGAACCGGTGAACCTTAGAACTGCAGCCTACACGGCGTGAAGTGGAAGGCTGAGCGAGAGTCTGACTCGCTCAGGTGTCAACTGTCTAAGATATTTTGGTAAAACAATTTTCTAAACAAAGTTGGTTTGAGCAACTGGTCCTCAATTTTGGACAGTCTTCTGAAACTGAGTCACAAGATTTTTGTGATAAGTGTGAGAAAGAGCACTCCAGGGACCTATGTATGATTCATAAAGTTTAAGTATAGTGTTCTAACCCAAGCAGAAAATAAAAACCCAGATATGGAGCACATCCTATAACCAGACATTCTGCCACACTCTTAATTCTCAGACCCTACCATTTTAGGTGATCTTATCCCTATCGTATGGATCACAAAAGGGGCTGGTTAATTTGGAGAAGGCCGCTCCAACTGAGGGCAGGAGGAGAACGGGCAACAGAGGATGAGATGGTTGGATGGCATCACTGACTCAATGGACATGAGTTTGAGCAGACTCCAGGAGATAGTGAAGGACAGGGAAGCCTGGCGTGCTGCGGTCCACGGGCTTGCGGACACAACACAGTGACTGAACAACATCGACACTAAGAAACAAGTGCCAAAGCAGGAATTACTTCTGACTGGACCGTGCCCATTTTTCATGCCCCACAAAGTAGATCGATGGGAAGAGTTATGACTTCTCATTTTCTTCTCTGTCAAGGCTGGACCTAAGGAACTGAAGAAGATGCCTAGAGAAGGCAGGTCAGTTCATTCTATGTTGGTTAATGCATGCCTGACCCAGTAGGAAATGATATGCTACCAAATTTCCCAGGTAGTTTTTAGGGGAACTTAGAGAAAGGCTGTCTGACTGTAAGGCCCCACACACTGTCTGGGTAACCATGGTTCCCCTACAAACTACAGAATAAAATTTAGCATTCAAACTCTACATCCCAGCACTTGCTTAAGACCCTCACAGTCTTCTCCTTGTCGTTCAGTTGCTCGGTCATGTCCGACTCTTTGCCACCCCATGGAATGTAGCACTCTAGGCTTCCACGTCCTTTATCATCTCCCAGTTTGCTCAAACTCATGTTCATTGAATCAATGATGCCCTCCAACCATCTCGTCCTCTGTCACCCCCTTTTCCTCCTGCCCTCAATCTTTCCCAGCATCAGGCAGTTTTGCTTAAACAATCAAACAATCTTCATTGTGATATACACAGAAAAGCATGCAAAACTTTATGGTTTAAAAAATGACAGACTATAAGAGTAGCTATTATATTCCAAGCACAGTGGTCAGAGCTTTCTTCCTGTTATCATATTTGATCTTCACTAAAACGAAAGGTATCCTTATTTTATAGGAAAAAAAAAAAAAAAGCAGAATCCAAAGGTAGATGGGTACAGGAGAGTGTAAGCAACTTATTCAAAGCCATATAGTCACGAGTTAGTGAGAGAGAAGGATCTGAATTTCAGTCCCTCTGCTTAGAATTTGTACACTTCCTGTTTGGCAAAGCATGTCTTTGCTTCGGGCTGCTTGGGCACATCATTGACTTCCTCCTATCCCATCACCGTCTTCATCAGCCTTAGCTTTGGTCACAGAGGCTGTTCACAACAGCTGTCCTGATCTCAGGTGAGGAAAACATGGTCATGGGGAAGAAAATGGTTAGTCAAGATTTATGCAAACAATCTTCCATTGTTTACTTGTTTTAGGGTAAAAAGAAATTTTAATAGTTGGGAACTACCTACTGTTAGGTCCACGGTAAGGTGCACAGATAAAGTGCCAATATAAGTATGTTCCAAATCTGTCATTAGACTAAAGAATTATGTTGTTCATCTAAAATGCAAATCTATTTGTGTGCCCTGTATTTTATTTGCTAAATCTGGCAATCATAGTCTCTGAACAGAAGGCTTCTCAGTAACTTTCATTCTTGGAATTAAAAAAAAAAAATGAAAATAGCTAAAATGAACACAGAACCAGAAACAAAGAGTCCATGGATCCCTCAATATACAGATCAAAACTCTCCTCTCTCTTAAAATTTCCTCAGGCCCTGCGCCAAGGTGCATCACAGTTGAAGGCAGATGCTTCAGGAAAAAGATCTATGAGAACTGAAAGTTGGACTCCTAACTCTGTGTGAGCTTGAGCAATACCCTTAATTTCACTGAACTTAGTTTTGTTATTTGTGAAATTAAAACACTGAAAAAGATAACTTCCAAGTTCTTTTCAGTTCTAAAAATATTCTCCTTCCATAAAGAAAGTGAAGGAAAATAAAAATTTGGTGAATATATATTGAGTCCTGTAGAAGATACTTTAATACCTTATTTAATTCTCAGAATAATTTAGAGAATCCAATTATATTAGCCTTGCAATCTGTACCTGGCTACTTCTTTGTGGCAACCCTTATTTCCCTCTACTCATATTCTGAAGGAAGACCAAGTTCTTAGGTGTCGTGTAGAAATGGGTTAAATTGCACAATACGTTAAACAGAAATGTATGGTTTACTGAAGGTTTGGTAGGGGGCTAGGTACCAGGACCCCAAATAAGACCTCTCAGTTCTTAATTGTGAGGTTCCACCTGGGGACCAGCTACCATCTTTCTGTTCAGTTTCTAAGTTCCTTTCCTCCAGATCCTTACCAGTCATATTCTCCCCAGTCTCTTTTTTTTCAGTATGAGTAGACTCAGAAATAAGGTAGAATTGAGGGCACTTTCAAAGTGTGGTAAAGCTGTTTTAAACCGGCCAAGCGTCACCAAGAACTATCTTTCAAACACTGAACATCTGATGGTAAAAAGCTTCTGCCTGACTTTCAAGAAAAGCTCTTTAACCTCTACGTAGTAAGGAGTTAAAGGGGGAATAACTACGAATTTAATCAAATAGAAAATGCACATGAAAACTCTATTCTGTAATGTCCCTCTGTGTTGGCTACAATCTTAGCTGCATTAAAGAGGTTAAGTTTATGAGCCATGAAATCAAATAGTAGTAGAAAGCCTTTTGAAATTGGTTTCTTTCAGTCAGCACAACGTTCTTGAGATTCACTCCACCTGTTGTGTGTATTGGTAGTTTGCTACTTTTTGTTACTGAGTCGTATTCTATCCTATGCATGTACCACAATTTATTTATCCATTCACCAGCTGTTGACCATTTAGGTTGTTTCCAGCTTTTGGTGCCTATGAATAAAGATGTCATAAACATAAACATTTGTATATAGGTTTTTGTGTAGAAGTCAGTCTTTATTTCTCTTCCCAGAAATAGAATTGCTACACTGTATGGTCAATTTATATTTGATGTTTAACTGCTAAACTCACTTAAGTGTGGTTGTGCCATTTTACATTCCCTTGGCAACGTACAAGAGTTTCAAGGGACTCCGTATCCTGATCAACAACTGCAATAATATTTTAAAATTTTAGCCACTCTGATGAGTGTGTAATTGTATCACATCAGGGTTCCAATTCGTATTTCCACAATGATTAATGATATTGAGCATCTTTTCATGTGCTTATTTGCCATTTATATCTTCTTTAGTGAACTATTTTAAACTGTTTACCTGTTTAAAAAAAAAATTGGGTGGTTTGCTTTCCTATGAGTTTTGAGATTTCTTTTATATACTGTGGATACAAGATCTTTATCAGACATGTGACATTAAACCATTTTTTTCCCCAGTCTATGTCTTGCTTTTAATTTTCTTAACATTATGTTTCAAAGAGCAGGCATTTTTAACTTAATGAAGTCCAATTTACCAATTTTTCTTTCATGGTTCATGATTTCTGTGTCCTAAGAAATCTCTGCCTAACTCAAGGTAACAAAGATTTTCTCTTGTTCTTTAGTTTTTCTGAAAGTTTTACAGTTCTAGCATTTATGCTTAATTCTGTAGGCCATTTTGAATAAATTTTTGCATATGATGGCAAAGACCCAAGTTCATACTTCGTCCATTTTTTCCAGTGCCATTTATTGAAAACACTATTTTGCCCCACTGAATAACCTTGGCATTTTTGTCAAACATTCATCAGCTATAAACGTGTGAATCTATTTCTGACTCTCTTTTATGTTTATCCTTATGCAAACACCACATTGCTTTAATTACTGTAGCTCTCTACTAAATCTTGAAATCAGGTGGTAGGAGACCTCCAGCTTTCACTACATGATTTATAGATGCTCAAATTTGGAAATACTCGGAGAAGATATTTCTTTTTCTCACGTAAGCACACTGACCGCTTGTACATATTTTGGAAGCATCTCTTTGTTTCCTGTAATAGTTTACATCAGCGGCTGTAAGTCTTAAGTATTTTAAGAGTTCATTATAAAGCCTAGCTTTCATGTTCTCTTGCACATGAACCCCTTGAACGGATCACTTCGTGTCCATGAAGTGTGTTATCTGTCATTGGGGGCAGGAAGGCCAGGTCTCCAGCACCACGGGGGGCAAGGGGGGCAGTGATACTGAACAGCTCTACTTTGCTGTCAAGTTATCTTGCTCTCCCATGGTTCCCTGCTTCTTGGAGGCTTTGAAAACAGGTTGTGCAGGTTGCACTCAAAATAGCAAACAGCTGGCTTTTAAGTCTTGGGAATTCCAGGGAAAGTAAATCTTTCCCCAATTCAGTCCGTGGAAATGGGAAATCAACAACATTAGTCATGTGAACTGTTATGTCACAAATCAAGGGGATTTATGCTGAAGACAAAGTCCTGTTCTTGTCTTTGAAATGTAGAGACCCTCTCTTCTGTCACCAAAGGGAGTTTGGGGACAGAAATATTGTTATTTTCACAGAGGAAGAAGTGTGCATTATATCACACTCACCATTCTATAATTAGTTTCCTACTTGTAATTTTTTCTTCCCAAACTAGTGGAGAGAGAGACAAGTGTCTTTGCATAATAGCAGCTCGTGTGTTTAGCAATATTATTGAAGAAATGTAACAAAGTATGACCTTAAAACTAAAATATTTTTCTAAAATGAGCTGTACATTCCTTGTATTGATAATGGAACGTGCTGAACCGATTTAACCTGGCATCTCAGAGACTATTGAGGATGTAGTGTTGTTTGCCCCAGTATGAAATGGTTCTAAATTATTGCATTTCCTTTGTTCATTTAATAGCTTCCCTCCACTCTTGCTGGTATGCCTTTTGTTTTGCAATGACATTACTGAACCACTACATTAGAAATGATAATTTAGCTTCCTGGAATTGTGAGAAAAGCAAGTGAATGGGCACACAGGCTTCTCCTGTTTATGTGTGTGTGAGTGTGTGTGTGGGTGTGTGACAGAGAGAGAGGGGAGGGGGTCTGGTGTGGCGTCTATGTGCCAAGTATGTAAGAAGTAAATATTGATGCATGTATACACGTATCATATATATTTTAAGTTCCAGAAGAGTTTCTCTATATACCTGGGACTGGTATAAATTAAGCTCTCAATAAATGTTTGTTGAATTCCTGGGGTGGAAAAGCACATAGACTTTGTGTTTATTGATACAGGATAGCCATAGCAACTCTGACAATTTTATAATTCATGCTGCACTGTGGGAAATGGGTCACGTCCACTGGAATGACCCCCAATCCTTTTAGAAGAGATAGTTATTCTGATAGCATCACTAGGATGCTGGCCACTCCAGCTTTTGGGACTAAACTCCCAGGCAACCAGTTTTGTTTAGAAGAATGTTAACTCCTGTGCTCACTCAACTCAAAACCCCTTTCTAGGGACTAGGGGCACCCCCAGTTTAATTTTCCTCAAAAAAGAGCCATTTTCTAGTTATTAATAGAAAAATGCTATCTGGAATATTGATATTAATATCACCAAGATATTCACACTGCTTTGGGGCTGAAGGGAAGTACATTCTTTCACTGCTAATGCTTTTGAGAATCAAGTAAATAAAGCAGAATTTAATGGTTTAGAAGCATTAACTGCATTTTCCTCTTGGGAGTCAATCAGTTAACCAGCTGATCTGAGAGTGGAGAAAAGGATATTGAACTCAACATCTCACAGATTTTATTTGATATAAAAAAATTAGGACTAATAAGATTGGGTTGTCTCTACTATGAAGATATTCTATTCGATAGTTGCTTTAAAAATGGTTTTAACTTTAAAGTCTGTTTTTAATGATGTTTGGGGTCTAGATCCATGAAGGACCAGTTACTTCTAATAGTAATTGTAATATTCTTCATTTCAATGTTTATTAGGTTGGTTTTACATTCACTTGCTCCGTGCTCAGTTATATCCAACTCTTTTGCTACCCACTGGACTGTAGCCCACCAGGCTCCTCTGTCCATGGGATTCTTCAGGCAAAAATATTGGAGTGTGTTGCCATTTCCTCCTCCGGGGGGTCTTCCCAACCCAGGGATCAAACCTGTGTCTCCTGCCTTGGCAGGTGGCTTCTTTTACCACTGAGTCACCTGGGAAGCCTCCATTTTAGTGTCATGGATCTCTATTACCACAGGATTTCTGAGGTTAGACTGGGAAGGCAAAAGCTTGAAAATTCAGGATACACTGTTTTATTATGACAGAAAGTCAGCCTTTAAAAAAAATAAAAGTGAATGTGCTCTTTCCTGAACTTGCCAATCCATCTTTCTTGGATAACTTTTCAAAAGCCTGGGGGGCACTGGGAGCTAAGTAAATATTTGAAAATGGCATCACCTTGCCTGAATTTTAATGTATTTGTCCAGTTGTACGGGCACTGGTAAGATCTGTTCATAACTGAGGTGCCCACGGCTTACACACACACTCTCCTGCCTACCTGATGGCCAGTTTCTAGACGGAGGCAAGGACTCACTCCCACATCGCTTGGGCTCAGCACCCCTACAGCTGACTTTTCAGTGTGCAGTTGAATGGAACACACTGTGGGAAAAGCACCATCCCGTGCCCAATTCCGGAGCCATTAGAAATGGATGGAGTCCCTCTCCTGGATCTGTAGGCTGGACAACAACTTCCTTCTCACCCAGGCAATCAGTAAAGCCAATGACTTTGAAGAACAGCCCTCTGGTTACAAACTCTAGGCAGTTACTTGGAAGTTCTAAATATGCTTTCTCATTAGAGGGTCTGTCTCTGCTGTCCATTCTTAGACATAATGTCTCTTGACTTCAGTGGATGTCCTGTATGTGGGAGGACTCTGGGATTCACTTTGAAAGAAGTTTACTGTTTCAAATGGGTAAAGCTGGGGAGTATCCACATACTCATTGACTGGCTTCTTTTCTTTTCAGGCTTCTATGAAAATTGGATGCCTATTCTGACCTAAGGGCTTCCGAGGTGGCGCTAGTGGTAAAGAATCCACCTGCCAATGCAGAAGACCTAAGAGACACAGGTTTGATCCCTGGGTCAGGACAATCCCCTGGAGGAGGGCATGGCAGCTCACTCCAGTATTCTTATCTGGACAATCCCATGAACAGAGGAGCCTGGCGGGCTATAGTCCATGGGGTCTCAAAGAGTCAGACACAACTGAAGTGACTTAGCACAATTCTGACCTAAGGATGAGGCAGTCAGTAATCATGAAAATAAACCGTTTCATATAGGGAAGAATAAGTTTTTTCCTTCCATGTATTTCAAACTCTTTCTGAGTCTCCATGGAACATCCTAAAGCTCTTCTCTAAGGAAGATTAAGAATTAAGTCCCTTACTCTTTCTATCTGTTCCTTGTTCTTAAAAATGTTCTCAGGCTTTCTTCCTGTCATTTTGCCTGAGATCATGGCAGATGTACACAGATGAAGCCTGACTTCAAAACAAGCATGTCAGCACAAAGAAGTGAATAAAGAAAAAAGAATGGTGGCCTAAAAGAATGCAGAGGTTTACAGAAATGATGTACCTCCTGTAAAAATCTTAACTGCTCAGAGACTCTCGGTTTCATGGAATGCCTCTTTGGAATGATCTTTTTTTCCCCCCCAGTGGCTGCGATACATAAAGGCCACTGAAATCTTGCCGTTACCCTCCCCCTGCTTTTTATAACCCCTGAAGTTCGGGTCAGTTTTCATGCATCGAAGCCCGGGTGGCAACTCTGGTTTAAATGCCATTTCATGCCTGATAAAATTTCATTAGGCATTTTAACTTTTAATTTCTTTTATTGACTTATCGTGCAGATGGAGAGAAATGTTTAGAAAGGGGAAAAAATTTAAACAGGGATTTACTGAAGTCATGTTTCAGTAAGGAAGGAAATACCATCGACTTTATTACAGCTGCCTAATGTTTTCCACAAACTGTAGAAATAATGCGTTGTATCTTGGTGACCTACAATAGCAGCTGACTGCTTGCACATGATGGAAATGCAATTTGGGTTTGCTAAAAATTAACTATTTAATGCCCTGGTCTCCGGGGCTCACGGTGTCTTGGGTCTGGTTTGCTCTATATGATGCTCTTTTCAAGTCGTGGATGGTCATTTGCTATAGGTTTGAATGTGGCTGCGCGGCTTCCTGAAAGGCGGCCGGGCTCCAATGGGGACCAGCTATACCATATATCCATGTGCCTGTGTTTGCTGTCCCTATACATTTCTAAGAACTGGTGGGAAGGTTTCATCTGCCCCCTTCACCTGCCCCCCACCCCCCTACCAGCCCAACCCTGTCGAGACCCCTGCTTCCCTCCCTCTCTCCCTCAGCTGGGCCTTATCTGGCCTGTTCAGTGATGCGATGAAACAAAAAGGGAAGTTTCTGATTGCACGAACACACCCTTTGGAGAGATTCCAGCTAGAGAAGAGTCCGTTAAGGAAAGTGAGAGCGGTGGCGGGAGGCCTGAGTGCCAGGAGCGAGGAAAACGGCAAGCTGAGGAGGAAAAAATAATAACATGCCAGAATGGCGGTGGTGATTTCGAGAGGTCTGTGGGTGGAGGGAGTTCAAAAAGGAACTTGCCTAATGAGGCCTCTCTGAAGATTTACTGCAGTGGCTGCTGCTGAGAAGAGGATCCGGAGAAAAGATGTTCTGCCCTGACTAGCTTCACAGGAAGTCAGGCAGGGCTTGTAGTCTCTGGCAGGCAGAGGAGGGAGACTGCTCAGCCAGCAGCAGCCAGGGCTTCTCAGTTTAATTGTTTTTAAAGAGCCCCCTTCCACACAGCATTTGTGACCCTATAACACATACAGTTCTCAAGGCAGGAAAACCAAACAGAGAAACCACTCTGGACGAGAGCCGTCCCCTA
Source organism: Bos indicus (assembly GCF_029378745.1). NCBI lineage: Eukaryota > Metazoa > Chordata > Mammalia > Artiodactyla > Bovidae > Bos > Bos indicus. The sequence continues at coordinate 10,744,525 of NC_091763.1, forward strand.
GCTAGTCCTAAGGATGACCACATCAGCTCCTGGGGAGGGCGGGGGGAGCCCATTTCCTTCCCTACTAGCACCTCTCCTAGAGTTCCGGGCTCATCCTGCAGCCATCAGCTTTTCTTGGCTGAAAGGATGCGCCAGACCATCCACAGAGCTCAGAACGCTGTCGGTCCTTTGCCCAGCGGAGCGGGGTCTGGCCACTCCCCGGTTCCCCCCCGCAGGACCCTGAGCCCCGCTCACTTCCAGGGACCGGAAGTGAAACTCTGCAGTGCAAGTATTAGCATCGCAGGCGGCTAGCACTCAAATAGAGATGTTCTCTCGGTGCTGAAGGAGTTAAGAGGGCAAAATCACTGGCGAAAGCACTACCTTTCAGGTGAAAGAGCTTGTCTGTCCAAGTCTGAGGAAGTTACAGTCACTGCCATTTGACTTCTGTGACCACGCAGGTTTAGTGAGCAGAAGTTACTGGGGCAAGGACACAAAAAGACCTGGCCTTAGAACAGGGGTCCCAACCCCGCCCCCACAGGGGCCAGGGACTGGGACTGGTCCATGGCCTGTTAGGAACCGGCCGGCACTGCAGGTGGTGAGCGGGGAACCGAACTATCCACTCCCCCAGGCCACCCCACTGTCCGGGGAAAAACTGTCTTCCATGAAATCGGTCTCTGGTGCCGAAGAGGCTGGGGACGACTGCCTTAGAACACTCCTATTCCATCTGACCACGGGAGGACACAGGCACACGGCTCCGGTGGACCTGCTGAGGTCCCTCTGAGAACTCATGCTGGGTAATAAGTCAGAATCCTTTTCAGGAAAGAAAGACAAATGCGGTTCTGGGTGTTTTTTCACGTCAGACAGGAAAGCTGCCCGTCGGGCTCATCGTGTAAATCACAGGAAGGGAGGTAGAATATGGACAAGGATCCAGAGCTCGGGATTCCGACCTCCACTCTACAAACAGTGAACTGGACTCGAATAAAGAGAACCCGACTCACCAGAAAGGCTCAGGTAGATGCCCGGAAGGGCAGCGCGCAGCCACGGCGTGGGGAGAAAAGCAAAGGAGTTCTGGATGGAGAGACAGGTTCTTTGCTCATTCTTCTCAAAGACGGAGAGAGAAATAGAGCAGTGGGAAGAGGAGGGTCCCCCTTGTTCTCTCCCAGGTATGTGCGCCACCAGGTAGATGCCACGTGAGGCAAGGAAGCATGGGACAGGTGAACACGGCCGCCAGGCCAGAGTCGGTCAGCGGCTCCTTTAAGGACTTTCACGTGTGCTGGCCGGGAGGGCGCATGCGTGCACGTGCGCGTGCGTTCGCGAGATCCACTCACTTGCAGAGCAGTGTGCTTCATAGACTTGCTTCTGATTTGTTGAAGGAGTAGCTGTTACAAAGAACGTCTTCCCAAGGACCCATAGGCAGAAGATAACGTCATTAATACTTGTTTTCATAAAAGATAGAAAGGACTGCTAGTTGCCTACTGAATATGTTTTCCATTTCTTCTTTCCTAACAAAAACCTAATTTGAGGACGGGGGCTGTGGGAGGTAAGTTGCCTATCTAGGCTTTTATGTCGCAGTCTCTCTTGTTGCTAAGTTCTGGCCAGTTGTATATAAAGTAAATTTTATTTGGGGAAACATACAGGAAAGGTCCTTGAAAAATAGACAGATGGCAGCTCTCTTGTCGTAAAATGCAAAGCTAGGGACTGAGGATGTCAAAATGGAAAGATGGAAGGAGCGGATGTCTCTAATGGCATCTTGTTGGCTGTATAAAGACTCTGGATTTCCTTTCCCGGATTTCTTTTACAAGAAAATCTAGTTTGTTTAAGCCACTGTGACAGGGTCTGTGTTACCAGCAGGCAAAGCCAATTCCGAACTGATGCAGAAGGCAAGCTGCTTACTTTTTTCTCAGTACGTGGGTAGTCCTCATGACACAAAGAAGGGGCTGCTCAAATAGTAAAGTAAGTCATAGTAAACACTAGAGGTAGCTTCCAACCCACCTCTATTACATTCAGCCTTTAGATGTGACTGGCATACCTTTAAATGTCACAGACCCTTTTGAGAAACCGGAGGATGCTGTAGACAAACTCTTTAGGGAAATGCACATACACATTTACACAGGAAATCCTTACAGACTGTCTCATTTTATGGAATCAGGGAAGTCCGACCAGGGAACCCTTGTTAAGGATTTCTGTGTTTGGTTACAATTACTTCAAAATGTAGAAAAGAAGGCACTAAATCTAGCTTGGCTCTGTATTCAGTCTTTTTCTTAGAGAAGTTTAGGACAAGGCTGGGTTTCCTGGCTAGTCACATGTATTTCCGGGAAGCTTCCAGGAAAGCAACCTAAATTTTCTCGATTTGGTATTGGGCTGGTGAGACCATTTGGTGAGGGAGAAATCAGATGCCGCTCTGAGGCCTGGCAGACCCAGGGATAGGACAGGCCATCACAGGAGCTTCAAGAGGCATCTGAAGCTAGCTGTAGCCCACGGTAAAATAAATTAGCTAATTTACTCTGCAAACCTGAACAAAGGATGTTGAGAAGGGCTTTGTGACTGAATGTGAACTGTCTTTGGAGAACTATCCATTCTTGTTCGTTGGATTTTAGTAGATTTTGGATAGTTTTACAGCACTGTGTATGTTTGTGTGATAGCACTGATAACACATTCTGAAAAGTTGGTTGGTTAATGAAGCTGTAACAAGATATTTTACTTAAAGAGCAGCTGTTCCAGTGTTGGGGCATTCCACTTCAAGCTGCTATGAGCTGATCTAGTCCAAAGAGGCTTTACTAAAAGTATGTTGTAATAAACAGGGTCCACCGGGTGAATTTGCCTAAATAGTTTTTTTGTGCTTTATGTCTGTGAGAAAAGACATATGATATTTGGGAAGCTGTTTTGCTTTGATTTCCCAGGAAAGTAATCCTCTCACAAATTCTAATTGTATGATGCCATAGAACAGGCTTAACCCAGGTTGTAAAAATGCATAGGTTGTACTGTCTTAATTCCCCTTTGGAAGTTATGTATAAGTCATTTCCTTAAATCTTTATCATGCATGCTTTCCTCTTGAACTATTTGCATATCTTTCATTCCTTTTAAGCAAAACGTCACAAACAAAACAACAAACATCCTGGTTTTATTCATTTTGGCTTCTGAGAGTACCTGGAGAACGTGACATAGTGTATGTGGAGCAGTTTCTCAGATTTTTAGAGCAAACTAGAATATTCTGGGTTAGTTCTCCAATTTCAGTGTGCAAAAGATACCTGCATGCTAGGTCGCTTCAGTCATGTCAGACTCTGCTACCCTCTGGACTGTAGCTCACCAGGCTCCTCTGTCTGTGGGATTCTCTAGACCAGAATATGGGACTGGGTTGCCAAGCCCTCCTCCAGGGGATCTTCCCCACCCAGGGATTGAATCTGCGTCTCTTATGCATTGGCAGGTGGGTTCTTTACCCCTAGAGCCACCTGGAAAGCCCCAAAAGTACCTATAGAGTATATTAAAATGCAGGTTCCAAGGCTCCCCAGGGCTCTCACTCAGGGGGCGTACAGTTGACTGTTGTGCTTTGAGACAACCGCAGCTTGCATTATAGAGCCAAAGTCTCTTTTAATAAAAGGGTGAGGTTATTTGTTCCCTTTATTTGATTCTTTCCATTTGAAGACCTTGAAATGCTATGCAAAACTTTTAAGGCAGTCTTGTGCTAGACAGTAATGGGACTAATGACATCAGGGAGAAATCAGGAAAGAAAAGAAAAAGTGTGGTTTTCACAGCTGTTTTTCTCTTGGTAGGATACAGAGTTACATTTGATGACATGGTGTATCAGTGTATGCCAGGAACATAGTGGATGCTTAATCACTGGGGTGAATTCTGAGGCACCCCATCATTTCTACAGTGCCGCCTACAAACTGTGTCAGTTTGGGATTTGGAAATACCCTTCTCAGACTATTCCAGTCGTAACTGAATTGATGACATCAGGAAGAGAAACGGTTAAGCACCTCTCAGATGCTAGTCCATCTGCTTCATGTCATAAACCCACAAATGTTCTCTTCTTTCTTTAGGGGACTTCTGACATTCTTGTTTTACAATGTTAGGAATTATAATATATACAATATGCTTCCCTGAAAGTGTCATTTATGTTTGTAATATATTGTCCTTTAACCTAGAAGCATGTATCCTGTAAACTACAGATGTCTATTTTTTTGTTATGTGGAGGGTCTCAATTACTTGCTGTCTGCTTTCACTAAACCCATAGTGTGCAAAGAGTTTTTCTCTATGTATTTGACTACACTTGTGAGAGGCATGGCAAAGCTGGGCAGATGAATGAGGCTCCTCCTGAGAAGGCCCTACTTTGAGGAGGGGTGGGGTAACCCACAGTAAGCAGTGTTCAGGAAAGAGAAGGTCAGGTCAGGAGAAGCCCAATGCATCCATCATCAGAGAAAATGCAGTGTGGACAGCCAGGAACAAGAAGAAAGGCCAGGACGATACGAGTAGGCAGGAGCTGACCAGAAAGCTAAGAAAGAATTGAGAGGGTCCAAGCCATTGCTCCACGAGTGGGTCTGGGATTCTCAGAACTCATTTTTAGAGATATGAAATTCCATTTTCTGGACAACGAAAGCCTTTGTGGGTCACATTTTAAGAAACTATTCAAAGCATCTTGTTCTTCTGACTACCTCCAAACACAGAAGCTAGCACAGGCTTGGAATCTTACCTGTTGATTCACAGGAGACCTTGGGTTTCTAAAGGAAACTCTCACCCAATGTCCTCAAGTGATTTTTGCTACAGCTTCTCTTTTGGTTTCAGCCACCCCTGACGGCATTAAATGGTACCACCATCCCATGGACGCTCTTGTCTGGGATAAAGGTCCCATGATGCCTTCTAAAGTACATGTCCTTACCATGCTGGGACAGGGCAGCGTCCCCCAGAGCCCTGGTGAGAATGCTGCTGCGTCCAACCCCAGCATGGGGACCACAGTTCTTGCTATTTGGCTGTTGTACCTGGTCTCCAGGCCCCAAGCAGTGAGGTTCATATTTCCTGCCTTGCAGAGTTCCTCAGGAAAACTCTTCCTTCAGTTTCTGTCTCCACAGGGCTCAGACATGAGGCCGTGGGGCTGAGGTGAGGAACCAGAACCCGTAACGCAGAGTACATCATTCTCTGCGATCTCCTTCACCTGAAAGCCTGCTCTCTCCTTTGGTTCTTCAGACACAAACCCTCTTACAAACCAGTCCTAGGACCAGCTCCCTTGGTTCACTGGACGTGCCTGGTATGGCTGCATCCCATGGAGCAGAAGGTCACACCTCTGCTGCTGAGGTTCCCTTCCCTATGTAGACATTGGTTGGCTTGGTCTGAAGCCTCGGAATTTGTGCTGCAGCATGGAACACCTTGCACTCACTGTCCAGTGCACAAGTAGCTTACTAGCACCTGCTGTTGCTTTCTCAGAAGACGGGGAAGCAGCCAAGGTCAGCAGCCCCAGTTAACTTTGGAGGTAGGGAACATTACGAGTCTCATACTATGAGTGATATGTGTTTGCTGAGACAGTTCTACATCTCAGGATCTGTGGCATTTCCTGCACATATTCCAGGGTTTAGTTATGAGCCTCCAAGGATGAACATGTTGTCTAACATCCTGGGTTGTCCCAAGGGACTTTCAGTTGGAAGGAGTAAAGTTGGATGATTAAACTCTATGAGTATTACTTGGACTTCCCCAGTGGCTCAGTGGTAAAGAATTCCCCTGCAATGCAGGAGACACAGGAAACATGGGTTCGATCCCTGAGTCAAGAAGATCCCCTGAAGAAGGAAATGGCAATTCACTCCAGTATTCTTGCCTGGAGCATCCTATGGACAGAGGAACCTGGCGGGCTGAAGTCTGCTGCTGCTAAGTTGCTTCAGTCGTGTCCGACTCTGTGTGACCCCATAGATGGCAGCCCACCAGGCTCCTGTATCCCTGGGATTCTCCAGGCAAGAACACTGGAGTGGGTTCCCATTTCCTTCTCCGATGCATGAAAGTGAAAAGTGAAAGTGAATTCGCTCAGTTGTGTCTGACTCTTAGCGACCCCATGGACTGCAGCCTACCAGGCTCCTCCATCCATGGGATTTTCCAGGCAAGAGTACTGGAGTGGGGTGCCATTGCCTTCTCCGGGCTGAAGTCTACAGGGTCACAAAGAGTCAGACATGACTGAATGACTGAACAACCACCACCGCACTAGGAGCATTCTCAGTATTAAGATGTGTGGGGCCTTCAGGAGCCTATGCTAAGCAGGTAACCAGGTCCTGAAGGACTGAGCATGCGTCTCTCCCTCATTCATTTGCAAGTTCCTGATGAGAAAGAATCAGAGTCTGGTGTTCCTTGCTCCTGTGCCAAAAGGTGATGCCAAGTCCCTTCAGGGCCAGACTACTTGCTTCCATGGAATAACTCAATCCACATCCTTTGTAGATTGTAAGTCAGAGAATAGACTATACGCCCACCATTATAAACTATAAATAGTTTAATAAGGGAAGCCTGGTGTACTGCAGTCCATGGGGTCCCAATGAGTTGGACACAACTGAGCAACAGCAACGAAGTCTGCCGTGTTGGATCTCAGTCAAGAAACCGTTTGAAATTAAGGCTGCTTGTGTGATTATTTTCACCCGTTAAAATGATCTTTTTCTTGGAATTTAAATTGTTCATTTAATTTATTATTCCCCATCATTCTTCTTCATCTCCTAATGCCCCTAAAACTCTCTTCTCCATCATGCTCACTAAACTATAAAATAAAGTATAGTGGATTGTGATTAGGAGGATACCTGAAATTTACTTCCCACCTTACACAGTCACCAGTATTTGAAATCCAGCTATTACTTATGTTTTGGTTTGTTAGAGTCAAAGTTCTACAAATGTAGTACATTATCAGCTTGGAATACTACTATACATATAACAAGTATCTAGCACAGTGCCTGAAACTCAGTATGAGTGCTCCGTAATTGTTGAATGAATGAAATGTTTTTTCTTATGATTTAATAAGGCAGATACTTTTAGTAATATCAATTGCTAAAATTGACTCAAAATATTTAGATGGCTGCTATACGCCAAAACCATACTAGTCACCTCTGCAAAATGCACTTAGCAGTAATGGTTTTTAGAAAATAATTTTTCTGATGTTCTTCTGAGATCAGGGGGAAAGGAAAGCATATCTCTGGGGATATGCTTTGGGGACACAGGGCATTTTGGGAAGGATAATCATACAAGGGAAATCCAATAATAATAATGACTTCACTGAGTCCTAACTACAGGATAGACATTTAACCTTCACACCACTAGATAAAGAGGTTATTTCCATTTGACAGATAAAGAAACTGAGGCTTATAGACTTTAAGGAACTGCTGCAAGATCATGCAGCTAGTCAGTGGCAAGGCTAAGCTTTCAAACAGTTTGCTGACCCCAAAGCCCTGCCTCTGGTCACCATGCTTCTGGCCATGCTTCTGACATGGGTTCAATTTCTGGGTCAGGAAGATCCCCTGAAGGAGGGCATGGCAACCCACTCCAGTATTCTTGCCAGGAGAATCACATGGACAGAGGAGCCAGTGGGTTACAGTCTAGTCTATGGGTTGCAAAGAGTCAGACGCAACTGAAGCAACTGAGCATGCGTGCATAGCAGACAACAATTTGTTAATTTCCATTTCTATCCAATGCTTTCTGCAAAGTATTGTGATGGGCCAGTTTTATCTTAGCTATATGTTCCAGACCTGAATTGCATTTTGATAATGCCAAACTCAATAAGAACCAGGAATAATGATACATTAAAATTTATAAAAAGAGGTATTTGAAATCTGGAATAAGTATTTACAGTGTGGATATGATCCAGGCTCCCACATAACAATCAATGGACAGTCGAATTTTAAAGACAGTGCCCATTTTGAGCATCAGTTAAGTTCAGTTCAGTCGCTCAGTCGTGTCCGACTCTCTGTGACTCCATGATTCGCAGCACGCCAGGCCTCCATGTCCATCACCATCTCCCGGAGTTTACTCAGACTCACATCTATCGAGTCGGTGATGCCAACCAGCCATCTCATCCTCTGTCGTCCCCTTTTCTTCCTTCCCCCAATCCCTCCCAGCATCAGAGTCTTTTCCAATGAATCAAGTCTTTGCATGAGGTGGCCAAAGTACTGGAGTTTCAGCTTTAGTATCATTCCTTCCAAAGAACACCCTGGGCTGATCTCCTTGAGGATGGACTGGTTGGATCTCCTTGCAGTCCAAGGGACTCAAGGGTCTTCTCCAACACCACAGTTCAAAAGCATCAATTCTTCGGCGCTTAAGCTTTCTTCACAGTCCAACTCTTGCATCCATACATGACCACTGGAAAAACCATAGCCTTGACTAAACGGACCTTTGTTGGCAAAGTAATGTCTCTGCTTTTCAATATGCTATCTGGGTTGGTCATAACTTTCCTTCCAAGGAGTAAGTGTCTTTTAATTTCATGGCTACAGTCACCATCTGCAGTGATTTTGGAGCCCCCAAAAATAAAGTCTGACACTGTTTCCACTGTTTCCCCATCTATTTCCCATGAAGTGATGGGACCAGATGCTATGATCTTCGTTTTCTGAATGTTGAGCTTTAAGCCAACTTTTTCACTTTCCTCTTTCACTTTCATCAAGAGGCTTTTTAGTTCCTCCTCACGTTCTGCCATAAGGGTGGTGTCATCTGCATATCTGAGGTTATTGATATTTCTCCCAGAAATCTTGATTCCAGCTTGTGCTTCTTACAGCTCAGCATTTCTCATGATGTACTCTGCATAAAAGTTAAATAAGTAGGGTGACAATATACAGCCTTGACGTACTCCTTTTCCTATTTGGAACCAGTCTGTTGTTCCATGTCCAGTTCTAACTGTTGCTTCCTGGCCTGCATACAGGTTTCTCAAGAGGCAGGTCAGGTGGTCTGGTATTCCCATCTCTTTCAGAATTTTCCACAGTTTATTGTGATCCACACAGTCAAAGGCTTTGGCATAGTCAATAAAGCAGAAGTAGATGTTTTTCTGGAACTCTCTTGCTTTTTCCATGATACAGCAGATGTCGGCAATTTGATCTCTGGTTCCTCTGCCTTTTCTAAAACCAGCTTGAACATCAGGAAGTTCACGGTTCACATATTGCTGAATCCTGACATGGAGAATTTTGAGCATTACTTTACTAGCGTGTGAGATGAGTGCAATTGTGCGGTAGTTTGAGCATTGTTTGGCATTGCCTTTCTTTGGGATTGGAATGAAAACTGACCTTTTCCAGTCCTGTGGCCACTGCTGAGTTCTCCAAACTTGCTGGCTTACTGAGTGCAGCACTTTCACAGCATCATCCTTCAGGACTTGAAATAGGTCAACTGGAATTCCATCACCTCCACTAGCTTTGTTCGTAGTGATGCTTCCTAAGGCCCACTTGACTTCACATTCCAGGATGTCTGGCTCTAGGTGAGTGATCATAGCATCATGATTATCTTGGTCGTGAAGATCTTTTTTGTACAGTTCTTCTGTGTATTCTTGCCACCTCTTCTTAATATCTTCTGCTTCTGTTAGGTCCATACCATTTCTGACCTATTTCGAGCCCATCTTTGCATGAAATATTCCCTTGGTATCTCTAATTTTCTTGAAGAGATCGCTAGTCTTTCCCATTCTGTTGTTTTCCTCTATTTCTTTGCAGTGATTGCTGAGGAAGGCTTTCGTATCTCTTCTTGCTATTCTTTGGAACACTGCATTCAGATGCTTATATCTTTCCTTTTCTCCTTTGCTTTTCGCTTCTCTTCTTTTCACAGCTATTTGTAGGGCCTCCCCAGACAGCCATTTTGCTTTTTTTGCATTTCTTTTCCATGGGGATGGTTTTGATCCCTGTCTCCTGTACAATGTCATGAACTTCAGTCCATAGTTCATCAGGCACTCTATCTATCAGATCTAGTCCCTTAAATCTATTTCTCACTTCCACTGTATAATCATAAGGGATTTGATTTAGGTCATACCTGAATAGTCTAGTGGTTTTCCCTACTTTCTTCAATTTTGGGCATAGACACCTTCAAAACCAGGAAAGTATGGAATGTAAATTTGAATTTATTATGTTTAAGTTCTTATCACTTCTAACAAAATCATTTTAACTATCCTGTTATTTCTAGAAATTATTCATAAAATGACTTAAAAATATAAAACATAAATTAATAAAAAGGACTCATTGGCCCAGCTGGTTAAGTTGTGATGACTTTGTCCTGGAACACTGAAGATTATTGAGCTCTATTATGTTCTAATCTATATCAATAATTGAATGGATAAAGGAATGAATCTAGACTCAATTAATACAGATGTTGGGGGGGATCTTAAAAACATATAAAAGAAACTGTACAATGGAGAGATCAAACTGAAGGAAAAATAAATTTTAATGTTTAATTTCAGGCCTTGAGAAATAAGAGGAAAATGGCTATAGGTTGCAGTAACCTCTAAAGTCATTTTAGCTACAGAGAACCTTACAACTATTCCTGTCCTCATGATTATTATGGCAGATGGGATTCCATACCCACTTTAGTTACAAAGTTGGAGACAGAGTTTCATATATCTACAGGTGTGATATAGGAAAGAAGAGTTTACGAAAATAGTCTCATGACTGTAGAAAATCATACCTTTCAAACCCTAGGGCAACTGCTGGTGAGCGTACTCGGTTTCTCTAAGCCCCTTGTAACTCACTGCTTTGCAACGTGCAGCCTCACGCTTGATACAACACCTGTGCTTCACCTGCTGCCTCTGTCTGCTCGATCGATAGCTTCAGGCAACTGAATCTAAATAAGACATGCTTGAATTCCCTGGTGGTCTGGGGCCCGGGTTTAATCCTGGGTAGGGGATTCCCAAGGGGAATTCCAAGGGGCTTCCCAGGTAGCACTAGTGGTAAAGAACCCACCTGCCGATGCATGAGACATAGAGATGCAGGTTCGATCCCTGAATCCAGAAGATGGAGGGCATGGCAACCCACTGCAGTATTCTTTCCTGGAGAATCCCATGGACAGAGGAGCCTGGTGGGCTACAGTCCATAGGGTCTCAAAGAATTGGACACGAATGAAGTGACTTAGCATGTACGCATGCAGGGGAACTAAGATTCTGCAAGCTGCATGGCAAAAAGTAAGACATTATAGTAAATACAATAGCTTAAAATTTATGGTGTACATGTAAGGATATTTATGGCAGCTTTATTTGTATCACTGAAAACTTGGGGACAACTTTAATGGCCATAAGTCATTTTGGAAGGACTAAACACACCACCATATATTGGTATTCTGAAATATTACAGACCTCTAAAAAAATATCTATACTGGGAAAAAAAAAAGAATGTATATATTGGCATGCAGGGTTGTCCATGATAGATACTTTTGAGTAAAAAGAAGGACATTATGGAACAATTTAAGCTGAATTTAAAATTATTTTGTGGGGACAATTCCGTGCCCCTCCACTTCCATCAAGGAGTGCTTTTCTTGTTTGCTGGTTACTTTTTCATTTTATTAGGGCTTCCCTGGTGGCTCAGGTGGTAAAGCGTCTACCTGCAATGCCGGAGACCTGGGTTCGATCCGTGGGTCAGGAAGATCCCCTGGAGAAGGAAATAGCAACCCATTCCAGTACTCTTGCCTAGAAAATCCCATGGATGGAGGAGCCTGGTAGGCTACCGTCCACAGGGTTGCAAAGAGTCGGACATGACTGAGCGACTTTACTTACTTACTGACTGTAAGACATCTTTATGTAAACTCCCCAATAATGGAATCAAAGATAGATACACGTGACAACATATACAGGCCTGTGGCTCTTTCTCAGATATTTGCTTTTTTTTCAGAAATACATCCCTTCTTCCATGCTTTTTTAAAAAACCTCATTCACTCGTTCACCTATTCATTTGTTTCTGCAACAAGTGAGTGCCTCTATGTAAGAATATGAGCTCACATACCCACACGCACACAGGAATACCCGGGAGCTCAGAGGGTGCAGCAGGCCCATGCAGTCAGCCCTTCAGAGGAGCTCAGTGTACATCCTGCATGGACTTGGTGCAGACAAACCCTTCATGGAGGGGTGAAGGCTCATCTGTAAAGGGATCTAACAGCAGCTCCCCTGCTGGCCCAGCCCGGCAAGGCCAGGGAGCCGCCTTCCCCGAGGCCGCCAGGCAGAGACTTGGGAACATGAAACACATTCCAGCGGTTGGCATCTGGGCTCGCAGCTGCCAGACGCAGCCAGTGTGTGGCCGTGGGGCCGCAGGGCAGGGGCAGAGCAGGTCTGTGCAAAGTGGCCCGTGGGCCAGTTTGGTTCTGCAGCCTCATCCTGATGACTGAGAGCAACAGTTGTATCTAGAAAGTGTGCTTTGGGAGGTTGGCATCCGTGTGGGGTGGAGAGGAACTTTGGCACTGGAGTGGGGGTATGGGTGGGGGCAGTGCTCCCTGTACCTTTGTGCTCCCGACTCAGGCCAAAGGGAAACCCCAGAATTACCACCAAGCCACCCCAGTCCTGGCTTGGTGTCACCAATCAGCTAAAAGCAATTTTTGGAAGATGCTTTCATTTAGCACTTAGAAGTGCGTGCCTGTGCCCACTTTATGTGTGTGTAAATATAGGCATAATTTAAAGAATGAATTCTCCTCCCAATTTTCATCTTTGCACACAGATGGGGACTATTGGGAGGGGGGAGGTGATACTTTTTAGGACTTCGAGGGATTGGTTTTCACGTGAAAAAGTTTCCTAAATGAGAAACTGCTGAAATTCTCTGGTAGCAACTTCTCAGAGACATTTACCGTGGATTCACTTTTTAAAATTGCAGTTCATTTGAAAGCAAGTATGGTTAAATTAACCAAAATCTAAATTTAAAAAAATTCCTCGATTCTTGCAGGCCTACTTCACATCATCAAACTAGGCCCCGCTGGAGGCCCCATTAAAATGGCAGCTCCCACTGAGAGAGAGACAAAAGCCCCCTCTCTGAATGGGGATGCTGAAACAGTGATGGATTCTCAGAACTGCTTTTTTTTTTTTTTTAATCCATTAAAAAAAAAAGTTACCTCTGCATTGACTGTGAGAGAGTATTTATTTAGCTCTCCACACTGTGGGAAACAGAGGCGTTCTCCCTTATAAGGACACCCAGACCTTCTTGGAAGGGAAGGGAAATATGAATCCATGACATGGCTGAACAAATTCCTCCTCGCAACTGAATTCATGGAATGTTTCGGACGTGAACAGCTTAATTTTGGTGTGGTCTGGGGCAAATGAATATGACTCAAATCCTACCTCACACGGGAAGAAATGGGATGAAATGGGTGGGGTGACCACACTCAACTTCCCTCAGAATTCTAACAGTCGTCGCTGTTACATTTAAATGGGCGCCCTTCCACCCTCTAGCAAGAAAACCTTTATGAAGGAATAGAGAAATAAAGAACTAAAAAGACATCTAAAAAGCTAACTGAGTACTGTTCAGCATCTGTGATATTTTAGGCTACGGGAATGATTCGTAAGTTTTTACTCAACAAAATTAAGACTCCTAGAGGGTGTTCCAGCACCTTTGCATTTGGTGACGTGGATAAATATAATAAACACAATGATTGCTTCTCCAGTGTTTCTCGTGAAGCCCCCGGAACAGCTATTTCAACCACAAAGGCTTAGAGACTCGCAGGAAGTATCACCCTCTTCTTCCAGAAGATGGACAAGGCTTTCCCCTTAATACCTAACAGACACTTTGTTCTTTCAGAGAGCTCAGGTCTTCAGCAGTCAAGGACAATTATCCTGACTATTAAAATGAACCTTGATGTCATTCTCTCCAGGATTACCTTTCTTTACTTTTGCAAAGAGGGAGTAGAATTGTTACCACAGAAGGGGGTAGGTTTTGGAAGGGAAAACTCCTGTAAATATTGAATATATATTTTGTAGTTAGGAACCCACTTGCGGGTTATTCACACACATTAACGTCTTTAGTTGGGCTTCCTTGGTGGCACCAATGGTATAGAATCCACTTGTAATGCGGAAGACTCAGGGTCAATTCCTGGGTTGGGAAGATCTCTTGGAGAAGGGCGTGGCTACCCTTGCTACTTGCTAGTGGCTCCAGGCGAGAATTCCTTGGACAGAGGAGCTTGGCGGGCTGCAGTCCATGGGGTCACAAAAGGTCAGACACAACTGAATGACTAACACTTTCACTTTAACACCTCTTTAGTTGCCTCGTATTTATAGAAGGTAGCAGTGAGAAAGATTACTTCTCAGTGATCAATAATAGAAATCATTTTTATTTGGCTTTGAAATGCATCATACACTTATTTCTGCAAATTTTTGCATGTAATTATGTTCAGGTTCAGTTAAAGTTAGATTTGTTGTTGTTGAGTTGCTAAGTCATGTCTGACTTTTTTGAGACCCCATGCCCTATAGCCCGCCAGGCTGCTTTCTGTCCATGGGATTTCCCAGGCAAGAATACTGGAGTGGGTTGCCATTTCCTTCTCCAGGGGATCTTCTTGACCCAGGAATCAAACCCGCTTCTCGTGCCTTTACCTGTAGAATTCTTTCTGCTGAGCCCCTGTAGGTTGATGTAATTTTCAGATAAGCGCAGTAGCACTGAGAGGCCATGAAATGCAGTCAGAGCCAGCTGACACCACCACCGATCTACGGGACTGTCTCTTTAGTGGGGAGGGGTGTGCGTGCAAGCTAGGACAGTGTCCCCATTCTAGATCACGCCTCTCAGAACACATGTGTCTTTCCGTATGTATCTGTAGTACATTATTTCTCTGTCAGAAGAGTATTTTGGTATTTTGGTTAAGAATCAATAGGAGTGATATGTCATTTAATATCTGATAGAAGCCTCTGAAAAAAGTTTTATCAGTAAGAGGTACACATTTATGCCTTCCTTTTTCATTACAAAAATTACAGGTCTTTGGAAATAGAAGAAACATCCTTGAGAATGGATTTTCAAATGCTTTTTCCTCCTACTAATGAACCTTTTTAAAAATAAAATAAAAAATACAAGCCTACATGCAATTCTAATATGTAAAATAATACTAGGGCAGGCATATTATTGAACTGAGGAAGCATTTAGGGTTCCAGGAACTTGTTTTGAAAATCACTGGGTTAACACGATTTTTAAACTTCCTGAACAAGAAGCTGTACGAATCATCTGAGACTGCAAGGGGACAGTAAAAACAGATATCCTAAGATACCAGGGAAATGGATCATTCTACTAGAAGAACACCTACTTGATATACAGATGAAGATATACAGATGAAGAATGGTGGTTTGTAGCAAGTAGTTCAAGGTTACACAGCTACTTCGTGATGAATTCCGGACCCAAATTCAATTATTTTCCCCCCTACTTGAAGCTGCTATATGATGCTGTCTCTGAAGTCTGGAATGCCTTTGAAATCAGGCTGTAGGATGCTCTAATCAATGTTAATGATGTAAAGCTTTTAGAACTTGATGAAAATTTTTATAGCGAACAGCAAGTTTCTACGTTGTTCTGTGCTGCCATAAAACTGATCACAATTCTCAGGGATATTTTTATGTGGATAATAATCATTCCTTATATTTATTCAGTTTGATATGCATGGTTTAAACACCATCGTTTGCATTCTGGAGTTGGACATAGGACATGATACCCCTGACCAGTAAATCCCTTGAATGACTGCATTTTCCCCCCTCTGTGCATGTCTCCTTCTCACCCATTGTCTGTCTTCTTTTCATGCCTGTCAGGCGGTGGCCATGACTGTGCACTTATAAAGGTCAGTGACCCAGCAGAGAGGGCAGGCCCTGCAGAAGGCGTGTTGATGAAGCATTTCAATGCACACTGAATGTGTTAGCTCTCTGGCTTACTCCCGGGGCAGGCTACCATTGTTTCCTGTGTGGCATGGCACCCACCCGGAACTCTCATGGTATGGGCCATTCCAACCAGGAATCTGTAAACCACATCCTACAAAATAAACACTCCACATTTCCCAGCACACTAAATTCTTTTACCTGGCTCTCTTTCCCTTAATTTGCCCAGTATACCCAATAAAACTATTTAAAACAGAGGTTTCCCTTATTTACATAAACGGTCGGTCATGAAGCTGTTTCCAAGGCACTATTTGTAAAATCACATCTTTCAGGCTGAAGAATTTTAGAAGGCTGAGGTCCTAAATCTCTATTATAGACACTGAATTATTCAAAAGCAGACATGGTACTTCATTTGAAATTGTCACAAGGAAGGCAAACGTGTTTCTTTGGCACGTCTACCTTTTAGTAAAGCAATGATGATGATCTAGAAGTGGAAGCCAGTGATTCAAAAATGAATGCTTCATCCCCAAATTGTAAGCAGTCTTTGCTGTGTGTGTAGAAGGCAGCTATCATTTCGGTGAAATCAAATGAATAAGTTACCTGTATATGTTCTGGTTCTAATCATGGTGGAGTAGCTTCTGTCAGACTGTCCTTCCTACAGATAGCAATTATAAACTCTGGTTAAAATATTAAAAGACAGCTATTTAAACATATTGGTCAGATACCAAAGTAGGCAGAAACTGCAGGGAATTTGATCCTTGAAATAAGAAACCACACTGGATAAGATCCATATGTTTACCCCAGTGTTCATCACACCACTATTTACAACAGTCAGGACACGGAAGCAACCTGAATGTCCATTGACAGATGAATGGATAAAGAAGTTGTGGTACATGTATGCAATGAAATAAAAAGGAATGAATTTGAGTCAGTTCTAGTGAGGTGGATGAAACTAGAGCCTGTTATACAGACACTAGAACCTGTTATACAGACTGAAGTAAGTCAGAAAGAGAAAAACAAAATACCGTATATTAACACATATATATAGAATGAGGAAAATGGTACTGATGAACGTATTTGCAGGGCAGGAATTGAGGCTCAGACATAGAGAACAGACTTACGAACACAGTAGGGAAAGGAGAGGGTGGGACAAATTGAGAGAATAACATTGAAATATATACATTACCATATGCAAAATAGATGGCTAATGGGAAGATGTTATATAGAGCAGGCAGCTCAGCCTAGGATGCTGTGATAACCTAGAGTGGGGTGGGGGGTGGGAGGGAAGTTCAAGAGGGAGGGGACGTGTGTATATCTATGACTGATTCATGCTGATGAATGGTATGGCAGAAAGCAATACAACATCATAAAGCAATTAACCTCCAATTAAAAGCAAATTTTTTTAAAATGAAAAAAGAGATATAAAGAAAGATTCATATGTTTATCAATATGCTTATGGATTTTCCTGAGCGTACTCTAGGGTCCACCTATTACAGGACACCTGTAACTCAAGCAGAAAGCCGCACCATCTGAATTGGCCTGAGAATTCAGAGAATGGAATTTGGGTTTATTACAGTGACTGGAAATCGAGGGGTAAAAACCCCTAAAAGAGATACTGCAGAGGAATTAGGACAACCACAGCTGGAGGACTGAAAGAACAGAACAGAGATTTTAGCTCCTGTTCACTATGTGGAGACAGAGTCAAGATTCTGAGTCCTGCCAAGCATGGTAACTTTTCAAGATTTTGACTTAAACTCTAGAAAAGTTACACCCTGGGTACAAAGACTAGACATTGAGGTATTTGCCCTAAGACTAATCACAAAATGAAAATGGACCCTGTCAAAGCATCAAACCAAGCCTCTACACTTTCAAGGTGATCAGTCAGTAATTTAACTGGCAGATAGAACAAAATTAAATACTGTTCACAGGAAAATAACAGAACCTATAATGTATCTTCTACAATGTTCAATATAAAATTTAAAAATTACTAGACATATGAAGAAACCAGGAAAATGTGACCATACAGTAAATGACCTGAGATGTCCAAGATGTTACAAAGACTTTAACGCAGCTATAATATAATATTTATTTAAGGGGTAAAGAATAAGATAATTATAGTAAGCAGACAGATGGAGAATTACAGCAAAGAAATGGAAACTGCAAAAAATGAGCCAAATGGACATTTTAGAACTGAAAATTATAATGTTTAAAATAAAACTCACCAGCTAGTCTTAAGAGCAGTATAAAGGGTCAGAAAACTTGAATGCATCCATACCAACTGTCCAAAGTAAAGAATAGGGAGGAAAACAGTTTTTTAAGTATGTGAAAAGAACTTCAGGGTCCTGTGGGAAAATACCAAACAGTGTAACATATATGGAATAGGCTTCTCAGGAGAAGAGGAGAGAAAAAAATGAAAGAGAAAAAACAATTGAAAAAATAATAAAAGAAAAATTCCCAAATTTGATGGAAAACATCAAATTACAGATCCAAGTAGATTAGCAAACCCCATACAAAGTATGAAGAAACCACATCTAGACACAGGTTAGCCAAATTTCTGAAAACCAATGATAAAGAGAAAATCCTGAAAAGTTCTCAGGAGGAAAGGACATCACATAAGGGGACAATGATACAGATAATAAGTGACTTTTCAACAGAAACAGTGGAGACAGAGGCCATAGAACAATATCACTGAAGTGCTAAATAATAAATTCAATCCATCCAGAATTCTACACCCAGCAAAAGTATCCTTCAAAAATGAAGGTAAAGGTTGATTTGCTAAAGATGGGTTAAAAGAAACTTTACAGGCTGAAAGGAAATGATAGCAGATACAAATTGATATCAATAGAAGTATAAAAGCACAAAAAGAGTTACCAAAGAAATGAGTCACTAGGGATGTAATGTACAACATGATAAATAGAATTAACACTGCTATACATTATATATTATATATGAAAGTCGTTAAGAGAGTAAATCCTAAGAGTTCTTATAACAAGGGGAAATTGTTTTCTAATTCTTTAATTTTTGTACATTTATGAGATGATAGATGTTCACTAAACTTATTGTGGTAATACTTTCATGATGTATGTAAGTCAAGTCATTATGCTGAACACTTTAAACTTATACAGTGATGCATGCCAATTATATCTCATTAAAATTTCAAAACAAATCACTAAAGCAAAATTTATAATGTATTTTGGTATTTGTAACATAGTGATATACAATATGGGCATTAATGGAATTTTACTGTTGCTGTATTTTTAAATTTTACATGAAGGGGTAAAATATCCAATTTGAGTAGGCTGTGGTAAGTTAAGAATGCATTTTATAAAACTTGACAAATCACTTAAGTAATACAAAAAGGTACAGTTAAATCCATGGAGAAATTAAAGTTAACATTTTAAAAATATTATAAATCCAAAATAACGCAGGGAGGGAGAAACAAAAGAAAAAGATAGGAAAAATAGAAAACAAATAATAAAACAGTAAACCTAAATTCAACTGTATCAGTATTAAATAAGCTAAACACTAATTAAAAGATAGATCCTGCCAAATAGCATAAAAGGCCAGATTCCACCATATGCAGTCTTTAAGAGGTGCACTTTAAATACAAAGAGACAGCTTAAAAATAAAAAGTTATGTCATGCAGACTGTGAGCATAAGAAAGAAGATGTGGCTGTGTTACCCCAAGACGAACGGGACTTCACACAAAGGAGCACTGCTAGAACTTAAGGCATTGCATGTGGATAGATGACCAAGTCAACAGAAAGACACACTAATCAACTATAAACGCATATATAATTAATAACAGAGCTTCAAAAGATATGAAGAAAAATGGACAGAGCAAAAAGAGAAAGAAATATCCAGTCATAGTTAGAGACTTTGATATTAATTCCCCAGTACTTGATAGACCAACTAGATGAAAAATCAAGAGCACAGGAGATTTGAACATTACCAACCACCGTGACCTATTTGACATTTGTAGAATGTTTTTACCTACACTTTCAGAATACATATTCTTTTCAAGTTCACATAGAGTATTCACCAAGATAAACCATATGCTGGGTCATAAAATAAGTCTCAAATTTCAAAGGAAATTTTACAAAGTTATTTTCTTACATAGTAGAGTTAAATTAGAAATTAATACTATATCTTGAAGACTGCTAAATGAACTGTGGGTCAAAGAAGAAAACACGGGAAATTAGAAACTACTTCAAAATGAATGACAATGAACATACAACATATTAAAATTTGTGGAATGTAGCTAAATCAGTTCTGAGAGTGAATAAACCTTAAATGATTATGTTTTAATAAAGAAAGATATTACATCAATGATGTAAGTTTTTATTTTAAATGGCTATAGAAAAGAATAATTAATAAAAGGAAGGAAATAAAAATGATAAGAGCAGAAATCAATACGATAGAATACAATGTGTGAAATTACCAAAAATTGCTTTTTTGAAAAGATTTAATACAATGTATAAACTCCTAGCAAGGATGATTAAGAAAAAAAGAGAAGCACAAATGATAAATATCAGGAATAAAACAGAGATGATACTACAGATCCTACAGACATTAAAATGATAATAGAAGAAAATAAGAGAATATTATGCCTTTAGGTCAACAGATAGCATTCAGCAAATACATACTCAGTGAATGAGCTCACAGTTCCTATGTCACACCAGACACAGAAAGTGAGATGAATTTTATTTATTTATTTTTTTTGTGTGAGATGAATTTTATGTTTGAACCTAAAAGCTAAAACTCAGTAGTTTCTAGAAGAAAGCATAGGAGGATATCTTTGAGACCATGGACTGGCAAAGATTTCTTATGAGGAGACAAAAACACTAAACATAAAAGGAAAATTTGTAAATTGGGACTTTATAAAAATTTTAAGACTTCTGTTTATCTAAAGGCTCCATTAGTAAAATAAAATGATAAGCCACAGACCACTAGAAAATATAATATCCATATTTGAGAAAGGACTTACATACAGAATACATAAAGAGTCCTACAAATCAACAGTTAAAAACAAACAAGAATTTTTAAAATGGATGGAATGCTTGAACAGATACTTCAGAAAAGAAATGTACAAGAATAAAAGCTCAAACATCACTAGCTGTCAGAAAATTGCAGATTAAAATCATAATGACATTTTGGTTCATACCAAATGGTGAGACTCACCAATTGGTGAGACTGGAAGTGTAAAAATTCCCTACAGTGTTATTGGCAAAACAGTACCACCTATATGGTAACTTCTTATGTATTTAACTATGCCATCATTTAGCAATTCTACTTGTAGATACTTGCTCAAATGAAAAAAAAAATTATGTCCATTAGAAGTTGTGTATGAGAATATTTATGAGATTTGGGATTTACTGGACGTGAATATAAGGGAATCGTCTGAGGTGATATGGTGGTGGTGGTTTATTATTTATTTTTTTTGTGGTGGTGGTTTAGTCACTAAGTCGTGTCCAACTCTTGTGACCCCATGCACTGTTGCCTGCCAGGCTCCTCTGTCCATAGCATTTTCTAGACAAGAATACGGAGTGGGTGCCATTCTCTCCTCCACTGAGGTGATATAAATAATCTCAATTACATTTACCAAAACTCACTGAATTGTACACTTTAGATATGTGAGCTTCATTCTATATGAGTTTTGCTTCATTTTTTTTTTTTAAAGCCAACAACATTGTTAAGATGTCAGATCTACCCAGTTTATCAATACAACCCCAGGGAAAGTTCCAGGAAGTTATTCCATGGATACTGAGAAGCTGATACTAAAGTTTATGTGGAGAGGCAAAAGACCCAGAATAGCCAACACAATACTGAAGAAGGGAAGATAGGAGAACAGATGTGTCCTGACTTCAAAATTTACCTTAAGCACAATTAAAGGAAGCAAATGGCAACCCACTCCAGCATTCTTGCCTGGAGAATTCCATGGACAAAGGAGCCTGGTGGACTGCAGTCCGTAGGGCTGCAAAGAGTCAGACGTGACTGAGCGACTATCACTCACTCACTCACAGTTATCAAGACAGTGCAGTACTGGCAACAAAACAGACCAGTGTAATGGAATACACAGCCCAGAAGTAGACCACATGTGTGTGCCAAGTCACTTCAGATTCTTTGCAGCCTTATGGACTGCAGCCCACCAGGCTCCTCAGTCCGTGTGATTTCCCAGGCAAGAATACTGCAGTGGGTTGCCATGCCCTCCCCAGGGGATCTTGCTGAGCCAGGGATCGAACCTGCATCTCCTGCGTTGCAGGCGGATATTTTACCGTTGAGCCACCAGGGAAGCCCAGACCATGTGTCTACAGAGTTAAGTGATCTTTCACAAAGGAATAAAAGCAACACAATAGAAAAAAGACAGTCCCTCCAATTAATGATACTAGAACAACTGGACGTCGATATGCAAAAACATGAATCTAGACAGAGACTTCATACCCTTTACAAAATTAACTCAGAATGGATCATAGACCTAAGGGTAAAATGCAAACTAAAAAAAAAAATGCTAGAAAATAACATAGGAGAAAACTTGGATGACCTTGGATAAGGCGATGACTTTTTACATTGAAAGCATGATCTATTAAAAAGTGCTATGTTGGACTTCATTAAAGCTAAAAACTTATGTTCTTTGAAATATAATATTAAGAGAATAAGAAAATCAGTCATAGAGTGGGAGAAAATATTTGGAAAAGATAGTTCTGATAAAGGACGGTTATCCTAAATATACAAAGAACTCTTAAAACTCTGTAAGAAAGCAACCTGATTATAAAACAGGCCAAGACCTTAGCAGACACCTCACCAAAGAAGAGATATAGATGCAAATAAGCATATGGAAAGATGCTGCACATCATACAATATCATGGATGAGCTGTGTGTATGCTCAGTTGATCAGTCACGTCCAACTCTTTGTGACCCCACGGACTGTAGCCCGCAAGGCTTCTCTGTCCACAGCGCTCTCCAGTCAAGAAAACTAAAGTGGGTTGCCATGCCCTCCTCCAGGGGACCTTCTTGACCCAGGGGTTGAACCCATGTCTCCTGCATTGCAGGTGGATCCTTAACCACTGAGTCACCAGGAAAGCCCATGGAGCAACAGAAACTCTAATTTATTGCTGGTGGGGATGCACAGTGTTACAGCAACTTCGGAAGACAGTCTGGTGCTTTCTTACAGGATTAACCTACTCTGACCATACAATCCAGTATCCAGACTGGATAGATATTTACCCAAAAGAGTTGAAAGCTTATGTCCCCCCCACCCCCCCCCCCCCAAAAAGAAAAACGTGCACACAGATGTTTCTAGCAGCTTTATGAATGATGGCCAAAACTTGAAGCAATCAAGGTGTTTTTCAGTAGGTGAATGGATAAATAAACTATGATACCCATTCAGCACAAAAAATAGGGGCTGGGGGCTATCAAACCAAGAAATGACACAGAGGAAACTTAAATGCATATTACTAAGCAAAAGAAGTCAGTCTGAAATGGATACAAATGGTATGATTCCAACTATATGATATTCAAGGAAAGGGAAAAATTATGGAGACAGGAAAATGATTAGTGATTGCCAGGGGCTGGAGAGGGAGATGAATTGGTGGAGCACGGAGGATTTGCAGAGTAGTGAAAATACCCTGGGCTTCCCAGGTGTCTCGGTGGTGGAGAATCTGCCTGCCAGTGCAGGAGCCGCCGGAAATGTGGGTTCAATCCCTGGTCTGGGAAGATTCGCCTGGAGAAGGAAATGGCAACCTGTTCCAGTGTTCTTGCTGGGATAATCCCATGGACAAAGGAGCAGGAAAATACTCTGGATGTTACTATCAATATAATGATGGACAGGTCATTTTGCATGTGTCCAAATTCATGTAACAAATAACACCAGAGAGAACCCTAATGTAAACCATAGACATTGGGTGATTATAACGTGTCAGTGTAGGTTGATCCATTGTAACAAACATGCTGCTGTGGTGGGGAATACTGATAATGGGGGAGCAGTGAGGGGAGAGGAATATGAGAGATCTCTGTACCTTTCCCTCAATTTTGCTTTGAACTTAAAACCGCTCTATTAAAAGTCTAAAAAAAAAAAAAAGCCAAGAAATCAACCAATCCCATGCTTAACTTCTCCAGGGGATCTTCCCAACCCAGGGATCAAACCCAGGTCTCCCTCATCACAGGCAGATTCTTTACCAGCTGAGCCACCAGGGAACCCCAAGAATACTGGAGTGGGTAGCCTATCCCTTCTCCAGGGGATCTTGCCAAACCAGGAATTAAACTAGAGTCTCCTGCATTGCAGGCAGATTCTTTACCACTG
Source organism: Bos indicus (assembly GCF_029378745.1). Lineage (NCBI taxonomy): Eukaryota > Metazoa > Chordata > Mammalia > Artiodactyla > Bovidae > Bos > Bos indicus. The sequence goes on from NC_091763.1 coordinate 10,768,527, forward strand.
AGCTACCAGGGAAGCCCTTAAAACTGCTCTAAAAAGTCTTTAAAAAGAAAGTAAAAAATCCAACCAGTCTCATGCTCATCGCTTTCCCCTCTAAAATAAAGCAATTGCACAAAATAATGTTAGAAAAATGTTGAAAGTATCCTTAAATAGTGGTCCTGAAGCCTCGGCATATTCTCTGTTCATCACTCCTATTTGCTTGTGCTGTGAAAGTTAGCTGCTGCCACTGCTAAGTAGCTTCAGTCGTGTCCGACTCTGTGCGACCTCTTAGACGGCAGCCCACCAGGCTCCCCCATCCCTGGGATTCTCCAGGCAAGAACACTGGAGTGGGTTGCCATTTCCTTCTCCAGTGCATGAAAGTGAAAAGTGAAAGTGAAGTCGCTCAGTTGTGTCTGACTCTTTGTGACCCCATGGACTACAGCCTACCAGGCTGCTCTGTCCATGGGATTTTCCAGGCAAGAGTACTGGAGTGAGGTGCCATTGCCTTCTCCACTGTGAAAGTTAGACTGGTTCCTAATTCATGTAAAGAGTTAAAAAGAAAAAGCTAAACTAATAATTGGTACATTATGTAACTTCTTAGTTATTATTGTAAGTATTATATACTTAAGTATATATTGTAAGTATTATATACTTCTTATTGTGTAACTTCTTAGAGGCTTTCAAGGACAACTTGACAGGGCCTATCAAACCTTGAATAGACTATCTTTGACTCAGAAATCCCTTTTGTAGAAACCTGCCCCTACTAATAATCGTACTAAGTGGATAAATATGAGTGGGCTATGATTTCACTATAGCATGGTTTGGAATAGGAGCAAATTGGAGACACTTTACATGTCTACGGGTAGGGGAATGGTTACATAATTAAGGCACATCTACATTAACAAATATTGTGCAGCTGTTGAAAGTATAAAATTACGTGTCTCTGAGATAGTTGTGTGTGAAAGAAACAGGCTACAGAACAATATGATCCCAGTTCTGTAAAAATAACTCCCTCCCTTCTCTCTCGGTTTCTCTCCTTCCTTTTTTTTTTTTTTTTGTAAATGCATAGAAAACGCCCTGATGGATACACATCAAACTATTATCAGTGGTTACCACCTGGAGAGAGGTGGGTGGAGAGACGGCAAGTGAGAACTTTCATCTTTTTAAAGCGAGAAAATGCAGAAAGGAAAACAGTCAAGGAAGACAAAATGATATTAGGTTAGCCATTAAACAAAGTCAAGGGCTATCGATAATGTTCTAAGCCATACCCTTTGAGCTGTTTTGCAGATACTGAAACCCCCACCAGGTGGAAGAAGTTACTACCACATGTAAAATAGCGGGAGGCAGGGAGCTCAGCTAAGTGCTCTGTGATGACCTAGGGGGTGGGATGGGGGTTGATGGGTGGAAGGGAGGCTCCAGAAGGAGGGGATATTTGTATGCTGCTGCTGCTGCTAAGTTGCTTCAGTCATGTCCAACTCTTAGCGACCCCATGGACTGCAGCCCACCAGGCTGCTCCGTCCATGGGACTCTCCAGGCAAGAACACTGGAGTGGGTTGCCATTTTCCTTCTCCAGTGCATGAAAATGGAAAGTGAAAGTGAAGTCGCTCAGTCGTGTCCGACTCTTAGCGACCCCATGGACTGCAGCCCACCAGGCTCCTCCATCCATGGGATTTTCCAGGCAACAGTACTGGAGTGGGGTGCCATTGCCTTCTCCAGATTCTAATTCTCTCTGTTGTACAACAGAAAGTAACACAACATTGTAAAGCAATTATACTCCAATTAAAAAATAAACTTTCTACAAGCCTTTCGGTGTATGTGTTTAGTGTCTGAGTTGTGCCAACTCTTTGTGACTCTTTGGACTGTAGCGTGCCTAGTTTCCTCTGTCCATGGGGTTTTTCAGGCAAGAATACTGGAGTGGGTTGCCATTTCTTCCTCCAGGGAATCTTCCTGACCCAGAAATCGAACCTGTGTCTCCTGGGTCTCCTGCATTGCAAGCAGATTTTTTACCCATTAAGCCATCAGGGAAGCCCATACTGTTTAATTTTTTTTCTCAATGAACGTATTGTTTTGTAATTAAAAATGTTTTTTCAGTTTTCTTGAAATGAAATTGGCACATACCATTGTACTAGTTAGATGGTTGGATGGCATCACTGACTCAATGGACGTGAGTTTGAGCAAACTCTGGGAGACGGGGAAGCCACTGAACTGAACTGTACAACATAATGATTTGATATATGTTTGTACTGCAAAATGACCACAACAGTAAGTTTAGTTAACATCTACCACCTCCTATAGTTGCAAATTGTTCTCCTTGTGATGAGAACTTTTACAATTACTCTTTTAGCAACGTTCAAGTATACAATAGCATATTACTAAGTATAGTCACCATGCTCTACCTTACATCCCAAGGACTTACTTATTTCATAACTAAAAGTTTGTACCTTTTGACCCCCCCACCCATTTCTACTGTGTGGATCATGACAAACTGTGGAAAATCCTTAAGAGATGAGAATACCAGACTGTCCTCCTGAGAAATCTATATGCAGGTCAAGAAGAAACAGTTAGAACTGGACATGGAACAACGGACTGGTTCCAAATTGGGAAAGGAGTACGTCAAGGATGTATATTGTCATCCTGCTTATTTAACTTATATGCAGAGTACATAATGCGAAATGCTGGGCTGGATAAAGCACAAGCTGGAATCAAAATTGCTGGGAGAAATGTCAATAACCTCAGATACGCAGATGATACCACCCTTATGGCAGAAAGTGAAGAAGAACTAAAGAGCCTCTTGATGAAAGTGAAAGAGGAGAGTGAAAAGCTGACTTAAAACTCAGCATTCAGAAAACTAAGATCATGGCGTCTGGTCCCATCACTTCATGGCAGATAGATGGGGAAACAATAGAAACAGTGGCAGACTTTATTTTCTTGGGCTCCAAAATCAGTGCAGATGGTGACTGCAGCCATGAAATTAAAAGACACTTGTTCTTTGGAAGAAAAACTATGACCAACCTAGACAGCATATTAAAAACAGCAGAGACATTACTTTGCCAACAAAGGTCCATCTAGTCAAAGCTATGGTTTTTCCAGTAGTCCTGTATAGATGTGAGAGTTGGACCATAAAGCAAGCTGAGCACCGAATAATTGATGCTTTTGAACTGTGGTGTTGGAGAAGACTCTTGAGAGTCCCATGGACTTCAAGGAGATTAAACCAGTCCATCCTAAAGGAAATCAGTCCTAAATATTCATTGGAAGGACTGATGCTGAAGCTGAAGCTCTAATACTTTGGCCACCTGATGAAAAGAACTGACTCTTTAGAAAAGACCCTGATGCTGGGAAAGATTGAAGGCAGGAGGAGAAGGGAACAACAGAGGATGAGATGGTTGGATGGCATCACTGACTCAATGGACGTAAGTTTGAGTAAGCTCCAGGAGTTGTTGGACAGGCAGTGCATGGGGTTGCAAAGAGTTGGACACGACTGAGCGACTGAACTGACTGACCCATTTCTATCTCCCCACCCTACCCCTACCTCACCTGTGATTGTTTCAAGAAAGAAAGGAAGAGGAGAAAAGAAAGGCAAAAGGAAAGGAAGAAAAGGAAAAAAGGAGAGGAGGAAATGAAGAAGGAAGAGAAGGACAGAGGGAGAAAACAGGTGTCTGCACTGCAGAGGCAGAAACCACCTAATCAATGTTCAGAATTGGTCAGGACTTACTTGGAAGTTGGTAAATAACCCACCTGCCAATGCAGGAGATGGAAGAGACAGGAGTTTGATCCCTGGTTGGAAAGATACCCTAGAAGAGGGCATGGCAACCCACTCCAGTATTCTTGCCTGGAAAATCCCATGGACAGAGGAGCCTGCCGTGGTACAGCCCATGGGGCAGCAGAAAGTCAGACACGACTGAGTACGCACACATAGACATATTTGGAAGAATGATTCCTTCTAGTGCACTCTCTGAGTTCAGGTAGGGCCAGATTTGACACCCGAGACGATTATTTTTTACTTTTAAAGACAGAGCAGAAGATTCCTCAACTTCACTTGATTGAGAATGGACTGATGTTGAAGCTGAAACTCCAATGCTTTGGCCACATGATGCGAAGAGCTGACTCATTTGAAAAGACCCTGGTGCTGGGAAAGATTGAGGGCAGGAGAAGAAGGGGACAACAGAGGATGAGATGGTTGGATGGCATCACCGACTCAACGGACATGAGTTTGGGTGAACTCCGCGAGTTGGTGATGGACAAGGAGGCCTGGCGTGCTGCAGTTCATGGGGTCGCAAAGAGTCAGACACAACTGAGCGACTGAACTGAACGTGCTTCCCAGGTGGCTCAGTAGGAAAGAACCCGCCTGCCAATGCGGGAGACTCTAGAGACTCTGGTTCAATCCCTGAGTCACGAAGATCCTCTGAAGGAGGAAATGGCAACCCACTCACTCCAGTATTCTTGCCTGGAGAATCCCATGGACAGAGGAGCCTTGTGGACTTCAGTCTGCAGGATTGCAAAGAGTTGGACATGACTGAAGCAACTGAGCATGCACGCATATCCCTAATGTAGAAACTGAACAGCTGATCATCGAATACTAACACACACGTTTTTAGCTTTCAATCACCCAACTTGAAGTTAAGAGAGGAGCAGTGGCTTGGATGGGGAATGCCCTTCTACACTCCTATTTCTATGATTCTGTTTTTAGAGCCCATCACTGTGAAGTTTAAGAACATGAAGAACAAGAGGTCTGTTCCCAGGCTGTACCTCCACGGCCTGGGAATCGTATAGAACTCGAAGCTCAGCTCTGTCACCTACCAGCTGTGTGCTTCTGGGCAATGTAATTAACCTTCCTGAGCCTCAGTTTCTTTCTTTGGAAATGGTTGTAATCATCCTACCTTGCAGGCCTGTTGTAAGGACTGTTTTAAGAATAGATGAAACCTGAAGAATTGATTAAAAACCTTGTTCCTAGCAGGTGCTCCATCATGATCGTATTTAATCCGACCTCCTAAAATAACCCAGAAAGCTAGTGGAGCCCAGTGGAGATAAGAACACCTATTGCTTTACTTCTAGGTCAGGCCTCTTTACATTACAAAAAGCTTTTTGTGAGTCTTTTAACACAATAACTTTGGGTCTATTAAGACTTTACCTGACTTTGCAATGCTGCTGCCTCCTCCCTTGTTGAGATCTACTTTGTAGCTCAGGAGAGACTTGTAGGCACAAATTCCAGGGTGTGAAGGGTTATTCCCCACGTGAAGATTGTGGGCAGTTTATTCCTTCATCCTCAACTGGAAAGGCTCACGCTAGAGGAAATGGGATTACATTTCACCAGGAAGGAATTAGATTAGAGGGGAAGAAGAACTTCCTGACTGATGATTTCCTTCCCTGCAGTCTTTAAAAATAGAATAGTTCCCCATTTGTCAGTGTTTAAGATGCAGGAAGTTAGAATAGATAGCTTCTCGAGATCTTTTTCAATGTTAGCATTACTGCTGTCACAGGGCTGTATTGCTAAGAGGAATGTACAAATACGAATTGACGACAACTTAGAGGGATGTCCCCCCCCCACCAAAATAGGAAATGCTTACTCAAAAGGCTTCCCTTTGTCTCTCAAAAGGCTTAGAAAACTATACAAAACTGCTTTAGCAAGCTAAATTAATAATTCAGGGAAAATCACTGAAAGAGATCTAGGAAACTATTTTATGATATTTACATTTATATATAGCACATTAAAATTTGTCACTATAGGTATTATTATTTCTGTATTATTAGATACTTGAATCAAACCTAAAAGGGCTGGAACTGGGTCTGAGATCTAACTCGTTGGACTGGGTGGTCTTGGGTGTAATTCGACGTCAGCATGTGGGCAAATAAGAATGAACGTAAAGTAATACTGACATCTAGTGGATATCTTGTGTTACTGCCACTATTTTAGGTAGAGCTTAAACTCAAAGAGCTAACTTTATTATTTTTTTTTCAGTTTAATGCTATTTTTTATTTGTCATAAAAATATAAACTGGACAGTTTTTTGGATCTTTTAAAAATCGAGATTAATATTTTTGTATGAGTAACTGAGTCATTTATATCTTTAAATTTATATCAACATAAAGAATTCAGACTGTCCTTTTAGAAAATCAAATGCCTCTTAAAGCTTTAAAATCAAGAGGTTTCTTATCTCACTTTGGCTAATAATATAGAAAAAGAAATATAAAAATATGGAACGCTACACGAATTTGCGTGTCATCCTTGTGCAGGGGCCATGCTAATCTTCTCTGTATCGTTCCAATTTTAGTATATGTATATGTGCTGCCAAGCAAGCACAGAGCTAACTTTAGTATTCTACAAATCAGAGAGGACAAACCTAAAAGCCCTTTCTCCTTATTTTAAGAGTATATATATATATATATGTTTGCAAACATTTGTTACTACTTAAAATTATCATTTTATGTTTTCTAATTTAATTTTACTGTGGTAATGGAACATGATCTATGTGACCATTTGGAATTTATTGAGACTCGAAAGCTAACTAAACTGTGCTAGCTTTTTGTCTTTGTTTTATGTGCATTTCTAAAGAACATATACTCTCTATTTTTGTTCGTTTGTTTCGCTTTGCTTTTTGCAGGATTCTGTATATACCTGCGAAGTCTAAATCCTGACTTGTTTGTTCGAGTTACTCAATTTATCATATTCTGATACAGATTAGATAAAATCTTCCTCCATGACTGTGGTTTGTCAATACCATATTACATTTTAATGAGTTTTTTGCTTTTTGTATATACTTTAAATGCACACAAGTTCATGGCTGTTGAATCTTCTTAGTGAAATGTTCTTTTTAATTGTGCATTTCTCTTTTTATCCACATTGTTGTCTTTTGCCTTAAATTCTGTTTTATCTAACATTAAGATTGCTACAATCACTTAGGAAAAAATTTGCTTGTATTTTTAAAATCTCTTTTAATGTCTCTAACCTTTTAGTGTCCTTTCATTTGAAGTATGTCTCTCATAAACCATATATGGCTAACTTAAAAAAAAACTCAGGGTCTTTGTATTTTAATAGTGAGTTCATTCTCTTTACATATATTGTGATGGTTGATCTATTTAATCTTACTTCCAGTACATAATTTACAGTTATTTATTATTTTTTATAGTTTCTTTTTCCTTAAGATCTATTGGATTGACTGTTTTTTTTAGTTTTTTGAATGTTGAGTTTTTTAAAAATTTTATTTATTTATTTTAATTGGAGGCTAATTACTTTACAATATTGTAGTGGTTTTTGCCAAACATCGACATGAATCAGCCATGGGTGTACATGTGTTCCCCATCCTGGACCCCCCTCCCACTTCCTTCCCATCCCATCCCCTGGGGTCATCCCAGTGCACCAGCCCTGAGCACCCTGTCTCATGCATCGAACCTGGACTGGTGATCCACTTCACATATGATAATATACATGTTTCAACGCTACCCTCTCAAATCATCATACCCTCGCTTTCTCCCACAGAGTCCAAAAGTCTGTTCTTTACATCTGTGTCTTTTTTGCTGTCTTGCATATAGGGTCATGGGAAATAGATGGGGAAACAGTGGAAACAGTGTCAGACTTTATTTTTGGGGGCTCCCAAATCACTGCAGATGGTGACTGCAGCCATGAAATTAAAAGACGCTTACTCCTTGGAAGGAAAGTTTGACCAACCTAGATAGCATATTCAAAAGCTATTACTTTGACATTACTTTGCCAACAAAGGTCTGTTTAGTCAAGGCTATGGTTTTTCCAGTGGTCATGTATGGATGTGAGAGTCAGACTGAAGAAAGCTGAGTGCCAAAGAATTGATGCTTTTGAACTGTGGTGTTGAAGAAGATTCTTGAGAGTCCCTTGGACTGCAAGGAGATCCAACCAGTCCATCCTAAAGGAGATCAGCCCTGGGTGTTCATTGGAAGGACTGATTCTAAAGCTGAAACTCCAATACTTTGGCCACCTCATGCAAAGAGTTGACTCATTGGAAAAGACTCTGATGCTGGGAGAGATTGGGGGCAGAAGGAAAAGGGGACGACAGAGGATGAGATGGCTGGATGGCATCACCGACTCAATGGACGTGAGTTTGAGTGAACTCCGGGAGTTGGTGATGGACAGGGAGACCTGGTGTGTTGTGGTTCATGGGGTCTCAAAGAGTCGGACACCACTGAGCGACTGAACTGAACTGAACTGAAATAGGGTCATCGTTACCATCTTTCTAAATTCCATATATATGTGTTAGTATGCGGTATTGGTGTTTTTCTTTCTTACTTATTTCACTCTTATAATAGGCTCCAGTTTCATCCACCTCATTAGAACTGATTCAAATGCATTCTTTTTAACGGCTGAGTAATATTCCATTGTGTATATGTACCACAGCTTTCTTATCCATTCGTCTGCTGATGGACATCTAGGTTGCTTCCATGTCCTGGCTATTATAAACAGTTCTGCGATGAACATTGGGGTGCATGTGTCTATTTCAATTCTGGTTTCCTCAGTGTGTATGCCCAGCAGTGGGGTTGCTGGGTCATATGGCAGTTCTATTTCCAGTTTTTTAAAGAATCTCCACACTGTTCTCCATAGTGGCTATACTAGTTTTCATTCCCACCAACAGTGTAAGAGGGTTCCCTTTTCTCCACACCCTCTCCAGCATTTATTGTTTGTAGAATTTTTGCTAACAGCCATTCTGACTGGTCTGAGATGGTACCTCACTGTGGCTTTGATTTGCATTTCTCTGATAATGAGTGATGTTGAGCATCTTTTCAAGTGTTTGTTAGCCATCTGTTTGTCTTCTTTGGAGAAATGTCTGTTTAGTTCTTTGGCCCATTTTTTGATTGGGTCTTTTATTTTTCTGGAGTTGAGCTGCAGGAGCTGCTTGTGTATTTTTGAGATTAATTCTTTGTCAGTTGCTTCATTTGCTGTTATTTTCTCCCATTCTGAAGGCTGTCTTTTCACTTTGCTTATAGTTTCCTTCGTTGTGCAAAAGCTTTTAAGTTTAATTAGATCCCATTTGTTTATTTTTGCTTTTATTTCCATTACTCTGGGAGGTGGGTCATAGAGGATCCTGCTGTGATTTATGGGATTGACATATTTTTTAAATTCTTCTCTCTACCGTTTTAGGATACATTGTATTCCTGTTTTTCTTTTACAAATTGTCTTTTAGCTATTTTTTATTAGGGAAAATCATTCAAATATACAAATAAATAGATAATGATCTGTATGCCCACCTCCCAGTTTTAGGAAGTTTTAACAACCCTAACATTCAGCTGGAACTGCTTTGGATTTATTAAATAAGAAAGAAAATTATAGATTCAGGTGAGGCCCCAGTGTACCCCTCAACCTCATTTTACTCTCTCTCCCTCTTGACAGTAAATCTCTACCATGAATATTGGTATTTCATTTGATATTTATTAATTTGATATTTATTAATTCCACATATGTTTTAAAATTTTATTCTATATTTTCTGGCTAAACAATATAGTTCAATAGTTTTAAATGTTTTTCTGGTTAGAACGTTTATATAAATAATATTACTTTCTTATCAACATTATGCTTTTGACATTCATTCACACTGATTCATATATATCTGGTTCATCCTTTTAATTTCCGTATTCCATTGACATCTCTGTCTATTTTTTTCCTTTTTCCAACCCATTCTCCTATTGATGGATAGTAAATTTTTTCCTCAGTTTCCCTTATTTCAAGCAACATTAGAATAGTGTTCTTTTATATTCCTCCATAAGAATGTCTTCAAAGCAACTTTGAATTTTTGTTTTCATATCCAGTATTCTTGCCTGGAGAATCCTATGGACAGAGGAACCTTGTGGGCTACAGTCCATGGGGTTGCAAGAGTCGGACACGACTGAGTGACTTTCACTTTCGCATCCCCTAATACATTCTTGACAAATGATGTCATTCCTTGCACATTTTAAGGATAATATTTAATCAGAAATCAATATAACATTGTAAAACAATTCAGTTAAACATTAAAATAAAATTTTAAAAATATAACATTTTTTTCATTTTAAGTTTGAATAGTGACAAATTATGTGATTTCTGGTTCATTGTAAATATTATTTTAAAATGCAGCTACTTGTTCAGTTGAAGGAAAGAAGGGAATTCCAGACAGAAGTTGCTGGCACATGTTGATATTTCTTTTTGGATAAAGCCTAATATTCAAGTCGATTTTTGTGGGTTGAAACTAGTAAAGAAAGAAAACAAAATTGCCTGAAGCAAAAGACCAAAACAGTCTTTTGATGATCCCACATCCGGAGAGATCCTACTCTTCAGAGAATGCAGAATGTACAAATAAATGAAAAGTATCTCTGGACAGGTAGAAAGCTCACTGTTGTGAGAACTTCCTTCCAAACAGAGATGAGCTTGGAATCTTGGAGAACTAAAGCAAAATCAATGGGTTTCTACCCTTCTGCCCAGAATGCTCCCCACTCACAATGGGGAAGCCACTGAGAAGACAAAAGAAAGGAAATTATCGTGGAGATTCATCTTGATTCGAAGGTGGGTGCCTTATTTATAGATACAGTGCCCTTCTTGCAGCTGAGTGGTTTACTTTCTGACAAGACACATTTAGGATCATCATTTGCTCAAATTTACTAGCAGACATTATGCAGAAATTATTTCTGGCTATAAAAACATGCCTGATTTATGTACATAGCAGAGCCCCATAAGAATAACTATTACAATGGCGATAGACAGTGTTTAAGTTCTAATAGTCTCCCTATGAGCATTTATGAACATCATTCATTTTAAAACAGACAGAGAAGAGTTAGTGAATTGGAAGATGTCAGATAGAAGAAGAATTTTTTTATTTTGCTTTCCACACCAAAGAGTTTGCTTATAACACATCTCATCAAACATTTCAGCATGGGAAGTGGAAGAGCTGTGACTTAGTGGCATTTGGATTCCAGTGGGCTTGAGGGGGCATTTGTTTTTGTCTCTTCCTTATCTTGGGGGCAGCTGTCATTCAGAGCCCCAGTGTTTTCATCAGAAAAATGTGGATGCTATTTTAAAGCTCAAATAAGATATTTTGGGTTGTGCTTTGTGAATGGTAAAGTTGACAGGCACCATCATCAATATAAAGAAACACACAAAGCTCTTATTTAGTAGTCTGAAATTAGACATTGTTCTTTTTTTCTCCTTGAACTCACATTTCCATTCCACTCCACAGAGATTTATCCTAATACATTTTTGATGTTTGAAAAATATTTTCTCAATTGCCTTATCATATTTCTCTACAATAAAATATGTCTCAAAAATGTTAAACTTTTTTTTTTACTCTGGGACCAAAAGACTCAGAAAATTAGAACATTTTATTCTGAGTTATTACAGCTATCATTAGTAGTACACAATTGGCCAAGGCATATAATTATTTTGGCAAATAGTTATTAAGCATAAATGTTAAATTTTTATTAGAAATGTATTTGATAAAATATACTTGACTGTTTCTTCAGTTTATATAGCCATCAAAAAAGAATAGTTATTGCTAGAAATATGTGAATTCAGCCTCAATTTTGCCCCTGATTTTTATTGTTATGGGTCTCCCTTGTGGCTCAGCTGGTAAAGAGTCCGCCTGCAATGCGGGAGACTTGGGTTCGATCCCTGGGTTGAGAAGATCCCCTGGAGAAGGGAAAGGCTACCAGTATTCTGGCCTGGAGAATTCCATGGACTGTATAGTCCATAGGGTCTCAAAGAGTTGAACACGACTGAGCAACTTTCACTTCACTTTATTGTTATAGTTGAAGCTGCTGAAAAATCTTGTTCACATTTTAAAAATGAATGGCAATGGAGTATTTTGCTAAAACTATGTCAATTATTTGAACCTATGATGAGTTATACTATAAAAATAATGTAATCATCTATCATAAAAGTTAATGATCTGGCAACTTGATTATGTCTGTATTCAATTTTATTGAATGCAAAGATTTGGAAACGACTTGCAAAATATTTTTTTATATGATATTATATTATAGTCAGTCACTTTCTCAGTTACTGGGAAATGTACCAAAAAGGTTAGCAGTCCAATGGAAAAACTATTAATTTTATTTGTTGCTCTTTCACCTAGAAGCGTCTTATTTGACTCAATACAGTCAGAAAGTTTTGGGAAAATAAATAGATTGTTAATTTCAATACAGCTCTGCTAATTGTGATTTTAGATAAAAAGCTATACTCTTATGTTTTAAAGATTTTCATCAAAATTTTAGAACTATAGATTTATCTAATTCAATTCATTGAAAATGACAACCTGAAATTTAATTTGCAAATCTATCAGCGAAATTAAACTTTCTGTCAGAAAGTGTGACTTCAAATTTTAAAATCAAATATGTGTTAATACACATTTGAAGGTTTATTGTAAAAGCCAATGAAAAATTAAAATGTACCTTGCAAAACAAAGTAATAGAAGAAAAGACAGGGTTAATGTGATGTGGTTCTAATAAAAATTGTTCCTTTTGCATCATAATATAAAATAGGACAATAATGAAGCCTTTCATTCCTTAATTGGAACTAACACAACATAATATGCAGCCAAGCTACATGGTATGTGTGAAGCAAATATAAAGAAAGATGTGATATTTCTTTCAGTAAAAAAGTGTGAGTGTGTGTGTATGTGTATATTAAACTCTGGTTTTTACCTTCTGGAAATAATTAATAATCATGTAAAAAAAATCAGAACTAACTTTAGTAATCTCAATAAACATTTAAACTTTCCCCTCTTGATTTAATAAAAAGGGTATATTTGCTGTAAATATATTGGAGCACATTTTAACAAGAATTAGAAGTAAACATTTTATAAGGTGATATCAGATCATCTTATATAAGCATATATAATTTTTATTATATAATTATGTAAGTGGTATAAATATTCAGAATAGAATTTGCTAAATATGCTTTAGCTATCTCATGGAACATTTATTCACTAATTTCTTTATTGCTTAATAGAAAACAGCTTTTACTCTGGTCCAAGAGCTCAGTTGGTAAAGAATCTGCCTGCAATGCAGGAGACCTGAGTTTGATCCCTGGGTTGGGAAGATCCCCTGGAGAAGGGAAAGGCTCCCCACTCCAGTATTCTGGCCTGGAGAATTCCATGGGCTGTATAGTCCATGGGGTTGCAAAGAGTTGGACATGGCTGAATGACTTTCACTTCACTTTCACTAAGTGCTCTACAAATACGCACTGATTTATTTCCCTCAGAACAACTCTGTCAGGTAGCTACAGTAATTATCCCCATTTTACAGTCAAAGAAACCAGGGCCAGGAGAGGTACCCTGATAGCCACTAAATTGCCATCCCTAAGGTTCATGGAGTATATCTGAAACATTAGGTGGTCCTGAATATTTTCCCAGTTTCTCTTAAATGAAGAAGCATCATTAACTTGTCCTGCTTCAGCTGTTCAAAGACTCATTCTTTTCAGATGTGATGGTACTTCCTACAATTTTGAGACTAGCTTATATGAGTTAATTACACTAAAATATGTAGAAAAGCCTTTTTGGCATTATTTCCTTCTAATGTTCTCCTTGAATTACTCTTATGGGACGTTTTCGCAAGAAGAATTGTTTGGCAGTAGAACTGAAGAGATGAAGTCATTAAATGACTGTTATCTCTCCATCTTCCCTGGTATCTCAGCTGGTAAAGAATCTGCCTGCAATGCAGGAGACCCCAGTTCAATTCCTAGGTTGGGAAGATCTGCTGGAGAAGGGATAGGCTAACCACTCCAGTATTCTTGGGCTTCCCTGGTGGCTCAGCTGGTAAAGAATTCACCTGCAATGCAGGAGATATCTCTCCCATCTTTGTACACCACAATTTAAATTCACAACATCCCAACATGGGCAAAAATATCCTATTCCTAACACCTGGCTTCTCTGTCTTAAAAGAAATACATACAAGCCAGAAAAAAGACTTTGATTTATGGTGCATAGGTCAATCATTAAAGAAGAAACCAATATTTTAAACTGCATTTTTGTTTGGTGCTCTAGAGGCTTCTACACCAGAAGCAAGTCACCATAATAAAATTTAGAGTGAGCAGGGTCATGTCGCTCTATCACTCAGGATAGGCAATTCATGGTATAGTAACAAACAACCCCCAAATTTCAGTAGCTTAAAACAATGAGGGTTAATTATCTCTAACCCTACCTGCCATCTTGGATCAGCTGGGGTTCCGCTGAACATTGTCCCCGCTCTGGTACCCAGGTTGCTTCCACTGGGGTGTTGCTTCCACTGGGGTGTTTCTACCTATTGTAGCAAAGGGAAAAGAGCTCTAGAGTAGTTCCCTCTGGTGATTCAAACTTCTGAGCATTGTAAATTGGAAAGGGTGTTGCTAAAATGGAAGGATGAGCCTAAGAGTGAATGAAGTAGGCATTCTTTTAGGTAGATCGCTTTTAGGAAGAATAGATATAGAGATGGGAAGTCTAAAGCTGATTTCTTTCTCCGTACCCTGTTACACATTGGAAGGATTTCACACACCCTCAGAAAATACAAAGTCTCTGATTTGAAGATCCACAGTTCAACGGAATATAAAAAGTGGAATTTCAGGGTTAGAACATGTGTGCCTTTAACTTTTAATATACTGAGAAGTGACTTTATGAGTTCATTCCAGTTTTCATATCTATTGGCAGTGAATGAGTATTCCCTTTGTACTACATCCTTGCCAATATTTAAAAAAAATTTTTGCCAATCTGATGGGTGTGACTTGTTATCTCTTTATTATATTAAAATTCACATTTTCCTCTTTGCTACTGACCTTGAGCATCTTTTTATACATCTGTTGGCCATTCAGTTTTTCTCTTCTGCAAATCACATGTTGTTTATTTTGTCCTTTTTTCTACTGTTTCCTTATGTGTGTATATATATTTATGTATACACATATACAGACACATACTTTTATCTCTATTACAAATATTTTCTCTAATCCCTTGTTTATTGTCTTTGTTTAAGGTATATTTTTCCTTATTTAGAATCAATACAGTAAAAGCTTCCAAACTTATATCTGCAGCCTAGACATCTCCCGTAGACTCTGGACTCATTTGTCTTCTGTTTATTCAGCATCTTCATGTGGATGTCTAATATGTGTCTTAGACCTACATTAGCCAAAATGGAATACCCTGTCTTCCCTCCATACCACCTCCATTTGAAGTCTTTCCCATTCCAGTTACAGGCAGTTCCATCCTTCCAGTTAGGCTGAAACTCTTGGAGCCATCATTCATTATTCTCATTCTCTCCCAATCCATACTGAATCTGCCAGCAAATTCTGTTGACTATACTTTGAAAGTACACCAGAATCTGGGGACTCTTTGCCATCTCTGCTGTGTTCATTATTTTCAAAGTCACCATCATCTCTGGCCTGGATAATCACAATAGCCCATAGCCCACAGCTTCTCTCCCTGCCTCCTTCCCTGTTCCTGCACTGCCCACCTCCAACCCCAGTCTATTCTTAAAATAAACTTTTGGGACAATAGAAAGATGGTTCATTTCAATAAAGCTTTGTTAACATGATCCTTCATGATAAAAGCACTAGAGAGACACTATGGTCCCCATGTCCCCCTGAGTAGAATCCAGCGTCCTATAACAGCTTCTGAAAACTCAGCAGGTCTGGCCCTGGCTACCTTCTGTTTATGCCCTGTTCTTTCCCCCTTGATTACTCTGCTTCAGCTCTGCTGCTCTCCTTTCTGTACTTCAAATATGCCGATCCTGTACCCACGTTAAGGCCTTTGCATTTGCTGTATCCTTTGCTTGATCAATTCCGTGTGACCTGTTCTCAGGCTTGAGTTCAGAACACTTTAATCACCATTACTCCGAGGCCTTTCCTGAGCACTCTGTTTTAATTGACCCTCCTACTCTCACTCCCTGACATTCCTTGTGTCCCTTTTCTGCTTTATTTTTCCTCCATAGGCCTACACCAGAGATATACTAAGTAATTAGACTTCCACTATTAAAGTCCAAGCTCCAGGAGTGCAGAAAAATTTGTCTTTTGTTCACTGTTATATCTTTAGTATCTAGAATGCAGAGTAGGAACTCAATAATTTTGGTGAAATGGATGAATAAAAAAATCTTTTGCTTGGATATGGACAAATGTAGATAAATATTTATTTTTATGGCTTCCACTTAGAGTGCACTTTAGCCTCATAGATTTGGTTTCAACATTTTTATCATTTTGCAATCCATTTTTTATATATGCACTCAACATCAGAGCACTAAAATATATTGAGCCAATTTAGGGAGAAGTAGGCAACAGTATAGTGATAGTAGGGAATTTCAGTACACTACTTTTAACAACAGGTAATCCAGACAGAAAGTCAGTAGGGAGGCCTTGGTAGGACCTAACAGACATTTGCAGGACATTCTACCTAATAGCGGCAGAAGACACATTCTTCTAAAGTGCACATGGAACATTCTTGAGAATAGGTGATACGTTAGATCACAAAACAAGTCTTAACAAATTTAAGATGACTGAAATCATAACAAGAACCTTTTCCAACCACTATGGTATGAAAACTGGAAATCAATGACAGGAGGAAACTGGAAAATTTACCAGTATACAGAAATTAAACAAAACACTCCTGAACAACCAAGTCAAAGAAGAAATCAAAAAGGGAGATTAAAAAAAAATATCTTGAATGAAAATGGAAACATCTCAAAACTCTTGAGATGCAGCAAAAGCAGTTCTAAGTGGGAGGTTCATAGCAATAAACATCTACACTAATGAAGTAGAAAGAGCTCAAATAAACAATCTAACTTTACATGATTATATATCATGATTAAGTGAAAGTTATTCTTGGGATGCAAGAAAGTTTTGACGTTCACATTATCATTAATAGAATACATCACAATGTCAGAATGAAATAAATATCATATGACCATCTTAATAATAAAGAAAAAGCATCTGAAAGAGTTCAACATCCTTTCATGATAAATATTCTCAACTCATTAGGTATAGAAAGAATGTATCTTAGTATAATAAAGGCCATAATGACAAACCCACCATGACATCATACTCAGTGTGAAAGGTTTTTCTTCTAAGATCAAGAACAAGAAGAGACGTGCCCACTCTCACTACTTCCGTTCAACACAGTACAGGAAGTTCTACCCTGCTCAATTAGGAAAAAAAAAAGAAGTAATGGCATTGCTATTTTTCTCTTCTGTGTCTCTGCAAATCCTTCCTATGTTCATTTACATGTCTTCAAGCATGTAAACCATATTCTCCACTAGAATTTATTTTCCATGAGGGACATGTCTTAATCATCACTTTATCCTGAAGGCCTGGCATAATGTCTGACACAGAGAAAGTGCTCAGTTATATTTGATGAGGGAGTAAATGAATGAAAAGGCAGCATGACCAAGCAGAAAACATACAGGTTTTGATATAAAATCAAATCTCTGCTAAGCCACTTGTGTGATCCTTACAAAATACCAAACCTCTCTGAATGCAGTTTTTCTTGCCTGTAGACTAGGAAGAGAGTACCCACCTTGTGATATTTGAATTTAGATACAAATATAGGACAAGAGACACCCACCTTTGTTAAGGGTTCATGGGAAAAAGATGGGAGTGTTGTAGTTGATTCAGTTATGAGTCAGAATGATGATGATTCGTGTGTGTGTGTGTGTGTGTGTGTGTGTGTGTGCGCGCGCGCGCGCGCGCGCTCCGTCATGTCTGACTCCAGGGACTATACCCTACCAGGCTCCTCTGTCCATGGAATTTTCCAGGCAAGAATGCTGGAATGTGTTGTCATTTCCTCCTTCAGGGGATCTTCCCGACCCAGGGACCAAGTTCATGTCTCCTGCATTGGCAGGCGGGTTCTTCGCTACCAGCGTCATCTGGGAAGCCCTGATGGTGTGTAGTGACTGCCAAACAAGAAGGCAGATACAGACGTGGTGATGTTAATCAGTCTAATGTCTTTAGTAGAATAGCCAGTGGGCTCAACTGGTCAGAACATGTTTCCTGAATTGTGTTCTATAGCGAGCATAAATTTTAAGAATGAAGTGAAAACTGAAGCACAGTCATAAAAGGGCTTCAAGCATGGTGAGGAGTCTGGAAACTATTACATGTCCGCAGAGGAACGGTTTTAGATCTGGTAGTGATGGTTGATTTTTGTGGAGGAACTAAGTAAAAGCATGCATGCTAAGTTGCTTCGGTCGTCTAACTCTTTGCAACCCTATAGACTAGGACCCGCCAGGCTCCTCTGTCCATGGGATTCTCCAGGCAAGAATCCTGCATCCGGTTGCCGTGCCCTCCTCTAGGGGATCTTCCCGAACCAAGGACTGAACCCACATCTCTTATGTCTGCTGCATTAGCAGGTGGGTTCTCTACCACGAGTGCCATGTGGGAAGCCCAAAGACATGATTGCTGCTGCTGCTGCTAAGTCGCTTCAGTCATGTCCGTCTCTGTGCAACCCCATAGACGGCAGCCCACCAGGATCCCCTGGGATTCTCCAGGCAAGAACATTGGAGTGGGTTGCCATTGCCTTCTCCAATGCATGAAAGTGAAAAGTGAGAGTGAAGTCGCTCAGTTGTGTCCGACTCCTGGTGACTCCATGGACTGCAGCCTACCAGGCTCCTCCATCCATGGATTTTCCAGGCAAGAGCACTGGAGTGGGGTGCCACTGCCTTCTCCAAAGGCATGATTACTGTTGGCTAATATTTTAAGAACGTTTCTGTAAAAAAGGAGAACGATCCTCTTCTCTACAGGGAATGCTTGACACTAGTTGGTGCCATGCACAGAAACACGCATTTTGACTTAATAGAGGGAAAAACTCTTTTACAAGAGGAGTACCTCATAAAACAGGGCCTTACCTGTTACCTGAAAGCATTCAGATGGCTGAGGCATGACTAGTCAGGGAAAACAGAGCAGGACTTCAGGCAGGGAAGGAATACTAGACCAAGTGACCTTGACAACCCCAACTCTAAGTTTCTGTGATTCCATGACTCACAAATTGGAAGCCACTAAATAATACCAGATGGTAATTGCTGAAGGCTGATTACTGCTTAGCCTGGGAAGAGTTTGTGGAGGAAGATAAAAATAATTAGATAAAGATTGACTCAGCTGGAGATTGGAATTTGTAAATAATAAAGGATGTATCCACTTTGACAAAGAAACAGATCATCAGAGCTTTGGAGTGGCTATTCATAATAAGCAGGTTCTTTTATGGGGCTTAATTTGAAGCACCTCCGACTGGAGTAACCTGACTCTAAATCTGTAACACTGTTACCACTTCTACTTCTGCTGTTACCCGAAGTCCTACCAGTCAAGGTTGCTTTTTGAATCCTAAAGAGTTTTGATTTGTCAGTGGATAGCAAAGTGAATTAAACCAGTAGTCAAAAACTTTTTATTTGTCAGACTGAAATTACCTTTCAAATAAAATTTCATATGGGACCACAGCATATAAATTTTAAAAATTAAATGAAATGGGTATCAGAAAGCTCTACTGACAGAGATGGTCTTCATTTTTGCTATATTTTCTTCCCCAAAGAACCTCCCAAAGACCTTCCATCAAAATCTGGGGTTCTGCAGGGCAAAGTTTAGAAAACAATCCATAAAATTAACAATCCAAATTAAGTTAAAATTAACAATCCAATCAGTTAAGGAGGAGCTATATGGAGTATCTGACCTGCAGAGAGGGGAGAGGAGAACGAAAAGGACCAGGTGAAAATTTTTATGTTTTCTCATTTTGTGAGGCTAAGGCTCTGGGCTTACTAGTACAGAGAATGAGATGTTTCTTCGAAGTTTGCATCCCTTCTGGAATTGGCTAAGGTCATTCCAAGTTAATCATATCCAGCCCCTAGGAGATGTTTCAGAGCAAAGCGCAGAATACATACATCAGACAGATCCTAGCAGGGAACAGATTACACATGCAAATTAGAATACTTTGAGGAAGATTAATAAAGGAACACATACAACAGTATGAGTATTAGGGAAACCGTAAGTGCTGTGTGGGAGTTAGTGGCAGCAGAGCTCCAACCTTCAACCCATGAAGAAATGAAGACAGGGAGAGGTTTTGGAACCCAAAAGGAAAGAGAGTCTTGTCAAGAAGTCGCACTAGAAAGAAGCTGTTACCGTTAGTCAGGAACACAGCTGGAAAGATGACTTTGCAAAGCAACCAGGCTAATAAATATCCTTACTTTTCTCCTTCCCTCCAGTTTCTTATTGAGACATCCTTAATGGCCACCCCCACCTGGAAGCCAGAGTTCAAAAGGAGGCCTATTAATGTGGTCTATGTAGGTGAGCATCTTGGGCAGAAGAGAGGGCTGGAAAGGGTGGAGAATAGACCCTATGGGGCAAGTGGAAGCTATCAGAACAATAAAAACCTTTGGAGAATGAAATATAATGACCAATAAACATGTTTCAAGCTTCCCCAATGGCTCAGCAGGTTAAGAATCCACCTGCAATGCAGAAGACACAGGAGATGCATGTTTGATTCCTGGGTTGGAAAGATCCCCTGGAAAAGGAAATGGCAACCCACTCTGTATTCTTGCTTGGGAAATCCCATGGACAGAGAAGCCTTGTGGGCTACAGTCCAAAGGGTTGCAAAGAGTCAGACATGACTGATGATTGAGCACAGCACAAACATGTTTCAAATGCTGGCTAATGCAAAATTATGTACTAGATATGGAGTGGAAGAGGAAATGAGTCTTCATTTTTCTAAAGTCTCCAGCAATGATTCAGATTAAAGAACTGCCGAGCCTGGGGTGTTGAAACAGTAGAATCCAGCTTCTACAATTCTAGTATGATTTGAGCATGTCATTCTCTGTCTTTATTAATCGATAGAGCCTGGCAACCACCAACTAATTCCACATGCTTCATAGTTTCTATTTTCTGTGTAAACCTCAAAAAGTACAAGTATTGCACAGATTATCTTTCTACTGTATACCATTCAAATTTACCACAGATGAAAGTCTTAGTAACTGCAGTGCTTTAGCATGTGAGGGGCTACTGATAGATTATTTCAGCTCACATGTATTATAGTCTAGTCAAGGCTATGGTTTTTCCAGTGGTCATGTATGGATGTGAGAGTTGGACTGTGAAGAAAGCTGAGTGCTGAAGAATTGATGCTTTTCAACTGTGGTGTTGGAGAAGACTCTTGAGAGTCCCTTGGACTGCAAGGAGATCCAACCAGTCCATTCTGAAGGAGATCAGCCCTGGGATTTCTTTGGAGGGAATGATGCTAAAGCTGAAGCTCCAGTACTTTGGCCACCTCATGTGAAGAGTTGACTCATTGGAAAAGACTCTGATGCTGGGAGGGATTGGGGGCAGGAGGAGAAGGAGACAACAGAGGATGAGATGGCTGGATGCCATCACCAACTTGATGGACGTGAGTTTGAGTGAACTCCAGGAGATGGTGATGGACAGGGAGGCCTGGCGTGCTGTGATTCATGGGGTCGCAAAGAGTTGGACATGACTGAGTGACTGAACTGAACTGAAGTGTATAATTATTTATGCTATACATGCATATATACACATTTATTCATTTATCCAGTTTACTTAAGTTATAGAAAATTTACATAATTGGATTTAAATAAAAAATAAGTTTGGAAAAGTCCTATTACTATTATGGAAAATTAAACCATGGTTTTAAATCTTACAAAGACAACATAAGTCAGATTATATGAAGAAATACAAATATATGTGAATAAATCTATAAATATGTTAATATGTATGAATTTATTACTTTGTTTTCAAAGTTGTAAGTTTTGGGGAGTATTCTTAACTTTAAAAAGTATTTATTTTTGGCTACTCTGGGTCTTTGTTGCTGTGTGTGGGCTTTTACTAGTTGCAGGAGTCAGGGCTACTACTCTCGAGTTGCAGCACACGGTCTCTAGAGGGAGGGCTCAGCAGCTGGGGGCACAGGCTTAGTTGACCCGTGGTATGTGGGATTTTCCCAGACCAGGATTAGAACCTGTGTGCAACTGCATTGGCAGTGGGTTCTTAACCACGGGACCACCGAGGAAGTCCATCATATTAATTTTCTTTTTTACTTAAAAAACTCCGGAGGGGAAGATTGTAGATTCCACAAGCAGTTGTAAGAAATAATTCAGAGATTCAGTGTATGCTTTGCCTAGTTCCCCTCAATGGTAACATCTACAGGAGCTACACTATGAAATCACCAGCAGGATATTGACATTGATACAGACACAATACAGATAATTCCATCCCTACAAGGGTCACTTCTATTGCCCTTTTATAGCCATACCCATCTTTCTCCCAGACTTTCTTCTCCAGACTCCTGGCAACCAATAATCTGTTCTCCATTTCTATAATTTTGTTATTTCAAGATCGTGATATGAATGGAAACACTTAGTATGTAAACTTGTGAGACTGGATTTTTTTTACTCAGCCAATTCCAAGTTGTTGAGTGTGGCAGTAGTTTATTTAATTTTATTGCAAAGTAATATGTCATAGCATGGGCGTTCTATAGTTTGTTTGGCTATTTACCTTAAAGGACACCTGAGTTGTTTCTGGTTTGGGGATGTTATGAATAAGGTATTTAAAACGTTATTATATAAGACTTTGTGTAAGCATATCTTTTCATTTCTCTGGGATAAATGCCCAGGGATGCAACTGCTAGATCATATAATAGCTATCATTTAGATTTTTAAGAAAATGCCAAACCATCTTCCAGAGCAGCTATATCATATTTTACATCCCATCTACAATGCATATGTTTCTCAGCTCCCTTCCAAAATTTAGTGATGGCACTACTTTTTTATGTTAGCCATTCTGGTAAGCATATACTAATAACACATTGTGGTTTTAGTCTGCGTTTCCTTAATGGCTAACAATGTTGGGCAGAGCATCTTTTCATGTTCTCATTTACCATCTATATATTCTCTTTGATGAAACATCTCAATGTTTTTTTCATGTCATTTGCCCATTTCTTTTTTTCTTAATCTTGCTGGTCTGGAGACCACATTTTTAATTCTTTGCTCACCCCCTTTCTTTTTCCTTTTTTTTTTTTTTTTTAACAATTTATCTATTTATTTATTTTTGGTTGTGCTGAGTCTTCTTTGCTGCTCTCAGGCTTTCTCTAGTTGCAGTGAGAGGGGACTTTTCTCCCATGCAGTAAGCAGGTTTCCCATTGCAGTGACTTCTCCTCATTGCAGAGGACAGTCTCCAGGTACATGAGTTTCACGAGTTGCAGTTTGCAGGCTCCGTGGCCGTGGCTTATGGGCCCTAGAGCACGCCAGCTTCGGTAGTTGCCGCGTGCACCCTTGCCCATTTCTGATGGAGTTGAGTGATTTTAACAGTTGCAATTTTAGGGTTCTTTATATATTCAGAATAATAGTCTTTTGTCAAATATGTGGTTTGCAAATATTTTTTTCAGTTCTATATCTGTCTTTTGGTCCTCATAATAGGATCTTTGACAGAGCAAAAGTTTTTGTTTTGATTAAGTCCAGTTTATTAACTTTCCTTCTATGATGCTTTTGGTGTCAAGTCTTAAGAATTCTTTGCCTAGCCCTGGACACCAAATACTTTCTTCCATGTTTTTTCCTAAACGTTTTATAATTTTATAAAATTGTAAAAACATAATTAAATCTAAACCTGTGATCCATTTTGAGTTAATTTTTGCATTAAACGTGAGGTTTAAGTTCATTTTTAAACCTGTGGATGATCAGTTGATTTAGCACCATTTGTTGAAAAGGCTATTATTCCTCCATTGAATTAATGTTACAACTTTGTAAAAAATCAGTTGAGCATATTTATGTGAGGCTATTTATAAGCTTTCTATTCTGTCCCATTGATCTATGTATCTATTTCTCTGTCATACAGCCTTGACCATTTTATGACTTGAAATCAGGTAAGTCAACTTCTCCCATTTCATTCCTTTAAAAGATTGCTTTAGCTATTCTTTTTTTTGCCTTTCTATATAAATTTTATAATAATTTTGTATATACAAAGAATCTTATTGAAATTTCAATAGGAATTTCACTAAAAATGTATCAGTTTGGGGAGAATGGATATGTTGAGTCTTCTAATCCTTTAACTGGTATATCTCTCCATTTAATCTTTGATTGCTTTCTTTTCATTCTGTAGTTTCCAATATAAGAGTTATGCACATGTTTTGTTAGACTTAAATTGAACTATTTCCCTTTTTTGAGTGATTATAAATAGTATTGATATTTTATATTAGTGTCCATGTGTTTATTGCTCAAATATAGAAAGAAAATTTTTTTTTGTACGTTCATTTTGTCTACTGTGACCTTGCTGAATTCCCTTATTAATTCTAGGTGTTTTGGGGTTTTTTTTGTAGATTCCTTAGGATTTTTTATGTAGAAAATTACATAATTTTCAGTTTTTATTTCTTACTTTCTGATCTGTATCTTTTAATTTCCTTTCTTGCTTTCTTGCATTAGCTTGAACTTCTAGTACAATGTTGAATAAAAGTGATAAGAGCAGATATCTTAGCCTTGTTCTCATTCTTGGGGTAAAAAGCATTTAGTTTTTTACCATTAAGTATGATTTAATTGCATGTTTTTTTGTAGATGCTCTTTATTAAGTTAAGGAAGCCTCCCTCTATTCCTAGTTTTCTTTTTTTTTTTAATTTTTAATTATTATTATTTTTTTTACTTTACAATATTGTATTGGTTTTGCTATACATCAAAATGCACTCGCCACTGGTGTACACGTGTTCCCCATCCTGAACCCCCCTCCCACCTCCCTCCCCATACCATCCCTCTGGGTCAGCCCAGTGCACCACCCCAAGCTTCCTGTGTCCTGCATCGAACCTGGACTGGCAATTCGTTTCTCATATGATATTATACATGTTTTAATGCCATTCTCCCAAATCATCCCCTGCTCCCACAGAGTCCAAAAGACTGTTCTATACATCCGTGTCTCCTTTGCTGTCTCACATACAGGGTTGTCGTTACCATCTTTCTAAATTTCATATATATGCGTTAGTATACTGTATTGGTGTTTTTCTTTCTGGCTTACTTCGCTCTGTATAATAGGCTCCAGTTTCATCCACTAGATGAACATCCATTAGAACTGATTCAAATGTATTCTTTTTAATGGCTGAGTAATAGTCCATTGTGTATATGTACCACTGCTTTCTTATCCATTCATCTGCTGATGGACATCTAGGTTGCTTCCATGTCCTGGCTATTATAAACAGTGCTGCGATGAACATTGGGGTACACGTGTCTCTTTCAATTCTGATTTCCTCAGTGTGTATGCCCAGCAGTGGGATTGCTGGGTTGTATGGCAGTTCTATTTCCAGTTTTTTAAGGAATCTCCACACTGTTCTCCATAGTGGCTGTACTAGTTTGCATTCCCACCAACAGTGTAAGAGGGTTCCCTTTTCTCCACATCCTCTCCAGCATTTATTGCTTGTAGACTTTTGGATCGCAGCCATTCTGACTGGTGTGAAATGGTACCTCATAGTGGTTTTGATTTGCATTTCTCTGATAATGAGTGATGTTGAGCATCTTTTCATGTGTTTGTTAGCCATCTGTATGTGTTCTTTGGAGAAATGTCTATTTAGTTCTTTGGCCCATTTTTTGATTGGGTCATTTATTTTTCTGGAATTGAGCTGCAGGAGTTGCTTGTATATTTTTGAGATTAGTTGTTTGTCAGTTGCTTCATTTGCTATGATTTTCTCCCATTCTGAAGGCTGTCTTTTCACCTTGCTTATAGTTTCTTTTGTTGTGCAGAAGCTCTTAATTTTAATTGGATCCCATTTGTTTATTTTTGCTTTTATTTCCAATATTCTGGGAGGTGGGTCATAGAGGATCCTGCTGTGATGATGTATGTTGGAGAGTGTTTTGCCTATGTTCTCTTCTAAGAGTTTTGTAGTTTCTGGTCTTATGTTTAGATCTTTAATCCATTTTGAGTTTATTTTTGTGTATGGTGTTAGAAAGTGTTCTAGTTTCATTCTTTTACAAGTGGTTGACCAGTTTTCCCAGCACCACTTGTTAAAGAGATTGTCTTTTCTCCATTGTATATTCTTGCCTCCTTTGTTAAAGATAAGGTGTCCATAGGTGCGTGGGTTTATCTCTGGGCTTTCTATTTTGTTCCATTGATCTATATGTCTGTCTTTGTGCCAGTACCATACTGTCTTGATGACTGTGGCTTTGTAGTAGAGCCTGAAGTCAGGCAGGTTGATTCCTCCAGTTCCATTCTTCTTTTTCAAGATTGCTTTGGCTATTCGAGGCTTTCTGTATTTCCATACAAATTGTGAAATTATTTGTTCTAGCTCTGTGAAAAATACCGTTGGTAGCTTGATAGGGATTGCATTGAATCTATAGATTGCTTTGGGTAGTATACTCGTTTTCACTATATTGATTCTTCCGATCCATGAACATGGTATATTTCTCCATCTATTAGTGTCCTCTTTGATTTCTTTCATCAGTGTTTTATAGTTTTCTATATATAGGTCTATAGTTTCTTCAGGTAGATATATTCCTAAGTATTTTATTCTTTCCGTTGCAATGGTGAATGGAATTGTTTCCTTAATTTCTCTTTCTATTTTCTCATTATTAGTGTATAGGAATGCAAAAGATTTCTGTGTGTTGATTTTATATCCTGCAACTTTCCTATATTCATTGATTAGATGTAGTAATTTTCTGGTGGAGTCTTTAGGGTTTTCTATGTAGAGGATCATGTCATCTGCAAACAGTGAGAGTTTTATTTCTTTTCCAATTTGGATTCCTTTTATTTCTTTTTCTGCTCTGATTGCTGTGGCCAAAACTTCCAAAACTATGTTGAATAGTAGTGGTGAGAGTGAGCACCCTTGTCTTGTTCCTGACTTTAGGGGAAATGCTTTCAATTTTTCACCATTGAGGATAATGTTTGCTGTGGGTTTGTCATATATAGTTTTTATTATGTTGAGGTATGTTCCTTCTATTCCTGCTTTCTGGAGAGTTTTTATCATAAATGGATGTTGAATTTTATCAAAGGCTTTCTATGCATCTATTGAGATAATCATACGGCTTTTATTTTTCAATTTGTTAATGTGGTGTATTACATTGATTGATTTGTGGATATTGAAGAATCCTTGCATCCCTGGGATAAAGCCCACTTGGTCATGGTGTATGATCTTTTTAATGTGTTGTTGGATTCTGATTGCTAGAATTTTGTTAAGGATTTTTGCATCTATGTTCATCAGTGATATTGGCCTGTAGTTTTCTTTTTTTGTGGCATCTTTGTCAGGTTTTGGTATTAGGGTGATGGTGGCCTTGTAGAATAAGTTTGGAAGTTTACCTTCCTCTACAATTTTCTGGAAGGGTTTGAGTAGGATAGGTGTCAGGTTTTCTCTAAATTTTTGGTAGAATTCAGCTATGAAGCCGTCTGGACCTGGGCTTTTATTTGCTGGAAGATTTCTGAGTACAGTTTCTATTTCTGTGCTTGTGATGGGTCTGTTAAGATTTTCTATTTCTTCCTGGTTCAGTTTTGGAAAGTTGTACTTTTCTAAGAATTTGTCCATTTCTTCCACGTTGTCCATTTTATTGGCATATAATTGCTGATAGTAGTTTCTTATGATCCTTTGTATTTGTGTGTTGTCTGTTGTGATCTCTCCATTTTCATTTCTAATTTTGTTGATTTGATTTTTCTCCCTTTGTTTCTTGATGAGTTTGGCTAATGGTTTGTGAATTTTATTTATCCTTTCAAAGAACCAGCTTTTGGCTTTGTTGATTTTTGCTATGGTCTGCTTTGTTTCTTTTGCATTTATTTCTGCCCTAATTTTTAAGATTTCTTTCCTTCTACTAACCCTGGGGTTCTTCATTTCTTCCTTTTCTAGTTGCTTTAGGTGTAGAGTTAGGTTATTTATTTGACTTTTTTCTTGTTTCTTAAGGTATACCTATATTGCTATGAACTTTCCCCTTAGCACTGCTTTTACAGTGTCCCATAGGTTTTGGGTTGTTGTGTTTTCATTTTCATTCATTTCTATGCATATTTTGATTTCTTT
Source organism: Bos indicus (assembly GCF_029378745.1). Classification (NCBI taxonomy): domain Eukaryota; kingdom Metazoa; phylum Chordata; class Mammalia; order Artiodactyla; family Bovidae; genus Bos; species Bos indicus. The sequence continues at coordinate 10,796,392 of NC_091763.1, forward strand.
TTTGATTTCTTCTGTGATTTGTTGGTTATTCAGCAGCGTGTTGTTCAGCCTCCATATGTTGCAATTTTTAGTATTTTTTCTCCTGTATTTGAGATCTAATCTTACTGCATTGTGGTCAGAAAAGATGCTTGGGATGATTTCAATTTTTTTGAATTTACCAAGGCTAGATTTATGGCCCAGGATGTGATCTATCCTGGAGAAGGTTCCATGTGCGCTTGAGAAAAAGGTGAAATTCATTGTTTTGGGATGAAATGTCCTATAGATATCAATTAGGTCTAACTGGTCTATTGTATCATTTAAAGTTTGTGTTTCTTTGTTAATTTTCTGTTTAATTGATCAATCCATAGGTGTGAGTGGGGTATTAAAGTCTCCCACTATTATTGTGTTATTGTTAATTTCCCCTTTCATACTTGTTAGCATTTGTCTTACATATTGCAGTGCTCCTATGTTGGGTGCATATATATTTATAATTGTTATATCTTCTTGGATTGATCCTTTGATCAGTATGTAGTGTCCTTCTTTGTCTCTTTTTTCAGCCATTGTTTTAAAGTCTATTTTATTTGATATGAGTATTGCTACTCCTGCTTTCTTTTGATCTCTATTTGCATGGAATATCTTTTCCGAGCCCTTCACTTTCAGTCTGTATGTGTCCCCTGTTTTGAGGTGGGTCTCTTGTAGACAACATATATAGGGGTCTTGTTTTTGTATCCATTCAGCCAGTCTTTGTCTTTTGGTTGGGACATTCAACCCATTTACATTTAAGGTAATTATTGATAAGTATGATCCCATTGCCATTTACTTTATTGTTTTGGGTTCGAGTTTATACACCATTTTTGTGTCTCCTGTAGAGAATATCCTTTAGCATTTGTTGGAGAGCTGGTTTGGTGGTGCTGAATTCTCTCAGCTTTTGCTTGTCTATAAAGCTTTTGGTTTCTCCTTCATACTTGAATGAGATCCTTGCTGGGTACAGTAATCTGGACTGTAGGTTATTTTCTTTCATCATTTTAAGTAGGTCTTGCCATTCCCTCCTGGCCTGAAGTTTCTATTGAAAGATCAGCTGTTATCCTTATGGGAATCCCCTTGTGTGTTATTTGTTGTTTTTCCCTTGCTGCTTTTAATATTTGTTCCTTGTGTTTGATCTTTGTTAATTTGATTAATATGTGTCTTGGAGTGTTTCGCCTTGGGTTTATCCTGTTTGGGACTCTCTGGGTTTCTTGGACTTGGGTGATTATTTCCTTCCCCATTTTAGGGAAGTTTTCAACTGTTATCTCCACAAGTATTTTCTCACAGTCTTTCTGTTTTCTTCTTCTGGGACTCCTATGGTTCGAATGTTGTGGCGTTTAATATTGTCCTGGAGGTCTCTGAGATTGTCCTCATTTCTTTTAATTCGTTTTTCTTTTTTCTACTCTGATTCATTTATTTCTACCATTCTACCTTCTATTTCACTAATCCTATCTTCTGCCTCCGTTATTCTACTATTTGTTGCCTCCAGAGTGTTTTTGATCTTATTTATTGCATTATTCATTATATATTGACTCTTTTTTATTTCTTCTAGGTCCTTGTTAAACCTTTCTTGCATTTTCTCAATCCTTGCCTCCAGGCTATTTATCTGTGATTCCATTTTTATTTCAAGATTTTGGATCATTTTCACTATCATTATTCGGAATTCTTTATCAGGTAGATTCCTTATCTCTTCCTCTTTTGTTTGGTTTGGTGGGCATTTATCCTGTTCCTTTACCTTCTGGGTATTCCTCTGTCTCTTCATCTTATTTATATTGCTGAGTTTGGGGTGGCCTTTCTGTATTCTGGCACTTTGTGGAGTTCTCCTTATTATGGAGTTTCCTCGCTGTGGGTGGGGTTATATCGGTGACTTGTCAAGGTTTTTTGGTTAGGGAAGCTTGTGTCTGCGTTCTGGTGGGTGGAGCTGGATTTCTTCTCTCTGGAGTGCAATGAAGTGTCTAGTAACAAATTATGAGATGTCATTGGATTTGGAGTAACTTTGGGCAGCCTGTATATTGAAGCTCAGGGCTGTGTTCCTGTGTTGCTGGAGAATTTGCGTGGTATGTCTTGCTCTGGAACTTGTTGGCCCTTGGGTGGTGCTTGGTTTCAGTGTGGGTATGGAGGCATTTGATGAGCTCCTATTGCTTAATGTTCCCTGGAGTCAGGTGTTCTATGATGTTCTCAGGATTTGGACTTAAGCCTCCTGCTTCTGGTTTTCAGTCTTATTTTTACAGTAGTCTCAAGACTTCTCCTATACAGCACCATTGATAAAACATCTAGGTTAAAGATGAAAAGTTTCTCCACAGTGAGGGACACCCAGAGAGGTTCACAAAGTTACATGAAGAAGAGAAGAGGGAGGAGGGAGTTAGAGGTGACCCGAATGAGATGAGGTGGAATCAAAAGAGGAGAGAGCAAGCTAGCCAGTAATCACTTCCTTATGTGCGCTCCACAGTCTGGACCGATCAGAGATGTTCATGGAGTTATACAGAGAAGAGAAGAGGGAGGAAGGAGGCAGAGGTGGCCAGGAGGATAAAAGGGGGAAATCAAAAGGAGAGAGACAGATCCAGCCAGTAATCAGTTCCCTAAGTGTCGTCCACCGTCTGGAATACAGAGATTCAGAGAGTTGGGTAGAGAAGAGAAGGGGGAGGGAGGAGACAGAGGCGACCTAGTGTAGAGAAAGGAGAGTCCAAAGCGGGAGAGAGCAGTCAAGCCAGTAATCTTGCTCCCAAGTAAAAATAGGTACTGAAGATTGGGTTCTTAAAGGTACAAAATTGATAACAAATACCAAAAAGCAAAGATTAAAATTCTAGAGTAGAGGTTGGATTTTCAAAAATACAATATTAAAGAAAAGAAGAAGAAAAAAAAACAAAGTCACAAAAATTATTAAAATATATATATATATGAAGTTTGCTTTAAAAAAGTCTTTTTTTGAAAAGTAATAGTAGGTTATAAAAATGAAAATTAAAGGAGTAATAGAGGACTGAAAAATTTTTTAAAAAGTTAAAAAAAAAGAAAAGAATGATCATAAAAATGGTAAAAAATATATCTAGGACTTTCTCTGGTGTGGCTGTGGACAGTGTGGGGTCAGTTCATTTTCGGATAGTTTCTTTGTCCAGCTTATATTTCCCAAGATCTATAGGCCCCCTGACTAACTGTAGTTAGTCAGTACTAACTACAGGGTTTTAATCTATTGCACCTGTCACTTCCAAGGCAGTTCCCTCGGTTTTAGCTTCTGTTTGCTGGTCTGTTCAGTGTCTGATTTCTACCCTGACACAAGGGGGCGGTGGTGGACACTTTTTTAGGCTCACTTGTTCAGTTGCGCCATGGGGAGGGAGGGACGCTGCAAACAAATAACACTGGCGTGTGCTCACAGTGCCTCAGCCACACTGGGCCTACCCCCGCTCACCACGTGCACCCTTCCTGCCCACACAGCTCAGGCTCTAGGTTGCTCCGCCGGGAACCATCCGAGGCTGGCCCTGGGCTGCATGCACCTCCCAGGTCTAAGCCGCTCAGGTTCAGGCACTTGGGTAGTCCTCAGAGGCGCAGACTCTGTTGAGCCGGCCTTTTGTGCCCTTCCCAGCTCCGAGCAGCTTGGGTGATGAGGTGTTTGGCGAGTGTGATCACTGTGACTTATTGCCTCCCTGCCACTTGGTTTTCTGGGTGTACAACCGGCACACCTTCTCAGGCGGATGACTGTCCAGAACCCCAAGAAGTCTTAGTAAGCAAAGAAGCCTGCTTGCAGTTTGGTAGGTAATGTCTCTCTGGGGCTGCAATTGCCCCCTTCCGGCTCTGGCTGCCTGTCACTGGAGGGGGAAGGTCTGCAGCCGGCTAGTTCTGTTCACATAGCCCTTTGTTCTGTGCACGGGCCTGGTGGTGTCTTAGGGCTTTTCGCGTGGTAGCTATCCGGCAGTCTGGTTTGCTAGCCCAAATGAGTTCGCTCTGATTACCCTCGGGGGCATTCAGGCCCTATCCTTACTCTAAGCGATGCAGCCCGCGCCTCCCTGCCTAGTCCCCGCTTGCTAGTTGGCGGGTGCAGGCTTCTGCGCTGCTTCTCCACTGGGGGAGTTACTGTTGGGCTCGTAATCTGTGGGTTTTAATTATTTACTTAGTTTTCCTCCCTATTATGTTGCCCTCTGTGCTTCGAAGGCTCAGCATAGACTCAGCAGTGAGAGTGTTTCCTGGTGTTTGGAAACGTCTCTCTTTTTAAGACTCCCTTCCTGGGACGGCCCTACGTCTTTTGTCTCTTTTTTTGTCTTTTATATTTTTCCTACCTCCTTTCGAAGACAATGGGCTGCTTCTCTGGGTGCCTGATGTTCTCTGATGGCATTCAGAAGTTGTTTTGTGGATTTTACTCAGCGTTTAAATGTTCTTTTGATGAATTTTTGGGGGAGAAAGTGGTCTCCCCATCCTGTTCCTCCACCATCTTAGGACCGCCTCCCTATTCTTAGTTTTGTATGAGATTTTTATTTTTATCACAAATGAATGTTGAATATTGTCACATGATTTCTCTCTACAAGTTGACTTGTTTAATTTTCTATTTTAGCCTGTTAATATGGTAGTTGATTAATTTTTGAACATTGAATCACCCTTGTATTTTGGTATAAACTCCACTTGCCATGGTATATAATCCTTTCACATGTGAATTCTGTTTGCTTACATTTGTTAAGGATCTTTTGTGTTTATGTTCATGAGGGATATTGGTTTTTGTTTTTTTTTTAGGTGAGGCAATCTGTCTGGTTTTTGCATGAGGGTAGTTCTAAATCTATAAAATCAATTAGGAGTGGTTCTTCTATTTTCTGGAAGAGACTGTATAGAAGTGACATTAATACTGCTTTTCTTGTTTTGGCAGAGTTCTCCAGTAAAACTATCTGAGCCTGGAGACTTCATTTTTGGGAATTTAAAAATTATATATTCAATTTCCTTAAGGGTTATAAGGTTTTTTGGGCTTCCCTGGTGGCTCAGCTGGTAAAGAATCCACCTGTACTGTGGGAGACCTGGGTTTGATCCCTGGTTTGGGAAGATCCCCTGGAGAAGGGAACGGCTACCCACTCCAGTATTCTGGCCATGACTGAGCTACTTTCATTTATAAGGTTATTCAAATGATCTGTTTCACACTGGATAAGATATAGCAGTTTATGCTTTTCTGAGAATTGGTCAACTTCATCTAAGTTGTAAAATTTTTGTGTGTAGGGATGTTCATGTGTGTGTTAAAGTTGCTCAGTCGTGTCCGACTCTGTGACCCCACAGACTATATACAGTCCATGGAATTCTCCAGGCCAGAATACTGGAGTGGGTAACCTTTCCCCTCTCCAGGGGAATCTTCCCAACCCAGGGGTTGAACCCAGGTCTCACACATAGTATTCCCTCTTCTTAATGTTTTTGGAGTCTGTAATGATACCCCTGTTTCTTGATATTGGTAATTCTTTTTTTTTTTTTCCTTTGTCAGTCTTACTAGAGGTTTGTCAATTTTCTTTTCTAATTACCAGCTTTTTAAAAGTTGATTTTAAAAAATATTTGTTGTTCTGAATTCAATTTCACTGAATTCTCCTCTCATCATTGACTCTAGTATATGTTGGTGTGTTTTTCTCTGGGTTTATTCAGGTAAGGTTTGCTTGGCTTTTTGAATCTGAAGGTTTATATATTTTGCCAAATTTGGAAAGTTTGCAGCCATTATTTCTTCCAGTAATTTTTTCAATCTCATCCTCTTTCTCCACTCCTACGATTATTATTAAATAAAATACAGATTTTTTTTTAATGGACCCATGGTTCTTGAATCTCTGCATTTTTTTCAGATTGGTGATTTCTTTTACTCTAAGTTTAGTAATTCTTTCCTCTGTTCCCTGAATTCTGTTGAGTCAGTCCTTTGTGTTGTCTATTTTAATTATTGTGTTTTTAGTTCTAAAATTTCTATGTAGTTCTTCTTACATCTTCTTTTTGTTTGTTAAATTTATTTATTTGCTGAAACTCTCTTTTCATTGGTTTCAAGTACCTTCACATTTCTTCAGTCAAGGATTTTTACCATAACTGTTTTAAAGTCTTTGTTAGAGAATTCAAATTTCTCTGTCACCTTGGTGCTGTCATCAATCAATTGTATAGTTTCATTCCTCTTGAGGTCTTTTCTTTAATTCTTGGTATGATGCTGTGACTTTATTTTATTGAAACCTGGACATTTGGGGTATTCTGTTATGAGGTTCCAAATCTTATGTAAAGTTTCTGTTTTAATTGACTTTTTGTGATACCACTCCATCAGGGAAAATGAGAGTGCACTTTGCCTGGTCCTCCCAGGTGGGGATAAAAGTACAGCTTCCGCACTTGATTTCCACTGACCCCTCAGGGGGCCTGACTGCTGAATGAGGACGAGAGTTCTGGTTTCCCATTCCGTGCTGATAACACCCTGCATCACGTTGTTTCTTTTGATAGCTAGGTCCCTAGTTAGTTTACCTTCCGTTGTCTACCTTTAAAAGCCATCTTTTGTATGTCGTTTGTACTTAGTGAAAAGAATAGGGAAAAGTGTGTCTAATCCATCTTCATAAAAGCTGAAATCTATTTTTAGCTTTGTCTGTAATTATGTTTCTTCTTTATTTTATGATCAATCATGCCATAAATCTGCATATTTTGTTAGGTTTTCCTAAGAGCCAGTTTTTGGTTTATCCAGCTCTTCTGTTTTCTTCTTTTCTGAATCATTGATTTCTGCTTTATCTTTATTGTAATATACCTTAACATTTTCTTTGAGATATTCTATTTTTTAATTTCATAAGTTTACAGCCAGTTGATTAATTTTCATTATGTTTCATTATCTGAAATCAGTAATTGAGGCTATATATTCCTCTCCATGTAACACCTTTGCCTTGTCTCAAGTTTTAAAATGTAATGTTTTAATTTTTATTCAGTTAACAATTGCTTTAAAATTTCCTTTTTTGTCTTATTGTTAGCTTATACATTTTCTGGTTTGTTTTTAAATTTCCAGATATATAGGGGTGTTTCTATGGGGTCGCGAAGAGTTGGACATGACTGAGCGACTTCACTTTCACTTTCACTTTTTACTTGCATGCATTGAAGAAGGAAATGGCAACCCACTCCAGTATTCTTGCCTGGAGAATCCCAGGGACGGGGGAGCTTGGTGGGCTGCCATCTATGGGGTCGCACAGAGTCGGACATAATTGAAGCGACTTAGCAGCAGCAGCAGCAGCATGATCCACTTCAGACTTCCTTGCATTATAGTCCAAGAATAAGCATCTCTTATGCTTATTGTTTGAAGTTGATAAGACCTTTTCTCTAGACAGTAAATACCACAGACTTAACCAACAGAAGCCCTAATTGCAATTTTGCTGACACTTGTGGCATCTTCCCCAGAGAAGATTAGAATGCTCCCAGGCGCATGATAGGAGGGCATTGTTTCTGACAATGCTTTATGGTCCAGCCTGATCGGAAATGGACAGCAGGATAGTCAGTAGCTTTGCCTGAAGACTGCATACATTCTAGGTCCCTCTGTCACGATATTAACATACATATCTGGACATCCTGCTGAACATCACTGGGATCCCTTATATCGATGACATCATGCTAATCAAGTCAGATGAGCAGGCCAGCGCACTAGAACACTTGGTAAGAAACAAGCGTTCTAGGGGATGCGAGATAAACACTCTGAAGACTTGGGGACTGGTCACATTGGTGTCTGAGTCTGTTTTCAGGAGAACATGAACTGCAACAGATTTTCTCATTAATTCTGAAGATCCTGAACTATTGATGTCATATTTAATGAGACTAAAAGAACATGCTACCTTTTCATTTGTCATTTTCTTATTGCTGATTTTGTGTTTGGAGCCAGTGAAATCCTAAAGCCTCCCTTCAGACTGCAGAATATAATACTGCATGAAACACGCTAAATGAATGAGCAGCCCATTTCTGTGAAATGGCTCCTTTTCCTTATTTTATATGATCCCTGTTACCCTATATCTGGCTTCCCTGGTAGCTCAGTTGGTAAAGAATCCGCCTGCAATGCAGGAGATCCTGGTTCGATTCCTGGGTCGGGAAGATCTGCTGGAGAAGGGACAGGCTACCCATTCCAGTATTCTTGGGCTTCTTTAATGGCTCAGCTGGCAAAGAATCTTCCTGCAGTGTGGGAGACCTGGGTTCGATCCCTGGGTCGGGAGGATCTCCTGGAGAAGGGAACAGCTACCCACGCCAGTGTTCTGGTCTGGAGAATTCCATGGATTGTGTCGTCCACGGGGTCCCAAAGAGTTGGACTGACTGAGCGGCTTTCACCTTCACCCTGTGTCTAGCCATTACCATGGACCAGTGAATCTGAACTACCTGCAGATCAAGTTCTTCTATCTACTTGTTTTTTTGGCTGCACTGGGTCTTTGTTGCTTTGCACAGGCTTTCTCTAGTTGCAGCAAGTGGGAGCTCCCTTCATTGTGGTGTGTGGGCTTCTCATCGTGGTGGCTTCTCTTACTGTGGAACACAGGCTCTAGGCATACAGCTTCAGTAGTTGCCGCAAATTGCAGCTTGTGGGATCTAGAGCATGGGCTCAGTTGTGGTGCATGGGTTAGTCGCTCCGTGGCATGTGGGATCTTCCTGTACCAGTGATCGAAATTGTGTCCTCTGCACTGACAGGCGGATTCTTATCCACTGCACCACCAGGGAAATTCTCAACTTCTTTCTTAACCAATAAACTAGCTATAATGTCTTTTTGTTCCTGTATCATGATTTTGAATTAATGCTAAATTATTCTTAAACACTTAGCTCACTTGGAGCTTTCTATAGAGATATTTATAGAGACATCTTTTTGTGTAGACATTCAGAAATCAGATTGTCTTAGTTTACCAAATGTAATCCATTTTTGTCTAGGACTTGGGACTACTTTAATTTTGTTTTATTTGAGCTTGGTGTTTGTGATAGCCATGAAAATGCACTTTAAAGATCTCTAACTGTAGGGAGCTTAATTGACCAAGTGCCTTTGTTGCTGGACTCTGAAATTCATTCCTGCATTTGCATCAAGGCAAATTCCATGGACCTCTCACAGCCAGTGACTGATCAAAGCAAGGATACTAAGGCTGGTTTCTGGATGATCTGAGACTCTTGATGGCTAATTTTTGGTTTAAGGATGGTGACAGTTCTCTAGAGAAACAGAACCAATAGGATGTGTACATATATGTGTGTATGTATATATATATATATAGAAAGAGAGAGAGAGAGAGAGAGAGGTGAGTGTGTGTGGGGGGGTGGTTTCCCCGGGCTTCAGTGGTGAAGAATCTGCCTGCCAAGCAGGAGACATGAGTTCGATCCCTAGGTAGGGAAGATCCCCCGGAGGAGGACATGACAATCCACTCCAGTATTCTTGCCTGGAGAACCCCATGGACAGAGGAGCTGGTGGGCTAAAGTCCATGGGGTCACGAAGAGTAGGACAGGACTTAGTGACTAAACAACAACAACAATACAGAGAGAGATGTATACACACACACAAAATCCACACTCACAGGTAGTGTGTATATGTGTGTGGTGTGTGTATGTTTTGTAGCTGGAGTTTGGAGGCACTCTCTCTAGAACTTCTTCCTTGGAAGACTTCAGTCCTTTTTCTCTTATGGCCTTCAACTGATTGGATGAGGCTCACCCATATTGTGGAGGATAAACTGCTTCACTCACAATCTATGATTTAAATGCTAATATTATCTTAAAAATATCTTCACCACAACATCTAGATGGATGTTTGATATAACATGTGGGTGACCAAATATCTAGCCAAGTGACATAAAGTAAATCACTAAAATACAGGCTTTACCTATATTTTCAACAAATAGGATGAGATGATGATAGCATTTAACTAAAGGGTAAATTTCTGGATTTCAAACTGAACAATTTTCTCCTTCCACTAATGAAAGAAAATACAATTTAAATTTTTACTTCCTTTAAATGTATTCAGTGGAGACATAGGACTCTCAGGCTACAAAGCCTGCCCTAGAATTAGAAACTGGTCTACAATGTTATGATGATGGTGTACATACATATTTAAGTTTTAAAAGTACAGAAAGGAACAGAGAATAATAGTACACATGCTTTAATTGGTGCTGGGCTTCCTGACAGTAGGAAAAGAGAAGGTGAAAATCTATAGACATTTCAGTGCACAGGAGCTCTTTTTTTAGTATTTTCCAAGTTTCCAACAGAAAGACCTTTGGAGGAGCAAGAAATATAAAAACAAGTGAGGAAATAAAGTACAAATTTTTAAGAGAAATAACTTAGTCCATTTGAAAAGTGATCTTCCCTTTGATGTTACTGAGATTTCTTTGCTAATCTACATTCCAAATAACCAGAAGCAGAATGCCATTAAATTTCCAAAGTTCATTTGTGCCAGCCACCATTTGTTTGAGAGAGTTGATTAATATTTCTTTCTGAATGCTGAGTTGGGAAACTTCTTTATTTTTCAGTGGGGAAGTTGTACCAGATGGCTTGTGGGATATGAGTTCCCCGACCAGGGATTGAAACCAGGCCCAGGCAGTGAAAGCACTGAGTCTCAGATACTGAACTGCCAGGGGATTCCTGGGAAACGTGTATTACAATGACCTGATCAGCGATTTTCAAGTTAAAAAAATATATCTGATGCCTTCTCAGTCTAGGTTGACTCTGTCCGAATTGGGAGATAGAATAGGCAATTTGGAAACACCTTTCAGGAGATTCTGTTCAACTGAAAGTGCTGTCTTATGGAATAGTAAATAATTAATATTTAAATCTTACATTCCACATTTCTGTTTTTCAAGACCAGATTCCATGGACCTAGGGAAAATATAAAGCTAAATAGGTAAAGAGAATGATAGATCAATGTACTTGTCAAATTTGTCCAGCATAATTCAACTATTGTTTTAATTTGCAAAAAAGAAAAACAGACACACATTTATTACTCTGCTGTTCCTTGGCGAAGTGGCCTGGATGCTGATGATGATTATAATTATTATTATTATTTTGAGCAAGATAAGAAAGTGATCATGATCTTCTTGAGTTATAATGAAGGCCAATAATGAAGGTTGCTCAGTTGTGTCCGACTCTTTGCGACCCCATGGACTGTAGCCTACCAGGCTCCTCTGTCCATGGGATTTTCCAGGCAAGAATACTGGAATGGGTTGTCATTTCCTTCTCCAGGAGATTTTCCTGGCCCAGGGATTGAACCCGGGTCTCCCACAGTGTAGGCAAACACTTTACCATCTGAGCCACCAGGGAAGTCCCTCTTGAATTATACTATCATCTAAATTCCAAAGCTCTCACAAAATTGAGCAAACAGAGCCTGTACTTGCATACTAGGAAAAGGAAACATATTGCTGCTGGAAGCCACAGGCCAGGTCAAAAATAAATGTTTATATCACATGGTAAAATAAAAGAGGGATTCTACCCCAAGACCACCTTGATAAAGACCCACAGTTACTGCAGCTGCAAGGGAGAGTCCAGTCAAGGCAGCTCAGAATAAACAGCAGCCTAAAAAGCAAATGTGTTAGCACATTATCTCAAACCCCGCCCCACCTCATAGCCATCTGCTCGCCAGAGATGGTCTAGAATTTCTTGAAAGGGAGAGATACACTAGCAGGGCTGCCGGTCCCCCTCCCCTACAGATCCCCAAAAAGGGAGGGGCAGCAGCATGGGCCAGACTGGGACTCTGGCCTTCTTAGGATGAATAAGTAAGGCATACAGACAGAGTCCCCAAATAACGCATAATTAGATTTATCTGTGGAAAATGGATTTTGTGAGATAAAATTGTTCTTACATTTTAACTTTGGCCCTAAAATGACAGAACTCAGATACCAAAGTTGGATGATACACCAAGATGTGTATTTTCAAGGTAAATGTCCAAGAACCAATTAGACAACTGACCTACAATAAAGATATAAAGAGTTAATAGCATGGAGCAGGGGTTGGCAACATTTTCCTGTAAAGAGCCAGATGGCTGTGCAAATATTTTAGGTTTGTGGGCTATATGGTCTCTGTTGCAACTATTCAACTCTGTTGCAACACAAAAGCAGCCAAAGCCAGTATTTAAACAAGTGAATGTGGCTGTGTTCCAATAAAACTTTATTTAAAAGTAAAAGACAGGCTGGATTCAGCCCACGAGCTGTAGTTTGTCCACTGCTGGCATTGAGGAAGAGAGGGTTTATGAAGAGGTTCTTTTGGTGACAATTCTCCCAAGCACCATGAGAATCTCATCCTGAGCCTGGGAGGTGGGGAGGAGGCTTCAGGAGGACTATGTGGAGTGCTTGATGCATCCCTTGACTGTATGGGGCATGTTGTTCTCAAGACTGGACATTAGATGCACTCTATACCATCGGTAGAACAAACATCCATAAGTACTTCTCACGTACCTGCCTAAGCTGGTCTGAGTTCAAAAGGATCACCTGGGAAGGTAAGAGGACTCCAACCGAGACTATTTCTCTTAGAGCAGAACAAAACCTGGAACAGTATGGGAAGTGGCCCCAGAGAAATTATTGTGACTTGACATTCTCATCTCTAAATTGAGACTGTATTTGAACAGAGGACTATTTTATGCCAAGAGTGAGCCAATAAGTTATGAAGCTGAAATTTCATGCAGTGGCAAAGGAAAAAACCTCCTCCAGTGGGAAAAAAAAAATTGAATGGGATTGTTGAGGCAAAAACAGACAGCATTTCTTATTTGTTTTACAAATATTTTATAACAGAAAACTTCAAAAGCACAGTCCAAAGAGAAGAGCAGAGTCTGATGACCTCTCAGGCCCTCATAGTACAGCACTTGTTAACTCTGGTTCAATCTTGTTGCAGCTATAATGCCCATCTACTCTCTTTAATCCATCTCCGTATCCCATACACAGAATTACTTAGAAAAACATCCAATGTCTGTATTTCCTTTAAATTGAAAGTAAGATCCAGAGGTTTGATTTGATTCGGGTCCATTTATTTGGTGAGACTGTCTCCGGGTTACAGTGAGCACTCCTATAGTGCTTCCAGGACAGTAATGTCTGCTTCTCTCTCAGCAATGTTAATATTGATCAGAATTTAGGACAGTTTGACTCATCTATTATAGTTCTTTATCAGCTTTTAAAAAAAATCAGTTTTAGCAACCATTGATGATTTCCCAGAGCCATAATTCTATTAGGGAAAATGACATTTTGAGTACCTCTCATTGGTTGTGCATTGGTTATATGTATACTTGCTAGAACAATGGGATCCCCTGGATTGGAGACTCATTAGTCTTTTCACAAGAGTCCTTTTTATTCCTTAGCTTTGGAATTTTGCTGTATTTTTGTTTGTTTGGAGGCCTATGAGCTTCTTAGCTATAGAAACAAAATTCACTTCTGCTCAATTGTCACCTACTTCATGAAAAGGAAGCCTGCTTCTCTAATCTACTTTGGTAAGATCTGCATACTTCTATAGGTATAACCTTCAGAGAACTGGTTGGTCCTCTGCTTTGAAAGATCCTTCAGTGCCAAGTACAGAGTACCTTCCCAGTCTGCCCGGTAAGATTACGTGTTGTTGTTGAGAGGTTTTCACCTTTTTTGTGAAATGGTTTTGCAGATAATGTAATGTCTTGGTACCATAACCACTGTCTTTTGATTCTGAAAAATTTTCACATTTGAGAAGAAAGTAGACAATCTTCCTCAATCCGTGCCTTGGTTGTTAATTGAGGGAATGGTGGGTTTCTGTGCATCTGAATGAGTGCATTCACTGCTTCTCATTCCTTCCGTGTTGTTGAGTCATTAAGTCGTGTCCTGCTCTTCTGCGACCCCATGGGATGTAGCCCGCCAGGTTCCTCTGTCCATGGGATTTCCCAGGCAAGAATATTGGGGTGGGTTGCTGTTTCTTTCTCCAGGGGATCTTCCTGACCCAGGGATTGAATGCGTGTCTCTTGTGTCCCTTGCTTGGCAGGCAGATTCTATACCACTGAGCCATCTGGGAAGCCCAATTCCATCCGGCTCCTTCTTATTCTGCCCTCAGTGGTGGTGTCCAAACCACGGAAGATATTTGATAGTTTTCACATCTCTTTTTCATCACAATCTATGTGGGACTTACAACGTGCTTACGAGGAAATATAAGTACTGTATGCACAGAGCCAAAAAACTAGAGGCTGTATCTATAAATTTGCCAACTTAAAGTATGGTGGGAGGAGAGGGTAGGACAAACAGAGAGTAGCAATGACATATATACAGTATCATGTGTGAAACAGGAGACTGGGGGAAACTGCTGTATAATAGAGGGAGTCCAGTTTGGTGCTCTGCGATGACCAAATGGATAAAATGGGTGGGGGCGGGGAAGAGGGAGACTGAAAAGGGAAGGGATAATTATGACTGATTCACAGAAGAGACCACCACAACACTGCAAAGCAATTATCCGCCAATAAAAAAAAATAAGTATACATCTTGGGTCTAAAAAATTAAGTGGTATTTTGTCCATATTCCTGGAGGGAGAAGGCCAAACTCTTAAATAATCTCAATGTCGTAAGCAAGTGGGCCTCCAATGGAAAATCCCAGGTAAAAAGACACTTTTTCTATGCTTCTACCACTTCTGAGTTGACCCAGAAAAGCAGGTGTGATGGGTATTGTGATTTTTTCATTGATTCCATATTCTATGTGTAAACAATTATTTCCAACTCGTCCCTTTAACCGAAGCAAAAGCTTTTGGACTTTTTTCTCCTTCCATACATCTCCACTCTGCCACAAGAAATTAATATCAGCTGTCTTTTCAAAACATTGATCAATTTTTCCTTTGTGAACAAGTCTGTTCACACTGTTACCTTTCCCAAGAAAGAAATAGGCAATTGGTTGCTTTGTACGATACATATGCTTATATTGTCCCCGAAAAGAATTTTCCAGTGACGAAGCATACTTTTCCATTAGTCTAGAATCTTGATCTAGTTGTTGGTTTTCCGGCCAGAATAAGAGGGAAGCTAGGAAATAAGGTTCTGGATACCGATACGACATTCCTGTTTGTTGTAAGAGTTCTCGAAGCTGATCTTTCAGTTTTTTAATTGGCTTCACTATTTTGGAGGTCGGTTTAATACAGTAGAGAATGATGTTGGCCAGGATGAAATTTTGCTTTTCCTTTATCAGGATTTTGACAGTGCATTGTTCAAAGAGAAAAGTATATTTGTCCATTATATCTTCCATGGTGTGTACAGCATCTTCTTGAGCTTTGATAAGATATTCCAAGAGTCCAGAAAACTTGTCTGCTTTTAAAACTTCCAGGCTTCTCCGATACAGCTCTACCTGAAGCGGTACACTAAGCTTTGAACCAAAATCTTTGTTCTGTAATTCTTCTGAGGGGCCGAATATATCTGCATACTTCTTAAAATACCCAGCCACCTTTCTCCGAGTTTTGGCCTCTTCATTTTGTTTAATGTTGTTCCTAGGTTTTAGAAGGACAAAGTATTCATCAAAAAAATCAAAGGACTTTTTCAAAGAAAATTTCAAATTGGTTAGGTAAGAAATAAAGTTCTTGAGGACTAATTTAAATTCATTGTTTGCTTCTCCAGGAATATCTTTACTTCCTGATATAAAATTGATCATATCTCTTTTAGACAGTTCATTTTTATTGTCAAAAAAAGGAATGAACTGGAGAATCTGGATTGTGTAGAGCCCAACTTCTATCTCCCCTAGATAGCCAGCTGTATTGTAAGTATCATACCGCCTTTTTGACTTCTGATAAAATCTTTCCTTACCTTCATACTCTCTATCCTCACTTTGCTGTTGAGATTCCTTGAATGCATTTGAGGCCTGTACTGCTAAATCCAAAAGGTCAGATAGCTCCCCAACAGAAATGCTCCTGTTTCTTTCATTATCGTCCATCCACCATCTTATTTTACTTTTGAAGACTTGACCCAGTGTATCTGAGATATAAGAATTGTCAGGTTCTATCTTTTTTGCTTGATTTGCCCAGTGTAGAGCACTGTCAAAGTCCTTCTCTTTAATGTAGAAATGTCTTGTCAAGGCTTGGCAAATGAATGCATTTGGGTTGAACCGACGAATACCTCCACGTAATACATTTTTAACTGCCACGTTCCCTTCTTCTTTATGTAATGCTTCAATGAACGGGGAGAACAAAGTTCCCATTTCACCTTCATTTTCATTGCGCTGTCTTGTCAGCAGCAGTGTTTGCACATCTTCTAAAAATTTGCTTCTTCCTATTCCAGTATCATAGAACAAATTTTCTGTTAGCATGTCCAGCGTAATTTGACTCTTATCCAAGTCATAGCTTATCTTCAATTCTTCCAGTGAACGAATGGCAATCAAAGGGTGAATAATGCGTACTCCACAGTAGTTCCCACATTCTACCACCTCTGTTTTTATTAGAATTGTAGAGTAGGTGCCCATTTTGTCTTCAAATTTTTCTGTTCCCCAGAAAGCTTTCTTGCTTGTGATTCCTAGGAACTTTTCACACTGTGATAGTGAAATGGTGGTATCTGGCACATATGAGTTAAGAAGGGCCAGAAAGGAAAAAAGCTTTGCTTCCTTGGTGGAAATATTTTGTTCTTTCAGGATATTCCTGACCACATCTTCTATGTACTTTTTATTAAAGTTGGTTTTCATAATCATGAAGGAATAAAAATCTTGAAAGTTTTTATGTTGGTCTTCAATTTCTTTCAATTTAAGCTCAAAAGCTCTCTGTTCTTTGGGAGACAGTTGTTGTATTAGGGCAATACTGTCTGAGATCTTTGCACTTTTTTCAGGATTCTGTGATCTCCTGCAATTTAGAATGATCACTAGAGGTTTCTCATATCGAATATACCTATTAGCTACAGCTGTATGAATAGAAGCTTGCAGAAGATAGACATTATCCTGTTCTTCAAAATCATCAACAAGCAGTAATATAGGTAAGTATTCCTGATTATTTGTTGTCCCATAGGTTATTAAATTAGTCACTTGTTCTCCAATTTCAGAAAAATCCACTGTCTTGTTTTTTAGCACAGCACATCTGAATTTCTTCCTTAGTTCCCAGAGAATATGCATAGCCAACGTAGTCCCACCACAGCCTGGATGATGATACAGATGAATAATTTTGACACATGTCGACTTAGAAGAATCTGCCCCTCTTTGAATCATTTCTTCAAGTTTTTCATATTTATCCCTTTTCACAAAAGGGGAAGAATAGTTTTCAGAAGAAAAGTAGAAATTCCACCATGTTACTTTGCCTCCTCGATAAAAATCTTCCTCTTTCAGTGCTTTGAATTCAAGTAATTTTTTTTTGTCTTTCTCTAATATTGTATCTTCACATTCATTTTCACAGAGAATTTCCAGAGCAGTCATGATATCTTCTTCTTTTTTCAGAAGGACAGTAGATGAACCGATAGATGGTAAAAATCTCTTGGAAGATTGAGTCACAGATTTTAGCTTAAGAATAGTTCCATTTATCTCTTCAAGACTTAAAGAAGAAACACATTGGTTTGATAATTCATCTTGCTGTGTTGTTAATCTTGCTTCAAGTAGATCTTTCCATCCCTGACATATGCGTGAATCTACACAAATACACAATATATTTTCCATTCCTTTGAGATCTTGGTAGAAAGCACAGAAAGTCTCAATGAGGGGGTCTCTTGGGTCATCAACGGAGGAGAGTAATAGAAATACCACCAAAAACTTCCCTCTTGGCATTATGTCTTCTTGGGTAAGAAATGAAATCAGTTTCCTGACTTCAGATGCTTTTTCTCTTTGCCAGGAACTTGCATCTAAGGGTTTATACTCTTCACTGTCAAGATCTAACCGGCCATTGCAGAAAATCCAGCTGAGTTGTTGATAAAGATTCAGACTAGTAATCTTCTCAGTTGTGGTTTTCCCCTCCACATACAAACTTGGGAAGTGAAGATTTACTACTCGGGTTTCTTTGTATGCTTTGACCACACCCTTGCTCACAGATTCAGGATCAAACTCCAACACAGCAAACCATTTAATTTCCTTTAGGAAATCTAAGTGTTTGATTTGTGTAGGGTGGCATTTATTTATTACAAGAATGTACCAGTCGTAGTATGAATTATCTAACAAATCCTGATTTCCTGTCAACAATTTAACAAGCTTTGGCCCCTCGCTTTCTTTTTTATTTGTTTTCACTCTGCATTTCTCTTCTGCCTCTTTCCTAGATTCTGCAAGTCTTTTCAAATCTAATTTAAATGCTTTGAAATCCATATTACTTTTCATGATGTCCTTAGAACTGGCCCCATCTCGCACAAAGACTGAGAAGTTTGGACTTTGTTTCCATATTGTGTTGCTGCAATTTTGCATTTTAATCTGGAAATAATCAACTTCACATTCAGAATATTTTGGAACAACATCCACTTCAATAACAAATCTGTCAGATAGAGTACTGTTTGGCAGTAAAACTTCTACAAATCTTGGCTCTCGAATGCAGTTCTTTGCTTTTTGGACCTGATGGTCTTCAAAATATTGGTGGATCATCAGATTGAAGTGGTCAATGAGGGCTTCCTTGGTGATGGTGGTAAATTCCACGCCAACAATTGTTCCATGAGGTTTGTCCTTGACTCCAAAATGAATGGTGCCATTGGTACGTGAGTTCATACAAGCAGAAGCAAATCGGAACACCTCATTGCTAAATTTCATTTTAGCATCCTCTTCCGTGCCTGTTTCTGTGTTTGTGAAGGCTTTGAATTCATGTATTGGATCAATGAGATTGAGTGGTCCTGTTTCAGGCTGTAGTTTAAAATTCAATTTGTAACGATATGGATCACTGAATTCATCAAAAGGGTATGCCATGCATGTCGGTTCTGTGGATGGCTGCTTTTTCTTTGTGTCATCTATTTCATCTTCCATGAACTCATTTTTCAGTGACTTAGAACCTTTAGTAACTGTACTCACCGTAGAGTCATTAACCTTATCTGATTTCTTTTTATTCTTTTGTTTTGAAGTCCCTCCATCTTTCTCCTGTGTTTTAGGAACACTTTTACTGCCTTTTCCGCTCTTACATGTCTGGAAAGGATCTCCAGAGGATGTCTCCAGCAACTCTTTGAAGAGCTGTTCTATTTGGATAGCTGGTCCAAATGTTATGCCCATAGCAACAAGGTGATCTTTAGTTAAGTACTTCAAGATTGCACCACTCACATCTTGTGCAGTCAAAATTGCTCTGTGTTTTTGTTCAATTTTATGACTTTCTAACCACTGATTTACATCCTCTTTTGTCCAGTCATCTGTATTTTCTGGTAAGTTAAGTTGTGCTGCCATTCTGATACCTATGTATAGAAAGAGAAAAATTATTTAGTATTTTATAAAGAAATTTAAAAAATAATCAGTTTTTCAATTGACAATATGTGTGTGTCCTAGAAAATTGAAAATGGTGCAAAAGGATATACATGCCCTCTCATGACCCTATTGAGAGGAAATTACCATTATCAGTTTCTTCTATATCCTTCCAGAGAAATACTACCAAATAGAAATGCGTGAGCACTTTTTTCCATTCAAATGGCAACATACCATGCACAATTCTCTTTGCCTTGCTTTATTCATTAACTGCATCTTGGGGATACATATATACATACACACACATATATATGTGTATATATATGTGTGTGTGTGTGTGTGTGTGTGTGTATATATATATATATATATATATATATAAAGAGAGAGAGAGAGAGAGAGAAGTTTCATCCTCCTTAATGGTTATTTTCTATAATGCGTGTTAGCTCTATTGTTTATAAATATTCAGTTCTGCTGTAGGAAATAAGAGAAACAAAAAAGGCTATATAAAACTAAAGAGAGATGGACATGTAAAATGAGAAGCATTTATGAAGCAAGATATAGAAGCAAGTAGTTTGTGAAACATGTTATAATAGACATAGATAAAGTAAATAGAGCTGCTGCTGCTGCTAAGTTGCTTTAGGCATGTCCGACTCTGTCCGACCCACAGACGGCAGCCCATGTGAGTGTTAAACATAGTTAGGAAGAGACTGAAGGGCCAAATAGGTATTAAATATTCATGAAGCACTTTATATGTTTAAAATTTTAATTGGGTCACCTACTGTTGACACCCATTCTGATCTTTTGTGTCCTGTAATTAAGAAACATAAACAAAATCCTGAGTGGTTTATCAGGCTGGTTGATGAGTTAGAGCTGCAGTCAGGCGTACATGCCCCTCTGCAGCTCTCTGATTGGTGCAAGTGGATGTCACTGACAAGGTATCTTGTATTTGTTGATTTCCCTTGGAAAGACCTTAACTTTCATTCTCAAAACCACACAGTGGAGAATGCTGACACTGCAGAGAGGGAGAGAGAGGATATATGAACTTGTATAACTCAGGTCATAAGACCCTTCCACTCTTCTTATATCGTATCCCAAGTGTGTTACCCATCTCTTCCCCCCTGCTTTTTGTTGTGTATTTAATTGATTTAATAAAGATGTGCCTCAAACACCTTAGATTGATCTGTGAGCCATTCAGTTTCATGACTTCTGGGATAGCTTGCTGGGCAGTGAATTTAGAGGTTACTATTACATTCATGTAAATTTTCACATAATAGTTGGTAATAGCTGATTCCTGGGCAGTAGCAAATGGCATTACTATTAAGTGGCATTACTATTCAGTATACAAATGGCAAGCTGCTATTTGGAAAACCATTGGCAATCCGGGTTACAGAAATATAGCAATGCTTAGGGGAAAAACAATTAGGCAATAGTAGTTAGCTTTAAGTACAACCCCAAAGGGCTCAAAAATGTGAGCTTTAAGTACAGTTTAAATAGTCAGCTTTAAGTACAATCCAAAAATGGCTCCAAAAATGTGAGCCATTCCTATAAAATCACTATGGGAGAATCAAATCAACAAAGAAGAAAAGTCTGGGGGATAGTGGAAAATAGACTATATAGGTACACTTCCATGAAATAATTAGTACACAGGCATATTGCCTACAAGAGGCAGATACAAACTCAGGTTAGTATTTACTTTCCCTTCCAGACATAAAGCTGCCAGACCAATGGCCCAAGGTTAAAGATATTATTCTCTGGTTAGCAATTCCTGTATTTGTATTCAGTGAATAAAAGATACACCTTATCTTTTGCTATATCAACACAAAACCCGGCAAAGATATGCACAATTGATGGAAATTCTTACAATATTATGACAACCAGAAACCACAGAGATGTAATGCCTTGTAAAAAAGGTTAATTAGGTGAAATTTCTTTCAGTAATTTGGCCTGCAGATACTGAGTAGCTCAAATTTAAAATAAGCTGGGGAAAGAGAGAAAGAGAAGAGGTGGGAAATTGTTTTAAGTGCACTAATTTTTAAAGTAAGCCCTTTTGTGGGACTATATCAAACTCAAAAACTATGCATCGAAGGACACAATGAATAGAATGAAAAAGTGACTTATGGAGTGGGAGAAAATATTTGTAAAGCATAGAGCTGATGAGGGGTTAATCTAGAATACGTTAAAAAAAATCTCCTACAACTCAACAACAACAAAACAAATAACCCAATTAAAAGTGAGCAAAAGACTGAAACATTTCTCCAAAGATGATATACAAATGACCAACAAGCACATGAAAAGATGTTCAACATCACTAATCGTTCATTTCATTTCAGTTCAGTTCAGTCACTCAGTAATGAATCCCATGAATCGCAGCATGCCAGGCCTCTCTGTCCATCACCAACTCCTGGAGTTCACTCAAACTCATGTCCATTGAGTCAGTGATGCCATCCAACCATCTCATCCTCTGTCGTCCCTTTCTCCTCCTGCCCCCAATCCCTCCCAGCATCAGAGTCTTTGCCAATGAGTCAACTCTTCATGTGAGTTGGCCAAAGTACTGGAGTTTCAGCTTTAGCATCATTAGAGAAATACAAACCTAAAACACAATACTGTATCATTTCACATCTATTATGATGCTGCTGCTGTTGCTAAGTTGCTTCAGTTGTGTCCGACTCTGTGCAACCCTATTATGATGACTACTATTAAAAACCTCCAGAAAATAACATGAATTAGTGAGGACAAGGTGGAGAAATTAAAGGAAACTTTGTGCACTAGTGGTGGGAATATGAAAAGATGCAACCTACACAACCTACCTTAAGAGAATGGTGAAGGAATTTCTCTAAACAGAAAGAAAATAATACGAGAGGGAACCTTGGTATATTAGGAAGGAGAAAAGAACATAGTAAGCAAAAAAGCTAGTAAATATAATAGACTTCTCTTTGGTTTTTAAAACTTATGTTTGATTTTTAAACCACTGTCTGATATGGTTCTAAATGTATTTAGTGAAAATATTTAAGATCATTATACATGACAGGGTTAGGGGATACAAAGATTTCTATGCTTCACTCAAACTGGGAAAAAAAACCCCACTATTGAACTATCATAAGTTATGTATACATAATGTAACATCTACAGAAACCAATAAAAAAGTTATATCAAGTTTCCATCACACATACGAATTTGACAACTCAAATGAAATGGAACAATTCCTCAAAAAACAAACTTCTGTAGTCCATTTAATATGAAACAGACTATTTGAATGGTCCCATAACTTAAAAGAAAGCTAGGTTTTTAATTTTAAAGATCTCCCTACAAAGAAAAATTTCCAGGTCTATATAGATTTACTGAAGAATTCTACCAAACATTTAAAGAATTAACACTGATTTTATATAATCTCTTCTAGAACACAGTAAAAGAGGGAATTCTTCTCAATTCAGTTTGTGAAGCTGGTAGTACCCTACTAGCTAAGCCTCTGCAAACCCAGCCTTGAGGTGAGCTTCAGTGAACCAAGACTCCTGCCTCACCCTAGTAACAAGAAGGTTACCGGAGACCCCAGGCTCAAGGTAGTCTCCTGCAGAATCAGGTTCCTGCCTTACTCCAGGACTGGGCCTGCTCCTATGAACCTAGGCTCTCTGTTTGCCCAGGTGCTGGGCTGGGCTCTATGAACACAGACTCCAGACTGGTTCCTTTGGAGTCAGGCTCCTGGCCTGCCCCAGATTCCAGACTGGCTCCTGAGGACCTAGGCACATGGCCAGCCCCAGTGTCAGGCTGCACCTCATGGACCCAACCTTCAGGCCAGTGTCAGTGGCCCCAGGCTATAGGCCAAATTCTCTTGCATCAGTCCATCACCAGGACTTCAGGGGCCAGGGTTACCCCATGGACCCAAATGCCAGCCCACCCTTATAAACCCAAGCACTAGTCTAGCCCAGCCACTGACCCGGGCACCAGGCCTGCCCACTTGAGGACGCCAGCATCAAGCTCATCTTCAGAATCTACCAGACAATTCACCTACAGTCTCTGGACAAGGTGACTGGAGAAGGCCTTTTCCTGCCTAAGCCCAATCTGTGAAGCCTGGAAGAGGTGCTTACTTCTTCAAATGTGTAGACAATAATGCAAGGCCACAAGAATTAGGAATAATCAATGAAGCATGACACCATCAAAGGAAACTAATAAAGCTCCAATAAATGACCCTAAAGAAATGAAACTCAATGAACTACCTGATAAATACTTTCAAATAATCTTCATACAAAATCCTGTCAACTACAATAAAACACAGACAAACAAAATTAGTAAAACAATGAATGAACAAAATGAGAGGTTCAACAAAGAAACAGTGACCATTAAAAACAAACAGAAATCCTAGCATTGCAGAACACAATGATTAAATTGAAGAATTCAATAGAAAGCTTCAATAGTGGACTCATCCAAGCAAAAGAATCAGTGAACTTGTGAAGACAATACATTTGAAATTTTCCATTCAGAAGAGCAAAAAAAAAAAAGAAAAAGAAAAAAGAATGATAAAGTGAAAAAAAAGCCTATGTGCATTATCGGATACCATCAAATGTAACAATCCATTCATTGTTGGAATCCAAAGAGAAGAGAGGAAGAAAAAGGCAGAAGGTTTATTTAATGAAATCATGGCTGATATGACCCAGCAATCCCACTGCTGGGCATACACACTGAGGAAACCAGAATTGAAATAGACATGTGTACCCCAATGTTCGTTGCAGCACTGTTTACAATAAGCTAGGACATGGAAGCAACCTAGATGTCCACTGGCAGATGAATGGATAAGAAACTTGTGCTACATATACACAATGGAGTATTACTCAACTATAAAAAAGAACGCATTTGAGTCAGTTCTAATGAGGTGGATGGAACTGGAGCCTATTACACAGAGTGAAGTAAGACAGAAAGAAAAACACCAATACAGAATATTAACACATATATATGGAATTTAGAAAGATGGTAATGACAACCCTATATGCAAGACAGCAAAAGAGACACAGATGTAAAGAACAGACTTTTGGACTCTGTGGGACTCTGAGGGTGGGATGATTTGAGAAAATAGCATTGAAACATGTATATTACCATATGTGAAATAGATCGCCAGTCCAATTTCAATGCATGAAACAGGGCACTGAAAGCCAGAGCACTGGGACAACCCGGAGGGATGGAGTGGGGAGAGAGACATGAGGGGGGGTTTGAGAAGGGGGGACACATGTACATCCATGGCTGATTCATGTCAATGTATGGCAAAAACCACCACAATATTGTAAAGTAATTAGCCTCCAATTAAAATTAAAAAAAAAAAAGTCATGTCTGTGAACTTCCCAATTGTTTGTGGGGGTGGGGGGGAGGGGTAGAGATTTGGACATTGAAGTTCCTGAAGCTCATAGATTTCCCCAAGAGTTCTGATACAAAAAGATCTTCTCTAAAACACATAATAAGACTAAAATCAAAGACAAAGAATTTTAAATGCAGCAAGGGAAAAAAAATCCCACCTACACGGGAACCCACATAAGACTATCAACAGATTTCTCAGCAGAAATCTTACAGGCCAGTAGAGAGTGGGATGACATATTCAAAGTGCTAAAAGACAAGCGTTAACCATGAATACTTAAGAAACTTTCAAGTTGTCCTTCAGAAATGAAGGAGAGATAAGGACTTTCCCAGACCAAAACAAACAAACTGTAGAGTTAGTCACCACTAAACCTATCTTACAAGAAATGCTAAAGGGAGGCCTTTGAGTTGTAACAAAAATACGCTGACAAATGAAAAGAATATGGAAGTATGACACTTACTGTAATGGTGAAAATATAGTCAAATCCAGAACATGCTAGTACTGTAATGGTGGCAGATAAATCACTTTTAACTCTGATGTAAAAGTAAAAGACAAAAGTACTAAGAAATAACTGTGAGTAAAATAATGTGTTTATGGATACAATATGAATAAAAGATGTAAACCGTGGCATTAATAACACAAAATGTGGAGGGAGAAGTTAAAGTGTAGAGTTTTTGTGTGTGGGTGAAGTTGTTATAAACTTAAAATAGACTGTTATATCTATAGGATAAATAATGTAAAGCTTCATGATTACTACAAGTAAAAAACCTGTAGTAGATATACAAAGGGCTTCCCAGGTGGTACTAGTGGTAAAGAACCTGTCTGCCAATGCAGGAGACTTAAGAGACTTGGGTTTGGTCCCTGGGTCAGGAAGATCCCTTGGAGGAGGGCATGGCAACCCACTCCAGTACTCTTGCCTGGAGAATCCCAGGGATGGGGGAACCTGGCAGGCTACAGTCCATAGGGTTGCAGAGTTGGACATGACTGAAGCAACTTAGCACACAAGCATGCACAGATATACAAAACATAAAAAGAAAGGGGTCAAAGCATACCTCTACAAAAAGTCATCAAATCACACAGGAAGACAGCAAGAGAGGAAGGAAGAAACAAAGGAATTACAAAACAGCCAGAAAACAACAAACAGAACGGCAACAGCAAATCCTGTGTGCATGTGTGCACAGTCACTCAGTCGTGTCTGACTCTTTACAACCCTATGGGCTGTAGACACTAGGCTCCTCTGTCCATGAGATATTCCAGGCAAGAATATTGGAGTAGGTTACCATTGCCTGCTCCAGGAGATCTTCCTGACCCTGGGATCAAATCCATGTCTCTTGCATCTCCTGGAGAGATTCTTTACCTCTTTACCTATCAATAATTACTTTTAAATATGAAAGAATTAAATTATCCAATCAAAAGATAGAGTGTGTCTGAATGGATTAAAAAAAAAAATCAGATCTGACAGTGATATGCTGTCTTTTCAAGAGACTCATTTTAGACTTAAGGACATACATGCAGTGAAAGTGAAGGGATGGAAAGACATATTCCAGGCAAATAGCAAGGAGAAGAAGGCAGGAGTTGTTACAATTAGACAAGATGGACTTTAAGTCAAAATAGTCAAAAGAGACAAAGAAAGTTACTATATAATGATAAAGCAGTCAATTCATCAAGATGATAATATATAATGCACCAAAATTTAGGTACTTCAGTGTACCTAAAAATAAAGCAAGTATTAGTAAAACTAAATGGGAGGAATAGACATATACAATAATAGTAGGTGACTTCAATATCCCAGTTTTAACAATGGATAGATCATTCAGACAAAATATCTATCAGGAAACAGCATACCTAAACAACACCATAGGTCAGATGGATCTAACAGACATATTCAGTACATTCCATCCAAGAGCAACAGCATACACATTCTTTCAACGTACACATGGAACATTTTCCAGGATAGATCTTACATTAGTTCACATGAGAAGTCTTAACAAATTTAAGAAGCTTGAAGTCCACATCAAGTGTCTTTTCTGACCACAATGAAATGAAACTAGAAATCAATAATAGAAGGAAAGTTGTATAATTCATAAATATGTGGAAGTTAAATAACATACTTCTGACCAACCATTTGGTCAAAGAATAAGTCAAAAGGGATATCAAAAAATATCTCAAGACAAATAAAAGTGGAAACACAACACACCAAAACTTATGAGATGCAGCACAAACAGTTCTAAGAGAATAGTTAATAGTGACAAAGGCCTACATTACGAAAGATCGCAAATAAGCAGCCCAATGTTATACCTCAAGGACAAACTCAACCTAAAGTTCACAGAAGGAATGAAATAATAAAATCAGAGAAGGAATAAGTGAAATAGAAACTAGAAGAACCATGGAAAAAGTCATATTTTCCCACTGCCAGACCTCTGGACTGGAAGGACTGATGTGGGGCTCAGAATCTCACTCCCATGAGAAAACCTGTGTAATATAATTATTCTCTTATCTGTGTGTCACCCACCTGGGGGGATAGGCTTTAGTTGTTATATCTTTAGTTGTAGAGGATCTTCTCTCGTAGGTTTCAGTGTTTTTCAATGACAGTTGTTCTGCAGATAGTTCTTCAGATGGTGATTTGGGTGTGTTCAGGAGGTGAGCTTAGGGTCCTTCTACTCCACTATATTCAAAAGAAGATCTTTGCGTCAATACCAAGTTTCTTAAAAGTAGTTTGTATCTCGAAGCAGCAGGGCATGAAGGAAATAACACTGCAAAGAGAAAAGAAGACCAGCCAAATCAGTGACGGAGCCATCAATCTTCTCTTGCTACTAAGAGCTATTGTTTTGTAACATAAACAAAATTGACAAACCTTGAGCTAGATTCAGAAACAAGTAGAGAAAACTCAAATATATAAAGTTACAAATGAAAGAGAGATGTTACAACTGATATCACAGAAATGCAGAGAATATTAAGAGACCACTGTGAACATTTATATGCCCCAAATTGGACAATGTAGAATAAACAAATAAATTCTTAGAAACATACAAACCATCAAGACTGAATCATGAATAAAGAATCTGAACAGACCAATGAGTAAGGAGTTTGAATCAGTAACTGAAACCTCCCAGACCAATAATGAGTAAGCAGTTTGGACTGGTAATTGAAACCTCACCAAAAAGGAAAAATCTCACACCTCATGGCTTCACCAGTGAATTCTGCCAAATATTTAAAGAAGAATTAATGTTAATTCTTCTTAAATTCTTCCAGAAAACGGAAAAGGAGGGAACAGTTATAAGTACGTTTTATGAGGCCAGCCTAATGATGATACCAAGGCCACTTAAGGACAATACAAGAAAAAGGAAATTACAGACCAATATCACTGATGAACATACATGTTAAGAATCATCAACAAAATACAAACAAATGTAACTCAACATTATAAGCATTATAAAGATCATATACCATAATCAAATGGGATTTATCTCTGGGATGGAAGAATGGTTCAAGATATGCAAATCAATAAATGCAACATGCCACATTAAAAGAATGAAGGATAAAAACCATATGATCATCTCAATAGATCCAGAAAGAGTATTTGATGAAATTCTTTACTTGTACTATATGATAAAAATTCAACAAATTTGGTATAGAAGGGTTGGGGGTTATTACCTAAATGCAACAAAGGCCATATATGACAAGCGCATGGCTAACATTATACTCAGTAGTGAAAAACTGAATGCTTTTCCTCTAAGATCAAGACAAGAATTCCCACTCCCAGCACTTTCCTTCTATATAAAACTAAAAGTCCTAGCCAGAGCAATTAGCAGAAAAATAAATAAAGGCCTCCAAACAGGAAAAGGAAGCAGCAAAATTGTTTCTGTTTGCAAAGATATTATACACAGAAAACCTTGTGTGTGTGCTGAGCTGCTCAGCTGTGACTCTTTGAGACCCCATGGACTATAAGCCGCCAGACTCCTTTGTCTGTGGGGATTCTTCAAGCAAGAATAATGGAGTGGGTTGCCATGCTCTCCTCTAGGGGGTCTTCCTAACCCAGTGATTGGACCCAGGTCTCCTGCATTGGAGACGGATTCTTTACCATCTAAGCCTCCAGGGAAGCCCATAAAACCTTCAGTTCAGTTCAGTCACTCAGTCATGTCCGACTCTTTGCGACCCCATGAATCGCAGCATGCCAGGCCTCCCTGTCCATCCCCAACTCCTGGAGTTCACTCAGACTCACATCCATGGAGTCAGTGATGGCGTCCAGCCATCTCATCCTCTGTCGTCCCCTTCTCCTCCTGCCCCCAATCCCTCCCAGCATCAGAGTCTTTTCCAATGAGTCAACTCTTCGCATGAGGTGGCCAAAGTACTGCAGTTTCAGCTTTAGCATCGTTCCTTCCAAAGAACACTCAGGACTGATCTCCTTCAGAATTGACTGGTTGGATCTCCTTGCAGTCCAAGGGACTCTCAAGAGTCTTCTCCAACACCACAGTTCAAAAGCATCAATTCTTTGGTGCTCAGCTTTCTTCACAGTCCAACTCTCACATCCATACATGACCACTGGAAAAACCATAGCCTTGACTACACAGACCTTTGTTGGCAAAGTAGTGTCTCTGCTTTTCAATATGCTGTCTAGGTTGGTCATAACTTTCCTTCCAAGGAGTAAGTAAAACCTTAGAAGCTACCACCAAAAAAAAAGAGAAAGCCTTTAGAACAACAACAAAAAAAAAAAAACAAATTAGGAAAAGGTACAGGATACAAAATCAGTATTAAAAAGCTACATTTCTATACACTAACACTAACTATAAACTATCTGAAAAAAATTAAAATGAGCTCACTTACAGTAGCACAAAAATTACTCAGGGATACATTTAAATAAGGAGGTGAAAGATCCATACACTGAACACTGTGAAACACTGATGAAAGAAACTGAAGAAGACACAAATAAATGGAAAGGTATCCTGTGTTACGAATTAGAAGAATATTATTAAAATGTTTATACTACCCAAATCAATTAGAGATTCAATGCAATAGTTATAAAATTTCCAATGAAATTTTTCACAAAAAGAAAAAAAAAGCCTAAAATTCATATGGAACTACAAAAGACCCATGAAAAAGTGATCTTGAGTAGAAAACACAAATTGCTTAAAGACTTAACTCTAAGACCTGAAACCAAAAAACTATAGATGAAAATAGAGGCAAATCTTCTTGACATCAGTCTGAGCAACAAGCTTTGGATATGACCCCAAAAACACAAACAATAGAAGCGGACACAGACAAATGGACTGCAAACTAAAAACTTCTGCACAGCAAAAGGAACAATGCACAGAAGGAAAAGGCCCCTATGGAATGAGAGAAAATACTGGCAAACCCTATCTCTTCAGTTCAGTTCAGTCGCTCAGTCATGTCCAGCTCTTTGCGATCCCATGGACTGCAGCACTTCAGGCTTCCCTGTCCTTCACCAACTCCTGGAGTTTGCTCAAACTCATGTCCATTGAGTCGGTGATGTCATCCAACCATCTCATTCTCTGTCGCCCCCTTCTCCTCCAAAATACATAAGGAGCTCAAACTACTCAATAGCAAGAAAACAAACAATCTAATTTGAAAAATAAACTAAGAACCCAAACAGACATTTCTCAAACGAAGACACGCAAATGGCCAACAGATATAGGAAAAAAGTGTTTAACATCACTAATCATCAGGGAAATCAAAATCACAATGAGGTAACCCCGTCACACTTATTAGATGGCTATTATTCAAAACAAAACTGATAGCGAGAGCTGGTGAGGATGTGAAGAAAACACTTGTACATTGCTAGTGGCGATGTAAACTGGTACAGCCATTATGGAAAACAGTATGGAGATTCCTCAAAAAATTAAAAACAGAATTACTCTGTGATCCAGCAATCTCACTTCTGACTATATGTCAGAAAGAAATGAAATAAATATTTTGAAGGGACAGTTGCACGCCCACATGCACTGTAGCAAATAAACATATTTACAATAGCTATGAGAAAGAAGGAAATCCTTCTATTTGTGACAATATAGATGAAACTGAAGGACATTATGCTAAGCGAAATAAGACAGAAAGAGAAAGACAATTACTGTATGAGCTCACTTATATGTGGAATCTAAGAAAACAACCACTTCCCCTTCAAAGTTGAACTCAGACAACAGAGGTTACCAGGTGCTGGAGTGGGGAAGGGGATGGAAAAACTGAAAGTGAGGGGAAGGAAAACCATATTCTGCACAAATTGAAACAAGAAAAGCTGGAGTAGCAATACTTTTATCAGATAAAATATACTTTAAAAGAAAGACTATAACAAATGACAAGAAATAAAGAACAGTGCATAAAGATAAATCAATACAACAAGAAGAGGTAACAATTGAAAATATAGATACACCCAACATGAAAACAAAGTGTTAGTCGCTCAGTCATGTCTGACTCTTTGCAACTCCATGGACTGTAGCCTGCCAGGGTCCTCTGTCCGTGGAATTCTCCAGGCAAGAATACTGGAGTGGGTAGCCATTCCCTTTTCCAGGGCATCTTCCTGACCCAAGGATCGAACCTGGGTCTCCTACATTGTAGGTGGATTCTTTACGTCTGAGTCACTAGAAAGCATTCCCTCTAAGATCAGGAATAAGACAAGGATGCCTACTCTTGCTACTTTTATTTAACATAGCATTGGAAATACTAGTGACGGCAATTAAACAAGAAAAAGAAACAAAAGTCATCCAAACTGGATATGAAGAAGTAAGACTGTCCTTGGAATTCTACCCACATAACACTATGTATAGAAGATAACAACACTATGTATAGAAGATAACATAACACTATGTATGCTGCTGCTGCTGCTGCTGCTAAGTCACCTCAGTCGTGTCCGACTCTGTGCGACCCCATAGACGGCAGCCCACCAGGCTCCCCCGTCCCCAGGATTCTCCAGGCAAGAACACTGGAGTGGGTTGCCATTTACTTCTCCAATGCAGGAAAGTGAGAAGTGAAAGTGAAGGCGCTCAGTCATGTCCGACTCTTAGCAACCCCATGGACTGCAGCCCACCAGGCTCCTCCGTCCATGGGATTTTCCAGGCAAGAGTGCTGGAGTGGGGTGCCATTGCCTTCTCCAATACTGTGTATAGAAGAACCTAAAATGCCACCAAAAAAACTATTAGAACTAATAAATGAATTCAGTAAAATTGCAGGATGTAAAATTAATATACGGAAATCTGTTGTGTTTCTATATATTAACAACAGACTATCAGAAGAGAAATAAAACAATCACATTTATACTTGCATCAAAAATAATAAATGGGTAGGAATAAATCTAAGGAGGTAAAAGACCTGTACTCTGGGAACCATGTGACACTGATCCAACAAAACGGATGGAGAGATAGAGCGTGTCCATGTGCTGGAAGAATTTATGTTGTTAAAATGGCCATATGACCCAAGGCAATCAACAGATTCAATGCAATCCCTATCAAAATAGCAAAGGCATTTTTCACAGAGCTAGAACAAATAGTTCTAAAATTTGTATGGAACCATAAAAGACCCTGAAGTATTTTTCTCTAATATAGTAAGTAGGAAGAAGAAAACACAGACATTTGAATGTTTCCTACACCGAAATACATGATTTTCCCGTTGCATATGCAGATGAAATTTGCAAAAATAATTTTTCAATTCTATATACTTTACTAAAACTGTCCCTAAAATTTGGTTCTGAGCTTTTTAGCAACTAGTATTTAAAAAAGGAACTTGTTAATTGATTGTTAGTTGATTGATCAAACACATATATATTTATCAGCTGTAGGGTTAACTTTAGGGCTGGTTCGTTTTTCTAAAGGAAAAGGAAATTGAAGAGTAGGGTTTTAATCAGAACTGTATTTCCCTCACCCTCTGGTACTACCTTGTTCCTTACTTTGGAGAAAATCAGACATGAACCCAAGATTTCTATCAGGAAAGAGGAAGGCTGTTATAATTTCAAGTAGTTTGTCTTCCTGTAGTCTGTCTACAACTCGAGCACTATTTCTGTCTCTGTCTGTTTATAATACATATCATCTGACACTAATATCTGAAGATTTATCAGGGAGTTTTATTTTCTGGCAACTCCTTAGAGTAGATTTGTAGAAAGTACATTTTTAAAATTTCATTATATGTTCTTTTTGAAGATGCTGCTAATGCCATGGGGGAGTTAATCAATAAAAATACCTCTAAAGGAAAAGTGCCTTTAGTTTTCAACTGCATCTTTTATGGAATGTTGTGACTCCTTTTCAATTAATATAAAGCACACAGTGTCACAACAGTGAACAGTCTAGGCTAAAAAAAAATTAGGCTTAAAATATTATTTTTTGGAATATATTTCAATTTTCTAATTGAGAAGTAGATTCCTTCCTACTCAATAAAATGATGCTATAGATAGTAATAATACTGTTAATAAGCCCAATAAATATTGTACTCACCCAGATTTTTCTTGCAAAGTTCTTCTACATAAATGACAGGAAAAACATGTATTTCGGTGTAGGAGGCATTCAAATGTCTGTGTTTTCTTCTTACTGCTAGGTTACAGAAAAATACTTTTTTTTTCTAGTCAGGTTTTTTTGCACTTTTCTCCTCTGCTTCCACTTCAGTCTGAGCTCTAATTGG
The DNA here is from genome assembly GCF_029378745.1 of Bos indicus. Taxonomy (NCBI): domain Eukaryota; kingdom Metazoa; phylum Chordata; class Mammalia; order Artiodactyla; family Bovidae; genus Bos; species Bos indicus. The sequence continues at coordinate 10,829,539 of NC_091763.1, forward strand.
CTCAGAAATGGCAGTATTTCTCAGTATGGGTGTGCCGAAACTGGAAGGTGGGGAGAAGGAAGTCTGCAGATTTGATTTCAGTTTCGTTTCTTGAGATCTGCAGTTACTGTGACTTTTTTCTCTCTCTGAAAGGAGTCCTTCAGTAAACCATTACTCATCCACCTTTCTGGTGTGTGTGGTTAGAATTCAAAGGTTAAAATCTACTCTTTGCTTGAGACTTTTGAGGGCTGCCAAGAGCCCAGAGCTTGAGTAGGACTTTAAGCTGGCATTTCACTGGTTTTCTTGGGTGCACTATCCACCTGTCTCTGTTTTCCCAAAGAGAATGTAAAGGAGTGGCTTCCACGGCCTTTTTGGAGCTCCTAGGGACTTCCCAGGTGGTACTAGTGGTAAAGAACCCACCTACAAAGCAGGAGACAAGAGATGTGGTTAGATCCCTAAGCGGAGAAGATCCCTTGGAGGAGGAAATGGCAGCCCACTCCAGTATTCTTGCCTGGAGAAGCTCATGGACAGAAGAGCCTGGTCAGTTACAGTCCATGGAGTCGCAAAGAGCTGGACGTGAATAAGCGACTCAGCATGTTCATGTTCACATGAATGCCAAAGTCCTCCAGGTTAGTTCTGCAGAGCGGACCAGGGTAGGGCAGGGCCCCCAGTGGCCACCCTGCTGGGATTCATCTTTTCTAACGTCTGACTCAGTGACAGGCACAGAACTGCCTGAGAGTGGCAAAGATAGTTAGCCTTTAAAAAATTAAAAGCAAGTGGCACGGCTTTCTTGGAGGCTCAGTGGTAAAGAATCCACCTGTCAATGCAGGAGACACAGTTTTGACCCCTGGTCTGGGAAGATTCCCCACACTGCAGAGCAACTAAGCCTGTGAGCTACAACTACTGAGCCCACATTCTGCAACCGCTGAAGCCCGCGTGCCCCAGAGCCTGCGCTCCGCAACAAGAGAGGCCACCACAATGAGAAGCCGGAGAGCCTCAACTAGAGAGAGTAGCCCCGGCTCATGGTGACTAGAGAACAGGTGCACAGCAATGAAGACCCAGTGTAACCAAAGACAAATAAAAATTCTAAAAAGCAAAAAAAAAAAAAAAAAAAAATTAATAGCAAGTGTTAACATGTATTATGTGAACTCAATTAGCTCTTGGCTTCCACAGACTGGCTTCATATGTTTTTTAAGCATTTATTGGGCATAATGTATGTATGGACACTGTTGTGCTTTCTACCACTTATTTCCTCTTCACCACAATCCTCTGAGGTAGATGCTATTATTATTTCCATTTTACAGCCGAAGAAACTGAGGCACAAACTGTTACATAATCTCTCTCTCCCCTCTTGCCTCCCTCCTCCTTTCTCTCCAATATGTGCTACTGGTTTTGCTTCTCTAGAGAACCTTGCCTAACACAAAGAGGTTGCAAAAATTAACTGACGCTCTGCTCTCCATACTCAGTTTTATTCCCCTGGCTTGTCTCATTGCTCAGATTCCCTGTGAGGCCAGGTTTCAGTTCTTCAGCAATCCTTCTCATCTATCCTGTGTCTCTCTCCTCATGCTGCCTCTCTGACTACCCAGACAGTGCTTCTCCAATTCTTTATTAGACTGTTTCCCCCTTAAGGAGGAGGATTTCAAAATAGTTGTCCTCACCCTTGAAATTGTACTATTACAGATATACTGCATGAATGTATGTATATCTGTGCCCTATACATAAACAAGGGCATCAGAGGTCATCAGGGAACTGCAAATTCAAACAATGAAATACACACCTATTAGAATGGCTGAAATCCGCTAACACCACCAAAGGCTAGTGAGGATGTTAGAGCAATAGGAACTCTCGTTTATTGCTAGTGGGAATGCAAAATGGTGCAGCCATTTTGGAAGACAGCTTAATGGTCTCTTACAAAACTAAACCTTCCTTTACCATATGATCCAGCAATCACATTCCTTGGTATTTGCCCAGAGGAGTTGAAAACTTGTGTCTACAAAAACACCTGTACACAAAAGCTTATAGCAGCTTTGTGTATAAATGCCAAGCTTGGAAGCAACCAAGATATCCTTTAGTATGGTGAATGGATAAATAAACTGGTACAACCAGACAATGGAATCTTCATTCAGTGCTGAAAAGAAGTGAGCTGTCAAGCAATAAAAAGATATGAAGGAAACTTAAATGCATATTACTTAGTGAAAGTAGTTAATCTGAGCAGGCTACATACTATATGATTCCAACTATATTGTATTCTGGAAAAGGCAAAACTTTGGAGACAGCAAAAAGATCAGTGTTTGCCAGGAGTTTGGGAGGAGTGAGGAATAAATTGGTGGAGCATAGGGGATTTTTATGACAACTAAATTATTCTATATGACACTATAATGGTTGATATATGCCATTACATACGTATTTGCCAAAACCCATGGAAGATACAACAGCAAGACTGAACCATAAGCTGAACTACGGAGTGTGGGTGATGATGTGTTAATGTAAGTTCATCAATTGTAACAAATGGGCTACCCCGGTGAGGGATGGTGATAGTGGGGGAGGTTGTATCAATATATATGTGAGGGCAGAGGGTAGTTGGGAAATCTCTGTATCTTCTCAATTTTGCTATGAACCAAAAACTGCTCTAAAAATGTGGTCTATTTTAAAGAAAGGCCTGATTTTTTTTTAATTTATTTCTTTTTTTTTTTGCTTCTAAGAAGCAGTTTTTACTCCTTGGAGGTAAGTTGAGAATGCATGACCTAGATGTGCATGTACTGTTTGCCTGGATTTCTCCTTACTTCACCCACCCTGTTGGTTCAGTCCTGCTATTGCATATGAATTTCTTGGGCCAACTGTTTCCTCAAGCAGTCCTGTAGAAAACGGAACCAGTTATGTCTGTCCACCTGAGGGGGTAGACTCTGCCAGTGAATTCTGATGTTTTCCAGCTCCTCCTCTTCTTCTGAGCTTTAAGATCTCAGTCTGGTTCTTCAACCATCAGCCCTTTCCTGCTGGGAGTCAGCCTCTGAATAATTCTGGGATGTGACCTGTCTCACTGGTGGTCATGATCTATATTTGAGAGGAATTCTTTGCTATAGATTGGGGGAAGTTCCTTCTCCCTTCCAGGCCTTCTTTTAAACTCTGTTGGAGTGAGATTTTGTTATCTTTAAAAAATTATTTCAATAATTCAAAGACTGAGGATCCCTTTAAGAGTGTTCAAAGTTAAGCTCCCTGGATACTATCTGATCAGGGTTTCTCTTTTAACTCATTTGGGGTGCTTATGCACTAATAAAATTATTATAATTGAGCAAGCACAGAAAAATTGGTCATGATCTAGAAATGCTCTATAGAATAGCTCATGCTTTAATTCCATGCTCTTGTTTTTATATAAAATTTCTCTTAGGAACAAAACCTCCAAAAGTTTTACATTTGATCATGTTCCTCTTTCTCTCAGATGAAGGAAGTATTACAATACCAAGAAGCCTCTTAGCTCATGAGACAGGATTTTTGCAAGCATCCAGAATACATTACCCTTGTTGTCACTGATTCAGAGTAATTAGGACTGAGAGTCATTTGGGGGTGGGGAGTGTTTTTTGTTATTGTTTAAAAACTTTTAGGGCTTCCCTTGTGGCTCAGTTGGTAAAGAATCAGCCTGCAGTGCAGGAGACCTGGGTTCAATCCTTGGGTTGGGAAGATCCCCTGGAGAGGGGAACAGTTACTCACTCTAGTATTCTGGCCTGGAGAATTCCATGGACTAAGCAAGAGAGTTCCAGAAAAACATCTACTTCTGCTTTATTGACTATGCCAAAGCCTTTGATTGTGTGGATCACAATAAACTGTGGAAAATTCTGAAAGAGATGGGAATACCAGACCACCTGACCTGCCTCTTGAGAAACCTATATGCAGGTCAGGAAGCAACAGTTAGAACTGGACATGGAACAACAGACTGGTTCCAAATAGGAAAAGGAGTACGTCAAGGCTGTATGTTGTCACACTGCTGATTTAACTTGTATGCAGAGTACATCATGAGAAACGCTGGGCTGGAAGAAGCACAAGCTGGAATCAAGATTGCTGGGAGAAATATCAATAACCTCAGATATGCAGATGACACCATCCTTATGGAAGAAAGTGAAGAGGAACTAAAAAGCCTCTTGATGAAAGTGAAAGAGGAGAGTGAAAAAGTTGGCTTAAAGCTCAACACTCAGAAAACTAAGATCATGGCATCTGGTCCCATCACTTCATGGGACATAGATGGGGAAACAGTGGAAACAGTGTCAGACTTTATTTTTGGGGGCTCCAAAATCACTGCAGATGGTGACTGTAGCCATGAAATTAAAAGACGCTTACTCCTTGGAAGGAAAGTTATGACCAACCTAGATAGCATATTCAAAAGCAGAGACATTACTTTGCCAACAAAGGTCCATCTAGTCAAAGCTATGGTTTTTCCTGTGGTCATGTATGGATGTGAGAGTTGGATTGTGAAGAAAGCTGAGTGCTAAAGAATTGATGCTTTTGAACTGTGGTGTTGAAGAAGACTCTTGAGAGTCCCTTGGACTGCAAGGAGATCCAACCAGTCCATTCTGAGGGAGATCAGCCCTGGGATTTCTTTGGAAGGAATGATGCTAAAGCTGAAGCTCCAGTACTTTGGCCACCTCATGCGAAGAGTTGACTCATTGGCAAAGACTCTGATGCTGGGAGGGATTGGGGGCAGGAGGAGAAGGGGACGACAGAGGATGAGATGGCTGGATGGCATCACCGACTCAATGGACGTGAGTTTGGGTGAACTCCGGGAGTTGGTGATGGACAGGGAGGCCTGGCGTGCTGCGATTCATGGAGTCACAAAGAGTCAGACACGACTGAGCGACTGAACTGAACTGAAAAACTTTTAAAAACATATATTCGTTTGTTCTTGGCCGTGCTGAGTCTTTGCTGCGGCGCGTGGGCTTTCTTAGTCGTGGTGCGCAGGTTTCTCACTGTGTGGCTTCTCTTGTTGGGAGCATGGTCTCTAGGGCACGAGGGCCTAGCAGCTGTGTCTCGCCGGCTCTAGAGTGTGGGCTCAGTAGTTGCGGCGCACGGGCTTAGTTACCCCACGGCATGTGGAGTCTCCCTGGACCAGGGATCAAACCCGTGTTCCCTGCATTGGCAGGTAGATTCTTAACCACTGGACCACCAGGGAAGTCCTAGTATTTTTAAGACAGTAATATTTATAGTATATTTTTCTAATTAAAAGACTAATATGTGTCCAATTAAAAAATCAGAAACATCTAGGAAAAAAAAGATCTACCTGACTTCTATCCCTTGTTCACAGTTATTAACATTTTGGGTATACAAGCTCACTCTTTTATAATCTCTCAGCAAAATATTTGCCAACAGAAGCATGTCATAATATTTTGTTCTCCCACTCATCAAACTATAGCTTCTGTTTCCTCACATCATGAACTAGAGTTTCACAGCACAATTTCTTTGGAAAATTTTAAATACAGAGTCAACAGGACAGCATAATGAAAACGGTATCCGTCACTCAGCTTCAGAGCGATTGACTTTCTGCTGTTTTCTCTCTCTTTTTTTACATTCAGTTACTCTTATTTCAGCTATACTTGGTGAGTGAAGTTGCTCAGTCGTGTCCGACTCTTTGCGACCCCATGGACTGTAGCCCACCAGGCTCCTCCGTCCATGGGATTCTCCAGGCAAGAATACTGGAGTGGGTTGCCATTTGCCCTGAGATAAAACTGGAGTGCACATATATTAAATGTAAAATTTTAACAAACCACCCCAATCTAGACACAGAACATTTCTGTCACCCCCTGTCCCTTCTCAGTCACTACTAACCCCCTCCAGAGGAAACCAGTCTTAGGTGGCGCTAGTGGTAAAGAACCCTCTTGCCAATGCAGAAGATATAAGAGACATGGGTTTGATCCCTGGGTCGGGAAGATCCCCTGGAGGAGGGCATGGCAACCCACTCTAGTTCTCTTGCCTGGAGAGTCCCATGGGCAGAGGAGCCTGGAAGGCTACAGTCCACAGGTCACAGAGTCAGACACTACTGAAGTGACTTGGCACACTCACACACACACACACACACACACACACAGATTAGCTTAACCTTATCTGAGAATTGAAATACTAGAATCATATAGAATATACTCCTCTGTGACTGGCTTCTTTATTCAGTATAATGTCATTGAGATTGGTCTGAATGTTGCCTGCCTCCATAGCTTCTTTCTTTTTATTGTTGAATAGTATTCTGTTTTATTAAAATGCCACATTTTGTTTATCCAATTTTCTTTTAATAGACATTTGAGCTATTTCCATTTTTGGCAGTCACGCAGAAAGCTGCTATGACTATTTCTGCACAAGTCTTATGCAGACATGTATGTTCACTTCTCTTAGGTAAACAGCCCTGGCAAGGAATTGCTCGATCAAATATCAATAGCTGCGTGTTTAACTTTTTAAGAAACTGTCAAGCCTTCATCCAAACTCGTACCAGAAGCAATACTCTTCAAGGCATGGTGAGTCTTCACATCAGATCCCTCTCTCAGTCAAAGTGAAATCAGGAACTGGTGTAATCTCACCCGGTAAGTTTAGGAATAAAGAAATAATGATACTCAGCATATCTGTATCAAGAGTCTGAGACTGCCAAATATCACAATTTTACCCTACCACATCTGTGAGTAAAAAGTGTTTTAGTTTAACTGGTACCCAAACTATATGTACCCAACTATATATAACTGCCTAATATGTTCTCACTGTCTTGCTGCTGCTGCTGCTGCTATTGCTAAGTCGCTTCAGTCGTGTCCGACTCTGTGTGACCCCATAGATGGCAGCCCACCAGCCTCGCCATCCCTGGGATTCTCCAGGCAAGAACACTGGAGTGGGTTGCCATTTCCTTCTCCAATGTGTGAAAGTGAAGTCGCTCAATTGTGTCTGACTCTTTGCGACCCCATGGACTGCAGCCTACCAGGCTCCTAGGTCCATGGGGTTTTCCAGGCAAGAGTACTGGAGTGGGGTGCCATCGCCTTCTCCATCTCACTGTCTTAGGAAGGGTCAAATGTGACACTCAATGTTTATATTTTTACAATAGCTACAAGAAGCATCATTTCAGAACTTATAAGATGAGCCAGCAAAGTCAATCTGCTTTATATATATTGAGTGGACAGATGGAAAGTTAATACAAGTAGTTGAAAGAACAAAATAAAATGACATTATGGATATTATGTCCTACCAGGCAGCTCTTGCTCCTTTGCACACCATGAATATCTTTTAAATAATAGGAGACCATGTGGATATTTCCTATTAACTCTTTATTTCTTACTAATTTCTTCTTTGTGGATGGACTTATAAATTGTGTGCTTGTGTGCCATGACTCATTTGAATGCCGCTTTCCATCTTTCTAAGACTGTAAGAACAAAATTAATCTTCCCATGGCTATTTATATCCAATGCATGTGTTCAGTCTTTTGGACACATGAGGCTCCTTGAAGAGTCGACCGCATTTAGGAACTGGCTTATATCCTATGAGCAATAGATAATCATTGCCAACTGTCCACTGGAAATGCCCCGTTTTCCCACAGAGACTAGGTATGTTTGGACAACATACCTAGTTGTTGGAATAGAGACTGTTCCACATATTGTTTAAAATAAAAAAAAAAAAAGAAAAGATTGGTTAAACTCAGAGCGCACAGGTACACTTTATTTACTCAAGAGGCTTCCCTGGTGGCTCAGATGGTAAAGCATCTGCCTGTGATGCAGGAGACTCGGGTTCAATCCCTGGGTTGGGAAGATCCCCTGGAGAAGGAAATGGCAACCCACTCCAGTACTCTTGCCTGGAAAATTCCATGGACTGAAGAGCCTGGTAGGCTACAGTCCATGGGGTCGCAAAGAGTCGGACACGACTGAGAGACTTCACTTCACTCAGCTTTAAGCAGAGACCTCTGATGTCTCTTAAAAAATACCTCCCTGGCGGTCCGGTGGTTAGAACTCTGCACTTTCACTGGTGGGGTCTGGGTTCTATCCCTGGTCAGGGAGCTAAGATCTCCAAAGCTGCACGGTGCAGCCAAAAAAATTTTTTCTTCCCCTTTGTTCCATGTCTCTTTTTGGTAACTTAAAATACTATTCACATGATTTAAAATCCCACATTGGGTGTGCATTTCTTATCATAGTTATTTCCACACTAATATACCAGTTATTCCTTCAGAGTGATATCAAACTGACTGTAAGTTTTTGTCTAATCCAGTCTGTGTTTATTTAGTCAAGTGTTTTGAGGAAATATTGAGAGTATTGTTAATGCTGGGAAATAGAATGATTGTTTGCTAAAGAATTTGCTGATCCAAATAGTCTGTATTTACCTATCCTTCAGAGGTATTGTGATGTGGTTTCACAGTGATTAGTAGAAGCCAACCATGTTTAAAGATATTCTGGCTCTTAGATAGCTCATGCATATTTGGTATTCAGGAATGATATTTATTTTTTCAAATAAAAATGAAAAAATAAAACATTCAAATGGTTTGAAGAAACATTCTGGGGTATAATTTTTTTTTCAATTTATATTTAACTTAGGTATGAGTAATGAACTAAAAAAAAAAAAAAAAACAACTATCTATCCAGTTGTTCACTTCCTTGTTTCCAGTGTGATAATTAGTTTTCCAACTATTGGAAAAATATTGTTTCTACTTGAAATCATATAAACTGATGTACCTATAACATATCTAAATGTGAAGGTGAGTATTGGAAAAGGGGTAAACAATAGGGTTTGAGAAAACTAAGGTTATATGTTTAGGAGAAGGAGATTGAAATAGACTATTAGTGAATAAAGGACTTTAAACAAAGACTGAAATGGAGTGATAAAGATAGTAACTTAAATTCAAGAAGGTCTTGGCAAACTTGGTAAAACACACCCATCTTAGATCAACAAAGCAATATCCATTTAGTGCTTAACAAAAATAAATTGCCTTCATGACTGAATAAACAAAATGTGGTATATTCATACAATGGAATTTATGTGACAATAAAGAAATGAAATCATGATAACGTAACATGGATGAACCTCGAAAACATTATGCAAAACGAAAGGAGCCATTTACAAATGAACATACATTGTGTGATTCCAGTTATATGAAATGTCCAAAATGGGCAAATCCGTAGAGACAGAGAATAGATTGGTGGTTGCCAAGGGCTAGAGGATAGGGGAAATGGTGACTGACTGCTAACGGGTATAGGATTTTTAAGGGTGTGATGAGAATGTTCTAAAACTGTGCACAACTCTATGGATATACCAAAAACCACTGACCTGTATAACTTAAAAAGGTCTCCCCGCCCTCTCCCTCTCCCATAGAGTCCATGGGACTGATCTGTACATCGGTGTCTCTTTTGCTGTCTTGTACACAGGGTTATTGTTACCATCTTTTTATTTTTTATTCCTCCTCAAATAAATGTATCTCTACTTTGAAAAAAAAAAAAAAAAAGAATTTTATAGTATGTGAATGATCTCATTCTAATAAGAGCCTACTAAGTGCCAGATATGTATCAGTAACTTATACTATTCAATTTAATCCTTACCAGATGCTTGCAAACAAAGTTTATTCTCACTTAACAAATGAGAAGACAGAGTTCTAACTCACCTGGGTCACTCGCTCAGTGGAGGACTGGCACTGCTGGGCTTGCATGCTAAGCCTGTCTTCTAAGGACAAGCCTTTTCCATTGGCTGTCCTGCTTCACCCTGTTTCCAGAGTTTTCTACTTTAGATCCTCGGTGAGCTCAACTCAGGGGGTCTCTGCATTGTCCTCTGCTCTTTTAACTGCTCTGGCTGTTCCAGCCAGACAGACCTTACTCTGGAGATGCTCCTATCATTCTCCGCAGACCTGCCCTGCCCAGGCCTGAGGCACTATCTTCTCTTAGCCAGTGTCTCACAGTAAGCTCCTCTGGGTGCCCCCAAAGACTGTAAAGAAAAGTTCTAGGTTTTCTCTCCTGTTTGAGCCAATGATTATAGCATTTGCCTCTGGCCCAGAACACTACAAGAAACAGCCCATGAAGGATTTCCTGCTTACAGGCTATTACTTGCCCGGAGAACTGTGTATGCGCACACTGGCATGTGTATATGTGTGTGTAATGTGGGGATGGTGGGAGTGATCTTTTTTTTTTTTCATCACCTAACAGGGAGACAGGCTCTTTCTTGCTTTCTCCTTCATTGTTTGAATTCTCCCAGGAATTCTATCCAGGGAGATGGGATAGAGTGACTGACATCTGTTCTTCCCAAGCCAGTTTTGTTTTTTTTTTTTAATTCTTTGAGTTATCTCAAAGCTTCCCCCATTATTCAAAAATGAAGACCCTTTATAACATCAACAAATTTCTCAACTGCCCACTCTTATGATGGGAGCTGAGAAGATACATACTGATTTGAAGCTACTGTATATTTGGTAATGCTTTCACATGAATTTTGCACTCTGTCAATTATATGAGCAACTTATATCACTGATCCATATTTGGTCTGGAGTGATATATTGTACTTAATTCAAGGTGACAATAATTTGAGCAAAAAGGTCTTACAGTGCTTTGATATAACTCCTTGGCCCATCACTGTCTTCAACCTTTTTTTCAGCGATGGTTTGTTAATGTTTATACAGAACTTTAGTCTAGTTCACTGTTCTGAGGCTTACAAAGTCTTTTCATGAACATTACCTGATCATATTTACGTTCTGGAGTGTTGGCATATTTTTTAAACATGAGAGAGCTTTATGTTTGGCAAGACCACACAGTGTAAGTAAAGGGGGTGGGGGGAGTTGTGATCAGGAAAACTATCTCATAATTGAATTATGTCTTCTCTCAGCTAATCTGTTTCACCGTTCATTGTGCGTATAGGGCAATCGGACCAGAACCAGTGTTGTCTTGTTTGTTGCTTGCTTTTGCTTTGCTTCTTCAAAAGAAATGCACTTGAAACACCCCTGTCTAAAGTGGGTCAAGGGGGAGCTGCTCCTGGAGCTGTGGAGAGAAATTACAGTTTACCTTCTTTATTCTGTTCTGGGAAAGTTTTGAACCCAGAGTTCTCTTTATGAGTACTTACTCTCAGGATCCATTGCCTAAAGTCTTTTATTTTTTCTCTTGGGGAGTGGTGAGCAGGAAGGATTAAACTAGCAGCTTCAGTGGTGAGAACCAGTGCCCACCCCCACCTTTAGGACACTGGGCCTCAGCAGCCTGAAGGTACTCATGCCTCCAGGAAAGGATGCTCCCAGGCTTGGCTGAGCCCAGCAGGCATATGCTTTGCTTTGATGTTCTTTCGGACTGAAACTACAAAGCTAGCTAGTATCATTTCCTAGGACTGTGTTTAACTACATTAAAATTATGTAATTCTTCTCATAGTCTTTATATAAGCTAATTGTAAAGGAAAGCCTTGAGTAAAATGTTGATTAAACTTTGGAGGTTTTCATCTTTAACCAGATGTAAACTTTTGATAGGGCTTCCCTGGCTCAATGGTAAAAAATCCAGGAGATTCGGGTTGATCCCTGGGTTGTGAAGATCCTCTGGAGAAGGAAATGGCAACCCACTCCAGCATTCTTGGCCTGGGAAATCCCATGGACAGAGGAGCCTGGGGAGTTACGGTCCATGGGGTCGCAAAAGAGTTGGACATGACTTAGCGACTAAACAACAGCAACAACAGAAACTTTTGATACCATCTTGAGTTATATCAGACAGAATTTTGCATAGCTGCATGAGTCACAATTTTCTAAACAGTTTGGATCTTTGATCTAAATTTTACTTAGGTCTTCCAGCCTCATCTCCAGAGCCTTCCACCATCAGAAACATTCTGCACCTTGCTTGCTGGAAGGTTTCTTTTTTTTTTTTAAAAACAGTGGCATCTGGTGATATGTATATGAAAACAATGAGATTTCTCAATAGTTTTCGAATCATTTTGTTAGAAATGGCTTATGTACACTTCAAAGTATATTCATTTCCAAAGTTATGCTTTAGTTTTTAGAATTAGTTTTTAAAGATAGCTTTTAAAGAAAGTTGATGAAACAGTTATCTCTAATTCTTAGAAACTTACCAGGGCTTATCTGAAAACTCCTCCTTTTCGTATCAGCAACTTGAAATAGGTCTTGAAGAGGTTCTTTGATCTCCCACTATTAGATGAGCTGCATTTTCTTGTGAATTTACAGGAGTTACATCCTAGAAGGCATCTATGAGGAAGCAGAGGTGTCATAAAAGATCTGGTCATTGCCCAACTTTACCTGGGATATATTTGTTGAGAATCTATTACATTAAAAAATCACAGCAAAATTAAAATGCAATTGATTGGACTGTTACTAGAAACTGTTTGTGGGACAGATTTTCCCCTTAACTTTTTACTAGAAAATTTTTCAAGTGTAGAAAATTTAAAAGCACATGCTTTTTAAAAAAAATTAATTAATTTATTTTAAGAAGGCTAATTACTTTACAATATTGTGGTGGTTTTTGCCATACATTGACATGAATCAGCCATGGGTATACATGTGTCCCCATCCTGAACCCCTCTCCCACCTCCCTCCCCATCCCATCTCTTGGGGTCATCCCAGTGCACCAGCCCTGAGAACCCTGTCTCAGGCATCAAACCTGGACTGATGATCTATTTCACATATGGTAATATACATGTTTCAATGCTATTCTCTCAAATCATCCCACCCTCGCCTTCTCCCACAGAGTCCAAAAGTCTGTTCTTTACATCTGTGTCTCTTTTGCTGTCTCGCATATAGGGTCATCGTTACCATCTTTCTAAATTCCATATATATGCGTTAATATACTGTATTGGTGTTTTTCTTTCTGACTTACTTCACTCTGTATAATAGGCTCCAGTTTTATCTACCTCATTAGAACTGATTCAAATGCATTCTTTTTAATAGCTGAGTAATATTCCATTGTGTATATATACTACAACTTTCTTATCCATTCGTTTGCTGATGGACATCTAGGTGCTTCCATGTCCTGGCTATTGTAAACAGTGCTGCGATGAACTTTGGGGTACACATGTCTCTTTCAATTCTGGTTTCCTCAGTGTGTATGACCAGCAGTGGGATTGCTGGGTTGTATGGCAGTTCTGCATGGCATCTCTTTCTATATGTAAATACTTTTAATTAAATAAACATTCAAAATATGTTGCAGGCATACTTTCTCTTTCTCTTCTCCCACATTCTACATTCAGTGTGGAGCAAATGCTATAGGTCGCATCTTCAAAACAGGCATCTGATTACCAGCTACCCGTTCCATTCCTGGTCCAGGTCCCATCATCTCTCTCCTAAATTAAGCAGTGGCTCTCTCACGAGTTTCACTCTTGCTGTAATTGATCCCTTTGGGGACATCTAAAAATCTCGGCTAGAATGACCCTTTCCAAATGTAAATAACATACTAATATTCTGTTCAGTTCCTCCAGTGGCTTCCCATTTGACTTGCAGTGAACGCCGAGCTCCTTATTATGAACTTTATGTGTGTGTGTTAGTTGCTCAGTCGTGTCTGAGTCTTTGTGGCCTCACGGACTGTAGACCACCAGCCTCCTCTGTCCATGCTATTTCCCAGGCTAGAATATTGGAGTAAGGGATCTTCTTGACCCAGGGATTGAACCCATGTCTCTTGGGTTTCCTGCATTGGCAGGTAGATTCTTTACCACTATGCTGCATGGGAAGCCCAGGCCTCAGATGACCAGGCACCCTATTGCTGCTGCTGCTACTGCTACTGCTACTCACTTCAGTGGTGTCCGACTCTGTGCGACCCCATAGACAGCCTCCCACCAGGCTCCCCCCTCTGATATAACATCTTAGCTTTGTTTTTCTGTCTCTAAATCTGGTACAGCTCTCTGTTGCTCCTCACAGGTGGCATCTGCTCCTGCTTCCAGCACTTCACTTGTTTCCGCTCCCTGGAATATCCTTGGACACCAGTAGGGCTCACTCCTTCACTTCCTTCAGGTCATTATCAAACATCACCTTCTTACAGAGACACTGCTCTGGTAGCCTACTGAATACGATCCCATCTCCCGATGTCTCCTTTCCCTCATCTGGCTTTTAAAACAAGCTAGATCGGACTTATCACAATCCAGTATTCCATTCCATGTATTTTTACTTATTTACCTTTTTTGTTTTCTGTTCTCTCCATTATCCTGTGTCAAGAATTTTTGTGCGTTTTGTTCACTATTTTCCAGTGCCTGGCATGTGGTAGCTTCTTAACAAAAATTTGTTGAACGAATAACATATTTTCTAAGAGTAGTTAAAAATAATGAATTTTTGAAAATCATTGAGTTAGCAATGTCTGGTCAAGGAATTTTTGCTCATTATACTTGGGCACTTATTTTACTTGGCTTGAATCCCAGACTGAAATCTGGGGAACTTTCTTTACTCTGCTGCCTGTTAGGCCAGACCTAACTCTAGCTTCAATCATCTGGTCACAAAAGAAGAAAAAAAAAAAAGTTTTATCAAAAGGAAAAGAAAGTTAGTGTGTTTTCTCCCCCAGTCCTTCTAGGTACCCCAGTTCCATAATACCCCATAAAACTTTTCTGCTGTGTCACTCCCAGTCCCCAAATGAGGCCATTTCCCAAACCAGACTTCCCCCCGCATGGGTCCCTTTTTCTCCTCGGCCCTCAGGGTTGGCACCTCAGCACGTCTGCTGTTTTCCCCTGCTGCCTCTGCTCGGGGAAGCTGATCTCCAGGGGAGGCACCTGGCTCTTTCCACAGATGTACTCTGTTAGGGTCTGATGCAATACCTTCTCTTAGCCCAGGTCTGCTTTCAGTAATTTAAACCATCTCCCCTCTCTCTGCATATCCTAAGGACTCAGAGGACAGACTCCAAATTTTGTCTTTTGATTTAGCCAGTGACTACAATATTCCAATAAGGCCCAACATTCTGGAAATGAAGTAGCACATCAAGAATTTCCCTCTGGAGCTCAGCCCAGTGCTCTGTGGCAACCTGGATGGGCTGGATGGGTGGGGTGGGTGGGAGCTCAAGATGGAGGAGACATGTGTACACTTATGGCTGATTCATGTTATATGGCAGAAACCAACACAACATTGTAAAGCAATTATCCTCCGATTAAAAATAAATTAAAAAAAAGAAAGAATTTCCTTGATTTCCTTGTGTAATCCGTCCCTTATTTTGACAGTTCTCTCTTTGGCTTCTAAGCCGCCAGTGGCTCCCTGGGTGTGGTGTCTAACATCGGGGATGCTACAAAGGGAACTTTGTGCCATTTAACAGGCGACAGTTTTCTGTTTCATCTTTTTGTTCAGATTCAGCCTATAGATACCAGGGAAACAGAAATACTTTTCTCACATAAGGTCACTGACATTTAATGCTCAAGTATGGAGTCTTTTCTTCTGTTAAATGTAAACATCAACAATACCTGGTCTCAATCAAATATGCTAAACTCTTTAAAAATATCCGTGGACTGATTATAATTTCAAAAGTTTCTCAACTCCTCTCTCCCACATGACAGGAGTGGGGAAAAATAATGATTCTAACCTATTATATTCAGTAATGCTTTTAAAGTAGTTTATAGTTCATCAATTTTAAGACCATATGTATGCATGTATATATATATAGTTGGAAATATATAAAGGTCAAAATGACTGGTGTGAACAAATTTTGAGAATGCCTTGACACACTCTTGGTTTCCTAGGGGCCCTCATCTTCCTGTTTTGAAATAATCATGAACACAAATCTTATTAATAGTAATCATTGACAAAGGAGCTACAGGATGCCATTCTCAAGTGACTCCTCCAGTTACCTCTCTTGAGGATTAAGAGGTACCAAATCAGCAGAGCTCTTCAGGATGAGAACTGGGGCTCACCCACCTTCATCTCAAGGGATTCTCTGTTGTTGTTAGTTGCTCAGTCGTGTCCTATCTTTGGGACCCCATCGACTGTAGCCCGCCAGGCTCCTCTGAACATGGAATTCTCCAGGCAAGAATACTGAAGTGGGTGCCATTCCCTTCTCCAGGGGATCTTTCTGACCCAGGGATTGAACCCGAGTCTCCTGCATCGCAGGTGGATTCTTTACCACTGAGCCACCAGGGAAGACTAAGGTCCTCAGTAGCATCCCAGATATCATGCCCTGAGGAGTTGTTCTGCTTCACATGACTGAGAGCTGATTGGGGGAAAGACCATTCAGAATCCTGGCTGCTGCCCAGGAAGGCTACTCACACTGTCTTTTGATGGTCTGACAAACTGAAACCACACACAAGCCAAGCTTAGTTTTATTTTCCTAAGCATAAGTTTAAGTTTTCATTTTAATTTTTAAACCAAATTGCTGTATGAGATGGATGTGAAGGAAGCACTTAACCTAAAAAATAGCCTCTGGGGGATGTTATCTTTGATTAAATATTCTGTTGGACTTCTAATAACATCTTAAGTTCTGGAAGGCAGAATTGCACATGACCACAAATTCCTTTACAGTCTTTTATGTTAAACTTTCCAAAGGTCTTTGCATTGTTTCTGTATCATTTTTCCCCACTGCCCTACATGACCAGAAACCCGCTCACCACCTTAAGTACACTTAATGATCCATTTCTTTTTAGAAGAACATTTATAAAGATAGTCTTAGTTAAATATACCAATATAGAATTAAAACACTCATATTTCTACTTTCAATAGTTTTACAAGTAATGGCTTAGGTACAAACACATGTTTTTTTAATTAAAAACTACAGCTGGAGTTTATAAAAATAGCAGTTTCCTCATAAGCATAAAAAAATAAAAGTGTAATGATTGGGAAACTTACCAGCATTTTTCTGAAAACTTCTTCTTACATCAGAAACTTTAAATGGTTGATTTTAAATTTTTGCTTTCTTATTCTTCTTCTAATGGGAGGAGATACGTGGTTGTAAGAATCCTTTTTAAAAAATAAGGCTTTAAGTTGTGAAGTTTACTTGTCTCCTGAAGCCCTGACCCTGTGCAGAAGCAGAGCGAGGAAGTAGAAATGCAAACAGTTTCAGTTTTGCTTCTGAACATATTTCTTTAGGTTTCTAAAATATTAAATGTATATAAATATATGTTGCTGCTGCTGCTGCTGCTAAGTCACTTCAGTTGTGTCCGACTCTGTGCGACCCCATGGACGGCTGCCCTTGACATTACAGAAAATCAACAAAGCTGAACCATTGCTGAGAAACTGTTCACCAGACAGAGTTTCAAGTCACCCAGAGTTAAGAAATCGAGGTGGGAAAAAAAGAAAAAAAAAAAACCTACAGAAAAAAAAAAAAAAATACTGGGAAAACACTGAAAGCTCAGAGTAATCCAAATGTCTGTTACAGGCTGAATTGTTTCCCCAGATTCATAGGTTGAAGCCCTAACCCTCCTTATCTCAGAATGTGACTGTATTTGCAGAGAAGGTCTTTAAAGAGTTAATTAAGCTAAAATGAGGTCATAGGGTGGATCCTAATTCAGATATGACTGGTGTCCTTATAAGAAGAGATTGGTGTTACATGCTCACACAAACACACACACACGCACACACGACATGACCCTGTGAAGACATAGGGAGAAGACAGCCATCTACAAGTCAGAGATAGAGGCCTTAAAAGAAACCAACTCTGACAAATCCCTGATCTTGGACTTTAAGCCTCTGTGAGCAAATACATTTCTGATTTTTAACTCATCTTATCTGTAGAAATTTGTTATGGCAGTCCCAGTAAACTAATACTTATGTACATTGGGTCATCATGAATTTCATTATTTTTTAAAAACTAGAACATTAGTTTTTAAAATTATGAATATAATTGAAGTTCATTTTCAAACTTAAGAAATACAGAATATAGAAAGAAGGGGAGGAACCATATTCAAACATATCTGAATGTAATCTTTGTTTTCCATTATACTTTTTTCTATCCATATATTTTAAAAATATAAATTTAATATTTGAGAAATTTTACCAGATAATCATGTATGGAAACATATAATTTCAAATAGGGAGTGAACAGTGAATCACATTTTATTTCCTGAATTATTCTGATATGAATATAAAAATTCAGAACCACTGGAATATGACAACTTTGGGGGTTGTGTATATAGTTTTTGTTCATTTGTTTGCATTTTAAAATTGGAGGAAAATTGCTTTGCAATGTTGCATTAGCTTCTGCTATTGCTTTTTAAAGAAATTGAAACTGCTACATCTGCTGGTAGAAGTGCTTTGTTTTGCTTTGAAGTTTTGAGATTGTTCAGGTATATCATGGTTCAAGGGCTTCCCAGCTGGCTCAGATGGTAAAGAATCTGCCTGCAGTATGGGGGAACCGGGTCAGTCCCTGGGTTGGGAAGATCCTCTGGAGACGGGCATGGCAATCCACTCTAGTATTATTGCCTGGAGAATCCCATGGACAGAGGAGCCTGGCAGGCCACAGTCCCTAAGGTCACAAAGAGTTGGACACAGCGACTAACACACACACACGGTGTTCATAGACTTATAAAGAATGCCACGAACTATATTTATTCTTACATGAAATCTACAAATTTGGGGAATGATAGTGGAAGTGGTGCCTCTTGCTATCTTCTGTAACACATTTGAATGTTTTCATCAATATTACCATCATCTGTTTAAATCTCCCAGTGTATTTTCTCAAAGTCTGTTTACTTAAAATTGTATGGAATGATATAATTAACAAACAATAAAATCTCAGTAACACATACACCCCCACAACCTTGGTAAGCTTGTTAAGCAAAATTCTCTAAGGATATCATGAACATTTTTTCATTAGGTGAAGATCATTTTTATAGTTGTTTGAGCTATAATGTCTACTGATACTCCCAGGTGTTTTCCCAAACTGGCGGGCTATACTAAAACCCAAGTGAGTGTGGACTTTCAGAATGCACACGTTCCTGTGTTCCACAATATTCTAAAGATGAACAATCCACCCCAGTAGGACTCTTGCTACAGTTTTTGTTAAGTTCAGCATTATGTCCACAGTCTTTTGTTCTTTATTATACTTTGTCTTCCTCTCTGAATAAGTATAGTTTCCTAGATTCTCCACTTCCCATCTCCTGAAAATTCTGACCCCCTCATTCTCACCTGGTGACATCTCTTTCTACCTAATGGACAAAATTGAAGGCTTCAGGTGGGCTTTCTCATACACTTCATTCTCCAGATCCCTAAACCCACCTGTGCCCCATCTACCCGTTCTTTGTACCTAATGGTGCAGTTCTGAACCCAGACTCCACAATAATATCATCTGGAGTTTTCAGTAAAAGCAGAAAATGCCCAGGACTGCTTTTGGGCAACCATATATCTCTAGGGACAAGTACATTTTTAAAAGCTGCCTAAGCAGTTCTAATATATAGACAGGGCAAGAATGTCTGGAATAAAATGAAGTCTTCATCTTCCCCTTTCTTTCCCTGACCTTCTTTTTATTTCTTTTCCATTTTCAAACAGTTCAGTCCTTAAATCATTATACGTGCAGAGAAAAGTAGATGTCTATGGTGGGAGAGTGGGAAGTCAGGGCCTAGGAAGGCGGCTGACCTGGCAGGGTGGGGGTGCGGTCGAGGTGGGGGGGGTCAGAACCTGCATAGTGTGAAGGGAGTATCCATCTGTAGGAGTGACTCGGTGCTGGGAATCCGAGCCTGAGCGAGGTGTGGAGGTGTGGACTTTCAGGGGGCGGGGGCAGCTAGCACAGTGAGCAGAGTGTCTAAATGGAGGATTGATCTGGTGTGGGCTATTAGAGCCCAAGCAGAAAAGACAGTGTTCTTCTGGGAGAAGATGCTAAAATGAAGAGTGTCAAAAATTGCACTGAGGAAAGTTAAACAGGCAAGGAAGGCTTTATTCGAGAACTCATAGCTTAGTCAGTAAAGAATTAGCCTGCAATGCAGGAAACCAGGATTTGATTTCTGGTCAGGAAAATCCCTTGGAGAAGGAAGTGGCAACCCATTCCAGTGTTCTTGCTTGGGAAATCCCATGGACAGAGGAGCCTGGTGGGCTACAGTCCATGGGGTCACAAGAGTCAGACAAGACATACCAACTGAACCACCACTATGGTAATAGAGGGGAGAGAAAGAGACCGAGTTCAGCTCTTCTGAAGTAAAACATGGGAAGGTTTTTAAACCCTGGAATGAACTAGTGAAAAAAGCTGGACCACTGTGTGGTAGGTTGGTCAATGGGGTGCCTGAAGCGCACTGTGTGGCTTAGTTTGCAAATGTTTTTCTCTGTGATTAGGCCCCTGGGATAGCTGGTTGACATGCATCCAAGTCAGGTTTCCACCTTCTCACAGATACTGGGAAACAGGGGTGCTATCTCCTTTGATGTTTACATTTCAAATACCTCGTTCCTTGGTGCTTGAGAAGGACAACCCTGGGTTATAAAACTGGAACCAGGCTGGGAGAATATTTGCATACATTTTAAAGGGGCAGAGAAATAATTTGCAACTACAAATTTTCTAAAGTAAATGCTTTAAGGGAAGGGAGGCCTTTAGTCAGGGACCTATAATCTAGAAGATACCTGTCCCAAGTTTAGTAAAGCTTGCACGCTCAGTTGCTAAGTTGTATCTGACTCTTTGTGACCCCGTGGACTGTAGCCCACCAGGCTGCTATGTCCATGGGATTTCCCAGGTAAGAATACTGGAGTGGGTTGCCATATCCTTCTCCAGGGGATCTTCCTGACCCAGGGATTGAACTCACATCTCCTGCATTGGCAGGAGGATTCTTTACTACTGAGCCACCTGGGAAGATTAGAAATCATTAAAGTTCATTTTGGTTAAGAGCCAGAGCTGAGTTGAGAGAGGAGGGCACTTCTTCTGGGCAGGAGATAGCAGCATTGAGATAGAAGATTGATTACACAGAGGGATTATTCAAATAAGAAAATATATAAGGAAGTGAAAGCCATATTTTTCACTATTGGAGAAGTGGGTTACAGACATGAGAAGAGAATAATTTGCAGTATGGAACTACAGTTGGAGATATCTGTGTGAATTCATGTTTTTAAAGTATATTTAGATATGGAAATAAATATAGCTGTGAATATATTATCATCTCTCTGACTGAGAGTGAGGAGAGACACCTCCATAGCAATAAGCACAACTAGCACTCAAATGGTGCCTTCTAATTGCCATTTTTCTCTCTAAAAACCAGGGCCCCTTGGAAAGATAGCAGATTCCAGAGATGGGACAGGGAAGGTATAAGATAAGCTTGAATCTTTTTTTTTTTTTTTTGGTTCAGAAAGCAAGGAAGAGATCAAAGAAAGATACAGAAAGTACTAAAAGTTTAGTCAACTTGAATAGGTTCCTGATACTCAAATCTAGGACAACTGAAGGATCAAAATAAACAGTGTAGTAACAGATTATCCACTGAATAATCAGATAATTCACTGAATGATATAGAGAACCATGAGTTCAAATAGATATAAATAAGTAAATGAATAAGTGGAAAATTTGATGAGAAATAGTGTACTGACAGTTTCAATTTACCTTCCCACCAAATACTAATGACAATGAGAAAGACTAACTTTTCAGTGGAGAAGCCTGCAGGCCGTTTTGTTCAGTGGTATCTTCGAGTCCTCGAGGTGAATGACATCAATATGGGACAAATGAGAATGATGGACCCTAGTAGGACGGCGAGTACACAGCACCACTCCTGTGATATTCCTGCCAAGATGCATAACTTAAATCTACTAACCCTGAAACATCATGCAAATGTAAACTGATGGATGTTCTACAAAATAGCTGGCCTCTCATCTTGAAAATCGTCAAGGTCATAAATATGTAGAGGTTAAGGAAATGTTTCAGATTGGAGGAAATAAATGCAACTTATGCTGGGTCTTTTTGTTATAAAACACATTATTGAGATAATTGGTGAAACTTGAATGAAGTGTGAGGATTAAATAAAGGTAATCAACATCCAAGTAATCAACATCAGTGTCCACCCCAAGTTAGCCGTCCCGATTTGGATGGTTGTGTTGTGATTAGGTTTCCTTGTACTGTGGCTAGAATTTCCTTGTTTGTTGAAATTCACACTCAAGTATTGGAGGGTGATTCAATTTCTTACTCAAACTGCTCATTAAAAACTTTTGTCCTTGTACTTCCTATCAATCTGTAAGTTTTTGGTTGGTGGATTACAGGTTAGTAATTACTGAAAATAAAAAAGGAATCATACAATTACCACCTGTATAATATCACTCCTAACCATAATAAGAGAAAGAAGTAAAGTGACGTTCATTCTCTCCTTCATTCTCACGGACTTCAAATTAAAATTTCCCTCTTTAAATGGCATCTTTCTCAGCCGTACGCAAATAAGTTTAGGATTCCTGGATTTTCGCCAGAGAGTCTACCACCCATAAAAATATTCACAGGAAACACTGCTTGGTTTTGTCTACTGGAACTGGATTGTTACATATACATGCACTCGGCATTCATCCACATTGATGTAGCTGGAGTTATTTTTCAATGCTATTTAATATCCTACTGAGTTACTTTGCTATATCTGACTTATCCATGCTTCTGTTGATGAATATTAGAGTGGCATAATGTAGTTTTGGACATTCTTGTGTGTGTCTTCTGATGCACATGAACAAGGGCTATTCTAGAAAATGTTGCCTGCAGGGGAATCTTGGTTGATGTACATGATCAACATTCTTAAATAATACTTAAATGTTTCCCGAAGTTGTAGCAGTTTACATTCCTATTGTTGTTGTTTTAATCACGAAGTCATGTTCGACTCTTTTGTGACCTCCATGGACTATAGCCCACCAGGCTCCTTTCTAGGGATCTTCCTGACCCAGGGATCCAACTCTGGCTCCTACCTTGGAGTCAGATTCTTTACCACTGAGCCATTAGGGAAGCCCCACATTACTATAAGCAACAGATTAAGGGGTTTCCCTTAAACTCTACATCCGTGATAACGCTTGCTATTATGAGACTTTCTTTTATCATTCAAGTGGATGTGAAACTGCATCTTGCTGCAATTTTAATTTCCATTTGCCTCATTAGTAGTAGATTGAAAATCTTTTCATATGTTTAGTACTATTTATGCTTCCTCAGCTGTGAAATTCCTTTTTATTTAATTTGCATGTTTTAAAATCAGTTTGGTCATAATTTTTGTCGCTTGTTTTTGGATGTTTTAAGTCCTAATCCTTTATTTCCTGTGTGTATTGCAAATTTAATTCTAGCTCTTAGTTTCGATTCTCACTTCGTGGTGTTAAACAGAAGCTCTTAATTTCAATGTGGTTAAATTCATGAGCTTTTTCCTGTGGTTTATGCTTTTTGTGTCTTATTTAGAACATCTTCCCTACTTTGAGATCATATTTTCTCATGTCATTCTGTAAATGCTTTCTAGTTTTGCCTTCTACTAGGTATAAGGTAAGGGGCTCTAACCACATATAGACAAACCTCTAATCACATATAGACAAAGAAAAGGGTACACACTTATTCCATAAACTTAAAGTGTTAATAATGAATAGAAAGAGACAATTATGTAAGAATTGACATGTGGTATCTACTTTTAAAATTCAAAATGAGGGAAGAATGACTAAAAAAAAAATCTGGACAATTTCATTAGCCTATGGAGTAACCCACCAAATGTGTCAGTAGGCAACCAAGAGAAAGGATGCAAAAAAGCCACTTCCTATCATCTCAACGTCTTCATCCTCACCCCAACTAGAGAGCAGAAATACGGCAGAAAAATCAGATTTTCCTTCAGCGAAATATCTCCAGCAATCAAAAGTTGAAAAAGGAAAGAAATAAGTAAGACCAGTAGAGAGCATGACAGGCTGAAAAAAAGTGTGGTACTCGGAGGGCTTCCATTAAGTCTATCTTTTCACATACAGTTCAGATCAGCAATTATAATGTATAGATTTCACCTCTTTTTCTCTCTTTGTCTGTGAAGAGAATGAAAACAGTTCCTGAAGAGACAAGTGAAAAAAATGGTACTTAAAAGATGAGCCAATTCTTTGGAAAAAATTTAAAAAAAGAAAGAAATGTATATAAACTCAGAATACAGTAACCATGGGACCTATCTCAAGGTAGATGGGAGGCTTGTGGTCTCTCTTGGAATCAATGTTTTGGGGCTTAACCTGACTAAGAGAATGATGCTAAGGTACGCTGTCCACATGGTGTCCATTACAGAGCATACTCCCTGATACAGGACCAAGTAAAATTAGATAACTTCAATCATCTTACATTAAATTATATTGCAGATGGCTCAATGATTTAAACATAATAAATTCAATAATACACTCTCAGAAAACATGACCAAGTTTTAAAAGTATTAAAGTGGGGAAAGGTATAGTAAAGGCCCTAAAAAACATACAGAGAAAAAGTTAATACATTTGAGTTGCATAAATGTGTAATCACTTTGTAAAATATTTCATAAAGTAAGCCAAAAGAGCACCAATCAACCAGGAAAATTTTAACACTTATAATACTGTTAAAGAGCTAACGTTGTAATTTATAACGAATCTGTACAAATCAGTATGGAAAAAACGAAGACTTCAATTTAAAAAAATAAGCAGTTTTTAAAGTCTATCCATGTCTCTACAAATAAGCCAATTCCATTCCTGCAGAGACTAACACACATTGTAAAGCAATTATACCCTAATTAAAAACAATAAGCAAAGGATATGAAGAGGATTTTCAAGAAAATAAAAGATGAATAAATACAGTATTTTCAACCTCACTCATAAAAAAAGTATTAAAAACTACAAAATATCATCTCATATCACGTTGCCAACATGAAAAATTTAATAATACCTGGTGTTGGGGATGATATGGGGAAATAAGCTAGCTCATAATACTAAAGATAGAAATGTAAATGAGAATAATCGAGAGAAATTCAGCAGTATCTATGAAAACTATAAACATTCAAAAACAAAAGAAAAGTTTGAAGACAAAACACAGGAGAATATGAAAGTAGGCAAAAATTTCTTAAGCAGGATATGAAAAGGGCTAATGATAAAGAAAAAACTGATAAGTTAAACTATATATATTACATATATATTATAAAAATTAAGATTAAGCAACTGGAATGCTCATATACTGATTATGGGAGTGTAAATGTATATATCCACCTTGGAAAACTGTTGGATTTTGTCTACTCAACCGGAACATTCTAGGTACATCCAAGAAAGGAGAATGCGTGTGTCCAGCAAAACACACGTACAAGAATGTTTGCAGCAGCTTTATTTATACGTGTCCACTATGCTGATAACATCTTGCCAATTGGACTCAGGGTGCAGGAAATACTCTGGATTCCTTAGTAAGAGAAACACATACCAGACAGCAAAGATACATGGTACAAATTCAGGGGTCTGTCACACAGATGAAGTTTTTAGGGATCTCATGGTCTGGGAAGGAAGAAAGAGCTCTGTAGGAGATGGTGCAAGGTGCTCTGCTTTTCAGCCCATGTGGCCTGGCAGAGCCTAAGATACTGGAGTGTCCTCTGTGGATGGAGTCTCTCAAAAGGCCTAATATTAGAGGCACGTTGCAGATTTTCCAGGATTCTTGTAACAGCAGGACTTTCTGGCAGAGAACTACTTATGTTTGAAAAAAAGGAAGCCCTAGAAGAGACTGAGTGCCTGACCACAGGATATCAAGTAACTGACTATGTGGCTGAGTTTCACAACACAAGCTACATGTGATCAGATTCGATGAGTCTTGAGGTCAAGCTGGGCAAGACACACAAATGCTAGACTGGCACCTTCAGATCACATCTCAGTAGGTCCAGAGGTCACACAAGTAATCACATAAAAGGTGTATCAGTCTCAGAACAGGACTAGAATTCCACATCATCTGTCTCAGTTGCACTGTTGCCTCTCCCTGAAATTATACTTATGATATCAAGGGAATTCCTCATGACTGATAGAGAGAAAAGCAGGAAATAAGGTTTGGTTCACAGATGAGTCAGCTCAGAATATCGGCGCTAACTGAAAATGGACTTTGCTGTGCTACAGCCACACTCAACAGTAACCTTGAGTGAAGGGAAATCTGTCCAGTGGGTCATTCTATGGAGGGGAAATGATCTGAAGTATGGACATTTGTGGATCCTTTGAACAGTGGCAGGTGGTTTAGACAGCTGTTCAGGATTTTGAGGAAGAGGCATATGGACAAATCTTCGGGAGTGCTCACAAGCTGTGTGCACCCTTTCGTCTTCTGTTATGCCTAGACAGCACCCACTGAAGCGGGGGCAGTAGACAACCGCCCTGTCTGGCCAGATGGGCGACTCATCCTGTAGACGCTACTGCCTCTGTTCCCAACCACCTCAGTGCTTGCACAACAGCTCCTCAGACGAGCTGGCCATAACGGCTTTCGAGACTATTCAGGTATCAAATAGCAAGGACTCCCTCTCACAAAACTGGACCTAGTTCTTGTCCCTGCATGTTGACCTGACTGCCCGCAGCATGGGCCAGTGCTGAACCTTCAGTGTGACGCCGTCCTTCAAGGGTACTAGCCAGGCACTAGTGGTAGGTTGATTATATCAGATCCCTTCCACCCTCTACCAGTTTCTTCTTATTGGGGTTGATACCCACTCTGTGTGGTGTTTGTCTTCCTTCCTAGAGTGTCTCTGGAATCCAGACCATCTGAGCGATTAGAGAATGTATGGTTTACTTGCATGGGATTTCACATGAAAATACATCACACTCAGCGGATCCATTTTATAGCAAATGAAGATTTATTGTCCTGGAAGGATCTGGTAAGTCCTGACTCAACACTATCTTAGCCTAGTGATCTTGGCCAAGTCATTCAATCTCTGTCTCAGTTTCTCCATCTCTTAAGATGAGGATGACAGGGATCCTGTTAAGATCATGTGAGATGAAACAATATGTGATAAAGCCTTTTAGATGCCATCTGGTGTAGCGTTAAGAAGGAATTCTGGATGTGCAGCTGTAGCTTTCAGGTATATCTTTAGAGAGAAGGGGTATTACTTGTTACAGGGTTTCCCATCTGGTAAGGGAAAGAAATGTGCCTCCAGCAGCAACTGTGGCCCTGAGACTCTGGGGTTGCTTCTAGTGTTTGGGAGCAGATTCCAGATGGAGGCAGCTTTTTGCTTTCTTTTCTCAGGCAACTTTCACATATAGTAATCATTCCAAGCTGGTGTGTTCCTTTCATTTTTTTCCAAACACTTGGACCCTGTTCAGTTTGTGTTTTTTTTTCCCCCCCCAAAAGCACTATGTTGGAGGTTGTCTCTTTCTGGTATAAACTTTCCTAGAGATTCAAGACTTTTCAAGCTTGAAACTGATTGCCCAGGTCATAAGCCCATGAGAATCAGTGTTCCTAGTTGAAGTTCTGCTTAATCCAGGATGCACAGCAAGTGGGATTTCTGAGGGACCTGTCTTGTAAAGGGTAGAGTCTGTGAGCACCAGGGGTTTCTGAGTGACCTAAGAGTTGTGTTTCTCAGAGTCTGGAAGCTCTTTAAATATTCAAACATTGACCCATTTTTCTTGAGTTTTCCTTGAACATATTGAGCCAGAAAGTGTTTGGTTAGGTATGTACTTTGGGCTTCTCTGGTGGTTCAGAGGTTAAAAAAAATCTGCCTGAAAAGCGGGAGACACAGGAGACATGGGTTCAATCCCTGGGTCAGGAAGATCCCATGGAGGAGGAAATGGCAACCCATTCCTGTATTCTTGTTGGGGAAATCACATGGACAGAGGAGCCTGGCAGGCTACAGTCCATGGGGTCACAAAAGAGTTGAACACGACTTAGTGACTAAACAACAACAGCCACCAAAAGTACCAGCCATTTTAGCTTTAATATTCTGAAAAGTTCCATTTTCCTGTGTCAGACTTCAAAGGACAGTGCAGACTATTCAGAATTTAAAGCTAGATGGCATCAGGTCAAATCATTAAAAAAAATTACCCTGCTGTGGACTCAAGGATTTCTAGGAGTTGGATGGGAGAAGATAGAAAGGGTTTGGAGGAAAGCGCCTCCTGAGATAATCTCAGGAGGGAGAGTGAAGGACACAGGAAAGCTCCCTCCTACTCTCTGGGACAGTGTGAGTAGGGCTCAGGGCATGAGGGCTGATAGCCAGGAAAGAATAGGCTCTGGCCCCCTAAGGATCGTAATTTCAAGAGTTGTGAAGTGAGCAGGCAAAGGGTTCCACTGTGCCAGCACCGAGGTGACTTGGTAAAGTAAGAGGTGACGTTGGGGGATCAGTTTATATTGCCCACTCTTCAAGACCATTCCCTCCAGTGAGCTATGAGGAAATCCCACGGACCCTTCTCCAGCTAACCTAGAGTCACCCGTGCAAAGAGCAGGCCACAGGTAATCGCCCAGTCACAGTGCATAAGGCAGGGGCAGGATCAGTCTCTCTGTGAGGCTGGGCCTGCTCAGGGGACTGGGGGGACACTGTCTCATAAGCAGGAACCCACCAGGAACTGAACTAAGACAACTAGCCCAGGACTCCATCAGCGACAACTTCATCACCAGGTGGGAGTCCGGACGAGGGTGGAATCAACTGAAAGTCTGCCAAAGTGCTAATGATAAGCTGGTGAAGAAACAGATGGAGAGAATAAATTCACTTAAAAAATTCACAAACTGAGATTACAAAACAAACAAAGCAGCTAATGTCAAACAGACAACAAAATTAATTATAAATTCATTGCCCCCCAAATAATTAGGCTTCTGATAAACATGTTTAGGGTTATCAAAGAGACATGAAGAGATATTATCCACAAATAAAACAAGAAACTATGAAAAATTTAGAAGTTAAATAAGAAAATATAGAGAAGAGTGAACTGAAAATCTTAGAAATTATACATATACACACACATATATATACATAAATATTATACATATATACTTTTGTTTTATGTGTATGTTGCATATATTATATACAATACATGTTATACATGCAGTAATATATTACATATGTATATTCATCTTATATGTCTATATGCATATAGTCAATAAGAATGATAAAATCTGATTATAGTAAAATAAGTTGTGTGTTGAAAGATACTTCTGAGGAATGTACCTACATTAAGCGCAAAGAAAAAAATAAAAATATATGAAAGAACAATTAAAATATATAGTGAAGAGTTTGAGAGACTTCAACAAATGTCTGATGGCTGTTTCAAAAAAAGTGAAGACAGAAAATAATATTTACTGTGGTAATGACAGATACTTTTCAGAACTGAAAAAAGCTTGAATTCTTTGATTTAAAAAAGAGAAAAATAACAAATAAAAACAAAAGAAATAAAAATAAATCTATAGCTAGGTATGGAGAAGGCAATGGCACCCCACTCCAGTACTCTTGCCTGGAGAATCCCAGGGACGGGGGAGCCTGGGGGGCGGCCGTCTATGGGGTGGCACAGAGTCGGACACGACTGAAGCGACTTAGCAGCAGCAGCAGTATAGCTAGGTATAGCATGTGTGCATGCATGCTCAGCTGCTTCTGTCTTGTCTGAATCTTTGCAACCCTGTGAACTGTAGCCCACCAGGCTCCTCTGTCCATGGGATTCTCCAGGCAAGAATGTTGGAGTGGGTTGCCATTCCCTTCTCCAGGGGATCTTCCTGACCCAAGGATGGAACCTGGGTGTCCTGAGTTGCAGGTGGATTCTTCACCACTGAGCCACCAAGGAAGCCCAGATATAGCATAATGAAACTGAAAAACAGTAAGTATGAATAAAAATTCAACCCCCCAAAGAAAAAATCCCATATAATCTACAAAAAGTGAGGGGAGGGAACAGTATTCTCATTAGAAACAGCTGATGACAAAAGACAGTGGATAATATATTCAATATTTTGAGAGAAAATACACATTGGCCTAGAAACTTAAAATTAGGTAAACCATAATTCAAAAGTAAACATCTTTTAAGACATTTTCAGAGATGTAAATTTCTAGAGGATTTATTACTGATTCTAATTGAAAAAGTGATTACAGGATGAATTTTAACAAGAAAAGTGAGCTTCGAAGGAAGACACGTGGCTTAAAGAACTGGAGGCACATAAAGCAGTAAGGAAAACATGGAGACACGCAACTTGATAAATGTTCTGAAAACGTAATCCTCTAACTAAGACTACCCAGCAATAACAGAGTGTGTGTGTAGGTGTGTGTGTATGTTCTGATAACAGAATATTAAAGCACTATATATTTCAGAGAGGACTACAACGATATATATTAACTTCAGATTTTGAAATAAAAGTTATTTTAAAAATATAGTGTACTACTATGAAGGATAGAGGGATATATTCTAGAGCTTCCATGAGAGCAGGGGATATAAGAAAATGCAGATAATTTTATCAGTTTAATAGGAGGCAAGAAAACAGGAAAATAAAGAAAAATGATAATAAACAGAAAATATATGAAGGAAATACAAAGAGAATATAAATATATAGTAATCACAGCAAGTGTAAATGGATTAAACTCATTTACTGAAATTCAGTCTATCATGTTGAATATATGCAGTTACAAGAGACCCAACTAAAATTAAAAGAAAAAAACAACCTCAGATTTATTTAAAATAAAGTATTGAAAAATATATCAGGCAAATGACCAAAGGGTATATAAATGTTAATATAAAATGAAGTAAAATAGAATGTAAGATAAAAAGCTTTAATAGAGATAAAGAACATTGAACCAAGAAAATATAAAAATAAATTTGTGAGTATTTAATAACATAGCCTTGAACTATATAGAGCAAAAACTGAATTACATGGTGAAATTGATGAATTATAAATTAAAATGAAACAATATGGCGAATTAACCATTCATTTAAAAATTTAAAACTTAAAAAAATTCTATAAATTGATTATGATTATGTAAATATATGGCACAGAAGAAATTACAGATGTTATGTTGTGCTTCTCTCTCCATGGACAGAGAAGCCTGGTGGGCTACAGTCCATAGGGTCAGATGTAGAGTTGGACACGACTGAAGTGACTGAGCATGCATGCACATGTTGTGCTTAAAAAAATAAATCTGATGTCCATCAATAGGTAAATGGATAAAGAGGATATGGTATATGTAAGTACACACACACATACACACACAATGGAATATAACTCAGACATAAAGAATGAAATAATGCCATTTTTAGCAACATGGACAGACCTAGAGATTGTCATACTGAGTGAATTCATTCAGAAAGAGAAAAGACAAATATCATATGATGTCACTTATATGTGGCATCTAAAAAGATCATACAAATTTACAGAAGAGAAACAGACTCATAGACATAGCAAACAAATTTATGGTTACTAAAGTGGAATGGGGGCAGGGGATGATATGGATTGGGAACGAGGGATTAACAGATGCAAAGTATTATATATGAAATGCGTAAGCAGCAAGGTCCTGCTGTATAGCACAGGGAACTGTATTCAATGTTGCAGAATAACATTATCAAAAAGAATTTGAGAAAGGTTTACAATGGAAAGAATTTCAGAAAGGTATATATATACATATACACACACACATGTCACTGAATCACTTTGCTGTACAGCTGAAACACTGTGAATCAACAGTACTTAGATTAAAAAAAAAACCCTCTCACCCTAAATCTAGACCCTGAGTCCTGTATACTCAAGGGAAAGAGGCACACAGAGGGGCTGGAGAAGAAACCAAGCAGCAGCGTGGACAAGGACTACAACCCAGAGGAACAAGACTGGGCCTGCCTTACAAGCTCATTGTAGGGAATGCAGAGAGAGGAGTGTGAGGACCACAGGGAAGGGGGCCTGGGGGATTTAATCAGTGAGACACAGCCCCTGTGCAGAGGAGGGAATGCGGGGTAAAAAGAAAAAGAAATGCTGAAAGTGTGTGTGTGTGTGTACACATGTGCATGGGTCAGAGGTGGAGATGGAGGGTTCCTTCCATTATGTCTTATTACATGAGAGAAGGAACAAGTGTTTCTCTAATCCTCAGATTTTAAAAATCAAGGTTTCTCAATCTAATGTACATTGAATGCCTACAAAAGCAAAAAGCACGTGGCTGGGTGCTCTATATGCCGCAAAGACGACAAACTCTCTTCTCATGGAGGAGCTGACAATCTGATGGGACAAAAGCAAGAACAGAATCTGAACTGGAAGGATGTTCATTATCCTTATGACAGTGCACTCAGCTGAGAGAACGTCAATGGATATAAATAGTTTTAAAACAAGTTCTTAAAGTTTTAAACACAAAGGTATTGTGATACTTCTAATACTGTACTTAAGAGTTCACTGACTCTGTAACTTGATCCTGCTAAGTCGCTTCAGTCGTGTCCCACTCTGTGTGACCCCATAGACAGCAGCCCACCAGTCTCCCCCGTCCCTGGGATTCTCCAGGCAAGAACACTGGAGTGGGTTGCCATTTCCTTCTCCAATGCATGAAAGTGAAAAGTGAAAGTGAAGTTGCTCAGTTGTGTCCGACTCTTAGTGACCCCATGGACTGCAGCCTACCAGGCTCCTCCGTCGTATCTGAAATAAGGATATTGTGAAAGCAACTGATAGGATTACTTGCGTTCATTAAAAAAAAAAAAAAAAAACCAACAAGCTACCTTTTGAACTGCCTGTTACACAATCTAAAATCTTCCTATTATTTAAACACACATAAGCAAGGTGAAAAGACAGCCTTCAGAATGGGAGAAAATAATAGCAAATGAAGCAACTGACAAACAACTAATCTCAAAAATATACAAGCAACTCCTACAGCTCAACTCCAGAAAAATAAATGACCCAATCAAAAAATGGGCCAAAGAACTAAATAGACATTTCTCCAAAGAAGACATACAGAGGGCTAACAAACACATGAAAAGATGCTCAACATCACTCATTATCAGAGAAATGCAAGTCAAAACCACTATGAGGTACCATTTCACGCCAGTCAGAATGGCTGCGATCCAAAAGTCTACAAGCAATAAATGCTGGAGAGGGTGTGGAGAAAAGGAAACCCTCTTACACTGTTGGTGGGAATGCAAACTAGTACAGCCACTATGGAGAACAGTGTGGAGATTCCTTAAAAAACTGGAAATAGAACTGCCATACAACCCAGCAATCCCACTGCTGGGCATACACACTGAGGAAACCAGAATTGAAAGAGACATGTGTACCCCAATGTTCATCGCAGCACTGTTTATAATAGCCAGGACATGGAAGCAACCTAGATGTCCATCAGCAGATGAATGGATAAGAAAGCAGTGGTACATATACACAATGGAGTACTATTCAGCCATTAAAAAGAATATATTTGAATCAGTTCTAATGAGGTGGATGAAACTGGAGCCTATTATCCAGAGTGAAGTAAGCCAGAAAGAAAAACACCAATACAGTACAATAATGCATATATATGGAATTTAGAAAGATGGTAACAATAACCCTGTATACGAGACAGCAAAAGAGACACAGATGTATAGAACAGTCTTTTGGACTCTGTGGGAGAGGGAGAGGATGGGATGATTTGGGAGAATGGCATTGAAACATGTATAATATCATGTATGAAACGAGTCGCCAGTCCAGGTTCGATGCATGATACTGGATGCTTGGGGCTGGTGCACTGGGACGACCCAGAGGGATGGTATGGGGAGGGAGGAGGGAGGAGGGTTCAGGATGGGGAACAGGGAACATGCCTGTGGCGGATTCATTTCAATATATGGCAAAACCAATATAATATTGTAAAGTTAAAAAAAAATAAACACACATTATTTACATTTCAGTTAGGACAATACTGAAAGGAAACAATGGTTTTCAAATTTGGTCCCTGGATCAGTCACTTTAACATCACCTGAAACTTCTTAAAGACAAGTTCTCAGGTAACATGACCTACTGAATTAGGTACTCTAGGGGTGGAGTCCAAAATCTGCAGCTTGACAAGCCCTTCAGGTGATTCTAAAGTATGCTAAGATTTAGGCTGAATATATTTATATGTATATACACGTAACTGAATCACTATGCTATGCTCCAGAAACTAACACAACATTGTAAATCAGCTATATTTCAATTAAAAAAACAAAAACAAAAACTGACTTCTGGTTTTGGCTTTGACTGAATGGTTGGATGGCATCACTGACATGAGTTTGAGCAAACTCTAGGAGATAGTGAAGGACAGGGAAGTCTGGCACGCTGTAGTCCATGGGGTTGCAAAGAATCGGACACCACTGAGCTTGGAAATAGTTGCTCTTCTCTTCTTACAACAAGAAAAATACTGAATGAAATGAAAGTCAGTGACTTTTCTTGGACCCATCAAAGAACTTACAAAGCAAACTGTCATCCTGAAATCTGCACGTATAAGCAAATTTAAAAAATCATAGTTGAAATCCACTTATCTGAATGGTAATTTTGATAAAATGCTAGAAGGTGAGTATTAACTAGCATGAGAATGAGAAACTTTCAGTCTTAGAGGGGTCCCCACACTTACATGGGTTTAATCTCCAGGAAACTCTTGGTGAAGAACTAAGAAAATTCTGCCTTACAGCTGGGGCAAAGGGAGGAGCAAAGTAATCATTCTGAAATAAACTTTTAGACCTGTTCATAACAAAGGCCTACTTTCTAGGAGAAAAGGCTACCAGAGTCTTACTTCACCCACTGCAAATGGCATTTACCCAACTCAAGTTCCCTTCATCCTTTCTGTCTTACCTAAGGGTTAGGGTTAGGGCTTAAGGTTAGGGTTAGGGTTAGGGTTAGGGAGACCCCACACAGACGGAGACAGAACTGTGTTTGAGTGTCTCCTGAGGAGGTACGGGTCAGCAGTGGACTGGGTCAGAGGAGTGGGTTGGCGGTGGCGCGCTGCAGGGTTGGGGGCGCTGAGTAGCAGTGCCTGCATGGGACCTTTTGAAGGAGGTCACCATTATCTTCATTACCTCCACCATAGTTTGGCCTCAGGTCAAATAACAGGGAAGGAACATAGCCCCACCCATCAACAGAAAATTGGATTAAATATTTACTGAGCATGGACCCACCCATCAGAACAAGACCCAGTTTCCCTCTCAGTCAGTCTCTCCCATCAGGAAACTTCCGTAACCCTGTGATCCTTCTCCATAAGAGGGCAGACAGACTGAAACCACAATGGCAGAAAACTAACCAATCTGATCACATGGAACACAGCCTTGTGTAACTCAATGAAACTGAGCCGTGCCATGTAGGGCCACCCAAGATGGACAGGTCATGGTGGAGAGTTCTGACAAAACGTGGTCCACTGGAGAAGGGAATGGCAAACCACTTCAGTATTCTTGCCTTGAGAACCCCATAAACAGTATGAAAAGGCAAAAAGATAGGACACTGAAAGATTAACTCCCCAGGTCAGTAGGTGCCCAATATGCTACCGGAGGTCAGTGGAGAAATAACTCCAGAAAGAATAAAGAGACGGAGCCAAAGCAAAACAAAACAAAACAAAAAACAAAAACCCTGTTGTGGATGTGACTGGTGACGGAAGTAAAGTCTGATGCTATAAAGATCCATATTGCATAGGAACATGGAACGTTAGGTTCGTGAATCAAGGCAAATTGGAAGTGATCAAACGGGAGATGGCAAAAGTGAACATCGATATTTTAGGAATCAGCAAACTAAACTGGACTGGAAATGGTGAATTTAACTCAGATGACCATTATATCTACTACTGTGGGCAAGAATCCCTTAGAAGAAATGGAATAGCCATTGTAGTCAACAAGAAAGTCCGAAATACAGTACTTGGATGCAATCTCAAAAACGACAGAATGATATCTGTTTGTTTCCAAGGCAAACCATTCAATATCATGTTAATTCAAGCCTATGCCCCTACCAGTAATGCTGAAGAAGCTGAAGTTGAACAGTTCTATGAAGACCTACAAGACCTTCTAGAACTAACACCTGAAAAAGATGTCCCTTTTCATTATAGGGGACTGGAATGCAAAAGTAGGAAGTCAAGAAATACCTGAAGTAACCAGCAAATTTGGCCTTGGAGTAAAGAATGAAGCAGGGCAAAGGCTAACAGAGTTTTGCCAAGAGAACGCACTGGTCATAGCAAACACCCTTTTCCAACAACACAAGAGAAGACTCTACACATGGACATCACCAGATGGTCGACATGAAACCAGATTATATTCTTTGTAGCCAAAGATGGAGAAGCTCTATACAGACAGCAAAAACAATACTAGGAGCTTATTGTGGCTCTGATCATGAATTCCTTATTGCCAAATTCAAACTGATATTGAAGAAAGTATGGAAAACCACTAGACCATTTAGGTATGACCTAAATCAAATACCTTATGATTATAAAGTGGAAGTGACAAATAATTCAAGGGGTTAGATCTGATAGACAGAGTGCCTGAAGAACTATGGATGAAGGTTTGTGATATTGTACGAGAGGTAGTGATCAAGACCATCCCCAGGAAAAAGAAATGCAAAAAGGCAAAATGGTTGTCTGAGTAGGCCTTACAAATAGCTGTGAAGAGAAGAGAAGCAAAAGGCAAAGGAGAAAAGGAAAGATATACCCATTTGAATGCAGAGTTCCAAAGAATAGCAAGGAGAGATAAGAAAGCCTTCCTCAGTGATCAGTGCAAAGAAATAGAGGAAAACAATAGAATAGGAAAGACTAGAGCTCTCTTCAAGAAAATTAGAGATACCAAGGGAACATTTCATGCAAAGATGGGTGCAATAAAGGACAGAAATGGTCTGGACCTAACAGAAGCAGAAGATATTAAGAAGAGAAGAACTATACAAAAAAGATCTTCATGACCCAGATACTCATGATGGTGTGATTGCTCACCTAAAGCCAGACATCCTGGAATGCGAAGTCAAGTGGGCCTTAGGAAGCATCACTACAAACAAAGCTAGTGGAGGTGATGGAATTCCAGTTGAGCTATTTAAAAGTGCTGCACTCAATATGCCAGCAAATTTGGAAAACTCAGCAGTGGCCACAGGACTGCAAAAGGTCCATTTTCATTCCAATCCCAAAGAAAGGCAATGCCAAAGAATGCTTGAACTACTGCACAATTGCACTCATCTCACATGCTAGCAAAATAATGCTCAAAATTCTCCAAGCCAGGCTTCAACAGTATGTCAACTGTGAACTTCTGAATGTTCAAGCTGAATTTAGAAAAGGCAGAGGAACTGGAGATCAAATCGCCAACATCCACTGGATCATCGAAAAAGTGAGATTTCCAGAAAAACATCTACTTCTGCTTTATTGACTATGCCAAAGCCTTTGTGTGGATCACAGCAGACTGTGGAGAATTCTTCAAGAGATGGAAATACCAGACAACCTGATCTGCCTCCTGAGAAATCTGTATGCAGGTCAAGAAGCAACAGTTAGAACTGGACATGGAACAACAGACTGGTTCCAAATAGGAAAAGGAGTACGTCAAGGCTGTTTATTGTCACCCTGCTTATTTAACTTATATGCAGGGTACATCATGAGAAATGTTGGCCTGGATGAAGCACAAGCTGGAATCAAGATTTCTGGGAGAAATATCAATAACCTCCGATATGCAGATGACACCACCCTTATGGCAGAAAGTGAAGAACTAAAGAGCCTCTGACGAAAGTGAAAGAGGAGAGTGAAAAAGTTGGCTTAAAGCTCAACATTCAGAAAATGAAGATCATGGCATTGGGTCCCATTACTTCATGGCAAATAGATGGGGAAACAGTGGAAACAGTGGCTGACTTTATTTTTTTGGGCTCCAAAATCAGTGTGGATGGTGACTGCAACTGTGAAATTAAAAGATGCTTGCTCCTTGGAAGAAAAGTTATGACCTACCTAGACAGTATATTAAAAAACAGAGACATTACTTTGCCAACAAAGGTCCATCTAGTCAAAGCTATGGTTTTTCTAGTAGTCATGTATAGCTGTGAGAGTTGGACTATAAAGAAATCTGAGCACAGAAGAATTGATGCTTTTGAACTGTGGTGTTGGAGAAGACTCTTGAGAGTCCCTTGGACCACAAGGAGATCCAACCAGTCCATCCTAAAGGAAATCAGTCCTGAATATTCATTGGAAGGACTGATGCTGAAGCTGAAACTCCAATACCTTGGCCATCTAATTCAAAGAACTGACTCATTGGAAAAGACCCTGATGCTGGGAAAGATTGAAGGTGGGAAGTGAAGGGGATGACATAGTATGAGATGGTTGGATGACATCACCGACTCTATGGACATGAATTTGAGCAAACTCTGGGAGTTGGTGATGGACAGGGAAGCCTGGCATGCTGCAGTCCATGGGGTCACAAAGAGTTGGGCACAACTGAGTGATTGAACTGACTGACTGAACACCTTTCATAATAAAAACTCTCAGCAATCTAAGAGTAGTGGAGAAATTTCTCTGCTTGGTGAAGAACATCTACCAAAAAACCTAGAACTAATACCATACTTGGGATTCCCTGGTGGCTCAGATGGTAAAGAATCCCTCTGCAAAGCAGGAGACCTGGGTTCAATTTTTGGGTCCGGAAGATCCCCCTGGAGAAGCGGTTTTCCCATGCCAGTATTCTTGCCTGAAGAATTCCACGGACAGAGGAGGCTGGTGTGCTGTAGTCCATGGGGTTGCAAAGAGTCGGACACAACTGAGCAACTAACACACACACAAAACCATACTTAATGGTAAGAAACTGGATGCTTTTCCCCTAAAATGAAGAAAAAGGCAAAGATGTCCTCTCTTACCATGACGTTTGTTTAAAACTGCATGGAGGTCCTGGCTAGTGAATTTAGACAAAAATTAAACCAATGGTGTACAAGTTAAGTAAAAAGAAATAACACTATTAAAACTAATAGGACTGTAATGTAGTAACACAGACAAGAGATAATGGTGACCTGGATTGACATGATGGTGGAGATAGAGAGATGATGGATTTAAGAAGTAGGAAGTAGAAGCCACAGAGCTTGAAGATGGATTAAATGTGCATAATGAAGGAGAGGGAAACATCAAAGACGACTTTCAGCATTTGCTGTGTGCAGCAAGGTTGGTGGTGGGCCATTTATAGAACTGAAAGAGGACAATGGAAGAGTAAGTTTGGAAGGAAACTCATGAGTTAGGTTTTGCTTAAATAGAGATTGAGGTACCTACCTTTGAGATCTCTAAGAAGTGAAGAAATACATATTTTTTACATGTGTCCTTGGAGCTCAGAGAAAGTACTGGGCCAGAAATTAGGGTTTGTGAATCATCTGTATACAGGTGGTAATATAAATTATAGCTATAGGGAATTTCCTAGGAAGATATTAAAGAGTGAGAAGAGAGTCAAAGACTGAGCTATGATATTGAATGGTCAGGAAGAGGAGGATGAGCAGTGAAAGAAACAAAGTGCCTAGAGAAGGCGGGTGGGGGTGGGGGGGAACCAAGAGTTGTGAGAGTTTCAGGAAGGAAGCGTTGGTCAAGGGTGTTGACTACTGTTGAGACACTACAATGAACAATGGAAAAAGTCCACGTTTAGCAATCTGGAGGTCACTAGTGATTTTACAGGGAGCTGTTTTAATAGAGTGATGGGGGCACAGACCAGACTGGAGTGAGTTTAAGACTGAGCAGGAGGTATGAAAATTGTAATAACAAATATATAAATTAAGAAGCTTGACTGTGAAGTGAGAGACAGAGATAGGATGATATTTTGCCAGAAGTGAGGAGGTAGAGGATGTGGGTTTGAGTGAGGAATTCTTATTATTAGTTTGGACATCACACATGACTGTACTTTAAAACTGGTGGGATACATCCCACTGATTGGAAATACAGAAGAGAAGGATAATGGATGGTATAAAGCTGGTGAGCAGGTAACAGGGGTAGATGCCAAAGCAGAGGTAAAGAGATTAATTTCCTCTATGATAGAGAAATGCAGACCAGGATGGAGGCCCCACGGAAGTGTGCATTTTTTATTTTAGAAAGAAGAAAGAGTTTTCACGTGGAAAGAAGTTATCCACTTCTGTTTTCTCTGCAAAGTACAAATTTTGTCTCATTTATCTTGATTGGTGCAGAAAAAGAAGAAAACAATTAGCACATTTATAAGTTCTATTTTTTAGGCACATAGCTTCTTAGTTTTGTGGGTTATCGATTTTGTTTTTGGCATGCTATTGCATACTGCAGTTAAATGATCTCTTTAGGGTTCTGACAGTTTCTGAAAGACTTGAAATCTTTCTGAAAGGATACAAATGATAGAAATTACAACTAAAGGTAATTTCCTCTCTTTTTTTGATATTTTAAAATGGCTGCATCATATTCCATCTCATATATGACTTATAATTATTTGAACATTTAGTTACTTTAATACTGCACTGAATATTCTTATACATGTGTCTTTGTGTCTCATCATTTCTTAAACATGGATTACTGATTTTGTTGTTGTTCAGTCACTAAGTCATGTCTCACTCTTTGTGACCCCATGGACTTCAGGATGCCAGGCTCCTCTCTTCCACTATTTCCCTGAGTTTGCTCAGATTCATTCCACCGAGTCAGTGATGCTATCTAACCATCTCATCCTCTGTTGTCCCCTTACCCCTTTGCCTTCAATCTTTCCCAGCATCAGTGTATTTTCCAATGAGCTAGCTCTTCAGGTAGCCAAAAGTATTGGAGCTTCACTTTCAGCATCAGTCTTTCCAATATTCAGGGTTGATTTCCTTTAGGATTGACTGGTTTAAAGAGTCTAAACTGGATTAAAGAGTATAAACATTTTAAAATCTCCTAATGAATATTGGGAGATTTGCCCTCCAGAAAGATATTCTATTCATTTAGTGAAACCCAGAGGGCAAAATATAGTAGAATGATAAATACTCTAATATAAAATCAGATTACTGTTCATAATGCATAGGTTTTATACTTTAACCTAACACTTCTAATTTGGAACCATAGGTGGCACTAACAGATCAAGGAATGGAGCCACTTTCAGAATCCCAGGTTGGAAAGGATTTGTATGGACATCTCAGCCGCCCACAAGCTATAAACAATTCTAGAAAAATAATCCTTCCTGTTCTTAACTTACCTATAAATCAACTTGATTGGACATTCTAACTTATAGTATTAACTGTCATATTTGAGACTGTGTAACAATGCAAGCCTCTTGGCATTTATCTTGTCTAGTCTGTGGACTAGGCCTCAGCATGCCATTTGCAAACTGTTCCTAAAAAGACCAATTGTCTCTGCAGAAGCTTTCATTCTTCTGTTACCATAGCTTTGTTTTCTCCAAAAAGAAAACATATAGTAAAGTGAAAGAAAGTCAAAGTATTAGTTGCTCTGTCATGTCTCTTTGTAAACCCCATGCACTGTAGACCACCAGGCTCCTTTGTTCATTGAATTCTCCAGGGAAGAATACTGGAGAGGGTTGCCATTTCCTTCTCCAGGGGATCTTCCCAACACAGGGATTGAACCCACGTCTTCTGCATTATAGGTGGATTCTTTACCACCTGAGCCACCCAGGAAGTCATAAACTGGGAAAAGAAATAGGCACCCAAGTCCAGGAAGCAAGGAAAAATGACTCTCCAATGTTATCCAGAGTTCTGAGCTTCAATCTCAAAGGATTGGATTATTATTGGAAACAGTTGCCTCCTAACCATGGTGTCTTCATTAAATATACAAAGCATGCTGCTGCTGCTAAGTCGCTTCAGTCGTGTCCAACTCTGTGCGACCCCGTAGACAGCAGCCCACCAGGCTCCACCGTCTCTGGGATTCTCCAGGGAAGAACAGTAGAGTGGGTTGCCATTTCCTTCTCCAATGCATGAAAGTGAAAATTGAAAGTGAAGTCGCTCAGTCCTGTCTGACTCTTAGTGACCCCATGGACTGCAGCCTACCAGGCTCCTCCATCCAAGGGATTTTCCAGGCAAGAGTACTGGAGTGGGGAGCCATTGCCTTCTCCATACAAAGCATAGGTAATCCTATTCATTACAATTTGAAACCATATATTGTATGTCTTTTAAAGTGCATATAATGGAATGGAAGCCACAGGGGACACTCAGAAGAACTGGTTATCATGGGGTGTGGTCTCTGAAGTTGCCACCACCTATGACAACTGATTTTTGTAGAATTTAAGGCATTGACTGTTTTGAAGCTTCAGAAAGCCTCTGCCATAAACCTAAAGTGGAATTCTGCTTCAGGGAAGCAACAATCTGCCGGTTTACGCCCATTGTGTGGCGAGCAAAAGAGTTGTCATCTCCCCTAGGAGTATATTCAAATGAGAAAGTTCTCAGACACAAACAAAAACCAAATGAATACTGTCAGCTATCCATATATGGGGGTTCTGCATCCTGAATCCAACCAATCATAGATTTAAAACACTAAAGAAAAAAATTCCAGAAAGTTCCCCAAAGCAAAACTTCAATTTGCCTTGCAGACAACTATTTACACAGCACTAACATTGCATTTACAACTATTTACAAAGCATTTATGTTTTGTTAGGTATTGTAAGTCATCTAAAGAAGATTTATAGTATAGGGGAGGAACTGAGGTGGATGAACCTAAGCCTGGCATACAGAGTGAAGTAAGTCAGAAGGAGAAAAACAAATATCGTGTATTAACACATGTATATACGGTCGCAGAGTCTGACATGACTGAGCGACTGAACTGAACTGAACTGATATGGAATCAAGATTGCTGGGAGAAAAATCAATAACCTCGGATATGCAGATGACACCACCCTTATGGCAGAAAGCGATGAGGAACAAAAGAGCCTCTTGAACAAAGTGGAGTGAAAAAGCTGGTTTAAAACTCAACATTCAAAAAACGAAGATCATGGCATCTGGTCCAATCACTTCATGGCAAATAGATGGGGAAACAATGGAAACAGTGACAGACTGTATTTTCTTTTTTATTTATTTTATTTTTTAAGTTTACAATATTGTATTGGTTTTGCCATATATCAACATGAATCTACCACAGGTATATACGTGTTCCTCATCCTGAACCCTCCTCCCTCCTCCCTCCCCATACCATCCCTCTGGGTCGTCCCAGTGCACCAGCCCCAAGCATCCAGTATCATGCATCGAACCTGGACTGGCGACTCGTTTCATGTATGATATTATACATGTTTCAATGCCATTCTTCCAAATCATCCCATCCTCTCCCTCTCCCACAGAGTCCAAAAGACTGTTCTATACATCAGTGTCTCTTTTGCTGTCTCGTATACAGGGTTATTGTTACCATCTTTCTAAATTCCATATATATGTGTTAGTATACTGTATTGGTGTTTTTCTTTCTGGCTTACTTCACTCTGGATAATAGGCTCCAGTTACATCCACCTCATTGAACTGATTCAAATGAATTCTTTTTAATGGCTGAGTAATACTCCATTGTGTATATGTACTACGGCTTTCTTATCCATTCATCTGCTGATGGACATCTAGGTTGCTTCCATGTCCTGGCTATTATAAACAGTGCTGCGATGAACATTGGGGTACACGTGTCTCTTTCAGTTCTGGTTTCCTCAGTGTGTATGCCCAGCAGTGGGATTGCTGGGTCGTATGGCAGTTCTATTTCCAGTTTTTTAAGGAATCTCCACACTGTTCTCCATAGTGGCTGTACTAGTTTGCATTCCCACCAACAATTGTAAGAGGGTTTCCTTTTCTCCACACCCTCTCCAGCATTTATTGCTTGTAGACTTTTGGATCGCAGCCATTCTGACTGGCGTGAAATGGTACCTCATTGTGGTTTTGATCTGCATTTCTCTGATAATGAGTGATGTTGAGCATCTTTTCATGTTTGTTAGCCATCTGTATGTCTTCTTAGGAGAAATGTCTATTTAGTTCTTTGGCCCATTTTTTGATTGGGTCATTTATATTTTTCTGGAATTGAGCTGTAGGAGTTGCTTGTGTATTTTTGAGATTAGTTGTTTGTCAGTTGCTTCATTTGCTATTATTTTCTCCCATTCTGAAGGCTGTCTTTTCACCTTGCTTATAGTTTCCTTTGTTGTGCAGAAGCTTTTAAGTTTAATTAGGTCCCATTTGTTTATTTTTGCTTTTATTTCCAATATTCTATGAGGTGGGTCATAGAGGATCCTGCTGTGATATATGTCGGAGAGTGTTTTTCCTATGTTCTACTCTAGGAGTTCTCCTCTAGTTTCTGGTCTTACATTTAGATCTTTAATCCATTTTGAGTTTATTTTTGTGTATGGTGTTAGCAAGTGTTATAGTTTCATTCTTTTACAAGTGGTTGACCAGTTTTCCCAGCACCACTTGTTAAAGAGATTGTCTTTTCTCCATTGTATATTCTTGCCTCCTTTGTCAAAGATAAAGTGTCCATAGGTGCATGGATTTATCTCTGGGCTTTCTATTTTGTTCCACTGAATGTTATACTTTAATTTAGTAATTTAACTGATGAGGAAGTTACCATAATACCTATTTTAACACTGAACAAATCTAACCACCTATTGGACATTAATGTAAAATCTGACATAGAATTTGATTTAAAACTTCTCAAAATAAATTCATTAAAGCAAGTTCCCTGTGAAAATATGTAAGAACGAAAGCTAACATAATAGCAGGTGCAGTCTTTACATTTATTAACCATAGAAGATACTTTTTTCAACGAGTCTAACAGAGACATTAACTGTGCAAAAGCTGATGAGATTTACAGTCTTAAATACAAGCACCAATACAGAAACATATGTGTCAGTTCAGTTCAGTTCAGT
Source organism: Bos indicus (assembly GCF_029378745.1). Taxonomy (NCBI): domain Eukaryota; kingdom Metazoa; phylum Chordata; class Mammalia; order Artiodactyla; family Bovidae; genus Bos; species Bos indicus. Next base: position 10,873,877 of record NC_091763.1, read on the forward strand.
CGCTCAGTCATGTCTGACTCTTTGTGACCCCATGAATAGCAGCATGCCAGGCCCCACTGTCCATCACCAACTCTCGGAGTTCAACCAAACTCACGTCCACTGAGTCGGTGATGCCATCCAGCCATCTCATCCTCTGTCATCCCCTTCTCCTCCTGCCCCCAATCCCTCCCAGCATCAGAGTCTTTTCCAATGAGTCAACTCTTCACTTGAAGTGGCCAAAGTACTGGAGTTTCAGCTTTAGCATCAGTCCTTCAAATGAACACTCAGGACTGATCTCCTTTAGGATGGACTGGTTGGATCTCCTTGCAGTCCAAAGGACTCACTCACTCTCAAGAGTCTTCTCTAACACCACAGCTCAAAAGCATCAATTCTTCGGCAGTCAGCTTTCTTCACAGTCCAACTTTCATATCCATACATGACAACTGAAAAAACCATAGCCTTGACTAGATGGGCCTTTGTTGGCAAAGTAATGTCTCTGCTTTTTAATACGCTATCTAGGTTGGTCATAACTTTCCTTCCAAGGAGTGTCTTTTAATTTCATGGCTGCAATCACAATCTACAGTGATTTTGGAGCCCCAAAAAATAAAGTCTGACACTGTTTCCCCATCTATTTCCCATGAATTGATGGGATCAGATGCCATGATCTTAGTTTTCTGAATGGTGAGCTTTAAGCCAACTTTTTCACTCTCCTCTTTCACTTTCATCAAGAGGCTTTCTAGTTCCTCTTCACTTTCTGCTATAAGGGTGGTGTCATCTGCATATCTAAAAGTCCATTAATTCTACACTTAAGAGGATCATTTCTTTATGTAAGCACAATCTCATTTATGAATTACACATGATATGTAGTTTAGGATCCACCTACATTATGCTTATAACTGCGTGCTGCTGCTGCTAAGTCCCTTCAGTCGTGTCTGACTCTGTGCGACCCCATGGACTGCAGCCTACCAGGTTCCTCTGTCCATGGGATTTTCCAGGCAAGAGTACTAAGACTGTATTTTCTTGGGCTCCAAAATCACTGCAGAGGGTGACTGCAGCCATGAAATTAAAAGACACTTGCTCCTTGCAAGAAAAGCTATGTCCAACCTAGATGGCATATGAAAAAGCAGAGACATTACTTTGCTGACAAAGGTCCATCTAGTCAAGGCTATGGTTTTTCCAGTGGTCATGTATGGATGTGAGAGTGGACCATAAAGAAAGCTGAGTGCTAAAGAACTGATGCTTTTGAACTGTAGTGTTGGAGAAGACTTTTGAGAGTCCCCTGGACTACAAGAGATCAAACCAGTCAATTGTAAAGGAAATCAGTCCTGAATATTCACTGGAAGGACTGATGCTGAAGCTGAAGCCCCAGTACTTTGGCCACCTGATGTGAAGAAGTGACTCATTGGAAAAGACCCTGATGCTGGGAAAGATTGAAGGCAGGAGGAGAAGGGGATGACAGAAGATGAGATGGTTGGATGGCATCATTGACTTGATGACATGAGCCTGAGCAAGCTCCGGGAGTTGGTGATGGAGAGGGAAGCCTGGCATGCTGCAGTCCATGGGGTCACAAAGAGTCGGACATGACTGAGTGACTGAACTGAACTGATATGGAACCTAGAAAAATGGTACCGATGAACCTATTTGCAGGGCATGAATAGAGATATAGACATAGAGACTGGGCTTGAGGACGCAGTGGGGGAAGGAGAGGGTGGGACGAACGGAGAGTAGCGTTCACATATGCAGATACCTCGTGGGAAGCTGCTATGTTACATAGGGAGCCCAGCCTGGCGCTCTGTGACGACCTAGAGGGGTAGGAAGGGGGCGGGGTGAGAGGGAGGTTCAAGAGGGAAGGGATATATGTACCTGTAAAGCTGATTCATGTTGTTGTACAGCAGAAATGAACACGACATTGTAAAGCACTTATCCTCCAATTAAAAAAAAAATTTAATACAATTCTGTAAAGCAATAATCCTTCAATTAAAAAATAAATAAAAAATGTATAGGGGAATATTGTGTAGGCTATGCACAAAATACATTTTATATAAGTGACTTGAGCAAGTCTTTTAACTTTCTTAGTATTTGTTCTTTCATCTATAAAGCAGCCATGCTTTTTTCTAGCCCACAAGGTTCTTGGGAAGATCTATGTGGGTAATAGTTGTAAAAGTATTTGTAAACTTCAAGGTTAACATGATAATTCCATTAAGAAGTGTATGTGGTAAATGAGAAGAAAGGAGAGCATCAGTGTTACATCCAAGTGCTGTGTCTTATTTCCGTGTACTCATTAGAAAGAAATCTCTGTTTTCTTACTGCCTTATGAAACTAAAACAAACACATTCATATATATTTGAACATGAACTTTAGAAGAATATATAAAAATGACATATAAGTTCACAGGGATGATAGAAGCATACAGAAGCAGAAAAATTACAAGTTTCTGAAAATCAGTTAAATCTTTAATAACATATAGTGAACTATATGCCATGCAGTGTGCTATCAGACAATTTTATTAAACAGAACTTTCTAGGGCGTGTGGTTTTGTAAAATTCAGGCATCACATGAACCTTCTTGGAGTGTATGTGTGCAGTTCACGTTAACTGAAATTGTCTTATTAATATGGAAGTTCTCAAATGTCAGAAAAACAAGGAAAATTGTTTTATTCATAAGGATTTTAATTTTTTTGCTTAAAAGAGTATCAGTAGGATATACTCTTTCAAAATAATAAGCAGGAGGAATATGATTCTCTTCCAAGTTAGAAGCAGGAATATAAAGTTAAAAATTTTAACAACAGCCATGATTATGTTTAGTAATAAGGAAAGAACTTTAGGCTGTTTTCTAAAGATTAATTTGTTAATTAGGTGAACATCTGGGTTGGTTCATCACTTCCCTTGATTAATTTATGAGATTTTCATCCCCATTTACTGAAAAAGCAGTGAGTCATCCGATGTTACACACCAGTGACAGCAAAAGTTAATTGGATTCTAGATCCTTTCACATTTCTCCCTTTAGCAATTCCTTGTCGCTTTGAGTGGAACCACGCGCTCAGAGGGTCTGTGTGTTTTTGCGTGTGTGAGAGATACAAAAGTGAGAAGAATTACAAGTGATTGAAAAGTGAGTTTCAAAAAGATAAGAATATGTGCTTATATTTCCCTTGGTTGTGGCAAGAAAATCTGGAGGGATACACAGAAACAGCCAAACCAAAACCCAAAACCAAACACTAATAAAAAAAGTTTTCTTAATGCATACTTTTTATAGGATTTTGATTTGTGAATCATGGAAATGTATAATTACCTATTTAAGAAAAGGCTGTTTAATGTTTTATTTAAAATTCATAACCAATAAGGACCTACTGTATAGCACAGGAATTCTGCTCAATGTTATGTGGCAACCTGGATGGGAGAGGAGTTTGGGGACAAATCGATACATGTATAGGTATGGCTGAGTCCCTTCACTGCTCACTTGGAACCATCACAACATTGTCAATCAGCTATTAAAAATAAATAAAAAATAAAAATGAAATAAGCTACAAGATATATTGTACATCACAGGGAATATAGCCAATATTTTATAACTATCAGTGGAATACAATCTTTAAAATTGTGAATCACTCTGTTGTACACCTAGAACTTACAATATTGTACATCCATTATACCTCAATAAAAAATTGTCATTTTGAAGCAAAAAAGAAAAAGGCTGTTTAAGACTGTCTATGTTTTAAAGTGTCCCAAAGTTTGATCTATGAACAGGAACACAGAGATGCAGCGGTAGCTTATTGTAGTTAGAATCTTGGTGTTGGAGAAGACTCTTGAGAGTCCCTTGGACTGCAAGAGATCAAACCAGTCAATTGTAAAGGAAATCAGTCTTGAATATTCATTGGAAGGACGAATGTTGAAGCTGAAGCTCCAATACTTCAGCCACCTGATAAGAAGAACTGACTCACTGGAAAAGACCCTGATGCTGGGAAAGACTGAAGGCAGGGGGAGAAGGGAACAACAGAGGATGAGATGGTGGTTGGATGGCATCACCGACTCGATGGACATGAGCTTGAGCAAACTCTGGGAGTTGCTGATGGACAGGGAGGCCTGGCGTGCTGCAGTCCATGGGGTCGCAAAGAGCCAGACTTGACTGAGTGACAGAACTGAACTCCAAGTGAGAAGAAACATGGTCTCTGGAAGGAAGAGCATTCAAGCTTGAGAAAGGAGGAGAGAGGCGGATGGACCTGGGGTGACTGGGTGGCTGGGAAAGCTGATCTGCTCTCTCCTAGCCCTACAATAAGACTGCAACCTTTCTTCAGCTCTGACAACTACAGATTGCATTTGGTTTAGAGGCCCCTCCTTAGACGTCGTCCTGTATATGCCACATGATCTCAGGGATATAAAACTATTCTCAGATGAAGGGGAATTCATCATACTAGTTATTAACCTCATTTCTTCACATTGCCTTTGTAAACTCTCATTTTTCTTTCATCCTGTTTTCTTTATCACCTTTATTTTGAGGGGTATATTTTATCGTTATATTATGCATTTATATGAGCTACCATAAATCCTTTCTGGAACTGGAGGGAGTAGGAATAAATGTGTGCATGACTAACCTGAGAAAATTCTAACAGGTTATTTTTCTGGGAGTGAAATTACAAGTGTTTTCATATTTATTTTTTCCAGATTTATTGAGATATAATTGACATATAACATCGTGTACGTCTAAGGTGTGGTGATTTGGTACATGTATATATTGTAAAATAATTACCACAATAAGGTTAGTTAACAAACACATCCACCACCTCACATAATTACATTTTTTTCTTTTGTCATGAGAACGTTTCTGGTCTACTCTCTACAGGTGATTTTAATTGCTTTATGGTTAGCCTTCTGCATTTCCAAATCTAGATACACTTTTAACAATGGGCATAGATTCCTTTTTTAATTACATAATATCTTTTTTTTTAAACCAAATGTAGAAGAAAATATTTGTGGTAGAACTGATGGACTTTTCTAGCAGAAAAATATATAAGGCTGGTAGAGAAAAAAGAGCAGGAAAGAATGGGTAAGTTGTAGGACTTAGTTTTCCTTTCACCATGTGCTTCTACAAAAATATAAGAGGTATAGTATAAATACAGTGGTTTATTCGAAATGCATTTTAAAAAGAAATGCTATTGTTTTTATTCTTCTTAAAAATTTTGTTTTTTATTGCAGTTAATTTACAATATTGTTAGTTTGAGGTGTACAACGAAGTGATTTTTTTTCAGTTTCTTTTCCCTTTTAGGTTATTACAAAATATTGAGTAGAGTTCCCTGTGCTATATAGTAGGTCCTTGTTGGTTATCTATTTTATATATAGTAGTATATATATGGAGAAGGCAATGGCAACCCACTACAGTACTCTTGCCTGGAAAATCCCATGGATGGAGGAGCCTGGTAGGCTGCAGTCCATGGGGTCTCAGGAGTCGGATACGACTGAGCGACTTCACTTTCACTTTTCACTTTTATGAACTGGAGAAGGAAATGGCAACCCACTCCAGTGTTCTTGCCTGGAGAATCCCAGGGACGGGGGAACCTGGTGGGCTGCCGTCTATGGGGTCGCACAGAGTCAGACCCGACTGAAGCGACTTAGCAGCAGCAGCAGCAGCAGAGCATATATGTTACTCCCAAACTCTTAATTTAGTCCTCCCCTCCCTTTCCTTTTAGGTAACCATAAGTTTGTTTTCTATGCCTGTAGGTCTATTTATGTTTTGTAAATTAGTTCATTTATATCGTTTTTTTGATTCTATGTATAAGCAATATCGAATGATATTTGTCTTTCTCTGGCTTACTTCACTTAGAATGATAATCTCTAGGTTCATCCATGTTGCTGCAAATGACATTATTTCATTCTTTTTTCGTGGTCATCTAATATTCCATTGTATATAACTACCCCATCTTCTCTATCCATTCATCTGCTGATGGACATTCAGGTGTTTCTGTGTCTTGCCTATTGTATACGGTGCTGCAATGAACATTGGGGTGCATGTATCTTTCAGAATTAGCATTTTCTCCAGATATAAGCCCAAGTGTGGTTATGCTGGGTCATATTGTAGCTCTATTTTTAGTTTTTTATGGAACCTCCATATTGTTCTTCATAATGGCTACAGCAATTTTCACTCCCACCAACAGCGTAGGAGTGTTCCTTTTTCTCCACATCCTCTCCAACATTTATTATTTATAGATGTTTTAATGATGGCCATTCTGATCTTTGTGAGGTAATACTTCATCATAGTTTTGGTTTGCAGGAAATGCTCTTCTTTTCTTTCTTTTGTATAAAATAATAGGCCATGAGACATAGCTTGAAGTCGGAAAATTTTGTCATAGTTCTTTTTTAATAGTTGGAAGGTGAATCACTGCATGGACTTCATGTCACTGATGTCATTTTAAATTCCCCAGTGCTGTATATTTAGACTGCTTCTGCCTTTATTTAGCCAGAATGACATCCTAAAGAGTGGCACTGGCAGGTCAGAGTATCTGTAGCCAAAGTCAATGGATATAAACATTTGTCTTTCATCTTCAAGATCTACAAGGCTTGGATGACTGTTCCGACCCCACTCCCCAGGCCTCACTGTGCCCTGCAGCTATCCGTGCTGCTCTGCAGACCTGCTTCTCTCTGGGCCGCGACCACCTTTCCTAAGCAGGGTTTCTACAACAGAATTCTTGGTAGTTTTATCTGGTAACTTTTATCTAGCAGTCTTGCCTAGTGCTAACTGGTATCTGAATCAGTTGTTTCATTTGGGAGTTATAAAACGGTGTTTTTAAATTCTACCATTTGGTTTATGTTTTTTTTTTTTTTTTTTTAATACAGCAATATACAAGGAGAATTCACAATGCAATAAAGTAAAAATTTCAAGCCTGAAAAGTAAATAGCCATGTGAGAGCAAGAGTCCTTTTTTGGTAGCTCTCCATGATGCACAGTGGGGAAAAGGGATCAAAAAAATCTAATTCTATAATGTGAATTTATGTAAGATTTTTACTCTACAAGACAAAGAATCAAGGCTATATACAAGCAAAAGCATAATAATTTATTTGAATCCACTGTTCCTTGAACAAAAGTAAAAATCAGACTTTAATAAGTCATTTCCTTCAGTGTTTTACAAGTCTTTTAAAAAACTCCATTGGTGACTGACAACCTAGGAGAAGGCACACTGTTGCTTTTGTGACAATCATCTTTATTATTCCATGGTACAAATAGTAAGAAGGAAATTTGGAAATGAAAATTTGAAAGTGTAGTAATTTAAAATTTAATAAAGCCTGCTGAAGATTTTACAAATAAAAGTTTCCACACTTGTAGGTTAGATATGATACTGTCGGTGCTGAGGAAAGGGAAAGTATAGATTAGAACTAATTGAGCTTTGTAGGAAACATGATACAAAAAAGGTAATTGGAAAGTCCCGTCCTTTTCTGTCTTCTGTCGGCACGATAAAGACTGTCCAGTGGGAACTCCTGCCCCACCACGCTCCTCTGCAGCACAGTGCATTGTGGGTATGCCAGAAAACCTGCAGTCAGACTCTTATAAATGCCTTTATTCTGTGTTAAAAGGACCAGCGAGTAAGAGGCATCTGGCTTGATTTCTCCACTGATTCCAGATGAATATACATTTCCACCGCTTTCCTCAAAACGTGCGTTCCTTATTTCACTTAAATGCACTGCTTTGCCCGTGAATGCTTACCTAGTGAAGAGACATGCAAAATGTTCTACAGATTTCCAGGTCTACAGGTTGAAGAACCCTAAATTCGTTCATTCCCTTCTACAACTGCAAATAATGAAAGCTTTGAACTAGTTCAAGAAAATTACATTTATAAGTCAATAAGTATAAAGAGTAAGCCATCACTCAATTCTGTAGATAATTTCTTTTTGAAACTAAAAGGTTGACTTACGTGAATGTCCTATGAGCAAGTTGGGTTTAAAACAAACTGTGCCAAGAGTGTTTAATGAGGTCGACAGACAGCATTTAAATAAATGCAGCCATGAATTCAATAAACAAATGACCGAGTACTAGAATATGAACACAGGCCAACTTACCAATTTGTTAAACACCAGTTCAGTTAGGTGATAGACACGTGTAGTAATGAAAACAACACTGCTAGAATAATAGTCCAAGAGCCAAAGGAAAAGTATTTTGGCTGTGTTTCTATCTCAGAACCAACTGTCAAATAGAGGTAAAGAAAGCAGTAAATTACAGTTCTTTACTCCAAGCTGGGAATGCTGGAGATTCACTACCTGTAATACTGCATTATTCATGAAATGGATCTCTGAATTTAATTGGATCTAGAGAATAAAACCATAGATCATAAGGAAAGAAAAATGATTTATTCATTTCCTTTCCCTAAACATAGGGAATGTTTATTCTATTGAGGAATACTTGTTCTACTAAGAATTACTGATCTTCAGTTAAAACAAGCGAAGAGGAGCCCACTAAGCTATGAAACCTTTAAAAGACTATGTCTTATATTTAATCTCTATCCCTAGTACATAGTTAATGACCTGGAAATGTTTGTGGTTTGACTATAAAAAAAATACAAGTGAAAAACCGTTTCTGATGAAATAAAAAAATATTCTACCTGCTTGTTTTTTAAAATTTAGAATAGGTAGCCACATCTGTATTCAAGGAAAACAACAGTTTAAAAAAAATGTTGGCTCCCCTTTAGGATGAGCTGGAAGAGAAAAAGAGGAGAAAATATTTAAAAGCGATACTAGAGAGGAGGGAGACAGCCTTACAGAGAAGGAGATGGAAAGAGAAGGCAGATTCAGAGAGGGAAGACATCTCAGGATGGAGGTCAAGACAAAGACACACAAAGGGAACGTCCTCAGAAGACGGGGAGGAATGAGGTGAGAAGAGAAAGGCCAAGGAGATGGGGAGTGGGTGAAGAGGAAAAGTTAAAATTTTACATAACCTCCTTCTCCTTCGGCCTCTGTAACTCAGCTTGCCCCTTGCAAAGTCGAGATCAGTAGGTCACTTAGTCTCAGAACGTGGGAACTTGAAATACTAGGAACTGGAGTTTATCTCACTCACCCTTGTCCTGCTCTTTGCAATGGCCCAGCTCCTGCAAACCTGCTTCATCATGCCTGTCCAGGCAGGCATCCTCCTCCCCATCTTGGCTGCTGCTCCTGTGCACAAAACCCCTTCGTTTAAACCACCTATTAGCGGCTAGTGTTGCCCACTACAGTCTGTCTATAAAAACCCTGTAATCCCTTTGTTCAGGGCTCGGAGCTTAGAGTGTTAACTCCTCTGGGCCTGCTGGTGTGATAAACCTGAGTTCTCCAGCTCTCCGAGCCTGGTGCTTGGTTTCTCGAGTACTGGTTTCTGCAACATTGGAAGCACTGGGGCTGGGAGTGTGTGTGTGTGTGTGGGAGTCTTGAGTGCACTGCCCCTGGAAGGAGCATGTCCTCAACAGCAGTTAAATAGTCCTTAATGAGCTTGAAAAAGAGCTTTTCTGCTGTATTTTCAACCTTCAAAGTTTATTTCTGAAATAAAATTTTATACTCTCAAGAAATTCTAGCGATATTGTTCATGTCTGAAAGCAGTCTAATTTCAGAGGATGATTTTTTTTTAATTTGAGGAGTCATTTTTTTTTTTCAGCGAATCATTTTATTTGGTGTTCTGATATGACAGCTGCCATACTCCACAGTTGAAAATCAATATTTATTTCATTATTTAGAGACTTAAAAGATAAATCTCAAGTCTTCCTTTGGTTTGTTTGCAGGCTAACTGTCAAAATATAGAATAAAGGACATATAGAAAAACAAATGAATTTAAATAGGGCAAAATTTTTCCTTGGAAACCATCTTAAAATTAGGAAGCAGATAAAATCTTAAAGTTAGGAGGAAGATCATACTCTCAAAATTCTATATATTCCTTATTTTTAACAAAGAAAAATATCCCTTCATTTTCTATTCCAGACAGTAAAGAGGGTTAGGTATCATTTTAGAGAGGTTTTGTTTAACTGTCCTGGAATAACATTCCACTATGGTGTCCTACTGGAGAAGGCAATGGCACCCCACTCCAGTACTCTTGCCTGGAAAATCCCATGGACAGAGGAGCCTGGTGGGCTGCAGTCCATGGGGTCGCTAAGAGTCGGACATGACTGAGAGACTTCCCTTTCACTTTTCTCTTTCATGTGTTGGAGAAGTAAATGGCAACCCACTCCAGTGTTCTTGCCTGGAGAATCCCAGGGACGGGGGAGCCTGGTGGGCTGCCGTCTATGGGGTCACACAGAGTGGAACATGACTGAGGCGACTTAGCAGCAGCAGCGCATGGTGTCCTGTAAGATTAATAACATAATGCTACAAAGCAATTTTCTTTTCTTTCCAAACGCGAAGCTCCCAGCTCTGTCAGGGTCTGCTCCTGGTTACCTGACTCCCTTTTCTCCAGGTTCCTTGAGACAAGAAGGATGCACTGATGGGGTCCTCTGAGGTGCACCTGTCACTTCTTCAGCCCTTAACTGAATGCACAGGCCCCCCGGGCTGGGTCTCCTCCCTGGAAGACCGTTTCCCAGGCATTCATCTGCTGCTGCTGCTGCTGCTGCTGCTAAGTCACGTCAGTCGTGTCCGACTCTGTGAGACACCATGGACAGCAGCCCGCCAGGCTCCCCCATCCCTGGGATTCTCCAGGCAAGAACACTGGAGTGGGTTGCCATTTCCTTCTCCAATGCATGAAACTGAAGAGTGAAAGTGAAGTCACTCAGTTGTGTCCGACTCTTAGCGACCCCATGGTCTGCAGCTCACCAGGCTCCTCTGTCCATGGGATTTTCCAGGCAAGATTACTGGACTGGGGTCATCCACTGCTGGCTGCTATTTTTGGTATTTACCCAGAGGTGTGCACGAATTACTTTGCTAGAACTGTTTTCTTTTGCCAAAGGGGAAGTTCCTGTGTATGGTTATTGATGTTCTTTTCAAAGTCAATAAATGACAAATAAAGAAATGATGGACGATGATTCGTGGCAGTTATGCCTGAAGGCAGTTACAGCCCTCAAAAAAAGGAAGTTCATTTCATTATTCTAAAAGGCTGTTGGCATTAGTTTTTCCACCTATGGGAAGGGAAGGTGACTGCCTGGTGCCAGCCCCCAGGTTAACTGGATGAGCAGTTTCCGGGCTTTTCTTGGAGTGAGCCCAGTCCTTCACATGGTGGTTCCGTTCACTTGAGAGTAGACTGCTTTGAATCTGTGAGAGGTGGGCATTTGATGGGGACAGTGTTAGGCACATTTTGCAGGGTTTTTTTTTTTTTCCCCTGGTCCTATTTGTAGTGATCCGCCTAACAATGTAGGAGATGCAAGAGACATGGGTTCGATCCCTGGGTCAGGAAGATCCCCTGGAGGGTGAAATGGTACCCCACTCCAGTATTCTTGCCTGGAAAATTCCATGGACAGAGGAGCCTGGTGGGCTACAGTCCACGGAGTCACAGAGTCGGACACGGCTGAGCGACTGAACATGAACACACCCTTTGTAGTGATACTGCCTCTAAAACCACTACGTGTGTGCTTAGTCGCTGAAGTCGTGTCTGACTCTCTGCGGCCCCCATGGACTGTATGTAGCCTGCAATTCTCTGTCCATGGGATTATCCAGGCAAGAATACTGGAGTGGGTTGCCATTTCCTCTTCTAAAAACCCTACAGCCACTGGAAAATCAGCAAGATAACCAAGATGGCTTGAGAACTGGCCTAACGACCTCTTTCTTCTCCAGAAGTGGATTCATTTGGGGAAATGTTAGATTCTAGAGCTCTGGGTCTGGTCCACTGGCCCAAGTACTTGGCCCCAGAAGATACTTGTATGTTTGCCTGTTTTATTTCTTAGAGCTATTTTCAGGTGGGACAGTGTGTCCACATGTACGGGAGCCATAATTTCTGTTTTTAATGTATTTTTTCTTCTGAACCTTTCAGTAAACTCTGGGGACAGCAGGGGCTGAATCCTGAGCCCTCTCAATGTAGCATCATCAAAAGCAAGTTCGTACTTACTCTGGATGATCTTGCTGTTGGGCAGGGATGTGCTGAATAACTTCATAAATTGTGCTGTGCAAATCTTGCCCTGGTACACCATCAGAGGCTGGAACAGATCTCGCTGGCATCTAGAAAAATAGGGCACATTAAAAAAATTGGCAGACTAGCAAATGGAATTTCCACTATGCTACATGGCTGAAAACAACTGGAAGAGGTGATGATGAGAGAATTAGAACTGTTTAACTTCCCTTCATGGCCTTGCCGGTGGCTCAGTGCTAAAGAATCCACCTGCCAATGCAGAAGATGTGAGTTTGATCCCTGGGTAGGGAGGATCCCCTGGAGGAGGGCATGGCAATGCATTCCAGTATTCTTGTCTGGGTAAACCCATAAACAGAGAAGCCTGATGGGCTACAGTCCATGGGGTGGCAAAAGAGTCGGATACGGCTTAGCGACTAAAGAATAACAACTTTCCTTCAATATCTGTTTCCTCCTTGCTAAAGTTCCTTGCACTTACCCTGTGGTAGTTTGTGCAGTGGCACAGAAGAGGAATAGCTGGGCAAACTATCACTTTTTCCCTCCATTTAAGCAAAAAGCTGGCAGTACTGTAAAGGAAGTGTAATAGAAAGAAAAGAAAACAGCAAAAGAGAAGATATCAGGATAGCTTAGAATTAAAAAGCATATATCACTATCCTTTATATTATACCTCAGTCTTAGCTTTTTGATACTAATTGAAAATCATGTGAGCAAAGGTGGTTTAGGAAAAAGAATAATGAATAGCCGGAAGCCCTTATCATGTGGCAAGTTAGTAAAGACAGTACCAAGAAATACAGAACATACAAGGGAAGATGGTTTGGTTTGAATGCAGTAATGGGCTTTAAAAGTAAAGACGTAAAATGGAATACTGGATGCTTTTATTCAATAAAATAAAACATACTATAAAAGCTTGTTAATTTAAAAAAAATAAAGGCTTGGATGAATGTGGAAAGTATAGTAGCATATGCTTGGTTAAGATCAACATGCATTTTATTATTGCAAGTGGCATTTTTGTTTCATTAACTCCTGTTTCTTATATTTGATGCTGTTATTCTTATAAATACTGCTTTCTTAGTCCTTAGCTAAAGTCTGGCTCCCCTCCTCGTCCCAACTCACCCTATGTTCATTGTACTTGTGGTCGCTTTCAGTCCTTTGTATTTATATAGTCCTACCTGTAGAGGACTCTGCACTATACAGATGATCTGAAGAGTCCTTTATTTCATCCCCATTTGACTTGCCAGATCACTTTGGAACATCTTAGCTTCAGGTTTTTCTGGAAACTTCCTATTTCCATTCTACTTGTTAAAGCTTTCACAACAGTCCTAGGCTATGTGATTCAATTCATACCATCAATTTTGTGTCTAGGGAACTTTGGTTCAGAGTCTGGACTTAAGATCAACTCTTGATTTTCTTTGGTATAGGGGTTTTCAGGGGCTATGAGAAAAGCAATCTACAGGACTCTCTGCTGTTGGGCGGTTAAGACTTTGCCTACCAATACAGTGAGTGCAGGTTCTATTCCTGGTGAGGGGCTAAGATCACACATGCCTCCTGGCCAAAAATCCAAAATGTAAAACAGAAGCAATATTGTAACAAATTCAATAAACACTTTAAAAATGGTCCACATCAAAAAAAAGTCTTTAAAAAATTTTTTAAAAAGCAATCTATATAGAAAATGACTAATTTACTTACCTAACCTAATACTAGAGCTGTTAGCAAGTAATAAATTTGTTCATTCCATGCCATTGCTTTCTGTACAATTCCCCAAAAGAAGTGCTAAATGGACAATGAAAGGTATAGCAAATAGACAGAGAAGGAGTATTCATCATTTCATGTATCACGAGAAACTAAAAGATGGATTCTGATTTTTGAAAACTCATAAAGTTAGTAATTCATTCCCCTTCTTAACTTCAGTTTTGAGATCTTGGTAATGTTATTATTATTCCTTTCTCAAAGCCATTGCACTCAGCTGCTAATCTTCACACGATTCTGGCTGCTTCTAACATGGATCCTTTCCCCCCTCCTTCTTGGGTTGTTCGTGTTGGTTTCTCACTTCTTCCCAAAGCACCTGGAACTGCCAATGAAAGCCTCCAGCTGATTCCTCAGGAGTTTTCATCTCTGAAGATGGGTATGGTTCCAAATCGAGTTATTCCACTTACGACAGATTCCCCGTGGCTCAGATGGTAAAAAATCTGCTTGCAATGCCGGAGACCTGGGTTTGATCCCTGAGTTGGGAACATCCCCTGGAGAAGGGAATGGCTACCCACTCCAGTATTCCTGCCTGGAGAATCCCATGGACAGAGGAGCCTGGTGGGCTACAGTCCATGGGGTCACAAAGAGTTGGACATGCCTAGGTGGCTAACACTTTCACTTTTCTCGTATGTAATCAAGCATTCATTTCTTGGCCTTAGGTTCTTTAGAACTGTAGCATTTTGAGTAGAGATCCTCTCAATACAATCTTAAAACTGAGTAGTGGTTAATTGCAAGAATAAATTTAAAGTTTCTTACATAGAACTCACCCCTTTCCAATGCATCCCTAGGAATAAAATATAACTTCAAAATTCATTTCCCGGTCTTATCAGGCTTCAGTTTCCTGCTTCTCCATTTAAAAGACATGCCTGAGAGGGGTGCTTGCTGTCATGATGAGGAGCTGTCTCTGAAATAACTGATCCACCAAATTATTTATTTTTGTCTTTTTGGTTGTAGAAGTGAATGGTGAGCCTATCCTGCCTGAGATGGAACAGGACACGCAGACTTTGCAATGCCGTTTTGCCCTTTACCAGTGATGACGTGGATGCTGGTGCTATGACTCACCCACAAGAGGATGAAATTCCATCATTCCCCTGCCATTACTCACTGGCATTTGAGAAATAAAGCCTGTGGCCAGGTAACTTGCTGGATGAACCTCAGAACCTTAGAATTCTCCGAACAAGTGAGACAACCAATCCCAAATGGCAAATAGTTTTTAAAAATGGAAATGAAAATGCCCAAGAGGCAGGTAGTTCATTTCAGGGGCCCCTTTCTTAGGTGAACTATCACAGGGGAATAAGGAAACAGGAAAGATCAATTGTATATAAATCTATAAAAATGTTAATGAGCCGATTAGCTCAGAGAAACATTCTATTTGTCTCTTAAACAAAATTGATTGCTTCAAAGACCTTGTCTGTGCAGACTGAAAAAAAAAGCTTCAACTGTATAAAAGTTCTCTTGCACCTTCAGAAAAAAATAAAAATATGTACCTGCATATTTTGGGTTTCTACATTACCTTTCTTCTGAAGAACATAAAGTACCTGTATAATCAATTGTCTCTGCAATGTCCTCAGGAGATATGAGGGGGAATTAAAGGGGAAACTAAATGACAGAGAGAGTCAGTGAAGAGACAGTCCACTTATCAAAGTGATGCAGAATGATTTAAACCAGGGTCTCTCCGTCCCTCTTTTATTCAATTCTTTTGACCTTCAACCGAGCTAATTCTCTCTCCACTGAGCTTACCAGGTAAAGAATGCTTATGAATTCGTGTAATTTCCTTATTTGTGTTAGCCTTTTTGATAGAGGCTTAGAAAGACACTTTAGCTCCCCAGATCCAGCACCATCATTCCTTATAGAGTGAGTCAATACGGCTGAGGGTAGCGCAGCCATTGGACTGCAGCACCCCCATGTTCAAAGGAAGGCTGCTTACACCTCTGCTGAAGCAGAATGCTACTGCTAGGATAAGCAGCCTCTAGAAAACCAACCCTGGCAACACCAGAAGCATCTGGAAAAGCAACAAATTCGTATATTCCAAAGTCATCCAGCGCATCCTCGTGGCCTGAAATGGAAAACAAATACTCCTTACAAACCAAATGCCTTGAACTGCGATCGTTATACTTTTTTTTTTTTTTAAAGAAACCTTTATAAAGTGATCTTTATGGTTTGCTTCAAGTGGTATGTGTATAAAACCAATTTAACATTTCCCATTGACTCAATGGACATGAAGTTGAGCAAACTCTGGGAGAGAGTGAAGGACAGGGAAGCCTGGCTTGCTGCAGTCCATGGGGTTACAAAGAGCTGGACACGACTGAGTGACTGAACAACAACAACAATCCTCTATAGTCATGCTGCCACCAAGTAGTACTGGAAATCACTCCTTTTGAAGCTCAGAACTGAAACTGAATTGGGACAATTATTCTTAAAGTCTGATGTAGGAACAGTGGTGTATCATATATATTCAAATAAACACATGTGGGCAGCCTTGCCCTTTGTAACTTTCAGTTACCTGAGACTTATAGCCACCAAGGCCTCAATCTGTCGATCACAGCAGCTCTTAATCCACCCATAATATTGCTGTATCCTGGTAGATCTAACAGAGTCCACCAGGACTAATAATAAAAAAATAAGCGACTAAGAGCTTCCCTTGTGGCTCAGCTGGTAAAGAATCCACCTGCAATGTGAGAGACCTGGGTTCGATCCCTGGGTTGGGAAGATCCCCTGGAGAAGAGAAAGGCTACCCACTCCAGTATTCTGGCCTGGAGAATGCCATGGACTGTATAGACCGTAGGGTCACAAAGAGTTGAACGTGACTGAGCAACTTTCACTTCACTTCATGGCTGCCTATGCATACAATAGAATACACAAGTCCAGTATCACCTAAACTATCATCTGTACAATGTAGGGTGGCTCTTCCAGATAGTCTCTGGGAGCTTTCAGAACTCTGACACTTTATTATTTGTGAGAAAGGACTAGATACGGGGAAGAAGACCCATGTTTACTAAGAATCCAGGCATTGTATTAGGCACTTATTACACTGGATTTAATTCTTAGAGCAATCCTGAGAGGGCGTTATGAGCTCTATTGTAGAGATGAGTTGAGGTCAGGAAAAATAATTTTCCCAAGGTGACACTGGGGAGAAGAGGCACATATGGGACAGAAATCCAGCTCCTTTGACTCTAAGGCCTGAGCAAAAACCCCACTGTTAACATAACAACTCAGGCGGGAGTCAGAAGTGATGGCAGTGAGGGGAACCCCTAGGGTCGGAGAAGCTGCAACCCGGGGGACCTCCCTTTCCTCTTCTCCCTGGACAGGAGCTGCCAGCACTGTGTCTGCTTTACAAACTGACACAGTGAGAGAACACTTGGGCAGTTCCAAAGTTGTAAGAGGATCAATGGAATATGGGTCAATGATGGTGGGCGAATGGTAGTCTCTCTGAGCCTGAGTTCTCTTGCCTGTAAAATGGTGTTGAAAGTGTCTTTTGGGGCTTATCTTACAAATCTATGTGACCTACAGAAAACTAATACAAGGGATAGCACTTCGTGAAGTGAGGGCAGTCACCCTGGGAGGGGATGAATTCTGTTATCTCAATAGTACATTGTATAGAATAGTTAATATTAACAATATATGTTAATAATGATAATACACAGCCCCTCTCAGCCTGGCCATTACCTGAAAATGTTCGTGCTTTCCTGTATTCTGTTTCTGGCCTGAAAAGACAAATTGGTGTTTCTGTCAGTCTTAATCATTGAGGAGAAAGCATTCAAGAGAAAAATTATTTTCATAGAAACATATGCATTACCTGCCTTCTAGCTTTTGTTTTATAACTAAAAACCAAGAAAGAAAAAAACACAGTAAGATACTTTTTAGTATACATATAAACCATTCATATATATATTTAAAAATTTAACCTACCTTTGTAGGGTTGAAATTTTTTCCATAAGAAAAGAAGACACATGGATATAATCAAAAAGAGTGATATTCCAGTTATACTTGCTAAAGGGGACAATGATTTCCCTTTCTGTGCAAGCTTCTCTATTCCTAAATAAAAAGACAAGTATATTTTAATATTTTTATTAAAGATCAATAATAAATTATTATATAGCTTGGCTTTATGCTTTATTCTAAATGAAACAGTATTGCAAATGTATATATATTACACTACACACTCACACACACATATATACACACATACAGAGTCTGAGCAAGACCTAACAGAAGGAATACATTTATTTGAGAATACACACTAAACTTTCTAAGGATATTTATGATTGGAAATGTGGTGAGCTGTTCAGGATAATACCCTTGTGTTATACTAGATGTAGAAAATAGCTCATGTCATATTTTTCAATAGTGTTTGCTAGCATGTAAGTTGGATCTGTTTGAGCTCATTGTATGAACATCCCCAGATGCTAGGCTGCTCTCTCTCTTCCCATCTCACTCTTTTTAACACCGTTCATGTATGTGGATTTTCTAGAGTGGTGGTGAGCAATGAAGTAATGAAGCAAGAGTAATGAAGCAAGAGGAGAGGTGTTAAGTTTAAATCATTACTAATTTTTGACCAATAAAGAGATTTTAATCTCTAAAATAAAATATGTGTGATTGTCAATAGAATATTTTAAGTCCCACTTTCGACTACAATTTACTTTGGTTTGCAAGTCATTCCTTTTGTTAATATTCCTATATAAAATATAGTGCTAATAGCTAACACCTGTTGAGTGCTTACAATACATCAGGCTCCATTCTAAGAGTTCACGATACATATTAACCCCTGGATGTCACAACAATGCTATTAGGGAGGCCTCAGAGGGTAAAGAATCTGCCTGCAATGCAGGCAGACCCGGGTTTGCAATGCAGACCTGGGTTCCATCCCTGGGTTGGGAAGATCCCCTGGGGGAGGGCATGGAAACCCATTCCAGTATTCTTGCCTGGAGAATCCCCATGGACAGAGGAGCCTGGTGGGCTACAGACCATGGGGTCGAAAAGAATTGGACACGACTGAGTGACTAAGCACAGCACAGCACATTATTAGTATTATGCCCTCTTAGAGATGGGGAATCCGAGGCTTCCCTGGGGTCACTCAGGAAGTAAGTGGCAGAGTCCAGATGAGACCCCAGACTCTTGACACTCTGTGCTTCATTTTGATGCTGTTTTGACAATGTTTTGACAAAATTTACTAAGTATGGCAAAGTTGACACTAGTTTCAGACTACAACACGCTTAGTCAGAGAGTTAATCTATGAAGTGGAAATTGTTGTGACCTTCAACAAAAGCAAGTAACAGATGTCTTCCATATTACATGTGAATCAGGTATTGATGTGGACTTGAATGGTGGTAGCTGCCCATCTCAGTCCAGTTGAATGTGGGGGTGACAGCCATGGGATGTCACTTCCCTTCTGCCATGGTGGAGAACAGCTTGGGCATCTGGGTGTGGTGAAGAACACGGTGGAGACTCAACTCTGCAATAAATATCCAGCCTGCATCCTGTCGACTTCTACCACAAAGACTTGGCTGAGGCCTCCAGCAGCCAAGATAAGGATGAACACTTAATCTTTCCCTTCTTTCACTGTGGACCTATATATACTCTCAGCTTTTCTACCTACATCACTTGCACTTTTTAATCTTCCCTGAATCTTGTTATAATGTAGTGTATATCATATATGTTAAACTCCAGTTAAAAAGTCAGGGGAATCATGATATCTCCTTGAATTGCTCTTGTTAGAGAAGACTCTTGAGAGTCCCTTGGACTGCAAGGAGATCCAACCAGTCCATCCTAAAGGAGATCAGTCCTGGGTGTTCATTGGAAGGACTGATGCTGAAGCTGAAACTCCAATACTTTGGCCACCTGATGCGAAGAGTTGACTCATTTGGAAAAGACCCTGATGCTGGGAAAGATTGAAGGCAGGAGGAGAAGGTGATGACAGAGGATGAGATGGCTGGATGGCATCACCAACTCAATGGACATCGGTTTGGGTGAACTCCAGGAGTTGGTGATGGACAGGGAGGCCTGGCGTGCTGCGGTTCATGAGATCACAAAGAGTCAGACACAACTGAGCAACTGAACTGAACTGATATTCGCTTTAAGTCCTTAAGAGTTTAAGCAAGTTGCTTTTCATCACCAAAATCTTTACTATTTTAGATGGTATGTTTATATGTTTCTGGTAGGTATCCAGAGAACTGTGTTCTTAAAATGTTCCTTTTTTTTTCTTTACATGTTTAAAAAATCTGTTTATTTGTTTAGGCTATGTTGGGTCTTTGTTGCTGTGTGAGGCTTTCTCCAGTTGCAGTGAGTGGAGGCTACGCTCCAGTTGTGGTGTGCAGGCTTCTCCTTGCAGTGGCTTCTCTGGTTGCAGAGCGTGGGCTCGACGGTGCAGGGCTTCAGTCGTTGTGGCACGTGGGCTCAGTAGCTGTGGCACACGGACTCTGGAGTGTGCAGGCTGCAGTGGTTGGGGTTTGTGGGCTTAGATGCGCTGAGGCGTGTGTGTTATTCCCACAGCAGGGATCAAACCTGTGTCTCCTGCCTTGGCAGGTGGATTCCCAACCACGGGACCACCAGAGAAGTCCTCAAAATGTTATTTTTATGGCATTACAATAGATATGTAATATTTACTGCTTTTAAACAGGTTGTAAATTAAACTTTTTTCAATTTTGGGTAGAAGAAATAAAATCAAGGTAGTATAAAATGAACTAGAATTGCAACTTATTGGTTTTGATCTAGACCAAAACATCACAAAGCTTATTAGAAATTTTTCTTCCTTTTCTCTCGGTTAATAATTTGTAGAAAAAGTTACACTCTCCCACTGTTAGAATGCTGGCCTTTTAGTTGGTAACTGTTGTAGCCTTTGGGTGATCACTGCTTGAGGTCTAGGCCTTTCTTCAGATACCATGCTCCTACTTCACAGGTTTGTTTTCTCTAAAGAGCTGGGCAGTGCTGAATGCGCAGCTTACCTCTAAGGGCCTGGATTTTCATAGCAGTAAAATGAGGAGGCTGGAGTGACTGGCTTTTAAGTTCTCTTGTTGCTTGGATATTATATGATTTGAGGCAGCCAAGAGAGTTTTACATGAAGTTTACGCAAATAGGACACTATATGCAATGGTATGGAGAAGACTCTTGAGAGTCCCTTGGACTGCAAGGAGATCAAATCAGTCCATTCTAAAGGAAATCAATCCTGAATATTCACTGGAAGGACTGATGCTGAAGCTGAAGCTCCAATACTTTGGCCACCTCATTTGAAAAGACCCTGATGCTGGGAAAGATTGAAGGCAGGAGGAGAAGGGGACGACAGAGAATGAGATGGTTGGATGGCATCACAGACTCAATGGATGCAAGTTTTAGCAAACTCCAGGAGATGGTGAAGGACAGGGAAGCCTGGAGTGTTGCAGTCCATGGGGTTGCAAAGAGTTGGACATGACTGAGCGACTGAACAACAACAAGAACAACAATGCAGTGGTAAGCTAATAACTGAGTATCAAAAAAGCTATATGCGCATATCCACATACAAAAGTTATAAATTTTACTGATGTGAAGGATGTGTGGCCTAATTTAGAATTAATAATAAAGTATGCAATACTCTTTATTGCTAATTCCATATATCTAACTGATTCTTATGGCTTGTTTTTGTTGATTTTTGCTGAACTTGTGTATTTTCAACCATATTTTGAAACAATTAGATTTAAAATAAATGCTTGGTTATTATCCAATTCAGCAAAGAAATAGTTTACATCAAAGATAAACAAGTGTAACTTCACCATGAATGTTGGTTGACATTTATGAAGATGAACCTGAAACAATGGTGGCATTTGTTGGAACTTCATTTAACGGTAATTTGAATAACTGCTTTGTTAAACTGGATAATAGTTTTCGAATACTGGAAGAACTCAAATATTTTTTGGCCATATATAATGTAATGGCTATGGAAACAATGCACTTTCAAATTTTCTCTGTATTATCATTTCATCACTTAAGTGTAACAATCAACAATTTTTCCATCACTCTCATATATGGCAACAATCTTATTAATTGAATAATATCCCCTGAATTCTGTAGTTGTTGTGTGCAATATTCATATTATTTCATTTAGGTCAAATTGTTTTTCTTTATTATTGTTAGGTTTTTGACTGCTTGTTCTATCAGTCACTGACAGGAATATGTTAAAATCTCCCACTCTGTGGATTTTTCTATTTCTCTTGTCAATTTTTGCTATTTATTAGATGTACTTGGATGCTATTCTAGTAGATGCATATAAATTCAGAATTTTTATATCTTCCTGATGAACAGATCACTTCATTTTTATGAAATGTCCATTTTTAACCTGAAGTAATATTTCTTAAGAAATATATCTAATTCTTATCTAATTTCTTTGGTATTAGTGTGGCCACACCAGCTTTCTTTGGACCATTTGCATGGCTTTTTTGTTCACTCATTTACTTTCAGCATCCTTTATATAATTTATATCTCTTATAAGTATTAAATAGTATTTTAATACCTAGCTTTACAATACTTGTCTTTTAGTTGGAATATTTAGTCCATTAATATATAATGTAATTATTAATATATTTTGGTTTCTAACTATAATCTGATTTTTTTCTACATATGCTACATTTTTGCTGTCTCCTTTTTTGTCTTAATTTGGTTTTATTAGGAGTTTATTTTATTCCTCTTTTCCTCTCTATTTGTTTGTTATACACTTTTTGTCTCTTAGATTTTAGAGATGAAAAAATAATCTAACCAGAATTAATACTTTTAGGCAAAATATTCTATGACATAAATCACAGCAATATTTTCCTATATTAGTCTGCCAGGGCAAAAGAAATAAAAGCCAAAAAACACAGTGAGACCCAATAAAACTTGTAAGTTTTTGCACACTCAGCAAAGGAAACCATAAACAAAATAAAGAAGCAACTTAAGAACTGGGGAAAAATATTTGCAGATGATGCAACCAACAAAGACTTAATTCCAAAATATATAGACAGCTCATACAGCTCATTATCAAAAAACCAAAAAACTCAATCAAAATATGGACAAAAGACATAGATATTTCTTCAAAGAAGACATACAAATGGCCAACAGTCACATGAAAAGATGCTCAACATCACTGATTATTAGAGAAATGCAAATCAAAACAATGCAGTAATAACAACTTTCATATTAAAGATGTTCAAGCTAAAATTCCAATATAGGTCTCAAATTTAATTTAGTGGTGCTGACTACAATTCTCTGCTCTTTCTACCACTTTTGCCTGACCATTATATGAGAAATAGAAATTCTTTAAATCATTGCACCCAAATCTACTTGGTTCTACCAACTGGAACTACAACAAATAAATCAGACCCTGCATGATGCCACATCGATTGTTTGATGAAGCTCTTACTTCTCCCCTGAGAAGTCTCTTCTTCAGATCCAGTATCTCCAGATGATATTCTTTATGTGACTGATTTTCACATTCTCTACCATTTCAGAAGTACAATTTTAGAAGCTCAACAAAGCTATTCAATTTTACTTCTCAAGTATAAATTCAGAAGGACCCGTACTCTGGTGTGGCTATCAATAAGACAGAGGCAAACAGAATGGTCTGAGACACCAGCAGTGATACAAAAGCAAAGTAACAGCAGAAAAAAATTGATAAGAAATGCTAAATAATAAAGTGGCATGATTTAAGATACAGCATATTACTTGGGCACCACTTTTAGCAAGTGAATTCTCTTATTTGTTCATTTTAGATCCAATTACTGAAATAAAAATTAGCCAATTTTCAGATATACACAATCAAATTTAGGTGCATTATATATGTATAAAACCAAATGTACATTTGTTTCCCATTTATTTGGTATGGGTATGTCATATCAGTAATAATGAAAATAATAAAAGGAATTAAAAGATGAAGAAACAGTTTCAGAGAAATGAAAATACACGTCATAGTCAGTAAGTCCTAGAACGGAGACTGGAGAAATACATTTTTTCCCTGATTGCAAAAAATTTAATGGTTTTAACAATTGGCAGGTAGGCTCAATATATTCACTTTTTCCTCTAACCTTTTCTAACACCAGGTTTGATGTACTCCAACTCTCTCACTTCTTGATAACCAGACTGCCTTCACTAAAATTCAATATCCCCTAGTCCCTAGAAATAAATTCAATGCTAATTTATTTGGGTCAACTGTTTACAATACACTTTACAATGAAAAATATTTTAATATAGTCTCAGCTGTTTTTCCCCTTCATCTTTAAAACATGCTAATAATTATTATTTCAGAGTGTTTCTTGTAATGCTGAAGTTACACTCTGGCATACACTGGCTCTGCCAGGCGCTCCTATGATTCTGATGCCTTGTAGTAGGTTCAACAAACAAGGACTGGATGTTTAAATGAGATAAGACACATCTCCTCCCCTCTCCTGCATTTTTAAATTTTTGTCTCTTTTACTTTGTGTTTCCTGGAATGACAGAATTTGTACATTCTGTCCTAGAGGGGATCCAATGCATTCTCTTTAGCATTACTTCCTTATTTCTTCAGGCTCCTTCCTTATTGCCCTCTAGCCTCTCTCCCCTTTGGCTTCTGTTAGCCCTCCATCAGAAAGTATCCTGAGGTGACTAGCACCTGTCAGCTCTAAACCTTGGCCATGGCTAAGGCCAAGTATCCTCTCCCTGGAGACTGAAGAAGAGAGGCAATCCTTTTCTCAGAACTAATGATCTTCCCTGTTTAGGCCCCGTTCTCCTCTAGAGCACCCTGATTCTCTCAACACACTTCTCATACATGGAATCTAGAAAAACGGTACTGATGGACCTATCTGCAGGGCAGGAATAGAGACGCAGACGTCGAGAATGGCCGTGTGGGCACAGTGGGGGAGGACAGGGCTGGACGAACTGAGAGCGCAGCACTGTGTCAATCTATCTCTACGCTACCATGTGTAAAATGCACAGCTAGTGGGAAGCTGCTGTATAAAACAGGGAGCCCAGCCCAGTGCTCTGTGCTGACCTAAAGGGCTGGGGTGGGGGTGGGGTGGTTGGGAGGCTCAAGAGGGAGGGGTGTATATATATATATATATATATATATATATATGTATGTATGTATGTATGTATATATGCTTGTGAGTGATTTGTGTTGTTGTATGGCAGAAACCATACAATCCTAAAGAAAATCCAGTCCATCCTAAAGGAAATCAGTCCTGAATATTCACTGGAAGGACTGATGCTGAAGCTGAAACTCCAATATTTTGGCCACCTGATGCGAAGAAGTGACTCATTGGAAAAGATCCTGATGCTGGGAAAGGTTGAAGGCAGGAGAAGAAGGGGATGATGGAGGATGAGATGGTTGGATGGCGTCACCAACTCAATGGACGTGAGTGTGAGCAAGCTCTGGGAGTTGGTGATGGATAGGGAAGCCTGGTGTGCTGCAGTCCATGGGGTCACAAAGAGTCAGACACAACTGAGTGACTGAAATGAACTGATGGCAGAAACCAACACCAATTGTAAAGCAATTATCCTCCAATTAAAAACAAAACAAAACAAAGCAAAACACTGCTTCTCTCTACCAGAATACACAAAACTCACCAGGTTCAGTATTTGACATTTACAAAATGAAAAATGCCAGATTTGTCCAGGATGAAATCAAGTGGCACAATTGCTGTGGCGTCAGCTCCCAGGCGAGTGTGCTGAGGAGAGATGGATTTCTAGAACCCAGACTGCAACTAAGACGACAGGGGAATTCTGACCTCACTGCCACAGAGAACATACAGGAATCCCAAATGTGGTTCTGGACACTTGCAGCAGCTCCCCTCTTCCTTCTTTCAGAGAATTCTGTACTCTTTAGCACATAGCATGCCATTCTCCCCCTTATTTAAACACGATTGACTCATTTACTAAAGCCCTAGTACAAATGCTATTTGCCCCCTCCTTAGGCAAACAAATAAAATGAAATAACATATTAAGTGCAAATATAGGCAAGAGGTGTGGTATCCATGGTATCGCAGCCCTGCTGTTTGAGAGACTGCACCTACAACAAGACAGCCATATGCCACCAGTCAGCTTGTCTATTTCTAGATCAGAATGGAGTCCTGAGGTCGCTCCCATCCAGTCTGTAAGCTGATTATGGCCAGTGATTCATGTTCCTATGGCAATGAAGATGGCCTCCTGGGGGCATGCTATTTCCACACCCTACCACAGCCCCACCCGACAGACACAGTTGTTCTGTGATAGATGCTCAGGGGATGTCACCTAAGGCTCCAGGGTCTGGATGTAAGGGTTGCAGCTCATCTCAGTTGTTATCCTCCATGATCTAAAGTGAAATACATCTCCTGGAAATCTTAACCAGAGAAATTTCTAGGTAGTTAACAGAAATCAGTAAATTCATTTTCCTGCCTAGGAGTAGGGTCATTTTGCCATTCTCTTCTTTAGGAAAAGTTGTGCAATTAGAAATAGATACTAAAAAATTAGAGATTTTGCTGGATCACATACAAAAATATTTCTACTATGGCTAAATCTCAAATTGTGGCCATGTGACTCTTGAGAACTCTAATAACTTGTACATTGGAATGTTGTCATGAAATGTGAACATTTGAATTCTGATTATAAACATTTTAATTTTATGTATATTGCATGTCACAATAGTGATTTAGACCCAGTTAAATTTTAAAGTAGGGATACTTGCATTCAAGAAAGTCTTTAATTACGGTAATAAAATCGTTGTTCTTCCAAAATATGAATGCTAAGTTATTACTTTAATTGCTATTCTTTTCTTGAAAGTTACATACTAGGTATTACTTTTAGTTACAAATATTTCATTATTTCTCACTAATATGAAAGTATACATGTCTGGATAAACCAGAGTATCTATTTGTTTATAGCATAAAGTTGGTTAAGGTGATAAAATACTATCTTGTACAAATATGTGACATATCCTGTATATATGTGACATATTTTTTAGACATTGATACTCTCAGTCAACGTCAAGGGAGACAGTTTACTCAGTGGTTAAAAAAAGGGGTTTTGAATTCAGATATTACTTTATCACTGACTAGCTGGGTGACTGCCTATTTCCCCTGTTTTCTTTAGGATATCTCTACTAAGATACAGAGAGGTCCACTGATAATTTAGATGTGAATCATAGTCCAAAGAGGGGGGAGGCACCATCTGGTTTAGTCTTAAACGGGCAGGAAAACATAGAGCTAATAGCCACATTCTCTAGTCTTCCTCTCCTGAACTGAAAGTCCCTATCAAATAATCAAAACCTTTGATTATTTCTAGTGCTTGTTGTTTTCTTTCCAAATTTATGACTACATAGTCATCTTTGACTCCTTCTTCCTTTGCCTCTCGTGTCTTATTGCTGAGTTTTTTTGATCGGCCACATTCTTTGCCTCATTACAAACAAAAATGTTCTGTTTCTTACAACTGCTGCTGCTGCTAAGTCACTTCAGTCGTGTCTGAAGCCCACCAGGCTCCCCCGTCCCTGGGATTCTCCAGGCAAGAACACTGGAGTGGGTTGCCATTTCCTTCTCCAATGCATGAAAGTGAAGAGTGAAAATGAAGTCGCTCAGTCGTGTCCGACTCTTAGCGACCCCATGGACTGGAGCCCACCAGGCTCCTCCATCCGTGGGATTTTCCAGGCAAGAGTACTGGAGTGGGGTGCCATTGCCTTCTCCGGTTTCTTACAACTAGACTCTGGTTATGTCAAATGTAACTTGGTTTTAAAAATATCTCAAAGGCAGACATCTCACCATTCTAAATTATTTTGCATTTTCCACAGATATTAATATAGGTAGCTCATCAGAATGGATGGTCAGTAAGTGTTCAGCTGACAGTTACAAATGATGTCCAATGTTTTCATGTAGGTTGTTGTTGTTGATTCCCTAAGTCATGACCCACTCTTTTGCGGCCCCATGGATGTAGCCCACCAGGCTCCTCTGTCCACGGGATTTTCCAGGCAAGAATACTAGAGTGGGTTGCCATGTCCTTCTCCAGGGGATCTTCCTGACCCAGATCAAAACTGCAACTCCTGTTTAGCAGGTGGATTTGGACTCTTTACCACTGAGCCACCTGGTTTGTTTGTACCTTTAATTTGCATTGTAGAGATTCATTGATTTGGAAAAGTTTCTAAAAATCAAATACTTAAAACACATTAATACTACTCATTTTCTTTGCCATTTGCTACTGTTTAAGTTCTGTGGACATTTGGGGATTGGAAAACAGCTCTACAAACCACAAAGAGGTCATGAATGTTGACAGCACTGAATCACTCTGAAAAATAAGCACCTGCTCTTCTTATTTACAATAATAACAAATGTCTGGTCTCTGTACAGGTCAAACAGGTTTTTTAGATTTTGCAAAAGGTAATTATTTGATATTAAGACTGGACTTTGGTAAAAAGATCTGAATCAAATATTGGGGGATTCTGATACTATGATGATAGCTTGGCTGAATATTATGGAAAAAGTTTAGGTAGTAAGAAAGGTTTCAGTGCAGTACACACCTACATATCATAGACATGTTCTCACTTGCAGTGAGTATGAGGAACAAGTCTAAGACAACATCCAGATTGCCACAAAATTACATACTTAATTATGCTGTTTTTAAAAATTATGTTTCAGTTAACCACTGAGGTAAAAAGCTGGTTAAATATATTAAAAACTTGGTAAAATAGAAAGTAAACTATGCTGGCTGTTTTCTTACATGCCTGCCACCCACCCATATCAGGCTGTGAGCATCTTGTTAGCAGGAATTATTTTTTTCAGATGGCATTTACCCTAGTATTTGGTCCATAACAGGTGTCAAATAATGAAAGATTGATTGCCTGGTTTATATAACCCTAAACACCCTGGTGGCTCAGACGGTAAAGAATCTGTCTGCAGTGCAAGAGACCTGGGTTTGATCTCTGGGTCAAGAAGATCCCCTGGAGAAGGGAATGGCAACCCACTCCAGTGTTCTTGCCTGGAGAATTCCATGGATAGAGGAGACTGGTGGACTACAGTTCATGGGGTCGCAAAGAGTCAGACGTGACAGAGAGACTAACACAAACACATACATGTTTTTGAGACCTATAAGGAAAATATGTCATTAACTACTGCCCAAATGAAGCATAATTCAGGCACTGCATTGTCCAATATGATAGTCACTAGATATATGTTAGCTACTAGAAATACTTAAATTAAAATTAACAGGGACAAAATAAAAGCTTCAGTTCTTCAGTGGCATAACCATATTTTAAGTGCTCAAAAGCCAAATGAGCTATGGGAACTTGAATAGGATTTGCATACTACTGTTGTGTAAAAACTGTATAAATCTTAATTATGTTGCATTGGCTCATAGTGCTTTCCAGGTCTACTATATCCTTCTACTTTTCTGTCTATTCATTCCATTAATTTTTCAGAGTTTGATATTGAAACTCCAACTAAAACTTAATTTATCTACCTTAAAATAACTGCAATATATAGATAAACTACATATAACTTTGTTCTGTGTTTTCCAAGTCTCCTGTAAATTGCTTTTGTAATTTAAAAAAGAAAGAGGAAAAAAAGAAAAATATCCAAATGAGGCTAGGAAGTACTATATTGTACTAGGAGGCACAATATAAAGAGAAACTATATGTAACTTTGTTCTGTGTTTTCCAAGTCTCCTGTAAATTGCTTTCGTAATTTAAAAAAGAAAGAGGAAAAAATAAAAAAAATCCAAATGAAGCTAGGAAGTACTTATATTGGATAGAGCAGATATCAAACATTTCCTTCAAAGCAAAAGTTCCACTGGATAGCACTCTTCTATGAAGCATTTTCTTCATAAGAGTAAAAACAAAATCTTACCATGTTTGTATGTAAGTTCCAGTGTACGCAGATGATTTTTGCAAATATGAATACCCTTGATTTTAGGGAGTCTTGGGAAGACCCCACCTCCATATATTTATCAATCTGTATATTTATAATAGTCTTACAACTCTTAATGGCTCATTATGAGTTTTTAAATAAATTTAATGGGCTATGGAGAAAAAAAAGTCACCATAAACAGGTGGGTGTCTCGCTTGTGCTTGCTGGATATTCAGATCCCATTTACGAGCTGCCAGGTCCTGATCCGAAAGGTCTGAGGTATCTTAATGAAAATACATTATTAGATATCCCCATGTGATTCTGATGCACATGGCCTAAGGGTCAAGTACTGAAAATTCTAAGGATTATATTCTTGTTTTACTTATTAAAAAAAATATGCATTGACTTTCTATGTAATGGGTCCTATCCTAGGCACCAGGGCTATAAAGACAAAGAAAGAGAAGGTACAAATGGAGAAGATATTTAGGAGGAGAAGGGGAAGGAAAAGGAAAAGAAGAAAAGAAAGGAGGAGGAAAGAGGAGAGAGGAGAATGGACTTGAGAGATAGGAAGAAAGGAAAATCGACAAACTTGATTGGATGTTGGGCCGGGCAATAAGTAAGAGAAAAGAGTCTGGGATGGCGTTTAGCTTTCTGGCTAAGGTTGGTAGCTACTGCTGCTAAGTCGCTTCAGTCGTGTGTGACTCTGTGCGACCCCATAGACGGCAGCCCACCAGGCTCCCCCGTCCCTGGGATTTTCCAGGCAAGAAAACTGGAGTGGGTTGCCATTTCCTTCTCCAATGCATGAAAGTGAAAAGTGAAAGTGAAGTTGCTCGGTCGTGTCCAACTCTTGCGACCCCATGGACTGCAGCCTACAAGGCTCCTCTGTCCATGGGATTTTCCAGGCAAGAGACCATTCATTTAAATAGGGAAACAGAAAGAATAGCAATTTGAGGGTAAAGAAGATGTTTCGCTTTTGATATATTGGACCTGTATGCTGCCTCTGGCACGTCAAAGTGGAGACATTTAGAAGGTAATTGTGTATACAGTTTTAGAGCCTTACAAATTTTGGATGTACCAGTGTCACATGGAACTATGGGAGTGAATGAAATCATACTGTAGACAGAAGAGAAGGCTCAGAAAGCTGGGAATTTGGTGGACATAAGTATTTTAGGCAATGATTCTTAACTCTTTGGATTTATGACCTTTCTAAAAATTAGATGACTTCTAGAAAATGCCCAATTTCACAAGTTTACAAAATTCTGTCGTTTCCAAGGTATTGAGACCCCTGTTGCTAAATCCCACAGATTTCAGGTTTCAAATGGTGAAAGAAGAAGGGAAGCCCATGAAGGATGTGAGAAGGAAACCAGATGGTAGGGAAACCACATTTCTAATTCATGGAGGTGTGTTCGTCTGACTTAATGCAACTGTATATATAAACTTTTATAAATGAGTAATCTGATTCTCTTTTATTCCTGTTTATAAAATCAGGAAAGCAAGAATGCACATTTAGAAGGATTGTACTGAATTCTCTCTCTTTTTTTTTTATAGCCCCTCAGAGCTAGCAACTGATTTCTCTCTCCACTCTTCTTTGGGTTTTTTTTCTTTGACTGTTAGAAACCATGGCTTAGTTAGCTCAAAAAAGAGTTTCCTAGAATATATGATACACACAATGATATTCTCTTCCACACAAGTATAAAATAGGAGCAGAGCAAGGCTAACAGGCATTTGGGTTTCATCGGATCCCTGCGTTTTACGTTCCACTTACCTACAGAAGTGATGATGACGGTGAAGTGAGTTTCATCTCGCCTTCCAGTTATGTTGTTGTAAGCACAGCACATATAGTCAGTTGTCTTCTGGGCTATTTTCTCGGATGCAACTTCCAAGCGAGGCCCATGCTTAATGACATATGTGGCATTGTTTGTCCTCTGGATCCAGGAGTAGGTGTTGGGAGGATAAGAGTCAGCAGAACAATCAAACAAGATGGCTTCTCCAATATCCACAGTGAACACTTCCCCTACTTTTAGTCCTCTATCAGAATTAACTCGAAGTCCATAAGGTCCATCTGCATTAATTGAAAAGAGAAATAAAGGGGTGACATAAATAATCACTACACAGTTATTGAGTTTGGGAGAGTTTAGCACCATTTTATTTTCATGAAAGTCTTCATGTTAAACTTGGGCAATTAGGTTCTCATTTAGACTCTCAAAGAGTCAGACACGACTGAGCGACTTCACTTCACTTCACTTTAGACTCCCAGTAACGATAAGGACCTAAAAGTGTTTTATTCTGATATCCATGGAAAAGGAAGTCATTTGAGATGTGATTGAACTTGTCTGAAACAGTGAAAGCCTTGAAACTTAGGATATAATTTTACAGACACTGTTATCATAATTGTGGTGCTGAGCTTTTGAGTCATGTATGCTGCTGCTGCTGCTGCTAAGTTGCTTCAGTCGTGTCTTGACTCTGTGCGACCCCATAGACGGCGGCCCACCAGGCTCCCCTGTCCCTGGGATTCTCCAGGCAAGGACACTGGAGTGGCTTG
The DNA here is from genome assembly GCF_029378745.1 of Bos indicus. Classification (NCBI taxonomy): domain Eukaryota; kingdom Metazoa; phylum Chordata; class Mammalia; order Artiodactyla; family Bovidae; genus Bos; species Bos indicus. Next base: position 10,905,910 of record NC_091763.1, read on the forward strand.
CCATTTCCTTCTCCAATGCATGAAAGTGAAAGTGAAGTCACTCAGTCGTGTCCGACTCTTCGAGACCCCATGGTCTTCAGCCTACCAGGCTCCTCTGTCCATGGGATTTTCCAGGCAAGAGTACTGGAGTTGGGTGCCATTGCCTTCTCCATGAGTCATGTATAGATAAATCTATAAGCTTGTTAGACAAATTCCATTTTTCTGAAACTGCAGCTGTACTTAAAAGTAATTTTAAAATAGATTACGGCTACTACTTTCTCTTTGACAACTTTTCTGAGTTTATCTATTTTTCTTCTAAGTGCTGGGACAGTTGATGCAAATATTTAAAAGTTACATAGTTTTACATGGAGCACAAATTTATGCAAAAAAGTACAGGAGTATTCCATATTTTCATGACATTTTAAGAGTTTAAAAAAACTTAAAAATTCCTCCCCACAAGCTAAGTTTAGATTCCATTTGGAAAAAAATACATCTTCATTATCATCAATAAACTACTTAATCATGGCTATCCCATGGTGTTTTTTCCTTACATAGCAATATTCCTGGAGCAGGTTGCTATTTCTATGGCACCAGATTATCTGCAGATTAAGACACATTTTCCATTGATTTCTTCAGAGAACAAATAAGAAAGATTAAAAAAAAACATTCCCCAGCTAGACAGGTTTTTCTCATTCAGTTATATCCTGACTTATATTCTAAAAACTTTAAGGTTTAGGTATTACTGTGCTCATAATTTAGCTGATCATGACCAGTATTTGTTGGCTATTTGCCATCTGAAAGCACTTTAAGTACTTATGCAGACAACCACATTTAATCTTTAAAGCAACTATATGAGGTAATTGTTATTCCGATTATAAGGTGAAGGAAGAGGTATTTAAAAAAGTAATTTTCCCATGGTCACAAAGCTATTAAATAGCAGACCTAGGATTCTAAAATATATGTATTTAGTTATTCATATTATCTCTCCAAAAAAACCTGCCAAGTTGTGTAACTTTCTTTTTCAAAACAGTGTCTGTTTTCCTAACTGTATTATTTGTTGTACAATAAATTACTGTCTAATTACATGTTAATTCTGTACTCAGTTAATCAAGTAGTCAATCAAAAAATACTTATTTGAGAGATACTAAGTGCTCCATAATATATTTAATATGTGAGTGATAAAAAATGTATAAGACACAGTTCCTACTCTCAAGGAATTTATAAGCTGGATAAGGCTATTGATGGTTTGCTCAGAAATAACCTAATCTCAAACATGCTTATTTAAAAAAAAAGTAACACCTGTTCATCTCTCATTGTGTGGAATAATACAATGTGATGATTAGAGAGTAGGATATCTAGATTAAATTCTAACTTTTTCAACGATTAGCAAAATGTTCTTCAAAAGCCACTTAAGCTTTTAGGGTCTCACTTTCCTCACATTTGCTATAAAAAGATAGACTAGATGACTGGTTGCCAGTCTTGCTATCTTTGAAACGCCATGATTCATGCCAGGCTTGTTACTTTGGATACTGGCAAGTCAACCTCAAATGTGCCGATTCCCAGAGCGGTTCTCCATTATATCAGCATTTTCCGACCAACCTACCAACTGGGGAGACAAATTTCCTAAGATACAACAGAAACTGAAGGTACATAGCAATAAATTATATTTAGCTGGAGGACATACACTTTACACATATCTGCTTCCTAAAGACACAGAGGCATCCGAAGGAAACCTATAGATTTATATTAATATATATACATGAGGTGATCCTGCTTTTAGAAAGCAAACATAGAAGTACCTTCAAATTCAAAGTAATCAGGAACTGGAGATGGAGGGTTCAAGTGCAGAGAAATGAATGCTCCGTTCCTGGGACTGTACTAGAGCTCATACTGTTTTCTTGTTTCATGCTGTGATACAGTCTCAGGGGAAAATCTCTGTTTTAGAATTGTGTGTTGCAAAACCACTGAATAGTTAGTTGTGTAATGGGGATGAAAAGTCGTTTTCATTCATTCAACCAAAATCAATACTGAGATGCTACTGCATGCATGATACTGTTCCAGGCACTGTGAGGAGAACTGAGGTGTTAGGTGCTGTATACATGGTTCCTGCTGCTATTATTTCAGCTCCAGTGCAGCAGCAGGGTCCCCCCCAAGTTGACAGCACTGATAGAATATTAGGGAAGCAAAGGTCACTGTCTGGTGGACACTGGTTATGGTTCACATCATAGGAAATCAATGAGAGGAATCAACAGAGGTTTGGAGTAGCAGAAGACCCCAGTCTGTCACAAAGACTGAAGCCTGAGAGCATTTCTGAGAGCAGAGCAAGGCAGGCTTGAAAAAGAGAAGTGTGGTCACTCACTACAAGTTTCTGTCTTTCTACTTGTTTTCAGGGTTTATAGAATATGAGTATAAAAACAAATTGAGAACACACATGATGATAAATATTGCTTTCAAAGTTTGCTGATATTACTCAAAACTTCTATGGGAACTTTCCCATTTGGAATCACTTTAGGACTGCTTCCCTGGTGGTTCATGTAGCAAAGAGTCCACCTGCAATGCAGGAGACCTGAGTTCAATCCTGGGATCGGGAAGATCCCTTGGAGAAGGGAATGGCAACCCTCTCCAGTATTCTTGCCTGGAGAATTCCATGGACAGAGGAGCCTGGCGGGTTACAGTTCATGGACACGACTGAGTGACTAATACTTTCACTTTCTCACAACATAATGGCGTATTCTTAAAAGCAGTAATTCTTCCATTTTGGAGAATGGGTTTGATTTGCAGAGGAAGCCCACAGTAATTTAAAGTGAAGGCTGGTGAATAAGGTTGATTATCTAATTTAATAATTACTCTAGTTTCAAGTAAAACATGTTTCTAAATAAGGGAATCTGATTGTCATTCATCTTCCCTATACTCATTTTTATTTTGATTTTGCTACTTCCTCATTTATTGGATTTCATGATTAGCATAATCTTTTCTCTTCTGTCTGTCTTAATTATCTGCTATATCTGGCTCCTCAGAGTTAGCATCAACTATCTCAAACTTCATCAGTCCCCACACAAGCACCTCTTTCAGTTCTCGGAACCTAACACTTTGATGAATTTAAGTTCCTTGCTTCTGATATGATTCATTAGAATTCAGCATATTTTACCTGATTTTATAAGAAATACATTTGTTCAATGGAACAAAATAGAAAGCCCAGAGATAAATCCACGCACATATGGACACCTTATCTTTGACAAAGGAGGCAAGAATATACAATGGATTAAAGACAATCTCTTTAACAAGTGGTGCTGGGAAATCTGGTCAACCACTTGTAAAAGAATGAAACTAGAACACTTTCTAACACCATATACAAAAATAAACTCAAAATGGATTAAAGATCTCAACGTAAGACCAGAAACTATAAAACTCCTAGAGGAGAACATAGGCAAAACACTCTCTGACATACATCACAGCAGGATCCTCTATGACCCACCTCCCAGAATATTGGAAATAAAAGCAAAAATAAACAAATGGGACCTAATTAAACTTAAAAGCTTCTGCACATCAAAGGAAACTATTAGCAAGGTGAAAAGACAGCCTTCAGAATGGGAGAAAATAATAGCAAATGAAGCAACCGACAAACAACTAATCTCAAAAATATACAAGCAACTCCTCCAGCTCAACTCCAGAAAAATAAATGACCCAATCAAAAAATGGGCCAAAGATCTAAATAGACATTTCTCCAAAGAAGACATACAGATGGCTAACAAACACATGAAAAGATGCTCAACATCACTCATTATCAGAGAAATGCAAATCAAAACCACTATGAGATACCATTTCACACCAGTCAGAATGGCTGCGATCCAAAAGTCTACAAATAATAAATGCTGGAGAGGGTGTGGAGAAAAGGGAACCCTCTTACACTGTTGGTGGGAATGCAAACTAGTACAGCCACTATGGAGAACAGTGTGGAGATTCCTTAAAAAACTGGAAATAGAACTGCCTTATGATCCAGCAATCCCACTGCTGGGCATACACACTGAGGAAACCAGAAGGGAAAGAGACACGTGTACCCCAATGTTCATCACAGCACTGTTTATAATAGCCAGGACATGGAAGCAACCTAGATGTCCATCAGCAGATGAATGGATAAGAAAGCAGTGGTACATATACACAATGGAGTATTACTCAGCCATTAAAAAGAATACATTTGAATCAGTTCTAATGAGGTGGATGAAACTGGAGCCTATTATACAGAGTGAAGTAAGCCAGAAGGACAAACACCAATACAGTATACTAACGCATATATATGGAATTTAGAAAGATGGTAACGATAACCCTGTATACGAGACAGCAAAAGAGACACTGATGTATAGAACAGGCTTATGGACTCTGTGGGAGAGGGAGAGGGTGGCAAGATTTGGGAGAATGGCATTGAAACATGTGAAATGTCATGTATGAAACGAGATGCCAGTCCAGGTTCAATGCACGATGCTGGATGCTTGGGACTGGTGCACTGGGACGACCCAGAGGGATGGTATGGGGAGGGAGGAGGGAGGAGGGTTCAGGATGGATTTTCTTTTAAAAATAAATTAAAAAAAAAAAAAAAAGAAATACATTTCACTGCAGAAAATCCTAAAATTCCAGAGAGGCATGAAGATGAAAACTCATTTGTTTTCATCTCAGAGAACGAACATCCATATTTCAGGGTATGATATTTACGTCTTTTTCCTTTCTTTTTTAAAAAATTATTTATTTACTCTTTTTGGCCCCAGTGGGTCTTTGCTGCTGCACACGGGCTTTCTTTAGTTGTGATGAGTGGGAGCTACTCTCCAGCTGCGGTGCACAGGCTTCTCATTTCGGTGGCTTCTCTTGTAGCGGAGCTCGGGCTCAAGGGAGTGGGCTTCAGTAGCTGTGGCAAACGGGCTTAGTTGCTCTGTGGCATGTGGGATCTTCCTGGACCAGGGATCAAACCTGTGTCTCCTGCATTGGCAGACAGATTCTTAAGCAGGAAAGTCTTAAGTCTTCTTTCTTTACCCACCGTCTCTCTCTCTCACGCACACAGATGGACTGATCTATCTATCACATTCTACATACTGCTTACAATCTACTTTCTTCCGACTACTTGATGATGCTATTTCCTTCTTCATTACCACGTCAAGCTGACCATCGTTTACTTTGAAATGCAGCTTAGCATATTATTCATGGCATGAGCAATCCAACTGAGGATATTTGGAGTGATTCAACCAGTGTGGCCTCTGACATTGAAGATGAAAACAGATGGATAGTTCTATTTTGACTGTGGTTCAGTTTCTTGCCCTTGGCAGAGAACTCTCAATAGAAATGAACCCTTTGCCTCAGGCATGGGTGTTTACTAAGTGACTTGTAAAATCATATATCATCTGTTCTGTTTAACAATTTATGGCTGGGTGGGAACAGAACCTAAATTTCCATCTTGATGCTGCTTGCCATCCTGTTCGGGAGCAGATGGTAAGTATTTACTGTGAATGACCCTTTTTTCTTTCGTATTTATCACTTAGAGCACTTCCCCATGAGCAGTGCCATATGTTGTACACAAAATGCAGTGGTTACTGGGTTATAATTTACAGCACAGATGGGCATGCACATTTTGTGAACTGCAAGTAGATACCTGCCTGTATTACTGGCTTGACACTGTATTCCACCGAGGCCAACACCAGGTTATGACATCATAACCTCAACGATACACTGTCACTCCTGACTTTGTTATACTTTTTTTTTTCTGCCAAAATAAAAAGCAATTCCTGTTTTTGTGAAGGAAATTGTCACAGAAACAGCACCTCAAGAAAACAGAAGAAGTGATTCATGCTGAAATTCTAAATTATGATGTGGGCCTCTATGGGGGAATATTGAAATATTACACTTACTACATTATTGAGGAACTTTTCTAAAGGTCAGAAAAAACAAACAAAAGCAAATGGAGGGCAGCGTGAGGGCCCTGTTGAGAGGAAGGGCCCAGCTGTGCGGCGCTGCTGAACGGCCGGAGCAGGCAAGGGGTGAGACCAGAGCTACTCCGGAGGAGTCGGGGGCTGGTGGCTCTTTAGACGACATGAAAGGCTCCCCTAGAGGATGCAGAGGTATCCCCAAATAGATGAAGTCCCTTACTGGATGCTGGGTGTCTGAGTTGGGGGAGGAGCCTTGGGGATGTCCGTTTGGCCCTGACTTCAGAGAAGCCCCTGAGGAAGAACGAGAGAAAGAAACAGGATCCTGAGGGGTGACTGAGAGATGCCCCACTGGTTAAGGGGTCCGTTGTGATTTCTGCATAGATCTTAGAGGGTGGAACTGTGAAAAACCCACCAGAATCTTCAGGATGCTCGTATTATGACAGGTTACTTCCTCCTGCCTTGGCCAGGATTGCAGGGCCTCAAAGAGTAGCCCTTGGCAGCCAGATCTTCTGATCCAGCATCCCACAGGCTACCCTGACAGTTAACCAAAAATGGAGTGCCAGAAGAGTAAGCCCATTACATTTTAAATCCACATATGTTGGAGCAGCCTCATACACAGTCCTCTCATGAACATTTCACCATGTGGGTGGTGGAGGTTACTGTCTTCCGTTGCATTCAAGAGTGTTCCCCAGAAAGAGCTGGAGCTCCAGATGAGAACCTGGAGCCTCTTAGCTGGTCTCATTCCCGTGTGTCTCACCGTGTGAGCATCTTGTTCTGGTTGTAGGTTCTGTCACCAGCCCTGGTTTAGTCATCACTTCACGGGTAACAAACCACGTGCCCCTTCCTTCTGGTTGTGCTCGTCAATACAGATAGTTTTGTAAGCAGCAAGCTTGAGGTACGACAACTTACAGCAGTTTTTTGCATGAGGAAAAAGTCCCTTGCAATTTCTGACTGTTGGAAGAACTCGAAGAAGGCCAGAAAGGAGTAGGAGATGGCCCAGTTAGCTGGGGTCTATAAGATGATGCAGACACGACACAAGATGGACAGGGATGATAACTGGGCCTCCAAGAACAATTTATGAAAACCGAATATACAAACTTAAAATAGAATGTGTACCTAAATACCCAGAAGCACCCCTTCTCTTTGTAAGATTTGTAACAAAAATTAATATGAATGGAGTTAATAGTTCTAATGGAGTGGTGGACCCAAGAGCCATATCAGTGTTAGCAAAATGGCAGAATTTTATAGCGTCAAAGTTGTCCTGCAAGAACTTCAGTGTCTAATGATGTCTAAAGAAAATATGAAACTCCCTCAGCTGCCTGAAGGACAGTGTTACAGCAATTAATCAAAAAGAAAACCACAGGCCCTCCCCTGCCCCCCATTCGATTTAAGCAGTCTTCATTTTCCACAGTAGTAAATTTTCTAGATACATCTTGTAGACTTCAAAGTACTGGAAAGAAAGCTCCCATTCAAAGGCAGTTATCTTAAGATACTGTTCAGTTCAGTCACTCAGTCATGTCCAACTCTTTGTGACCCCATGGACTGCAGCATGCCAGGCCTCCCCATCCATCACCAACTCCCAGAGTTTACTCAAACTCATGTCCATCGAGTCAGTGATGCCATCGAACCATCTCATCCTCTGTCGTCCCCTTCTCCTCCTGCCTTCAATCTTTCCCCAGCATCAGGGTCTTTTCCAACAAGTGAGTTCTTTGCATCAGATGGCCAAAGTATTGGAGTTTCAGCTTCAGCATCAATCCTTCCAATGAATATTCAGGACTGATTTCCTTTAGGATGGGCTGGTTGAATCTTCTTGCTGTCCATGGGACTCTCAAGAGTCTTCTCCAACACCACAGTTCAAAAGCATCAATTCTTTGGTGCTCAGCTTTCTTTATGGTCCATCTCTCACATCCATACATAATAACTGGAAAAACTGTAGCTTTGACTAGATGGATCTTTGTTGGCAAAGTAATGTCTCTGCTTTTGAATATTCTATCTAGGTTGGTCATAACTTTTCTTCCAAGGAACATCTTTTAATTTCATGGCTGCAATCACCATCTGCAGTAATTTTGGAGCGCCCCCCCCCCAAAAAAAAAAATAAAGTCTGTCACTGCTTCCATTGTTTCCCCATCTATTTCCCATGAAGTGATGGGACCAGATGCCACGATCTTAATTTTCTGAATGTTGAGTTTTAAGACAACTTTTTCACTCTCCTCTTTCACTGTCATCAAGAGGCTCTGTAGTTCCTCTTCCCTTTCTGCCATAAGGGTGGTGTCATCTGCATATCGGAGGTTATTGATATTTCTCCCAGAAATCTTGATTCCAGCTTGTGCTTCATCCAGGCCAACATTTCTCATGATGTACTCTGCATATAAGTTAAATAAGCAGGGTGACAATATACAGCCTTGACATACTCCTTTCCCGATTTGGAACCAGTCTGTTGTTCCATGTCCAGTTCTAACTGTTGCTTCCTGACCCACATATAGGTTTCTCAAGAGGCAGGTCAGTTGGTCTGGTATTCCCATCTCTTTCAGAATTTTCCACAGTTTATTGTGATCCACACAGTCAAAGGCTTTGGCATAGTCAATAAAGCAGAAGTAGATGTTTTTCTGGAACTCTCTCACTTTTTCGATGATCCAGCGGATAGTGGCAATTTGATCTCTGGTTCCTCTGCCGTTTCTAAATCCAGCTTGAACATCTGGAAATTCATGGTTCACATACTGTCGAAGCCTAGCCTGAAGGATTTTGAGCATAACCTGGCTAGCCTGTGAAAGAAGCGCAGATGTATGGTAGTTTGGACAACCTTTGGCCTCTGTTGAGTTTTTAATCTGTGCCAAGTATTGCCTTAGGGATACAAAGGTGAATAACACAGAACTCCTACTTTTTCCGGAGATGCTTATGAGTGGAAGGGGCTCATGGAAAGTGAGTTCTGGGGAGAGATGGGAATGGGGTGCTGAAGGTGTATAGCAAACCTCTTAGGGATGCTAAGGAGGTGAGACAAGATGGGGGGCAGGTGAGCCTTTCTGAAGAAGATGATATTGTGATGGTATAAATAGGTGAAGGAAGGAAAGTGAGAACAGTTTCCATTAAATGATAAAGATTATAAGCATGTTGATGCCATATCAGTAAGATAAATGACAGATCTTCACCCTATATATTTTATTTAATTCTTAAAGACCCAAACCAAAAGGAAAACAAAAAGAAACAAGAAAATATGGCTAATGTAGTGATTTTATGGAAAAAATAATGAACATGTGTTGTGTTTCTATATATTATATGATAGGTTGTTTTTCAGTCACTAAGTCTGACTGCAGCATGCCAGTCTCCTCTGTCCTTCACTATTTCCCAGCTGCTGCTGCTGCTGCTGCTGCTGCTAAGTCACTTCAGTTGGGTCCGACTTTGTGCGACCCCATAGATGGCAGCCCACCAGGCTCCTCTGTCCCTGGGATTCTCCAGGCAAGAACACTGGAGTGGGTTGCCATTTCCTTCTCCAATGCATGAAAGTGAAAAGGGAAAGTGAAGTCACTCAGTTGTGTCCGACTCTTCATGACCCCATGGACTGTAGCCTACCAGGCTCGTCTGTCCATGGGATTTTCCAGGCAAGAGTACTGGAGTGGGCTGCCATTGCCTTCTCTGCTATCTCCCAGAGTTTGCTCAAATTCATATCCACTGAATCAGTGATGCTATCCAACCATCTCATCCTCTGCTGCTCCCTTCTCCTTTTGCCTTCAATCTTTCCAAGCAACAAGGTCTTTTCTAATGAGTTGGATCTTCGAGTCAGGTGGCCATGTTATTGGAGCTTCACCTCTAGCATCAGTCCTTCCAAGGAATATTCAGGGTTAATTTCCTTTAGGATTGACTAGTTTGATCTCCTTGTTGTGAAGAGACTCTCCAGAGTCTTCTCCAGGACCACAACTTGAAAGCATCAACTCTTCTGGGTCAGCCTTCTTTATGGTCCAACTCTCACATCCATACATGATTTACTAGAAAAACCATAGCTTTGACTATATGGACCTTTGTTGGAAAAGTGATGACTCTGCCTTTTAGTATGTTGTCTAGGTTTGTCATAGTTTTCCTTCCAAGAAGCAAGCATCTTTGGATTTCATGGCTGCAATCACCGTCTGAAATAATGTTGGAGCCCAAGAAAAAAAAAAAATTGTCACTGCTTCTACCTTTTCCCCTTCTATTTGCCATGACGTAATGGGACCAGATGCCGCTATCTTAGTTTTTTTTAATGTTGATTTTCAAGCCAGTTTTTTCACTTTCTGCTTTCACTCTAATCAAGAGGCTCTTTAGTACCTCTTCATTTTCTGCCTTTAGAGTGGTATAATCTGCATATCTGAGGTTGTTTGTATTTCTCCCAGCAATCTTGATTCCAGCTTGAGAGTCATCCAGCCTGGCATTTTGCATGATGTATACTGCATAGAAGTTAAATGAGCAGGGTGACAATATACAGCTTTGATGTATTCCTTTCCCAATTTTGAACCAGTCTGTTGTTACATGTCCAGTTCTAATTGTTGTTTCTTTACCCACAAATAGGTTTCACAGAAGACAGGTAAGGTGGTCTGGTATTCCCATCTCTTCAAGAATTTTCCACAGTTTGTTGTGATTCACACACTCAGAGGCTTTAGTATAGTCAATGAAGCAGAAGTAGATGTTTTTCAGGAATTCCCTTGCTTTCTCTGTGATTCAGCAAATGTTGGCAATTTGGTCTCTGGTTCCTCTGCCTTTTCTAAACCCAGCTTATACATCTGGAAGTTCTCAGTTCATGTACTGCTGAAGCCTAGCCTGAAGGATTTTGAGCATAAACTGGCTAGCCTGTGAAATAAACACAGTTGTATGGTAGTTTGAACAATCTTTGGCACTTCACTTCTTTGGAATTGGAATGAAAACTGACCTTTTCTAGTCCACTGGTTACTACTGAATTTTTCAAATTTGCTGACATATTGTGTGCAGAACTTTAATATCATCATCTTTTAGAATTTTAAACAACTCAGCTGGAATTCCATTACCTCAACTAACTTTGTTTGCAGTATTGCTGCCTAAGGTCCACTTGACTTCACATTCCAGGATGTCTGGATCTAGGTGAGTGACCACATTATTGTGGTTATCTGGGTCATTAAGACCTTTTTCATACAGTTCTTCTGTGTATTCTCACCACTTCTTCTTAATCTCTTCTGCTTCTGTTAGGTTCTTAACATTTCTGTCCTTTATCGTGCCCATCTTTGCATGATATATTCCCTTGGTACCTCTAGTTTTCTTGAAGAGATCTCTAGTCTTTCCTATTTTACTGTTTCTTTGCATTGTTCATTTAAGAAGGCCTTCTTATCTCTCCTTGCTATTCTCTGGAACTCTGCATTCAGTTGGGTATATCTTTTTTTTTTTTTTTTTAATTGTATACCAGTTTATTGCAGTTGGGTATATCTTTCCCTTTCTTCCTGGCCTTTTGCTTTGCTTCTTCCCTCAGCTATTTGTAAAGCTTCAGACAACCACTTTGTCTTCTTGCATTTCTTTTCTTTGGGATGGTCTTGGTCACTGCCTCCTGTATAATGTTATGAACCTCCATGCATGGTTCTTCAGGCACTCTGTCTATCAGATCTAACCCCTTGAATCTATTAGTCACCTCCAGTGTATAATAATAAGGGACTTGATTTAGGTCATACTTGAATGGCCTATTGGTTTTCCCTACTTTCTTCAATTTAAGCCTCAATTTTGCAATAAAGAGCTCATATCTGAGCCACAGTCAGTTCCTGGTCTTGTTTTTGCTAACTGTATAGAGCTTCTCCATCTTCGGCTGCAAAGAATATAATCAATCTGATTTCAGTATTGACCATCTAGTGATGTCCACGCACAGAGTCATGTCTTCTGTTGTTGGAAGAGGGTGTTTGCTATGACTAGTGTGTTCTCTTGGAAAAATTCTTCTTAGCCTTTGTTCTGCTTCCTTTTGTACTCCAAGGTCAAACTTGACTGTTACTTCAGGTATCTCTTGACTTCCTACTTTTGCATTGCTATCCCCTATGGTGAAAAGCACATCTTTTTTTGGTGCTAGTTCTAGATGTTGTAGGTCTTCATAGAACCATTAAACTCCAGCTTTTTTAGCATCAGTGGTTGGGGCATTGGATTACTTGGATTACATTTGATGACTTGAATTACTGTAATATTGAATGGTTTGCCTTGGAAACAAACCAAGGTCATTGTGTCATTTTTGAGATTGCACCCAAGTACTGCATTTCAGACTCTTTTGCTGACTATGAAGGCTACTCCATTTCTTCTAAGGGATTCTTGCCCGCAGTAGTAGATATAATGGTCATCTGAATTAAATTCACTCATTCCTGTCCATTTTAGTTCACTGATTCCTAAGACGTCTGTGCTCAATCCTGCCATCCGCAGCTTGACCACATCCAGTTTACCTTGATTTATGCACCTACCATTCCAGGTTCCAATGCAATATTGTTCTTTATAGCATTGGAGTTTACTTTCACCACCAGACACGTCCACAACTGAGTGTTGTTTCTGCTTTGGCCCAGCTGCTTCATTTTTTTCTGGAGTTATTAGTAATTGCCTTCCACTCTTTCCCTAATAGCATATTGGACACCTTCCAACCTGGGGAGCTCATCCCCAGGGTCATATCTTTTTGCCTTTTCATATTGTTCATAGGGTTCTCCCAACAAGAATGGCTGAATGGTTTCCCATTTCCTCCTCCATTGGACCACATTTTGTCAAAACTCTTCACTATGATCCATCCATCTTGGGTGGCCCTGCACAGCATGGCTCATAGGTTCAGTCAGTTATACATGCCCCTTTGCCATGACAAGGCTGTGAATTATGAAGGGGTATATGATAGGTAGTAAATTGCTTAGCACAAAGAAGACCATGATATTTGATTTTTTTTAATCAAATCAAACCATGAGTGAATGAGTGAATAAATGAATGAATGAGTGAATAAGTGAAGGTCAAGAAGATGAGATGTTGACCCAGTGAAAATTTCTGCATTCGAATGCAAAAATAATCAAGAAGATGTTAACACTATTCACAATTACTACATAGTAAGAGTAAAAAAAAAATCTTTCTTAAATCATCTAGGTAATTCATCCTCACAATGTATAAGTGGAACTCATGGCAAAATTTTCTAAACATTCTTCTTTCAACTACCCACCATTAGTCTTTACTCAAGACAGGCATTTCTCTGTGAGGTTTGCATAGATTATGTCTAAAAAGAATGCAAGGAAGAAAGTTCAGTCTATAAATAAAAGATATGTTCTATAAAATCTGAACTTATTCATATGGGGATATTCTAATTCTTTCAAATAACACAGGAAAGGAAAGGAAATTTAGGAATTTAAAGCCTTTATCAGTGATTATGGTTTTCCTTCCACTTAAATACTTTATACACTGTGTAACACCATTTTCTGTGATAATTATAAGATTAGGGCATGAACATGTACATGTTGAAAGAAAGATCTTATTCGATATTTTTACTATGTCAGATTAAACTATATAGCAAAACAAAAGTGTATTTCAAGATCATGCAAATGACATTTTTATGTATCTGTAATTGCTTATGAAATTTTCCCCAGAAATTTTTCATTTAAATTTATGGCTAAAGTTCAGAGATAGGTAAATAGATGGCAAGATAAAAAGGATTCATGTGAAGGAAATATTTTCATGTAGAAAAATGAAATGTGTTAAATAATGGTAATTTCTGGGGAAGAAAGTTCTTTCCAAAGTATTCTTTCAGTATTCTCTTTGAAGGTATCTTCTAAATTACCCAAGTTTCCCATGATTTCTTGATGTCATGTTGCCAATTACATCAGCATAGTTTGGGCTCCAAATGAAAAGAAAAAAAAAGAGGAAAAGCAAAATAGCTAATATTATTGAGTTTTTCCTATGTGCCACTCACTGCCTTCTTTACACATAAAATCTCACATAATCCCCATTCCACTAGAGATACGCTTTAGTCTTACACTGGGACAGTGTTGATAAGGAGAGGAGGAAACTGACGCATAGAGTAATGATGGCAGAACCAGAGGTTTAATGCAGGCAGTTTGAACTGACAGCTTAGACTCACAACACTGTGCTAAATGCTATACTCTCCAGAGGACACAGAACTTATTGGAGTCTGCGTCCAAACAAAATATGATCAGGTTTTATTCAGTGGACAAAGAATGCTCCAACCCAATTTTCTGCTGTCTCTTATTACACTGAGTGATTGTTTCTTTGAATTAATTTTTAGTTGATGATATCTGGCTGGTTTAATATCTTGTTTTCCATTTTGTACCTTTTCTATGTTAATGTAAATCATTTAGACTAAATAATAAGGAACATCCTAAATAATGTACGGATGTCTCCATATAGCCCTAGATTTGATTTCATTTGTCTCCTCCCATTTTCTTTCACTATGTTCAGGTAACTTGAATGCTTAGGTCTGTGCCCCCTGGAGTTGAATGGAAATTTACATTTATGTCAGAATAACCTTATTCAGTCAAGAATATGACTACATGTACTAACAGATAGTGCCGAATCTAAATTTTTTACTCTAATTCAATGCTGGTCGTGCAGATAGTCACAGTTTATTCTTTGTAAGTCCATTTCTCTGTGTTTTAAGGCAGACAGAATATTTTCACACTGTTATCTGAATATAAGGCTATGTAAAACTACTATAAAAATATAGCTAAAAATTTAGCTATAAAAACAATGTCATTGTTTAACACAATATAACTAGTGATTGCAATAAATCTTATATAATTTGTTTGAAGAGTGGTGTTTTGTTTTTTTTTTTTTTGGTGAAGAACTGTAATTTCCTTCTTCCTTTATGCTCTTTCATAAATTGATAATTTCTCCTCTTTCTGCATGAAGGGACTGGCTCATCTTTGAGACACTGAATTCTGAACTAGGTTGGACTAGCAGATAATCCTCTTTGGGTTCCCCTGCACTAACGCTGAATTATACAATGTATGAAGTTTTTTCTATTTCTATGTGAACAATACTTTTTTGGAAAAAATGCTGAGAGTCCCTTGGACTGCAAGGAGATCCAACCAGTCCATTCTGAAGGAGATCAGCCCTGGGATTTCTTTGGAAGGAATGATGCTAAAGCTGAAACTCCAGTACTTTGGCCACCTCATGCGAAGAGTTGACTCATTGGAAAAGACTCTGATGCTGGGAGGGATTGGGGGCAGGAGGAGAAGGGGACGACAGAGGATGAGATAGATGGCTGGATGGCATCACTGACTCGATGGATGTGAGTCTGAGTGAACTCCGGGAGTTGGTGATGGACAGGGAGGCCTGGCGTGCTGCAATTCATAGGGTCGCAAAGAGTCGGACACGACTGAGTGACTGATCTGATCTGATCTAGATGTGTTTAATTACAGAATGTAGCTCAAAATTGGTGACTTTTTTCTCTGTATGATAGGTTTTTTTAATATAAATTTATTTATTTTAATTGGAGGCTATGATAGGTTAATAAAATACATCCTACCTCCCTTTTTTCTTTTCCTATATATATTCTTTCTATAATTGTATGACATTTGTGATCTATTTTGAAAACATGCTCTCTAAACAAACATTTCTTGATTTACTCTATGTTTGTGTATTTATTTATAAAATATTCTGTAAAATTTTTTATAAAATATTTTATATTTTATATATTTATTATATATTTATATATTTATTATATATTATATTTATCTTATAAAATATTTTATAAATTTATTTATATTATATAAATAAATAAATATAAAATATTTATTTATAAAATATTCTTTTAAAAAATTGGGCGTTTTGCTTAAAAAATAATTTTCCTCATTGTTTACCAAATGATGCCTAGTGTTCAAAGCTCCCTGCAATCTGACTCTGCTTTTCAAAGCTCTGCTTATGCTACTTAGCTTTTATGAAAGACCTGGATTAATACCTGTTTTAGCTGACTGAGAGAAGTCTGGAGAGGACTTTTGCTTTCTCGAGAAAAAGATGAAAAATGAAAAATAGCATTCAGAGTTTGTTTTTCAGGAACTGTTTTAGAGGTAGTGGGCTCCCCAGCAGCAAAAGTGGTGCCACCAAGCTCCTTCCCAGGGAACTACACTCAGCATCTCAGCATCAAGCCTCCATAGCTTTGAACTTTGCAGGCATCTGTGTTTTCTTTTGACTCACTTCTTGCAGGTCATAAGGTAATGCTTGTTTACTTTGCACCATTTTGATTCATACAAGGTTTCAAAGGAACATTCCATTTTCTGACAGAGGGGAGTGGGGAAGCTGTATCTATTCCTTGTTGTATCCCATACTCCAGTCAAACTGGACCATTTGCCAAATACTCTGCCCTCTGCCTAGTGTCTGTGTCTACTATCCCTAGTGCCTGAAATGTTTTTCAAAAAATTTGCCCTTGCCTCCTTCAAATCCATCGTTCAAGGTCCATCTTAAATGTTACTTCCTACAACAAGCCTTCCCTCCAGCTAGAAGTAATGTTTTCCTCCTCTGAATTCCCAAAGACGCATAATATTGTACTAATAATAGTAGCCAACAGTTATATACTGTCTACTATGGGCCTGTCACTGTGGGGCTTTCTTAGTGACTCAGATGGTAAAGAATCTGCCTGCAATGCAGGAGACCTGGGTTCGATCCCTGGGTGGGGGAGATCCCCTGGAGAAGGGAATGGCAACCCACTCCAGTATTTTTGCCTGGAGAATTCCATGGACAGAGCCACCTGGCAGGCTACAGTCCAAAGGGTAGCAAAGAGTCGGACACAACTGAGCAACTCACACTGAGTCACTGTTCTAAGCGAGTTACGTACAGTAACAGATTTAATCCGAATAATAACAGTACCTACGAAGTAGGTACATTATCACCATTACATAGACGAGGAAACTAAGGCACAGAGAGCTAAGGCAGTAGGAGCAGGATTTGAACCCAGGCCTTCCGTTCCAGAGTTCTGTGCCTACGCTATGCTCCTTTGTGGGCACTCCTACAGTATCTATGACGTTCTCACACATTTCACTGTCACATTATCTCACTTCTGCTAAAATACTGGCTAGCTTCTAGTTTTAAGAATCAGCGTCTCACGTTCCTAGCCTGTGCAGTGTTCCCGTTCCCTCTGATTTCTGGGTGAATTTGGCCACTGGGGATTCCTGGCAGAAGATTAGAATGAGGGAGGAAAATGAGGCTGAAATATTTGTTCTCCTTGTTCCTTTCCTCATTCTGGCTGTTTCTTTCCACCAGAGGCCCCTGCTTTATGGAATTTTACTTTTCAAGGTTTCCAGTAACCTCTCCTTGCTCCTGTCCTTCTGGATCTAGGTGCAGAAACAGGTTTTATTGGTAACAGTCTGGGTTTTTCCTACATCCCATTTACATCTTTGTACTTAGTCCCTTTGATTATCCTAACCTGTCATTATCCTAACCTGTCATTTGTTCACTGTTGAAATTCAGATACAGCCAATAAACACATTAAAAGATTTTTTTAAAGAATCAATGGTTCCATTTTTCTTATCTTAATTTTGCTTAATGAAGCAGATCTTATTGTATACCTGTATCATACTACTGTATTACACTTCCCTGAAGTTGCTTTTCTGACCACATTTCTGGAGCTCAGTTTTATTGTTAAGCTTGATCTAGCAGAAAAAAAACCTACGTATGCTGGTGCTTTTCCCCAAAGAATCAATAACACACATTCTCAAGAAAGACTATCAATTTTCTATTGAAGAAAACAGAAGACAGATGTATTGATAACACAAACAGCCTCCACTTACTGGATGCCTGCTTGGTGTCAGTCACTGGCTACTTTTCAGACAGGATTTTATTTATTGTAGGGAAGTAGTTTTAACCATCTCCATTTTATAGATGAGGCCCAGAAAGGTCTAGGGACTTCTTAAGGTCACATATGTAGTGACGGAACCCATTGCCTACTTAGGTCTGTCTACCTCCTAAGCACTTAAACAATAGTCTTTAGGGCCTTTCTGAGCATTATGGAGATATGTTTGATGAGGGAGTAGATATATTTACCAGGCTTAATTCTACCCTTGTGGTTCAACCAACTGAACCCTCCACCCTCACGCCACAGGGTGAGAAGTTTTCCTTTGCCATGCCTTGTTTGTTTTGTTATACTGCTATTGTGGCCGTGCACTAAGTAAGCTACGACGGTAACCGATCAGATGGCTTCCCAATGTGATAAGCCATTGGTTCAACTTGGGGAGTTTTTGCACAAACCACTCCCTCTCTCCTGCACTCAGGGGACATATGGCAATGTCTAGAGACACTTTCAGTTGTCACAACTGGAGGGAAGGGTGCTACTGGTATGTAGCAGGTAGGGGCTAGGCAGCTGTTAGACATCCTATAATGCAAAGGACAAGTACCCACAACAAACAGTTGTCCAGTCAAAACGTCATTAGGGTGAAGGCTGAGAAACCTCGCGAGAGGCTGAAAGCAGGATACAATGCTAGACATACTAGAGGTGGTGCTGCGGAGTAGAGGGGATGCGGGAAAGTAATATGATCAAGAGAGATCTTGCACGGGTTGATGATGATCATACGACATGAACTAAAAAGGCTGGTGAACTTAAATTTGTACATGAGATTAAAGTCACAATGATAACAATAGCAACTACAGCAACTGAAAAAAGAACCAAAGAAAAGTGAAACCTGAAATCATTACAGATTCGCTGCGAAGCTGAATAACTTGCTGCAGAATAATTATGTCTTCTCTGTGATACTCTCTGCACCCTGCCTCTAAAAATGGGGCTGAGAAAACGGGCAGAGAGACTAGCCAGACCCTGGGCCGTATTACCCACATATAACCTGGGAACATTCTTTCTCCCAGTGGTCAGCTCCAGAGCACATCCCTGTCCCATTTTATGATGAACAACTCTCCCTCCTTGTGGGTGAATAAATCAGTGCCTTCTGCATGGTTCTGGGTTCTTGAAATTGAGGTTTCTATGTTTCATTGTCAATAAGGTCACAGAATGCACTGAGTTAGAGAATATAGTCAAAAGACCAGTATCTCAACTGGATCTTCAATAAACTGCGTTGTGCAAATAACTATACTTCATGACAAGACAGTGCCTAGGAAGTGTAACTGCAGCTAGCACTGCATTACAATAATGGTCAAAACCAAATGACACCTGGTATTGATGTTCTCTGTGACTACTCTGGTGAAAACTTTCCAGAAGAAAACTCAGTTGATCAGACATGTCTGACTTTTGCGACCCCCAAAGACTGGGGCCCATCAGGCTCCTCAGTCCATAGAATTTTCCAGGCAAGAATACTGGAGTGGGTTGCCATTTCCTTCTCCAGGGGTATATAAATATATATACATTTTAAAAAACTTACAGTATATGGTAGGCATAATGATGTCGCTTTCCATCCTACTGACAGGGTTCTTCACCAGGCAACTGTAATTCCCAATGTCTTCTTTGGTCACTGGAGCAATATGAAGGCTGCTGTTCTGAAGAGAGAAGGAGTTGGTGGAGCTGGTGTGGACAGGCCTGCCATTCTTCAGCCACTGGTAAACCCGCCGGCTGCCCCCTTCCACGAGGCATGTCAGGGTCATGTTTCCCACGTACTCCACAGCCCCAGAGGAAGGCTGAATCTGCACCACTGGTTTCGTGACAGGATCTGCAACATCAGAACGAAAGAAATGATCTTTGTCACCCCAGGGTTATAATTAAAGTCTAGGAGATCTTTCACATGTTTTAAATCCTAGGAAAATGATTCCAAAATTTTGTACTTTTTAAATGTAGACAGCTCAGGAAGTAAAGAAGAGGATAAAAAAAGTCATTACAAATAGAAAATAATAATATAAAATATCATTTATAGCAGAGATAACCAATTCTAGAACTTAATCTTCAAGAATTTTGTAATGAAAACCTTTAGTTTATAGATAATGCAGTTAGTGGTGAAGGACATCAGCTCCCTTATTTCCTGTTCATTGTGCTCCCCCGACACCATAAAGGTTTACTCTCACAGGCAAAGTTCACATGGTTATTCCCCTCTCTTGATTTGTCCTGCTATCCCAAGAGCGATTGGTTGGGATAGATGTAGTGAACACAAATTCCTATCCACTATCTGCAAAATACAAAGCTTAGACATACTATACTTTGGGAGTATCAAGTGAAAGTTTTAAAGAATCATATTTTCACCATTTACTTTTCCTCCTATGTAAGTAAGCTAATTATATGTTTTAATTGCTGTGCATTTGTATTGCAGCATTATTTCAGTCACTACCGTGTTAGTCTCTTTAACAAACCAAAGCCTATTATTAACTTTCCTTCTATGCAAAATTACAGGTCACACACAGAGAGTAAGATGATCAGTAAGTAACAGACAACTGGTTCCAGTGTTTAGCTTTGAATTCCTATCAGACTTTTAATTGAGGTTGACGCATCTTCTCAGGTAAATTTGTTTTGAGTCATGTTCACTTTCATTTTACACTGGCAAATGTGCATTAGAGTGTATACAGATTCACTCCATCCACCCAGAGAAGACAGGAGAAAATGAAAGATAAAGGGAAAGGAGTTTGAAAAGTAAACTGCAGCAAAGCTGGGTAGCCCTGAAGGCTCCAGCCTTTCTCAAGATGGAGGAAATCAAGATGGCCACTCAATTTAACCCTTTATATTCCCTGGCAAGAGCAAATGGTTTGGAGTAGCTTTTGCTTACAGTATTATGATTTAAAAAGAAAGATTGTTTGGTATATTTATTAGGTAGAAACAGCTTTTGTTTCAAAAATGCCGGTGCATGGAAATGTTATATGTGATATGGAAAAAGTCAAATAGGTAATGTGTAAAGTCTTGTACGGGGAGAACCAATCATTAGAAAAGATATTGGTACTGTGATCATGCACTTGGATTTAACAGTGTCACGCAGACGTGGAAGTTTCCCAAGAAGATTTTTTTACACAGGTCCTGTGCATGTGTGCTAAGTCACTTCAGTCATGCCCAAATATTTGTGATCCCATGGACTGTAGCCCGCCAGGCTCCTCTGTCCATGGGATTCTCCAGGCAAGAATACTGGAGTGGGTTGCCATTTCCTTCTCCAACACAGGTCCTAAACCCCTACTAAGACCTTTTGGTTGAAGGCGGAAAGGGCAAGATAGGAGTAGGTTACTAAGAGGTATAAACTAGCACTGTAAAATAAGTAAGCTACAAGGATATGTTGCACAGCACAGGGAATATAGCCACTATTTTATAGTAACTATAAACAGTATAATCTATAAAAATTTTGAATTATTATATTGTATACCATGAAACTAATATAACATTGTAAATCAGTCACTGATGTGGCTCAGTGGTAAAGAACCTGCCTGCAATGCAGGCGATGCGGGTTCAATCCCTGGGTTGGGACGATCCCTTGGAGAAGGAAATGGTAACCCACTCCAGTATTCTTGCCTGGAGAATCCCATGGACTGAGGAGTCTGGCAGGCTACAGTCCATGAGGGTGCAAAAGGGTAGGACATGACTTAGTGACTACAAAAACAAGTAAGAGGTACAAACTAATATGTATAAAACAAGTAAACTACAAGGATATATCATACAGCACAGCGAATATAGTCAATATTTTACAATAACTATAAGTGGAGTATAAGCTATAAAAATTCTGAATTATTATATTGTACACCTGAAACTAATATAATATTGTAAATCAACTATGCCTAAAAATTTTTTTCTATAAAGAACTTTTGGCTCCGTTTTCCTCAACAAATCCAATTGTACTATACATTAACAAGGAATGGATGTTCTATTAAAAGTTTGGGGGGAAGAGATAGTATACTACCCAGGAGAATTTTATGAAACTGTAAAAAATGTCCTCCTTTTCTCTCCCAGAGTTCCTCTCTAGGCATCTGCTGCCACATCCTGTGTCTTTGTTCCCCTGCAATGTCTCCAGTTTCCACTCATTTACTGGGCACATATTTACTGAGTGCCTAAGAACGGCCAGCATCAGGGTTTAGGCAGCGGAAACAAAAGAGCAAACAATATAAAGCCTACTCCCATGGATCTTGTATTCTAGACCAGGAAAAGAGACAATAAAAGAAACAAAAATATGTACTATGTCCAGTGTTATGAAAAGAATAAAGCGGAACTCAAGGTAAACAGTAACTCTCTTTCTCACTCTCTCTCTCAGTTTGGGGGAATGAGGTTATACTTTACATAAGGTGGTCACGGAAGCCTTCACAGGTAAAGTGACACTCTGGCTGAGACCGTAAAGAAACAGGGGAGGGAACCAGGGCAGTATGCGAGACAAGAGTAATCTATGTACAGTGAGCAGCCAAGCGCAGAGACACTGAGGTATGAGAGGGTTTGGCTTGTTCCAGGAATGGCAAGGAGGCCAGAGTGGTGAGGGAAAGAGAGGTAGGAAGGGTTCAGAGGGGGACTGGGTATGTAAGGGGATCACACGGGCCTTGAGGGACGCTGTTGGCACTTTGGCTTTGATTGTGAGTGAGACAGGAAGCCACAGGAGGATTCTGAGCTGCAGGAGGCAGGGGTGGAAGCAGGGAGAGTGGGCACAGGCTGTTTGGAGAGTCCAGGCCAGAGCCGATGGTGGGCTTGAATAGGGCAGCAGTGGGTGCAGCGAGGATTGACTGACTCACCTCTGTCCATATTCTGAAGGTAAAGCTGAGAGGGCTAATTTGTGGACTGGATAAGGATGTGAGAGAAAGAGAGTCAAGGGTGATGGCAGAGTGCAACTGATGGAATGAAGTTTGCATTTGCTAAAACAGAGGAATATTGTTAGACAGGTTTGGGGGGAAAAATCAAAAGTTGTGCGTTGCATAGTATAGTATCTTTAAGGTACACTACTTACATATATCACTAAGGAAAATAAATGTCTGAAAGTTAGCTGAAGCCCACTCTCCCTTCAAGGACATTCCCAGCACCTTCTACTGTTCCTCAAGTGTGGTCATTGAGCAAGTCTCATCCTCTCCCAGTGTACCAAAATTAAAAAAAAAAAAAAAAATTTTATGTGACAAAAAATAGGGTTCTTCCCAGGGTGCATTCTGCTAATGAAAAATAAAATTTTCTCCATCTCATCACATCAGCAACTTTATACTTGATAGTTTCCAGGCAAACAAACAATAACTCCTACTTACTGCTTGATTACCTTTAGCTGGGCACTGTGCATACCCTTTCTACGTACGTTCTTATTTAATCCCCAGGAAGCCTCATGAGGTGGATAGTGCCATTCATGCCATGAGACACTGAGGCTTTGAGGGTCAATGTGCCCAAAGTTGCAGACCAGACCTAAAGCCCTGGTAGCCTAGTCTCCTAAGCCATTGCTCGCTGCCATGCTACTCAGCCGCCCATGTCGCTCACAGTGGACTTACCATCAACCGTGACTTGAATCTTCTGACTAGCTGACAGAGTTCCGTTTCCCTGGATGTTGACCTTCACAATGTAATTGCCTTCGTCGGTGAACTGCAGTGGGTTGATGAGCAGGGAGGCGTTGGGTGGCATCATGGTGAATTTGTGCTGGTATTCCAAGTCGGGAACCACAGACTTGTTCACGGAGCCCAGCAAGTACTTGGGCATCGTATGGGGTCTCTCAAAAAGCCATATGACCTGGATGTCTGATGCTGGAGTGTGGAATCCATAGTGCACGGGGAGATAGAGAGCCTGACCCCTGATGCCATGGACGGTGTGCGATGGCACAGCCACCTTCAGCCCCGAGCAAGCACCTGCTGTGAAGGAAAGGAAAGCTGTAAAGACCCTGAGCCACATTTCACAATCTAAAGGCACAAAAACAGAACCTGATCGGGCGATAGTCTTTTACAAAGAAGAGAGGCTTCTAGGTACTGACTCTTCTAGTACTGGTTACCTGTAGAGGTAAATATTTGTCTCTGAAATGAGCATTTTAAAAACTCCACCCAAAGACTGTGTGGATTGCTTGACCTCTTTAAATGCATGATGAAAAGGAAAAGCAGAAGTTATTATCTCTGACTGTTAAAGAATAATGGGAAAAGGAGAACTGGGATAGATGATTAGTTCTGAAGTCCAATGAAACCTTTAAAAAAATTGAAATTGCGACTGTATTAATGTCTGAGTCATATCATATCCTAATCAAGCTATGTGATTGAGGGGCTACTTCCTCTTGAGAATCTTCCCTCACAGTCTTCTGACGTGACTTGGTAGTCCTTAATTGGAAGTTTTTCCCTTTAGCCAAAGCCTTGCCAAATGCAAATATTCTAAGGACAATGGTAGCAAACCATTACCAGTTGTGATCGATTATTACTGCTTAGAAGCGGGGATCTGGTTTGTGCGTTTGAGCAACAGTAAGAGAAGGCAGTGGCACCCCACTCCAGTACTCTTGCCTGGAAAATCCCATGGACGGAGGAGCCTGGTGGGCTGCAGTCCATGGGGTCGCTAAGAGTCGGACACGACTGAGCGACTTCACTTTCACTTTTGACTTTCATGCATTGGAGACGGAAATGGCAACCCACTCCAGTGTTCTTGCCTGGAGAATCCCAGGGACGGGGGAGCCTGGTGGGCTGCCGTCTATGGGGTCGCACAGAGTCAGACACGACTGAAGCGACTTAGCAGCAGCAGCAGCAGCAAGAGACGGGAACTAATGGAGCAGAGTGGAGCCCGAGGAGCCTGGTGAGACAGGAGACCAGCAAGACAGCTGGGTCAGAACAGGAAGTGCCTTAGGGTCATGGCAAACACTTAGGCAATTTTACTGTGAGTGAGACGGGAATACAACCAGAGTTTTGTGAGCAGGAGGGGTAGGGGTTTTCTTCTTATTTTTTTTTTTTAAGGTGTACCCTAGCTGCTGTGAGAACAGACTGAAACAGGGGAAAGAGCAAGAGAAGGGAGCCCACTTAGAAGGTGCCTGCAATAAAGTAGGCAAGAGATGGTTGTGCTCTAGATAAGGGCAGTAGTAAAAGATACTGTGAGAAAAGACTGGGGGTGCTAACAACATTTGATGGCACGTTGGGAGTGGGATAAACAAAGATGAGTCAAGAATGATTCTAAGGTTGATGGCTTGATCAACTGGAAGAATAGAGCTGTCATTTATTAATAAGCAGCTAAGGAGACATTTTTGGAAGACATTTTGTCCTATGGACAGAAGGGCCTGGCGGGCTACAGTCCATAGGGCTGCAGAGTCACGACTGAAGCGACTTATCATGCATGGAGAGACATCTCACAATTTCAATTCCGTCTTCTACAAAGTTTTTATCTTCTTTCATTGCTTCTCCCTTTTTTACTCTACTAGTAAGGGGATCTTTAAGATTTATCTGATTCCTATTATGAAAAGCCATCAATATTAGGAAGGGAATGGTAGAAAGATCTGTTTGTACAATAATTTTCTTTGGAGAAACTGAAAGATGCTGGTTTGCCCCTGTGAGGAATAAAAATCCACCAACAGGAAATTTTCTTCTTTTCTTCCCAGGGTGAAGGTCAGAGCAAAGATTTCCATGGTTTTAGTTTTTGGGTAGCTGTTAGTGAAGAGTGAGACCCTGCGGCCAGCAGGGAAGTCAGAGCAAAGAACTGAAGAGAAAAAGAACAAAGAGGAAGAATGCAAGAGGTTACAGGGAGAAGATACACAGTCGAAACCGACTATATGGACTGAAGACTAGGTGACTGTCTGGGAAAAATAAATATGTGTTTTAACAGTCTCCTTGGCTTCTGTGTATATTTGTGATTGACTTGTAATTTTTTTTTTCCTGACAATGGGTTGTATCTGCACATTTCAATGATTTGGTCCATTACAAAGGAGTTACAAAGGTATGAGCATTTACTTCTACTTTCTTTTCTGACAAGTACAAGACTGTTGCATTTGTAGTTGTTCTTAATTTGAATCATTAGAAAAAGAAGGAACTGGTTGCTGAGAGCTATAAAGAGGAGATACACTGGATTGCAGGAAAGGAAATCATAAGAGAAATAAATGAAGTTGAGAGAGTAAACCTAGGACTTAACACTAGTGATGTCTGAGATTTGTGAAGCAGCGATGGTGAGAAGGGAGTGAAGCTCTTGAAGCCAGAGATATAGAAAGACATTGGGCATCTGGGTGGGGGTCCTGCACAGGAAATTATTCCTCTTAGTACCTGGATATCTGCACCAAACAGCATGGATTTTCATGACTTTCATTGTAATTGGCGATAGGAAGTGCCTGACAAGTTCCTGGCAAGCAATAAATAAAAACTAGTTTACCCATTATTACTAACTTAAGATATGCAAAATGTAATTTTCACTGTATTTATTGTGTTGCTGTTTCTTTTCTTTTCGTTTTTTTTTTTTTTTACTTCAGTGAATACAGAAATATTCCTGTGGGTTTCACAGTTCATTCTTGATCTTGGACTCCCCTGTCCACACAGTCTTAAATTAATCACTTGTAAACTGCCTAGAAATAAGAGCTTTTAGGAACCTATTCTCTAAGCTTTCAGAGAGATTTTTGAATTTGCTACTTTAATAAATTTAAAAGTCCACGGAAATTTGAGGTGTTGAAAACATACTTGGGATAAAATGGTTAGTTAGATGACTTACCTTAGATAAGTCATTTTAATTCCCTGTGACTCAGTTTTCTTTTGTGTGAAGAGGGTTATATTAGATGAGGTCCAAGGCCTCTCTCTGCTCTTTATGTTTATGTTCTCAGCATCCTAAGGTGCCTTTCTCATGGTAGCAGCTACCCTACATTTGAAGGGGAAGGGCCCATATTTAAGTAAGAGAGGGCCCAAAGAATTCTGAAGTATTGAATCTCAGATTTAAGTCTACTTAATAAGTTGTCAATCCCTTTGTTTAGTCACTAAGTCATGTCAGACTCTTCGTGACTCCACGCACTGTTCCTGCCACACTCCTCTGTCCATGGGGTTTCCCAGGCAAGAATACTAGAGTGATTTGCCATTTCCTCCTCCAGGGGACGTTCCTGCCCCAGGGATTAAACCCGCAACTCTTGCATTGGCAGGTGGGTTCTTTACCACTGAGTCACCAAAGATATCTTTTAATAAAGTGGCAGTTCTGTGTTTTTTTGCCAAGGAATCAAGGGGGATGATGGGAATCCACATCACTGCCTTGTGAACACACTGGAAAAAGCAGCATGGCTGCTGATAAAAAGCTTGCCTCTGACAGTGAGCAATTTGGTCACTGATTTATTGGTCTATTTAATACATTTCACACCTCAACTTAGAAACTGCTGGTAGACTGAGCTGTAGCTAGAGATGGCCTGAGTGCAATTCTGGCCAATCTGCTCTTAGCATTTGGGGAAGTCATTGCAGAAGCCCTTGTTTACTTTTTTTTTTTTTGAAAAGAGGAAGAACCTTTTTTAATCTACTTTTTTGTGTGGCTTGAGTTGAAAAAAGATTAACTGAGATTGTAATGTTCTGAAAATGACTGGGAAACACTTTATTACCATGGCATGACTGGAACAGAAACGTAGGTGGATCTTGACTCAGGAAGCTGAATCTTAAGCGGACTGGAAAGTCTATGACTAAAGTTACAGAAGTAAATTTTATTTATTAAAATACTGAATATGACACAAACACTGCAGCCTAGGAAAATATGGAACTAGTAGAAAATGTTATATGGCATGTACAGTAATCATTAAGGGAGTGAACTGGTTCTTCGGTCTATTTTGGAAATAACAGACATCATGTAATAGTATCTTAAATAATATATTACCATCAATAATATCTCTGAATATATTCAATGCTTATCATACCAAATGATGTGAAGTCATGTCATTTAACTTTTTTCATGATATGAAATCATGAGTGCTTTTTCAAGTATATGTATGACAGTGAGAGAGAACGTAGCTGTTACAATTGCTGTTTGCTTAGATTGCCTACACCATTTTCATCAGATAAATTATAGGTAGAAAGTTATGAGTATCAGTGAGGGATGAAATTTTCTTTATAAACTTTTCATATCAGCCACTAAAATCTTTTTAATTTGCAGGAAATACAGGAGCCTATTGATATGATGTAATCCTTACTTATAATGAATGCTGCAGAATAAACAGATAATTGTATGCTTCTGCTCCCCTTTAGGAGCACGTACTCTTTAGCCATTGCTGAACGTCCCCCTGTAGATGTGATGAGCTTATGCTGTCCAAACAGTAGTTTACTGACTTAAAAAATTTAGCTTCATCCTCAGAAGTTTTCAAGGGTTCTTTTCTCATCGTATAAGGAAACGTAAATGACTGAACTATGAATTTTAGAAAGTCAACCTCTGTAAAAACAAATAAACTTTTTGAAAATAAATGATATGAAAATTGATGAAATTTTAATTTGATATTCCAAATATTTGTACTTAAATGAACATTCAATTTTATTACTAGGTTAATACTTTTGAGTTCAAGAAAAGAAAACTCTTGATTTTTTATATTTGAGGCACTATACTGCTTTGAAGAACATTGATAATATCATTAATGATCTGACATACAAAATTATAGCAAAACTCTCCCCTTCAGAGATTCCCTTAAACTATAAAACAAAGGCATGATAAAGGAACGTCCAGTGTTAAAGAACATGACCTCATATTGTGAAATTATCTATAGTCCAGCAACAAAAGACTCCCTAGACCAGTTCACTGTATTGAACATAAACATCAGACTCCACAAAGTGACCTCTACTGTAGCTCAAAACAGTTGGCATTTACTTCCCCATTGCCAAGTCTGATATTAGCAAGCACAACACAGCTATTGTTGACTGTAAATAAACTCTTGTTATCTTTAGAGAAAATAGAAATTATGATGATGTACTTTGAATAGACTTTACAAACTACATTTGGGGCTTCAAATAGCTACAATTTTTTAAAAAGAAAAAACAAACTGATACTCAGTATTTCAAAATACAAAAAAATTTCCAAATTACCCAAGGTCTTTACAACTCACTACCAATGGAGATGAGTAAATTTGTGAAAGTCTTAAGGGATAATAACTGCTTTAGCTACTTATGGACATGCTATCTATTTCTCAAAATTATGTTTAATTTTAGTTTGGTAGAATCCTTCAAATGAATTGGCCCTCAGTGCTTTGTAAAGCCAGTTGCAAAAAATTACTTAGGAAATGACAGCAATCCTGTTGTAAAAAATTAAGCATGGACTGCCACAAACGACACTTTTGAAGCCCAGAAAAATGCACAAAGATAAAAAGTCAGTTATGGTAATTGCTTACTTTTCCTAAAAATTCCTAAACATCTGTATAGGCTTGAATTTGACAACATAATGGAAAAAGAATCACAATTATGGGAAACTCAAACATTTAAAAAATTAACAAACTGTACATTTCAAATATGTGGAATATGAACAACATTAGGTATAAATGTAAATAATCACAGGTACTATGAAAACTAAGCCATAAAGTACCAGTAACTGCGAGCTCTAAACACCGAAGAAGGTTAAAAACTTAAGTGGTTATTTAGCTAATTTGTTCTTAAAATTTAAGGAATAAAAGGTTTTTTGATTTACTATCTGTTGGATATGAACAAAACAAGGAACTGACTTGTTCTTTTAACTTGACTTTTAAAGCTGATATAGGAAGAACGGAAGAAGAATGTCTGGGGAAATTCTGACATAGAAACAGTGGACTCCTTTAAATTCTAATGATAAAGAGGAGAATGAGGGAGAAACAAAGTAGAGGGGGAAAATTAATTGAATTAACTATTGGACAAAGAGAAAGACTAAAGCTATTTTGGAGAAATAATACTTTTAAACACATTTCTCCCTATTGAGTATATTTTTTTTATCAGCTTGGAATCTAACTTTTTTCCCACATTTCATAAATTAGGTAAAAAACAGGTAGAGCTAACAGTTTGCCACAATATCTTTAATTAAAACAGCCACAAACTATGTTCATAAATTGCTCTAAGTTTCACAGTAAGTGGTAACAAATTCATGACCTATAAGAATATTTGCCAAAGTATAATGCATTAAAGAGTGTTGGACCTATATATAAACTCTATAAAAAGAAGAAACACTTTAAGTTTTTAGAATATCTTAATTTTCTTAATGAGTGCTATTGACAATAATTGTTGTCTTCAGAAAACAATAACCATCAATTGATTGAACTTCCTTTCCCCTAAATGATCCTGTTTCTTTGCTGGAACACACTGTGTTATTGTTAAAAGGTTCTGTGCTGTCCTTCAATTATCTGAGTGAATCTACAGCCAAGAGCAAATATTTACCTTATGCTCACAATTTTTAAAAAAAGTAGTTAAAACGCACTTTATGCAGTGCCTTACCTAAGAGAAGAAGGTATATTTTGCACCGAAGGACCCCAACCCTGCTGCTGAAGGGTTCCATGAATGCATCCTGTTCCATGCACGCAGTGCCCTGTTCCTGGTGGTAACGTGGTTCATGGACCAGCAGCTGCTGGTTTATTTGCCAGGGAAATTAGCAGTCAGGTAACAGACCCTAGCCTGCCTCTTGCTTCTGCGATTTGAATACAGAATGAATGTGTATACAAAGGACACAGGTACTGGGAACACCTGTTATGGGCTCTGCAAGAAGACAGGCTTGTGACTTTCAGAGCCACTTCTTAGCGATTTTCAGTAATCGTCAGCATGTTTCATGAATTATTCTTAGTTGTTAATCATCACACGAAGGAAAACATCCTTTTGGGTGACTCTAATAAAAAACAGTATGTTTTAATAATCAAGAGCATATTGTGAAATTTTCTGAAAAAACAGAAGCTAGTACCCTATCATGGAAAACGATGCCGCTATTTTGAAATTAAATTTTTTCTATGAAAATCACAGTATTTCATATATCTGCTAAAATAGTTATAAATCACCATGAAGTAATAGGTATAAAACACCAAGAAGTAATACATCTTTACATATGTATTTTTCTGTGTATATTTCCTGTTAGAAATGTCCACCATGGGTTTATTGAGTCTACGGATTCATGTTATTTTTAAAAGCAAACCACAGGTGTGTTTCCGAGTAACACTGAATCATGGACTGCACATAATTATAACAGATAATATCTGAGGCCACATTTTCACAGCTGAAGCACAGAGTAAGTGAACCAACAGCTCAGAGACCATCTTGCCTCTACAGTGGTGTCTGCGCTACGGATTTTCTGCCTGGCCGTTCACTGCCAGGCAGTGCACTTCTGCTTAATTTACCTAGCTATAACTTAACCCATATTTCATTTCAAGTCATCTACTGCAAGAAGTTTCCAGTCCAAGCCTCTACTATATAAAACAAAAATCTGCCTCAAATCATGCAAAATTCCTTGCATAAATCATTTTTGAAAAGTAAAGGCCCACTGAAGAAGTTTGATGATAAAATAGGCAAAAAAAGAATATTCCTCAATTGTAATTAAAGGTAAAAAAACAAAACAAAAAAAAAAAAAACAAGTGATAGATATTTTGGAATTTAAGTTTGGAAACATTTTTTGGATTAGGGCTAACAGACCTGTGTGTGTGTTCATGCTTAGTCGCGCAGTCGTGTCTAACTCTGCAACACCATGGTCTGTAGCCTGCCAGGCTCCTCTGTCCATGGGATTCTCCAGGCCAGAATACTGGAGTGGTTTGCCGTTTCCTCTTACAGGGGATCTTCTTGACCCAGGATACCAAACTCTAGAGTCTTCCTGCATTGCAGTCGGATTTTTCACAGTCTGAGCCACCAGGGAAACCCAGTTCAGACCTGCTCTTACTAGCAAAGTGACAGCTGGAAAACCCTGAGGCCTCTTCAGAGGTCACTTAATGATCTCTCCAAGCTTCAGAAGGAAAAAAAGGGTAAGAACTTCCCCCCAGGTAATTGTTACACCACAACTTTCTCTGTGCTATTTCTAAATCTTGTTTGTGCCATCTAGAGATTGCAGCACTTATCTCACTAACCTCAACTGATTTTCTTGCATGTTTATTTTCCCTCTGGGTCCTAGAACACAAAGACTGGTCTTATTCACTTATGGATCTAGCATAGTGATTAACTAGTATTTTTCTTAAGTTGTTCCCCCAGAAATAAACCCAAAAGTTCCTTAGTCCGTGTCTTCTGATTCCCACTTGGTGCTTGAGAAATGCCTACAAATATTAATATTGGATTTTAGAGAACACAATATGGAAAGTAATATTGAAATTCTACAGATAGCAGATAGACTCCCCTTCACATCTTTTACAGAGAAGGCAATGGCACCCCACTCCAGTACTCTTGCCTGGAAAATCCCATGGATGGAGGACCCTGGTAGGCTGTAGTCCATGGGGTTACTAAGAGTCGGACATGACTGAGTCATTTCACTTTTCACTTTCATGCATTGGAGAAGGAAATGGCAACCCACTCCAGTGTTCTTGCCTGGAGAATCCCAGGGACGGGGGAGCCTGGTGGGCTGCCATCTATGGGGTCGCACAGAGTTGAACACGACTGAAGCGACTTAGCAGCAGCAGTAGCAGTCACATCTTTTAAATCAATATCCATCTCAAACTGTGTTTTATTAAATAAGCTCTTTCTAGTGCTTTTCAAACCCAGTGCTGGTTCATGATGAACTTTTTTGGGTCCTAAGCAAAGTGAGAGAAATAAAGATGATGCAGTGAGTTTTTCCTAATGTTAAATTCACTCAATTTAAAGGACTGATTTTTATTCTGCATTTTTTTTTTTGGTTTCTTTTGTTATATTAAAATATCCTTTATTTTATGATACAGTGATAATAGATGTTACATACATAAACAAAGTGTCAATATGAATTAGATGATCTTTTCATGTCAAGACACATATTAAAGGGCTTCTCAGGTGGCACAAGTGGTAAAGAACCTGCCTGCCAGTGCAGGAGACTTAAGAGACATGGGTTCTGTCCCTGGGCTGGGAAGGTCCCACGAAGGAGGGCATGGCAACCCACTCCAGTATTCTTGCCTGAAGAATCCTAAGGACAAAGGAGCCTGGCGGGTTACAGTCCAGAGGGTCACAGAGAGTAGGACACGACTGAAGTGACTTGGCATGCAAGCACATATTTAAAAATGACAATGACAGGCTCATCTTGGGAAAGTGCTGAGACAAAAATCATGACAGTGCGCCCTCTAGTGGCAGGTAGTACGAATAAAAATCTTAACCTGCTAGAGTAACTTCAGAATTCAGAATGTTTACACAGGAAGCCAAACAAGACAACGTTAAAATATAACTTCAATTGTTTTCAGTTTTTAAGTGCTATCACAGATAGTTTAAAGTGTTTTATCGTTATAAGAAACTTCCCATCATCTACATCTCACATCTCACCTGTAACCCACAGAGGAGCTCTGTTCAGGAGCCTATGGATTTCAAACATCCACACTCATTATTCACTAGTAGCATAGGAATGCTTTGGAATGATAGGAAGAATTGGGAAGGAGAGGTGGTGACATGCCAATGCCAAGGCGAACAGAGAACAGTAGCTTGCCAGATGGCTCAATGGTAAAGAATCTGCCTGCCAATGCAAAAGAAGTAAGAGACAGAGGTTTGATCCCGGGGTCGGGGAAAATCGCCTAGAGAAGGGAATTGCATCCCACTCTGGTATTTTTGCCTGGAGAATCTCATGGACAGAGGAGCTTGGCGGGCTACAGTCCATGGGATTGTAAGAGTGAGACATGACTGAGCATGCATGCATGCAAGAAGAACTGAGAAAAGAAAACCCTGTTCTAATTCGATAGATCTCAGGAAAGATCAGAGTTTACAGGGAAGAGGTGGCTGCTAGAGAAGGCCATCACAACCACCCATGCCTGTGCTAACTCCTACAGAGTTAGGTCTATAGTAACCCTGATCAATTCATATGGCCATTAAATGATTATCAGCAATGTCTTCCTTCCAGGGCCCCTCTCCAGGTCACTGCTTTACCTTCAGCAAGTGTCCTGTTTTTCTACTACTGCTTGCTCAGGAAATGTCTTTACATTTTGTTGGGGAGGCCACATCTTTCTGCTGCTTTGATATTTACAGGATGACTAGAAATTTATCCTGGTCCTAATCAAACCAGGATCGCCGCTTTTAAGCTTCAGAGGCTCCTTCTATTTGGGCCATCAGAAATAAGCCCTTATGGGGTGTGTGTGTGTGTGTGTGTCGCTCAGTCATGTCCGACTCTTTGCAAACCTGTGGACTGTAGCCCGCCAGGTTCCTCTGTCCATGGAGATTCTCCAGGCAAGAATACTGGAGTGGGTTG
Organism: Bos indicus; assembly: GCF_029378745.1. Lineage (NCBI taxonomy): Eukaryota > Metazoa > Chordata > Mammalia > Artiodactyla > Bovidae > Bos > Bos indicus. Next base: position 10,939,819 of record NC_091763.1, read on the forward strand.
CCATTCCCTTCCCTAGAGGATCTTCCCAACCCAGCGATCCCAGGTCTCCCGCACTGCAGGCAGATTCTTTACTGTCTGAGCCACCAGGGAAACCCTTATCCTACTTTACAGCTAATGCGACTGCCCTGAATCAGATCTACTTACTTCTTAGCCTGGATATTCCAATCTACAAAAACAGGCCTGGCATTCCTTCACAAAGGGACTACTATCCTAAAAACTTTTGTCAAGATTTGCTGGGAGGCCATCCACACTTTCCACTAGTTTGTTCTGGCCTACCACTAATGACCCTCGGACAACTGTGTGAGCACTAAATAAGTCTAATGCATTTATTTACTTTTGGATCTTTAGTCGCGGCATGCAAATTCTTAGTTGCAGCCTGAGGGATCTTGTTCCCTGACCAGGGATTGAATCTGGGTCCCCTGCATTGGGAATGTGGAGTCAGCCACCGGACCACCAGGGAAGTCCTCTAATAAGTTTTATATATGTAGTTTTGAAAAATGGAAATGAAATAACATGCTTCACCTTTTTAAAAAAGTGCGCTTTAGGGCTCTAGGTTTTTGTTTTTATTTTTTAGCTTAGGGAGTCAAAAAACCTATCATGTTTAGTTCAACTATTTTCTATAGTGTTAGGGTATGCTGAATTAGGGCATATATTTTATTTAGACAATAGCACTGATTTACTTTCCATGCTTCTACTATTATAGCTACAGTCTTTGAACTTTTATAGGCCTGGGTTGTCCATTTCCTTTTAGTTAAAAAGAAACATACTAAAATGTAGAGTATTAAGAGTTAAATAGAATTTTAATGCTTTCTTGCCTTTTCAGATCAAGCAGATACAGAAACCACTCTTTTCCCCAATTTGGCTGACAGGAAAAAACCAAATGAATGAGAAAAAAAAAAAAAAAAAAAGCTTCTCTTTGTCACCTGCAACCTTGTGTATGAGGGAAAAAATTCTGGGTCTGGATCTGGGTTCATTCTAAACAGTGTATTTTAAATTCTTCAGCTGGCTGCCTATAAAAATCACTGAAGGTCTCAAAGAACTCCCACAAAAATGGTAACAACAACTGTACCCTCCTCAGGTGAATCTGAACCAAGTTTGAGAACTACTGGACTTAGATCCCCTCTAATACATACTGTTTAACTAAATTGTAAACTCCCTAAGGATCACGATTGTATTTTATCAATCTGAAGTGCTCAGAATCGGGTTGACTAGTGCCCAGAAATCAACAAATGTTTAGTGAACTGGGTTTCATTTCATATGCTAATATGGCAAGCAGTTTCTCTTTCAGAGACTTCCAATCAATAAGAACTGTCTGGCAATTAAGATTATAACAGGTAATCCGCTGTAATAAACTACACTAAGGTTGCCCAAAAGGCACTGGAATTTCTTCACGGGATTAGACATAATAGAGTCAGAAAAGCATATAGGTGAGCATATATTTCAAAAGGAACTGTCAGGCACAGTGATAAAACTATGCACAGGGTGTTTCTGTTGGAGTAGAAAACTGTGTAAAATTACGCCTGTAATCCTTCATAATTATGAAGTGCCTTACAATTTATAAATTGCATTCACTTACTTGTGTGGATAAGTGAGATACCACGTGTAAAGCTATTAGCAAGGTTTCTGACAGTAAGTTTCTGACAGGTAACAAGCTCTCAATACACGTGTGCTATTATTAATTGTTAGCTCTGGGTCACTTTTCCTTTTATTCTTATAATTGGAAAGTTCTTTCTTAAATTGAGCCCCCAAAGACTCCCCTATTGCTTTCCTCAATGTAACTAAACTGCTCTAAGTTGAAAAGAGGACATTAAAGTGACATGCCTACTTATTACTATTGCTATATTAATATTTTCTACCTTGATTTGCCTTAGATTACACAGGTGGTAAAATGATAAGTGGGGAATTAAACCCTTTGGTGTTAGTTTTCTGCTGTGAATACCAAGACTGAGGAAGAAGAGCTCTAACCTGGACAGCCAGCACTGGACAACCTGGACCACACTTTTCCTCAGGCCAAGCCCAGCGCCACCTGGGGAATGCCAAGTTCTCTTGGAGCGTCCAGCCCCTTCGCGTCAGTCTGTCGTCCTTTCACTTCGCCCCGGACACCAGGTGGGGTTTCCTCCACTACATTCCTAGGGGTCCTCATGTCAGTCAGGTTTATATACTGTCTCCTCAGTATTTGTTCCTGGTCACCTAAGAATTAAGTTTTTGCCGCCTCCCCGAAGCAGAGTCACCGATACCTAGTACCTCTTTAAAGACCGGCGACTGCCGCGGTCTCTCAGAGCAACAAGTTTTGTGCGTTTATCTGAAGCGTCAGCTGTTTTGCTTGCTGGGAAATGTAGTACCTGGACCGTTCTCTGGCCTCCATTGCAGGGGCGATGGCAGCCGGGGGACTACAATTCCCAGCATGCTAGGGGAAAGGAAGGGAAACCCAGGTCAGCAGTTCCACGTGACTACTCACTATGGCTTCCCTGTGTCGGGGCCAGCAGTTTGGTGGTTGTGAGTGATTTGTTTTTGCTGCAGGATACCGCCTCACGAATTCGACATGCAAAAAATCAAATCTCTTATGACCCGGCAGGTAAGTTGCAGGCTGAAGCAAAGGTCTCCTTCATCTCTGCTGGGAGACGAGCCGAGATATTCTGTCCCTGGGCCGCAGGCAAGCAGATACCCAAGTTATAGGTGGTGGCAGGTGTCAGGGGCACTATAAATTCCAGGCACACCCTGGAAAATTCACCTGACCCGCGGGGTTCGGAGCCTTGTTCAGGGTGGGACCCGGTGACCCAAGAACATTCCTTTAGATAAGACCAATGAGGGAGCCGGAGGCTGTCTTTGTCTCCCCCTCCCCGCTTTTGCCAGTTTTCCAGTGATCGCCTTAGCTATACTGCCGGGCTCCCTTTTCCCCCAAGCTGTCTGGTTGTCTGAGGGTGGCCTGGGTGAAAGTGAGGTCTCTGCAATAGAGATGACTAGAAAGAGTCGGGGGGCGGGGGGAAGCAGTAATTTGAAGGCAGAATTGATATTGATAGCTTTATGACTTTGGGCAAGTCCCTAAATCTAGTAGCATAAATTTCCTTATGTGAAATTGAGAATAATAATTATTTTTGTTCATCCTGTTTCACAGTTCTGTTATGAAAGTCATCAGTGTCTGTGAAATGATACTTTAAAAAAGTCATTGTCATGGCAAAATAATGATCTTTTATTTTTTGCCAGAATGTTAAATCTTGAATAAAAACTTTGGCTGTTTTCTGTCATAAATTATAGGGATATCCTAATAACGTGTCAGCTTCTTTCAAATCAGAAATGGCAGAAATCTACTTTTATATACTTATTGATTATGGTTTGGTTTTAGATACCTTTGTTTCAGCTCTAATATTTTACTATAATTGATCATTCTTTATTATTTTTATATTAGAGACAGTAATATAGATTAGAATTTTAAATCAGTGTCATTTTGAGAACTTTGGAGAATGTGGAGGCAAAGCATTTAGTGAAAGATTCATTTGTGAATATTTTTGTTCATGGAAAAAAGACTACAAATTCCACATTAAATTCTTATTTGATAGTTTAGAATTTGAGAGACATCTGAGTGAATTACACATTGTAGGTCTCTGGTGAATAATACACAACTTCTATGTGATTATTTTCCTCTGTCAAATTATGTTGTTATTGTCATGAAGATAAAGTTTTAAAGTTCTGTGAATTATAGAATATTTAATTAAGTGGATAGTAAGATTTGACAGTTCCTTACATTTGTTGAGTCCTGGTCTTATGCTTCATAACACTTCTTTCTTGAGGATGGGTTTGAATCCTGGTCCATCCTGTAGCTGTGTGACCTTGAGCAACTTTACTTAACTGAAAAAAATTTTTTTTTAGTTTTTAATTGAGGGATAATTGATTTACAGAATTTTGTTGGTTTCTGCCAAACATCAACATGAATCAGCCATAGGTATATATATGTCTCCTCCCCCTTAAACCTCTCTCCCATCTCCCACTCCATCCCACCCCTCTAGGTTGATACAGAGCCCCTGTTTGAGTTCCCTAAGTCATACAGCAAATTCCCATTGGCTGTCTATTTTGCATATGATAATGTAAGTGTCCATGTTACTCTCTGCATACATCTCAGCCTCCCCACCCCTGCCCGCTGTGTCCACAGGTCTGTTCCATGTCTTTGTCTCCATTGCTGCCCTGCAGATAATTTCATCAGTGCCATCTTTCTAGATCCCATATATATGTGTTAGTATACGGTATCTATCGTTCTCTTTCTGACTTACTTCACTGTGTAATAGGCTCTAGGTTCACCCACCTCATTAGAACTGACTCAAACGTGTTCCTTTTTATGGCTGAGTCATATTCCATTGTGTATATGTACCACAGCTTCTTTATTCATTCATCTGTCAGTGGACATCTAGGTTGCTTCCACGTTCTATCTATTGTAAATAGTGCTGCAATGAACATTGGGGTACATGTGTCTTTTTCAATTTTGGTTTTCTCAGCGTAAATGCTTAGTAGTGGGATTGCTGGGTCATATGGTGGTTTTATTCCTAGTTTTTTGAGGAATCTCCATACTCTTTTCCATAGTGGCTATATCAATTTACATTCCCACCAGCAGTGTGAGAGGGTTCTTTTTTCTTCACACCCTCTCCAGCATTTATTATTTATAGACTTTTTGATGATGGCCATTCTGACCGGTGTGAGGTGATACCTCATTGTAGTTTTGATTTGCATTTCTCTAATAATGAGCGATGTTGAGCATCTTTTCATGTGTTTGTTAGCCATATGTACGTCTCCTTTGGAGAAATATCTGTTTAGGTCTTTTTCCCACTTTTTGATTGGGTTTTTGTTTTTCTGGTATTGAGTTGTATGAGCTGCTTGTATATTTTAGAAATTACTCCTTTATCAGTTGTTTCATTTGCTATCATTTTGTCCCATTCTGAGGGTTGCCTTTTCACCTTGTTTATAGTTTCTTTTGCTGTGCAAAAGCCTTTGAATTTAACTGGGTCCAGCTTGTTTATTTTTGTTTTTATTTTCATTACTTCAGGAGGAGGGTCATAGAGGATCTTGCTTTGATCTATGTCATTGAGTGTTCTGCCTATGTTTTCCTCTAAGAGTTTTATAGTTTCTGGTCTTACACTTAGGTCTTTAATTCATTTTGTGTTTATCTTTGTGTATGGTATTAGGAAGTGTTCTGATTTCATTCTTTTACACATAGCTGTCCAGTTTCCCCAGCTCCATTTCATGAAGAGGCTATCCTTGCCCCATTATTACCTTTTTTGAACATCTGTTTTCACATCTTTCTAACAGGAATGATAGCATGTATCACATGGGACTTTCCTAGCAGTGTTTATATTAGATCAAAGTAAAGAGATAAAGGAGTTAACAGTTCCTGGGGCTAACAAAGAAATGCATAACCACAGAGATTATCTCAGTGGCTGCATTGATGGTAGAAAAGTGGGAAAACTGGAAGCTGGCTATTGCAGAAACTCAAGCAACTGTTGATTTCAGGCTAGCTTTGGTAGCCATTTGACTTTTAAAACAATATACACTTCTGTACATTATCCCACTGATGCCCCCAAACTGCCTCTGGCATGCTGAATTTGGACTTCTGTGCAGCAGCTAACTTTGGTGCCGTCTCCTGTTGCTTGCTGGTGGTTCCGCGTAGTCAACATTGCCATCATTGTACTTTGGTTGGTTTGTTTTCTAACCCTGCTTTGTAAGAGTGAGTGAGAGAGAAAAAATACAGAAGTCCAGATAACCAGTGATAATAAGTTTATGTCTCCTGACTGTAGTGAAATTGTTCTGAAAATGGTGACTCTTCAGCCTCAGTCATTTGTTTATCAGATTGAGCAGGTAAAATCTGTGCTTAGTTGGGATAGAAAAAAAAAAAAAAAAGCTAAAGAACACATACAAAAAGTTGGAACTGTATTATATAGGAGGTGAGGTAAAATTAGGAGTTTCACACAGATTTTTAAGGTCATCCTAATTATATTTGTTTATGGCTTGACTTCCACATATTTGTGTGTGTTAGTTGCTCAGTCACGTCTGATGCTTTGCAGCTCCATGGACTGTAGCCCACCAGGCTCCTTTGTCCTTGGGATTCTCCAGGCAAGAATACTGGAGTGGTTTGTCATTCCTTTCAGTACAGGATCTTCCTGACTCAGGGATCAAACTTGGGTCTCCTGCATTGCAGGCAGATTCTTTACTGTCTGAACCATCAGAGAAGCCTCATATTTAATCATTATTCATACACTTTTTATGAATCTACGAGGTATGAAAGTAGGGTGCTGCCTAGCATTGGGAATTTTATTTATACTGTTTATTGTTAGGTTAAATATAGCAGTATTACAAATAAATACAAATAAAGATGTTTCTTTTTGGAGGGGCTAAAGAATATGCTGATAATATATTGCTGTTAATGTGAAAGGTAGGAAATTAAGGTCTCTGACACTTTTTGGCATTTCAGCTCTCCAAGGATCTTGGTTTGGAGGAGAGTGTAGAGCAGCCTTTGTTAGCTCTCTCTGTTTACATGAGTTCCTTTGTTCTGCTTTCTCCATGATGCTGGCCTCTGTTCTTTCAGTTTGTTCAACATGTGCTTACCGAACTCTATGTACCAGGCACCATTCTAAGTGTGGGGAATGCAGCAGTAACAGAACAGACGTGTGAAGGCAGTCATGGTGATACACGTTTCAGAGGAATAGAGGATAGAGAGTTTTGGGAGTTGTTGGCGATTTAGAGTCATGTATAACTTTTAGATGGGGCTTTCCAGGTGGCTCAGTGGTAAAGAATCCTCCTGCCAATGCAGGAGATGAGGGACGTAGGTTTGATCCCTGAGTCTGGAAGATCCCCTGCAGGAGGAAGTGGCACCTTACTCCAATATTCTTGCCTGGGAAATCCCATGGACAGAGAAGCCACCAGGCTAAGTCCACGGGGTCGCAAAGAGTCGGACACGACTGAGCAACTGAGCGCACGCGGCACGTGCTTTTTAGATACGGTGGCCACAGAAGGCCTCTCTGAGAAGGTGACACTTGAGGTAAAACCTGAAGGAGGTGAGGGAGCGAGCTCTGGGGTTGTCTGGGAAGGAGAATTCTGGGTGGAAGGAAAAGCAGATGCAGAGGCCTTGAGGCAGGAGTGTCTTTGAAGGGCAGCAAGAGGCCAGTGTGGGAGGCGTGAAGTGAGTGACGAGAGAAATGGTAGGAGATGAGGTCAGAGAGTGAGGGCAGGAAGCCAGATCACATAGAGTCTCATCTCCATCTCATCTTCACTACTTCTCTTCTCACTCATGGTAAGGCCAGGGCGGCCAGTAAGGATGCTAATACAGTAATGCAAGTGAGACAGGACGTGGGCCTGTCTCAGGATGCTAGCAGTGGAGGTGTTGAGAAAAGGTCAGATCGTGGGTATATTGTGAATGTGGAGTTGACAGAATTTCTTAATAGATCGGATTTGGGCTGTGAAAGAGAAACTTCAAGGGTGACTCCAAATGTTTTGGCCCCAGCAGCTGGAAGAATTGAATTGAGCTGGGTAAGACTGAGGGAGGAACAGATTGAAGGAAGGGAGCAAGATTTTAAACTTGTTCATTTGAAAGCCTCTTGGCTTTTGGAGGAAGAAAGTAGGCAGTTGGCTGAAAGAGCTTGAATTTTGGAGGCGAAATCCAGGGTGTAGGTAAACATGCAGGAGTCACGAGTATAAGGAGGGTGTGTTTGCTGGCTAAGATCACCAATGGCATAAGTGTAGAAATAAAACAAGAGTCCACAGTTGGAGCTTTTGAGGACTCCGTGTTCTGAGCTCCGGGATTTAGGAAGGCAGATTGAGAAGGAGCAGTGAGGTGAGCAGCATCCCCCTGGAAGCGTTCTCCTGCATCCCAAGGAGCATCCCAAAGAGCGCCTCTCCTGTAGCAGATGCTCAGTACGTATCTGTTGGATAAAGAGACCATCCCAACCAGTTAGGTCCAAGTAAAGAACCGAAAAGAAGAGGGAGTGATCAGCTGTATTAAATGCTGCACGTGGGCCATGGAGGGTGAGAATGGGAGTGCGCCTCTGCCCTGAGCAGCAGTAAGGTCACTGGTGACCTCACAGCAGCGCTGCGGTAAGGTGGTGAGGAGGAATGCCCGATGCGGGCGGGTTTGGGAGAAACCGAGGGCTTAGTGTAAACACTCTGAGTTTTGCCGAAACTTTTTCTTGAAAAGAGAAGGAATCACAAACCACAGTACATGCTTCTTTTGACCATTGGGACCTACGTTGCTGGTCTCATCAATGGAAGCTGAAGATTCACGTAGACGAAACAGAAGTAAATCTGAAGTGTAATCTGATTCGGCAAAGAAAGTTGCAGAGGCAGGTATTATGTATGATGGATTTTGTATAGGGAAATTATGAAAACAAAAACCAGATACAAAAGAAAATCCAACAATGGCTAATGATTAGAGGGAAAGTTTCAATTTAATAAAGGCAGAGCACTATAGTTATAGAACCTGAAGCTCCTATACTTTGGCCACCTGATGTGAAGAGCCGACTCGTTGGAAAAGACCCTGATGCTGGGAAAGATTGAAGGCAAAAAGGAGAAGACGGCAGCAGAGGATGAGATGATTAGATAGCATCACCAACTCACTGGACATGATCCTGAGCCAACTCGGGGAGATAGTGGAGGACAGAGGAGTCTGGCGTGCGGCAGTCCACGGGGTCACAAAAAGTCAGACGTGACATAGCGATTGAACAGCAGCAGCAGCGTAGCTATAACCATGACTTCCTGCTTTAAAGAGGTGAAGATAAAATAAAAATGATGACTTCATATTTGTTAATAGAGATTTAAAAAATTGCTAATCAGATCTATAATCCTAAAATACGGATGAGTGTCAGATATTATGCTTTGAGGCATTTACCTAACTCTTGGTTTCTGTCTTGATGAGATAAAAGCATTTCTCTGTGATGTTCAGAATAATGGTGAACACTTAAAGGGTGTTTACCATGTACCAGACTCTGTTTGTGGCCTCTTGTATATGTTACCTCCTTTATCCCTTATAAGAGCCTCTGAGTTATTGTTACTGTCATTAGACTATGAGGATAGGCAGGTTGTTCAAGATGGCAGAAGCCATTCTTTGAATCCCTTGCTTCCTAACATGGATATAGGGTTTCCAGTTTTTATTACTTTTATTTTGTACGTTTGGTGGAAAGTTGCCACATATTCATATTAGTAGCAAATTATTGTGTGATAACTAACTTGGAGGCAAGGTGTTTTTCTAGATGCTGGTATATACCACTTGTTTGCTTGTTTTAGACATTGGGTTCTTTCCTCATAACTCTGGGGAAAGAGAAAATGACACCTGATATATTCTTCCAAGAATTTCTGTTAGGTTGGTTAAACAAATGGTTTGTTTGGGGAACACATGTATACCTGTGGCGGATTCATTTTGATATTTGGCAAAACTAATACAATTATGTAAAGTTTAAAAATAAAATAAAATTGGAAGAATAAAAAAAAAAAAATAAAATAAAAGGCATGAACATTATATTTTAAAAAGATACTTTAGGATTGGTTGTGGTTTTGAATCAAATCATGAGGTTTTATTTATGTGTATATGAATGCATATAAGTGTGTGTATATAAAATGTATTTTGTTGTTCAGTTGCTAATTCGGGTCTGACTCTTAGAAATCCCATGCACTATAGCATGCGGGGCTCCTCTTTCCACCACTCTCTCCCTGAGTTTGCTCAAATTCATATCCATTGAGTCAGTGATGCTCTCTAACCATCTCATCCTCCGTCACCCCCTTTTCCTTTTGCATCAGGGTTATTTCATCTTTTCTAGCCTCACGGTTTTTTCCAGTGAGTCAGATGTTCGCATCACGTGGCCAAAGTGTTGGAGCTTCACCTTCAGCATCAGTCCTTCCAATGGGTGTTCAGGGTTGGTTTCCTTTAGGATGGACTGGTTTGATCTGCTTGCAGTCCAGGGGGTAATTCTGTAATCCAGCCTTGCCCTCTTCACCACTTTTGGTGCCATGCCCTTATGATGACTATTGGTGAGAAACTGGGACAAGGAAGAAAACACACATGCAGCAGTAGTTTCACACTTTAATTTTCTCACTCGTTGTAAGACTTTAAGCCTCAGTGCGTGCACGCATGCTCAGTCCTGGCTGACTCTTTGCGGCCCTATGGTCTGTAGCCCACCAGGTTCCTCTGTCCATGAAATTTTCCAAGCAAGAATACTGGAGTGGATTGTCATTTCCTACTCCAAGGGAATCTTCCCAACCCATGGATTGAACCCATGTCTCTTGCGTCTCCTGTATTGGCAGGCAGATTCTTTACTACTGTGCCACCTGGGAAGTCCTTAAGCTTCCATATGCTTTTCTTATTCCTGCAGATTTCCCTAGGAACTTCATTTTAAGGTCAGTTTCATGTTCTCATGGGAACGGGGTTTTAATTAGCTGGAGGTTGGAGCTTAACCAAGGCTCCAAAGAAGTTACTAATTGCTTTGGTGTTTACTCTGTTCTGAAATTGTGCTAGCCCTAGGCTAGAGAGGCAAACAGAACTTGGTCTTTCCCTTCTCTTGGGTCCAGAGAGAGAGGTGTGTTTACTATTTAAAACTTTGCTACTTTGGCAGAGGTGTGGGGAAATGTTAGCAGGGTTTCCAAAACATTAGCAATGATAGCAGTCACCTGGGTTGCTTGTTAAAATGCAATTCCTTGTCCTAATTCAGAAATACCTATTTATTAGATCTGTGGTGGGACTTAGGAAAAAACTTCCTAGGTGATGGAGCTGGTCCGTAGGTGATGCTGAGAAATAGTGTTTCTTTGAAACATAGGATTTAGGAAAATTTCATAGAGGAGCTCCGAAAGTGGGGTGTTGGTTTGGTGGGGTGGAATGAGAGAGTGAGAAGGGTGCGGGGAGAGGAAGACAGGGAGAATGAGAGAGGACGAGAGAGGGAGAGAGTATGGATGGAGAAGAGAGAAGAGGGAGAGAAGGTGGGTGGAGGGGGGCATTTTCTGGGGAAAATGGAAGATTGGGAATGAAGCAGAGCACCTTGTCATAAAAAAATTATAGCTATGATTAGCAGTATTTTATATTAGGGAAGATAAAATATACACCTCTATAATTTAAAGATGAGTAAGTTCTACTCTAAGTCTCAAATAAATGTGCCATATATTTGGTTGCTATGGACACCAGAAGGCCAGTATAGGATAGCTAAAGGACAAAAACTCAATAGCATAAATCTCTCCTTAAGTTCATGTACGGGCTGATTTTGCTTCCAGACTATTATTACAGGGATTTTAGGGGTCTGCTTTGAATAGCCTATGTTAAAAAGAGGCTTTAAAAGAAAATTTAAATTGCGCACTTCTTTCTGTCTTGATAACTTTCTTTGGTGCACAAATGAGCCTTTCAGAATCCCTGAATTCTTGAATCAGAATCCCTGAATGCAGAAAGTTGTTGTATAGTCACTCAGTCGCGTCCGACTCTTTGCTACGTCATCCATGAACCATAGCCCGAGAGGCTCCTCTGTCCATTGGATGCCCCAGGCAAGAATCCTGGAGTGGGTTGCCATTTCCTTCCCCAGGGGATCTTCCCGGCCCAGGGATCGAGCCTGGGTCTCCGGCTTGGCAGGCAGATTATTGATCACTGAGCCCCAAGGGAACCTGGAAGAGACAAAGCACCAAAGAGCTAAAGCAGTGAGACGTGGGGTTTAACTCTCAGTTATATAGTATGAATTGGGTACATTGATGAGAGTGATAAGGTAAATCCTAAGGATTACTTATGTATTAATTAAGCCTTTATCATTTAAAAATGTATCATTATTTAAAAATCTTTTTAGCTCAGTCATAATGCTGGGACCTTTTTGCCAAGGTCCAATTTGGCAAATGAATTTGGTCCTGACTCATAGATAAGTGCTTTTATGGAATGCTTTTGTCACCACGTTTCTTCTCTTTTGGTTGTTTTTGAATAATGGTTAACTCAGACTTCAGCCGTTAGGTATGAAGTTGCCATATAGTGATTTTATCTTGAATTTCCAAAAGTACATCTTTCCTTGATTTAATAATAGGACTGTATGTATTGTGACAGCTATTTTTAGAAACATATTCTATATATTGTACAACAGGAGCATGTCTTTTTAAAATGGTGATTTTTATTTCAGTAAGTATAGTCTAACTTAGGGTTGAGAAATATGAATGGAAAGTCTTTTGCTATCAGCTGATGGTCTCGGTGAAAGAAGGGGAAGGCTTTGCAGCTTATTTTTGACTCCTCCTGCAGTTCTCTTTATACAATAAAATGTTAAAAAGCAACTGTTCAAGGAGATAAACAAATCGCACATACCTGCACATCAAAATCATTAAACTTGGTGGTAATATAACAAGACAAGCAAAAAAGTATTTTCTCTCATGTTACAGTTCTGCAGCACAGTTGAAATTCTTCTCTTTTTTATCTTTTTTTCTTTTTTGAAGGGTCTGAAAAGTCCTCCAGAGAGCTTCAGTGATCTTGGTGCCATTGAGAGTCTCCGGGTCCCTGGAAAGGTATTGATCTACATGAGTGAGCGTGACTTTTTGCTTCCTGAAGAAAATATTATTGCCTTCGGATACTAATTGATTCACAGAAGCTTTTCCCTCCCACAGGCATATGGTTGTTGTGATGAGCTGGGTAAAGTTTTATAATGCAATAGGCTTGGGGCTTGTTTTTGCTCTCATCCTCATTGGGATGCAGTATGATTCATTATTGTGAAGCAGAAAATGCGAAATTGATAAATTTAGAGTTGATTACTACATCAAATTCTTTGCCCGAAAGCAGTGATATATATATATGTGTGTGTATATAAATGAAACGTATTGATTCATCTGCTGTAATTCAGATAAATAAAATGAAATGATTTACTTTTTATGCTGTAACACTGAGCTCCAAATCATAGTAAATTATGTTTTCGTGATGAAGCAGAGATATTTGAATAAGTAGCTAAAGCATAGCTTATACTAAATTGTAGATATCTTGGATTTTAATCCCCTGATATTCATGTGAACTTGGCCATCTACAAATTTAATAGGTGTTATTTGAAAGCTAGCTGGCTCCCCCCCAGGAGGAGTATTAGCCATTGTTAAATAAACCAGTCCCTGCTGTGCCTCACTCTGGGGCCCCACTGCTTGGAGCTGCCTCGGTCTGCAGTAGCTCCGGCACAGATCAAAGCCAGTTTTGAATGTCTGCTCTTGTGGTTTTCAATTTGGGGATCATATCTGAAACTGTTTGTTTTCTGTGCCTGGCAGCTTAGTACAAGGGCTTGTTTCTCTTGACTGGCCGTCACAGGGCCCCTCATCACACCTCTGTGTCAGCTGCTTAGGAGGAGGATTTCCCACCTCTTTGAGGCACCTTACCCCCTAAAGTGAATTTTGTATTTACTGCTTAGCTTTTTTACTGCTTTTTTAATACTAGGTCAGATCCAAATATGATGAAATTCTAACCAACCCTTTTGCATGAAATGGCTCAGACAGAAGCCTTATAGAGGCATTTTGAATCGTTATACATAGTGTTATAAAAGACTGTTGGATGTGATAAAATTGGGAATTGAGAGATAACCATTAATCCTAATTGACAGGTCATTTTCTATTTCTTTGACTTAAAAAAAAGTGTATCAGGCATTATGAACATGCCTTGAATTAGATGGCATTAGATGTTTCAGAACCACAGTGAAACTGATGAGTGAGCCCCTTTAAAACAAAATACAATAATGTATTGCATAGAACTTTTTGTTGTCTTTAAACCATGAGCTCATGATGTCTTTCCAGTAGTGGTAGGTAGTGAATTTATAATGATCTTATTTTACAGTCTTCTTACTGACTCCCAACTCTCTCCCTGTCAGTGATCAGCAGTGTATATTTTCTTATTAAAATTTTTTTGAAGAATTTTTAAGTTTTACATTGGAGTATAAACTTCCCTGGTGGCTCAGATGGTAAAGCGACTGCCTGCAATGCGGGAGACTTGAGTTTGATCCCTGGGTCGGGAAGATCCCCTGGAGAAGGAAATGGCAACCCACTCTAGTACTCTTGCCTGGAAAATTCCATGGACAGAGGAGCCTTGTAGGCTACAGTCCATGGGGTTGCAAAGAGTCGGACACGACTGAGCGACTTCACCCACTCACATAGTTGATTAGTGCACAGGGAACTCTACTCAATATTCTGTAATAACCTAATGGAAAAAGAATTTGAAAAAGAATAGATATATGTATATGTTTGGCAGTGTGTACTTTTGAGATGGTGGGCTCTGGGAGAACAGTCTGAAATCACAGGGTCAACAGGTGTAAATGATTCGAGTGATGGTTAAGCCTGGGGCAGTAGTCTGATAGACACACACTAAGACGGCAATTTAGGTAAACTGTAGTATCTCTGCTTTAATTTAGCCTTTAGCCTAGAGAAACTTTTAAACATTAATTCATTTAATAGCTCTCCCTTACTCAAGTATGGGTAGACCATTAAAAAGAAAAAAGCACCTTTTATCTTCAGGACTGGACCCATTTCTTTTGCCTATTCATGTCATCGTGTCTTTCTAAGTTATAACAGGGAATTGAGATTTCATTGGGGTTTTCAAGAAAGAAAGAAAGTTTAGCTTGGGTATGTTTTGTATAAAGGGAAAGCAGGAGGTGTTATTAAGACGGAGCATATGAAATGGCTGTGTTTTAGGTTAGAAATGGTTTAATATTGGCTGATTTCATATGGTTCAACGCAGAAAAAGGAGGGTAGTTAAGGAGAACTGAGGAAGGGCGCCAGGGGAGCTTGATAACCTAGAAAGTACTGTTGATTTTTTTTTTTTTTTTCTTTTGAGTACTATATAAATTCTGAATGGAAGAAACCTTGGAAATCATCTGGTACAGTTTCTGTATTTTATAGACAAGATGACACTGTATCCAATCTTTAGAGGAGATGCAAGTCAATAATAATCCATATACTGGAAATTTAGGATTTGGGTGGAGAAAATAGTATAGAAGGTAAAAAAGAAAAAAGGATTACTTTTCAGAATTTGCCGTAGGAAAGGAAAACTTTGAGGTAGATTAAAAAAAACCAATACAATATTGTAAAGTATAATAATAATAAAAATCATAGCTGAAGTACTTCAGAGCCGAGGTCAGTGGTGCGCACATGTTGCACATTAGAATTGCTAGTACCCAGGCCATTGTTGTTGCTTAGTCGCTCAGTCATGTCTGACTCCTGTGACTCCATGGACTGTAGCCCGCCAGCCTCCTCTGTCCATGGCATTCTCCAGGCAAGAATACTGGAATGGGTTGCAATTTCCTTCTCCAGGGGATCTTCCCAACCCAGGGATTGAACCTCTCCTGCGTTGCTGGTAGATTCTTTACCGCTGAGGTACCCCATTCTCATTACTGCATGGGGGGTGGGGCTAGGCATCCATAGTGTTTAATGATCCCCAGCCGAGTCCGGTGAGGAGCCGTGTTTGGGAACCATTGGCCAAGCTGCGCGTGCAATGCGGAGAAAGAGAGGGGGACCACAGAAACTGTTGTAGATAAAAATTTGGTAGTATTCCTGACAGTTTTTGTGGGGAAGAAAGTAGAATAAAGAGTTAGTAATGATCTAAAATTTTATTTTTGGGAAATGGATACTGTTTTTTTCAAATTAATGGGATTTTTTTGGTGTAGCAGATAAGGCTATAAGAAATTAATCTATACTGTATTTATTGACTGAATATTCATTTAAGGAAATACATTACTGTTTGAATCATGTGAAAGATTTTTAGATAATTGGTTATAAGAATTCTGAAAAATTAAGACCAAAACTTATTATAGTATGTAATAATTGTAATAGCCACGTGTTTAGTAGTTACAGAAGTTATTAGGACTGTTTGAAAGGACTTGCTGAATCATGGTTTAAAAATACCTGAACTTTATAAATCTACATCTAGGCTTTAGGTAAACTTCCCATCGGTTTGGTTCAGTCGCTCAGTCGTGTCCGACTCTTTGCGACCCCATGAATCTCAGCACGCCAGGCCTCCCTGTCCATCACCAACTCCCAGAGTTCACTCAGACTCATGTCCATCGAGTCAGTGATGCCATCCAGCCATCTCATCCTCTCTCATCCCCTTCTCCTCCTGCCCCCAATCCCTCCGAGCATCAGAGTCTTTTCCAATAAGTCAACTCTTCGCATGAGGCGGCCAAAGTGCTGGAGTTTCAGCTTCAGCATCATTCCCTCCAAAGAAATCCCAGGGCTGATTTCCTTCAGAATGGACTGGTTGGAATAGTTACATGTCATAAACCTGAAAAAGAGAGCTAATACTAATATTATTTATGAATTTTTACTGAAATACTGCCTCCTTAACAATAAGGATTTTGGGGGGATGGGGTTAGTTTCATTTTTTTTCAGGCCTTGATCTTACTGACTCATTAATACAAATAGGATTCTGCTGCATCTACTCTTGCATAGTTGGTTTAGCTATGCCTTTGATTTTTTTCATTAAAGGAAAATATAGGGTGTGGAGCCAAAAGCTGTTTCTGTCAAAACCTGAAAATATATTTGTCTAAATATAAGAAAATATTTTTTGTATGCCTAATTTAGTCCACAAATATTTATTGAGTACCTACCTACTCTGTGGCATTTCTACTATATAACATTCTGGGATTTCGGGTAGAGTGTATGCTAGCTTTTAGACTACCTCTGTGAAGTAAGAGAAATGGATTGACTGACTTCGTAGTATCCATGAAAAGACTCCTAAAATGACCCTAATTACAGAGCTTTATTTTCAGAACTTTACCAAGACATGAGGAAAGTGCTGGAATAAGAGCCGGGAGAGCTGGTTCAAGTATTGACTTAAACGTTTAGCTTATTATTAAAGGGAAGTCATTTTAATAGCTTTATACCTCAGCTTCCTCATCTGTGAAAATGTGATTAAACTAGAGCCCTTTTAGCACTGATGTTTTTTAGTATCTCTATTGTAATATTTGTAGGAGAGATATGACATAAAAATACAATCAAAAGAATAAACTGAGCAGTTTTTTTTTTTTAAAGAAGATGAGTATATTACTGTCTGATATAGACAGAATTAGTTTTAACACTTTTGACTAGGAGACTTTTTGAGCTTTAGTGATTGGGATAAAAACTTTGAATTTACGATTATGTTTCATTTAAGACAGGTATCTTCTGCAGGTGGTTCCGAGAGGGATTGTGACTGTGGATCTGCAAAATTATTTAGAATTTTTCTTAGGCACTCATGGATAAAAATGTTTATCTGTGTTCTTTTTAATCATTAATGAAATTCTGCTTCTCTTGGCTTTAGATGCTTTGGGATTCTTAACCACTCTTTCTAGCAGATCATAAAAGATCTGGCAATGATTTATTGTGCTTTTGGCAATGATTCATTGACCCAGGCAGTTACTAAGTTATGAAGATGCAAAGAGGTACAAGACTCTGTTCCTACCTCAACCTGAGTAAAAGAGACAAGCAAAAATAGACAACGTGGGAGGATGCAGTAGAGGTCTCTAGTAAGGATGCATAGTGGTAGCACAGCTAGGAAATGATGGGGGTAGGCAGATGTGGGTGCTGGGTCTTCTAGAGTTGGCGATGAATTTGTTTTTGAAGGATAACTAGTGTACAGATAGAGTTTTGAGTGGCAGTCCTGTGCCAGGATACTGATTAAAAAGATGATATGAGGTTTAGGAAATGAAGAAAAGTTAAAATTTGAGAGACATTTAAGAAACAGGATTTAGGACTGAGGATTTTATTGGCTGTCGAAGGTGAAGGAATTGGAAGGTCATTAGACACTGGGATTGAAGGTGCTATGATATCTTTTCTCAGAATAGGTAGAAATCTCAATTTAAAAGAAATTCTTGTAAAGAGAGGGTCTGATCAGGTGTTTGAAAACTAAAACCGAAAGCCCTAACCTAAGGCTTAGACACTGGACTTGTCTCTGTGCTTCAGTTTATGTGTTTTGTAGTCAGCTTTAGCTTGACAGGCATGTGGCAAATAGCTTGATAGTTTTCACTGAAGTTGAGACATTTTTAAAGATAGCTTTTAAAAATAGATGTATATTTGATGCCTCCCTCCAAAGCAGTTAGCTTTAATGGTTTCTTTATCATAGGAATAAACTTGGGGTAAAATAGCATAGCTATTGAATAAGAGAAATAAGTAAAAATATTTGGCAGCGTATCAAATATGAAAGTTTGGCTTGATCGTTTTGTGATTTTTATTACATGTTAATGATTCAGTGTATTTCTATGAATAAAATCAGTTTTTATTCAATATATCTTTCTTTAAAGACAAATATGTATACATTTGGGTTGTTACTTTGAGGAAAGAATTAAAATGCTACTTTAATAATAACCTTTTTATAAAAATTTATAAATCATGTTGCTAAAACCTTTCAAATTGTAGTGCTAATAATATTCCACTAGATGGCACTGACAGCCTGAAGAAAACAGAGTTGGCTTGAAAAGCTATGTTTTATTTAAAACACACAGAAGATGATAAACCAGCTGCTTTGATAGATTATTGTTGTTCTAATAATAATTTTAAGAAAATACGCCATTTTCCCAACGTAATCAGACATCTGTCAATTCATTATAAACTTACATTGGTAGATGTATAGTTTTAGGGTATTTGTGATCTTGAATCCTATTTCATTTGGAAACAGAAAATTTCAGTGATTTATGATTTTTATAATACTGACTGCATATTGAAAACTCTGTTTTTGTTCTTCCTTTAAACTCTGTATAGTTTTTGATAATCCTGTTTTGTTCTCAATTAGAACTCTAATGTGATGTTAACTTTAGTAAGACTGTGATTTCTGTTTTTAGTATTTATTATAACAGAATAGCTTTTTGTTGTTGTTGTTGACTCATGAAAAATGCAAGCAGACAAATAAACCTTTTGTCCTGGCAAACCTAAATTCATGCTGTGTAAGAGCAAACTTTCTTTACTCCCTCGCTTGTGCCCAATACAATGCATTCTATATTTATTCTGGTATAGAATGTGAACTGTGGTCTGGTAAACTATGTACAGAAATGGAAGTTGGTTTGCATTGCTTTTTTTATTCTACTTTACATTTTTCTGCAGGATTTTGAAAGCTGACCTGTGAAATGAAGATTTTTGCATTCACCTTTTTATTTGAATAAAAACCTACTACCGAAGATGATAAGTTTCCAGGCTGTTCTGTGGGTTTAAAAATTAAATTACTTTTCAAAGAGAATATTGAACCGAATAATGTTAAGAACTGTTAAGCTGTCATAACTAACTTTTTACACTTACAAAAGTGAATAGGATTGAAAGCCTGAGCCTGGGTTGATATTTTTAATTACTGTGGTATTTTGGATAATCTGAAAGTAGTGATTCAATATAAAATTTGTAGTTTTTCTTTTCCCTCCTGGACTTGAATACATCCTCCCCTTAAGAGGTGAACCCTTAAGCAGGAGATAGTTTTGTAAAGTTATAGCCTGGTTTCTTTGGAAACCATAGATATACTGGAAATGTTCTATAACACCTTTACACTTGAGGGCTCCAATTGTTTTATAGACTTGAATCCCCAGTTCTCATATGACCTTTTGTTGTAATGTTGAGAGGAAACATGGCTTGGCCAAAATCAAAGATGTTGACTTAAATTTCTATTCTGATTTTCTTTCTTTTTCAAAAAGTCACATTTGCAATATGCATTTTTATATGTATTAATATGTTCATGTAGCTTTATCCCAGAGATGATCAGAATAGAAGAACAGGCTAGGTAGTATATATTATATACAACCTTATGGTGTACTGTGACTGCTGGAAGAGACAGCCTCTAAAACTCTGAATGACTTCTGCATTATCTACCACTTTCCCAAAATATTCCTGCTTGGTGTATTATGTTAAGAAAATGTTGAATGTTTATGCTTGTTTTTGGATGTAGCATCTGGCACCGTGGTAATGTGTTAAGATATTTTTAGTAAAGGAAGAATATGGTCCTAGTTTATATGAAAGTGTGTTGAATTTTAACAGCATCACGGTTGTTCCGTTTTCTTGGCTCTTGGTGTCCACGTCGTCTCTCCCCCATGACATTTTCCTGCCCTGCGGAAAGTCATCCACTGTTACTTAACCTGTTGTATGCTTTCCCACTCCGCTGCTTTTACTTCTGCTTCGCTTTATTTTTTCACCCTTATTCCCCCAATCTCTAATATTTTAAATTTTACCGTTTCTCATGTTCTGTAAATGCCACCACTTCCATCAGATGGTAGCTTACAATCCCTTAATGCCCTTCATTTTGTTTGTATTTCCTTTTTGTTCTGCCTTGCATTGTCATTTGTTCATCTATTACTTCAGCAGCTATTTGAGCAAAGAGCCGTATTTTACTCATCTTTGTTTCTTTATGACCTAGCATAGAGGATTTTTACATAGTAGGACTTTAATTTAAAAAGTTCTAAAATGGGGATGTGTGACTTGACTGGGAAATAAGAGATAATGGAGCTTTGCTAGTCGGCAGGTTATTTCCTGATGATAATGTGGGAGAGAGGTTTGATTTGTTCTTTTTTGACATTTGTATTTTTGTTTCTATGTCCTTTACAATTAAGCTCATTAATTGTAGTTTTTCTCCGGCTTTAATTCTGGGGTGACATTTGTGTACTTATTTGAGGTGTAGTTGATTACCCACCCTTAGTAGGCAAGTTGTGACATGTTTGATGGATGGTTTGTAGTTGCTGATGAATTATTTTTGAATTTTCAAAGTTTGCAGAGCATTCCTACCACTATTATTAATATTAATAATAATATTATATGTGTCATAAACTTTACTATAAAAATTCTTTAAAAAACTGTACTCTTAATAGCAGTCCATAAGACTAAAATATTTTATTACCAAACATAGTTAAGGCATCTAATCTTCTTGTAACTTTTAAGAACATTGCATAGTTTAATATTGGCTTGAGGAGTTTCATTTAGTATTCTACTCCCCTGATTATACCTTTAAATTTGTTTTGTAGGGAATCTTTTGTTTGTTTATGTAAAGTTTTGCCGCATACATATATATGCAGCAAAACTGGTTTGGCTTGCAAAACTGGTTCTGTTTTAGGTGAAGAATTAATACTTTTGTACATTTCCAATCCTAGGGAACCAGTTTACATAATGGTAAAATTATGGAGTGATTGTTTTAAGAATATACTGTCTAGCTGTTTTTTTTATTTTTCTACTTTATATGCATAAAATATTCCTACAATCATTTTACATTTATTGTTACTTCTATTTAGAAGAAAGAAGCCTTTCCTTAGGAGTGTGTGGATAATTTTGACGATCAAAACAAGAAGATACAGTCTCTTCCTTTCCCTTTGTTCTTATATTCCTTTTTTTTTTAAATACAATTCACTGTGTAAATTAGTTTTAGTTTGATCCATGATTTTTATCTACAGTGTGCCTTGGCACTTGGGAGCAAATGATGGAGAATAAAGAAAAGCCTCCGTCCTCAAGAAGTGTGTAATCTGATGGAGCCGCGGGCACTGACAGCAATGAGACGTTTAGAGAGAGATTGGGTAGTGGCTGAGTCTTACAGACAGCAGTGCAGCGGGATTAAAAGGAACACGGTGATCATGCTTCCAGGCAGAACGGAGCGTGTTCTGACTGAGTTCAGACGTGTGTGTTCAAACAGGAGCCCCTGAAAGGAGAGGGTGTTTTATAGGGACATGGCGTCAGGCGTTTGTTTTGGTTGAATTCTGCTTTGTGTGCTGTGTTTCTTTTTCTATCTTTCTTGATTTTTCTCTCTCCCTCACTTCCAGGTTACTTAGTCCAGTGTTTTAAGTGTTGCATTTCACTTCTTTGAAATTCTTTTTAGTCTGTCTGCTCTCAGTGATATAATTGCTTAGTGTTCTACGAAGGAATGGCATTTGACCTTTTATATACATATATAGACTGTGCATTTTGTTTTTACACATATATCACCTTTGTGAAATGAGCATTTGTGAGATATTTATAAATCATATTTTCCCTCTGACATTCTTAATAACTTTGGATATTTGTTTCACTGTCATTTGGAGTGTGTGTGTATGTCCTTTACAGGTGGAAAAAAAATAGGCATGAGGAGACTAAGTTGATATTAACTAAGGTTAATAGCCGAGTTGCAGCTAAAACCTGTGTCTTTCCCTTTGATTAGTCAGTAGGTAGTATATATAGGGAGAACCTCAGCATGGAGTTAATGCCATTTACACATTTGAGATGACAGTGCTCATTCACTGCAGTCTGTTTGAATTTCCAACTTGTTTCACATCTGATAGTTTTCATTCTTAGGCATTTTTGTAATCTTCAGTTTTTTTGGTGTGTGAATAGTCCCAAGTACATTTATTTGCCAGTGGTGCTGTGGAATTACTAGGGAGGCATACCCTCGCTCGGGCTTTATTCCTTCCCTCAGCTTGCGGTATCTGAAGCTGGTATTTCAAATGCCTGCGCACCTTTAGGGAGAGAAAGTGCCAGGAATTTCTGATCTCTTTTTCTATTTCATGTCTCACTGTCAATTCAGATTTCCACTGTATTCAGGGAGGTGGCCTGTGGCTACGCTAACTAGTTGGAACCCTTCCGCAAATATTGTGGGTTTAACACAAGTCTGTTGGAACGCTTCTGTGCCGTTGTCCAAGGTGCTGCACAACTGAGTGTGCTGTAGATAAACCCCCACCGGAATACAGCTCCCACTGTTACCATGATGGATTTCTTACTGCACTCATTGTATCTAATCGCAGCAAAATCAGTGATGGCGGTCTCTTTAACCTGTTTATGTTTTT